>NC_090923.1:398242914-400642914 GCF_040938575.1 Ambystoma mexicanum
CTCCCACCCCCCCCACCCCCCCAGCAGTGTGGGGCACCCTCCACCAGGCCCCCACTCATGTCTCCCACCACCCCCACCCCCCAGCATCCAGGGGCACCCTCCACCAGGCCCCCACTCATGTCCCCCTGCACCCGCACCCCCCAGCATCCAGGGGCACCCTCCACC
The DNA here is from genome assembly GCF_040938575.1 of Ambystoma mexicanum. NCBI lineage: Eukaryota > Metazoa > Chordata > Amphibia > Caudata > Ambystomatidae > Ambystoma > Ambystoma mexicanum. The sequence continues at coordinate 398,243,080 of NC_090923.1, forward strand.
AGGCCCCCACTCATGTCTCCCACCACCCCCACCCCCCAGCATCCAGGGGCACCCTCCACCAGGCCCCCACTCATGTCTCCCACCACCCCCACCCCCTAGCAGTGCAGGGGAAGCCTCCGCCAGGCCCCCACTCATGTCTCCCACCGCCCCCACCCCCCAGCATCCAGGGGCACCCTCCACCAGGCCCCCATCCATGTCTCCCACCTACCCCCACCCCCCAGCAGTGCAGGGGCAGCCCCCACCAGGCTCCCACCCATGTCTCCCACCACCCCCACCCCCCAGCCACCATGGGCAGCCCCCACCAGGCCCCCACTCATGTCTCCCACCCACCCCCACCCCCCAGCAGTGCAGGTTCAGCCCCCACCAGGCTCCCACCCATGTCTACCACCCCCCCACCCCCCAGCCACCATGGGCACCCTCCGCCAGGCCCCCACTCATGTCTCCCACCCACCTCACCCCCCCAGCAGTGTGGGGCACCCTCCAAAAGGCCCCCACTCATGTCTCCCACTACCCCCACCCCCCAGCATCCAGGGGCACCCTCCACCAGGCCCCCACTCATGTCCCCCTGCACCCCCACCCCCCAGCAGTGCAGGGGCACTCTCCACCAGGCCCCCACTCATGTCTCCCACCACCCCCACCCCCCAGCATCCAGGGGCACCCTACACCAGGCCCCCACTCATGTCTCCCACCCACCCCCACCCCCCAGCAGTGCAGGGGCAGCCCCCACCAGGCCCCCACTCATGTCTCCCACCGCCCCCACCCCCCAGCATCCAGGGGCACCCTCCACCAGGCCCCCACTCATGTCCCCCTGCACCCCCACCCCCCAGCAGTGCAGGGTCAGCCTCCGCCAGGCCCCCACTCATGTCTCCTACCACCCCCACCCTCCAGCCACCATGGGCAGCCCCCACTAGGCCCCCACTCATGTCTCCCACCCACCCCCACCCCCAGCAGTGCAGGGGCAGCCCCCACCAGGCTCCCACCCATGTCTACCACCACCCCCACCCCCCAGCCACCATGGGCAGCCTCTGCCAGGCCCCCACTCATGTCTCCCTGCCCACAGGCCCTGACAATCCTCAAGCATGTGCCTCATGGCCAGCCACCACAGCCCAAAGACACAACCAATTATTACATGTGCCCATGATACTATTCCAATGGAAACAATGTAAATCAACACATGTGTCTCACACACACACAATGGTTGCAAGTGAACCTGAAAACCCATATCATGACATGCATGAAAACAATGAGATGAAACCACACATTGAAGAATGAAAAAATCCAAATAATGTATTAAAAACAACAGCAATGGCAATCAAAATTAACCAAAATACACAAGTAAAATAATAACAAAATTAAGCTGGCTGTCCCTTTTCAAATCAAATAAATGATAATCCAAAAAAATATCTTCCAAAGTTCACGTCCATGAAAAGGAAATGAAGGGAAAAAAGAAATAGAAAACCATTGCTCCATGGGAAAAAAGATTCATAGTAAAAAAAATATCCAAATCCAAAGTCCAACTATGTACAAAGTATTCAGGGTCCATCATCCCAAGAGAAGAAATGAAACCTACCAAAAAACCTATCTAAAATGGAACTATATACAAAAGGTGGAGCAGTGTCCGTCGACTCCAAATAAAAATAAACCATAAAGGAAACCTATCACTAAATAACTATATACAATGGCGGCGGGCCAGTCCAGAGGCTCACTTAGTGGTGTTCCGGGCCAGGGCATCATCGAACTCCTCGTCTATGTCCCGGAGGCGGTCCTGTTCCATGGCCCCGAGGGTCCGCAGGGACGCCGACATGTTCACCTCCAACTCCCTGCGGATTGCCTCGAGGCACTCGGCCTGCCTCAGGGCCCTCCGCATGGAGTTCTCCGCCCTGACCATCGTGAGCCGCGCCGCCTCCGCCCGCCGCCGCTCCGCATCTATGGCGTGGCCCAACCGCTGCCACACGGAAGACACTTCCCGTCCAGGTTCCTCCTGCCCTCTGGCCGATGCCTGCCCCTCCGATGTTGAAGGGCCCGAGCTATCGTGGTTCCCACCTACAGCCTCCTGCTGCTGCAGCTGCTGCTGTCCATGTGCCCTGTCCGATGGTGCCTGCACATCCTCCTCCAGCTAGGGTGCAGTCGTTGATGTGGCCACCCCTGCTGGACGTCCGACTCCTGAATGTGGCAGGGATCTGTTGTCCACCAGCCTGGCCGCACGGTCGGAGGCAGCTCCACAGGGCACCCAGGTGACACATGGGTGGGAAGATGGCATGGAGGACGACTGGGGCATAGGGGGTTCTGTGGAGAAGGGGGTCGGAACAAGGTCCAGGAAACGGAGGAATCCAGCCCTGGTGAGCTGTCCCAGTGGGTCAACGCGGTCAACGAGCCATGCGAGAAGACGTGCAGACTAATCATGAAAAGACTGCAGGTCAGCTCGCATGGCCCGTTGACGCAACGCCACCCCACCCTGGACAGGCTCAACCTGGTGCAGGATAGCCACATCCGCAGGGAGAGGAAGGCCAGGTGTTGTAAGCCAATCCTCTCCCTGAGAACTGGTCTGGAGGTAGGCATCCCCGCTGGTGCAAGGTGATGCAGTGACAGGAGCAGGGCACCTCCGCGGCGGCCTGTGCTGCCTCCTGTCCCTGATCCTGCACTGCACCACTAGCACTAGTGGAATCCCCACCTCCAGACCCCGCCACTGTTGCTTGCACGGACTCCTCCTCCACCAAACCCCCCACCAACCTGGATGACTCCGTGCCATCTTCCTCCGTTGGGCCCTGTGGGGTCCCAGCTGCCCCTTCTGCTGCCGAGGAGTCCAACTCCAACCTCCGCCTCTTGGACCTCCCCTCGGCAGCTGCGGCCTGGGACGCGGCACTGGACTCCTCACTCCCCGACGAGATCACAACCTGGGAGGGGATCCGGGCCTTGCGTCTCCGGCTGGTGGTGCGACCCCTGCCGCTGTGCTCCACAGCACCTTCTCTGCCCTCTTCATCAGTTGACGCTGCAGACAGGGAGAAAGAAAACACAGGCATCAGGGCACTGTAAAATGGACTCATACAAACATGACAGTTATACATGAGTGGCATTGGTAAACCTCAGACATGGCATCACAATCCTCAACACACATGTCATTGCAACTTGCACACATGAGCCATACCACAGCCATATTGCAACAGCCAGCACCATCCATTCACATACAACAGCATGAGCATCCAAAGGTCATCCACACATCACATGCAACATAGGGAGTACACTACACATGCACACACAACACCAAACTTGCATGCATGTGTACACCCCCGCCAACTGTCGCAGTGTTTTGATCGACATCCATGTCACACCTGACAATCATTCCTCCACATCCTGTGCCATGCAAGCCCACACACACAAGCACCATCCATGTGTCACACATGAGACCCCTCGCATGTGTCACCCTCACGGCCCTGAACACCCCCCTACTTGGCCACATAAAAATACATGTTCAACCTGCACACTCCTGGAACACCACCACACGCACAGCTTACAATCAGTATGCATGTACACTTACCGCTCGACTCCAGACGGGTCTGCTTCTCAAGGACCTCGATGTGGAGCGCTGGGGATATGTGTTCCAGGACCCTCATCTGATCTTCCGACAAGTGGCCCCGGTGCCCCTTAGCATCCGCTGCCTTCAGGAGGCGCCGGGCCTTGTTGAGGGTCCTGGACCTGAAGTCCTCCCAGCGCTTCCTGACACGTTCGTAGTCGCGGACTTTCACCTCCTCCGCGTTGATGGCAGTCACGATGTCCATCCAGATCCGAGTCCGTCCTTCCTTGTCGGCACGCAACCTTCCGAAGAGGGCATCATACTGCCCCAGGACATGCTCCACCAGGACACCAACTTCTGTGGCAGTGAAGCTGGTGCCCCTCTGCCTCCTTGGCCGGGGGTTGCCACTGGTGCCAGATGTTGCAGTGCCCGACATGGCAACCCCAGAGGCAGGAGTGGGTGGGCAACTGGGTCCTGGGGCTGGGCTGTGGGGCGATGGAAAAGCAGTCGGGAGTCTTCAGTTCCAGCAGGGGTGGTCACAGCAACAGCACCCCTGGCTGATGTGCAGGCAGCAAATGGCAGGGCACGTGGGCGGCAGGCAGTCAGGCAGCAGCAGATGGCAGGTGGGAGCGTGCTCAGGGCTCTTGGGGGGCAGTAATTCGGCCTTCTGGGCAGGAGCGTGGTCTTCCGTGTGTGAACGCGTGGCCAGCTTGATACGGAGTGATTTTGCACGTGAAAATCCAACACGTCTGCGTGTAATTCGAGGAAAGGCCCTTAGCGCGTAAATGCGTCAGCACACTGTACATTCATTGGCCCAAAGGCCATCAGCGTATGCGCGTCTATGAAGTCACGTGCACGTTGAATAGGGCACACGTTGGAAATGTTGCGTGTTAAAAAATGAAAGACACGTCCGAGTGTCAAAGCTGTAATTGGTGGAAATGGCCTTAGCGCGTACACGCGGAAGTGACAAAGCGTGTAATTGGTGGAAATGGCCCTACACGCAGAAGTGACAAAGCGTGTAATTGGTGGAAATTGCCTTAGCGCGTACACGCGTAAGTGACAAAGCGTGTAATTGGTGGAAATGGCCCTACACGCAGAAGTGACAAAGCGTGTAATTGGTGGAAATGGCCTTAGCGCGTACACGCGGAAGTGACAAAGCGTGTAATTGGTGGAAATGGCCCTACACGCAGAAGTGACAAAGCGTGTAATTGGTGGAAATGGCCCTAGCGCGTACACGCCGCGTAAGTGACGCTGGACGTGTGGGCCTGCATAAAAGGTACGTGTAGAACACCATTTCCTTGTACGTGCTTTTCGTGGAGAGCGAGTGGGTGAATTCTGTACTTCTTGTCGTTTCACACGCGATTTACTTCACGGCGTTTCAAATTCGTACTCCCTGTTACCTCTGACAGCTTTTTCTCTTTTTTCTCTTTTTCTGGTTTTCCTGGGCCTGTTCCCTCTAACAGTGTTCCCTTCTACTGTTGTCCTGTCTCCTCAGACAGCGTACAAATCTTCTTTTGGCTGGGGTGTTGCCAACCAAACGTGCTTCTTTTTCACACTCTTTTTCCTGGCAGACGGTGAGTCACGCATGTATCTAACATCTGTGCTTGCCCCGTGTGTAGCCTACCCCTTCAGAGGTCATTCTAGGCTGCGTGTGACACGCATACGTTAATTCTTGTGTTACTGGGTGCCACAGCATAGTGCAGGGTTTTTTTTCCGCACACGTGGTCTAGGAGGGGTTGCGTGCACGTCATCTCCCTTTTTTGGGCTTCCTGTGTGTTGCGTGACCCGTCATCTTTCCCCAGGGGTCACATTCAGCTTTGCTAGAGCACTAGGGTACAATTACCATCTGGTACCCAACCCCTTTGACCCCCAATTGCCCAGGACAATAGTTTACAGCCACTCCCATACGCACATTAACATCAGTGCCATGGTTGGGAGGCGAAGATTCCGTAAGGGTGGCAAAGGTGGACGAGCCACAACTGGTGGCCGTGGTGGATCCGGTAGGGGACGTGGTCGTTACTTGCAGGGTGACCCTGTCCCCCTATGTGTGGAGGACCAGTCAAGGGCACCCATAATCCCCCCCCCCTGGTTGAGGCTGATGTGGCTGACACCATCCATGCTCAGCCCTTGTTGGACCAGCCCATTGTGGCACCAGACCTGGCTGACTCCATGGCTGACTTCCAGGTCAGCAGGCCTATGACACGTGCGCTGGTGCACGTTGATGTCATCAGGCCACGTGGATCTAGGGCAGCAAGGTCATCTGCTGCCCCCAGTAGGCAGGGTGGAGAGGCTGCAGGGGCAGCTGCGGCTCCATCCACCCCAGCTCTCACACACCCAGCCAGGACAGTGTCGGTTCTAGTCCATCCTGCTGACATTCCCCCTGACACCATTACACTTGAGCCAATGCCTGCACCAACTCCCATGCTGAGTGTGCAATCCCACACTCCTGATACAGAGTCCACCAGGGCTCCTGCCCCTAGTGTCCAGAGCGGCGCAGGACACTCAGGATCACCACCACCTTCCAAGCGGAAGAGGAAGAGTGCTTGTCCGGCACAGGCTGATGCCCAGACACGGCTACACAGTCCGGCCCGTCGAGGAAGCCCAGCTTCACGGATGCCGAACTGAATGCACTTGTCGAGTATGTGCCCGGACATGATAACGAGATGGTCATTGTTGCAGGATCCAAGACCACACCTGCACAACGCCAGGCACACTGGCAGAACGTTGCGGACATCGTAAGTGCCCTTGGAATCGTGAGGCGCACAGCCAATGATTGCTATAAGCACTGGAATGACCTAAAGCGCAGGGCAAAGAATAAGCTGGCCTCAAGTCATGCCGCAACTCTAGTGACTGGAGGTGGGTCTCCAGTAGAAGACACGGAACTCACTCCACATGAGTCAGTCGCTGGGACCTACGTCACGGAGGAACAGATCCAAGGCGTGGGAGATCTGCCTGATTATGAGGCATTGTCCGGTGAGTGCACATGCATGTGTGTGTCATCCATGTGCATGGTGTGTGTGTGAGGGCTTCTGTTTGTGTGCCAGGTGAGGGTGTGTGCGCCTGAGTCGTTTGGGTCACCCATGTGCTTCATGCAATACATTCTGCGCAGCAGCTTTTGGCCATAGCAGTATCCCTTCTGCCAACAGTAGACATCTAGGCCAACAGCACGCCAGTTGCCCTTGAAGTGTCACCTTGCCACAACATTGTTGCTTATTTTTCTCTGTTTATTCAGGCAGATTGTTTGCATTCCACCACTTTTACTAGGCATTTCTCAGTCCTGTAGTCACATGTCTGACATGGCTATGGTAAAGTGGAGTGACTTTGTTACCTGGACATCATTTGTTCACACATGTCCCTGTGCAATCGGACCATTTTGGACTGGCAGATCCAGGTGAAAAATCAGACCTGTTTGAATTAGAAAAGCTATTACATGCGGGAACTGGACTGAATGAATAAGTGCTGCCCTCCTCTCCATCTTCACTCAATAGCAATGGTACATGCCATCTGTGTGATGGCATGTGTATTTCACCTGGCAATCACAGGCCAATGTGTGATGCCACTGCTAGGCAGCATGCAGCAAATGTGTTGATCTTCCATCTTGGTGTCATCAATGTGTGCCATTTGCCTCCCCTTCATACGCAGTGAGGGTGCATGCATGGCCTCTGGGGTTGCCATGTCGGGCACTTCCACATCTGGCACCAGTGGCAACCCCAGGCCAGAGGGGCAGAGGGGCACCAGCTTCACTGCCACCGAAGTTGGTGTCCTGGTGGAGCATGTCCTGGGGCAGTATGATGCCCTCTTTGGATCGTCCTGCGCCAGCAAAGAAGGACGGGAGAGGATCTGGCCCGACTGTGTGGTTGCCATCAACGCGGAGGGGGTGGCAACCCGCGACGTCCAGAAGATCAAGAAGCGCTGGGAGGACTTTAGGTCCAGGACCCTCGTGAAGGCCCGGCGCCTCGTGGAGGGGGGCCGGGGCTGCATGAGTTACATCCAGATGAGGGTCCTGGAACGCGTACGCCCAGCGCTCCACGCCCAGATCCTTGAGAGGGAGACCCATCTGGAGTTGAGCGGTAAGTGTCCAAGCATTGCTGTGTGAGACAGGGCATGTTGCGGTGTGCTGGTTGTCTGATACTTGCCTGTATGTGTGACATAGGCCATGTATGCATGTATGTGTGCAGGGACATCATGGTAATGCATGTGCGACCAGTGATGTGTGAACCACATGGTTGTTGCATGTGTTTAAATGCCACATGGGGAGCCCTATGCAGATTTTACACATGAGAGCATGCCAGTCTCTGTTCCTGGACATGGGTGGGGGTGAGGGATGGGTGCTGATGCCAGGTACATATATGGTAGCCATGTCTGTGTGCCTGACCTGCGTGTCTGTGACTTGTGAATGCCATGGATGCATGACACATGTGTGTGACAATGCACAGATTCACTGATGCAGCCTAGCTACCCTTGTATACGCTGTGTTTGGGGTGTATGAGGCCAGATGGATGTGACTGAGGTGAAGTGTGTGCATGTGATAGGCATAACCCATGATGCATGTGAGTTCCACATCATTGTATGTTTCAAGAGTCCATTGGACATGTATGTAAATGTCCATGGCATGCACCATGCTTGTTACTGTGTGTGTTTTGCCTGGACTGACCCATGTGTTGTGGAGGGACATGATGGAAGTGTACTTTGACAGTGGTACTCATCTGCTATTGCTTCCTGTCTAGGGGACCATTGAACAGTACCCTGATGCTTGTGTTCTATGTCTCCCTCTACGCAGCGGCTAGTGAAGAAGAGGGCGGAGACGGCGCTGTGGAGCAAGGTGGCGGGGATGCCCCCACGGCTGCAGCGGAAGGGGTGGGTGAGCCCCCACATGGGCCTGCTACAGCGGAAGACAGTGAGGAGCCATCCAGGTTGGTGGTTTCCACAGAGGAGGAGGAGGCCGCCACTGAGGCACACATGGGGCCTGGTGGGGGCATCCCTGCTGGTGCAAGTGGTGCAGTCCAGGGGCAGGGGCAGGAGGCAGCACAGGTCACCGTGGAGGGGCCTGTGCATGTCGCTGTCCCTGACCCTGTGAGTGCACCACCATGCACCAGCAGGGATGCCCCATCCCAGGCCCGTCCACAGGTAGAGGGGATGTCCATGTCACCTGACTCCCCTCCACCTGCGGACGAGGGGACCCGTGTCCGTATGGAGAAGGTCCTGATTGGGGTCGCGATGCGCGCGGGTGCAATTCGTGATGACGTGCGTGCTTCCCGGGAGGAGCACGCACATCATCACGAAGAGCACCGTGCCGACGTGGCCCAATTGGGATCTTCCATGTTCGGGGGTTTCCTGCATGTGTCGGCCAATCTGGCGGCCCTCTCCTCCTCTGTGGAGGCTATACGCCGGTCGTTCTCCTTGCCGTCTTCCGGCCCAGATGCCACCAGGGCCCCCTGTGGACCTGCCCTGACCAATGCAGCTAGCTCAGTGGGGATCCCATCCCTGCCACAGTCGGGAGTCGGAGGTCCAGCAGGGGTGGACACCACAGCAACTGTACCCCAGCAGATGGAGGATGTGCCGGCATCATCAGGCAGGGCACGTGCACGACGGCGTCGGTGGATTCCATCAGCCTGGATGCCGTCGTGCTGGCAGAGGCAGTTGCGTCAAAGGCAGCAGCAGAGTCAACGTGGGAGGCATCATGGCTCGGGGCCATCGACATCGGAGGGGCAGGCATCGACCGGAGGGGAGGAGGACCCAGGACAGGAAGTGTCTTCCGTGTGGCTGCGGTTGGGCCAGCAGATAGGTGAGGAGCGGCGGCGGGCGGAAGAGGCGCGGCTCACGATGGTCAGGGCGGAGAACTCCATGCGGAGGGCCCTGAGGCGGGCCGAGTGCCTCGAGGCAATCCGCAGGGGGTTGGAGGAGCAGATGGCGTCGTCCCTGCGGACCCTCGGGCCATGGAACAGGACCGCCTCCGGGACATAGACGAGGAGTTTGATGATGCCCTGGCCCGGAACACCACGGAGTGAGCCGCTGGACTTGCCCGCCGCCTTTGTATATAGTTCTTTAGTTTTAGGTTTCCTTTGTTTCTTCTTATGATTTGGAGTCGACGGACACTGCTCCACTTTTTGTATATAGTTGCATTTTAGTTAGGGTTTTTTGTAGGTTTCCTTTGTTCAGTTGGGTTCATGGACCCTTGGATGTTTTGTACATAGTTCTTCATTGGATTGTTTTATTTTTTTATTTTTGATTTATTCTCCATGGAGCAATGGTCTTTGCATTTATTTTTATCTCTCGGATTGATTTTATTTTTAGTGTGACTTTGAACAACATTTTTTTTTATTTGGATTTGTAGTTTTGATTTTTTTGGACGGACATGCAGCTTATCTTTTTTTCATTGCCATTGTAGTTTGTTTCATTTCATTTGCATTCAATTTTTTTTAATACAATTTTGTTTTCATACTTCACTGTGTGGTATCATCTCATTGGTTTCATGCATGTCATGTTGGGTGTTTTCCCATTCATTTGCAACCATTGTGTGTGACGGACATGGGTTCATTTGCTTTATGAACATTGGGGGTGTAACATGTAATTTCCATTTCCATGTGGGTGAATGGGTTACTTGGTAGGGCCTTTTGGCTGTGGAGGCTGACCATAACGCACATGATTGGGGATTGTGAGGACCTGGGTGCAGGGGGACATGAGTGGGGGCCTGGTGGAGGGTGCCCCTGCACTTCTGGGGGGTTGGGATGCAGGGGGACATGGTTGGGGGCCTGGTGGAGGGTGCCCCTGGATCCTGGGGGTGGGGGTGGTGGGAGAAATGAGTGGGGGCCTGGTGGGGGCTGCCCATGGTGGCTGTGGGGTGGGGGTGGTGGTAGACTTGGGTGGGAGCCTGGTGGAGGGTGCCCCACACTGCTGGGGGGTGGGGGTGGTGGGAGACATGAGTTGGACATGAGTGGGGGCCTGGTGGAGGCTGCCCCTGGATGTTGGGGGGTGGGGGTGGTGGGAGAATTGAGTGGGGGCCTGGTGCAGGGTGCCCCTGCACTGCTGGGGGTGGGGGTGGTGGGAGACATGAGTTGGACATGAGTGGGGGCCTGGTGGGGGCTGCCCATGGTGGCTGGGGGGTGGCGGTGGTGGTAGACATGGGTGGGAGCCTGGTGTAAGGTGCCCCACACTGCTAGGGGGGTGGGGGTGGGTGGGAGACATGAGTGGGGGCCTGGTGGAGGGTGCCCCTGGATGCTGGGGGGTAGGGGTGGTGGGAGACATGAGGGGGGCCTGGTGGAGGGTGCCCCTGGATGCTGGGGGGTGGGGGTGGTGGGAGACATGAGTGGGGGCCTGGTGGTGGGTGCCCCTGCACTGCTGGGGGGTGGGGGTGCAGGAGGACATGAGTGGGGGCCTGGTGGAGGGTGCCCCTGGATGCTGGGGGGTGGGGGTGAAGGGAGACATGAGTGGGGGCCTGGTGGAGGGTGCCCCTGGATGCTGGGGGATGGGGGTGCAGGGGGACATGAGTGGGGGCCTGGTGGAGGGTGCCCCTGCGCTGCTGGGGGGTGGGGGTGGTGGGAGACATGAGTTGGACATGAGTGGGGGCCTGGTGGGGGCTGCTCATGGTGGCTGGGGGGTGGGGGTGGTGGTAGACTTGGGTGGGAGCCTGGTGGAGGGTGCCCCACACTGCTGGGGGGTGGGGGTGGTGGGAGACATGAGTTGGACATGAGTGGGGGCCTGGTGGAGGGTGCCCCTGGTGGCTGGGGGGTGGGGGTGGTGGGAGACATGAGTGGGGGCCTGGTGGAGGGTGCCCCTGCAATGCTGGGGGGTGGGGGTGCAGGGGGACATGAGTGGGGGCCTGGTGGAGGGTGCCCCTGGATGCTGGGGGGTGGGGGTGGTGGGAGACATGAGTGGGGGCCTGGTGGAGGCTGCCCCTGGTGGCTGGGGGCTGGGGGTGGTGGGAGACATGAGTGGGGGCCTGGTGGAGGGTGCCCCTGCACTGCTGGGGGGTGGGGGTGCAGGGGGACATGAGTGGGGGCCTGGTGGAGGGTGCCCCTGGATGCTGGGGGGTGGGGGTGGTGGGCGACATGAGTGGGGGCCTGGTGGAGGCTGCCCCTGGATGCTGGGGGGTGGTGGTGGTGGGAGACATGAGTTGGACATGAGTGGGGGCCTGGTGGGGGCTGCCCATGGTGGCTGGGGGGTGGGGGTGGTGGGTGACATGAGCAGGTGTGCAAGGTAGTCCCCTGTGGTGTCGGCTGCCTGCAGGGGCCGTGGAGGGTGTACAGGGAATACCTGGGAGCACACAGCCAAATCACGTGTAGAATTTCCCACGTACCCCTGTCATACACGTACCCAGCCAAATCGCGTGTGGAAATTCACTCGCACGTACCCTGCCAAATCGCGTGTGGGACATCCCGCGCACCCCTGAGATCCACGTACCCAGCCAAGTCGCGTGTGGAAATTCCCGCGCACGTACCCTGCCAAATCGCGTGTGGTTCTTCCCGTGCACCCCTGAAATCCACGTACCCTGCCAAATCGCGTGTGGAAATTCCCGCGCACGTACCCGGCCAATTCGCGTGTGGAACTTCCCGCGCACCCCTGAAATCCACGTACCCTGCGAAATCGCGTGTGAGACTTCCCGCGCACCCCTGGGATCCATGTACCCAGACAAATCGCGTGTGGAAATTCCCGCGCACGTACCCGGCCAAATCGCGTGTGGAACTTCCCGCACACCCCTGAAATCCACGTACCCTGCCAAATCGCGTGTGAGACTTCCCGCGCACCCCTGAGATCCACGTACCCAGACAAATCGCGTGTGGAAAGTACCCGGCCAAATCGCGTGTGGAACTTCCCGTGCACCCCTGAAATCCACGTACCCTGCCAAATCGCGTGTGTGACTTCCCGTGCACCCCTGAGACCCACGTACCCAGACAAATCGCGTGTGGAAATTCCAGCGCACGTACCCTGCCAAATCGCGTGTGGAACTTCCTGCGCACCCCTGAAAGCCACGTATCCTGCCAAATCGCGTGTGAGACTTCCCGCACACCCCGGAATACACGCACACGTTATTTTTCAGTCAGCGGGTGTCCGTGTTTGTGGGTACCCCTTTGCACGTCATTTGTCCTGGAGGGCCACAGTATAGGACATTTATCATGGCTGTATATAGGTGCTATTTGTTGGCGCATCTTTTGGCGCACATTTATTACAGGTGCAGAGACGCTACCGCCTGCTTTCTTGTGGCGGTCGTGTTTGTGCCTGTGCGCTGGTTTGACCGTGCGCTTTTTTGCCCTATTCGATTCCATGAATACGGGTTGTAGGCGAGCGTGTGGGCGTTCTGCGCACTTGCACCCTGTACTTTCCCCGTGACGCCCACATTTTGGCAAGTTGTTTCCCCATTCCGAGTGTTACGCCCCGTGTTACGCCTACTTTTGTTGTGTTCGCTGCGCTATGTGCGATTTTTGCTGTGACCTGGCGCACGCCGTTAGATGGCCTGTGCGCCAACGTGCGCCGCGCACTTTTTTAGCACACATCCGATGGTTTTCTCGCGCACGCCCTTCCATGAATCGATGTGCGCTGCTTTTCGTGCGATTTTCGCACTTGCACTGCGATTTTCGCTATTCCACTGCGAATCGCACGTTTTTGGCCACTTGCGCCGCGCTAATTATTCCATGAATCGGCCTGTAAATGTCTGCAGACTATGGCCCTGATTCATGGATTATTTGCGCCAAAAAAAAAATGGGATTTGTGCGCCATTCTGTCCGCAAATCTCTGTTTAACAAATGGGGATATATTTTGTTTGAAGACATACCTGGAAGCAGGTGGCAACAACTGACACAAAAAACACAGGGGAAAACACAATTTGCATGTGTCCTTTTCACACAAACAACATGCTTACAGCAACATTACAAACAATGAATACAACTCAAACATACATTTATACACACCTGTATGTCTCCAAATGTAAACAATTCCTCAAAATTATGGATTATACCAAATAGTAAACATAACTGTACACCTTATGTAAGCAATGCAGTGCAACACGTTTTAGAAAATGAAGCACAAAACACTGAACCTAGTAAGTAAATATTCCCTTCCTTTTTATTGTAAATGTTTTCCATAGGAACTGAATACAATTTTAATATTTTTTAATAACTACAATTATTAATTCTATATTTCTACAGAAAATGATGGTTGACCCACATGGGAGACATGGGTAACCGTAACGTAGAACAAGGTCAATGGAGCAATTTGTACGTTGTTTACTTCCAAAAATATCCACATGACAACAACATTCATTTTTTCAGCATCCACTTTGACAAACTTGAAGAAGTAAAAAAAGGGGCTGCACAGTAGCATGTTTCCTTCTTTTCAAATACATGTATGTATGCAGAGAAAAATTCTCTATCTCTTGCATATGCTGTGACTAGTCACAAAACGCAAGGTCTAACCCTAGATCACACATTGATTGATGTTGGCAGCACAGTCTTCAAAGAAGGTGTGAGTTACGTAGCACGTTTAAGTCTCCATACACTCAATGATCTATTCCTAGTTATCTTTGATGCAAACAAAGTCCACGCTGACATTCCTTGCATCCTAGAATACAACAGGCTACGTGAACTGTACACCTCCATCTAGATATGTACCCTGTAGCTTAAACAAGAACACATTTAAAAAGAAAACAAATACAAACAGAACCTATAGCAGATCTCCCAGAAATACAGTTGAAAACAAAGAACAACTGCTACTCCATCAAATAACACAAACACAACATTCATTAGTCCAAAAACAACTGCAAGTCCATCAGAAGACAAAAAGACACATGTCGCTTCTCAAAAAATCAACTTCAGGCCCATCAAAGCATACAGCGGGACAACTCTGAGGTCCAATTAAATTCAGCAACACAACTGGAGTAAATTGCTATGCAAATGTAGCAATAAATCTTCTCTTCCAATTGCCACCAGTTGTTTACAACATTTACTTAAATGGCTCAGACCAGTTGTGTTTGCAAATGTTCATCTTTAATAGAAATGCCACAAATAATCCTGACAACACTTACAGTGTTTTAGGAATAAGGCAAGAGTTGGACTACTATACAGGAATGGTAAGGAAGAGCCACAAGAATTCCTAATGTACTAGAAACCTAAAAACATAGAGATGAATGACATTTTCCAGATTTCATAAACGTGGAGACATACATGCACTTTCTGCAAACATGTTTAACAAGAGCACATCCTAATAACCTATTTTTGTATGTATCCATACCAAATTGTGAATCCATTCCATTTCACCAGCTTCTGCAGAATACAAATCATGTCATAGTGTGCCCTTTTTGCAGTGCAGACAATCGTTCCAGCATACAAATAAACTCACTTGGCCAATATGCCAGACTAATGCTTCTAGGGTACAATGCAGATGGTACCAAAAATAATTGTAAGTTCACTAGGTTTACATGCAGCCAAGTATCTCTTGACAAGAAAACCTTCACAACAGTAGGCATAATCTATGACACTGGTGCCACGACTACTTCAGGCCACTATACTGCATATGTGAAAACATAAGTGGTTGGCTTGAATGTAACAACACTTCTGTTACCCCAAAACATAGTTTACCATCAAATGTAAGAAATGCCTACTTAATATTCCTCAACACAAATGTACTCACTACAGTATAGTACAATACAAAGTTACAATATGCCAACTGCTATCTAACTATATTCATAATACTACAATGGCAATTTCAAAATACAAGAAATTTAGAATACGCAAGTGGGTCTCTAACTACTTAGAAAATATCTTTCATTGTAATACACTTTAAATGTGGCGTCAGAGTTATTGTTACTGCAAAACTTTTTGAAAAGTCCAATATGCTTAGACTATGCCTACGAGAGATTTTTTTTCTCACTGGCGACCATTAAAAAAATGATGACGCAACTCACATTTTTCACCATCCAATCAGCCACTCCCTGATTGGTCCTGAAGCATCGCAGCCTCCAAACCAGGAAATGGGTCAGCAGACCGGATCCAGCTATCAGTAATTTTGTTTGACCTACATTTTAGCAATTTCTTTTAAAAAAAACTACTGAACAGATTTCCACCAAATGTGCAAAAGCACACTTTCCATTGTGTCTATGAGGATTTAAAAATGTTTTGTTTGTATGTATTTGTATTTATTAGGTTTATATAGCGCTTTACACCAAAGCGCTTTACATGAAACAACACAAACACATTAGAATAAAATGCAAGCATTACTGTAAAACATGAGACAAACCATCAAAAACAATATATAGAACAATTGCAGAATAATGTAAACAGAAACTGAACAGGGGAAGAGTAAGAGGGAATCAAGGTTAAGAGGAAGGGGGGTGCAGAAGATGAGCTTTTAAGGAAGAACGGAAGGAGGTGTAAGAGGAAATGGAGCGGATAGAGAGCAGTAGAGTGTTCCAGTGTAGAGGGGCAAGGAGCTGAAAGGAACAAAATGAGAACGAGCACAAGTGGAAGGAGGAACAGTAAGTAGGAAGAGATCTGCAGATCTAAGGGGGCGAGTGGGAGCATAGAGCGAGAGGAGAGAGAAAGGTAGGGGGCTGCAAGATCATGAAGAGATTTGAAGACGAGACAGAGGAAGTTAAATTTAAGTTGAGAGTGAAAGGGAAGCCAGCCTAGATAAGAAAGCGAAGAGGAAATGGATTCATGAGGAGAGAAAAGTCAAAGGGTACAGATAGCGGAGTGATAGAGGGATTTGAGGGGAGCCAGGTGAGAGGCAGGGAGGCCAAAGAGGCAAAATGTTGGCACCCCTTATATAACTTTGGTCACCCAGGACGAAACTGCACCAAACTTCAGAAAATCATTCTGAGTTGGCCATCTACTCTTTTTGCAAAATTTGTTGCGGATTCGTTGAACAGTGCCAAGTTATAAGTTGCCCAAAATGTGTTTGCTCCATGAGTTGAGCAACTTAACCATAACTACAGGGCTGCTACATTAAGTAGTTTATGAGAGTTCTCACGATCACTCCTGACATCTTGCTAGCAACATTGTAAACAAAAACCATTGTAGGAATGGTCATCAAAATTAAGTTAAAATGTGATTTCATCAGTTATGTTATCAATGACATTTGTGATGTCATCTTTGATGTCCTGGGTGTTAGTCTTAGCAGGGCACGGTGGTGGTTTGAGTTATGGTTGCTTAGCTTACCATAACTGGTGAATTTCTGGGGGTTTTCGGTTTTACTTGTAACCATAATATCCCTTTAACAACGTTTTTCACTGAATTTGACAGGTTTTTGTTAGTGCAACTTAACCACAATGTCCCATAATGTTTACCAGTGCATCCTTAATTTGCTACAAGTTCCTTATCTTATACTCAACCACAAAGTAACAGCTGTAGAGTCTGCATACAGTACAAATACCTGCATACATCAGGTTGCATTCACAAAGCCCAGAAGCACAGGGGACAACAAAAAAATGTTCTACCCTTCAACCAACAAACACACATACATAAAACAACATTACTTATATTTACTACATCCAAATATACCTTTGTGAATGAAATCATCATTTGAAAATGTACAAATCATTTTTTCATTTAGCACACAATATAATGAAATGCACCAAGCACACACCATAACTGTACACCTCATATTCTCATTCAGTACAACTCTCCAAACAGACTCACATACACCAGACGCTCATTCCAAAACAACCTCTTACCAAAAAGTAATTACACTGTATTTATGTCTCTATTATTACCATTCATTGTATAAATACTTCTTATATCAAAAAGCACAATTTGTTTATTTTCACAGAAATGACGAACACACTTGGTTGGTTGTAAGAAAAATCCAAAAAACAAGAAACGAGAGATGATAATATCCCTAATGGTAAACAATACATCTTTCAATATAAAAAATAATGTAATTTATACAGAGCTCAGTGAAATAATAATGTCTTCTTTTCTTATAGCACATACTTTGCATGAAGAATCACCACCCCACTTTAATTATGGAGAATCTCAAGATCCACAAAGACAATCACTGTCCCCAACTGTACATAATGAAATCATGACCTTGTCTGCACAATTGGATGAACTTTGTAATGACTTTAAGGAAATTATAAATTCTGTTAAAAATCACGTTATTAGAAATGTTCATTATCACTGTCCTGCTTGTACCTGTCCTCCTTGCCCCCAGCAATGACTCCATCAAATTCCCAAAATAGAAATAAAAGAAACTATGATGAAACTTAGAAATTCCAAATTTTCCCATGTATATATCCCATTCCGATACCCCATCTATTTCATAAATACATTTATTTTTTATTCTATAAATATCTTGTATATTGTTCTTACATAAAAAAATGAAAGCCCTATTTTTTAGTCTGTGGACTATACGACTGTTCCGGCAATCCATCTATGCAATTCAGAGTCCGCAGACATCGCGCCATGTCGGGACATGTCCGGTATGGCATGACGCACTTTTAATTAATCCACGGATAGTGCGCCCATTTGCGGACAACCATGCGCAAGCACACTGTGTATCCTGCCCAATGGGTGTCCCCGGATACCAACCATCACCGCAGACGTCATTTTATGACAGCACCCATGAAGCTTGATGGCGTGTCTGTGGACGGTGTCCGTCAGCGCAGACAGTTCCAAACCGCTTTTTTTGGCCAATCTAGGATGTTTCAAGTTGAAAGTCTACACTTGCAGAGCTCCTAGACCCATTTTTAGTTGATCTTTCAACTTTTTCCAACTTTCCAAGGCCTATTGTTGATGCGATAATGCAGACAGTCTCAATCTGGGAGAATCTTTGCAGAGCTGAGCTGTATTGGAGAGCTACCTTTCTAACAAATGGCATCAGTCATGACTATGCCCACCATTCCTTCCCACGGGCAGTGGTCGAAGTGAGCGGGAGCGGTTGGGAGCGATGCTCCTGTACTTTTTTAATTACCTTTTACAGCTCCTAAACTTTAATTTTAAAAAGAAACCATTCCGGAACGGTATTGTTTTAAAATAAAAGTTTAGGAAGAAGTTAAAACTTGCACTTTCAGTGCACTGCACTGAACGTTCCCTTAAACAGCAGGTGCAAGTGTTTGGGTATGTGTATTGTGTGTGGGAGGAGATGAGGTGATGGGGTTTGTGGAGAGGAGCGGAGCAAGCCAGCAGGGAACATAGTTCCACTACTTCTTTTCGTACACTTTGACCACTGCCCACGGGCCACCACACCGCAACAACCAGGAGGGCCTGGAGAGGGAAGCAGGTACGGAGATGCAGAAGAGCATGAAGAGGAAGAGCAAGATGAGGTAGAGGAAGTGCCTACCCCCAGCGCCCAGAGTGAGTCATGGGTTGGTGGTTTTTTACCCCCGTTGGCCTTGTACCAAAGGTTTGTGCAGCCACTGTGAGATGCAATGACTGTGGAGTCGTACGCAGTCACAGAACACCTCGGCTGTGCTCCTACAGGACTACTTCCATGCACCGCCATACTAGATCCAACCACCCGGGTGTTCTGATAAAGGCTATTCCTTTCTCAGAGAGAAGCAGGTTGACGGCATCTACCCCATCTTCCTATACTGCTGCTTTCACCGCACAGGCTAATCTTGTGGGGCAGAGGATCCCAGCAGCCCCATCACAGGCCACACAGAATGCTGTTGACCCTTACCTTTTGAGGGTCAAAGTAGCATGCCTGTACTGCGACAAACCGATCTGCAGGGGGGAACAATTTCTAAGTGCTTTCAAGGACGTGGTCAAGGAGCACGAGAAACACTGCAACCTACTTTAAATTGAAGGCCTGCCCAACATCTTCTCCTGTCCACCTGCTGAGAATTCTCCAGAGTGGCTAATTTCCCTTAACTACTGAATCCCTCTGCAGCTTTGCTGGATTTCTAGTATTTCTTTTTTCTTCACCTGGTAAGAGTATGAGCCTTTTCCCCCACTCTTACATGTGTTTCTCTGTGTGTGTTTAATATTTTCTTGTGTTCATAGACTGTGGAGCCTCACCTACTCCATAGGCATCATCTTTTTACTGTGTGTTACCCAGCACCTTCAGTGCAGTGACACAGGGTTGTCTTTTAGACTTCCCAACTCAGACTCAATTTTCTGGGACTGACTACTATCTCCCAGAATGTGTAAAGTTGCCATTAACTTTATTAGTCTTTTAAATCCACAGACCCAGTACAAACTATCTTACATAGAGTACTGGAAAGGGTTGATACTTATCCCTTTTTGTCTGTTTCTCTTGGAGCATTGTTTCACTCCCTTTTTTCAAGACTTGGCTGGTGGCAGTACTAACTACCCTATTTTTCCTACCGTGGTTATCTTAAATAACCTTGGTAGTGTTTTAAGCTATCTTGGTAGCCTCGAACTTAAACCCGCTAGACCATATACGTTTTTATACGGTTCTGGCTGGGTTTATTCACCATTTATTTTTTTAAATGTCTTTCTTGTGTTTTACTCCCCGCGCCAAACCAGGTTTGGTTCCTTTTGTTCACTGTCTTTTCACAGGTTTCTACACAGAAGCCTTCCTTAGGCGCCTGAAAGTCTGGGTAGGCAGGATCTGAGGGAGGGGTTTTAGGACCCCTGCCATGGGTTCCCTTGGTAACCCAAGTCACACTCCTGTTTGATTGGCTAGGTGACTGTCCAGCCAGGACAGCCACCCTGCTGTGTGATTGATAGCCAGGCTGTGTGAATGGGGGAAAACTGCATAAAAAACAGGTCTCTGGGTCTGGAAAGGCAGAGTCACCCCTAGAATGAAAGAACTGATGAGGAGCTGACAGAAGAGGACCCCTACAATGACTGAACTGCCCGGTGAAGCCCTGCTGCAGGTCCAAATCTTCAGACTCCATCGACAGAGAAGATCTACCATGAATCTTCGTCCCCTGAGCTGGTGGGACCAACCAGTTTGCCTAAACTGCAAGGCAGGACTCCCTGCTCTGGTCGAATTTTCTGTACAGAGCTACAGTGAACTGGCTAGCCAGGAAGGTCGGACCCTGCTTGTGTTTTAAGGAGCGCACCTTTTATTCATTGCTTTGCTGCTGGTTTCTTCCCTGGGCAGTGCAGGACCCTCCAGTCTTCCTACTTCATGTCAGTCTGACAGTCGCTTCAGGAACTGTGAACCTGCAGGAACTGCCAGGAATGTCTGCCTCAGCTACAGCTTCTTCTCCATTTAAAGGTACTGTGCAAATCTGGTTGTTTGTTTCGTCCAGCCCCGGTGAAGGTGTGTGAAACCTTTCGCCAATGTGAGGGCTTATCCTTCTCTACTCTTTGAACTAACTTTTCTGCCAACCAACTTCGTCCAGAACTCTTGGCAAAGACTTAATCTCAAACTACCCTGAACTGTGTGATCTTGAGCAAAAGACTTTTGTCCTATTGACTTTGGGCTTAAGCCATTTTGATTTGATTCCATCACTGTAGTTCCTCTTTCTAGATTGTCCTGCTTACTTACCTGTTGGTGCTGCTCAATTTTTAACTAACTGTGTCTTTCCCTCCCTTTTTAAATTACTGGAGTGCCATTTTTGCTCATACTTCATTTTGAGTATAACTTGTCCAGAATCTATTGGGAGTGGTGTGGTGTATTAAGAGTGTGATTTTTCAACTGCTTTACTTTAGTGAAATATTTTACAACTGATGTGTAGATAAATGTATATTCTTTTACTCAGAAACCTTGAGTCAGTGTTTGTTTGAATCATAGTAATTGCTGTTCTTTTTTGTAACTATTGATACTGCTCACTTACTCTTGAGATAAGTCTGGCTGCTCAGCCATCACTGCCACTTTACTGTGTAGTACAGGCTTGTACCAAAGGTGAATTTGTACTGTCACTTTTAGTCTTAATTGTGTGTGGTGTTCCCAAAGGGTACCGCATATAATTCTGCCTAACAGGCCCTTTGCACCCTGCATTGTCCGGGGACAGTGTGGTAGTTCGCGGATACCAGCGGTGTGTGAATGAAAATCATTTTATAGTTTTTTTGTTAAAAAATGGGGGCTCTTAAAATAACCTTTTTTTTCTCCTTCTGGCTTTTATATATTGTTTTGATTATTTGGTTTTATCTACTAAACTATCAAATGTTTATTTAACTTAATTATTTTTCGAACTTTCACACTTTCACAAACGGTGCTTCTAATTTTTATTGCATTTTTCCATTTTGCTTACTGCAACTACTAAAGAATACTTGAATCCATATTATATTTGTCCACAGAAACTGCTTCAATGCATTTTGAGGTTTTCCCAAAAAATCTGATTGCCCACATCAGTCAGATGCACTCCGTCTCTTTCGAAAAATGTTGACAATATCTAATTTGATATTTTCATTATGAAATGATGTCATGCCAACATCCTGCAAAAAAAAAACATACAACTTTGTTCACGTTGGCATTTGCTTTCTCAATTCATGGACCAAACAAGTTTGAACGCATCCACATTTGTTTCTGAGCTATCCAATAAAACATTATTTTCAAATGTGGAAACAGGTCCATCAACTTTCCAAATGTAACCTTCATGGCAAACTGTAATGCAATTCCGTTTACATACCCCAAACTGTTTTCTTCACAGTAAACTACAATGATGTTCGGATGCTTCAAGTGAACCATATTCTAACATAAGAGGAGGAATTCTGCCACTTCATTGCTTGAACTCAATACCATGAAACTTGAAATGTATCTAACCCCAGATTCTCAGACAATCCAAACTTCTCAGAATACACATTCAGCCAAAGGACCCAAGAATCACCCACAATCCAGACACTCTGCTTCCTCAAAGCCATAGCCATCTTTACTGCACACAGCAAAGATAACAATTGGTACCCAGTCTTCCCGAAACCTGATTGGCTGATCCCCCGATGTTCACGGACATCCACTACAGTCTGCATTCTCTGCAGTCCCCTTTTCATGCCTGGCATGCTTAAAGAGCCCTAACAAGACATAGTACAGGTATGCTTATATTTTTAAAGCTATGTTTTCAACTCTTTTACAAATGTATATATAAATGGTTCCTGCACATACCCTATAATAAGCTTCCCTGTAAGCATATTCTCTTTTTAACCACTCTAGTAAATGCATTGCAGCAGTCAGCATGTGCTCACATCAAGTGGCAGTTACTTACAATGCTGTGCATTTAAAAATATTTCTTTTTAGGAGCATTTTAATTGAAGTAAAAAAATGCATATCTGCATTTATAGTAGCAGTATCGTTTTTGTGAAAGAAAGAAAAAGCAAATGCAAAAGATGTGTGCAACATATTTAAGTGCCACTTAGTTTGTGGAAGTTTAAGATCTTGGCAGTACATGCATACTTGATAACATGAACTGTTCCAATCTGTAGGTCCTAGTTTTTTTTCTAGGCATTCTGGGACTTGTAGTCCACGTTTTCGAATGCAAACAGCGCAACTACAACTCCCAGAATGCAAAGAATAAAAAACAAGACTTGATAAGCACCTACATATTGGAATGGATCATGTTGGCATGAATGCATATACTGCCAACATATTAAACGTCCACACACCAATTGCCACGTTTTTAAACGGTCAGCATTTTCCATTTTTCATTTCATATAAATATCACACTTTTCAACCTCACTCATATCATACCTTACACTGCCATAATTCTCCTCCTGCTCACACATATCTGTATACCGCCAAAGTATCTATAATCATCACTTCACCTAACATACAGTACTCATCTTTTCCAGCCTCTTCTGTAAGACACCTAACACTGCTGCAACACCAATCCTCCATTGTATTACCATTAGGCCACAGCTTCCCTATTCTTTAAAAACACATTACACAGTACACATACATTACACCACTGCACAGCACTTCTCATATTAAAATCAGCAGCACAAAAATAACCTAGATATGCACCTTTTTTTCACACTCATTTTCGACATGTTGCATCTAATGTGCCACACAGCACTACTCATACTTCAATTGTTCTAACAATAAAGTTAACACACTTTAGTACAGCACCCATAACACAACTACATTAACTCTTTTTCCCAACAACTCCTCCTACCTTCATGAATAAAACCGTTGTTTACTAAAAGTACTTCACCATTACCACATATACCCACTAACTTTCTTGTGCAATTACAAGAAAGAAGAAGATTGCTGAAGACAGTTACTGAAAAAAGAACACTCTTCACATCTTACATAGTAATAACTCTAATATAGCATGTATAGCTCTCTAATTGTAACAATGTACTTTCACTATATATTAGCCTAGAATATTTTCTTTGAATCAACAACATTTATTTCACTCTTACTTATTATATTGTAACATTCACACTCTTCCCATTCCCATCTAAACATCACCATTATAGCACCCACTGTTTTCCTCAAAACATCACAATGCCCCTACGTATTCAATCACACCACCACTCCCTTACTCACTAACCCACGCTCATCACACTTCTAAAGACTCTTACACTTACAGCCTTCCCAACCACACCTATCATCCCACTACACAATTCCACATCACTCTACTCATCTCTACAATCACACCCACACCCCCATGCACAATACATGCATACATATTCCACAATTTTCAAACCCAAACTTTCTTTTTTCCCAACAGACAGAACATAATGGGCCTCATTACGAGGTAGGAGGTAGCCATGGTGCTATTAGCACCATGGCTACCCCCTTACCGCAAACCGGGTCCGTGTTCGCGGAATGGGTACTTACCGGGTCATTCCAACCTTGGAGGACCCGGTAAATCCCCATTCTGAGAACCATTCCTCATTCCCATTTGAGCCCCCATAGGGCTCAATGGGAATGGGGAAGTAGCTAATGGTTATTAGCTCTGAAGTCCCTTAGTGGGTTCCGTCCTTAACACCTGGTCAGACCCGGCGTTAAGGAAGGGACCCGGTAAGGGACCTCGGAATATGGAGGTAAGGGATTACTGGCACTGGCACCCTTACCAGTGCAGGTAATCCCTTACCTTCTACCTCGTAATGAGGCCCAATATGCCTACTAAAACGCAACTCCATAGAACACAAAGACAAAATAGAGCACATAAGAATAAAAGCAAGCCATATAGTCATCTGCATCTAAAACAATGCATAGAAAACATATAAACAAAACAGCTAGTAACCTCACTTAACAAAACAAAATCAGCACCACTAAAAAAAAGTAATGTACCTCTTGGACAAACTAAAAGTAAAGCAACACGTACAAACAAATACTAAATATGTTCCACCGTAGAGTTCTTCACAATCTTATAAAGACAGTGAAAAAGTCACGATCTACCCTTCAAAACGACTGCAGAAAACTAATCCTCGAAGTGCAATTCTACTAAAGAGAACGTTGTTCATAACGATTTGAAACAGAATTAAACCACTAACTAAATGAATCAATAAATTACAAACAGTACATGTCAATATAGATACCTTTTTAAACTTCTGCGAAGGTGAATGAATTCACACAAGCAGAACAAAACCATATTTCAATGAAGAGGCTTTTATCAAGAAAAAAATAAAAAATATTGCAATAGACAATAATGGCTGAGGGTCTGAAATGGAAGGCGACACCATTATGGCAAAAGAAACCCTTATAGAAAAAACT
The DNA here is from genome assembly GCF_040938575.1 of Ambystoma mexicanum. Classification (NCBI taxonomy): domain Eukaryota; kingdom Metazoa; phylum Chordata; class Amphibia; order Caudata; family Ambystomatidae; genus Ambystoma; species Ambystoma mexicanum. The sequence continues at coordinate 398,268,092 of NC_090923.1, forward strand.
TCCCCAACAAACTTTCAACCAAATGTTCTTTTCACCCAAACAAACCATCTAGTGTACACATGGACATGCATGCTCAATATGTGACAAATGCCAACAATCCTCAATCATTATGGGAAACTAAACAACAAAAGTAGAATGAAAATATTTAGAAACCACAGACTCCTGCCCAGTGTGCAGCCATACTGGATTCCGAGGACATTAATTAGCAGGAACTGCTTGCATAAGCACCTTCCACCACATCAAAATGTTAGCAATACACCATACTGGTATATGAAATCTTGTGCATAGACTGTACTATGCAAAAAGTCCTGCTCTAGAACTCCAAAATATAAATAACATGGCCCTACATCCAAACAGCCAAAGAACTCCTTCGAAAAATAGAGCACATCCAAAGTAAATATTTGGGAACTGAAGTTGACTTAGAAAATTCAATAACTTCAGAAAACATTAGCAAATGCCTCACAAACACCAACTTCCTAACAAACACATACAAAAAAGAAATAGCTAACTTTCAAAACACATCTGCTGAAATACCAGACAAAGGATGTGTCTGTTGTCGCTGAACTTTTTATAAAAGAACACAAACATAGTAGATATGGCCTACAAAATAGAGGACTATGAGGAATCCCAATTGTTGCAATTAGCTGTATATCTAATGCAAAAAAAAATAATTACAAAATATCTGACTACTCAATACTTTGCATGTGCTGTAATATAAAGCTTGTAATAACCAAATGTCATCACGCACTATGACTAACAACTTAGAAATCTTCCCACTTCCAAAAGCTCTCCAACAATGTAACTTGTATGAGAGCGTTATAATCCAAACAGTATACCCTTTTCAAGCTATAATACGCCTTCAACAGAAAATTGCCAAATTGCCTCCATCTGAGTTACTAAAAGTCATTTGGGGCAAAGTAGTATATTTTCCATTAGATCTTAAAAAAAATTATAGAACCTCTGGGAGTACAATGGCCAATTGATCAATCATTGATTGCACTAGTTAATGGTGTACCAACACAAGACAAAATGATTTGGCAACAACTACTTGACTTAAAGTTAAACAAGCCCTACAATATCTCAAAGAAAACAATCAATACTAAAAAGCTACAAACATAGAAGAAACCAACCAAATAATTAAAGATTCACCACCAACCTGCCAATTTCAACGTGTAGGTCCTGTTACTGCAGCCAACATTTTAGACCAGTATAAAATTCACCCACTACACTTCAAAGACACCATGGAAGATGCATTGGAAACATATCTAACCTACCCCCAGAAGCTCACTGGCGCCAGATCGTTGGTTCTCTCTAGGCTGGACTACTGCAGCAGCCTCTTTCTCAATCTGCCTAACTCTACCCTTCGCCCTCTACAACTCATCCAGAACAGGACCGGATGATTTATCATTGGCCTCAATCCCAGGGATGCATCTCTCCAGCCCTGCAATCCCTCCACTGGCTCTCGGTGGCTACAAGAATTACAAGAATTACATGCAAGTCCCTCTGCATCGTCCACAAGGCTTTCTGGGGCCAGGGTCTGTGCTTTCTCCAACTCTCTCATCCTAATTACCTTCCTGCTAGAACCCTCAGCGGATCTACTTGTAATTCTCTGTGAGTGAGTAGCTTCCCCAAGCAAAGATTAGGGGGTAGATTGCTCTCCTTTGCAAGTGCCTCGCCCTGGAACTGCCTGCCTGACTCTTGCCACCTTGAGCAAGATCCCCTTAAGTTCCCTTAAGTTCCAGAAGCACTACAAAAACGTAATTTTCTCCTCTTCTTTTGCAGTACCATTATTGAGCCCGGTATCCCTTTGCCGGTCCCGTCCTTAACGCCTGGTAAAACCAAGCGTTAGGGAAGGACACGCAAAGGGAACTCGTAGTAGGGCGGTAAGGGATTACCAGCACCGGTGCCCTTATTGGTGGCGGTAATCCCTTACCGCCCACCTCGTAATGAGGCCCATTGTGTATAGGCGCATAAAAAGCACTCATCAATCAATCAATCAATCAATCAATCAAATGGGTGAAGTCAAAGGATCCCCAATGAGCATATGGGAGAAACGTGTAGGAGCACGTTCTTTTTCTCTACTCTTTCCTACAGGAAAAGGAGAAAGATCTGCTGAAAGGTCCATACAAATGACTGCATCAGAATATCGCTCTTTATTCTGAATACCCCAGATTCAGACAAAATGTAGAATATATTTTCCACCTCCTGTTCGAAAGTGAACTAGCAACTCTATGTTATGGAGTTGCATGCTCATTAAAAACAGGGTCTAATTTTTAAAATGTCTGCTACCCAACTGCTTCAAAAGATAAAAGACAAAGATGAAGTTTTGTAGTGAAGTATCACAAATCTCTTGGCAAACATGAATGGCACAAAAGAATACTGTTTCCGACGTCACGCTGATGTACATTGTATGCTAAGGAACTTGGACCCGCCCACATGGTTTGTTACTTTAAGCTGTACAGAATACGCATGGGATGACTTGCAAAACTTCTTAGGCACAGCAAACCAAAATAAAGAGGAATAGACCAGATCACTGTTCTCTTGACCCTGTCAATGTATCAAGGTACTTTCACCATAGCTCCATTTCATCTGCAATAAACGTACCCCTCAACTCGGAGAAGTAAAACACTTATTTTGGAGAAATAAATGTCAATCGAGGGGAGCACCACACATCCACATGCTTTTGTGAATAAATGATGCTCGAAAATTTGGCCATGACAGTGAGGCCACTGTTTTACTTGAAACATACATTACATCCCTTCAGAAACCACACATAGTGACCTATGTACACAGATTGTACGCTTCCAAAAACATAAGTGTGGGAAATATAAAAACAAAGATAAATACAATGATTTGATTTGATTTAGAAATTGTAAAGGGCATCTTTGTGCTAATAGACAACACTGGGAGTCAGAAAGTTCAGCAGAGATCAGAAAAGGTATGTTTTAAGAGCTGTCCTAAAAGGCAAATAGTCCTGGATAGCCCAAAGAGAAGGGTGGAGGGAATTCCACAATCTGGGGGCCACAGTAGAAAAAACCTGGCTGCCAATCTGAGTATAACGGGCCCGAGGAATGACCACTAAGCACTGGTGGCACTACTGCAGTGCTCGGGCGGGAACATACTGAACACATTTATGTTGAAGATACCCTGCTCCCTTGCCATAGTATGCCCGTTGGACAGGGCAGATAGATTTAAAAAAAAAAAATCAGTTTGTTGACTGGGAGCCAGTGAAGGCAATGCAGAATGGGAGTGATATGAGAGTAGCAGGGGTTAGAGGTAGCCACCATGGCCTCCGAATTCTAGAGAACCTGGAGTTGGCAAATCAATTTAGCAGGTTGCTCCAAATACAGGGCATTACAGTAAACCAACGTACACAGCACCAAAGAAGCAACAACCGGAGCCCTGAGCTGCTCGGGTATGAAAGGAAGAACCTTCCCCAAGATTTGTTGCTGCTTGTGGCCCTGCTGACATACTGCACCAATTTGCTTATCAGCCGAGAGAGTAGCTGTTATCTTGAAGCCCAGGTCTTTAACCGAGGTGACATGGACAAGGACAAGAAAATAACCAAAAGAAGGAGGCCAGAACAGTAGCAGAGATGGGGCCTACCACCAACACCTCAATTTTACTACCATTCAGCATGAGCCAATTGCTACTCATCCCGTTACTCATGGCAACCAAATGTGCCCTAAAATGACTCTGCCACTTTATATCAAAAAACCTAGGATAAGCCGGAGCACGAAAAGGGTGATTGCAAAATTGGATGCTGTTTTGCTGTGACCTGCAGTGTCCTGTATGGACCTGTGTTGAACGTGCAGCAGGAAAGACTATTTTTCAATTTAGAGCTGTGCCGTGTAACATTGGATATTCTCTGTCAACTACCAACACGGCACGAACACGGAGGCAGCAAACTGGAGCTGCAGCATTGTAATCAGCTGTTTGCCCCACGAGTAGAAGGCTGGGAGGAGACCCCGCCCACCCAGGAAGAGGAAGTACTTAATCCATGGACCCAGCCCTCGCCGCGATAAGCCTGAGCGCAAAAAGGGTGATCGCAAAGTTGGACGCTGTTTTGCTGTTGTCCTGGGGAGCTGGGCTGCAGCTGCACCAAACGCTGAGACTCTCAAATAAAAGAACCTCGCCGGTTACTAAGCAGGAAAACGGTAAGCCTTTGCATACGTTGTATACGTTTCATCCATAATAAACATCTAGGGTGAACGGGAGACTGCAGGAGTTAACTCCTTTGATCCTGTTTGCCGCAAAGATCAGAACAGCTTTAAACACAAACAGTGCAGGTGCAGGTTTCATCTGGTATGCAGCATTCTAGTATAGAGACTTGGCACTTACATGCTGTAGAGGATTTTGAACTGTCAGATTGTGGGCCAGTGCAGGATAGAGTGGTGACTTGTCAGAAACTCTAGAAAACAGACAACCACATATTGTGGAAATCCCGCAGAGAGTGGCCTGTTTTCAATCCCCACCCACGACCCGCTCCCAAAACCCCAAAAGGCGTTTTCATTGAGATATTGGAAATGAAACTACGCAGCACAAAAGACATGGAGAGAGAAGGGGACGGGTCATATTTAAGGGAAAACCAGGAAACAGTCATTGCTGTTAATCCACAAGATTTGGAAGATGCATACTTAAACACTTCTCAGCATACCCAGGCCCAGATACACAGAGGAAATACCTGAACATTTGGTTGACCGTCAAAAAGAGAAAAAGCCAAGTATTGTATTAACAAATAAGTTGAAACGGGGACTAGAGTACACAATAACAACGAAAAGAATCCAACAAAAAATAGGAAATCACTTTGGAAAAAACGGCACAAAATCTACAGTGACGGCGAAGGGGAATCACTCATTTTATGGGGAAACCCCAGGCGCCCTCAAACTCCGTCCTCAACCACGGAAATTCTCTTATCACCAACAAAACTGGGGAATGAAATCCCCGCACCAAAAGAGGAAGAAGGTGAGACACTACCAATGTACTAAAACACTCGGACCTCTGAAAGTATAAGCCAAAATTTAAAAGAACAAAGAGATACAGTCCATCATGAAGATTCCAAGACAAAAACCGATTCCAATACCGAAACATTAAAAGCATTAAACTTTGTGCTCAATTCATTGGTATCGGTTTTCAAAATGCTCAAAATGGAGGTACAAGCACAAAATGGGACACTCTTGGAGATGACAAAACAATGTAGCACTGTGTGACTCGCCTTTAGTTGGCCTGGTAGCTGCAATCAATACTAACATGACCCTGCCGCTTCGAGATCTCAATCTGGAAATGGTAAAACAAGGACTTGGCATCTCCTCTATACAGCAAAATCTGAGGGAAACAAATGACATGGAAAAACAAAATAACAAGTTACTGGGAGAAGTCCTCCTTTTATTGAAAGAAAATCAGAAGCCAGATCTAACAGAGGAAAAAGAAGAAAACATCCGGGAGTACTCATTAGACGATACGCCATACTCAGACTCTGTGCTGGAGGAATTCCGAAGGCTAGGCAATGTAGTAGAAGGAGAAATGGAAACTACGGAAGTGGTGTCAAAAATCCAGCTAGAAAAGACTAATGGAAAACAAATGGAGACATTCTTAGATTGGCATCATCCCTGCGCCCAGACTTCGAGAAGCAGGAGAAACATGAGAAAACGCCTAGCAGGAAGGGCACGGTCAAAAACAGCACATTCCAAAACAAAGAAAAGCCGAAAGAAGGGGCTGAAAAATAATAAAAACATTGAAAACACAGCGGGAAAGGCAGACGCTCAGCCAAGTCTAAAAATCTCTGGAAGTATCAAGGAAATAGAAAACCCATTATGTAATAGTCAATATCCACATATTCCCCTGGGAAAAAAACATGCCAACAGCCAATCACATCTTGCGCTGTCGTTACGCACCTCCACATGACTTCTAACTGTGTCAACAAATGGCCAAGTCACACCGCCCAAATTTTTGGCATGGCTATGCCCACGACGTTGGACGGTATTGCCGAAAAGTGAACCAAACAAGATGCACAGTGCTGCCTAGACGTGAATAATCACCACACCCACAAACATTAAGCTAATATTGGTAATTGCTATCAGTGCATGTTAGTGAAATGTTATCCAAGTAACTGCAAGCAAGTTTGGTGATTTAACTCTTAATTCTCCATCTTTTTTACCCTGTTTACCCACTTTTAAACTATCCTCTATTCCCTTATCTTGTGATTTGTTCAGTTTGTCTATTTTTTTATTTATTTTTTAAACTTTTTCATTTTTTGGGGCACTGTCTTTTTAGTTTTGTCATTTTTGTTGTTTTATATTTTCCTCCCCATTTAGACATTACAACATGTCTAACAATCATAGCAGCAGCAGCAGCAGAAGCGATGATGATGTCATCTGGTTCCCCAATCCATCGCCCCCTCACCCCCTGGAAGAAAGCTACTGGAATCAAGACCACTGCAGACAGCTGTCGATATTTTAATGTGAAGGAACACTGCGCTAAAAAAGAGGCAGAGGATGTACAATGCACATTGTGCAAGAAGACACTAAGATGTGGACTTTCCAATGTTCCATCACAAAGCCTGGGAACATCAGTGGTGGCAAATCATCTGGAGCGAGTCCAGTGGGATGATGTGGATGATAAATATCAGAAATCGCAGGAGCACCACAAAATTAAAATGCATGGGTCTCATGAATTACATGCATGTACATAAGCACCACCACCAGCACCTCCATCCACCAGTGGGATGCCACAAATAGTGAATTAACACTCAACTATAAAATAAATGTGGTATGGTTACCACCAGTACACTAACCATTTAGGCAACTACAAAAATGCTTATGTACAGCTCTGCTGTGAGTGCTGCAGTAATATGGGATGGTATTGTGCAGCTCATATGGCATAAATAAAATTAGCAAAATAGAGTTTTAATGAGTAGGCACTGAGCTTGTCAGGTTTTGATATATCTCTGGTTTTGACAGTAAGCCAAGATTATAGTGAGCTGATCTTATGGACCACACTGTCCATTTCTTTCCAATCCTAAGAATTCACGATAAGGCATGCGTATATGTGGTAATATATATGCAAAAACAATGGGATTTGAAATATCATATATGTAAAAGAAGGCAAGGACATTTGAGGGATTGCTGTAGAAAAGCCCAAATGCAAACTGTGAGGCCGTAACTAATGTGCTTTCACTTCCTTCACTTTGCTTCACATTCTCTCAGATGCCATTTATCTGGTGGGTTTGCCCTGAAACACCAAATGATTTTTTATAGTTTTTATATTTTCATCAGCCTCTAACTCTACAAACAAATTGTTTCAGATACTGAAATCAAAAAAGAAAATACTGCTAAGTGGTCCAGGCGGCGTTTAGTAACAAAATTTGAAAAGCCAGAGAGACGAAAAGAGCGACCCAGGTGATCCGACCGGACCAACAAAACTTAACAGGAATCCATCAGACGCTGAAAGAGACAAACAAATTTACTTTCAGCCACATCACCACAGAAGACATGCAGTATGAAGCAGACATCCTATTCAGAGAACAATTTGCCTTCCAAAGTGATTCTTGATAATAAAATCTTTTGCTCATTTTTCACAAGGATGGTGAATGCATCCTTTAGAGACAATAGGATCCCAGATACTATTAAAACGATTATGATCACACTACTGGTGAAAAAAACAGGTCTAGACCAGAAGGACCCAGGCAATCTCTGCCCGATCACAAACTGCAATTTTCTTTTTACAACTATGGATAAGGTGACAGCCCACAAGCTACAATATTTTGTAGAAACCAATTACCTCCTTCATGAACAACAATCAGGTTTCAGAAGGTCACATAGCACCGCAACAGCTTTGGTAGACCTTCAATCATACATGCTCAGTATTCTGGATAAGGGGAAAGTGGGCATGTTGATGTTGTTTGATTTAATAGCCGCTTTCGATCTGCTGGACCATCAACAGCTTCACAGGCCTTAGAACACTCAGGTAACTGTTCTAAAGAAGCCATAATATGGGTGATATCCTTCTTATTGGATCGTAGATCTAAACTCCACTGGGGGGAGGAATTCTCTGATTCAATTCCCTTCAGTTGTGGTATACCACAAGGGGCCAGTTTATCCCCCCTGTTTTTCAACCTGTTTCTGAGTTGTCTCTGCACAGTGCTTGAGGAAATCGGAGCCTACTTAACCAACTGTGCAGATGACACTCAGCTGGTAGTTGAGCTGAGTGGATGATACGACACTAATAACAACATGGTGACAAACTTGTGTAACATCATAGCGGACTGGATGAAAGACATCTGGATGTGTCTGAATCGGTGTAAAACTGAACTGATGATCTTTGGGTCATACCAGGCACAAGCTAAGTTAAACCAGGAAATACACATCTTTTAAGATCCAAATCGCCATCATCCAGGTATCAGAAAAAGTCAAAACATTGGGGATTTACTTGGCGGCATCACTTGGTGCAGATGCGCACATTAGTAATCCAGATCAAAATTGCCAGTAATATCTGAGGCTGCTAAGATACATCAGACCGTATCTGAGCGAGAAAAACAGCACAGCTATCGGAAGGGCCACTATTTTCTCCAGGTTAGATTATGGAAATGCCCTCTTGCTAGGAGCAAGCAAAGGCTGCATAAATAGCTTGAAGGGATCATGTTACAGTTGATAGGAAAGCCTTGCACTGGCTAGCAGTAGAAGACAGGATCACTTTTAAAACTGTGACCCTGGTACAACGATGCCTATTGGGACAGTCATCCGCCTATTTGAAGGAACTGATTTTTCCCTATTCCCCAAGCCAATCCCTCACATCGGGAACACAGGGACAAATTCCATGCATAAGAGCTAAAAAAGCGAATGGATTATGAAGATCCTTCCCTGTGAGAGTAGCCCAAACATGAAACAGTCTACCGATTAAACTCAGACTAGTGGAAAACTACCTGATTTTCAGAAAAAAAGATAAAAACCACTATTTTTAAATAAAGTCAGTTGGGGGAACTAGTACCAGAAAACTGATGTCCTGTCTTATTTTTGTCATGCACGGGAGGCATGTCAGCTCGCTTCCTATCAGACAGAACGTCCAAACCACTACAGACCGGGATATTAGCACTTCCACTCCTGACAATTCCCCAGGCTGCAGGCAGTTCAGGGCTTTAGATTAGCTGTGGTGCAGGGGAAGCAGCGTTCCTTCTTGCAACATAGGGGCATTGGTCATCCTTGTTACGGGACGCTTTCCCGGTCACGTGTCTCACCCCCTGCTCACGTGATTGGGAACTGCCGTGCATAAAGCCGGCCAGTTCGCAATACTTGTTGCTTCACAGCTGTTCTCGTATCGCTGTTCAGCATTTCATCTCGAATTCAAGATTTACAGTACCCGACCTCGGCTTACGGATCACGGACTTCCTTGCTAACTCCTTTGTACTACTGCCTCAACCCGCATTCTACTACCTCGGCTTACGGATCATGGACTTCCTTGCTCGCTCCTTTTGTACTACTACTTCAACCGGCACAGACCACACAGATTTTGATCTTTGGACAACGTATACCAGACTGCCCCAGAAACACTCCCTTATTTGTTGACTTTTCCCTGCTCACCTGGCATCGACCTCGGAGTGCATTTGGACTTGCCTTTGCCTTGCCCTAATCTGTCACGAATCACGCTCAAGCATTCAAACCTTACCCTGTGCCACGAATCAACCAGGTGTTTGCAGTCGGCTCAGCCGGCTTCAGGAACTTCACTGCACACCCCCTGCACCACAAAACCATACCAGGACAGTCTTACAGGACTTAGGTAAGAACACTTCAGTTATTCACTTGTGCCTGCATTTCTGTATACTGTGCCTGCTTGTGCTAAACTTGCCTTCCTTCCCACAGTCTTGGGGTCTTCGGCGGCGCCTGGTTCCTGTGCAAACAACCCAACACCTGTGGCTTCAAGGCTCGCACAAAGTGTGTATTCTATCTCTTTGTGGGGAACTTGGGGACAGAGGCCCTACTACTCTTCACGACACAGCAAGTCTGACAGTCTGTGAAGCCAGTGGGTTTGTGTTGAGTATGGAGGCGGCAGCTGACGACCCCATGGCTGCACTGGTGCAAGCAATGACAGTTCTCAGAGCAGACATGGCAGCCGCCAATACGGTTATCCACCAGTGGCTGGATTCCATCCAAAGTGCCCAATATCCCATACCCACTGACGCTAAGTTTGGGGATACAGCGGCTCCACCCCCAGTAGCTCCACCTGTTGCCCCCGATGCCATGCCACAAGTCCCTGTCATTGTGCCCACTCCACTCCCATTGGCAGCTCCGGAGAGAGATTTCACGGTGACCCCCGGAGGTTTCGCACGTTCCTAAATCAATGCAAGTTACACTTTCTCTGTCGACCTCAGGCCTTTCCTGATTCCACAACCAAGGCGGCGTTCACACTATCCCATCTAGCTGGTACTGCTGCCGCCTGGGCCAATCCGTTACTCGAAAACGATAGCCCAGCCCTTTATGATTTTGAGTTACTCGTGACAGAAATGTCCGATGTATTTGATACAAGACACAAGGCCCAGTCCAGGGATCTCGAACTCCTAGACTTAATCCAGGGGAAGGGCACACTTATTGAATATATCACCAAGTTTACTCAGTTGGCTCTTGAGACCTCATGGCCCGATGCAAAGAAAGCAGTGTTTTTTTATAGGGCGTTAAGTAACTCCATGAAGGAGTCCATGGCGGTCGTTCCCTCCTTGCCTACTCACCATACCGAATTGGTGGATCTCGCCTTACAGGGTCAACGCAAGACGTTCTGAGCGTAGATCTGAGGCTGGTTTTGCTAATACGGCACAGGCCTCTCCTTCCACGGAAACAGTCGGGGAACCCATGCAAATAGGGGGAATCTGCAGCCCAATTTCTCCTTTAGAAAGGGTGCATCGACGGACTGATAATGCATGCTATTACTGTGGGTTAAATGGGCACTTTGTAAAGACCTGTCCCCGACGTCCCAAGATGAGGAACCCAGTTTTTCGGGATGCTGAAACCTAGACCCGAGGGCTGGGTCGAGCAATACTCCTGCACCCTCAGATATAGCCCCTGCCTTTGGGCGTGTCACGCCAGTGTTTGTCCAAGCTACGTTAACCATCGCCCCTGACATCGTCCATTCTGTCTCCATTATTGTCGACTCAGGCGCCACGGGCATTTATGTAGACATCAAGTTGGCGGAATCCTTGAACCTCCCTTTGGTCAACAAACACCATCCTGAACCTGCACAGGCGGTGGATGGCACAGCCCTGATTTCTGGCCCAATTAGGCAGCAGACGGCTCCACTCACGCTCAACATACACAACACTCACCAAGAAACAATCACATTTGACCTGAAAACAATGCCACAGTTCGACCTGATATTAGGCATTCCATGGCTGAAAGAACATAATCCATTGATAGATTGGAGGACGGGACAAGTCCATTTCGAGTCTGAGCTGTGTCAAAGCTACTGTCTCACCGCACCTGAGGGCACTGAGTCTCCGTCACAGGCTTTATGAGCCATTGCTCAACTTACCTTGGGGGACAAAGCTTCATTCCCCGCCGAGTCCCATCTGGTAGTGGCAACAGCGACGGGGGTGCCTGTTGAGTATCGAGATTTCCAGTCAGATTTTTACCAGGGGTCATCTGAAGTCCTTCCCCCACACCGGCGTTACGATTGTCCTATTGATTTAGTCCCCGATTCCGTTATCCCCTCAGGCCGAATCTACTCTTTGTCTTCTTCGGAAGAGAAAGCCCTGTAAGAATACATCTTGAAGGCCCTGAAAATTGGTCATATTCGCCCTTCCATGTCCCCGGCGGCTAGCTCTATATTTTTTATCCCTAAGAAGGAGGGTGACTTGCGTCCTTGTGTGGACTACCACTGCTTGAATTCCATAACCGTAAAGAATCGGTACCCGATACCCTTGATTACCCCCCTATTGGATCGATTGAGCCATGCCACTGTATTCACCAAACTCGATCTCCGAGGTGCATATAACCTGATCAGGATTCGCCCCAGAGACGAATGGAAAATGGCATTTTGTACACGGTACGGCCTGTTTGAATATGTTGTCATGCTGTTCGGGCTGTGTAACACCCCAGCCACATTCCAGCACTTTATGAATGAGGTGTTCAATGATCTGCTAGACGTGTGCGTCGCAGTCTACCTCGATGATATACTCATTTTTTCTTAGTCCATAAAGGAACATGTGACACATGTTCTTGAGGTACTGTCTCGTCTTCGCCAACACGCCCTCTTTGCTAAACCCGAGAAATGCCAATTCCATACCGACCATGTGGAATTCCTGGGGTTCCATATCATCCCAGGAGGTTTGGCTATGAACGAGTCCAAAGTCCGAGCCGTCCTGGAGTGGCCACGACCCGTATCCCTTAAGGCCTTACAATCATTCCTGGGTTTCTCGAATTTCTACTGGCGGTTTATTCACGGTTTTTCCTCTCTCGTGGCGCCACTTATGGCATTGACTAGTCCTAATGTCCCCTTTTTGTGGTTGGAGGAACATCAACAAGCTTTTGATGCACTTAAATCAGAATTTACCACTGTCCCAGTTTTAAGGCATCCTGATCCAGAACTCCCCTTCATAGTGGAGGCGGATGCATCCTCTTTCGCTCTAGGCGCCGTGCTATCCCAACAATGCCCTTCCTCTGGTCTGCTTCATCCAGTAGCTTTTCATTGTCGGAAATTCTCTCCTGTTGAAAGCCATTACACTGTGACGGAGAAAGAATTGCTGGCTATCAAGGACGCCTTTCAATTCTGGCAACATCACTTGTTGGGTGCCAAACATCAAGTCATGGTGTTCACAGATCATAGGAACCTCCAGGATTTGGCTTCGCTCAAGTGCCTCAATAGTCATCAGGTGCGGTGGCATTTGTTCTTCACAGCTTACGATTTCCTGATCAGACATCATTCTGGCTTGTCCCAATGGAAGGCTGACGCACTCTCTCGTTCTCCCTGGGGGGTCTCTTTGCCCGTGTTCCCTGACACCTTGTTGGAACAACATGTCATCTGTCTTTGCACACCACCACTGTCCCTTCTCCCCTCCATCCGCATGTGGGTGTCACAACACCCTGACCAAGTCTCTGAGTGGGATCCAGTGATACATGAGGGGTTGCCTTTTGTTAAAAACAAGTTATTCCTACCCACAACTGACACTCGCAACCTCGCTTTGGAGTGGTCTCACGACAGCGCTATTAATGGTCATCCAGGCCAAAAACGGACGCTGGCACTCCTTAAGCGATGGTGTTGGTGGCCGTCCATGAAACGGGATGTGGAAGGTTACGTTAACACGTGTGTGATCTGTGCCCAATGCAAACATCGCCGCGGATGCCCACTCGGGCTATTATACCCGTTGCCCGTTCCCCCTAGGCTGTGGCACACGATTACAATGGACTTTGTGACAAGCCTCCCTTGAATCAAGGGTTACGACACCATATTGGTATCGGTCGATTCCTTTTCTAAGGTGGCTCGCTTTGTCCCCTGCTCAGGCATTCCTTCGGCTCCTGTGTTAGCTGATCTCTTCTTTAAGGTCTTTTGCCTCTTTGGTTTGCCTACGGTAATCATCTCGGACAGGGGGTCCCAGTTCACCTCTCGGTTCTGGCGATCCCTTACTGGTCTCCTAGGGATCGATTCCAGGTTTTCCTCCGCCTATCATCCGGTAACGGACGGCAAGACCGAGAGAGTGAACCAGTCCATGGAACAGTACTTACGATGCCTCATCCTGCAGCACCAACAGTCATGGCACAATGTCTTACATCTCGCAGAGCTTGCACATAATAATGCCCAACACTCGTCTACTGGTTCCTCTTTCTATGTCCTCTACGGTCAGCACCCTCACACCTTGCCCATTCCTGATTACGCCTGTTCCGACAACCCTGCTGCTGTGGCTTGTGCTTGTGATTATCGACCGTTCATGCTCGTACACTTGCACATCTCCGGGAGGCTCAGGTGTCCACGAAAGCAGCAGCTGATAAACGGAGGGTGGAGGCTCCTTCCTATTCTGTGGGTGACAAGGTTTGGCTTTCGTCCCGGCATCTCCATTTGCCAGGCTGTTGAAAGTTGATGCCCCGTTTCGTGGGTCTCTATAGGATTGCTAAGGTTATCAACCCGGTGGCCTTTCGCCTGGCGGTACCCGCCTCTTGGCACATTCACCCCGTGTTTCACTCTTCCCTCTTGAAACCTTGTCCCGCTCCTACTCGTCTGAGGGATTCCCCTGGTCCTATCTCTGTGGGTGGTTCGGAGGAGTATGAGGTCACAGAGATTCTGGGTTCCCATGTGGTCAGGGGTGGTCTCCAGTACTTAGTGGATTGGGTAGGTTATGGTCCGGAGGAGAGGTGTTGGGTCCCTGCGGCTGATGTCCATGCCCCTCGTCTGGTTCTCGTTTTCATTTGTCCCATCCGTCCTGCCCACGTGGTCGTGGGCCATTAGGGGGGGGGGCTCTGTCATGCCCGGGAGGCATTCCAGCTCGCTTCCTATCAGACAGAACGTCCAAACCACTACAGACCGGGATATCAGCACTTCCACTCCCGACAATTCCCCGACAATTCCCCGACCAGCAGTAGCGCTAGACTCCTCAGGCTGCAGGCAATTCAGGGCTTTAGATTACCTGTGGTGCAGGGAAAGCGCCGTTCCTTCTTGCGACGTAGGGGCATTGGTCATCCTCGCTGGAACCCCCGTTTCCATTGGCAACTTCCCTGGAGACTGCGATCGGGTAGGAGGACTCGATCGCATTGGCTTCCTGGTTATGGGACCCTTTCCCAGTCACGTGTCTCACCCCCTGCTCACGTGATCGGAACCGCCGTGCATAAAGCCGGCCAGTTCGAAATGCTTGTTGCTTCACAGCTGTTCTTCGTATGGCTGTTCAGCATTTTGTCTCTGATTTTATGATTTACGGTACCCGACCTCGGCTTACGGATCACAGACTTCCTTGCTAGCTCCTTTGTACTACTGCCTCAACCTGCATTCTACTACCTTGGCCTACGGATCAAGGACTTCCGGGCTCGCTCCTTTTGTACTACTACTTCAACCGGCACAGGCCACACAGATTTTGATCTTTGGACAACGTATACCGGACTGCCCCCGAAACACTCCCTTATTTGTTGACTTTTCCCTGCTCACCTGGCATCGACCTCGGAGTGCTTTTGGACTTGCCTTTGCCTTGCCCTAATCTGTCACGAATCACGCTCAAGCATTCAAGCCTTACCCTGTGCCATGAATCAACCAGGTGTTTGCAGTCGGCTCAGCCGGCTTCAGGAATTTCACTGCGCGCCCCCTGCACCACAAAACCGATACCAGGACAGTCTTACAGGACTTAGGTAAGAACACTTCAGTTATTCACTCATGCCTGCATTTCTGTATACTGTGCCTGCTTGTGCTAAACTTGCCTTCCTTCCCACAGTCTTGGGGTCTTCCGCGGCGCCTGGTTCCTGTGCAAACAACACCAACACCTGTGGCTTCAAGGCTCGCACAAAGAGTGTATTCTATCTCTTTGTGGGATCTTGGGGACAGAGGCCCTATTACTCTTCACGACACAGCAAGTCTGACAATTGTGTGCGTCTGTGTCTAAATATATGCACCCGATGCATGTGGGCTGTTTTGTGCGATATAAACATGTAAATAAAATAAACTAGTATGTGGCATGCTATAGCCATAACCTCAGTGTACAATTCTCAAACCACTTTTGAACGAGAAAAAATGTTCACTGGGAAATGACCATGATCATTAAAATTCCCTGTAAGCTGGCAGAATCCAAGAATTTCCACAAATAGGGTAAGAGATAATTTGCCAACATCAAATCCAAGTTACCATTTATCAGGTGCAGTCCATCATAGGACTTGTCATATTTAAAGCCACGTTCAAACACTTGCAAGAACAGTGGAGTAACTTTGCTGAAAATGTTGGGGGGGACATGACAGCTGAAGGAAAGGGGCGGGGTGCAAGAGGGGCAGATGTGGCTCTGAGGGATCGATTCGCAGAAATTGGTCATAAAAAGTTCAATGAATGGTAGGTGACCGAATTCAGTCACAACCATTAGTTTGAAGCTGATTATACCAAAATGAAGAGCGGAGGTTATGTGGGTGTCCCCCACTCTCCATGTTCGGTATTTTCGGCTTCAGGGTTGCAAGGGTGTCCCTCGTTTCCTTAACATTGGAGTTGGGGGACCCCAAAAAAAAAAGAAAAGAAGAAGGCACCCTGCAGAGTCAGTTCTGACCCGCATTAGAGGGATGAACTGACAGCACAGAGTACAGAGAGGCGGCGGACAGAGAACATATAAGTAGAGGGGTTTGTGAGTGTACTGGTAGATATGAGGTACAAAAATAACTACGGTCAAACAACTCAAATCCCTAAGGGTTAACACTAAACTAATACACCACAAGAGTGCATTGCCGATGCGCTGCTATAACTTTCATAAGACTGGTGGTGTATCTTTAAAATTCAATTGGGACCCCACACAACTTCAGCCGAGCCTGCCATGCAGCGAGTGACACATCATAACATTCACTAACTTTATTCCACCCAGAGCATACAAACAATGCATTATTTATCATTTATACAGACACAAAAGTCAACGCACATATGCTTGCACACAAACTCACTCACACACAATTGCAAACAGCACCACCATTGACATACACTGTGCACACACATTTATATGTACATACACAAGAACGCATGGAAACAGTGGCACAATGTCCATTGAGCAGAACAGGCTTTATCACCCCCTGATCATTGAAATTTTGGGCTACATTATCTTGACCGAGCTGAACTATAAAGCTGTGGTAGAAAGGAAAAGATTCTCTGGAATGTCAGCAATTACTTTGATTTTTCCATTCATTCAAAGGCAGAAGCCATTGGTTAATGCAGTGCAGTGAGTGACCAAGTATACTTGGTATAGATTTTTAAATGCCATATTACAGCACCTTATATTTGTACGTGCTGATAGATTTTTTCTACAAGATTCTTACTGATTAAAATTAAGGTAGGTTTTCCTGTGTTCAAATTACTCCAAGCAGTGGAGTATCAAGCGGGAGAGGCAGGGGGGGAGGGGTCAAGCTGCCCCCCCATGGTTCTTTTACGAGCCAGACTGGGACGTTTGTCTGTGGGACACCTCTCCCGTTTGGCACTTCAAAGAGGGAGCCCAACGGGAAAGGTGTCCCGCTTGTAGGACAATGTGTGCCGAGCAATTCCTGATCAGCATGCTCATTGTCCTGGCAGTAGGACACCTAGACCATTCCAAATGGTTGAGGTGTCCCGCTGCCAGGACAATGCGCCAAAGAACTCCAGGCAGCAGAGGCTCCTCACATTGCTCTGTGTCAACAGAGCATTACAATGTGAGATATAAGGCACTGATGGGAGAGAGGGGGGTACTATTAGCAGGGACATTTGTCACTTTAGAAAAGTGAATCGGAGGTAGTGATCAGAAGTGAGAATGGTGCATAATGCTGCATGCTTTACGAAATAATGACAATGGATTTAAAACCCAAGGGGATTTGTTAGGCTCAGATTGATCTGCATGATGTTATTGTGACTTTGCATGCAGGATGGGGAGAATAAAACTAAAGCCATACTCTCATTGCTGAACATAATTCTATGACAATGTATATAGTGTATGGTTAGTTTACTATGAAAGGCTAGTTTATTATGTAATATGGTTTTCTTCCAAGGCATTGCTGTAAATAATTATTTAAGCACATGAAATGTAAAGCAACACCTTAATAAATATATATATCAACTAAACCTGGGAAGATGTGCACAGTAGATAAATTGTCCACATCCCAGTTTCACCATTTAACCAAAGTGTGTGATCCTGGGCAAATCATTTAATCACATTGTGCCTTATCTGCAGCTCTGTAACTGATTCGGATTCACTTCAAAGCTTATGTTAATATATCATGATATTATTATTTTAAAAATCCTAATGACTATAGAGTTTTCCATATATAACAATAGTGCAATGTAGGTATTTTGCACCACAAAGTCATTTGCCACTTGGCTTACTTATGCCAACTTATTCTAAAGTCACTTCCATGGTGCCTCCAAGTATCATAGACGGATGATTCTCCTTGCAATGGCCTTTTCTGTGAAGTCACTTGTATTGGTGCAATCCATATGCTAATTAGGAGGTTTGCATGTATTTTGCCCCATAGGGCTTGGACAGTGCTCTAATAGATGAGTTTCCTGCATCTGGAATGATCCTGCAGTGTTATCTTTTTTGTTATGTGTTAAAATGCCATCTACCACTAATGTTACCAAAAATGTAGAATGGGGCAGGAGTAGGCAGTTTAGGGGTGCGAATGAGACCATGTGGAATTGCACGCTCTGCATTTCGTCGCTCACCCCCCACTCTTACAATGTTGGACACTCCCCTGCTTAATTTGGTAAGTGAAGCTGTTGTTGGTGGCCTGTAACCTGAACCATGACACCCATTGACTAATTTGCATTAAACCGTCCTGAAAAAGAGTCTGCACAACTCGAAATACTTTTTGCCAGTTTGGTGAAGATTATTTTTGGCGGCAGTGGAAAAAATGATATGGGGCTCTAATGCACACCAAGTGCAAAAATTGCTTAACAAAGGTTCACCATGTTTCAAAGGTATATAACACTCAGCTTCCTTTCATAGAATTTGCAGAGTATGATAATTTTGGGTCACAGGTTTTCTCAGCTTGACTTTTCCACTCTACTTGGGGAGGGCACACATTCCGCCAACTTCATTTTGAAATTAGGATGATGGTGCTTTAGTAGCACCTGAAAAGTGGCAAGTCTAATTTTAGAGTCATTGCAGAGCTCTGCCATGCCACAGAGAATGCACCATTTGTTATTGTGAGGGTGTCTTCATACCTGGGGCCTTAATGTGTACCGTGAGCTCTACTCACATTGTCCAATATGACCCAGGGCCTCACTAGGGTCAGTCCGCAGCCCAGCCACCCAACAAACATACACAAACACAAAAACATTATTATTTTTTAAAACTTACCTGTGCTCTGCTTTCAAAGGAAGCAAGGGCCACGTCTCAAGTTACACCGACCGAACCTCTTCGTACTCATGCGCCTCCAGACAGAAACCAGGAAGCTGAATGAAATTCCTAGTTCCTGTCTTGTACGAATGCAGAACCTTAAAGCGACGCTCTGTGCCGTGGCCCGCCGAAGTGCTGCTGCTAGCGTGACAGCACAGGCGTCGGGTCCTGCACCACCCAGTTCAGCACCCTGGCTGCTGACTTTCAGTCAGGCCAGCCAGCATGAGGAACTGAGCGATGCAGGGTGTCCCGGCCCCGCATATGTTACAGTGTGGCTGCCAGGCAGCTCAGCATTATGTAATGAGACAGCACGAGCCTTGCTGGGCACCCCAGCTGGGCTCACACTGTCCAATTACATAATTGATGATTGCAGCCCTCCTGCCCTCCCTCCAAAAGATGGGGGGGACAAAAGGGCATGCCACAGAAGTTGGGGGGGACAAAACCCTCTGTGCCCCCCTATAATTACGCCCATGTGCAAGAACTCAGACACAATAAGTATTCACTAATATGGAGTCCGAAAGAAGAGTTTAATGTCCACCTCCGAAGCATATACACAGCTGCAATATTCTTCAAGGGTACAAATATGCTGCTTTCTTAATGGTAGGGGCTGCTGTGCACCCCATTCGTTTGACTTCTTTCAATGTCTGTACATTTTGTAACAGCATATGCGATTACATGGTATGGTACCCAAGTTGGTCCCTGCCCTTCCAAAGTACACAATTTCCAAGCAGATTGTGAAAATATCAAATATGGCTGCTGTTTATTCTTTATGAAGTACTACCAACATTGCGTTTTGTCTAGTACATATGCTGTGCTCATATGCATGCAATGGTGCTGTAAATTATGGTAAATTATGGTAAATATGGCAGTGACGCAATATACTTTCAAATCTGTGGATAGCTAAGGTACATAATGCAATGAAACTCAGAAAAGACACCCTATTTCTTCAAACTAAAATGCATTTTCTTCTTTAACAAATAACTTATAAGAATTTGGATCATATATTTCTTAGATACAAGCAAGCAGCACATTATTTTTTAACAAATAAGAAAGAAAAAACAAAACATTCCCAAAGCCACATTATCAGAAAATTATCAAATAAATCCTTCAACAACACAGTGCGGAAGAACCTTTAATGGGAAATATATTTTATTTACACATAACCATAGCATAACATGCACTACTGCTTGATCACTCTTCTGAAAACACTGAAATAAGATAAGGTAAACCCTACTTTCCAAATAATACCCATATACTTTACTAAAATACAAATCTAAACATACTTAATATATTTTATATAAACAACAATTCATAATAAACATGAAATATATAAAAATAACACACAATCAATGACCTTCAGCTGTGCCAAAGAATAATATGATATGATATGAATGCCCCCACTCCTCCCCTGGTCGCCAGTGTGAGTGAATGCCCCCCACCCCCTCCGCTGCCCCTGTATGTCTCAACTCGCCCCACTCCCTCTGGTGCCCCTGTATGTCTTACACCCACATCCCTCCTCTCCCCCTGCATGTCACCACTTTCCACCCCCCTGCCTGCCCCTGTTTGTCTCCACCCCCTAGTCGTTCCTTCCACCCCTCTCCTCCCACCCCAGTAAGTGTATGTAGTTGCCCGCCATACCATGAGATTTGCTCCAGGCTGGTGCCCGTTGATTGAAACCTATGTACTAGTATGCACTTGCCACCGTCCAATAAGGGACTGGCCCCATGCTTTTCTATGTATGACACCAACTACGCACCTAATGTGTAGCTTCTCTCCTATGTATCTGTGCCGGACACCATGCACTTGCCCATTGAACATGACCACGCATTCATGTGCTACTGCCGCCATGCAAACCTTAGGTAGCACCTAATGTATTCATACTATTCTTGACCTCGCAACTGTTTTGTAGCTGCTGCCATGCAACATGTGGCTGGCACCATGCTCTTGCCCACCGATGCTGACCTCACAACTATATGCAGCTACCGCTGTGCAAGATGTGAGTGGCACCATATATTTGCCCACTAATCTATGTAATCACTGTTATGCTCTTACTGTAATTGTCTGAAGCAACATCTATGTATGTATGCCCTCCAATTGCACTTATGTAGCCAATCAAGCCTTCTTAACAGTGTCACAATGCCCGAGGGCAGTGGGTTCTTTACAAAGTCAAATAAATAAATAAATACATAAATAAATAAACAAATATGATTTGATAGATGGAATGCATGAAATTGATAGAGTTGATGCAATGCATGAACTGGATATAGTGATAGAACAGATAGAATGGATGGAATTAATAGAATGGATAGAGTGGATGGAATGGATAGAGTGGGTGGAATGGATAGAGTGGATAGAGTGTATAGAGTGGATAGAGTGGATGGAATGGATAGAGTGGATGGAATGGATGGAATGGATGGAGTGGATGGAAGGGATGGAGTGGATGGAAGGGATAGAGTGGATGAAATGGATAGAGTGGATGGACTGGACGAAATGGATAGAGTGGATGGAATGGATTGAATGGACAGAGTGGATGCAATCGTTGAAATGAACAGAGTGGATGGACTGGATGAAATGGATAGAGTGGACGGAATGGATAAAGTGGATGGAATGGATATAGTGGATGGAATGGATAGAGTGGATGGAAGGGACGAAATGGATGGAGTGGACAAAATGGATGAAACGGATAGAGTGGATGAAATGGATGGAATAGACGGAGTGGATGGAATCTTTGAAATGAACAGAGTGTATGGAATGGATGAAATGGATAGAGTGGATGAAATCGATAGATTGATGGAATGGATGAAACAAATAGAGTGGATGAAATGGATGGAATAGTCAGAGTGGATGGAATCGTTGAAATGAACAGAGTGGATGGAATAGATGAAATGGATAGAGTGGATGAAATCGATAGACTGATGGAATGGATTAAACAAATAGAGTGGTTGAAACAGATAGAGTGGATGGAATGGATAGAGTGGATGAAATTGATGGAATAGGTGGAATGGATGGAATGGATGGAATGGATGAAATGGATGAAATGGATGAAACGGATGAAATAGATGGAATGGATGAAATGGATAGAGTGGATGAAACAGAGTGGGTGGAATAGTTGAATTGGATAGAGTTGGTGGCATGTATGAAATGGATCGAGTGGATGGAATGGATGAAATGGATAGAGTGGATAGAATGGATAGAGTGGATGGAATGGATGAAATGGATAGAGCGGATGAAATCGATAGATTGATGGAATGGATTAAACAAATAGAGTGGTTGAAACAGATAGAGTGGATGAAATGGATAGAGTGGATGAAATTGATGGAATGGGTGAAATGGATGGAATGGATGAAATGGATGAAACGGATGAAACGGATGAAATGGATGGAATGAATGAAATGGATAGAGTGGATGAAACAGATAGGGTGGGTGGAATAGTTGAATTGGATAGAGTGGATGGCATGTATGAAATGGATAGAGTGGATGGAATGGATGGAATGGATGAAATGGATAGAGTGGATAGAATGGATATAGTGGATGGAATGGATGGAATGGATGAAACAGATGGAATGGATTAAATGGATGAAATGGATGGACTGGATAAAATGGATAGAGTGGATGGAATAATTGAATTGGATAGAGTGGATGGAATGGATGGAGTGGGTGGAGTGGAGGAAATAGATGGAATGGATGAAATGGATGGAATGGATGAAATGGATAGAGTGGATGAATTGGATAGAATGGATGGAACGGATAGAGTGGATGGAACGAATGAAATGGATGGAATGGATAGAATGGATGAAATGGATGGAATGGATAAAACAGATAGAGTGGATGGAATATTTGAATTGGATAGAGTGGATGGAATGGATAGAGTGGATGGAATGGATGGAGTGGATGGAGTGGATGGAGTGGAGGAAATAGATGGAATGGATGAAATGGATGGAATGGATGAAACGGATTTTTATACATGCATTTTTCTCTCTTATTTTCTCTTGCTGTGCTGAATGCAGAAAGCAGGAAGGCAACAGGAAATCGGAAAAAGAAACAGTTATTATAATATGAAGCTACCATTGTTTGTGAAAAGAGGGTGCTAACCTAATACATTTTCTGCTAATATGATTGGAAGGAAGGATATCTGCAGACATGCTGCATAAGCAACAGAGTTCTGCTGGGGAAAGTTTGACAGAAAAAGTTCAGATCGCTTTTGCTGGGCTGCAGAGACGGATGATCTTGGTGTCTTAACATTGGCTTGAGAACCCTATTTTCTCACCACACACACTTTAGACACTGAGATTACGAAGGCCACCCCTTTCGACCAGGCTGCTCTTCAGAGGGAAATCGCCTGTGGGAGAAAACCACAAATATTTTGGTAAGCAGCCCAGTTCGAAGTGAGTTTTTTTTTTTATGCGATTGATTGGCGAATGTGTTTCAAAGTACTAGGCAGTCAGAGTAGCAAAGCAAAATAAATATCCTGCATTTTCATGTGCCATGTGTTGATTCATAAAATGTAATGCCTGTTTTTGAAAAGTTTTATTTGCATTGTATATGTGGTTTTGTTTCTCCTCTCATTTTGTTACAGGGAGATCTGAAATGTAGATGGTAAGAACTGCATCATGACATTGTAATTCTTTGCAATATAAGATAGATTATATATATATATATATATATATTCAGTGAAAAAACTTTGTTAAAGGGACGTTATGGTAAAGTTGCGCTACTAAAAACCTATGAAATTCAGTGAAAAAACTTTGTCAAAGGAACGTTATGGTTCCAAGTAAAACCGAAAAACCCTTGAAATTCGCCAGTTATGGTAAGCTAAGCAACCATAACTCGCGCCACCACCGTGCACTGCTAAGACTAACACCCAGGACATCAAAGATGACATCACAAATGTCATTGATGACATCAGACACAGGGCATGAGCGGGGGGTGGGGGGCAACAGGAGAGAGACACAGGACATGAGTGGGTGGGGGAACAGGAGACAGACACAGGGCATGAGTGGGGGGGCAACAGGAGACAGACATGGGGCATGAGCAGGGGGTGGGGGGGTACAGGAGACAGACACGGGGCATGAGCAGGGGTGGGGGGGTACAGGAGACAGACACGGGGCATGAGCGGGGGGTGGGGTGGCAACAGGAGAGAGACACGGGGCATGAGCCGGGGGTGGGGGGAACAGGAGACAGACACGGGGCATGAGCGGGGGTGGGGGAACAACAGAGACAGACACGGGCATGAGCATGGGGTGGGGGGCCACAGGAGACAGACACAGGGCATGAGCGGGGGGTGGGGGGCAACAGGAGACAGACACGGGGCATGAGCGGGGGGCAACAGGAGACAGACACGGGGCATGAGCGGGGGGTGGGGGGCAACAGGAGACAGACACGGGGCATGAACGGGGGTGGGGGGGAACAGGAGACAGACACGGAGCATGAGCGGGGGGTGGGGAGAACAGGAGACAGACACAGGGCATGAGCGGAGGGTGGGGGGCAACAGGAGACAGACACAGGGCATGAGCGGGGTGGGAGGAACAGGAGACAGACACGGGGCATGAGCGGGGGGTGGGGAGAACAGGAGACAGACACGGGGCATGAGCGAGGGGGTGGGGGGCAACAGGAGACAGACACGGAGCATGAGCGGGGGTATGGGGGGCAACAGGAGACAGACACGGGCATAAGCGTGGAGTGGTGGGGTACAGGAGACAGACACGGGGCATGGGTGGGAGCAAGAGGAGACAGACATGGGGCATGAGCGGGGGGTGGGGGGAACAGGAGACAGACACGGGGCATGAGCGGAGGACGGGGGGGTACAGAAGACAGACACAGGGCATGAGCGGGGTAGTGGGGGGCAACAGGAGAGAGACATGGGGCATGAGCGGGGGGTGGGGGGGTACAGGAGACAGACACAGGGCATGAGCAGGGGGTGGGGGGCAACAGGAGAGAGACACAGGGCATGAGCGGGGGGGTGGGGGGGTACAGGAGACAGACACAGGGCATGCGCGGGGGGTGGGGGGCAACAGGAGAGAGACACGGGACATGAGCGGGTGGGGGGAACAGGAGACAGACACGGGGCATGAGCAGGGGGGGGCAACAGGAGACAGACATGGGGCATGAGCGGGGGGGTGGGGGGGTACAGGAGACAGACACGAGCATGAGCGGGGGTGGGGGGGTACAGGAGACAGACACGGGGCATGAGCAGGGGGTGGGGGGCAACAGGAGAGAGACACGGTGCATGAGCGGCGGGTGGGGGGAACAGGAGACAGACACAGGGCATGAGCGGGGGGTGGGGGGAACAAAAGAGACAGACACGGGGCATGAGCGGGGGGTGGGGGGCAACAGGAGAGAGACACAGGGCAGGAGCAGGGGGTGGGGGGCAACAGGAGACAGACACGGGGCATGAGCGGGGGGTGAGGGCAACATGAGACAGACACAGGGCATGAGCAGGGGGTGGGGGGGAAAAGGAGACAGACACGGAGCATGAGCCGGGGGTGGGGAGAACAGGAGACAGACATGGGGCATGAGCGGGGGTGTGGGGGGCAACAGGAGAGAGACACGGGCATGAGCGTGGAGTGGGGGGGCACAGGAGACAGACATGGAGCATGGGTGGGAGCAAGAGGAGACAGACATGGGGCATGAGCGGGGGGTGGGGGAACAGGAGACAGACACGGGGCATGAGCGGGGGACGGGGGGGTACAGAAGACAGACACAGGGCATGAGCGGGGTAGTGGGGGGCAACAGGAGACAGACATGGGGCATGAGCAGGGGGTGAGGGGGTACAGGAGACAGACACGGGGCATGAGCAGGGGGTGGGGGCAACAGGAGAGAGACACAGGGCATGAGCGGGGGGTGGGGGGTACAGGAGACAGACACGGGGCATGCGCGGGGGGTGGGGGGCAACAGGAGAGAGACACGGGACATGAGCGGGTGGGGGGAACAGGAGACAGACACGGGGCATGAGCAGGGGGGCAACAGGAGACAGACATGGGGCATGAGCAAGGGGGTGGGGGGGTGCAGGAGACAGACACGGGGCATGAGCAGGGGGGCAACAGGAGACAGACACGGGGCATGAGCAGGGGGTGGGGGGCAACAGGAGAGAGACACGGGGCATGAGCGGGGGGTGGGGGGAACAGGAGACAGACACAGGGCATGAGTGGGGGTGGGGGGAACAAAAGAGACAGACACGGGGCATGAGCGGGGGATGGGGAGCAACAGGAGAGAGACACAGGGCAGGAGCAGGGGGTGGGGGGCAACATGAGACAGACACAGGGCATGAGCAGGGGGTGGGGGGGAAAAGGAGACAGACACGGAGCATGAGCCGGGGGTGGGGAGAACAGGAGACAGACATGGGGCATGAGAGGGGGTGGGGGCAACAGGAGACAGACACAGGGCATGAGCGGGGGGTTGGGGCAACAGGAGAGAGACACGGGACATGAGCGGGTGGGGGGAACCGGAGACAGACACGGGGCATGAGTGGGGGGGCAACAGGAGACAGACACGGGGCATGAGCGGGCGGTGGGGGGTACAGGAGACAGACATGGGGCATGAGCGGGGGGTGGGGGGCAACAAGAGAGAGACACGGGGCATGAGCGGGGGGTGGGGGGAACAGGAGACAGACAGGGGGCATGAGCGGGGGGTGGGGGGGAACAACAGAGACAGACACGGGGCATGAGCAGGGAGTGGAGGGCAACAGGAGACAGACACGGGGCATGAGTGGGGGGTGGGGGGCAACAGGAGACAGACACAGGGCATGAGCGGGCGTGAGGGGCAACAGGAGACAGACACGGGGCATGAGCGGGGGGTGGGGGGCAACAGGAGACAGACACGGGGCATGAGCTGGGGTGGGGGGCAACAGGAGAGACACGGGGCATGAGCGGGGGTGGGGGGCAACAGGAGAGACACGGGACATGAGCGGGGGTGGGGGGAACAGGAGACAGACACGGGGCATGAGCGAGGGGTGGGGGGAACAGGAGACAGACACGGGACATGAGCGGGGGGTGGGGGGAACAACAGACACGGGCATGAGCGGGGGGTGGGGAGAACAGACACGGGGCATGAGCGGGGCGGTGGGGGGCAACAGGAGACAGACACGGGGCATGAGCGGGGGGTGGGAGGAACAGGAAAAAGACACGGGGCATTAGCAGGGGGTGGGGAGAACAGGAGACAGACACGGGGCATGCGCGGGGGGTGGGGGCAACAGGAGAGAGACACGGGACATGAGCGGGTGGGGGGAACAGGAGACAGACACGGGGCATGAGCAGGGGGGGCAACAGGAGACATACACGGGGCATGAGCGGGAGGGGTGGGGGGCAACAGGAGATAGACACGGGGCATGAGCGGGGGGTGGGGGGAACAGGACACAGACATGGGGCATGAGCGGGGTGTGGAGAGAACAGGAGAGACACGGGGCATGAGCGGGGAACAGAAGACAGACATGGGGCATGAGCGGGGGGTGGGGGAAGGGAGAGAGATACACGGGGCATGAGCGGGGGGTGGGGGGAACAACAGAGACAGACACGGGGCATGAGCGGGGGGTGGAGGGCAACAGGAGACAGACACGGGGCATGAGCGGGAGGTGGGGGGCAACAGGAGACAGACACGGGGCATGAGCGGTGGTGGGGGGCAACAGGAGACAGACACGGGGCATGAGCGGGGGGTGGGGGGCAACAGGAGAGACACGGGGCATGAGCGGGGGTGGGGGGCAACAGGAGAGACACGGGACATGAGCGGGGGTGGGGGGAACAGGAGACAGACACGGGGCATGAGCGAAGGGTGGGGGGAACAGGAGACAGACACAGGGCATGAGCGGGGTTTGGGGGGAACAACAGACACGGGCATGAGTGGTGGGTGGGGAGAACAGACACGGGCATGAGTGGGGGGTGGGGAGAACAGACACGGGGCATGAGCGAGGCGGTGGGGGCCAACAGGAGACAGACACGGGGCATGAGCGGGGGATGGGAGGAACAGGAAAAAGACACGGGCATGAGCAGGGGGTGGGGAGAACAGGAGACAAACACGGGGCATGAGCGGAGGGGTGGGGGGCAACAAGAGAGAGACACGGGGCATGAGCGTGTGGGGGGAACAGGAGACAGACACGGGGCATGAGCGGGTGGGAGAACAGGAGACAGACACGGGGCGTGAGCGGGAGGGGTGGGGGGCAACAGGAGATAGACACGGAGCATGAGCGGGGGTATGGGGGCAACAGGAGACAGACACGGGCATAAGCGTGGAGTGGGGGGGTACAGGAGACAGACACGGGGCATGGGTGGGAGCAAGAGGAGACAGACATGGGGCATGAGCGGGGGGTGGGGGGAACAGGAGACAGACACGGGGCATGAGCGGAGGACGGGGGGGTACAGAAGACAGACACAGGGCATGAGCGGGGTAGTGGGGGGCAACAGGAGAGAGACATGGGGCATGAGCGGGGGGTGGGGGGCGTACAGGAGACAGACACAGGGCATGAGCAGGGGGTGGGGGGCAACAGGAGAGAGACACAGGGCATGAGCGGGGGGATGGGGGGGTACAGGAGACAGACACGGGGCATGAGCGGGTGAGTGGAGGGCAACAAGAGAGAAACACGGGGCATGAGCGTGTGGGGGGAACAGGAGACAGACACGGGGCATGAGCGGGTGGGGGAACAGGAGACATACACGGGGCATGAGCGGGAGGGGTGGGGGGCAACAGGAGATAGACACGGGGCATGAGCAGGGGGTGGGGGGAACAGGACACAGACATGGGGCATGAGCGGGGTGTGGAGAGAACAGGAGAGACACGGGGCATGAGCGGGGAACAGAAGACAGACATGGGGCATGAGCGGGGGGTGGGGGAAGGGAGAGAGATACACGGGGCATGAGCGGGGGGTGGGGGGAACAACAGAGACAGACACGGGGCATGAGCGGGGGGTGGAGGGCAACAGGAGACAGACACGGGGCATGAGCGGGAGGTGGGGGGCAACAGGAGACAGACACGGGGCATGAGCGGTGGGTGGGGGGCAACAGGAGACAGACACGGGGCATGAGTGGGGGGTGGGGGGCAACAGGAGAGACACGGGGCATGAGCGGGGGTGGGGGGCAACAGGAGAGACACGGGACATGAGCGGGGGTGGGGGGAACAGGAGACAGACACGGGGCATGAGCGAGGGGTGGGGGGAACAGGAGACAGACACAGGGCATGAGCGGGGTTTGGGGGGAACAACAGACACGGGCATGAGCGGGGGGTGGGGAGAACAGACACGGGGCATGAGCGAGGCGGTGGGGGCCAACAGGAGACAGACACGGGGCATGAGCGGGGGATGGGAGGAACAGGAAAAAGACACGGGGCATGAGCAGGGGGTGGGGAGAACAGGAGACAAACACGGGGCATGAGCGGAGGGGTGGGGGGCAACAAGAGAGAGACACGGGGCATGAGCGTGTGGGGGGAACAGGAGACAGACACGGGGCATGAGCGGGTGGGAGAACAGGAGACAGACACGGGGCGTGAGCGGGAGGGGTGGGGGGCAACAGGAGATAGACACGGGCATGAGCGGTGGGTGGAGGTAACAGGGCACAGACATGGGGCATGTGCGGGGTGTGGAGAGAACAGGAGACAGACACGGGGCATGAGCGGGGGGAACAGAAGACAGACATGGGGCATGAGCCGGGGGTGGGGAAGGGGAGAGAGACACACGGGGCATGAGCGGGGGTGGGGGGGCAACAGGAGAGACACGGGACATGAGCGGGGGTGGGGGGAACAGAAGACAGACAAGGGGCATGAGCGAGGGGTGGGGGAACAGGAGACAGACACAGGGCATGAGCGGGGTTTGGGGGGAACAACAGACACGGGCATGAGCGGGGGGTGGGGAGAACAGACACGGGGCATGAGCGGGGCGGTGGGGGCCAACAGGAGACAGACACGGGGCATGAGTGGGGGATGGGAGGAACAGGAAAAAGACACGGGGCATGAGCAGGGGGTGGGGAGAACAGGAGACAAACACGGGGCATGAGCGGGGGGTGGGGGTTAACAAGAGAGAGACACGGGGCATGAGCGTGTGGGGGGAACAGGAGACAGACACGGGGCATGAGCGGGTGGGAGAACAGGAGACAGACACGGGGCGGGAGGGGTGGGGGCAACAGGAGATAGACACGGGCATGAGCGGTGGGTGGAGGTAACAGGACACAGACATGGGGCATGAGCGGGGTGTGGAGAGAACAGGAGACAGACACGGGGCATGAGCGGGGGGAACAGAAGACAGACATGGGGCATGAGCCGGGGGTGGGGAAGGGGAGAGAGACACATGGGGCATGAGCAGGGGTGGGGGAGGGAGAGAGATACACGGGGCATGAGCGGGGGGAGGGAGGGAGAGAGACACACGGGGCATGAGCGGGGGGTGGGTGGGAGGGAGAGAGACACACGGGGCATGAGCGGGGGGTGGGCAGGAGGGAGAGAGACACACGGGGCATGAGCGGGGGGTGGGCGGGAGGGAGAGAGACACATGTGGCATGAGCGGGGGTGGGGGGAGGGAGAGAGACACACGGGGCATGAGCGGGGGGTGGGGGTAAGGGGAGAGAGACACACAGGGCATGAGCGGGGGCTGGGGGGGAGGGAGAGAGATGCACGCAGCATGAGCGGGGGGTGGGGGGAGGGAGAGAGACACACGGGGCATGATCGGGGGTGGGCGGGAGGGAGAAAGACACACGGGCAAGAGCGTGGGTGGGCGGCAGGGGGAAAGACACAGGGCAAGAGCAGGGGTGGGAGGGAGGGGGAAAGACACGGGGCAAGAGTGGGGGTGGGCGGGAGGGGGAAAGAGACACAGGGCAAGAACGGGGGTGGGCGGGAGATGGAAAGAGACACAGGGCAAGAGCGGGGGTGGGCGGGAGGGGGAAAGAGACACGGGGCAAGAGCGGGGGTGGGTGGGAGGGGGAAAGAGACACAGGGCATGAGCAGGGGTGGGCGGGAGGGGAAAAGAGACACGGGGCAAGAGCGGGGGTGGGCGGGAGGGGGAAAGAGACACAGGGCTAGAGCGGAGGTGGGCGGGAGGGGGAAAGAGACACGGGGCAAGAGCGGGGGTGGGCGGGAGGGGGAAAGAGACACGGGGCAAGAGCGGGGGTGGGCGGGAGGGGGAAAGAGACACGGGGCAAGAGCAGGGGTGGGCAGTAGGGGGAAAGAGACACGGGCCAAGATCGGGGGTGGGCAGGAGGGGGAAAGAGACACAGGGCAAGAGCAGGGGTGGGCGGGAGGGGGAAAGAGACATGGGGCAAGAGCGGGGGTGGTCGGGAGGGGGAGAGACACACGGGGCAAGAGCGAGGGTGGGCGGGAAGGGGAACGACACACGAGGCAAGAGCGGGGGTGAGGGGGAGGGAGACAGACACACGGGGCAAGAGCGGGGGTAGGGGGGAGGGAGACAGTCACACGAGGCATGAGCGGGGGGTGGGGGAAGGGGAGAGACACGCAGAGCATGGGTGGGGGGGGAGAGACACACGGGGCATGAGTGGGGGGTGGGGGGAAGGAGAGAGAGAGACATGTGGGGCATGAGCGGGGGTGGGCGGGAGGGGGAGAGACACAGGGGGCATGAGCGGGGGTGGGGGGAGGGAGAGAGACACACGGGACATGAGTGGGGGGTGGGCGGCGGGTGGGGAGAGACACACAGACATGAGTGGGGGTGGGCGGGAGGGGGAGAGACACACGGGGCATGAGCGATGGGTGGGCGGCGGGTGGGGAGAGACACACGGACATGAGCGGGGGTGGGGAGAGACACACGGACATGAGTGGGGGGTGGGCGACGGGTGGGGAGAGACACACGATCATGAGCGGGGGTGGGTGGCAGGTGGCGAGAGACATACGGACATGAGCGGGGGTGGGCGGAGGGTGGGGAGGGACACACGGACATGAGCGGGCGGCGGGTGGGGAGAAACACACAGACATGAGCAGCGGGTGGGAGAGACACACGGGGGTGGGAGAGACGGGCGGGGCACGAGCGGGGCATGAGCGGGGAATGAGCGGGGGGTGGGCGGGAGGGAGAAAGACACAGGGGCATGAGCAGGTGGTGGGGGGCAACAGGAGAGAGACACAGGGCATGAGCGCCGGGTGGGGGGAACAGGAGACAGACACAGGGCATGACCGGGGGGTGGGGGGAACAAAAGAGACAGACACGGGGCATGAGTGAGGGGTGGGGGGCAACAGGAGAGAGACACAGGGCAGGAGCGGGGGGTGGGTGGCAACAGGAGACAGACACGGGGCATGAGCGGGGGGTGAGGGCAACAGGAGACAGACACAGGGCATGAGCAGGGGGTGGGGGGGAAAAGGAGACAGACACGGAGCATGAGCGGGGGTGGGGAGAACAGGAGACAGACATGGGGCATGAGAGGGGGGTGGGGGGCAACAGGAGACAGACACGGGGCATGAGCAGGGGGTGGGGGGCAACAGGAGAGAGACATGGGACATGAGCGGGTGGGGGAAACCGGAGACAGATATGGGGCATGAGCGGGGGGGCAACAGGAGACAGACACGGGGCATGAGCGGGCAGTGGGGGGTACAGGAGACAGACATGGGGCATGAGCAGGGGGTGGGGGCAACAGGAGAGAGACACGGGGCATGAGCGGGGGGTGGAGGGAACAGGAGACAGACACGGGGCATGAGCGGGGGATGGAGGGCAACAGGAGACAGGCACGGGGCATGAGCGGGAGGTGGGGGGCAACAGGAGACAGACACAGGGCATGAGCGGGGGGTGGGGGGCAACAGGAGACAGACACGGGGCATGAGAGGGGGGTGGGGGCAACAGGAGAGACACGGGGCATGAGCGGGGGTGGGAGGCAACAGGAGAGACACGGGACATGAGCGGGGGTGGGGGGAACAGGAGACAGACACGGGGCATAAGCGAGGGGTGGGGGGAACAGGAGACAGACACAGGGCATGAGCGGGGGGTGGGGGGAACAACAGACAGACACAGGGCATGAGCGGAGGGTGGGGGGAACAACAGACACGGGCATGAGCGGGGGGTGGGGAGAACAGACACGGGGCATGAGCGGGGCGGTGGGGGGCAACAGGAGACAGACACGGGGCATGAGCGGGGGATGGGAGGAACAGGAAAAAGACACGGGGCATGAGCAGGGGGTGGGGAGAACAGGAGACAAACACGGGGTATGAGCGGGGGGTGGGGTGCAACAAGAGAGAGACACGGGGCATGAGTGTGGGGGGGAACCAGAGACAGACACGGGGCATGAGCGGGTGGGGGAACAGGAGACAGACACGGGGCGTGAGCGGGAGGGGTGGGGGGCAACAGGAGATAGACACAGGCATGAGCGGTGGGTGGGGGTAACAGGACACAGACATGGGGCATGAGCGGGGTGTGGAGAGAACAGGAGACAGACACGGGGCATGAGCGGGGGGAACAGAAGACAGACATGGGGCATGAGCGGGGGGTGGGGGAAGGGGAGAGAGACACACGGGGTATGAGCAGGGGTGGGGGGAGGGAGAGAGATACACGGGGCATGAGCGGGGGGGGCGGGAGGGAGAGGACACACGGGGCATGAGCGGGGGTGGGCAGGAGGGAGAGAGACACACGGGGCATGAGCGGGGGGTGGGCGGGAGGGAGAGAGACACATGGGGCATGAGCGGGGGTGGGGGGAGGGAGAGAGACACACGGGGCATGAGCGGGGGTGGGGGTAATGGGAGAGAGACACACAGGGCATGAGCGGGGGCTGGGGGGGAGGGAGAGAGATGCACGCGGCTTGAGCGGGGGGTGGGGGGGAGGGAGAGAGACACACGGGGCATGATCGTGGGTGGGCGGGAGAGAGAAAGACACACGGGCAAGAGCGTGGGTGGGTGGCAGGGGGAAAGACACAGGGCAAGAGCGGGGGTGGGAGGGAGGGAGAAAGACACGGGGCAAGAGTAGGGGTGGGCGGGAGGAGGAAAGACACGGGGCAAGAGTGGGGGTGGGCGGGAGGGGGAAAGACACGGGGCAAGTGTGGGGGTGGGCGGGAGGGGGAAAGACACGGGGCAAGAGCGCGGGTGGGCAGGAGGGGGAAAGACACGGGGCAAGAGCAGGGGTGGGCGGGAGGGGGAAAGAGACACAGGGCAAGAACGGGGGTGGGCAGGAGGGGGAAAGAGACACAGGGCAAGAGCGGGGGTGGGCGGGAGGGGGAAAGAGACACGGGGCAAGAGCGGGGGTGGGCGGGAGGGGGAAAGAGACATGGGGCAAGAGCGGGGGTGGGGGGGAGGGGGAAAGAGACACGGGGCAAGAGCGGGGGTGGGCGGGAGGGGGAAAGAGACACAGGGCTAGAGCGGAGGTGGGCGGGAGGGGGAAAGAGACACGGGGCAAGAGCAGGGGTGGGCGGGAGGGGGAAAGAGACACGGGGCGTGAGCGGGGGTGGGCGGGAGGGGGAAAGAGACACGGGGCAAGAGCAGGGGTGGGCAGGAGGGGGAATGAGACACAGGCCAAGATCGGGGGTGGGCAGGAGGGGGAAAGAGACACAGGGCAAGAACGGGGTGGGCGGGAGGGCGAAAGAGACACAGGGCAAGAGCGGGGGTGGTCGGGAGGGGGAGAGAAACACGGGGCAAGAGCGGGGGTGGGCAGGAAGGGGAACGACACACGGGGCAAGAGCTGGGGTGAGGGGGAGGGAGACAGACACACGGGGCAAGAGCGGGGGTGGGGGGGAGGGAGACAGACACACGAGGCATGAGCGGGGGGTGGGGGAAGGGGAGAGACACGCAGGGCATGGGTGGGGGGGAGAGAGACACACGGGGCATGAGTGGGGGGTGGGGGGAAGGAGAGAGAGAGACATGTGGGGCATGAGCAGGGGTGGGCGGGAGGGGGAGAGACACACGGGGCATGAGTGGGGGTGGGGGGGAGGGAGAGAAACACACGGGACATGAGTGGGGGGTGGGCGGCGGGTGGGGAGAGACACACGGACATGAGTGGGGGTGGGCGGGAGGGGGAGAGACACACGGGGCATGAGCGATGGGTGGGCGGCGGGTGGGGAGAGACACACGGACATGAGCGGGGGTCGGGAGAGACACACGGACATGAGCGGAGGGTGGCCGCGGGTGGGGAGAGACACACGAACATGAGCGGGGTTGGGCGGCAGGTGGTGAGAGACATACGGACATGAGCGGGGGTGGGCGGAGGGTGGGGAGAGACACACGGACATGAGTGGGTGGCGGGTGGGGAGAAACACACACACATGAGCAGCGGGTGGGAGAGACACACGGGGGGTGGGAGAGACGAGCGGGGCACGAGCGGGGCATGAGCGGGGCATGAGCGGGGGTTGGGCGGGAGGGAGAAAGACACAGGGGAATGAGCAGGGGGTGGGGGGCAACAGGAGAGAGACACGGGGCACGAGCGCCGGGTGGGGGGAACAGGAGACAGACACAGGGCATGAGCGGGGGTGGGGGGAACAAAAGAGACAGACACGGGGCATGAGCGAGGGGTGGGGGGCAACAGGAGAGAGACACAGGGCAGGAGCGGGGGGTGGGGGGCAACAAGAGACAGACACGGGGCATGAGCGGGGGGTGAGGGCAACAGGAGACAGACACAGGGCATGAGCAGGGGGTGGGGGGGAAAAGGAGACAGACACGGAGCATGAGCGGGGGGTGGGGAGAACAGGAGACAGACATGGGGCATGAGAGGGGGGTGGGGGGCAACAGGAGACAGACACGGGGCATGAGCGGGCGGTGGGGGGTACAGGAGACAGACATGGGGCATGAGCAGGGGGTGGGGGCAACAGGAGAGAAACACGGGGCATGAGCGGGGGTGGGGGGAACAGGAGAAAGACACGGGGCATGAGCGGGGGGTGGGGGGGAACAACAGAGACAGACACGGGGCATGAGCGGGGGGTGGGGGCAACAGGAGACAGACACGGGGCATGAGCGGGGCGTGAGGGCCAACAGGAGACAGACACGGGGCATGAGCGGGGGGTGGGGGGCAACATGAGACAGACACGGGGCATGAGCGGGGGGTGGGGGGCAACAGGAGAGACACGGGGCATGAGCGGGGGTTGGGGGCAATAGGAGAGACACGGGACATGAGCGGGGGTGGGGGGAACAGGAGACAGACACGGGACATGAGCGGGGGGTGGGGAACAACAGACACGGGCATGAGCGGGGGGTGGGGAGAACAGACACGGGGCATGAGCGGGGCAGTGGGGGGCAACAGGAGACAGACACGGGGCATGAGCGGGGGGTGGGAGGAACAGGAAAAAGACACGGGGCATGAGCAGGGGGTGGGGAGAACAGGAGACAAACACGGGGCATGAGCGGGGCGGTGGGGGGCAACAAGAGAGAGACACGGGGCATGAGCGTGTGGGGGGAACAGGAGACAGACACGGGGCATGAGCATGTCGGGGGAACAGGAGACAGACACGGGGCATGAGCGGGAGGGGTGGGGGGCAACAGGAGATAGACACGGGGCATGAGCGGGGGATGGGGGAACAGGACACAGACATGGGGCATGCATGAGCGGGGTGTGGAGAGAACAGGAGAGACACGGGGCGTGAGCGGAGGTGGGTGGGAGGGGGAAAGAGACACGGGGCAAGAGCAGGGGTGGGCGGGAGGGGGAAAGAGACACGGGGCAAGAGCGGGGGTGGGCGGGAGGGGGAAAGAGACACGGGGCAAGAGCAGGTGTGGGCAGGAGGGGGAAAGAGACACAGGCCAAGATCGGGGGTGGGCAGGAGGGGGAAAGAGACACAGGGCAAGAACGGGGGTGGGCGGGAGGGCGAAAGAGACACGGGGCAAGAGTGGGGGTGGTCGGGAGGGGGAGAGAAACACGGGGCAAGAGCGAGGGTGGGCAGGAAGGGGAACGACACACGGGGCAAGAGCGGGGGTGAGGGGGAGGGAGACAGACACACGGGGCAAGAGCGGGGGTGGGGGGGAGGGAGACAGACACACGAGGCATGAGCGGGGGGTGGGGGAAGGGGAGAGACACGCAGGGCATGGGTGGGGGGGAGAGAGACACACGGGGCATGAGTGGGGGGTGGGGGGAAGGAGAGAGAGAGACATGTGGGGCATGAGCGGGGGTGGGCGGGAGGGGGAGAGACACACGGGGCATGAGTGGGGGTGGGGGGGAGGGAGAGAAACACACGGGACATGAGTGGGGGGTGGGCGGCGGGTGGGGAGAGACACACGGACATGAGTGGGGGTGGGCGGGAGGGGGAGAGACACACGGGGCATGAGCGATGGGTGGGCGGCGGGTGGGGAGAGACACACGGACATGAGCGGGGGTGGGGAGAGACACACGGACATGAGCGGAGGGTGGGCGGCGGGTGGGGAGAGACACACGAACATGAGCGGGGGTGGGCGGCAGGTGGTGAGAGACATACGGACATGAGGGGGGTGGGCGGAGGGTGGGGAGAGACACACGGACATGAGCGGGTGGCGGGTGGGGAGAAACACACACACATGAGCAGCGGGTGGGAGAGACACACGGGGGTGGGAGAGACGAGCGGGGCACGAGCGGGGCATGAGCGGGGCATGAGCGGGGGTTGGGCGGGAGGGAGAAAGACACAGGGGAATGAGCAGGGGGTGGGGGGCAACAGGAGAGAGACACGGGGCACGAGCGCCGGGTGGGGGGAACAGGAGACAGACACAGGGCATGAGCGGGGGTGGGTGGAACAAAAGAGACAGACACGGGGCATGAGCGAGGGGTGGGGGGCAACAGGAGAGAGACACAGGGCAGGAGCGGGGGGTGGGGGGCAACAAGAGACAGACACGGGGCATGAGCGGGGGGTGAGGGCAACAGGAGACAGACACAGGGCATGAGCAGGGGGTGGGGGGGAAAAGGAGACAGACACGGAGCATGAGCGGGGGGTGGGGAGAACAGGAGACAGACATGGGGCATGAGAGGGGGGTGGGGGGCAACAGGAGACAGACACGGGGCATGAGCGGGCGGTGGGGGGTACAGGAGACAGACATGGGGCATGAGCAGGGGGTGGGGGCAACAGGAGAGAAACACGGGGCATGAGCGGGGGTGGGGGGAACAGGAGAAAGACACGGGGCATGAGCGGGGGGTGGGGGGGAACAACAGAGACAGACACGGGGCATGAGCGGGGGGTGGGGGCAACAGGAGACAGACACGGGGCATGAGCGGGGCGTGAGGGCCAACAGGAGACAGACACGGGGCATGAGCGGGGGGTGGGGGGCAACATGAGACAGACACGGGGCATGAGCGGGGGGTGGGGGGCAACAGGAGAGACACGGGGCATGAGCGGGGGTTGGGGGCAATAGGAGAGACACGGGACATGAGCGGGGGTGGGGGGAACAGGAGACAGACACGGGACATGAGCGGGGGGTGGGGAACAACAGACACGGGCATGAGCGGGGGGTGGGGAGAACAGACACGGGGCATGAGCGGGGCAGTGGGGGGCAACAGGAGACAGACACGGGGCATGAGCGGGGGGTGGGAGGAACAGGAAAAAGACACGGGGCATGAGCAGGGGGTGGGGAGAACAGGAGACAAACACGGGGCATGAGCGGGGCGGTGGGGGGCAACAAGAGAGAGACACGGGGCATGAGCGTGTGGGGGGAACAGGAGACAGACACGGGGCATGAGCATGTCGGGGGAACAGGAGACAGACACGGGGCATGAGCGGGAGGGGTGGGTGGCAACAGGAGATAGACACGGGGCATGAGCGGGGGATGGGGGAACAGGACACAGACATGGGGCATGCATGAGCGGGGTGTGGAGAGAACAGGAGAGACACGGGGCGTGAGCGGGGGAACAGAAGGCAGACATGGGGCATGAGCGGGGGGTGGGGGAAGGGAGAGAGATACACGGGGCATGAGCGGGGGGTGGGGGGAACAACAGAGACAGACACGGGGCATGAGCGGGGGGTGGAGGGCAACAGGAGACAGACACGGGGCATGAGCGGGAGGTGGGGGGCAACAGGAGACAGACACGGGGCATGAGCGGGTGGTGGGGGGCAACAGGAGACAGACACGGGGCATGAGCGGGGGGTGGGGGGCAACAGGAGAGACACGGGGCATGAGCGGGGGTGGGGGGCAACAGGAGAGACACGGGACATGAGCGGGGGTTGGGGGGAACAGGAGACAGACACGGGGCATGAGCGAGGGGTGGGGGGAACAGGAGACAGACACAGAGCATGAGCGGGGGTGGGGGGAACAACAGACACGGGCATGAGCGGGGGGTGGGGAGAACAGACACGGGGCATGAGAGGGGCGGTGGGAGGCAACAGGAGACAGACACGGGGCATGAGCGGGGGATGGGAGGAACAGGAAAAAGACACGGGGCATGAAGAGGGGGTGGGGAGAACAGGAGACAAACACGGGGCATGAGCGGGGGGGGTGGTCGGCAACAAGAGAGAGACACAGGGCATGAGCGTGTGGGGGGAACAGGAGACAGACACGGGGCATGAGCGGGTGGGGGAACAGGAGACAGACACAGGGCGTGAGCGGGAGGGGTGGGGGGCAACATGAGATAGACACGGGGCATGAGCGGTGGGTGGGGGTAACAGGACACAGACATGGTGCATGAGCGGGGTGTGGAGAGAACAGGAGACAGACACGGGGCATGAGCGGTGGGAACAGAAGACAGACATGGGGCATGAGCGGGGGGTGGGGGAAGGGGAGAGAGACACACGGGGCATGATCTGGGGTGGGTGGGAGGGAGAAAGACACAGGGCAAGAGCGTGGGTGGGCGGCAGGGGGAAAGACACAGGGCAAGAGCGGGGGTGGGAGGGAGGGGGAAAGACACGGGGCAAGAGTGGGGGTGGGCGGGAGGGGGAAAGACACGGGGCAAGAGTGGGGGTGGGCGGGAGGGGGAAAGACACGGGGCAAGAGTGGGTGTGGGCGGAAGGGGGAAAGACACAGGGCAAGAGCGCGGGTGGGCAGGAGGGGGAAAGACACGGGGCAAGAGCTGGGGTGGGCGGGAGGGGGAAAGAGACACAGGGCAAGAACGGGGATGGGCGGGAGGGGGAAAGAGACACAGGGCAAGAGCGGGGGTGGGCGGGAGGGGGAAAGAGACACGGGGCAAGAGCGGGGGTGGGCGGGAGGGGGAAAGAGAAACGGGGCAAGAGCGGGGGTGGGCGGGAGGGGGAAAGAGACACGGGGCAAGAGCGGGGGTGGGCGGGCGGGGGAAAGAGACACAGGGCAAGAGCGGGGGTGGGCGGGAGGGGGAAAGAGACATGGGGCAAGAGCAGGGGTGGGCAGGAGGGGGAAAGAGACACGGGCCAAGATCGGGGGTGGGCAGGAGGGGGAAAGAGACACAGGGCAAGAGCGGGGGTGGTCAGGAGGGGGAAAGACACACGGGGCAAGAGCGGGGGTGGGGGGAGGGAGACAGACACACGGGGCAAGAGCGGGGGTGGGGGGTAGGGAGACAATCACACGAGGCATGAGCGGGGGGTGGGGGAAGGGGAGAGACACGCGGAGCATGAGCGGGGGGTGGGCGGGAGGGGGAGAGACACACGGGGCATGGGTGGGCGGGAGGGGGAGAGACACATGGGGCATGGGTGGGGGGGAAGGAAGAGAGACACACGGGGCATGGGTGGGGGGGAGGGGGAGAGACACACGGGGCATGAGTGGGGGGTGGGGGGAAGGAGAGAGAGAGACATGTGGGGCATGAGCGGGGGGTGGGCGGGAGGGGGAGAGATACACGGGACATGAGCGGGGGTGAGGGGGAGGGAGAGAGACACACGGGACATGAGTGGGGGGTGGGCGGCGGGTGGGGAGAGACACACGGACATGAGCGAGGGTGGGCGGGAGGGGGAGAGACACACGGGGCATGAGCGGGGGGTGGGCGGCGGGTGGGGAGAGACACACATACATGAGCGGGGGTGGGGAGAGACACACGGACATGAGCAGGGGGTGGGCGGCAGGTGGGGAGAGACACACGGACATGAGCGGGGGGTGGGCGGCGGGGTGGGAGAGACACACAGACATGAGCAGGGGTGGGGAGAGACACACGAGGCATGAGCGGGGGTGGGGGAAGGGGAGAGACACGCGGGGCATGAGCGGAGGGTGGGCGGGAGGGGGAGAGACACACGGGGCATGAGCGGGGGGTGGGTGGTAGGGGGAGAGACACACGGGGCATGGGTGGGCGGGAGGGGGAGAGACACACGGGGCATGAGCGGGGGTGGGGGGGAAGGAAGATAGACACACGGGACATGAGTGGGGGTGGGCGGCGGGTAGGGAGAGACACACGGACATGAGCGGGGGTGGGCGGGAGGGGGAGAGACACACGGGGCATGAGCGGGGCATGAGCGGGGGGTGGGCGGCGGGTGGGGAGAGACACACGGACATGAGCGGGCGGCGGGTGGGGAGAAACACACAGACATGAGCAGCGGGTGGTAGAGACGCACGGGGGTGGGAGAGACAGATGGGGCAAGAGCGGGGGGTGGACGGTTGGAAGAGACGAGCGGGGCACGAGGGGGGCATGAGTGGGGGGTGGACGGGAGGGAGAAAGACACACAGACATGAGCGGGGGGTGGGCGGGAGGGAGAAAGGCACATGGACATGAGCGGGGGGTGGGCGGGAGGGAGAAAGACACATGGACATGAGTGGGGGGTGGGAGGAACAGGAGAAAGACACATGGACATGAGCGGGGGTGGGGGACTTACTGTGCAGGCGGGATACAAAGCCTCTCATGCGGGGAACAAAGATGGCAGGCGTCTCTGAAGCCAGACGCACTGCACGCTTTCACGCATCCAATGAGAGAGCACGTCAGATGTCCGCGGACATCACGCAAGCTGCTTGCCCAATCACCGTCCTGTCCGCGGAGCGAACAGGGAAGTGTGTCCGCGAAGCGAACACAGATATCACTAATTTTTTTCACTTACATTTTTGTAATTTTTTTAAAAACTACAGGATGGATTTACACCAAATAAAGCAAAGCACGCTTTCGGGACCAAGCCGCCGCTCCTGCCGCTAATTTGGTGTAAATCCGTCCAGCGGTTTGGGCTGTAGGCGTGAGCAAAGTTTTTTCCCATTATGTCTATGGGAAAAAAAAAGTTTTGGGACCCCCCTATAACTTTCCCCCCCTGGACGAATCCTCACCAAACTTTGCAAAAAAATTCAGAGTGACCCAAATACTTTTTTTTGCAAAGTTTGGTGATGATCCGTCCAGGGTGAGCGAAGTTATAAGCCGCCCAAAAGTGCTCTTCCTATGGAAACAGCAACTTAACCATAACTACATGGCCACTACCGTGGCCATGTAATATATATATATATATATATATATATATATATATATATATATATATATATATATATATATATATATATATATATATATATATATATATATATGTGATAAAAAAGAGGAGAGGGGCGCACTCCAGTTCCCTGCACAGTAAACCTTCTCAGCTGCAGGTGTTCTCCTCCGACCGGTTTCTGTGCCAATACACGTCATCAGGGAGGCTGTCTTAACTTGCAGCTCACAGCAAGTGCAGGTGTTAACACTTAGTGATGATTCTGCTGCAAGGACTTCTGGTAGCTGTAGTCATCAGGTTTGCAAGGAACAAACTCACACCCAATCCCATAAATGGGGAAAGGGGGGGAGTAGCCTACAGTGAGGCACTCCAAAGTTGGGCATATGTTACCCCGGTGCAGCACCCTATAAGATTTCTGAAGATTCCACCCTTCAGAAAACTTGCAAATGTGATAAAAAAGAGGAGAGGGGCGCACTCCAGTTCCCTGCACAGTAAACCTTCTCAGCTGCAGGTGTTCTCCTCCGACCGGTTTCT
The DNA here is from genome assembly GCF_040938575.1 of Ambystoma mexicanum. Classification (NCBI taxonomy): domain Eukaryota; kingdom Metazoa; phylum Chordata; class Amphibia; order Caudata; family Ambystomatidae; genus Ambystoma; species Ambystoma mexicanum. The sequence continues at coordinate 398,310,755 of NC_090923.1, forward strand.
GTGCCAATACACGTCATCAGGGAGGCTGTCTTAACTTGCAGCTCACAGCAAGTGCAGGTGTTAACACTTAGTGATGATTCTGCTGCAAGGACTTCTGGTAGCTGTAGTCATCAGGTTTGCAAGGAACAAACTCACACCCAATCCCATAAATGGGGAAAGGGGGGGAGTAGCCTACAGTGAGGCACTCCAAAGTTGGGCATATGTTACCCCGGTGCAGCACCCTATAAGATTTCTGAAGATTCCACCCTTCAGAAAACTTGCAAATGTGATAAAAAAGAGGAGAGGGGCGCACTCCAGTTCCCTGCACAGTAAACCTTCTCAGCTGCAGGTGTTCTCCTCCGACCGGTTTCTGTGCCAATACACGTCATATATATATATTCAGTGAAAAAACTTTGTTGAAGGGACGTTATGGTAAAGTTGAGCTACGTTATGGTTCCAAGTAAAACCGAAAAACCCTTGAAATTCGCCAGTTATGGTAAGCTTAGCAACCATAACTCGCGCCACCACCGTGCACTGCTAAGACTAACACCCAGGACATCAAAGATGACATCACTGATGACATCACATGTGTATGTACTTTTCATGAAATATGTGTACAAGGGATTCTTATTATAATGTTGCGAAACAAGTGTCAAGGATCATTGCAATAAATATCATACCCTAATTAGTGCATTGAACGATGCATTGATATAAATAGCATTCTATTATGGGGTTCTATCTAGTATACTAAGCTACTGATACAGAAACATAACATGGTGTGCAGTGTACAAGATGAAGGTATAATATTCGTAATGTTAATATGTTGAATAATGAAATGATAATTGTTTTCTTAATAGATTTTTGTGTACTGTGAAATATGTAATACATAGCTAATAAAACATTACTATAGACAAAACACAAAGACACAAGAACACATACCAATATGGGTATATACAGGGAAAGTGAAGTTAGCAAAAAAGCACAAGTAGTAGCAGAAACAATTCATAACTTAACTGATTATTTTCATGCAAATAAATGATTGCTCTGTTTCAAAGCTGCTATTCACCCTATGTATATGTATCACTTGATGTGATTGGACCCACAGGGAAAGTACAGCCATAAAAAAAAAAAAACAACAGAACTATCAGAAAGTGCTCATAAGTCTATTGATTATCTTTATGCACAAAAAGGATTGCTGTCTTTCAAGCTTGTGTCTTCCCGTATATATATGTTTCATATGATGTGACTGGACGCTAACAGAATTACTGTAAGAACCTACTTGAAGGATACGTCTACAAATAAAATAAAATGTTTAGTTTCTGACTGTTACTGAAGAAAACCATGTGGCCTAGATATGTCAGCAAAAGAAAAAAGAGTGAGCCAGACATGTGATTTCATCAGTGATGTCATCAATGACATTTGTGATGTCATCTTTGATGTCCTGGGTGTTAGTCTTAGCAGTGCACGGTGGTGGCACGAGTTATGGTTGCTTAGTTTACCATAACTGGCGAATTTCAAGGGTTTTTCGGTTTTACTTGGAACCATAACGTTCCTTTGACAAAGTTTTTTCACTGAATTTCATAGGTTTTTAGTAGCGCAACTTTACCATAACGTCCCTTTAACAAAGTTTTTTCACTGAATTTCATAGGTTTTTAGTAGCGCAACTTAACCATAACGTCCCTTTAACAAAGTTGTTTCATTGAATTTCATAGGTTTTTTATTAGTGCAACTTAACCATAACGTCCCTGTAACATTTTTTTTTAACTAAATTTTAAAGGTTTTTATTAGTACAATGTGACCATAACATCCTTTTCAATAGATGAAGACCACTAACATCTTATGTCCTCAAAGTGGGAATGCCGGGTGGTAAAAAAAACAAAAAGATTTTCCTTCCTACGCCGGGACGCCTGCGGCGTCTCGGTGTAGGAAGGAAAATCTTTTACCAAGATGGCCACCATGGAAAGGGAAGGCGGGGTGTATAAAGAACACAACGGCGCATGAGCGGGGTTGGGGGGGCACAGGGGAGACACATGGGCATGAGCAGGGGGTGAGAGGGAACAGGGTACAAACGGGGCATGAGCAGGGGGTGGGGGGGAAAAGGAAGGAAACACAAGGCATGAGCGGTGGTGGGGGGAACACGAGAGAGACACGGGGCATGAGCAACGGGTGGGGAGGAACATGAGGGAGACACGGGGTATGAGCAGGGGGTGGGGAGGAACACGAGGGAGAGACAGGGCATGAGCGGGGGGGTACAGGGCAAATACGGGAGATGAGCGGGGTGGGGAGGAAAGGAGAGAGACAAGGGGCATGAGCGGTGGTGGGGGGAACACGAGGGAGACACGGTGCATGAGCGGCGGGTAACACAAGGGAAACACGGGGCATGAGCGGGGGGTGGGGGGAACACGAGGGAGACACGGGGCATGAGCAGGGGGTGGGGGGCAACAGGAGACAGACACGGGCATGAGCAGGGGGTGGGGTCAACATGAGAGAGACACGGGGCATGAGCGGGGGGTGGGGAGAACAGGAGACAGACACGGGGCATGAGCGGGGGGGTGGGGAGAACAGGAGACAGACACGGGGCATGAGCGGGGGATGGGGGGAACAGGAGACAGATACGGGGCATGAGCAGGGGTGGGGAGAACAGGAGACAGACACGGGGAATGAGCGGGGGGTGGGGGGCAACAGGAGACAGACACGGGGCATGAGCGTGGAGTGGGGGAATGCAGGAGACAGACACGGGGCATGGGTGGGGGCAACAGGAGACAGACATGGGGCATGAGCGGGGGTGGGGGGAACAGGAGACAGACACGGGGCATGAGCGGGGGGTGGGGGGAACAGAAGACAGACAAGGGGCATGAGCGGGGGAGTCAGCGGCAACAGGAAAGAGACACGGGGCATGAGCATGGGGTGGGGGGTACAGGAGACAGACACGGGGCATGAGCTGGGGGTGGGGGGCAACAGGAGAGAGACACGGGACATGAGTGGGTGGGGGGAACAGGAGACAGACATGGGGCATGAGTGGGGGGCAACAGGAGACAGACACGGGGCATGAGCGGGGGGTGGGGGGATACAGGAGACAGACACGGGGCATGAGCGGGGGTGGGGGGTACAGGAGACAGACACGGGGCATGAGCGGTGGGTGGGAGGCAACAGGAGAGAGACACGGGGCATGAGCGGGGGGTGGGGGGAACAGGAGACAGACACTGGGCATGAGCGGGGGGTGGGGGGCAACACGAGGGAGACACAGGGCATGAGCGGGGGGGTACAGGGCAAATACGGGAGATGAGCGGGGTGGGGAGGAAAGGAGAGAGACAAGGGGCATGAGCGGGGGGTGACGGGAACACGAGGGAGACACGGAGCATGAGCGGGGGGTATCACGAGGGAAACACGGGGCATGAGCAGGGGGTGGGGGAAACACGAGGGAGACACGGGGCATGAGCAGGGGGTGGGGGGCAACAGGAGACAGACACGGGGCATGAGCAGGGGGTGGGGTCAACAGGAGAGAGACACGGGGCATGAGCGGGGGGTGGGAAGAACAGGAGACAGACACGGGGCATGAGCGGGGGGGTGGGGAGAACAGGAGACAGACACGGGGCATGAGCGTGGGATGGGGGGAACAGGAGACAGATACGGGGCATGAGCAGGGGTGGGGAGAACAGGAGACAGACACGGGGAATGAGCGGGGAGTGGAGGGCAACAGGAGACAGACACGGGGCATGAGCGGGGGGTGTGGGGGGCAACAGGAGAGAGACACAGGGCATGAGCGTGGAGTGGGGGAATGCAGGAGACAGACACGGGGCATGGGTGGGGGCAACAGGGGACAGACACGGGGCATGAGCGGGGGGTGGGGGGAACAGGAGACAGACACGGGGAATGAGCGGGGGGTGGGGGGAACAGAAGACAGACACAGGGCATGAGCGGGGGAGTCGGGGGCAACAGGAAAGAGACACGGGGCATGAGCATGGGGTGGGGGGTACAGGAGACAGACACGGGGCATGAGCGGGGGGTGGGGGGCAACAGGAGAGAGACACGGGACATGAGTGGGTGGGGGGAACAGGAGACAGACACGGGGCATGAGCGGGGGTGGGGGGAACAGGAGACAGACCTGGGGCATGAGTGGGGGGGGCAACAGGAGACAGACACGGGGCATGAGCGGGGGGTGGGGGGATACAGGAGACAGACACGTGGCATGAGCGGGGGTGGGGGGGTACAGGAGACAGACACGGGGCATGAGCGGGGGGTGGGGGGCAACAGGAGAGAGACACGGGGCATGAGCGGGGGTGGGGGGAACAGGAGACAGACACGGGGCATGAGCGGGGGGTGGGGGGCAACACGAGGGAGACACAGGGCATGAGCGGGGGGGTACAGGGCAAATACGGGAGATGAGCGGGGGTGGGGAGGAAAGGAGAGAGACAAGGGGCATGAGCGGGGGGTGGGGGGAACACGAGAGAGACACGGAGCATGAGCGGGGGGTAACACGAGGGAAACACGGGGCATGAGCAGGGGGTGGGGGGCAACAGGAGACAGACACGGGGCATGAGCAGGGGGTGGGGTCAACAGGAGAGAGACACGGGGCATGAGCGGGGGGTGGGGAGAACAGGAGACAGACACGGGGCATGAGCGGGGGGGTGGGGAGAACAGGAGACAGATACGGGGCATGAGCAGTGGTGGGGAGAACAGGAGACAGACACGGGGAATGAGCGGGGAGTGGAGGGCAACAGGAGACAGACACGGGGCATGAGCGGGGGGTGTGGGGGGCAACAGGAGAGAGACACAGGGCATGAGCGTGGAGTGGGGGAATGCAGGAGACAGACACGGGGCCTGGGTGGGGGCAACAGGAGACAGACACGGGGCATGAGCGGGGGGTGGGGGGAACAAGAGACAGACACGGGGCATGAGCGGGGGGTGGGGGGAACAGAAGACAGACACGGGGCATGAGCGGGGGAGTCGGGGGCTACAGGAGAGAGAGACGGGGCATGAGCATGGGGTGGGGGGTACAGGAGACAGACACGGGGCATGAGCGTTGGGTTGGGGGCAACAGGAGAGAGACACGGGACATTAGTGGGTGGGGGGAACAGGAGACAGACACGGGGCATGAGCGGGGGTTGGGGGGTACAGGAGACAGACACGGGGCATGAGCGGGGGTGGGGGGGTACAGGAGACAGACACGGGGCATGAGCAGGGGGTGGGGGGCAACAGGAGAGAGACACGGGGCATGAGCGGTGGGTGGGGGGAACAGGAGACAGACACGGGGCATGAGCGGGGGTGGGGGAACAACAGAGACAGACACGGGGTATGAGCAGGGGGTGGGGGGCAACAGGAGACAGACACAGGGCATGAGTGGGGGGTGGGGGGCAACAGGAGACAGACACGGGGCATGAGCGGGGGGCGGGGGGTGGGGGGCAACAGGAGACAGACACAGGGCATGAGCGGGGGTATGGGGGGCAACAGGAGACAGACACGGGGCATGAGCGGGGGGTGGGGGGGAACAGGAGACAGACACGGAGCATGAGCGGGGGGTGGGGAGAACAGGAGACAGACACGGGGCATGAGCGGGGGGTGGGGGGCAACAGGAGACAGACACAGGGCATGAGCGGGGGTGGGAGGAACAGGAGACAGACACGGGGCATGAGCGGGGTTGGGGAGAACAGGAGACAGACACGGGGCATGAGCGAGGGGGTGGGGGGCAACAGGAGACAGACACAGGGCATGAGCGGGTGTTTGGGGGCAACAGGAGAGAGACACGGGCATGAGCGCGGAGTGGGGGTGTACAGGAGACAGACACGGGGCATGGGTGGGAGCAAGAGGAGACAGACATGGGGCATGAGCAGGGGGTGGGGGGAACAGGAGACAGACACGGGGCATGAGCGGGAGTTGGGGGGGTACAGGAGACAGACACGGGGCATGAGCGGGGGTGGGGGGGTACAGGAGACAGACACGGGGCATGAGCGGGGGGTGGGGGGCAACAGGAGAGAGACACGGGGCATGAGCGGTGGGTGGGGGGAACAGGAGACAGACACGGGGCATGAGCGGGGGTGGGGGAACAACAGAGACAGACACGGGGTATGAGCAGGGGGTGGGGGGCAACAGGAGACAGACACAGGGCATGAGTGGGGGGTGGGGGGCAACAGGAGACAGACACGGGGCATGAGCGGGGGGCGGGGGGTGGGTTGGCAACAGGAGACAGACACAGGGCATGAGCGGGGGTATGGGGGGCAACAGGAGACAGACACGGGGCATGAGCGGGGGGTGGGGGGGAACAGGAGACAGACACGGAGCATGAGCGGGGGGTGGGGAGAACAGGAGACAGACACGGGGCATGAGCGGGGGGTGGGGGGCAACAGGAGACAGACACAGGGCATGAGCGGGGGTGGGAGGAACAGGAGACAGACACGGGGCATGAGCGGGGGGTGGGGGGAACAGGAGACAGACACGGGGCATGAGCGAGGGGGTGGGGGGCAACAGGAGACAGACACAGGGCATGAGCGGGTGTGTGGGGGGCAACAGGAGAGTGACACGGGCATGAGCGCGGAGTGGGGGTGTACAGGAGACAGACACGGGGCATGGGTGGGAGCAAGAGGAGACAGACATGGGGCATGAGCGGGGGGTGGGGGGAACAGGAGACAGACACGGGGCATGAGCGGGGTGTGGGGGGTACAGAAGACATACATGGGGCATGAGCGGGGTAGTGGGGGGCAACAGGAGAGAGACATGCGGCATGAGCGGGGGGTGGGGGGTACAGGAGACAGACACGGGGCATGAGCAGGGGGTGGGGGGCAACAGGAGATAGACACAGGGCATGAGCAGGGGGGTGGGGGGTACAGGAGACAGACAGGGGCATGAGCGGGGGGTGGGGGGCAACAGGAGAGAGACACGGGACATGAGCGGGTGGGGGGAACAGGAGACATACACGGGGCATGAGCAGGGGGGCAACAGGAGACAGACATGGGGCATGAGCGGGGGGTGGGGGGGTACAGGAGACAGACACGAGCATGGGCAGGGGGTGGGGGGTACAGGAGACAGACACGGGGCATGAGCATGGGGTGGGGGGCAACAGGAGAGAGACACGGGGCATGATCGGGGGGTGGGGGGAACAGGAGACAGACATAGGGCATGAGCGGGGGGAACAAAAGAGACAGACACGGGGCATGAGCGGGGGTTGGGGGGCAACAGGAGAGTGACACAGGGCAGGAGCGGGGGGTGGGGGGCAACAGGAGACAGACACGGGGCATGAGCGGGGGGTGAGGGCAACAGGAGACAGACACGGGACATGAGCCGGTTTGGGGGGAACCGGAGACAGACACGGGGCATGAGCGGGGGGGCAACACCAGACAGACACCGGGCATGAGCGGGCGGTGGGGGGTACAGGAGACAGACACGGGGCATGAGCGGGGGGTGGGGGGCAACAGGAGAGAGATACGGGGCATGAGCGGGGGGTGGGGGGAACAGGAGACAGACACAGGGCATGAGCAGGTGGTGGGGAGAACAACAGAGACAGACACAGGGCAGGAGCGGGGGGTGGAGGGCAACAGGAGACAGACACGGGGCATGAGCGGGGGGTGGGGGGCAACAGGAGACAGACACGGGGCATGAGCGGGGGGTGAGGGGCAACAGGAGACAGACATGGGGCATGAGAGGGGGGTGGGGGGCAACAGGAGACAGACACGGGGCATGAGCGGGGGTTGGGGGGCAACAGGAGACAGACACAGGGCATGAGCGGGGGGTGGGGGGCAACAGGAGAGACACGGGGCATGAGCGGGGGTTGAGGGGCAACAGGAGACAGACACGGGGCATGAGCGGGGGGTGGGGGGAGCAGGTGACAGACGCGGGGCATGAGCGAGGGGTGGAGGGCAACAGGAGACAGACACACGGCATGAGCAGGGGTGGGAGGAACAGGTGACAGACACGGGGCATGAGCAGGGAGTGGGGAGAACAGGAGACAGACACGGGGCATGAGCGAGGGGGTGGGGGGCAACAGGAGACAGACACGGGGCATGAGCGGGGGTGTGGGGGGCAACAGGAGAGAGACACGGGCATGAGCGCGGAGTGGGGGGTACAGGAGACAGACACGGGGCATGGGTGGGAGCAAGAGGAGACAGACATGGGGCATGAGCGGGGGGTGGGGGGAACAGGAGACAGACACGAGGCATGAGCGGGGGGTGGGGGGTACAGAAGACAGACACGGGGAATGAGCGGGGTAGTGGGGGGCAACAGGAGAGAGATATGGGGCATGAGCGGGGGTGGGGGGGTACAGGAGACAGACACGGGGCATGAGCAGGGGGTGGGGGGCAACAGGAGAGAGACACAGGGCATGAGCGGGGGGGTGGGGGGGTACAGGAGACAGACATGGGGCATGAGCGGGGGGTGTGGGGCAACAGGAGAGAGACACGGGACATGAGCGGGTGGGGGGAACAGGAGACAGACACGGGGCATGAGCAGGGGGGCAACAGGAGACAGACATGGGGCATGAGCGGTTGGTGGGGGGGTACAGGAGACCGACGCGGGGCATGAGCAGGGGGTGGGGGGCAACAGGAGAGAGACACGGGGCATGAGCGGGGGGTGGGGGGAACAGGAGACAGACACAGGGCATGAGCGGGGGTTGGGGGGAAACAAAAGAGACAGACACGGGGCATGAGCGGGGGGGTGGGGGGCAACAGGAGAGAGACACAGGGCAGGAGCGGGGGGTGGGGGCAACAGGAGACAGACACGGGGCATGATCGGGGGCTGAGGGCAACAGGAGACAAACATGGGGCATGAGCAGGGGGTGGGGGGGAACAGGAGACAGACACGGAGCATGAGCTGGGGGTGGGGAGAACAGGAGACAGACAAGGGGCATGAGAGGGGGGTGGGGGGCAACAGGAGACAGACACGGGGCATGAGCGGGGGGTGAGGGCAACAGGAGACAGACATGGGGCATGAGCAGGGGGTGGGGGGAACAGGAGACAGACACGGAGCATGAGCGGGGGGGCAACAGGAGACAGACACGGGTCATGAGCGGGCGGTGGGGGGTACAGGAGACAGACACGGGCATGAGCGGGGGGTGGGGGGCAACAGGAGAGAGACACGGGGCATGAGCGGGGGGTGGGTGGAACAGGAGACAGACACGGGGCATGAGCGGGGGTGGGGGGAACAACAGAGACAGACACGGGGCAGGAGCGGGGGGTGGTGGGCAACAGGAGACAGACACGGGGCATGAGCGGGGGGTGGAGGGCAACAGGAGACAGACACGGGGCATGAGCGGGGGGTGAGGGGCAACAGGAGACAGACACGGGGCATGATCGGGGGCTGAGGGCAACAGGAGACAAACATGGGGCATGAGCAGGGGGTGGGGGGGAACAGGAGACAGACACGGAGCATGAGCTGGGGGTGGGGAGAACAGGAGACAGACAAGGGGCATGAGAGGGGGGTGGGGGGCAACAGGAGACAGACACGGGGCATGAGCGGGGGGTGAGGGCAACAGGAGACAGACATGGGGCATGAGCAGGGGGTGGGGGGAACAGGAGACTGACACGGAGCATGAGCGGGGGGGCAACAGGAGACAGACACGGGTCATGAGCGGGCGGTGGGGGGTACAGGAGACAGACACGGGCATGAGCGGGGGGTGGGGGGCAACAGGAGAGAGACACGGGGCATGAGCGGGGGGTGGGGGGAACAGGAGACAGACACGGGGCATGAGCGGGGGTGGGGGGAACAACAGAGACAGACACGGGGCAGGAGCGGGGGGTGGTGGGCAACAGGAGACAGACACGGGGCATGAGCGGGGGGTGGAGGGCAACAGGAGACAGACACGGGGCATGAGCGGGGGGTGAGGGGCAACAGGAGACAGACACGGGGCATGAGCGGGGGGTGGGGGGCAACAGGAGACAGACACGGGGCATGAGCGGGGGGTGGGGGGCAACAGGAGACAGACACGGGGCATGAGCGGGGGGTGGGGGGCAACAGGAGAGACACGGGGCATGAGCGGGGGGTGAGGGGCAACAGGAGACAGACACGGGGCATGAGCGGGGGGTGGGGGGAACAGGAGACATACACAGGGAATGAGCGAGGGGTGGGGGGAACAGGAGACAGACACGGGGCATGAGCGGGGGTGGGGAGAACAGACACGGGGCAGGAGCGGGGCGGTGGGGGGCAACAGGAGACAGACACGGGGCATGAGCGGGGGGTGGGAGGAACAGGAAAAAGACACGGGCATGAGCAGGGGGTGGGGAGAACAGGAGACAAACATGGGGCATGAGCAGGGGGGTGGGGGCAACAAGAGAGAGACACGGGGCATGAGCGTGTGGGGGGAACAGGAGACAGACATGGGGAATGAGTGGGAGGGGAAGGGGGCAACAGGAGATAGACACGGGGCATGAGCGGGGGATGGGGGGAACAGGACACAGACACGGGGCATTTGCGGGGTGTGGAGAGAACAGGAGACAGACACGGGCCATGAGCGTGGGGAACAGAAGACAGACATGGGGCATGAGTGGGAGGTGGGGGAAGGGGAGAGAGACACACTGGGCATGAGCGGGGGTGGGGGGAGGGAGAGAGACACACGGGGCATGAGCGGGGCATGAGCGGGGGGTGGGCGGGAGGTAGAGAGACACACGGGGCATGAGCGGGGGTGGTCGGGAGGGAGAGAGACACACGGGGCATGATCGGGGGTGGGCGGGAGGGGGAGAGACACAAGGGGCAAGAGCGGGGGTGGGCTGGAGGGAGAAAGACACGGGGCAAGAGCGGGGGTGGGCAGGAGGGGGAAAGACACGGGGCAAGAGCGGGGGTGGGCGGGAGAGGGAAAAACACGGGGCAAGAGCGGGGGTGGGCGGGAGGGGGAAAGAGACATGGGGCAAGAGCGGGGGTGGGCGGGAGGGGGAAAGACACACGGGGCAAGAGCGGGGGTGAGGGGCAACAGGAGACAGACACGGGGCATAAGCGGGGGGCGGGAGGAACAGGAAAAAGACACGGGGCATGTGCAGGGGGTGGGGAGAACAGGAGACAAACACGGGGCATGAGCGGGCGGTGGGGGGCAACAGGAGACAGACACGGGCCATGAGCGGGGGGCGGGAGGAACAGGAAAAAGACACGGGGCATGTGCAGGGGGTGGGGAGAACAGGAGACAATCACGGGGCATGAGCGGGGGGCAACAAGAGAGAGACACGGGGCATGAGCGTGTGGGGGGAACAGGAGAAAGACAAGGGGCATGAGCGGGTGGGGGGAACAGGCGACAGACACGGGGCATGAGCGTGAGGGGTGGGGGGCAACAGGAGATAGACACGGGGCATGAGCGGGGGGTGGAGGTAACAGGACACAGACATGGGGCATGAGCGGGGTGTGTAGAGAACAGGAGACAGACACGGGGCATGAGCGGGGGGAACAGAAGACAGACATGGGGCATGAGCGGGGGTTGGGGGAAGGGGAGAGAGACACACGGGGCATGAGCGGGGGTGGGGGGAGGGAGAGAAACACACGGGGCATGAGCGGGGGTGGGCGGGAGGGAGAGAGACACACGGGGCATGAGCGGGGGGTGGGAGGGAGGGAGAGAGACACACGGGGCATGAGCGGGGGGTGGGCGGGAGGGAGAGAGACACACGGGGCATGAGCGGGGGTGGGCGGGAGGGGGAGAGACACACGGGGCAAGAGCGGGGGTGGGCGGGAGGGAGAAAGACACGGGGCAAGAGCGGGGGTGGGCGGGAGGGAGAAAGACACAGGGCAAGAGCGGGGGTGGGCGGGAGGGAGAAAGACACGGGGCAAGAGCGTGGGTGGGCGGGAGGGAGAAAGAGACGGGGCAAGAACGGGGGTGGGCGGGAGGGAGAAAGACACGGGGCAAGAGCGGGGGTGGGCGGGAGGGAGAAAGACACGGGGCAAGAGCGGGGCTGGGCGGGAGGGAGAAAGACACGGGGCAAGAGTGGGGGTGGGCGGCAGGGGGAAAGACACGGGGCAAGAGCGGGGGTGGGAGGGAGGGGGAAAGACACGGGGCAAGAGCGGGGGTGGAAGGGAGGGGGAAAGACACGGGGCAAGATCGGGGGTGGGAGGGAGGGAGAAAGACACACGGGGCAAGAGTGGGGTGGGAGGGAGGGGGAGAGAGACACGGGGCAAGAGCGGGGGTGTGGGGCAAGAGCGGGGGTGGGCGGGAGGGGGAAAGACACGGGGCAAGAGTGGGGGTGGGCGGGTGGGTGAAAGACACGGGCAAGAGCGGGGGTGGGCGGGAGGGTGAAAGACACGGGGCAAGAGCGGGGGTGGGCGGGAGGGTGAAAGACACGGGGCAAGAGCGGGGGTGGGCGGGAGGGTGAAAGACACGGGGCAAGAGCGGGGGTGGGCAGGAGGGTGAAAGACACGGGGCAAGAGCGGGGGTGGGCGGGAGGGAGAAAGACACGGAGCAAGAGCGGGGGTGGGCGGGAGGGAGAAAGACACGGGGCAAGAGCGGGGTGGGCGGAAGGGAGAAAGACACGGGGCAAGAGCGGGGGTGGGCGGGAGGTCGAATGACACGGGGCAAGAGCGGGAGGGAGAAAGACACGGGGCAAGAGCGGGGGTGGGCGGGAGGGAGAAGACACGGGGCAAGAGCGGGGGTGGGCGGGAGGGAGAAGACACGGCGCAAGAGCGGGGGTCGGCGGGAGGGGGAAAGACACGGGGCAAGAGCGGGGGTGGGCGGGAGGGGGAAAGACACGGGGCAAGAGCGGGGGTGGGCGGGAGGCGGAAAGACACAGGGCAAGAGCGGGGGTGGGTGGGAGGGGGAAAGACACGGGGCAAGAGCGGGGGTGAGCGGGTGGGGGAAAGACACGGGGCAAGAGCGGGGGTGGGCGGGAGGGGGAAAGACACGGGGCTAGAGCGGGGGTGGGCGAGAGGGGGAAGAGACTTGGGGCAAGAGCGGGGGTGGGCGGGAGGGGGAAAGAGACACGGGGCAAGAGCGGGGGTGAGCGGGGGTGGGCGGGGGTGGGCGGGAGGGGGAAAGAGACACGGGGCAAGAGCGGGGGTGGGCAGGAGGGGGAAAGAGACACGGGGCAAGAGCGGGGGTGGGTGGGAGGGGGAAAGAGCGGGGGTGGGCAGGAGGGGGAAAGAGACACGGGGCAAGAGCGGGGGTGGGCGGGAGGGGGCAAGAGCAGGGGTGGGCGGGAGCGGGGAGGGGGCAAGTGTGGGGGTGGGCAGGAGGGGGAAAGAGACACGGGGCAACACAAGAGCAGAGGTGGGCGGGAGGGGGAAAGAGGCACGGGGCATGTGCAGGGGGTGGGGAGAACAGGAGACAAACACGGGGCATGAGCGGGCGGTGGGGGGCAACAGGAGACAGACACGGGCCATGAGCGGGGGGCGGGAGGAACAGGAAAAAGACACGGGGCATGTGCAGGGGGTGGGGAGAACAGGAGACAATCACGGGGCATGAGCGGGGGGCAACAAGAGAGAGACACGGGGCATGAGCGTGTGGGGGGAACAGGAGAAAGACAAGGGGCATGAGCGGGTGGGGGGAACAGGCGACAGACACGGGGCATGAGCGTGAGGGGTGGGGGGCAACAGGAGATAGACACGGGGCATGAGCGGGGGGTGGAGGTAACAGGACACAGACATGGGGCATGAGCGGGGTGTGTAGAGAACAGGAGACAGACACGGGGCATGAGCGGGGGGAACAGAAGACAGACATGGGGCATGAGCGGGGGTTGGGGGAAGGGGAGAGAGACACACGGGGCATGAGCGGGGGTGGGGGGAGGGAGAGAAACACACGGGGCATGAGCGGGGGTGGGCGGGAGGGAGAGAGACACACGGGGCATGAGCGGGGGGTGGGCGGGAGGGAGAGAGACACACGGGGCATGAGCGGGGGGTGGGCGGGAGGGAGAGAGACACACGGGGCATGAGCGGGGGTGGGCGGGAGGGGGAGAGACACACGGGGCAAGAGCGGGGGTGGGCGGGAGGGAGAAAGACACGGGGCAAGAGCGGGGGTGGGCGGGAGGGAGAAAGACACAGGGCAAGAGCGGGGGTGGGCGGGAGGGAGAAAGACACGGGGCAAGAGCGTGGGTGGGCGGGAGGGAGAAAGAGACGGGGCAAGAACAGGGGTGGGCGGGAGGGAGAAAGACACGGGGCAAGAGCGGGGGTGGGCGGGAGGGAGAAAGACACGGGGCAAGAGCGGGGCTAGGTGGGAGGGAGAAAGACACGGGGCAAGAGTGGGGGTGGGCGGCAGGGGGAAAGACACGGGGCAAGAGCGGGGGTGGGAGGGAGGGGGAAAGACACGGGGCAAGAGCGGGGGTGGGAGGGAGGGGGAAAGACACGGGGCAAGATCGGGGGTGGGAGGGAGGGAGAAAGACACACGGGGCAAGAGTGGGGTGGGAGGGAGGGGGAGAGAGACACGGGGCAAGAGCGGGGGTGTGGGGCAAGAGCGGGGGTGGGCGGGAGGGGGAAAGACACGGGGCAAGAGTGGGGGTGGGCGGGTGGGTGAAAGACACGGGCAAGAGCGGGGGTGGGCGGGAGGGTGAAAGACACGGGGCAAGAGCGGGGGTGGGCGGGAGGGTGAAAGACACGGGGCAAGAGCGGGGGTGGGCGGGAGGGTGAAAGACACGGGGCAAGAGCGGGGGTGGGCAGGAGGGTGAAAGACACGGGGCAAGAGCGGGGGTGGGCGGGAGGGAGAAAGACACGGAGCAAGAGCGGGGGTGGGCGGGAGGGAGAAAGACACGGGGCAAGAGCGGGGGTGGGCGGGAGGTCGAATGACACGGGGCAAGAGCGGGAGGGAGAAAGACACGGGGCAAGAGCGGGGGTGGGCGGGAGGGAGAAGACACAGGGCAAGAGCGGGGGTGGGCGGGAGGGAGAAGACACGGCGCAAGAGCGGGGGTCGGCGGGAGGGGGAAAGACACGGGGCAAGAGCGGGGGTGGGCGGGAGGGGGAAAGACACGGGGCAAGAGCGGGGGTGGGCGGGAGGCGGAAAGACACAGGGCAAGAGCGGGGGTGGGTGGGAGGGGGAAAGACACGGGGCAAGAGCGGGGGTGGGCGGGTGGGGGAAAGACACGGGGCAAGAGCGGGGGTGGGCGGGAGGGGGAAAGACACGGGGCTAGAGCGGGGGTGGGCGAGAGGGGGAAGAGACTTGGGGCAAGAGCGGGGGTGGGCGGGAGGGGGAAAGAGACACGGGGCAAGAGCGGGGGTGAGCGGGGGTGGGCGGGAGGGGGAAAGAGACACGGGGCAAGAGCGGGGGTGGGCAGGAGGGGGAAAGAGACACGGGGCAAGAGCGGGGGTGGGTGGGAGGGGGAAAGAGCGGGGGTGGGCAGGAGGGGGAAAGAGACACGGGGCAAGAGCGGGGGTGGGCGGGAGGGGGCAAGAGCAGGGGTGGGCGGGAGCGGGGAGGGGGCAAGTGTGGGGGTGGGCAGGAGGGGGAAAGAGACACGGGGCAACACAAGAGCAGAGGTGGGCGGGAGGGGGAAAGAGGCACGGGGCAAGAGCGGGGGTGGGCGGGAGGGGGAAAGACATGGGGCAAGAGCGGGGTTGGGGGGTACAGGAGATAGACACAGGGCATGAGCGGGGGGTGGGGGCAACAGGAGAGAGACACGGGGCATGAGCGGAGGGTGGGGGAACAGGAGACAGACACGGGGCATGAGCAGGGGTGGGGGAACAACAGAGACAGACACGGGGCATGAGCAGGGGGTGGGGGGCAACAGGAGACAGACACAGGGCATGAGCGGGGGGTGGGGGGCAACAGGAGACAGACACGGGGCATGAGCGGTGGGTGGGGGGGCAACAGGAGACAGACACGGGGCATGAGCGGATGGTGGGGGGCAACAGGAGACAGACACGGGGCATGAGCGGGGGATGGGGTGGAACAGGAGACAGACACGGAGCATGATCGGGGGGTGGGGAGAACAGGAGACAGACACGGGGCATGAGCAGGGGGTGGGGGGCAACAGGAGAGAGACACGGGACATGAGCGGGTGGGGGGAACCGGAGACAGACACGGGGCATGAGCAGGGGGGCAACAGGAGACAGACACGAGCATGAGCGGGGGTGGGGGGTACAGGAGACAGACACGGGGCATGAGCAGGGGGTGGGGGCAACAGGAGAGAGACACAGGGCATGAGCGGGGGTGGGGGGAACAGGAGACAGACACAGGGCATGAGCGGGGGGTGGGGGGAACAAAAGAGACAGACACGGGGCATGAGCGGGGGGTGGGGGGCAACAGGAGAGAGACACAGAGCAGGAGCGGAGGGTGGGGGGCAACAGGAGACAGACACGGGGCATGAGCGGGGGGTGAGGGCAACAGGAGACAGACACAGGGCATGAGCAGGGGGTGGGGGGGAACAGGAGACAGACACGGAGCATGAGCGGGGGGTGGGGAGAACAGGAGACAGACACGGGGCATGAGAGGGGGTGGGGGGCAACAGGAGACAGACACGGGGCATGAGCGGGGGTTGGGGGGCAACAGGAGAGAAACACGGGACATGAGTGGGTGGGGGGAACCGGAGACAGACACGGGGCATGAGCGGGGGGGCAATAAGAGATAGACACGGGGCATGAGCGGGCGGTGGGGGGTACAGGAGACAGACACAGGGCATGAGCGGGGGGTGGGGGTACAGGAGAGAGACACGGGGCATGAGCAGGGGGTGGGGGGAGCAGGAGACAGACACGGGGCATGAGCGGGGGGTGGGGGGAACAACAGAGACAGACACGGGGCAGGAGCGGGGGTGGAGGGCAACAGGAGACAGACACGGGGCATGAGCAGGGGGTGGGGGGCAACAGGAGACAGACACGGGGCATGAGCGGGGGCTGAGGGGCAACAGGAGACAGACACGGGGCATGAGCGGGGGTTGGGGGGCAACAGGAGACAGACACGGGGCATGAGCGGGGGGCAACAGGAGAGACATGGGGCATGAGCGGGGGGTGGGAGGAACAGGAGACAGACACGGGGCATGAGCGAGGGGTGGGGGGAACAACAGACACGGGCATGAGCGGGGGGTGGGGAGAACAGACACGGGGCATGAGCGGGGCGGTGGGGGGCAACAGGAGACAGACACGGGGCATGAGCGGGGGGTGGGAGGAACAGGAAAAAGACACGGGGCATGAGCAGGGGGTGGGGAGAACAGGAGACAAACACGGGGCATGAGCGGGGGGGTGGGGGGCAACAAGAGAGAGACACGGGGCATGAGCGTGTGGGGGAACAGGAGACAGACACGGGGCATGAGCGGGTGGGGGGAACAGGAGACAGACACGGGGCATGAGCGGGAGGGGTGGGGGGCAACAGGAGATAGACACGGGGCATGAGCGGAGGGTGGGGGGAACAGGACACAGACATGGGGCATGAGCGGGGTGTGGAGAGAACAGGAGACAGACATGGGGCATGAGCGGGGGGAACAGAAGACAGACATGGGGCATGAGCGGGGGTGGGGGAAGGGGAGAG
Source organism: Ambystoma mexicanum (assembly GCF_040938575.1). Lineage (NCBI taxonomy): Eukaryota > Metazoa > Chordata > Amphibia > Caudata > Ambystomatidae > Ambystoma > Ambystoma mexicanum. The sequence goes on from NC_090923.1 coordinate 398,328,075, forward strand.
AGACACACGGGGCATGAGCAGGAGTGGGGGGAGGGAGAGAGATACACGGGGCATGAGCGGGGGTGGAGGGAGGGAGAGAGACACACGGGGCATGAGCGGGGGTGGGAGGGAGGGGGCAAGAGCAGGGGTGGGCAGGAGAGTGATAGACACGGGGCAAGAGCGGGGGTGGGCGGCAGGGGGAAAGACACAGGGCAAGAGCGGGGGTGGGAGGGAGGGGGAAAGACACGGGGCAAGAGCAGGGGTGAGAGGGAGGGGAAAAGACACGGGTCAAGAGCGGGGGTGGGCGGGAGGGGGAAAGAGACACGGGGCAAGAGCAGGGGTGGGCGGGAGGGGGAAAGAGACACAGGGCAAGAGCGGGGGTGCGGGGCAAGAGCGGGGGTGGGCGGGAGGGGGAAAGACACGGGGCAAGAGCGGGGGTGGGCGGGAGGGGGAAAGACAAGGGGCAAGACGGGGCAAGAGCAGGGGTGGGCGGGAGGGAGAAAGACACGGGGCAAGAGCGGGGGTGAGCGGCAGGGGGACAGACACAGGGCATGAGTGGGGGGTGGGGGGCAACAGGAGAGAGACACGGGGCATGAGCAGGGGGTGGGGGGAACAGGAGACAGACACGGGGCATGAGCGGGGGGTGGGGGGAACAACAGAGACAGACACGGGGCAGGATCGGGGGGTGGAGGGCAACAGGAGACAGACACGGGGCATGAGCAGGGGGTGGGGGGCAACAGGAGACAGACACGGGGCATGAGCGGGGGCTGAGGGGCAACAGGAGACAGACACGGGGCATGAGCGGGGGGTGGGGGGTGTAAGGACCGATGGGGGGGTCTGTACTTCCGCTCTCTATATGGTAGAGGGGAGGCACAGAGGACCCCAGCCAAGATTCTCAATTATGGTAGCTATGGACGAGCAATCAAGGCCTAGCTTCTCAGGAGGTGATGGAGGCTGGTTCTTAAGTACAGTGTATCCCCAAGCCCCCACAAAGGAATGTCCACACACTGTATTACTGAAAACACAGTCTTTATATAATTAATATTCAAGGGTTATGTACACTTATCACAACAACGCACTTTGTGCTCAGGAAAACCAATAATGATAAATATCTACAATTCTAAAGTGGTACCACTAATATTAGACCTCATAACAGTGCATTCACAATACTGTAGAAATGGCACGCAGATCAATAAGAAGGAAACCAGCAATAGAGAGAGGAGAGATACCAGAGGGTTGAAACAATAGGCAGAAGACTGGCCCTTGCTACTGGACACAGTTCTGTGTGGAGATCCCCCCACCTGGGCAACCTGTAAAATAAAGAGATATAACACAAGCCCAGTCCATATATTGTTCAATAGTCTTATTCTCTCCTACAATGTTTTTACCCCCCCAATGTACCTGGTGGAGTCGAGTTCTTCGAAGAGGCGTCGACAGATCCTTCTTGAATGACCCCCTTTAAAGCAGGAGTCACGGATCGTCGAGAGGCGTCGAGAAGCGTCGAGGAACTCGGTGTTCGGTGTCGGGGAATCGACGGCCCTTCTTGAATGCCTTCCCTTTCAAGCGGGAGACACGGGGCGTCGAACGTCCGACAACAAACAGGGTAGAACGGCGTTGATGAGGCGGCAGGCTTTGATCCGAGCGGTGCTCGTCGGCGTCGAGACGTCGGCGTCCTGCGAGGAAGAGGCGTGCGGGGCACCTCGGCGACACTAGTTCTGGACCGCAAAGATTGTGAATGACGGTGGCCCAGCAAGGGCGTCGAGTCGCTCGAGTCTTTGGGGTCGTGAGGTGGCGGGAAACCCACCGGCGGATTCTCCTCGGCGCGTTGGTCGTCCTCGACTTTCTCCGGCAGGATAAAGCGGTCGACGGTGCGGACGAGGGAGTCCTTCGATTCGAATGTTCTTAGGCAAAGGAGCGGACGGCTCCGGTCGTCGGCGGCACGGTGTCAAGTGGTTCCCACGGCTGGGCAACACAACTTCGACGGGCCTCCAGCGGTTACACAAACCTGCCAACCCTGGTCGACGGCAATGGACTGCGACGGCGTTGATGTCCGGGTGCTTCACTTCGATCTCCTTGGCGGTCCCGTCTCGGGTCGGCAGCCTTTCGAGGATCTGACTTCCAGGGCGCTTCGGCGAAGATGTAGCGGTGCTCGATGGTCCCTCGGAGCACGGGAAGAGGGCGCCTTACCAGGTCCTCTCTCGGGTCAGTCCTCGACGAGCACGGCAGCCTTCGGATCGGTCGAAGCAAATGCAGCAGCAAGTCTTCTTCTTCCAGCTGGGCGTCGAGGATCAGCAGTTCCAGTTACTCGTAGAGTGGAGACTCAGCTCCAGGATGCTTCTGAACGTGCTTGAACGTTCCTGAACAATTTCCAGTGGTGAGAGGTCCCCAGATATACTATTCTGTCTCTCATCCACACTGCTGGCACACACACAGCAGCCAATCACACAGAAGGGCATTCATGCAGTCAGTCAGCCAATCAGGCACACAGTGCATTCAGGCCACACTCCTCCCTTTCAGACACTCACAACAAGGAATGTGGATTGGGACAAGTACCCAGCCATTCAACACTACACACTGCATTCAGGCCAGTTTCGGGCAGGGCTGTCTCAGTCTTTGTCTCACATGCCAGAAACCAGACAACCACAACAAGGAGTGTATATTGGTCACCCACTCCATTCACCCAGGTCCCACCCACAGGAGGTACCCACAACATACAGTGAATGGGAAGGCTCCAGTCAGTCTAGCTGGGCCTTCACAACAACACCATATATGGAACTTCCACCCAACAGCCAGTCAGGGGGAAGGGACAGAGTCAGGGCTTCCCAGGACTTTGGGAAAACAAGGTAAGAGGCAATAGAAAGCAAGAGGCCACAGGGGCCATCTTGTTTTCCATCAGGAATCAACTGATTCCAATGGCAGGGCCTGGGTATCCCAAAATGGAGGACACCCAGAGCACCTGTCAATTTCAGCATGGAGCTGCCACCAGCCCATACCCTGCTCTGTGGGCTACCCACAGGTGCCCAAAAACATACACTAGGGGCACAGGGTTGTACCCCTACCCATGGGTGCCATAAGGGTATCCCATGGGTCTGTTCACCAAACCAAAAGAGAGCTGCACTGCCAGGAGTCCCACATGGACTCCTGGGCAGAAAACACGACAGAACACACGATAAAAAACAGTAAAGGACAAGGATTCAGAGGCCCTGTCCCTCTGATGCATTTCCAGCATCACAGTCGCCCCCCCCAGACTGAGGTGGAGGGTGCCTAATCTCCCACGGGATAGACACCCTCATCCAGACGGTCAACATACCTTCTGGAAAGGCCATCTGCATTATCGTGACTCTTCCCTGGTCTGTGCTCTATGGTGAAGTCTAGCCCTTGCAGGCTAATGGACCACCTGAGCAATTTCGGATTCTCACCCTTCATCTGCATAAGCCACTTCAGGGGCTTATGATCTGTTTGGACCTTGAAGGTGGACCCCGTAAGGTAGGGCCTAAAACGCCTAAGGCTCCAAACTATGCTAAAACACTCCTTTTCAACAGTAGCCCACTTAAGTTCCCTACCCTTGAGTTGTCTACTGATGAATATGATAGGATGTTCTCTCCCTTTGTCATCTAACTGGGACAAGACAGCTCCAATTCCGGTGTCGCAGGCATCCGTCTGGACGATAAAGGGTCGGCTGTAGTCAGGCGCACACAACACAGGTGCCCTACACAGACTTTCTTTCAAGCCCTCAAAGGCCCTCTGACAGTCTTCGGTCCAATTAACCTTCCTAGGCTGTTTGGGCGAAGTTAGAGCTGTCAGGGGTGCAGCTATGGTTCCATAGTCTGCCATGAAATTGCGATAGTACCCAGTGAGGCCCAAAAAGGCTCTCACCTGGGTTTGAGTAGTGGGAGTCTCCCAGTTCTGTACGTCCTGTACCTTACTGGAGAGAGGTTGGATTTGACCCCCTCCTACCTCATGACCAAGATAGGTAACTTTCCCCTGAGCTATCTGGCACTTGGTGGCCTTGATAGTGAGGTTAGCCCTTTTCAAGGCCTGCAACACCTTATCCAGATGTGTCAAATGCTCTTCCCAGGTGGAACTGTAGACGGCAATGTCGTCTAAGTAAGCCACACAAAAGGCTTCCAGCCCACTGAGCGCATGGTTGACCAATCTCTGGAAGGTGGCAGGGGCATTCTTCAACCCAAAAGGCATGACCCTAAACTGGTAGAGTCCCTCAGGTGTTGAGAAAGCCGTCTTTTCCTTGGCATGGTCCGTCAGAGCTATTTGCCAATAGCCTGAGGTAAGGTCAAAGGTGCTCACAAATTTGGCAGCACCTATGGTGTCCACGAGCTCATCAGCCCTGGGCAATGGGTGCGCGTCAGTTTTGGTGACGGCATTGACTCCTCGGTAGTCCACACAGAACCTCCAATCCTTGGTACCCGCCTGGGAACTTGCCTTGGGGACAAGGACCACTGGACTGGACCAGGGACTGGTTGAGGGTTCAATAACACCCAGATCCAACATCTTGGCGACCTCAGCCTGGATGTGGTTCTTGACGGTATCTGACATACGGTAGCACCTGCTTTTGACAGGCACACTGTCACCAGTGTCGATTTCGTGCTTACACCACGGTGTAAGGCCCGGTGTCAGTAAAAACAGAGAGGCATACTGCTGGAGCAAAGCCCTGCAGGCCCTCTGCTGCTCTGTTGTCAAATCTGGAGAGAGACGCACTCCCTCCACTGAGCCATCCTGAGGGTTGCTATGCAGCAAATCAGGAAGGGGCTCACTCTGATCCTCTTCTTGCCCTGAAGCTAGCAAGAGACATGAGACCTCTGCTCGCCGGTGGAAAGGCTTGAGCCTGTTGACATGGAATACCTGAGGGGCTACCCCAGAGGCACCCATGTCAACCAGATAATTGACTTCGCCCATCTTGGAGATTATCCGGAAGGGTCCAGTCCATTTATCGGCCAAAGCTCTAGGCTTTGTAGGCTCCATCACAAGGATTTCCTGCCCCGGAGTCCAATCCACTTGCGAAGCTTTAAGGTCATGCCAGTACTTATTCAATTCCTGGCTGGCCTTGAGATTTGCTGTTGCCTGACCCATCATTTGTGTCATCCTCCGCCTGAGGCCTAACACATAGTCCCCCACTTGCTTGGCGGGACCGGGAGGGGTGGCTTCCAAGCCTTCTCTGATCAAGGCGAGGGGCCCCCTCACGGGATGTCCAAAGAGTAACTCAAAGGGGCTGAAACCAACACCCTCTTGAGGTACCTCTCTGTAAGCAAACAGCAGGCATGGCAGGAGGAGATCCCATTTCCTCCTTAGGGGCTCTTCCAAAGCACCTAGCATGCCCTTGAGAGTTTTGTTAAATCTCTCAACCAGACCATTGGTCTGGGGGTGGTAAGAGGTGGAGAACTTGTAGGTTACCCCGCACTCTTTCCACATGGTCTTCATGTAACTAGACATGAAGTTGGATCCTCTGTCAGAGACAACCTCCTTGGGGAATCCAACACGGGTAAAAATGCCCAGGAGAGCCCTGGCAACCACCTTGGCAGTAATAGTCCGAAGGGGTATAGCCTCAGGGTACCTGGTGGCATGATCAACCAAGACCAGGATGAACCGATGTCCACCGGAAGTGGGAGGGTCCAGGGGACCGACAATGTCGATGCCCACCCTCTCGAACGGTGTGCCAACCACTGTCAATGGCTGCAGTGGGGCAATGACCCTGCCTCCAGTCTTGCCAGACAACTGACAAGTTGGGCAGGTCCTGCAGTGGGACTCCACTTCTACTCCCATCCGGGGCCAGTAGAAGTGGGCAGAGAGCCGCTGCTTAGTCTTCTTGGTACCAAGATGACCAGCCAAGGGCACCTCATGCGCCAACTGCAGCAGGAAGGGCCTGTAAACCTGGGGTACCACCAACCTCTTGAGGGCACCAGGTTCAGGCTTAGTGGGCTCACTAACAAGGAGCTCACCCTCCCAATAAATCTTGAAGGTCCTAGGCACTTCACCTTGTGCCTGGGACAGGGCCTGTTTCCTCAGACCCTCGAGAGAGTGGCACTCTCTCTGTCCCTTACAGAAGTCTGCCCGGGAGGGTCCCCCTTCAGCTAACAAGCATTGAAGGTCGGGATGATCCTCCGGGTTGAGAACCTCTCCCACAGGAGAGTCTTCTGCCTCTTCTCCCAAAGGAGTTGAGTTTGGGTTTTCCACGGGACCCAGCCCGTCCGGAGCATGGATCCCAATGGGTGCAGCAGGAAGAGAAGGTGCTCCCTCCACAGAGGTGGCCTTCTTGGTCTTCCGCCTTCTTCTTGCCTTAGGCCTCACCTTTGGCTCGGGTACCTGACTCACAGCCAGACCCGGTGTCACCTGTGACCTAGTGACCGCAGCCGCAGTCATGGGAAGACCATCCGAGATCAACCCCAACTCTACTAGATCATTTCCTAACAGAATGTTAGCAGGGACATTGTCCTGAACCAGGACAGGAAGCTTTGCTGTCTTGTCTCCAATCATGAGTGTGACTAAGGCTACAGGCGATAATTTGGGAGGCCCACCAGCTAACCTGGTGGTTCTCAGAGGAGCACTTGCATAGTCCTCTGGCTTGAGCAGGGTCCTGTCCACCACTGTCATGCTTGCCCCAGTGTCTCTCAAGCCAGTAGAAGGCTGGCCATTCAAGAGGACACTTCTCAAAAACCTACGGGTGTTCTGCGGGATAGTCGCCAGTACTTCTGCGTACTGGTCCCAGGCCCCAAGGGACACTAAGGAAATCTCTACAGGAGCACCAAAGGTGATTCCTGTAGAGGAGGGGAGGACATTGGCCTCCACCTCAGGCATGGGGTAAGGGTAGCTCAGGCTGACAGCCTGTACTCCAAGTGCCTTACCTTTACACTTGGAGTCACCCCTTTTGTGATCCAGGGCCCCACAGTCCCAACAAGTGCCAGGAGTGCGGGGTACGGTACTGGAACCACTGGGAGCCTGCTTTGCAGCAGGTGGACCACTACTCTTATTCCCACCCACAGATGACTTATCCCCACTAGGTTTTTGGGTCTTAGGAGAGGAAGGTTTTGGTTTACCCGACTGTGATTGCTTTTGGGACTCCTCAGCTTTCTGAGAGGTCCCCTTTTCTTTGTCCTTGTCCTTCCCACTGGAGTCCTTAGGGGACACCCGGTGGGAGACCCACTTGTCAGCCAACCTAGCCAGCTTAAAGGGGTCCAAAATGTTCTGGTCAGCCACATACTGACGCAGCTCTGGTGAACAGGCTTCAGAAAAATGCTCAAAAAACAACAGGTGGGATAATTCAGCAAAAGTTTTCACCTTGTAACCATCAATCCACCCCATCATGTTCATGTGTGCAGCACTCACCCAGTCAACCCAAGACATATTCTCTCTTTTCTTAAAATCCCTGAACCTTTTAAGATATTGGGTAGGTGTCTTGCCAAACTTGGCAATTAAAGCAGACTTCATACACTCATACTGACCCCTTTCTTCCACACTCAGCTTCAGAATACAGTCATATCCAGTTTGAGGCACTCTGCTTAACAAACACTTAGCCCAATCTCTTTTATCCACATCATGAATTGCACAAGCCATTTCAAACGCTTCAATCCATTGGAGGATATCTGAACCCTCCAAAAACACACCAACCAAGTCTTTCATAAACTTGGTGGCTGGGGACCTGACACTCTCACTGGTTTTAGCTGAAGTCTCCACTCTAGCTTTCTCTAGCTGGATTCTCTGACATTCAGTGTCCTTGTCTTTGAGCGCAAGATCCCTATTCTTGAGTTCCACTTGCTGTGCCAGCTCCTCTTTCTTAAGCTCAGCTTCTATTTCCAACTTGCGATATTCAAAGGCCAATTTCATCCTTAATAACTCAAGTTCCATGGAATTGCTGGGGTTTGGAACAGAGGCAGCAGGAATGGTGGCATTCCCAGAAACAGATTCAGCGACAACCCCAGGGGCAGAGTCCTCACTGGTTGCATCTCCCCCTTCATCAAGTGTTTCACCATCAGTCTGGTAGTCCACCAGGGCAGCTATCAGCTCAGCCCTAGACTTATCCACAAAGTCTAACTCCCTGGCTTCACAAGCACTCTGGAGAGCCTCTAAGCTCATCCTAGTCAATTTACCATTCGCAATGGGCTCCATTGCTTGTAATGCAGTTATTTGGAACACACCCAAACCTTAATCTAATAAAGTGCGGATATTTTGTAAGTGGCACGGTTATACACTGAGTCTTAAAACCATAAGCATCCCACCGCTGCCACCAGCTTGTAAGGACCGATGGGGGGGTCTGTACTTCCGCTCTCTATATGGTAGAGGGGAGGCACAGAGGACCCCAGCCAAGATTCTCAATTATGGTAGCTATGGACGAGCAATCAAGGCCTAGCTTCTCAGGAGGTGATGCAGGCTGGTTCTTAAGTACAGTGTATCCCCAAGCCCCCACAAAGGAATGTCCACACACTGTATTACTGAAAACACAGTCTTTATATAATTAATATTCAAGGGTTATGTACACTTATCACAACAACGCACTTTGTGCTCAGGAAAACCAATAATGATAAATATCTACAATTCTAAAGTGGTACCACTAATATTAGACCTCATAACAGTGCATTCACAATACTGTAGAAATGGCACGCAGATCAATAAGAAGGAAACCAGCAATAGAGAGAGGAGAGATACCAGAGGGTTGAAACAATAGGCAGAAGACTGGCCCTTGCTACTGGACACAGTTCTGTGTGGAGATCCCCCCACCTGGGCAACCTGTAAAATAAAGAGATATAACACAAGCCCAGTCCATATATTGTTCAATAGTCTTATTCTCTCCTACAATGTTTTTACCCCCCCAATGTACCTGGTGGAGTCGAGTTCTTCGAAGAGGCGTCGACAGATCCTTCTTGAATGACCCCCTTTAAAGCAGGAGTCACGGATCGTCGAGAGGCGTCGAGAAGCGTCGAGGAACTCGGTGTTCGGTGTCGGGGAATCGACGACCCTTCTTGAATGCCTTCCCTTTCAAGCGGGAGACACGGGGCGTCGAACATCCGACAACAAACAGGGTAGAACGGCGTCGATGAGGCGGCAGGCTTCGATCCGAGCGGTGCTCGTCGGCGTCGAGACGTCGGCGTCCTGCGAGGAAGAGGCGTGCGGGGCACCTCGGCGACACTAGTTCTGGACCGCAAAGATTGTGAATGACGGTGGCCCAGCAAGGGCGTCGAGTCGCTCGAGTCTTTGGGGTCGTGAGGTGGCGGGAAACCCACCGGCGGATTCTCCTCGGCGCGTTGGTCGTCCTCGACTTTCTCCGGCAGGATAAAGCGGTCGACGGTGCGGACGAGGGAGTCCTTCGATTCGAATGTTCTTAGGCAAAGGAGCGGATGGCTCCGGTCGTCGGCGGCACGGCGTCAAGTGGTTCCCACGGCTGGGCAACACAACTTCGACGGGCCTCCAGCGGTTACACAAACCTGCGAACCCTGGTCGACGGCAATGGACTGCGACGGCGTCGATGTCCGGGTGCTTCACTTCGATCTCCTCGGCGGTCCCGTCTCGGGTCGGCAGCCTTTCGAGGGTCTGACTTCCAGGGCGCTTCGGCGAAGATGTAGCGGTGCTCGATGGTCCCTCGGAGCACGGGAAGAGGGCGCCTTACCAGGTCCTCTCTCGGGTCAGTCCTCGACGAGCACGGCAGCCTTCGGATCGGTCGAAGCAAATGCAGCAGCAAGTCTTCTTCTTCCAGCTGGGCGTCGAGGATCAGCAGTTCCAGTTACTCGTAGAGTGGAGACTCAGCTCCAGGATGCTTCTGAACGTGCTTGAACGTTCCTGAACAATTTCCAGTGGTGAGAGGTCCCCAGATATACTATTCTGTCTCTCATCCACACTGCTGGCACACACACAGCAGCCAATCACACAGAAGGGCATTCATGCAGTCAGTCAGCCAATCAGGCACACAGTGCATTCAGGCCACACTCCTCCCTTTCAGACACTCACAACAAGGAATGTGGATTGGGACAAGTACCCAGCCATTCAACACTACACACTGCATTCAGGCCAGTTTCGGGCAGGGCTGTCTCAGTCTTTGTCTCACCTGCCAGAAACCAGACAACCACAACAAGGAGTGTATATTGGTCACCCACTCCATTCACCCAGGTCCCACCCACAGGAGGTACCCACAACATACAGTGAATGGGAAGGCTCCAGTCAGTCTAGCTGGGTCTTCACAACAACACCATATATGGAACTTCCACCCAACAGCCAGTCAGGGGGAAGGGACAGAGTCAGGGCTTCCCAGGACTTTGGGAAAACAAGGTAAGAGGCAATAGAAAGCAAGAGGCCACAGGGGCCATCTTGTTTTCCATCAGGAATCAACTGATTCCAATGGCAGGGCCTGGGTATCCCAAAATGGAGGACACCCAGAGCACCTGTCAATTTCAGCATGGAGCTGCCACCAGCCCATACCCTGCTCTGTGGGCTACCCACAGGTGCCCAAAAACATACACTAGGGGCACAGGGTTGTACCCCTACCCATGGGTGCCATAAGGGTATCCCATGGGTCTGTTCACCAAACCAAAAGAGAGCTGCACTGCCAGGAGTCCCACATGGACTCCTGGGCAGAAAACACGACAGAACACACGATAAAAAACAGTAAAGGACAAGGATTCAGAGGCCCTGTCCCTCTGATGCATTTCCAGCATCACAGGGGGCAACAGGAGACAGACACGGGGCATGAGCGGGGGGCAACAGGAGAGACATGGGGCATGAGCGGGGGGTGAGGGGCAACAGGAGACAGACATGGGGCATGAGCAGGGGGTGGGAGGAACAGGAGACAGACACGGGGCATGAGCGAGGGGTGGGGGGAACAACAGACACGGGCATGAGCGGGGGGTGGGGAGAACAGACACGGGGCATGAGCCGGGCGGTGGGGGGCAACAGGAGACAGACACGGGGCATGCGCGGGGGGTGGGAGGAACAGGAAAAAGACACGGGGCATGAGCAGGGGGTGGGGAGAACAGGAGACAAACACGGGGCATGAGCGGGGGGTGGGGGGCAACAAGAGAGAGACACGGGGCATGAGCGTGTGGGGGAACAGGAGACAGACACGGGGCATGAGCGGGTGGGGGGAACAGGAGACAGACACGGGGCATGAGCGGGAGGGGTGGGGGGCAACAGGAGATAGACACGGGGCATGAGCGGAGGGTGGGGGGAACAGGACACAGACATGGGGCATGAGCAGGGTGTGGAGAGAACAGGAGACAGACATGGGGCATGAGCGGGGGGAACAGAAGACAGACATGGGGCATGAGCGGGGGTGGGGGAAGGGGAGAGAGACACACGGGGCATGAGCGGGGGGGAGGGAGGGAGAGAGATACACGGGGCATGAGCGGGGGTGTGAGAGAGGGGGCAAGAGCAGGGGTGGGCGGGAGAGTGATAGACACGGGGCAAGAGCGGGGGTGGGCGGCAGGGGGAAAGACACATGGCAAGAGCGGGGGTGGGAGGGAGGGCGAAAGACACGGGGCAAGAGCAGGGGTGGGAGGGAGGGGAAAAGACACAGGGCAAGAGCGGGGGTGGGCGGGAGGGGGAAAGAGACACGGGGCAAGAGCGGGGGTGGGCGGGAGGGGGAAAGAGACACGGGGCAAGAGCGGGGGTGCGGGGCAAGAGTGGGGGTGGGCGGGAGGGGGAAAGACACGGGGCAAGAGCGGGGGTGGGCAGGAGGGGGAAAGACACGGGGCAAGACGGGGCAAGAGCGGGGGTGGGCGGGAGGGAGAAAGACACGGGGCTAGAGCGGGGGTGAGCGGCAGGGGGAAAGACACGGGGCAAGAGCGGGGGTGGGCGGCAGGGGGAAAGACACAGGGCAAGAGTGGGGGTGGGCAGCAGGGGGAAAGACACGGGGCAAGAGTGGGGGTGGGAGGGAGGGGAAAAGACACGGGGCAAGAGCGGGGGTGGGAGGGAGGAGAAAAGACACGGGGCACGAGTGGGGGTGCGGGGCAAGAGCGGGGGTGGGCGGGAGTGAGAAAGACGCGGGGAAAGAGCGGGGGTGGGCGGGAGGGAGAAAGACGCGGGGCAAGAGCGGGGGTGGGCGGGAGGGAGAAAGACACGGGGCAAGAGCGGGGGTGGGCGGCAGGGGGAAAGACACGGAGGAAGAGCAGGGGTGGGAGGGAGGGGGAAAGACAGGGGGCAAGAGCGGGGGTGGGCGAGAAGGGGAGAGAGACACGCGGCAAGAGCGGGGGTGGGCGGGAGGGGGAAAGAGACACGGGGAAAGAGACACGGGGCAAGAGCGGGGGTGGGCGGGAGGGTGATAGACACGCGGGGCAAGAGCGGGGTGGGCGAGAGGGGGAAAGACACGGGGCAAGAGCGGGGGTGGGCGGGAGGGGAAAAGACACGGGGCAAGACGGGGCAAGAGTGGGGGTGGGCGGGAGGGGGAAAGACACGGGGCAAGACGGGGCAAGAGCGGGGGCGGGCGGGAGGGAGAAAGACACGGGGCAAGAGGGGGGTGGGCGGCAGGGGGAAAGACACAGGGCAAGAGCGGGGGTGGGAGGGAGGGGGAAAGATACGGGGCAAGAGCGGGGGTGGGCGGGAGGGGGCAAGAGCGGGGGTGGGTGGGAGGGGGAAAGACACGGGGCAAGAGCGGGGGTGCTGGGCAGAGCGGGGGTGGGCAGGAGGGTGATAGACACGCGGGGCAAGAGCGGGGGTGGGCAGGAGGGTGAAAGACACACTGGGCAAGAGCAGGGGTTGGCAGGAGGGTGAAAGACACACGGGGCAAGAGCGGGGGTGGGCGGGAGGGAGAAAGACACGGGGCAAGAGCGGGGTTGGGCGGGAGGGAGAAAGACACGGGGCAAGATGGGGCAAGAGCGGGGGTGGGCGGGAGGGGGAAAGAGACACGGGGCAAGAGCGGGGGTGGGCGGGAGGGGGAAAGAGACACAGGGCAAGAGCGGGGGTGGGCGGGAGGGCGAAAGAGACACGGGGCAAGAGCGGGGGTGGGCGGGAGGGCGAAAGAGACACGGGACAAGAGCGGGGGTGGGTGGGAGGGGGCAAGAGCGGGGGTAGGCGGGAGGGGGAAAGAGACACGAGGCAAGAGCGGGGGTGGGCAGGAGGGGTGAAAGAGACACAGGGCAAGAGCGGGGGTGGGGGGGAGGGGGAAAGACACACGGGGCAAGAGCGGGGGTGGGCGAGAGGGGGAAAGACACACGGGCAAGAGCGGGGGTGGGCGGAAGGGGGAAAGACACACAGGGCAAGAGCGGGGGTGGGCGGGAGGGGGCAAGAGCGGGGGTGGGCGGGATGAGGAAAGACACATGGGGCAAGGGCGGGAGGGGGAAAGACACACAGGGCAAGAGCGGGGGTGGGCGGGAGGGGGAGAGACACACAGGGCAAGAGCGGGGGTGGGCGGGAGGGGGAAAGACACACGAGGCATGAGCGGTGGGTGGGGGAAGGGGAGAGACACGCGGGGCGTGAGCGGGGGTGGGCGGGAGGGGGCAAGAGCGGGGGTGGGCGGGATGAGGAAAGACACACGGGGCAAGGGCGGGGGGGGAAAGACACACGGTGCAAGAGCAGGGGTGGGCGGGAGGGTGAAAGACACACAGGGCAAGAGCGGGGGTGGGCGGGAGGGGGAAAGACACACGAGGCATGAGCGGTGGGTGGGGGAAGGGGAGAGACACGCGGGGCGTGAGCGGGGGGTAGGTGGGAGGGGGAGAGACACATGGGGCATGAGCGTGGGGTGGGCGGGAGGGGGAGAGACACACAGGGCATGAGTGAGGGGTGGGGGGAAGGAGAGAGAGACACATGGGGCATGAGCAGGGGGTGGGCAGGAGGGGGAGAGACACACGGCGCATGAGCGGGGGTGGGGGGAGGGAGAGAGACACACGGGACATGAGTGGGGGGTGGGCGGCGGGTGGGGAGAGACACACAGACATGAGCGGAGGGTGGGCGGAAGATGGTGAGAGACATACGGACATGAGCGGGGGGTGGGCGGCGGGTGGGGAGAGACACACGGACATGAGCGGGCGGCGGGTGGAGAGAAACACACAGACATGAGCAGCGGGTGGTAGATACACACAGGGGTGGGAGAGACACATGGGGCATGAGCGGGGGGTGGGCGGGAGGGAGAAAGACACACGGACATGAGCGGGGGTTGCCGGGAGGGAGAAAGACACACGGACATGAGCCGGCGGTGGGCGGGAGGGAGAAAGACACACGGACATGAGCGGGGGGGTGGGATGGAACAGGAGACAGACACGGGCATGAGCGGGGGTGGGGGACTTACTGTGCAGGCGGGATACAAAGCCTCTCATGCGAGGAACAAAGATGGCGGGCGTCTCTGAAGCCAGACGCACTGCACACTTTCACGCATCCCGCCTGCACAGTAAGTCCCCCACCCCCGCTCAATGAGAGAGCACGTCAGATGTCCGCGGACATCACGCAAGCTGCTTGCCCAATCACCGTCCTGTCCACGGAGCGAACAGGGAAGTGTGTCCGCGAAGCGAACACAGATATCACTAAATTTTTTTCACTTACATTTTTGTCATTTTTTAAAAAACTACTGGACGGATTTACACCAAATAAAGCAAAGCACGCTTTCGGGACCAAGCCGCCACTCCTGCCGCTAATTTGGTGTAAATCCGTCCAGCGGTTTGGGCTGTAGGCGTGAGCAAAGTTTCTTCCCATTATGTCTATGGGAAAAAAAAAGTTTTGGGACCCCCCTATAACTTTGCCCCCCCTGGACGAATCCTCACTGAACTTTGCAAAAAAATTCAGAGAGACCCAACTACTTTTTTTGCAAAGTTTGGTGAGGATCCGTCCAGGGAGAGCGAAGTTATAAGCCACCCAAAAAGTGCTCTTCCTATGGAAACCGCAACTTAACCATAACTACATGGCCACTACCGTGGCCATGTAATATATATATATCCCTCTGAGTTTTAATTGTTTTGCGTATGCCTAAATGGGTGTGGGTAAGATTCATGTTCTTTGGTAATAGCTGTTAATTTGTTCATTGACGATGGACCAATGGATAGACTTAGCGGTGATAAATAGTTGTGTGTGTGTTCACCCAGTGCATGGTGTCTGGGTGGAGTCTAATACAAAATATAGATTACTGGGGGTCCATGAACCAGTAATGAATCAGTAATGAGGCCTATGGAAGCATAGTTCACTGATGTAGATAAATCAGTGATAACGCCACAGGTTATTGATAATGCTCTATGTGAAATTGTGGTGTTTCTGAATGTAGGTCCAAGGCTCTCTATAGATCACAAGAACATTATAAGAATAAGGAGGTTTTGTGTATGTTGGGGTCATAAATAGAACAGGAAAGTTATGCTCACCACTAAGTGATTTACCACTAAGTAATTTACCACCAGAAATTACCACCAATAGTGTATACTACTAAATTATCCCATATAGTGTAATAAGACATGGTCACTGAAAGGAGGTAAGGCCAAACCCAATCTAAATGCAAGGATAAGTCATCACCAAATTACCACTCTTCTTTGGCGGTAAGAAAATACCACCAGACCCCAAATCTACACAAAATATCCAACATATTTATGGTGCATTGCAGGCCGGGAAAGTGATCATAGAGCGCCTACTGGGCATGGCAAGTGTGTCTCACACTACCATCCATGCATTAGAGGGAACCCATTTCATAATAGCAGTGTGTCACTAAAAGCAAATTTCAGAATGTCTCAAATAGAAGCCACATTCTCAGAACTAGTGCAATATCTGGAGGCAAAGTTATATGCACATAGGACATGGTCATCAAATAATGTCATAGAATGGCATGACCGCATTTATGGTGAAGAACAGAAAGAACCAATAGACAGCATTTTTGCCGAAGGCAGCATAATTCAAGTCTGCCTTCTGAGATTATTAAATGCAGCTGATAAACATGCAGAGAAAGATTGTCTGATACGGCTATGCGCCAAGACATGGTTTATTTTGAATAGGTCCCTGCGAATGCAAGAAAATGATACTAAGCTGATTAACAGATTAACCCTTTAAGTGCCAAGGGCAAGGTATCTCGTCCTTGACAGTGCACACGCAGTGCCAAGGACGAGATAGCTCGTCCTTTTCGGCACCTTGTTTTGAGCGATCCCTGCAAAGCAGGGATCGCTCAAAACTGTAATCCAACCCCCCGGGCTATGTGAGGGGGAGGTCCCCCCTCACTGCCAGGGGGCTGGATTACCTTCAGTTTCACGTCGGCGTGCAACTGAAAGTAAATTCCCCGCAGCAGACATTTTCGGCTGCTGCGGGGAAGAGAAAAGGTAAGAGTCCTTCTTTGTCCGCCTTGATCTCCGGCTGTATTTCAAGCCGGAGATCGAGGCAGGTATCGTTGGAAAGGGGAGATTCTCCCCTTTACAACGATACCCATTGTGTGGCATTGCTGCCCGCGGATCGGGCGCAGGGCGGGCAATCCGCGGGCAGCAATGCCACCGGGTCAATACAGATCCGTTTGTGACGCAGGGGGAGGAGGGGCTGCTTGCTAGCTAAGCGGCCCCCCTCCCCCGTGGCCCCAAGGCATGGGCCACAGCGGCAGAGACCCCTGGAGGCAGATGATCACTGCCCCCAGGGGTGAATACGGGTGGGGAGGAAAACAAAAAAAAATCAGAGGGAAGGGGGAGGTGGGAGGGGGTTGGGGGCCCTGGGACCCACTAGACAACCAGGGATTTTGTAAAAAATGGTGTCCTTGGAAAGGGGGGGTTCCCCCCTTTCCAAGGACACCACATATATGAGGCATTGCTGGTCACGGAATGGCGCAGAGCGCTCGATCCGTGACCAGCAACCCACTAGACCACCATGGATCTGTTTGTGAGGGGGGGGCTGCCTCAAGTAAGCAGCCCTCTCCCCCCTCCCGGCCCCCAAAGCATGGGGGCACATGCATGAGAACCCTGGGGCAGATGGCTGACCATCTGCCCCAGGGGAATGAAAAAAAAAATGGAAATGATGTGGAAAGGGGGTGGGGGAAGGGGTGGGAGTGGGGGGCCACTAGCCACCATGTATTTTTTATTGAATGAAAGGGGGGGATGCCCCCCCAACCGAAGTAGAAAGGGACACCCCTTGTAACCCTCCCTGGGGGCAGCTATCTGCTCCTAGGAAGGGGCATCTGACTTCAGGGAGGGATGCATGAGGTGGTGCCCCCCTATCTGCCCCAGGGAGGGTTGCATGAGGTGGGGCCCTCCATTTGGGGTTGGGGGGGTTGAGGGCCACCCCCCGTTGTGGTACATCATTCGCTGCCAATTTAGGGTGGCCTTCAGCCCCCCTAAAATGCAGCCTATGAATTTGTATTTTGCTTTTTTGTTTACCCAATTTTGCTTGGTGCAGATGGCCACATTAGTGTGGCTATCTGCCCCCAGGGTGCCCATACCCTACTGCCCCATCTATTGGGGGTCCTGCCCCACCTTTTGTGGTGGCCCTCTCCCCCCTCACCCCAAATGGAGGTGGGGTGTACCTCACGCAGCCGTTAGGAGGAGGCCCAGGGAGGCCTGCATGAGGTGTGTCCCCCAGCCATTGGAGGTGGTGGGGGCGTGTTTCGATGGGTGCGTCAAGGGAAATGTGCGGAAAAAGTATTTTTTCCCGACTTTTCGGACTTTGCGGGGCTGTCTGGGTAATAAAATCTGGGGCGATGTGCGCAAATCATACCTCTGCGGATTCCCACGGGTGTCCTCTTTTCAGAAATGCATGGGGTTCCCTGTTTTCCTTGGTGGCTTGGACACCCGAGGCCCATATCTGTATGTTGTGCCAGTCGGCAGAATGGCTGAGATTCCCCTATGCAAACAGGCTGGAGGTTGCTTGCGTTTTCGGCTTGCCCCTTGCCAGCTATGTAGGTGCACCCACACATGTGAGGTACCGTTTTCATCGGGACACCTGTGGGAACGCGGGACAGTAGGCCATGTGTTGTTGGGGGCGTGTTTCAATGGGTGCGCCGAGCGAAATGTGCAGAAAATGCGTTCTTTTCCCCACATTTCGGACTTTGCGGGGGTGTCTGGGTAATAAATTCTGGGGCGATGTGCGCAAATCATACCTCTGCGGATTCCCACGGGTGTCGTCTTTTCGGAAATGCATGGGGTTCCCTGTTTTCCTCGGTGGCTTGGACATCCAAAGGCCATATCTGTACGTTGTGCCGGTCGGCAGAATGTCTGAGATTTCCCTCTGAAAACAGACTTGGGGTTACTTGTGTTTTAGGCTTTCCCCTTGGCGGCCAGGTAGGTGCACCCACTCATGTGAGGTACCGTTTTCATCGGGGCACCTGTGGGAACGTGTGACGGTAGGCCATGTGTTGTTGGGGGCTTGTTTCGATGGGTGCGTTGAGCGAAATGTGCGGAAAAAGCGTTTTTTCCCGACTTTTCGGACTTTGCGGGGCTGTCTGGGTAATAAAATCTGGGGCGATGTGCGCAAATCATACCTCTGCGGATTCCCACAGGTGTCCTCTTTTCGGAAATGCATGGGGTTCGCCGTTTTCCTTGGTGGCTTGGACACCCGAGGCCCATATCTGTATGTTGTGCCAGTCGGCAGAATGGCTGAGATTTTCCTCTGCAAACAAGCTGGGGGTTGCTTGCGTTTTCGGCTTGCCCCTTGCCACCCAGGTAGGTGCACCCACACATGTGAGGTACCGTTTTCATGGGGACACCTGTGGGAACGCGGGACAGTAGGCCATGTGTTGTTGGGGGCGTGTTTCAATGGGTGCGCCGAGCGAAATGTGCGGAAAATGCGTTTTTTTCCCCACATTTCGGACTTTGCGGGGGTGTCTGGGTAATAAAATCTGGGGCGATGTGCACAAATCATACCTCTGCGTATTCCCACGGGTGTCCTCTTTTCGTAAGTGCACGGGGTTCTCTGTTTTCCTCAGTGGCTTGGACACCCGAGGGCCATATCTGTACGTTGTGCCGGTCGGCCGAATATCTGAGATTTCGCTCTGAAAACAGACTTGGGGTTACTTGTGTTTTAGGCTTTCCCCTTGGCGGCCAGGTAGGTGCACCCACACATGTGAGGTACCGTTTTCATCGGGACACCTGTGGGAATGCGTGACGGTAGGCCATGTGTTGTTGGGGGCGTGTTTTGATGGGTGCGTCGAGCGAAATGTGCGGAAAAAGTGTTTTTTTCCCGACATTTCGGACTTTGCGGGGCTGTCTGGGTAAAAAATTCTGGGACGATGTGCGCAAATCATACCTCTGCGTATTCCCATGGGTGTCCTCTTTTCGGAAATGCATGGGGTTCCCTGTTTTCCTCGGTGGCTTGGACACACGAGGCCCATATCTGTACGTTGTGCCGGTCGGCAGAATGTCTGAGATTTCGCTCTGAAAACAGACTTGGGGTTACTTGTATTTTAGGCTTTCCCCTTGGCGGCCAGGTAGGTGCACCCACACATGTGAGGTACCGTTTTCATCGGGGCACCTGTGGGAACGTGTGACGGTAGGCCATGTGTTGTTGGGGGCATGTTTCGATGAGTGCGTCGAGCGAAATTCCCCTTGGCGGCCAGGTACGTGCACCCACACATGTGAGGTACCGTTTTTATCGGGACACCTGTGGAAACGCGTGACGGTAGGCCATGTGTTGTTGGGGGCATGTTTCGATGGGTGCGTCGAGCGAAATGTGCGGAAAAAGTGTTTTTTTCCCGACATTTCGGACTTTGCATGGCTGTCTGGGTAAAAAATTCTGGGGCGATGTGCGCAAATCATACCTCTGCGGATTCCCACGGGTGTCCTCTTTTCGGAAATGCATGGGGTTCCCTGTTTTCCTTGGTGGCTTGGACACCTGAGGCCAATATCTGTACTTTGTGCCGGACGGCAGAATGTCTGAGATTTCCCTCTGAAAACAGACTTGGGGTTACATGTGTTTTAGGCTTTCCCCTTGGCGGCAAGGGTAGATGCACCCACACATGTGAGGTACCGTTTTCATTGGGACACCTGTGGTAACGCATGACGGTAGGCCATGTCTTGTTGGGGGCGTGTGTCGATGGGTGCGTCGAGCGAAATGTGCGGAAAAAGCGTATTTTTCCCAACATTTCGGACTTTGCAGGGCTGTCTGGGTAATAAATTCTGGGGCGATGTGCAAATCATACCTCTGCGGATTCCCACGGGTGTCCTCTTTTCGGAAATGCATGGGGTTCCCTGTTTTCCTCGGTGGCTTGGACACCCGAGGCCCATATCTGTATGTTGTGCTATTCGGCAGAATGGCTGAGATTCCCCTCTGAAAACAGACTTGGGGTTACTTGTGTTTTAGGCTTTCCCCTTGGTGGCCAGGTAGGTGCACCCACGCATGTGAGGTACCATTTTCATCAGGACACCTGTGGGAACGCGGACGGTAGGCCATGTGTTGTTGGGGGCGTGTTTCGATGGGTGCGCCAAGCAAAATGTGCAGAAAATGCATTTTTTCCCCACATTTCGGACTTTGCGGGGGTGTCTGGGTAATAAATTCTGGGGCGATGTGCGCAAATCATACCTCTGCGGATTCCCACGGGTGTCCTCTTTTCAGAAATGCATGGGGTTCCCTGTTTTCCTTGGTGGCTTGGACACCCGAGGCCCATATCTGTATGATGTGAGAGTGTGACATTTCAGGTGTGAAAACAGACTTGGGGTTACTTGTGTTTTAGGCTTTTCCCTTGGCAGCCAGGTAGGGGCACCCACACATGTGAGGTACCGTTTTCATCGGAAAACCTGTGGAAACGCGTGACGGTAGGCCATGTGTTGTTGGGGGCGTGTTTCGATGGGTGCGTCGAGCGAAATGTGCAGAAAAAGTGTTTTTTTCCCGACTTTTCGGACTTTGCTGGGCTGTCTGGGTAATAAAATCTGGGGCGATGTGTGCAAATCATACCTCTACGGATTCCCACGGGTGTCCTCTTTTCGGAAATGCATGGGGTTCCCTATTTTCCTTGGTGGCTTGGACACCCGAAGCCCATATCTGTATGTTGTGCCGGTCGGCAGAATGGCTGAGATTCCCCTCTGCAAACAGACTTGGGGTTACTTGTGTTTTAGGCTTTCCCCTTGGCGGCCAGGTAGGTGCACCCACACATGTGAGGTACCGTTTTTATTGGGACACCTGTGGGAACGCCTGACGGTAGGCCATGTGTTGTTGGGGGCGTGTTTCGATGGGTGCGTCGAGCGAAATGTGCGGAAAAAGCGTTTTTTTCCCGACATTTCGGAATTTGCAGGGCTGTCTTGGTAATAAATTCTGGGGCGATGTGCAAATCATACCTCTGTGGATTCCCACGGGTGTCCTCTTTTCGGAAATGCATGGGGTTCCCTGTTTTCCTCGGTGGCTTGGACACCAGAGGCCCATATCTGTATGATGTGAGAGTGTGACATTTCAGATGTGAAAACAGACTTGGGGTTACTTGTGTTTTAGGCTTTCCCCTTGGCAGCCAGGTAGGGGCACCCACACATGTGAGGTACCGTTTTCATCGGGACACCTGTGGGAACGCGTGACGGTAGGCCATGTGTTGTTGGGGGCGTGTTTCGATGGGTGCGTAGAGCGAAATGTGCCGAAAAAGTATTTTTTTCCCCACATTTCAGACTTTGCAGGGCTGTCTGGATAATACATTCTGGGGCGATGTGCGCAAATCATACCTCTGCGGATTCCCACGGGTGTCCTCTTTTCGGAAATGCATGGGGTTCCCTGTTTTCCTTGATGGCTTTGACACCCTAGGCCCATATCTGTATGTTGTGCCGGTCGGCAGAATGGCTGAGATTCCCCTCTGAAAACAGACTTGGGGTTACTTGTGTTTTAGGCTTTCCTCTTGGCGGCCAGGGAGGTGCACCCACGCATGTGAGGTACCGTTTTCATCAGGACACCTGTGGGAACGCGGGACAGTAGGCCATGTGTTGTTGGGGGCGTGTTTCGATTTGTGCGCCAAGCAAAATGTGCAGAAAATGCGTTTTTTTCCCCACATTTCGGACTTTGCAGGGGTGTCTGGGTAATAAATTCTGGGGCGATGTGCGCAAATCATACCTCTGCGGATTCCCACAGGTGTCCTCTTTTCGGAAATACATGGGGTTCCCTGTCTTCCTTGGTGGCTTGGACACCCGAGGCCCATATCTGTATGATGTGAGAGTGTGACATTTCAGGTGTGAAAACAGACTTGGGGTTACTTGTGTTTTAGGCTTTCCTCTTGGCAGCCAGGTAGGGGCACCCACACATGTGAGGTACCGTTTTCATCGGGAAACCTGTGGGAACGCGTGACGGTAGGCCATGTGTTGTTGGGGGCGTGTTTCGATGGGTGCGTCGAGCAAAATGTGCGGAAAAAGTGTTTTTTTCCCAACATTTCGGACTTTGCCGGGCTGTCTGAGTAATTCTGGTGCGATGTGCGCAAATCATACCTCTGCGTATTCCCACGGGTGTCCTCTTTTCGGAAATGCATGGGGTTCCCTGTTTTCCTCGGTGGCTTGGACACCCGAGGCCCATATCTGTAAGTTGTGCCGGTCGGCAGAATGTCTGAGATTTCGCTCCGAAAACAGACTTGGGTTTAGTTGTGTTTTAGGCTTTCCCCTTGGCGGCCAGGTAGGTGCACCCACACATGTGAGGTACCGTTTTCATCGGGACACCTGTGGGAACGTGTGACGGTAGGCCATGTGTTGTTGGGGGCGTGTTTCGATGGGTGCGCCAAGCAAAATGTGCAGAAAATGCGTTTTTTTCCCCACATTTCGGACTTTGCGGGGGTGTCTGGGTAATAAATTCTGGGGCGATGTGCGCAAATCATACCTCTGCGGATTCCCACGGGTGTCCTCTTTTCAGAAATGCATGGGGTTCCCTGTTTTCCTTGGTGGCTTGGACACCCGAGGCCCATATCTGTATGATGTGAGAGTGTGACATTTCAGGTGTGAAAACAGACTTGGGGTTACTTGTGTTTTAGGCTTTCCCCTTGGCAGCCAGGTAGGGGCACCCACACATGTGAGGTACCGTTTTCATCGGAAAACCTGTGGAAACGCGTGACGGTAGGCCATGTGTTGTTGGGGGCGTGTTTCGATGGGTGCGTCGAGCGAAATGTGCAGAAAAAGTGTTTTTTTCCCGACTTTTCGGACTTTGCGGGGCTGTCTGGGTAATAAAATCTGGGGCGATGTGTGCAAATCATACCTCTACGGATTCCCACGGGTGTCCTCTTTTCGGAAATGCATGGGGTTCCCTATTTTCCTTGGTGGCTTGGACACCCGAAGCCCATATCTGTATGTTGTGCCGGTCGGCAGAATGGCTGAGATTCCCCTCTGCAAACAGACTTGGGGTTACTTGTGTTTTAGGCTTTCCCCTTGGCGGCCAGGTAGGTGCACCCACAAATGTGAGGTACTGTTTATATTGGGACACCTGTGGGAACGCGTGACGGTAGGCCATGTGTTGTTGGGGGCGTGTTTCGATGGGTGCGTCGAGCGAAATGTGCGGAAAAAGCGTTTTTTTCCCGACATTTCGGAATTTGCAGGGCTGTCTGGGTAATAAATTCTGGGGCGATGTGCAAATCATACCTCTGCGGATTCCCACGGGTGTCCTCTTTTCGGAAATGCATGGGGTTCCCTGTTTTCCTCGGTGGCTTGGACACCAGAGGCCCATATCTGTATGATGTGAGAGTGTGACATTTCAGATGTGAAAACAGACTTGGGGTTACTTGTGTTTTAGGCTTTCCCCTTGGCAGCCAGGTAGGGGCACCCACACATGTGAGGTACCGTTTTCATCGGGACACCTGTGGGAACGCGTGACGGTAGGCCATGTGTTGTTGGGGGCGTGTTTCGATGGGTGCGTCGAGCGAAATGTGCCGAAAAAGTATTTTTTCCCCACATTTCAGACTTTGCAGGGCTGTCTGGATAATACATTCTGGGGCGATGTGCGCAAATCATACCTCTGCGGATTCCCACGGGTGTCCTCTTTTCGGAAATGCATGGGGTTCCCTGTTTTCCTTGATGGCTTTGACACCCTAGGCCCATATCTGTATGTTGTGCCGGTCGGCAGAATGGCTGAGATTCCCCTCTGAAAACAGACTTGGGGTTACTTGTGTTTTAGGCTTTCCTCTTGGTGGCCAGGGAGGTGCACCCATGCATGTGAGGTACCGTTTTCATCGGGAAACCTGTGGGAACGTGTGACGGTAGGCCATGTGTTGTTGGGGGCGTGTTTCGATGGGTGCGTCGAGCAAAATGTGCGGAAAAAGTGTTTTTTTCCCAACATTTCGGACTTTGCGGGGCTGTCTGAGTAATTCTGGTGCGATGTGCGCAAATCATACCTCTGCGTATTCCCACGGGTGTCCTCTTTTCGGAAATGCATGGGGTTCCCTGTTTTCCTCGGTGGCTTGGACACCCGAGGCCCATATCTGTAAGTTGTGCCGGTCGGCAGAATGTCTGAGATTTCGCTCCGAAAACAGACTTGGGTTTAGTTGTGTTTTAGGCTTTCCCCTTGGCGGCCAGGTAGGTGCACCCACACATTTGAGGTACCGTTTTCATCGGGACACCTGTGGGAACGTGTGACGGTAGGCCATGGGTTGTTGGGGGCGTGTTTCGATGAGTGCGCCGAGCAAAATGTGCGGAAAATACGTTTTTTTCCCCACATTTCGGACTTTGAGGGGGTGTCTGGGTAATAAATTGTGGGGCGATGTGCGCAAATCATACCTCTGCAGATTCCCATGGTGTCCTCTTTTCGGAAATGCATGGGGTTCCCTGTTTTCCTTGGTGGCTTGGACACCCGAGGCCTATATCTGTATGATGTGAGAGTGTGACATTTCAGGTGTTAAAACAGACTTGGGGTTACTTGTGTTTTAGGCTTTCACCTTGGCAGCCAGGTAGGTGCACCCACACATGTGAGGTACCGTTTTCATCGGGACACCTGTGGGAACGCGTGACGGTAGGCCATGTGTTGTTGGGGGTGTATTTTGATGGGTGCGTCGAGCAAAATGTGCGGAAAAAGTGTTTTTTTCCCGACATTTCGGACTTTGCTGGGCTGTCTGGGTAAAAAATTCTGGGGCGATGTGGGCAAATAATACCTCTGTGTATCCCCACGGGTGTCCTCTTTTCGTAAATGCATGGGGTTCCCTGTTTTTTCTCGGTGGCTTGGACACCCGAGGCCCATATCTGTACGTTGTGCCGGTCGGCAGAATGTCTGAGATTTCCCTCTGAAAACAGACTTGGGGTTACTTGTGTTTTAGGCTTTCCCCTTGGCGGCCAGGTAGGTGCACCCACACATGTGAGGTACCGTTTTCATCGGGACACCTATGGGAACGCGTGACGGTAGGCCATGTGTTGTTGGGGGCGTGTTTCGATGGGTGCGTCGAGCGAAATGTGCCAAAAAAGTGTTTTTTTCCCCACATTTCGGACTTTGCGGGGCTGTCTGGGTAATACATTCTGGGGCGATGTGCGCAAATCATACCTCTGCGGATTCCCACAGGTGTCCTCTTTTGAGAAATGCATGGGGTTCCCTGTTTTCCTTGGTGGCTTGGACACCCGAGGCCCATATCTGTATGATGTGAGAGTGTGACATTTCAGGTGTGAAAACAGACTTGGGGTTACTTGTGTTTTAGGCTTTCCCCTTGGCAGCCAGGTAGGGGCACCCACACATGTGAGGTACCGTTTTCATTGGGAAACCCGTTCGCGTGAAGGTAGGCCATGTGTGTTTGGGGGCGTGTTTCGATGGGTGCGTCGAGCGAAATGTGCGGAAAAAGTGTTTTTTTCCCGACTTTTCGGACTTTGCGGGGCTGTCTGGGTAATAAAATCTGGGGCGATGTGCGCAAATCATACCTCTGCGGATTCCCACGGGTGTCCTCTTTTCAGAAATGCATGGGGTTCCCTATTTTCCTTGGTGGCTTGGACACCCGAGGCCCATATCTGTATGTTGTGCCGGTCGGCAGAATGGCTGAGATTCCCCTCTGCAAACAGACTTGGGGTTACTTGTGTTTTAGGCTTTCCCCTTGGCGGCCAGGTAGGTGCACCCACACATGTGAGGTACCGTTTTTATTGTGACACCTGTGGGAACGCGTTACGGTAGGCCATGTGTTGTTGGGGGCGTGTTTCGATGGGTGCATCGAGCGAAATGTGCGGAAAAAGCGTTTTTTTCCCGACATTTCGGAATTTGCAGGGCTGTCTGGGTAATAAATTCTGGGGCGATGTGCAAATCATACCTCTGCGGATTCCCACGGGTGTCCTATTTTCGGAAATGCATGGGGTTCCCTGTTTTCCTCGGTGGCTTGGACACCCGAGGCCCATATCTGTATGATGTGAGAGTGTGACATTTCAGATGTGAAAACAGACTTGGGGTTACTTGTATTTTACGCTTTCCCCTTGGCCGCCAGGTAGGGGCACCCACACATGTGAGGTACCGTTTTCATCGGGACACCTGTGGGAACGCCTGACAGTAGGCCATGTGTTGTTGGGGGCGTGTTTCGATGGGTGCGTCGAGCGAAATGTGCCGAAAAAGTGTTTTTTTCCCCACTTTTCGGACTTTGCGGGGCTGTCTGGGTAATAAAATCTGGGGCGATGTGCGCAAATCATACCTCTGCGGATTCCCACGGGTGTCCTCTTTTCGGAAATGCATGGGGTTCGCTGTTTTCCTTGATGGCTTTGACACCCTAGGCCCATATCTGTATGTTGTGCCGGTCGGCAGAATGGCTGAGATTCCCCTCTGAAAACAGACTTGGGGTTACTTGTGTTTTAGGCTTTCCTCTTGGCGGCCAGGTAGGTGCACCCACGCATGTGAGGTACTGTTTTCATCAGGACACCTGTGGGAACACGGGACGGTAGGCCATGTGTTGTTGGTGGCGTGTTTTGATGGGTGCGCCAAGAAAAATGTGCAGAAAATGCGTTTGTTTCCCCACATTTCGGACTTTGCAGGGGTGTCTGGGTAATAAATTCTGGGGCGATGTGCGCAAATCATACCTCTGCGGATTCCCACAGGTGTCCTCTTTTCGGAAATGCATGGGGTTCCCTGTTTTCCTTGGTGGCTTGGACACCCGAGGCCCATATCTGTATGATGTGAGAGTGTGACATTTCAGGTGTGAAAACAGACTTGGGGTTACTTGTGTTTTAGGCTTTCCTTTTGGCAGCCAGGTAGGGGCACCCACACATGTGAGGTACCGTTTTCATAGGGAAACCTGTGGGAACGCGTGACGGTAGGCCATGTGTTGTTGGGGGCGTGTTTCGATGGGTGCGTCAATCAAAATGGGCGCAAAAAAGTGTTTTTTTCCAAACATTTCGGACTTTGCGGGGCTGTCTGAGTAATTCTGGTGCGATGTGCGCAAATCATACCTCTGCGTATTCCCACTGGTGTCCTCTTTTCGGAAAGGCATGGGGTTCCCTATTTTCCTCGGTGGCTTGGACACCCGAGGCCCATATCTGTACGTTGTGCCGGTCGGCAAAATGTCTGAGATTTCGCTCCGAAAACAGACTTGGGTTTAATTGTGTTTTAGGCTTTCCCCTTGGCGGCCAGGTAGGTGCACCCACACATGTGAGGTACCATTTTCATCGGGACACCTGTGGGAACGTGTGACGGTAGGCCATGTGTTGTTGGGGGCGTGTTTCGATGAGTGCGCCGAGCGAAATGTGCGGAAAATGCATTTTTTTCCCCACATTTCTGACTTTGAGGGGGTGTCTGGGTAATAAATTCTGGGGCGATGTGCGCAAATCATACCTCTGCGGATTCCCATGGTGTCCTCTTTTCGGAAATGCATGGGGTTCCCTGTTTTCCTTGGTGGCTTGGACACCCGAGGCCCATATCTGTATGATGTGAGAGTGTGACATTTCAGGTGTTAAAACAGACTTGGGGTTACTTGTGTTTTAGGCTTTCCCCTTGGCAGCCAGGTAGGTGCACCCACACATGTGAGGTACCGTTTTAATCGGGACACCTGTGGGAACGCGTGACGGTAGGCCATGTGTTGTTGGGGGCGTATGTTGATGGGTGCGTCGAGCAAAATGTGCGGAAAAAGTGTTTTTTTCCCGACATTTCGGACTTTGCGGGGGTGTCTGGGTAAAAAATTCTGGGGCGATGTGGGCAAATCATACCTCTGTGTATCCCCACGGGTGTCCTCTTTTCGTAAATGCATGGGGTTCCCTGTTTTTTCTCGGTGGCTTGGACACCCGAGGCCCATATCTGTACGTTGTGCCGGTCGGCAGAATGTCTGAGATTTCCCTCTGAAAACAGACTTGGGGTTACTTGTGTTTTAGGCTTTCCCCTTGGCGGCCAGGTAGGTGCACCCACACATGTGAGGTACCGTTTTCATCGGGACACCTGTGGGAATGCGTGACGGTAGGCCATGTGTTGTTGGGGGCGTGTTTTGATGGGTGCGTCAAGCAAAATGTGCGGAAAAAGTGTTTTTTTCCCGACATTTCGGACTTTGCGGGGCTTTCTGGGTAAAAAATTCTGGGGCGATGTGCGCAAATCATACCTCTGCATATTCCCACGGGTGTCCTCTTTTCGTAAATGCATGGGGTTCCCTGTTTTTTCTCGGTGGCTTGGACACCCGAGGCCCATATCTGTACGTTGTGCCGGTCGGCAGAATGTTTGAGATTTCCCTCTGAAAACAGACTTGGGGTTACTTGTGTTTTAGGCTTTCCCATTGGCGGCCAGGTAGGTGCACCCACACATGTGAGGTACCGTTTTCATTGGGACACCTGTGGGAACGCGTGACGGTAGGCCATGTGTTGTTGGGGGCGTGTTTTGATTGTTGCGTCGAGCAAAATGTGCGGAAAAAGCGTTATTTTCCCGACTTTTCGGACTTTGCAGGGCTTTCTGGGTAATAAAATCTGGGGCGATGTGCGCAAATCATACCTCTGCGGATTCCCACGGGTGTCCTCTTTTCGGTAATGCATGGGGTTCCCTGTTTTCCTTGGTGGCTTGGACACCCGAGGCCCATATCTGCATGTTGTGCTGGTCGGCAGAATGGCTGAGATTCCCCTCTGCAAACAGGCTGGGGGTTGCTTGCGTTTTCGGCTTGCCCCTTGCCAGCCAGGTAGGTGCACCCACGCATGTGTGGTACCATTTTCATTGGGACACCTGTGGGAACGCGGGACGGTAGACCATGAGTTGTTGGGGGCGTGTTTCCATGGGTGCGCCGAGCGAAATGTGCGGAAAATGCGTTTTTTTCCCCACATTTCGGACTTTGCGGGGGTGTCTGGGTAATAAATTCTGGGGCGATGTGCGCAAATCATACCTCTAAAGATTCCCACGGGTGTCCTCTTTTCGGAAATGCATGTGGTTCCCTGTTTTCCTCGGTGGCTTGGACACCCGAGGCCCATATCTGTACATTGTGCCGGTCGGCAGAATGTCTGAGATTTCGCTCTGAAAACAGACTTGGGGTTACTTGTGTTTTAGGCTTTCCCCGTGACGGCCAGGTAGGTGCACCCACACATGTGAGGTACCGTTTTCATCGGGACACCTGTGGGAATGCGTGACGGTAGGCCATGTGTTGTTGGGGGCGTGTTTCAATGGGTGCGTCGAGCGAAATGTGCGGAAAAAGTGTTTTTTCCCACATTTCAGACTTTGCGGGGCTGTCTGGGTAAAACATTCTGAGGCGATGTGCGCAAATCATACCTCTGCGGATTTCCACGGGTGTCCTCTTTTCGGAAATGTATGGGGTTCCATGTTTTCCTCAGTGGCTTGGACACCCGAGGCCCACATCTTTACGTTGTGCCAGTCGGCAGAATGTCTGAGATTTCGCCATGAAAACAGACTTGGGGTTCTTTGTGTTTTAGGCTTTCCCCTTGGCGGCCAGGTAGGTGCACCCACACATGTGAGGTACTGTTTTTTTCGGGACACCTGTGGAAACGCGTGACGGTAGGCCATGTGTTGTTGGGGGCGTGTTTCGATGGGTGCGTCGAGCGAAATGTGCAGAAAAAGCATTTTTTTCCCGACTTTTCGGACTTTGCGGGGCTGTCTGGGTAATAAAATCTGGGGCGATGTGCACAAATCATACCTCTGCGGATTCCCACGGGTGTCCTCTTTTCAGAAATGCATGGGGTTCCCTGTTTTCCTTGGTGGCTTGGATACCCGAGGCCCATATCTGTATGATGTGCCGGTCGAGCAAAATGTGCAGAAAAAATGTTTTTTTCCCGACATTTCGGACTTTGCAGGGCTGTCTGGGAAAAAATTCTGGGGCGATGTGCGCAAATCATACGTCTGCTGATTCCCACGGGAGTCCTCTTTTCGGAAATGCATGGGGTTTCCTGTTTTCCTTGGTGGCTTGGACACCTGAGGCCAATATCTGTACGTTGTGCCGGTCGGCAGAATGGCTGAGATTCCCCTCTGCAAACAGACTTGGGGTTACTTGTGTTTTAGGCTTTCCTCTTGGCGGCCAGGTAGGTGCACCCACACATGTGAGGTACCGTTTTTATTGGGACACCTGTGGGAACGCAGGACGGTAGGCCATGTGTTGTTGGGGGCGTGTTTCGATGGGTGCGTCGAGCGAAATGTGCAGAAAAAGCGTTTTTTTCCAGACATTTCGGACTTTGTAGGGCTGTCTGGGTAATAAATTCTGGGGCGATGTGCAAATCATACCTCTGCGGATTCCCACGGGTGTCCTCTTTTCGGAAATGCATGGGATTCCCTGTTTTCCTTGGTGGCTTGGACACCCGAGGCCCATATCTGTATGATGTGAGAGTGTGACATTTCAGGTGTGAAAACAGACTTGGGGTTACTTGTGTTTTAGGCTTTCCCCTTGGCAGCCAGGTAGGTGCACCCACACATGTGAGGTACCGTTTTCATCGGGACACCTGTGGGAACGCGTGATGACAGTAGGCCATGTGTTGTTGGGGGCGTGTTTCGAGGGTGCGTCGAGCGAAATGTGCAGAAAAAGCGTTTTTTTCCCGACTTTTCGGACTTTGCGGGGCTGTCTGGGTAATAAAATCTGGGGCGATGTGCACAAATCATACCTCTGCAGATTCCCACTGGTGTCCTCTTTTCGGAAATGCATGGAGTTCCCTGTTTTCCTTGGTGGCTTAGACACCCGAGGCCCATATCTGTATGTTGTGCCGGTCGGCAGAATGGCTGAGATTCACCTCTGCAAACAGACTTGGGGTTACTTGTGTTTTAGGCTTTCCCCTTGGCGGCCAGGTAGGTGCACCCACACATGTGAGGTACCGTTTTTATTGGGACACCTGTGGGAACGCATGACGGTAGGCCATGTGTTGTTGGGGGCGTGTTTCGATGGGTGCGTCGAGCGAAATGTGCGGAAAAAGCGTTTTTTTCATGACATTTCGGACTTTGTAGGGCTGTCTGGGTAATAAATTCTGGGGCGATGTGCAAATCATACCTCTGCGGATTCCCACGGGTGTCCTCTTTTCGGAAATGCATGGGATTCCCTGTTTTCCTCGGTGGCTTGGACACCCGAGGCCCATATCTGTATGATGTGAGAGTGTGACATTTCAGGTGTGAAAACAGACTTGGGGTTACTTGTGTTTTAGGCTTTCCCCTTGGCAGCCAGGTAGGTGCACCCACACATGTGAGGTACCGTTTTCATCGGGACACCTGTGGGAACACGTGACAGTAGGCCATGTGTTGTTGGGGGCGTGTTTCGAGGGTGCGTCAAGCGAAATGTGCCGAAAAAGTGTTTTTTTTCGCACATTTCGGACTTTGCAGGGCTGTCTAGGTAATAAATTCTGGGGCGATGTGCGCAAATCATACCTCTGTGGATTCCCAGGGGTGTCCTCTTTTCGAAAATGCATGGGGTTCCCTGTTTTCCTTGGTGGCTTGGACACCCGAGACCCATATCTGTATGATGTGAGAGTGTGACATTTCAGGTGTGAAAACAGACTTGGGGTTACTTGTGTTTTAGGCTTTCCCCTTGGCAGCCAGGTAGGGGCACCCACACATGTGAGGTACCATTTTCATCGGGACACCTGTGGGAACGCGTGACGGTAGGCCATGTATTTTTGGGGGCGTGTTTCGATGGGTGCGTCGAGCGAAATGTGCCGAAAAAGTGTTTTTTTTCCCCACATTTCGGACTTTACGGGGCTGTCTGGGTAATAAATTCTGGGGCGATGTGCGCAAATCATACCTCTGCGGATTCCCACGGGTGTCCTCTTTTCAGAAATGCATGGGGTTCCCTATTTTCCTTGGTGGCTTGGACACCCGAGGCCCATATCTGTATGATGTGAGAGTGTGACATTTCAGGTGGGAAAACAGACTTGGGGTTACTTGTGTTTTAGGCTTTCCCCTTGGCGGCCAGGTAGGTGCACCCACACATGTGAGGTACCGTTTTTATTGGGACACCTGTGGGAACGCGTGACGGTAGGCCATGTGTTGTTGGGGGTGTGTTTCGATGGGTGCGTCGAGCGAAATGTGCGGAAAAAGCGTTTTTTTCCCGACATTTCGGACTTTGCAGGGCAGTCTGGGTAATAAATTCTGGGGCGATGTGCAAATCATACCTCTGCGGATTCCCACAGGTGTCCTCTTTTCGGAAATGCATGGGGTTCCCTGTTTTCCTCGGTGGCTTGGACACCCGAGGCCCATATCTGTATGATGTGAGAGTGTGACATTTCAGGTGTGAAAACAGACTTGGGGTTACTTGTGTTTTAGGCTTTCCCCTTGGCAGCCAGGTAGGGGCACCCACACATGTGAGGTACCGTTTTCATCGGGACACCTGTGGGAACGCGTGACGGTAGGCCATGTGTTGTTGGGGGCGTGTTTCGATGGGTGCGTCGAGCGAAATGTGCCGAAAAAGGGTTTTTTTCCCCACATTTCAGACTTTCGAGGGCTGTCTGGGTAATAAATTCTGGGGCGATGTGCGCAAATCATACCTCTGCGGATTCCCACGGGTGTCCTCTTTTCGGAAATGCATGGGGTTCCCTGTTTTCCTCAATGGCTTGGACACCCGAGGCCCATATCTGTATGTTGTGCCGGTCGTCAGAATGGCTGAGATTCCCCTCTGAAAACAGACTTGGGGTTACTTGTGTTTTAGGCTTTCCCCTTGGCAGCCAGGTAGGGGCACCCACGCATGTGAGGTACCGTATTCATCAGGACACCTGTGGGAACGCGGGACGGTAGGCCATGTGTTGTTGGGGGCGTGTTTTGATGGGTGCGTCGAGCAAAATGTGCGGAAAAAGCGTTTTTTTCCTGACATTTCGGACTTTGCAGGGCTGTCTGGGTAATAAATTCTGGGGCGATGTGCAAATCATACCTCTGCGGATTCCCACGGGTGTCCTCTTTTCGGAAATGCATGGGGTTCCCTGTTTTCCTCGGTGGCTTGGACACCCGAGGCCCATATCTGTATGATGTGAGAGTGTGACATTTCAGGTGTGAAAACAGACTTGGGGTTACTTGTGTTTTAGGCTTTCCCCTTGGCAGCCAGGTAGGGGCACCCACACATGTGAGGTACCATTTTCATCGGGACACCTGTGGGAACGCGTGACGGTAGGCCATGTGTTGTTGGGGACGTGTTTCGATGGGTGCGTCGAGCGAAATGTGCCGAAAAAGGGATTTTTTCCCCACATTTCAGACTTTGCAGGGCTGTCTGGGTAATAAATTCTGGGGCGATGTGCGCAAATCATACCTCTGCGGATTCCCACGGGTGTCCTCTTTTCGGAAATGCATGGGGTTCCCTGTTTTCCTCGGTGGCTTGGACACCCGAGGCCCATATCTGTACATTGTGCCGGTCGGCAGAATGTCTGAGATTTCGCTCTGAAAACAGACTTGGGGTTACTTGTGTTTTAGGCTTTCCCCGTGACGGCCAGGTAGGTGCACCCACACATGTGAGGTACCGTTTTCATCGGGACACCTGTGGGAATGCGTGACGGTAGGCCATGTGTTGTTGGGGGCGTGTTTCAATGGGTGCGTCGAGCGAAATGTGCGGAAAAAGTGTTTTTTCCCACATTTCAGACTTTGCGGGGCTGTCTGGGTAAAACATTCTGAGGCGATGTGCGCAAATCATACCTCTGCGGATTCCCACGGGTGTCCTCTTTTCGGAAATGTATGGGGTTCCATGTTTTCCTCAGTGGCTTGGACACCCGAGGCCCACATCTTTACGTTGTGCCAGTCGGCAGAATGTCTGAGATTTCGCCATGAAAACAGACTTGGGGTTCTTTGTGTTTTAGGCTTTCCCCTTGGCGGCCAGGTAGGTGCACCCACACATGTGAGGTACTGTTTTTTTCGGGACACCTGTGGAAACGCGTGACGGTAGGCCATGTGTTGTTGGGGGCGTGTTTCGATGGGTGCGTCGAGCGAAATGTGCAGAAAAAGCATTTTTTTCCCGACTTTTCGGACTTTGCGGGGCTGTCTGGGTAATAAAATCTGGGGCGATGTGCACAAATCATACCTCTGCGGATTCCCACGGGTGTCCTCTTTTCAGAAATGCATGGGGTTCCCTGTTTTCCTTGGTGGCTTGGATACCCGAGGCCCATATCTGTATGATGTGCCGGTCGAGCAAAATGTGCAGAAAAAATGTTTTTTTCCCGACATTTCGGACTTTGCAGGGCTGTCTGGGAAAAAATTCTGGGGCGATGTGCGCAAATCATACGTCTGCTGATTCCCACGGGAGTCCTCTTTTCGGAAATGCATGGGGTTTCCTGTTTTCCTTGGTGGCTTGGACACCTGAGGCCAATATCTGTACGTTGTGCCGGTCGGCAGAATGGCTGAGATTCCCCTCTGCAAACAGACTTGGGGTTACTTGTGTTTTAGGCTTTCCTCTTGGCGGCCAGGTAGGTGCACCCACACATGTGAGGTACCGTTTTTATTGGGACACCTGTGGGAACGCAGGACGGTAGGCCATGTGTTGTTGGGGGCGTGTTTCGATGGGTGCGTCGAGCGAAATGTGCAGAAAAAGCGTTTTTTTCCAGACATTTCGGACTTTGTAGGGCTGTCTGGGTAATAAATTCTGGGGCGATGTGCAAATCATACCTCTGCGGATTCCCACGGGTGTCCTCTTTTCGGAAATGCATGGGATTCCCTGTTTTCCTTGGTGGCTTGGACACCCGAGGCCCATATCTGTATGATGTGAGAGTGTGACATTTCAGGTGTGAAAACAGACTTGGGGTTACTTGTGTTTTAGGCTTTCCCCTTGGCAGCCAGGTAGGTGCACCCACACATGTGAGGTACCGTTTTCATCGGGACACCTGTGGGAACGCGTGATGACAGTAGGCCATGTGTTGTTGGGGGCGTGTTTCGAGGGTGCGTCGAGCGAAATGTGCAGAAAAAGCGTTTTTTTCCCGACTTTTCGGACTTTGCGGGGCTGTCTGGGTAATAAAATCTGGGGCGATGTGCACAAATCATACCTCTGCAGATTCCCACTGGTGTCCTCTTTTCGGAAATGCATGGAGTTCCCTGTTTTCCTTGGTGGCTTAGACACCCGAGGCCCATATCTGTATGTTGTGCCGGTCGGCAGAATGGCTGAGATTCACCTCTGCAAACAGACTTGGGGTTACTTGTGTTTTAGGCTTTCCCCTTGGCGGCCAGGTAGGTGCACCCACACATGTGAGGTACCGTTTTTATTGGGACACCTGTGGGAACGCATGACGGTAGGCCATGTGTTGTTGGGGGCGTGTTTCGATGGGTGCGTCGAGCGAAATGTGCGGAAAAAGCGTTTTTTTCATGACATTTCGGACTTTGTAGGGCTGTCTGGGTAATAAATTCTGGGGCGATGTGCAAATCATACCTCTGCGGATTCCCACGGGTGTCCTCTTTTCGGAAATGCATGGGATTCCCTGTTTTCCTCGGTGGCTTGGACACCCGAGGCCCATATCTGTATGATGTGAGAGTGTGACATTTCAGGTGTGAAAACAGACTTGGGGTTACTTGTGTTTTAGGCTTTCCCCTTGGCAGCCAGGTAGGTGCACCCACACATGTGAGGTACCGTTTTCATCGGGACACCTGTGGGAACACGTGACAGTAGGCCATGTGTTGTTGGGGGCGTGTTTCGAGGGTGCGTCAAGCGAAATGTGCCGAAAAAGTGTTTTTTTTCGCACATTTCGGACTTTGCAGGGCTGTCTAGGTAATAAATTCTGGGGCGATGTGCGCAAATCATACCTCTGTGGATTCCCAGGGGTGTCCTCTTTTCGAAAATGCATGGGGTTCCCTGTTTTCCTTGGTGGCTTGGACACCCGAGACCCATATCTGTATGATGTGAGAGTGTGACATTTCAGGTGTGAAAACAGACTTGGGGTTACTTGTGTTTTAGGCTTTCCCCTTGGCAGCCAGGTAGGGGCACCCACACATGTGAGGTACCATTTTCATCGGGACACCTGTGGGAACGCGTGACGGTAGGCCATGTATTTTTGGGGGCGTGTTTCGATGGGTGCGTCGAGCGAAATGTGCCGAAAAAGTGTTTTTTTTCCCCACATTTCGGACTTTACGGGGCTGTCTGGGTAATAAATTCTGGGGCGATGTGCGCAAATCATACCTCTGCGGATTCCCACGGGTGTCCTCTTTTCAGAAATGCATGGGGTTCCCTATTTTCCTTGGTGGCTTGGACACCCGAGGCCCATATCTGTATGATGTGAGAGTGTGACATTTCAGGTGGGAAAACAGACTTGGGGTTACTTGTGTTTTAGGCTTTCCCCTTGGCGGCCAGGTAGGTGCACCCACACATGTGAGGTACCGTTTTTATTGGGACACCTGTGGGAACGCGTGACGGTAGGCCATGTGTTGTTGGGGGTGTGTTTCGATGGGTGCGTCGAGCGAAATGTGCGGAAAAAGCGTTTTTTTCCCGACATTTCGGACTTTGCAGGGCAGTCTGGGTAATAAATTCTGGGGCGATGTGCAAATCATACCTCTGCGGATTCCCACAGGTGTCCTCTTTTCGGAAATGCATGGGGTTCCCTGTTTTCCTCGGTGGCTTGGACACCCGAGGCCCATATCTGTATGATGTGAGAGTGTGACATTTCAGGTGTGAAAACAGACTTGGGGTTACTTGTGTTTTAGGCTTTCCCCTTGGCAGCCAGGTAGGGGCACCCACACATGTGAGGTACCGTTTTCATCGGGACACCTGTGGGAACGCGTGACGGTAGGCCATGTGTTGTTGGGGGCGTGTTTCGATGGGTGCGTCGAGCGAAATGTGCCGAAAAAGGGTTTTTTTCCCCACATTTCAGACTTTCGAGGGCTGTCTGGGTAATAAATTCTGGGGCGATGTGCGCAAATCATACCTCTGCGGATTCCCACGGGTGTCCTCTTTTCGGAAATGCATGGGGTTCCCTGTTTTCCTCAATGGCTTGGACACCCGAGGCCCATATCTGTATGTTGTGCCGGTCGTCAGAATGGCTGAGATTCCCCTCTGAAAACAGACTTGGGGTTACTTGTGTTTTAGGCTTTCCCCTTGGCAGCCAGGTAGGGGCACCCACGCATGTGAGGTACCGTATTCATCAGGACACCTGTGGGAACGCGGGACGGTAGGCCATGTGTTGTTGGGGGCGTGTTTTGATGGGTGCGTCGAGCAAAATGTGCGGAAAAAGCGTTTTTTTCCTGACATTTCGGACTTTGCAGGGCTGTCTGGGTAATAAATTCTGGGGCGATGTGCAAATCATACCTCTGCGGATTCCCACGGGTGTCCTCTTTTCGGAAATGCATGGGGTTCCCTGTTTTCCTCGGTGGCTTGGACACCCGAGGCCCATATCTGTATGATGTGAGAGTGTGACATTTCAGGTGTGAAAACAGACTTGGGGTTACTTGTGTTTTAGGCTTTCCCCTTGGCAGCCAGGTAGGGGCACCCACACATGTGAGGTACCATTTTCATCGGGACACCTGTGGGAACGCGTGACGGTAGGCCATGTGTTGTTGGGGACGTGTTTCGATGGGTGCGTCGAGCGAAATGTGCCGAAAAAGGGATTTTTTCCCCACATTTCAGACTTTGCAGGGCTGTCTGGGTAATAAATTCTGGGGCGATGTGCGCAAATCATACCTCTGCGGATTCCCACGGGTGTCCTCTTTTCGGAAATGCATGGGGTTCCCTGTTTTCCTCAATGGCTTGGACACCCGAGGCCCATATCTGTATGTTGTGCCGGTCGTCAGAATGGCTGAGATTCCCCTCTGAAAAAAGACTTGGGGTTACTTGTGTTTTAGGCTTTCCCCTTGGCGGCCATGTAGGTGCACCCACGCATGTGAGGTACCGTTTTCATCAGGACACCTGTGGGAACGCGGGACGGTAGGCCATGTGTTGTTGGGGGCGTGTTTCGATGGGTGCGCCAAGCAAAATGTGCAGAAAATGCATTTTTTTCCCCACATTTCGGACTTTGCGGGGGTTTCTGGGTAATAAATTCTGGGGCGATGTGCGCAAATCATACCTCTGCGGATTCCCACAGGTGTCCTATTTTCGGTAATGCATGGGGTTACCTGTTTTCCTTGGTAACTTGGACAACCGAGGCCCATATCTGTATGATGTGAGAGTGTGACATTTCAGGTGTGAAAACAGACTTGGGGTTACTTGTGTTTTAGGATTTCCCCTTGGCAGCCACGTAGGGGCACCCACACATGTGAGGTACCGTTTTCATCGGGACACGTGTGGGAACACGTGACATTAGGCCATGTGTTGTTGGGGGCGTGTTTCGATGGGTGCGTCGAGCGAAATGTGCCGAAAAAGTGTTTTTTTCCCCGCATTTCGGACTTTGCGGGGCTGTCTGGGTAATAAATTCTGGGGCGATGTGCCCAAATCATACCTCTGCGGATTCCCACGGGTGTCCTCTTTTCAGAAATGCATGGGGTTCCCTGTTTTCCTTGGTGGCTTGGACACCCGAGGCCCATATCTGTATGATGTGAGAGTGTGACATTTCAGGTGTTAAAACAGACTTGGGGTTACTTGTGTTTTAGGCTTTCCCCTTGGCAGCCAGGTAGGGGCACCCACACATGTGAGGTACCGTTTTCATCGGGACACCTGTGGGAACGCGTGACGGTAGGCCATGTGTTGTTGTGGGCGTGTTTCAATGGGTGCGTCGAGTGAAATGTGCCGAAAAAGGGATTTTTTCCCCACATTTCAGACTTTGCAGGGCTGTCTGGGTAATAAATTCTGGGGCGATGTGTGCAAATCATACCTCTGCGGATTCCCACGGGTGTCCTCTTTTTGGAAATGCATGGGGTTCCCTGTTTTCCTCAATGGCTTGGACACCCAAGGCCCATATCTGTATGTTGTGCCGGTCGTCAGAATGGCTGAGATTCCCCTTTGAAAACAGACTTGGGGTTACTTGTGTTTTAGGCTTTCCCCTTGGCGGCCAGGTAGGTGCACCCACGCATGTGAGGTACCGTTTTCATCAGGACACCTGTGGGAACGCGGGACGGTAGGCCATGTGTTGTTGGGGGCGTGTTTCGATGGGTGCGCCAAGCAAAATGTGCAGAAAATGCTTTTTTTTCCCAACATTTCGGACTTTGCGGGGGTGTCTGGGTAATAAATTCTGGGGCGATGTGGCCAAATCATACCTCTGCGGATTCCCACGGGTGTCCTCTTTTCAGAAATGCATGGGGTTCCCTGTTTTCCTTGGTAACTTGGACAACCGAGGCCCATATCTGTATGATGTGAGAGTGTGACATTTCAGGTGTGAAAACAGACTTGGGGTTACTTGTGTTTTAGGCTTTCCCCTTCGCAGCCAGGTAGGTGCACCCACACATGTGAGGTACCGTTTTCATCGGGACACCTGTGGGAACGCGTGATGGTAGGCCATGTGTTGTTGGGGGCGTATTTTGTTGGGTGCGTTGAGCAAAATGTGCGGAAAAAGTGTTTTTTTCCCGACATTTCGGACTTTGCGGGGCTGTCTGGGTAAAAAATCCTGGGGCGATGTGGGCAAATCATACCTCTGTGTATCCCCACGGGTGTCCTCTTTTCGTAAATGCATGGGGTTCCCTGTTTTTTCTCGGTGGCTTGGACACCCGAGGCCCATATCTGTACGTTGTGCCGGTCGGCAGAATGTCTGAGATTTCCCTCTGAAAACAGACTTGTGGTTACTGGTGTTTTAGGCTTTCCCCTTGGCAGCCAGGTTGGTGCACCCACACATGTGAGGTACCATTTTTATCGGGACACCTGTGGGAACGCGTGACGGTAGGCCATGTGTTGTTGGGGGCGTGTTTCGATGGGTGCGTCGAGCGAAATGTGCGGAAAAAGTGTTTTTTTACCGACATTTCGGACTTTGCGTGGCTGTCTGGGTAAAAAATTCTGGGGCGATGTGAGCAAATCATACCTCTGTGGATTCCCACCGGTGTCCTCTTTTCGGAAATGCATGGGGTTCCCTGTTTTCCTTGGTGGCTTGGACACCCGAGGCCCATATCTGTATGATGTGAGAGTGTGACATTTCAGGTGTGAAAACAGACTTGGGGTTACTTGTGTTTTAGGCTTTCCCCTTGGCAGCCAGGTAGGGGCACGCACACATGTGAGGAACCGTTTTCATCGGGACACCTGTGGGAACGCGTGACGGTAGGCCATGTGTTGTTGGGGGCGTGTTTCGATGGATGCGTCGAGCGAAATGTGCCGAAAAAGTGTTTTTTCCCCACATTT
Source organism: Ambystoma mexicanum (assembly GCF_040938575.1). Classification (NCBI taxonomy): domain Eukaryota; kingdom Metazoa; phylum Chordata; class Amphibia; order Caudata; family Ambystomatidae; genus Ambystoma; species Ambystoma mexicanum. Next base: position 398,368,354 of record NC_090923.1, read on the forward strand.
CGGACTTTGCGGGGGTGTCTGGGTAATAAATTCTGGGGCGATGTGCGCAAATCATACCTCTGCGGATTCCCACGGGTGTCCTCTTTTCAGAAATGCATGGGGTTCCCTATTTTCCTTGGTGGCTTGGACACCCGAGGCCCATATCTGTATGATGTGAGAGTGTGACATTTCAGGTGTGAAAACAGACTTGGGGATACTTGTGTTTTAGGCTTTCCCCTTCGCAGCCAGGTAGGTGCACCCACACATGTGAGGTACCGTTTTCATCGGGACACCTGTGGGAACGCGTGACGGTAGGCCATGTGTTGTTGGGGGCGTGTTTCGATGGGTGCGTCGAGCAAAATGTGCGGAAAAAGAGTTTTTTTCCTGACTTTTCGGACTTTGCGGGGCTGTCTGGGTAATAAAATCTGGGGCGATGTGCGCAAATCATACCTCTGCGGATTCCCACGGGTGTCCTCTTTTCGGAAATGCATGGGGTTCCCTGTTTTCCTTGGTGGCTTGGACACCCGAGGCCCATATCTGTATGTTGTGCCGGTCGGCAGAATGGCTGAGATTCCCCTCTGCAAACAGACTTGGGGTTACTTGTGTTTTAGGCTTTCCCCTTGGCGGCCAGGTAGGTGCACCCACACATGTGAGGTACCGTTTTTACTGGGACACCTGTGGGAACGCGTGACGGTAGGCCATGTGTTGTTGGGGGCGTGTTTCGATGGGTGTGTCGAGCAAAATGTGCGGAAAAAGCGTTTTTTTCCTGACATTTCGGACTTTGCAGGGCTCTCTGGGTAATAAATTCTGGGGCGATGTGCAAATCATACCTCTGCGGATTCCCACGAGTGTCCTCTTTTCGGAAATGCATGGGGTTCCCTGTTTTCCTCGGTGGCTTGGACACCCGAGGCCCATATCTGTATGATGTGAGAGTGTGACATTTCAGGTGTGAAAACAGACTTGGGGTTACTTGTGTTTTAGGCTTTCCCCTTGGCGGCCAGGTAGGTGCACCCACACATGTGAGGTACCGTTTTTATTGGGACACCTGTGGGAACGCGTGACGGTAGGCCATGTGTTGTTGGGGGTGTGTTTCGATGGGTGCGTCGAGCGAAATGTGCGGAAAAAGCGTTTTTTTCCCGACATTTCGGACTTTGCAGGGCTGTCTGGGTAATAAATTCTGGGGCGATGTGCAAATCATACCTCTGCGGCTTCCCACAGGTGTCCTCTTTTCGGAAATGCATGGGGTTCCCTGTTTTCCTCGGTGGCTTGGACACCCGAGGCCCATATCTGTATGATGTGAGAGTGTGACATTTCAGGTGTGAAAACAGACTTGGGGTTACTTGTGTTTTAGGCTTTCCCCTTGGCAGCCAGGTAGGGGCACTCACACATGTGAGGTACCATTTTCATCGGGACACCTGTGGGAACGCGTGATGGAAGGCCATGTGTTGTTGGGGGCGTGTTTCGATGGGTGCGTCGAGCGAAATGTGCCGAAAAAGGGATTTTTTCCCCACATTTCAGACTTTGCAGGGCTGTCTGGGTAATAAATTCTGGGGCGATGTGCGCAAATCATACCTCTGCGGATTCCCACGGGTGTCCTCTTTTCGGAAATGCATGGGGTTCCCTGTTTTCCTCAATGGCTTGGACACCCGAGGCCCATATCTGTATGTTGTGCCGGTCGTCAGAATGGCTGAGATTCCCCTCTGAAAACAGACTTGGGGTTACTTGTGTTTTAGGCTTTCCCCTTGGCGGCCAGGTAGGTGCACCCACGCATGTGAGGTACCGTTTTCATCAGGACACCTGTGGGAACTCGGGACGGTAGGCCATGTGTTGTTGGGGGCGTGTTTCGATGGGTGCGCCAAGCAAAATGTGCAGAAAATGCATTTTTTTCCCCACATTTCGGACTTTGCGGGGGTGTCTGGGTAATAAATTCTGGGGCGATGTGCGCAAATCATATCTCTGCGGATTCCCACGGGTGTCCTCTTTTCGGAAATGCATGGGGTTCCCTGTTTTCCTTGGTGGCTTGGACACCCGAGGCCCATATCTGTATGTTGTGCCGGTCGTCAGAATGGCTGAGATTCCCCTCTGAAAACAGACTTGGGGTTACTTGTGTTTTAGGCTTTCCCCTTGGCGGCCAGGTAGGTGCACCCACGCATGTGAGGTACCGTTTTCATCAGGACACCTGTGGGAACTCGGGACGGTAGGCCATGTGTTGTTGGGGGCGTGTTTCGATGGGTGCGCCAAGCAAAATGTGCAGAAAATGCATTTTTTTCCCGACTTTTCGGACTTTGCGGGGCTGTCTGGGTAATAAAATCTGGGGCGATGTGCGCAAATCATACCTCTGCGGATTCCCACGGGTGTCCTCTTTTCGGAAATGCATGGGGTTCCCTGTTTTCCTTGGTGGCTTGGACACCCGAGGCCCATATCTGTATGTTGTGCCGGTCGGCAGAATGGCTGAGATTCCCCTCTGCAAACAGACTTTGGGTTACTTGTGTTTTAGGCTTTCCCCTTGCCGGCCAGGTAGGTGCACCTACACATGTGAGGTACCGTTTTTACTGGGACACCTGTGGGAACGCGTGACGGTAGGCCATGTGTTGTTGGGGGCGTGTTTCGATGGGTGTGTCGAGCAAAATGTGCGGAAAAAGCGTTTTTTTCCTGACATTTCGGACTTTGCAGGGCTCTCTGGGTAATAAATTCTGGGGCGATGTGCAAATCATACCTCTGCGGATTCCCACGAGTGTCCTCTTTTCGGAAATGCATGGGGTTCCCTGTTTTCCTCGGTGGCTTGGACACCCGAGGCCCATATCTGTATGATGTGAGAGTGTGACATTTCAGGTGTGAAAACAGACTTGGGGTTACTTGTGTTTTAGGCTTTCCCCTTGGCGGCCAGGTAGGTGCACCCACACATGTGAGGTACCGTTTTTATTGGGACACCTGTGGGAACGCGTGACGGTAGGCCATGTGTTGTTGGGGGTGTGTTTCGATGGGTGCGTCGAGCGAAATGTGCGGAAAAAGCGTTTTTTTCCCGACATTTCGGACTTTGCAGGGCTGTCTGGGTAATAAATTCTGGGGCGATGTGCAAATCATACCTCTGCGGCTTCCCACAGGTGTCCTCTTTTCGGAAATGCATGGGGTTCCCTGTTTTCCTCGGTGGCTTGGACACCCGAGGCCCATATCTGTATGATGTGAGAGTGTGACATTTCAGGTGTGAAAACAGACTTGGGGTTACTTGTGTTTTAGGCTTTCCCCTTGGCAGCCAGGTAGGGGCACCCACACATGTGAGGTACCATTTTCATCGGGACACCTGTGGGAACGCGTGATGGAAGGCCATGTGTTGTTGGGGGCGTGTTTCGATGGGTGCGTCGAGCGAAATGTGCCGAAAAAGGGATTTTTTCCCCACATTTCAGACTTTGCAGGGCTGTCTGGGTAATAAATTCTGGGGCGATGTGCGCAAATCATACCTCTGCGGATTCCCACGGGTGTCCTCTTTTCGGAAATGCATGGGGTTCCCTGTTTTCCTCAATGGCTTGGACACCCGAGGCCCATATCTGTATGTTGTGCCGGTCGTCAGAATGGCTGAGATTCCCCTCTGAAAACAGACTTGGGGTTACTTGTGTTTTAGGCTTTCCCCTTGGCGGCCAGGTAGGTGCACCCACGCATGTGAGGTACCGTTTTCATCAGGACACCTGTGGGAACTCGGGACGGTAGGCCATGTGTTGTTGGGGGCGTGTTTCGATGGGTGCGCCAAGCAAAATGTGCAGAAAATGCATTTTTTCCCCCACATTTCGGACTTTGCGGGCGTGTCTGGGTAATAAATTCTGGGGCGATGTGCGCAAATCATACCTCTGCGGATTCCCACAGGTGTCCTCTTTTCGGAAATGCATGGGGTTGCCTGTTTTCCTTGGTAACTTGGACAACCGAGGCCCATATCTGTATGATGTGAGAGTGTGACATTTCAGGTGTGAAAACAGACTTGGGGTTACTTGTGTTTTAGGATTTCCCCTTGGCAGCCAGGTAGGGGCACCCACACATGTGAGGTACCGTTTTCATCGGGACACGTGTGGGAACACGTGACGTTAGGCCATGTGTTGTTGGGGGCGTGTTTCGATGGGTGCGTTGAGCGAAATGTGCCGAAAAAGTGTTTTTTTCCCCACATTTCGGACTTTGCGGGGCTGTCTGGGTAATAAATTCTGGGGCGATGTGCCCAAATCATACCTCTGCGGATTCCCACGGGTGTCCTCTTTTCAGAAATGCATGGGGTTCCCTGTTTTCCTTGGTGGCTTGGACACCCGAGGCCCATATCTGTATGATGTGAGAGTGTGACATTTCAGGTGTGAAAACAGACTTGGGGTTACTTGTGTTTTAGGATTTCCCCTTGGCAGCCAGGTAGGGGCACGCACACATGTGAGGTACCGTTTTCATCGGGACACCTGTGGGAACGCGTGACGGTAGGCCATGTGTTGTTGGGGGCGTGTTTCGATGGGTGCGTCGAGCGAAATGTGCCGAAAAAGTGTTTTTTTCCCCACATTTTGGACTTTGCGGGGCTGTCTGGGTAATAAATTATGGGGCGATGTGCGCAAATCATACCTCTGCGGATTCCCACGGGTGTCCTCTTTTCAGAAATGCATGGGGTTCCCTGTTTTCCTTGGTGGCTTGGACACCCGAGGCCCATATCTGTATGATGTGAGAGTGTGACATTTCAGGTGTGAAAACAGACTTGGGGTTACTTGTGTTTTAGGCTTTCCCCTTGGCAGCCAGGTAGGGGCACCCACACATGTGAGGTACCATTTTCATCGGGACACCTGTGGGAACGCGTTACGGTAGGCCATGTGTTGTTGTGGGCGTGTTTCAATGGGTGCGTCGAGTGAAATGTGCCGAAAAAGGGATTTTTTCCCCACATTTCAGACTTTGCAGGGCTGTCTGGGTAATAAATTCTGGGGCGATGTGCGCAAATCATACCTCTGCGGATTCCCACGGGTGTCCTCTTTTTGGAAATGCATGGGGTTCCCTGTTTTCCTCAATGGCTTGGACACCCGAGGCCCATATCTGTATGTTGTGCCGGTCGTCAGAATGGCTGAGATTCCCCTTTGAAAACAGACTTGGGGTTACTTGTGTTTTAGGCTTTCCCCTTGGCGGCCAGGTAGGTGCACCCACGCATGTGAGGTACCGTTTTCATCAGGACACCTGTGGGAACGCGGGACGGTAGGCCATGTGTTGTTGGGGGCGTGTTTCGATGGGTGCGCCAAGCAAAATGTGCAGAAAATGCTTTTTTTTCCCCACATTTCGGACTTTGCGGGGGGGTCTGGGTAATAAATTCTGGGGCGATGTGCCCAAATCATACCTCTGCGGATTCCCACGGGTGTCCTCTTTTCAGAAATGCATGGGGTTCCCTGTTTTCCTTGGTAACTTGGACAACCGAGGCCCATATCTGTATGATGTGAGAGTGTGACATTTCAGGTGTGAAAACAGACTTGGGGTTACTTGTGTTTTAGGCTTTCCCCTTCGCAGCCAGGTAGGTGCACCCACACATGTGAGGTACCGTTTTTATCGGGACACCTGTGGGAACGCGTGACAGTATGCCATGTGTTGTTGGGGGCGTATTTTGTTGGGTGCGTCGAGCAAAATGTGCGGAAAAAGTGTTTTTTTCCCGACATTTCGGACTTTGCGGGGCTGTCTGGGTAAAAAATTCTGGGGCCATGTGAGCAAATCATACCTCTGCGGATTCCCACGGGTGTCCTCTTTTCGGAAATGCATGGGGTTCCCTGTTTTCCTTGGTGGCTTGGACACCCGAGGCCCATATCTGTATGATGTGAGAGTGTGACATTTCAGGTGTGAAAACAGACTTGGGGTTACTTGTGTTTTAGGCTTTCCCCTTGGCAGCCAGGTAGGGGCACGCACACATGTGAGGTACCGTTTTCATCGGGACACCTGTGGGAACGCGTGACGGTAGGCCATGTGTTGTTGGGGGCGTGTTTCGATGGATGCGTCGAGCGAAATGTGCCGAAAAAGTGTTTTTTCCCCACATTTCGGACTTTGCGGGGCTGTCTGGGTAATAAACTCTGGGGCGATGTGCGCAAATCATACCTCTGCGGATTCCCACGGGTGTCCTCTTTTCGGAAATGCATGGGGTTCCCTGTTTTTTCTCGGTGGCTTGGACACCCGAGGCCCATATCTGTATGATGTGAGAGTGTGACATTTCAGGTGTGAAAACAGACTTGGGGTTACTTGTGTTTTAGGCTTTCCCCTTGGCGGCCAGGTAGGTGCACCCACACATGTGAGGTACCGTTTTTATTGGGACACCTGTGGGAACACGTGACGGTAGGCCATGTGTTGTTGGGGGCGTGTTTCGATGGGTGTGTCGAGCAAAATGTGCGGAAAAAGCGTTTTTTTCCTGACATTTCGGACTTTGCGGGGCTGTCTGGGTAATAAAATCTGGGGCGATGTGCGCAAATCATACCTCTGAAGATTCCCACGGGTGTCCTCTTTTCGGAAATGCATGGGGTTCCCTGTTTTCCTTGGTGGCTTGGACACCCGAGGCCCATATCTGTATGATGTGAGAGTGTGACATTTCAGGTGTGAAAACAGACTTGGGGTTACTTGTGTTTTAGGCTTTCCCCTTGGCAGCCAGGTAGGGGCACCCACACATGTGAGGTACCGTTTTCATCGGGAAACCTGTGGGAACGCGTGACAGTAGGCCATGTGTTGTTGGGGGCGTGTTTCGATGGGTGCGTCGAGCGAAATGTGCGGAAAAAGAGTTTTTTTACCGACATTTCGGACTTTGCGGGGCTGTCTGGGTAAAAAATTCTGGGGCGATGTGAGCAAATCATACCTCTGCGGATTCCCACGGGTGTCCTCTTTTTCGGAAATGCATGGGGTTCCCTGTTTTCCTCGGTGGCTTGGACACCCGAGGCCCATATCTGTATGATGTGAGAGTGTGACATTTCAGGTGTGAAAACAGACTTGGGGTTACTTGTGTTTTAGGCTTTCCCCTTGGCAGCCAGGTAGGGGCACCCACACATGTGAGGTACCGTTTTCATCGGGACACCTGTGGGAACGCGTGACGGTAGGCCATGTGTTGTTGGGGGCGTGTTTCGATGGGTGCGTCGAGCGAAATGTGGCGAAAAAGGGTTTTTTTCCCCACATTTCAGACTTTCCAGGGCTGTCTGGGTAATAAATTCTGGGGCGATGTGCGCAAATCATACCTCTGCGGATTCCCACGGGTGTCCTCTTTTCGGAAATGCATGGGGTTCCCTGTTTTCCTCAATGGCTTGGACACCCCAGGCCCATATCTGTATGTTGTGCCGGTCGTCAGAATGGCTGAGATTCCCCTCTGCAAACAGACTTGGGGTTACTTGTGTTTTAGGCTTTCCCCTTGGCGGCCAGGTAGGTGCACCCACACATGTGAGGTACCGTTTTCATCAGGACACCTGTGGGAACGCGGGACGGTAGGCCATGTGTTGTTGGGGGCGTGTTTCGATGGGTGCGCCAAGCAAAATGTGCAGAAAATGCATTTTTTTCCCCACATTTCGGACTTTGCGGGGGTGTCTGGGTAATAAATTCTGGGGCGATGTGCGCAAATCAAAACTTTGCAGATTCCCACAGGTGTCCTCTTTTCGGAAATGCATGGGGTTACCTGTTTTCCTTGGTAACTTGGACAACCAAGGGCCATATCTGTATGATGTGAGAGTGTGACATTTCAGGTGTGAAAACAGACCTGGGGTTACTTGTGTTTTAGGATTTCCCCTTGGCAGCCAGGTAGGGGCACCCACACATGTGAGGTACCGTTTTCATCAGGACACTTGTGGGAACGCGGGACGGTAGGCCATGTGTTGTTGGGGGCGTGTTTCGATGGGTGCGCCAAGCAAAATGTGCAGAAAATGCGTTTTTTTCCCCACATTTCGACTTTGCGGGGGTGTCTGGGTAATAAATTCTGGGGCGATGTGCGCAAATCATACCTCTGAAGATTCCCACGGGTGTCCTCTTTTCGGAAATGCATGGGGTTCCCTGTTTTCCTTTGTGGCTTGGACACCCGAGGCCCATATCTGTATGATGTGAGAGTGTGACATTTCAGGTGTGAAAACAGACTTGGGGTTACTTGTGTTTTAGGCTTTCCCCTTGGCAGCCAGGTAGGGGCACCAACAAATGTGAGGTACCGTTTTCATCGGGAAACCTGTGGGAATGCGTGACGGTAGGCCATGTGTTGTTGGGGGCGTGTTTCGATGGGTGCGTCGAGCAAAATGTGCGGAAAAAGCGTTTTTTTCCTGACATTTCGGACTTTGCAGGGCTGTCTGGGTAATAAATTCTGGGGCGATGTGCAAATCATACCTCTGCGGATTCCCACGGGTGTCCTCTTTTCGGAAATGCATGGGGTTCCCTGTTTTCCTCGGTGGCTTGGACACCCGAGGCCCATATCTGTATGATGTGAGAGTGTGACATTTCAGGTGTGAAAACAGACTTGGGGTTACTTGTGTTTTAGGCTTTCCCCTTGGCAGCCAGGTAGGGGCACCCACACATGTGAGGTACCATTTTCATCGGGACACCTGTGGGAATGCGTGACGGTAGGCCATGTGTTGTTGCGGGCGTGTTTCGATGGGTGCGTCGAGCGAAATGTGCCGAAAAAGGGATTTTTTCCCCACATTTCAGACTTTGCAGGGCTGTCTGGGTAATAAATTCTGGGGCGATGTGCGCAAATCATACCTCTGCGGATTCCCACGGGTGTCCTCTTTTCGGAAATGCATGGGGTTCCCTGTTTTCCTCAATGGCTTGGACACCCGAGGCCCATATCTGTATGTTGTGCCGGTCGTCAGAATGGCTGAGATTCCCCTCTGAAAACAGACTTGGGGTTACTTGTGTTTTAGGCTTTCCCCTTGGCGGCCAGGTAGGTGCACCCACGCATGTGAGGTACCGTTTTCATCGGGACACGTGTGGGAACACGTGACGTTAGGCCATGTGTTGTTGGGGGCGTGTTTCGATGGGTGCGTCGAGCGAAATGTGCCGAAAAAGTGTTTTTTCCCCACATTTCGGACTTTGCGGGGCTGTCTGGGTAATAAATTCTGGGGCGATGTGCCCAAATCATACCTCTGCGGATTCCCACGGGTGTCCTCTTTTCAGAAATGCATGGGGTTCCCTGTTTTCCTTGGTAACTTGGACAACCGAGGCCCATATCTGTATGATGTGAGAGTGTGACATTTCAGGTGTGAAAACAGACTTGGGGTTACTTGTGTTTTAGGATTTCCCCTTGGCAGCCAGGTAGGGGCACCCACACATGTGAGGTACCGTTTTCATTGGGACACGTGTGGGAACACGTGACGTTAGGCCATGTGTTGTTGGGGGCGTGTTTCGATGGGTGCGTCGAGCGAAATGTGCCGAAAAAGTGTTTTTTTCCCCACATTTCGGACTTTGCAGGGCTGTCTGGGTAATAAATTCTGGGGCGATGTGCCCAAATCATACCTCTGCGGATTCCCACGGGTGTCCTCTTTTCAGAAATGCATGGGGTTCCCTGTTTTCCTTGGTGGCTTGGACACCCGAGGCCCATATCTGTATGATGTGAGAGTCTGACATTTCAGGTGTGAAAACAGACTTGGGGTTACTTGTGTTTTAGGCTTTCCCTTTGGCAGCCAGGTAGGGGCACCCACACATGTGAGGTACCGTTTTCATCGGGACACCTGTGGGAACGCGTGACGGTAGGCCATGTGTTGTTGTGGGCGTGTTTCAATGGGTGCGTCGAGTGAAATGTGCCGAAAAAGGGATTTTTTCCCCACATTTCAGACTTTGCAGGGCTGTCTGGGTAATAAATTCTCGGGCGATGTGTGCAAATCATACCTCTGCGGATTCCCACGGGTGTCCTCTTTTTGGAAATGCATGGGGTTCCCTGTTTTCCTCAATGGCTTGGACACCCGAGGCCCATATCTGTATGTTGTGCCGGTCGTCAGAATGGCTGAGATTCCCCTTTGAAAACAGACTTGGGGTTACTTGTGTTTTAGGCTTTCCCCTTGGCGGCCAGGTAGGTGCACCCACGCATGTGAGGTACCGTTTTCATCAGGACACCTGTGGGAACGCGGGACGGTAGGCCATGTGTTGTTGGGGGCGTGTTTCGATGGGTGCGCCAAGCAAAATGTGCAGAAAAAGTGTTTTTTTCCCCACATTTCGGACTTTGCGGGGCTGTCTGGGTAATAAATTCTGGGGCGATGTGCCCAAATCATACCTCTGCGGTTTCCCACGGGTGTCCTCTTTTCAGAAATGCATGGGGTTCCCTGTTTTCCTTGGTGGCTTGGACACCCGAGGCCCATATCTGTATGATGTGAGAGTGTGACATTTCAGGTGTGAAAACAGACTTGGGGTTACTTGTGTTTTAGGCTTTCCCCTTGGCAGCCAGGTAGGGGCACCCACACATGTGAGGTACCGTTTTCATCGGGAAACCTGTGGGAACGCGTGACAGTAGGCCATGTGTTGTTGGGGGCGTGTTTCGATGGGTGCGTCGAGCGAAATGTGCGGAAAAAGTGTTTTTTTACCGACATTTCGGACTTTGCGGGGCTGTCTGGGTAAAAAATTCTGGGGCGATGTGAGCAAATCATACCTCTGCGGATTCCCACGGGTGTCCTCTTTTTCGGAAATGCATGGGGTTCCCTGTTTTCCTCGGTGGCTTGGACACCCGAGGCCCATATCTGTATGATGTGAGAGTGTGACATTTCAGGTGTGAAAACAGACTTGGGGTTACTTGTGTTTTAGGCTTTCCCCTTGGCAGCCAGGTAGGGGCACCCACACATGTGAGGTACCGTTTTCATCGGGACACCTGTGGGAACGCGTGACGGTAGGCCATGTGTTGTTGGGGGCGTGTTTCGATGGGTGCGTCGAGCGAAATGTGGCGAAAAAGGGTTTTTTTCCCCACATTTCAGACTTTCCAGGGCTGTCTGGGTAATAAATTCTGGGGCGATGTGCGCAAATCATACCTCTGCGGATTCCCACGGGTGTCCTCTTTTCGGAAATGCATGGGGTTCCCTGTTTTCCTCAATGGCTTGGACACCCCAGGCCCATATCTGTATGTTGTGCCGGTCGTCAGAATGGCTGAGATTCCCCTCTGCAAACAGACTTGGGGTTACTTGTGTTTTAGGCTTTCCCCTTGGCGGCCAGGTAGGTGCACCCACACATGTGAGGTACCGTTTTCATCAGGACACCTGTGGGAACGCGGGACGGTAGGCCATGTGTTGTTGGGGGCGTGTTTCGATGGGTGCGCCAAGCAAAATGTGCAGAAAATGCATTTTTTTCCCCACATTTCGGACTTTGCGGGGGTGTCTGGGTAATAAATTCTGGGGCGATGTGCGCAAATCAAAACTTTGCAGATTCCCACAGGTGTCCTCTTTTCGGAAATGCATGGGGTTACCTGTTTTCCTTGGTAACTTGGACAACCAAGGGCCATATCTGTATGATGTGAGAGTGTGACATTTCAGGTGTGAAAACAGACCTGGGGTTACTTGTGTTTTAGGATTTCCCCTTGGCAGCCAGGTAGGGGCACCCACACATGTGAGGTACCGTTTTCATCAGGACACTTGTGGGAACGCGGGACGGTAGGCCATGTGTTGTTGGGGGCGTGTTTCGATGGGTGCGCCAAGCAAAATGTGCAGAAAATGCGTTTTTTTCCCCACATTTCGACTTTGCGGGGGTGTCTGGGTAATAAATTCTGGGGCGATGTGCGCAAATCATACCTCTGAAGATTCCCACGGGTGTCCTCTTTTCGGAAATGCATGGGGTTCCCTGTTTTCCTTTGTGGCTTGGACACCCGAGGCCCATATCTGTATGATGTGAGAGTGTGACATTTCAGGTGTGAAAACAGACTTGGGGTTACTTGTGTTTTAGGCTTTCCCCTTGGCAGCCAGGTAGGGGCACCAACAAATGTGAGGTACCGTTTTCATCGGGAAACCTGTGGGAATGCGTGACGGTAGGCCATGTGTTGTTGGGGGCGTGTTTCGATGGGTGCGTCGAGCAAAATGTGCGGAAAAAGCGTTTTTTTCCTGACATTTCGGACTTTGCAGGGCTGTCTGGGTAATAAATTCTGGGGCGATGTGCAAATCATACCTCTGCGGATTCCCACGGGTGTCCTCTTTTCGGAAATGCATGGGGTTCCCTGTTTTCCTCGGTGGCTTGGACACCCGAGGCCCATATCTGTATGATGTGAGAGTGTGACATTTCAGGTGTGAAAACAGACTTGGGGTTACTTGTGTTTTAGGCTTTCCCCTTGGCAGCCAGGTAGGGGCACCCACACATGTGAGGTACCATTTTCATCGGGACACCTGTGGGAATGCGTGACGGTAGGCCATGTGTTGTTGCGGGCGTGTTTCGATGGGTGCGTCGAGCGAAATGTGCCGAAAAAGGGATTTTTTCCCCACATTTCAGACTTTGCAGGGCTGTCTGGGTAATAAATTCTGGGGCGATGTGCGCAAATCATACCTCTGCGGATTCCCACGGGTGTCCTCTTTTCGGAAATGCATGGGGTTCCCTGTTTTCCTCAATGGCTTGGACACCCGAGGCCCATATCTGTATGTTGTGCCGGTCGTCAGAATGGCTGAGATTCCCCTCTGAAAACAGACTTGGGGTTACTTGTGTTTTAGGCTTTCCCCTTGGCGGCCAGGTAGGTGCACCCACGCATGTGAGGTACCGTTTTCATCGGGACACGTGTGGGAACACGTGACGTTAGGCCATGTGTTGTTGGGGGCGTGTTTCGATGGGTGCGTCGAGCGAAATGTGCCGAAAAAGTGTTTTTTCCCCACATTTCGGACTTTGCGGGGCTGTCTGGGTAATAAATTCTGGGGCGATGTGCCCAAATCATACCTCTGCGGATTCCCACGGGTGTCCTCTTTTCAGAAATGCATGGGGTTCCCTGTTTTCCTTGGTAACTTGGACAACCGAGGCCCATATCTGTATGATGTGAGAGTGTGACATTTCAGGTGTGAAAACAGACTTGGGGTTACTTGTGTTTTAGGATTTCCCCTTGGCAGCCAGGTAGGGGCACCCACACATGTGAGGTACCGTTTTCATTGGGACACGTGTGGGAACACGTGACGTTAGGCCATGTGTTGTTGGGGGCGTGTTTCGATGGGTGCGTCGAGCGAAATGTGCCGAAAAAGTGTTTTTTTCCCCACATTTCGGACTTTGCAGGGCTGTCTGGGTAATAAATTCTGGGGCGATGTGCCCAAATCATACCTCTGCGGATTCCCACGGGTGTCCTCTTTTCAGAAATGCATGGGGTTCCCTGTTTTCCTTGGTGGCTTGGACACCCGAGGCCCATATCTGTATGATGTGAGAGTCTGACATTTCAGGTGTGAAAACAGACTTGGGGTTACTTGTGTTTTAGGCTTTCCCTTTGGCAGCCAGGTAGGGGCACCCACACATGTGAGGTACCGTTTTCATCGGGACACCTGTGGGAACGCGTGACGGTAGGCCATGTGTTGTTGTGGGCGTGTTTCAATGGGTGCGTCGAGTGAAATGTGCCAAAAAAGGGATTTTTTCCCCACATTTCAGACTTTGCAGGGCTGTCTGGGTAATAAATTCTCGGGCGATGTGTGCAAATCATACCTCTGCGGATTCCCACGGGTGTCCTCTTTTTGGAAATGCATGGGGTTCCCTGTTTTCCTCAATGGCTTGGACACCCGAGGCCCATATCTGTATGTTGTGCCGGTCGTCAGAATGGCTGAGATTCCCCTTTGAAAACAGACTTGGGGTTACTTGTGTTTTAGGCTTTCCCCTTGGCGGCCAGGTAGGTGCACCCACGCATGTGAGGTACCGTTTTCATCAGGACACCTGTGGGAACGCGGGACGGTAGGCCATGTGTTGTTGGGGGCGTGTTTCGATGGGTGCGCCAAGCAAAATGTGCAGAAAAAGTGTTTTTTTCCCCACATTTCGGACTTTGCGGGGCTGTCTGGGTAATAAATTCTGGGGCGATGTGCCCAAATCATACCTCTGTGGTTTCCCACGGGTGTCCTCTTTTCAGAAATGCATGGGGTTCCCTGTTTTCCTTGGTAACTTGGACAACCGAGGCCCATATCTGTATGATGTGAGAGTGTGACATTTCAGGTGTGAAAACAGACTTGGGGTTACTTGTGTTTTAGGCTTTCCCCTTCGCAGCCAGGTAGGTGCACCCACACATGTGAGGTACCGTTTTTATCGGGACACCTGTGGGAACGCGTGACGGTAGGCCATGTGTTGTTGGGGGCGTATTTTGTTGGGTGCGTCGAGCAAAATGTGCGGAAAAAGTGTTTTTTTCCCGACATTTCGGACTTTGCGGGGCTGTCTGGGTAAAAAATCCTGGGGCGATGTGGGCAAATCATACCTCTGTGTATCCCCACGGGTGTCCTCTTTTCGTAAATGCATGGGGTTCCCTGTTTTTTCTCGGTGGCTTGGACACCCGAGGCCCATATCTGTACGTTGTGCCGGTCGGCAGAATGTCTGAGATTTCCCTCTGAAAACAGACTTGGGGTTACTGGTGTTTTAGGCTTTCCCCTTGGCAGCCAGGTAGGTGCACCCACACATGTGAGGTACCATTTTTATCGGGACACCTGTGGGAACGTGTGACGGTAGGCCATGTGTTGTTGGGGGCGTGTTTCGATGGGTGCGTCGAGCGAAATGTGCAGAAAAAGTGTTTTTTTACCGACATTTCGGACTTTGCGGGGCTGTCTGGGTAAAAAATTCTGGGGCGATGTGAGCAAATCATACCTCTGCGGATTCCCACGGGTGTCCTCTTTTCGGAAATGCATGGGGTTCCCTGTTTTCCTTGGTGGCTTGGACACCCGAGGCCCATATCTGTATGATGTGAGAGTGTGACATTTCAGGTGTGAAAACAGACTTGGGGTTACTTGTGTTTTAGGCTTTCCCCTTGGCAGCCAGGTAGGGGCACGCACACATGTGAGGTACCGTTTTCATCGGGACACCTGTGGGAATGCGTGACGGTAGGCCATGTGTTGTTGGGGGCGTGTTTCGATGGATGCGTCGAGCGAAATGTGCCGAAAAAGTGTTTTTTCCCCACATTTCAGACTTTGCGGGGCTGTCTGGGTAATAAATTCTGGGGCGATGTGCGCAAATCATACCTCTGCGGATTCCCACGGGTGTCCTCTTTTCAGAAATGCATGGGGTTCCCTGTTTTCCTTGGTGGCTTGGACACCCGAGGCCCATATCTGTATGATGTGAGAGTGTGACATTTCAGGTGTGAAAACAGACTTGGGGTTACTTGTGTTTTAGGCTTTCCCCTTCGCAGCCAGGTAGGTGCACCCACACATGTGAGGTACCGTTTTCATCAGGACACCTGTGGGAACGCGTGACGGTAGGCCATGTGTTGTTGGGGGTGTGTTTCGATGGGTGCGTCGAGCAAAATGTGCGGAAAAAGCGTTTTTTTCCCGACTTTTCGGACTTTGCGGGGCTGTCTGGGTAATAAAATCTGGGGCGATGTGCGCAAATCATACCTCTGCGGATTCCCACGGGTGTCCTCTTTTCGGAAATGCATGGGGTTCCCTGTTTTCCTTGGTGGCTTGGACACCCGAGGCCCATATCTGTATGTTGTGCCGGTCGGCAGAATGGCTGAGATTCCCCTCTGCAAACAGACTTGGGGTTACTTGTGTTTTAGGCTTTCCCCCTGGTGGCCAGGTAGGTGCACCCACACATGTGAGGTACCGTTTTTACTGGGACACCTGTGGGAACGCGTGACGGTAGGCCATGTGTTGTTGGTGGCGTGTTTCGATGGGTGTGTCGAGCAAAATGTGCGGAAAAAGCGTTTTTTTCCTGACATTTCGGACTTTGCAGGGCTCTCTGGGTAATAAATTCTGGGGCGATGTGCAAATCATACCTCTGCGGATTCCCACGGGTGTCCTCTTTTCGGAAATGCATGGGGTTCCCTGTTTTCCTCGGTGGCTTGGACACCCGAGGCCCATATCTGTATGATGTGAGAGTGTGACATTTCAGGTGTGTAAACAGACTTGGGGTTACTTGTGTTTTAGGCTTTCCCCTTGGCGGCCAGGTAGGTGCACCCACACATGTGAGGTACCGTTTTTATTGGGACACCTGTGGGAACGCGTGACGGTAGGCCATGTGTTGTTGGGGGTGTGTTTCGATGGGTGCGTCGAGCGAAATGTGCGGAAAAAGCGTTTTTTTCCCGACATTTCGGATTTTGCAGGGCTGTCTGGGTAATAAATTCTGGGGCGATGTGCAAATCATACCTCTGCGGCTTCCCACAGGTGTCCTCTTTTCGGAAATGCATGGGGTTCCCTGTTTTCCTCGGTGGCTTGGACACCCGAGGCCCATATCTGTATGATGTGAGAGTGTGACATTTCAGGTGTGAAAACTGACTTGGGGTTACTTGTGTTTTAGGCTTTCCCCTTGGCAGCCAGGTAGGGGCACCCACACATGTGAGGTACCATTTTCATCGGGACACCTGTGGGAACGCGTGACGGTAGGCCATCTGTTGTTGGGGGCGTGTTTCGATGGGTGCGTCGAGCGAAATGTGCCGAAAAAGGGATTTTTTCCCCACATTTCGGACTTTGCAGGGCTGTCTGGGTAATAAATTCTGGGGCGATGTGCGCAAATCATACCTCTGCGGATTCCCACGGGTGTCCTCTTTTCGGAAATGCATGGGGTTCTCTGTTTTCCTCAATGGCTTGGACACCCGAGGCCCATATCTGTATGTTGTGCCGGTCGTCAGAATGGCTGAGATTCCCCTCTGAAAACAGACTTGGGGTTACTTGTGTTTTAGGCTTTCCCCTTGGCGGCCAGGTAGGTGCACCCACGCATGTGAGGTACCGTTTTCATCAGGACACCTGTGGGAACGCGGGACGGTAGGCCATGTGTTGTTGGGGGCGTGTTTCGATGGGTGCGCCAAGCAAAATGTGCAGAAAATGCATTTTTTTCCCCACATTTCGGACTTTGCGGGGGTGTCTGGGTAATAAATTCTGGGGCGATGTGCGCAAATCATACCTCTGTGGATTCCCACAGGTGTCCTCTTTTCGGAAATGCATGGGGTTACCTGTTTTCCTTGGTAACTTGGACAACCGAGGCCCATATCTGTATGATGTGAGAGTGTGACATTTCAGGTGTGAAAACAGACTTGGGGTTACTTGTGTTTTAGGATTTCCCCTTGGCAGCCAGGTAGGGGCACCCACACATGTGAGGTACCGTTTTCATCGGGACACATGTGGGAACACGTGACGTTAGGCCATGTGTTGTTGGGGGCGTGTTTCGATGGGTGCGTTGAGCGAAATGTGCCGAAAAAGTGTTTTTTTCCCCACATTTCGGACTTTGCGGGGCTGTCTGGGTAATAAATTCTGGGGCGATGTGCCCAAATCATACCTCTGCGGATTCCCACGGTGTCCTCTTTTCAGAAATGCATGGGGTTCCCTGTTTTCCTTGGTGGCTTGGACACCCGAGGCCCATATTTGTATGATGTGAGAGTGTGACATTTCAGGTGTGAAAACAGACTTGGGGTTACTTGTGTTTTAGGCTTTCCCCTTGGCAGCCAGGTAGGGGCACGCACACATGTGAGGTACCGTTTTCATCGGGACACCTGTGGGAACGCGTGACGGTAGGCCATGTGTTGTTGGGGGCGTGTTTCGATGGGTGCGTCGAGCGAAATGTGCCGAAAAAGTGTTTTTTTCCCCACATTTCGGACTTTGCGGGGCTGTCTGGGTAATAAATTCTGGGGCGATGTGCGCAAATCATACCTCTGCGGATTCCCACGGGTGTCCTCTTTTCAGAAATGCATGGGGTTCCCTGTTTTCCTTGGTGGCTTGGACACCCGAGGCCCATATCTGTATGATGTGAGAGTGTGACATTTCAGGTGTGAAAACAGACTTGGGGTTACTTGTGTTTTAGGCTTTCCCCTTGGCAGCCAGGTAGGGGCACCCACACATGTGAGGTACCATTTTCATCGGGACACCTGTGGGAACGAGTGACGGTAGGCCATGTGTTGTTGTGGGCGTGTTTCAATGGGTGCGTCGAGTGAAATGTGCCGAAAAAGGGATT
Organism: Ambystoma mexicanum; assembly: GCF_040938575.1. Taxonomy (NCBI): domain Eukaryota; kingdom Metazoa; phylum Chordata; class Amphibia; order Caudata; family Ambystomatidae; genus Ambystoma; species Ambystoma mexicanum. Next base: position 398,386,327 of record NC_090923.1, read on the forward strand.
TTTTCCCCACATTTCAGACTTTGCAGGGCTGTCTGGGTAATAAATTCTGGGGCGATGTGCGCAAATCATACCTCTGCGGATTCCCACGGGTGTCCTCTTTTTGGAAATGCATGGGGTTCCCTGTTTTCCTCAATGGCTTGGACACCCGAGGCCCATATCTGTATGTTGTGCCGGTCGTCAGAATGGCTGAGATTCCCCTTTGAAAACAGACTTGGGGTTACTTGTGTTTTAGGCTTTCCCCTTGGCGGTCAGGTAGGTGCACCCACGCATGTGAGGTACCGTTTTCATCAGGACACCTGTGGGAACGCGGGACGGTAGGCCATGTGTTGTTGGGGGCGTGTTTCGATGGGTGCGCCAAGCAAAATGTGCAGAAAATGCTTTTTTTTCCCCACATTTCGGACTTTGCGGGGGTGTCTGGGTAATAAATTCTGGGGCGATGTGCCCAAATCATACCTCTGCGGATTCCCACGGGTGTCCTCTTTTCAGAAATGCATGGGGTTCCCTGTTTTCCTTGGTAACTTGGACAACCGAGGCCCATATCTGTATGATGTGAGAGTGTGACATTTCAGGTGTGAAAACTGACTTGGGGTTACTTGTGTTTTAGGCTTTCCCCTTGGCAGCCAGGTAGGGGCACCCACACATGTGAGGTACCATTTTCATCGGGACACCTGTGGGAACGCGTGACGGTAGGCCATCTGTTGTTGGGGGCGTGTTTCGATGGGTGCGTCGAGCGAAATGTGCCGAAAAAGGGATTTTTTCCCCACATTTCGGACTTTGCAGGGCTGTCTGGGTAATAAATTCTGGGGCGATGTGCGCAAATCATACCTCTGCGGATTCCCACGGGTGTCCTCTTTTCGGAAATGCATGGGGTTCTCTGTTTTCCTCAATGGCTTGGACACCCGAGGCCCATATCTGTATGTTGTGCCGGTCGTCAGAATGGCTGAGATTCCCCTCTGAAAACAGACTTGGGGTTACTTGTGTTTTAGGCTTTCCCCTTGGCGGCCAGGTAGGTGCACCCACGCATGTGAGGTACCGTTTTCATCAGGACACCTGTGGGAACGCGGGACGGTAGGCCATGTGTTGTTGGGGGCGTGTTTCGATGGGTGCGCCAAGCAAAATGTGCAGAAAATGCATTTTTTTCCCCACATTTCGGACTTTGCGGGGGTGTCTGGGTAATAAATTCTGGGGCGATGTGCGCAAATCATACCTCTGTGGATTCCCACAGGTGTCCTCTTTTCGGAAATGCATGGGGTTACCTGTTTTCCTTGGTAACTTGGACAACCGAGGCCCATATCTGTATGATGTGAGAGTGTGACATTTCAGGTGTGAAAACAGACTTGGGGTTACTTGTGTTTTAGGATTTCCCCTTGGCAGCCAGGTAGGGGCACCCACACATGTGAGGTACCGTTTTCATCGGGACACATGTGGGAACACGTGACGTTAGGCCATGTGTTGTTGGGGGCGTGTTTCGATGGGTGCGTTGAGCGAAATGTGCCGAAAAAGTGTTTTTTTCCCCACATTTCGGACTTTGCGGGGCTGTCTGGGTAATAAATTCTGGGGCGATGTGCCCAAATCATACCTCTGCGGATTCCCACGGTGTCCTCTTTTCAGAAATGCATGGGGTTCCCTGTTTTCCTTGGTGGCTTGGACACCCGAGGCCCATATTTGTATGATGTGAGAGTGTGACATTTCAGGTGTGAAAACAGACTTGGGGTTACTTGTGTTTTAGGCTTTCCCCTTGGCAGCCAGGTAGGGGCACGCACACATGTGAGGTACCGTTTTCATCGGGACACCTGTGGGAACGCGTGACGGTAGGCCATGTGTTGTTGGGGGCGTGTTTCGATGGGTGCGTCGAGCGAAATGTGCCGAAAAAGTGTTTTTTTCCCCACATTTCGGACTTTGCGGGGCTGTCTGGGTAATAAATTCTGGGGCGATGTGCGCAAATCATACCTCTGCGGATTCCCACGGGTGTCCTCTTTTCAGAAATGCATGGGGTTCCCTGTTTTCCTTGGTGGCTTGGACACCCGAGGCCCATATCTGTATGATGTGAGAGTGTGACATTTCAGGTGTGAAAACAGACTTGGGGTTACTTGTGTTTTAGGCTTTCCCCTTGGCAGCCAGGTAGGGGCACCCACACATGTGAGGTACCATTTTCATCGGGACACCTGTGGGAACGAGTGACGGTAGGCCATGTGTTGTTGTGGGCGTGTTTCAATGGGTGCGTCGAGTGAAATGTGCCGAAAAAGGGATTTTTTCCCCACATTTCAGACTTTGCAGGGCTGTCTGGGTAATAAATTCTGGGGCGATGTGCGCAAATCATACCTCTGCGGATTCCCACGGGTGTCCTCTTTTTGGAAATGCATGGGGTTCCCTGTTTTCCTCAATGGCTTGGACACCCGAGGCCCATATCTGTATGTTGTGCCGGTCGTCAGAATGGCTGAGATTCCCCTTTGAAAACAGACTTGGGGTTACTTGTGTTTTAGGCTTTCCCCTTGGCGGTCAGGTAGGTGCACCCACGCATGTGAGGTACCGTTTTCATCAGGACACCTGTGGGAACGCGGGACGGTAGGCCATGTGTTGTTGGGGGCGTGTTTCGATGGGTGCGCCAAGCAAAATGTGCAGAAAATGCTTTTTTTTCCCCACATTTCGGACTTTGCGGGGGTGTCTGGGTAATAAATTCTGGGGCGATGTGCCCAAATCATACCTCTGCGGATTCCCACGGGTGTCCTCTTTTCAGAAATGCATGGGGTTCCCTGTTTTCCTTGGTAACTTGGACAACCGAGGCCCATATCTGTATGATGTGAGAGTGTGACATTTCAGGTGTGAAAACAGACTTGGGGTTACTTGTGTTTTAGGCTTTCCCCTTCGCAGCCAGGTAGGTGCACCCACACATGTGAGGTACCGTTTTTATCGGGACACCTGTGGGAACGCGTGACAGTATGCCATGTGTTGTTGGGGGCGTATTTTGTTGGGTGCGTCGAGCAAAATGTGCGGAAAAAGTGTTTTTTTCCCGACATTTCGGACTTTGCGGGGCTGTCTGGGTAAAAAATCCTGGGGCGATGTGGGCAAATCATACCTCTGTGTATCCCCACGAGTGTCCTCTTTTCGTAAATGCATGGGGTTCCCTGTTTTTTCTCGGTGGCTTGGACACCCGAGGCCCATATCTGTACGTTGTGCCGGTCGGCAGAATGTCTGAGATTTCCCTCTGAAAACAGACTTGGGGTTACTGGTGTTTTAGGCTTTCCCCTTGGCAGCCAGGTAGGTGCACCCACACATGTGAGGTACCATTTTTATCGGGACACCTGTGGGAACGCGTGACGGTAGGCCATGTGTTGTTGGGGGCGTGTTTCGATGGGTGCGTCGAGCGAAATGTGCGGAAAAAGTGTTTTTTTACCGACATTTCGGACTTTGCGGGGCTGTCTGGGTAAAAAATTCTGGGGCGATGTGAGCAAATCATACCTCTGCGGATTCCCACGGGTGTCCTCTTTTTGGAAATGCATGGGGTTCCCTGTTTTCCTTGGTGGCTTGGACACCCGAGGCCCATATCTGTATGATGTGAGAGTGTGACATTTCAGGTGTGAAAACAGACTTGGGGTTACTTGTGTTTTAGGCTTTCCCCTTGGCAGCCAGGTAGGGGCACGCACACATGTGAGGTACCGTTTTCATCGGGACACCTGTGGGAACGCGTGACGGTAGGCCATGTGTTGTTGGGGGCGTGTTTCGATGGATGCGTCGAGCGAAATGTGCCGAAAAAGTGTTTTTTCCCCACATTTCGGACTTTGCGGGGCTGTCTGGGTAATAAATTCTGGGGCGATGTGCGCAAATCATACCTCTGCGGATTCCCACGGGTGTCCTCTTTTCAGAAATGCATGGGGTTTCCTGTTTTCCTTGGTGGCTTGGACACCCGAGGCCCATATCTGTATGATGTGAGAGTGTGACATTTCAGGTGTGAAAACAGACTTGGGGTTACTTGTGTTTTAGGCTTTCCCCTTTGCAGCCAGGTAGGTGCACCCACACATGTGAGGTACCGTTTTCATCGGGACACCTGTGGGAACGCGTGACGGTAGGCCATGTGTTGTTGGGGGCGTGTTTCGATGGGTGCGTCGAGCAAAATGTGCGGAAAAAGCGTTTTTTTCCCGACTTTTCGGACTTTGCGGGGCTGTCTGGGTAATAAAATCTGGGGCGATGTGCGCAAATCATACCTCTGCGGATTCCCACGGGTGTCCTCTTTTCGGAAATGCATGGGGTTCCCTGTTTTCCTTGGTGGCTTGGACACCCGAGGCCCATATCTGTATGTTGTGCCGGTCGGCAGAATGGCTGAGATTCCCCTCTGCAAACAGACTTGGGGTTACTTGTGTTTTAGGCTTTCCCCTTGGCGGCCAGGTAGGTGCACCCACACATGTGAGGTACCGTTTTTACTGGGACACCTGTGGGAACGCGTGACGGTAGGCCATGTGTTGTTGGGGGCGTGTTTCGATGGGTGTGTCGAGCAAAATGTGCGGAAAAAGCATTTTTTTCCTGACATTTCGGACTTTGCAGGGCTGTCTGGGTAATAAATTCTGGGGCGATGTGCAAATCATACCTCTGCGGATTCCCACGGGTGTCCTCTTTTTGGAAATGCATGGGGTTCCCTGTTTTCCTCGGTGGCTTGGACACCCGAGGCCCATATATGTATGATGTGAGAGTGTGACATTTCAGGTGTGAAAACAGACTTGGGGTTACTTGTGTTTTAGGCTTTCCCCTTGGCGGCCAGGTAGGTGCACCCACACATGTGAGGTACCGTTTTTATTGGGACACCTGTGGGAACGCGTGACAGTAGGCCATGTGTTGTTGGGGGTGTGTTTCGATGGGTGCGTCGAGCGAAATGTGCGGAAAAAGCGTTTTTTTCCCGACATTTCGGACTTTGCAGGGCTGTCTGGGTAATAAATTCTGGGGCGATGTGCAAATCATACCTCTGCGGCTTCCCACAGGTGTCCTCTTTTCGGAAATGCATGGGGTTCCCTGTTTTCCTCGGTGGCTTGGACACCCGAGGCCCATATCTGTATGATGTGAGAGTGTGACATTTCAGGTGTGAAAACAGACTTGGGGTTACTTGTGTTTTAGGCTTTCCCCTTGGCAGCCAGGTAGGGGCACCCACACATGTGAGGTACTGTTTTCATCGGGACACCTGTGGGAACGCGTGACGGTAGGCCATGTGTTGTTGGGGGCATGTTTCGATGGGTGCGTCGAGTGAAATGTGCCAAAAAAGGGTTTTTTTTCCCCACATTTCAGACTTTCCAGGGCTGTCTGGGTAATAAATTCTGGGGCGATGTGCGCAAATCATACCTCTGCGGATTCCCACGGGTGTCCTCTTTTCGGAAATGCATGGGGTTCCCTGTTTTCCTCAATGGCTTGGACACCCGAGGCCCATATCTGTATGTTGTGCCGGTCGTCAGAATGGCTGAGATTCCCCTCTGAAAACAGACTTGGGGTTACTTGTGTTTTAGGCTTTCCCCTTGGCGGCCAGGTAGGTGCACCCACGCATGTGAGGTACCGTTTTCATCAGGACACCTGTGGGAACGCGGGACGGTAGGCCATGTGTTGTTGGGGGTGTGTTTCGATGGGTGCACCAAGCAAAATGTTCAGAAAATGCATTTTTTTCCCCACATTTCGGACTTTGCGGGGGTGTCTGGGTAATAAATTCTAGGGCGATGTGCGCAAATCATACCTTTGCAGATTCCCACAGGTGTCCTCTTTTCGGAAATGCATGGGGTTACCTGTTTTCCTTGGTAACTTGGACAACCAAGGGCCATATCTGTATGATGTGAGAGTGTGACATTTCAGGTGTGAAAACAGACTTGGGGTTACTTGTGTTTTAGGATTTCCCCTTGGCAGCCAGGTAGGGGCACCCACACATGTGAGGTACCGTTTTCATCAGGACACCTGTGGGAACGCGGGATGGTAGGCCATGTGTTGTTGGGGGCGTGTGTCGATGGGTGCGCCAAGCAAAATGTGCAGAAAATGCGTTTTTTTCCCCACATTTCGACTTTGCAGGGGTGTCTGGGTAATAAATTCTGGGGCGATGTGCGCAAATCATACCTCTGAAGATTCCCACGGGTGTCCTCTTTTCTGAAATGCATGGGGTTTCCTGTTTTCCTTGGTGGCTTGGACACCCGAGGCCCATATCTGTATGATGTGAGAGTGTGACATTTCAGGTGTGAAAACAGACTTGGGGTTACTTGTGTTTTAGGCTTTCCCCTTGGCAGCCAGGTAGGGGCACCCAAACATGTGAGGTACTGTTTTCATCGGGAAACCTGTGGGAAAGCGTGACGGTAGGCCATGTGTTGTTGGGGGCGTGTTTCGATGGGTGCGTCGAGCAAAATGTGCGGAAAAAGCGTTTTTTTCCTGACATTTCGGACTTTGCAGGGCTGTCTGGGTAATAAATTCTGGGGCGATGTGCAAATCATACCTCTGCGGATTCCCACGGGTGTCCTCTTTTCGGAAATGCATGGGGTTCCCTGTTTTCCTCGGTGGCTTGGACACCCGAGGCCCATATCTGTATGATGTGAGAGTGTGACATTTCAGGTGTGAAAACAGACTTGGGGTTACTTGTGTTTTAGGCTTTCCCCTTGGCAGCCAGGTAGGGGCACCCACACATGTGAGGTACTATTTTCATCGGGACACCTGTGGGAACGCGTCACGGTAGGCCATGTGTTGTTGGGGGCGTGTTTCGATGGGTGCGTCGAGCAAAATGTGCCGAAAAAGGGATTTTTTCCCCACATTTCAGACTTTGCAGGGCTGTCTGGGTAATAAATTCTGGGGCGATGTGCGCAAATCATACCTCTGCGGATTCCCACGGGTGTCCTCTTTTCGGAAATGCATGGGGTTCCCTGTTTTCCTCAATGGCTTGGACACCCGAGGCCCATATCTGTATGTTGTGCCGGTCGTCAGAATGGCTGAGATTCCCCTCTGAAAACAGACTTGGGGTTACTTGTGTTTTAGGCTTTCCCTTTGGCGGCCAGGTAGGTGCACCCACGCATGTGAGGTACCGTTTTCATCAGGACACCTGTGGGAGCGCGGGACGGTAGGCCATGTGTTGTTGGGGGCGTGTTTCGATGGGTGCGCCAAGCAAAATGTGCAGAAAATGCATTTTTTTCCCCACATTTCGGACTTTGCGGGGGTGTCTGGGTAATAAATTCTGGGGCGATGTGCGCAAATCATACCTCTGTGGATTCCCACAGGTGTCCTCTTTTCGGAAATGCATGGGGTTACCTGTTTTCCTTGGTAACTTGGACAACCGAGGCCCATATCTGTATGATGTGAGAGTGTGACATTTCAGGTGTGAAAACAGACTTGGGGTTACTTGTGTTTTAGGCTTTCCCCTTGGCGGCCAGGTAGGTGCACCCACACATGTGAGGTACCGTTTTTATTGGGACACCTGTGGGAACGCGTGACGGTAGGCCATGTGTTGTTGGGGGCGTGTTTCGATGGGTGTGTCGAGCAAAATGTGCGGAAAAAGCGTTTTTTTCCTGACATTTCGGACTTTGCAGGGCTCTCTGGGTAATAAATTCTGGGGCGATGTGCAAATCATACCTCTGCGGATTCCCACGGGTGTCCTCTTTTCGGAAATGCATGGGGTTCCCTGTTTTCCTCGGTGGCTTGGACACCCGAGGCCCATATCTGTATGATGTGAGAGTGTGACATTTCAGGTGTGAAAACAGACTTGGGGTTACTTGTGTTTTAGGCTTTCCCCTTGGCGGCCAGGTAGGTGCACCCACACATGTGAGGTACCGTTTTTATTGGGACACCTGTGGGAACGCGTGACGGTAGGCCATGTGTTGTTGGGGGTGTGTTTCGATGGGTGCGTCGAGCGAAATGTGCGGAAAAAGCGTTTTTTTCCCGACATTTCGGACTTTGCAGGGCTGTCTGGGTAATAAATTCTGGGGCGATGTGCAAATCATACCTCTGCGGCTTCCCACAGGTGTCCTCTTTTCGGAAATGCATGGGGTTCCCTGTTTTCCTCAGTGGCTTGGACACCCGAGGCCCATATCTGTATGATGTGAGAGTGTGACATTTCAGGTGTGAAAACAGACTTGGGGTTACTTGTGTTTTAGGCTTTCCCCTTGGCAGCCAGGTAGGGGCACCCACACATGTGAGGTACCATTTTCATCGGGACACGTGTGGGAACGCGTGACGGTAGGCCATGTGTTGTTGGGGGCGTGTTTCGATGGGTGCGTCGAGCGAAATGTGCCGAAAAAGGGATTTTTTCCCCACATTTCAGACTTTGCAGGGCTGTCTGGGTAATAAATTCTGGGGCGATGTGCGCAAATCATACCTCTGCGGATTCCCACGGGTGTCCTCTTTTCGGAAATGCATGGGGTTCCCTGTTTTCCTCAATGGCTTGGACACCCGAGGCCCATATCTGTATGTTGTGCCGGTCGTCAGAATGGCTGAGATTCCCCTCTGAAAACAGACTTGGGGTTACTTGTGTTTTAGGCTTTCCCCTTGGCGGCCAGGTAGGTGCACCCACGCATGTGAGGTACCGTTTTCATCAGGACACCTGTGGGAACGCGGGACGGTAGGCCATGTGTTGTTGGGGGCGTGTTTCGATGGGTGCGCCAAGCAAAATGTGCAGAAAATGCATTTTTTTCCCCACATTTCGGACTTTGCGGGGGTGTCTGGGTAATAAATTCTGGGGCGATGTGCGCAAATCATACCTCTGCGGATTCCCACAGGTGTCCTCTTTTCGGAAATGCATGGGGTTACCTGTTTTCCTTGGTAACTTGGACAACCGAGGCCCCTATCTGTATGATGTGAGAGTGTGACATTTCAGGTGTGAAAACAGACTTGGGGTTACTTGTGTTTTAGGATTTCCCCTTGGCAGCCAGGTAGGGGCACCCACACATGTGAGGTACCGTTTTCATCGGGACACGTGTGGGAACACGTGACGTTAGGCCATGTGTTGTTGGGGGCGTGTTTCGATGGGTGCGTTGAGCGAAATGTGCCGAAAAAGTGTTTTTTTCCCCACATTTCGGACTTTGCGGGGCTGTCTGGGTAATAAATTCTGGGGCGATGTGCCCAAATCATACCTCTGCGGATTCCCACGGGTGTCCTCTTTTCAGAAATACATGGGGGTCCCTGTTTTCCTTGGTGGCTTGGACACCCGAGGCCCATATCTGTATGATGTGAGAGTGTGACATTTCAGGTGTGAAAACAGACTTGGGGTTACTTGTGTTTTAGGCTTTACCCTTGGCAGCCAGGTAGGGGCACGCACACATGTGAGGTACCGTTTTCATCGGGACACCTGTGGGAACGCGTGACGGTAGGCCATGTGTTGTTGGGGGCGTGTTTCGATGGGTGCTTCGAGCGAAATGTGCCGAAAAAGTGTTTTTTTCCCCACATTTCGGACTTTGCGGGGCTGTCTGGGTAATAAATTCTGGGGCGATGTGCGCAAATCATACCTCTGCGGATTCCCACGGGTGTCCTCTTTTCAGAAATGCATGGGGTTCCCTGTTTTCCTTGGTGGCTTGGACACCCGAGGCCCATATCTGTATGATGTGAGAGTGTGACATTTCAGGTGTGAAAACAGACTTGGGGTTACTTGTGTTTTAGGCTTTCCCCTTGGCAGCCAGGTAGGGGCACCCACACATGTGAGGTACCATTTTCATCGGGACACCTGTGGGAACGCGTGACGGTAGGCCATGTGTTGTTGTGGGCGTGTTTCAATGGGTGCGTCGAGTGAAATGTGCCGAAAAAGGGATTTTTTCCCCACATTTCAGACTTTGCAGGGCTGTCTGGGTAATACATTCTGGGGCGATGTGCGCAAATCATACCTCTGCGGATTCCCACGGGTGTCCTCTTTTTGGAAATGCATGGGGTTCCCTGTTTTCCTCAATGGCTTGGACACCCGAGGCCCATATCTGTATGTTGTGCCGGTCGTCAGAATGGCTGAGATTCCCCTTTGAAAACAGACTTGGGGTTACTTGTGTTTTAGGCTTTCCCCTTGGCGGCCAGGTAGGTGCACCCACGCATGTGAGGTACCGTTTTCATCAGGACACCTGTGGGAACGCGGGACGGTAGGCCATGTGTTGTTGGGGGCGTGTTTCGATGGGTGCGCCAAGCAAAATGTGCAGAAAATGCTTTTTTTTCCCCACATTTCGGACTTTGCGGGGGTGTCTGGGTAATAAATTCTGGGGCGATGTGCCCAAATCATACCTCTGCGGATTCCCACGGGTGTCCTCTTTTCAGAAATTCATGGGGTTCCCTGTTTTCCTTGGTAACTTGGACAACCGAGGCCCATATCTGTATGATGTGAGAGTGTAACATTTCAGGTGTGAAAACAGACTTGGGGTTACTTGTGTTTTAGGCTTTCCCCTTCGCAGCCAGGTAGGTGCACCCACACATGTGAGGTACCGTTTTTATCGGGACACCTGTGGGAACGCGTGACAGTATGCCATGTGTTGTCGGGGGCGTATTTTGTTGGGTGCGTCGAGCAAAATGTGCGGAAAAAGTGTTTTTTTCCCGACATTTTGGACTTTGCGGGGCTGTCTGGGTAAAAAATTCTGGGGCGATGTGAGCAAATCATACCTCTGCGGATTCCCACGGGTATCCTCTTTTCAGAAATGCATGGGGTTCCCTGTTTTCCTTGGTGGCTTGGACACCCGAGGCCCATATCTGTATGATGTGAGAGTGTGACATTTCAGGTGTGAAAACAGACTTGGGGTTACTTGTGTTTTAGGCTTTCCCCTTGGCAGCCAGGTAGGGGCACGCACACATGTGAGGTACCGTTTACATCGGGACACCTCTGGGAAGGCGTGACGGTAGGCCATGTGTTGTTGGGGGCGTGTTTCGATGGATGCGTCGAGCGAAATGTGCCGAAAAAGTGTTTTTTCCCCACATTTCGGACTTTGCGGGGCTGTCTGGGTAATAAATTCTGGGGCGATGTGCGCAAATCATACCTCTGCGGATTCCCACGGGTGTCCTCTTTTCAGAAATGCATGGGGTTCCCTGTTTTCCTTGGTGGCTTGGACACCCGAGGCCCATATCTGTATGATGTGAGAGTGTGACATTTCAGGTGTGAAAACAGACTTGGGGTTACTTGTGTTTTAGGCTTTCCCCTTCGCAGCCAGGTAGGTGCACCCACACATGTGAGGTACCGTTTTTATCGGGACACCTGTGGGAACGCGTGACGGTAGGCCATGTGTTGTTGGGGGCGTATTTCGAAGGGTGCGTCGAGCAAAATGTGCGGAAAAAGCGTTTTTTTCCCGACTTTTCGGACTTTGCGGGGCTGTCTGGGTAATAAAATCTGGGGCGATGTGCGCAAATCATACCTCTGCGGATTCCCACGGGTGTCCTCTTTTCGGAAATGCATGGGGTTCCCTGTTTTCCTTGGTGGCTTGGACACCCGAGGCCCATATCTGTATGATGTGAGAGTGTGACATTTCAGGTGTGAAAACAGACTTGGGGTTACTTGTGTTTTAGGCTTTACCCTTGGCAGCCAGGTAGGGGCACGCACACATGTGAGGTACCGTTTTCATCGGGACACCTGTGGGAACGCGTGACGGTAGGCCATGTGTTGTTGGGGGCGTGTTTCGATGGGTGCTTCGAGCGAAATGTGCCGAAAAAGTGTTTTTTTCCCCACATTTCGGACTTTGCGGGGCTGTCTGGGTAATAAATTCTGGGGCGATGTGCGCAAATCATACCTCTGCGGATTCCCACGGGTGTCCTCTTTTCAGAAATGCATGGGGTTCCCTGTTTTCCTTGGTGGCTTGGACACCCGAGGCCCATATCTGTATGATGTGAGAGTGTGACATTTCAGGTGTGAAAACAGACTTGGGGTTACTTGTGTTTTAGGCTTTCCCCTTGGCAGCCAGGTAGGGGCACCCACACATGTGAGGTACCATTTTCATCGGGACACCTGTGGGAACGCGTGACGGTAGGCCATGTGTTGTTGTGGGCGTGTTTCAATGGGTGCGTCGAGTGAAATGTGCCGAAAAAGGGATTTTTTCCCCACATTTCAGACTTTGCAGGGCTGTCTGGGTAATACATTCTGGGGCGATGTGCGCAAATCATACCTCTGCGGATTCCCACGGGTGTCCTCTTTTTGGAAATGCATGGGGTTCCCTGTTTTCCTCAATGGCTTGGACACCCGAGGCCCATATCTGTATGTTGTGCCGGTCGTCAGAATGGCTGAGATTCCCCTTTGAAAACAGACTTGGGGTTACTTGTGTTTTAGGCTTTCCCCTTGGCGGCCAGGTAGGTGCACCCACGCATGTGAGGTACCGTTTTCATCAGGACACCTGTGGGAACGCGGGACGGTAGGCCATGTGTTGTTGGGGGCGTGTTTCGATGGGTGCGCCAAGCAAAATGTGCAGAAAATGCTTTTTTTTCCCCACATTTCGGACTTTGCGGGGGTGTCTGGGTAATAAATTCTGGGGCGATGTGCCCAAATCATACCTCTGCGGATTCCCACGGGTGTCCTCTTTTCAGAAATTCATGGGGTTCCCTGTTTTCCTTGGTAACTTGGACAACCGAGGCCCATATCTGTATGATGTGAGAGTGTAACATTTCAGGTGTGAAAACAGACTTGGGGTTACTTGTGTTTTAGGCTTTCCCCTTCGCAGCCAGGTAGGTGCACCCACACATGTGAGGTACCGTTTTTATCGGGACACCTGTGGGAACGCGTGACAGTATGCCATGTGTTGTCGGGGGCGTATTTTGTTGGGTGCGTCGAGCAAAATGTGCGGAAAAAGTGTTTTTTTCCCGACATTTTGGACTTTGCGGGGCTGTCTGGGTAAAAAATTCTGGGGCGATGTGAGCAAATCATACCTCTGCGGATTCCCACGGGTATCCTCTTTTCAGAAATGCATGGGGTTCCCTGTTTTCCTTGGTGGCTTGGACACCCGAGGCCCATATCTGTATGATGTGAGAGTGTGACATTTCAGGTGTGAAAACAGACTTGGGGTTACTTGTGTTTTAGGCTTTCCCCTTGGCAGCCAGGTAGGGGCACAAACACATGTGAGGTACCGTTTTCATCGGGACACCTCTGGGAAGGCGTGACGGTAGGCCATGTGTTGTTGGGGGCGTGTTTCGATGGATGCGTCGAGCGAAATGTGCCGAAAAAGTGTTTTTTCCCCACATTTCGGACTTTGCGGGGCTGTCTGGGTAATAAATTCTGGGGCGATGTGCGCAAATCATACCTCTGCGGATTCCCACGGGTGTCCTCTTTTCAGAAATGCATGGGGTTCCCTGTTTTCCTTGGTGGCTTGGACACCCGAGGCCCATATCTGTATGATGTGAGAGTGTGACATTTCAGGTGTGAAAACAGACTTGGGGTTACTTGTGTTTTAGGCTTTCCCCTTCGCAGCCAGGTAGGTGCACCCACACATGTGAGGTACCGTTTTTATCGGGACACCTGTGGGAACGCGTGACGGTAGGCCATGTGTTGTTGGGGGCGTATTTCGAAGGGTGCGTCGAGCAAAATGTGCGGAAAAAGCGTTTTTTTCCCGACTTTTCGGACTTTGCGGGGCTGTCTGGGTAATAAAATCTGGGGCGATGTGCGCAAATCATACCTCTGCGGATTCCCACGGGTGTCCTCTTTTCGGAAATGCATGGGGTTCCCTGTTTTCCTTGGTGGCTGGACACCCGAGGCCCATATCTGTATGTTGTGCCGGCCGGCAGAATGGCTGAGATTCCCCTCTGCAAACAGACTTGGGGTTACTTGTGTTTTAGGCTTTCCCCTTGGCGGCCAGGTAGGTGCACCCACACATGTGAGGTACCGTTTTTACTGGGACACCTGTGGGAACGCGTGACGGTAGGCCATGTGTTGTTGGGGGCGTGTTTCGATGGGTGTGTCGAGCAAAATGTGCGGAAAAAGCGTTTTTTTCCTGACATTTCGGACTTTGCAGGGCTGTCTGGGTAATAAATTCTGGGGCGATGTGCAAATCATACCTCTGCGGATTCCCACGGGTGTCCTCTTTTCGGAAATGCATGGGGTTCCCTGTTTTCCTCGGTGGCTTGGACACCCGAGGCCCATATCTGTATGATGTGAGAGTGTGACATTTCAGGTGTGAAAACAGACTTGGGGTTACTTGTGTTTTAGGCTTTCCCCTTGGTGGCCAGGTAGGTGCACCCACACATGTGAGGTACCGTTTTTATTGGGACACCTGTGGGAACGCGTGACAGTAGGCCATGTGTTGTTGGGGGTGTGTTTCGATGGGTGCGTCGAGCGAAATGTGCGGAAAAAGCATTTTTTTCCCGACATTTCGGACTTTGCAGGGCTGTCTGGGTAATAAATTCTGGGGCGATGTGCAAATCATACCTCTGCGGCTTCCCACAGGTGTCCTCTTTTCGGAAATGCATGGGGTTCCCTGTTTTCCTCGGTGGCTTGGACACCCGAGGCCCATATCTGTATGATGTGAGAGTGTGACATTTCAGGTGTGAAAACAGACTTGGGGTTACTTGTGTTTTAGGCTTTCCCCTTGGCAGCCAGGTAGGGGCACCCACACATGTGAGGTACTGTTTTCATCGGGACACCTGTGGGAACGCGTGACGGTAGGCCATGTGTTGTTGGGGGCGTGTTTCGATGAGTGCGTCGAGCAAAATGTGCCGAAAAAGGGTTTTTTTCCCCACATTTCAGACTTTCCAGGGCTGTCTGGGTAATAAATTCTGGGGCGATGTGCGCAAATCATACCTCTGCGGATTCCCACGGGTGTCCTCTTTTCGGAAATGCATGGGGTTCCCTGTTTTCCTCAATGGCTTGGACACCCGAGGCCCATATCTGTATGTTGTGCCGGTCGTCAGAATGGCTGAGATTCCCCTCTGAAAACAGACTTGGGGTTACTTGTGTTTTAGGCTTTCCCCTTGGCGGCCAGGTAGGTGCACCCACGCATGTGAGGTACCGTTTTCATCAGGACACCTGTGGGAACGCGGGACGGTAGGCCATGTGTTGTTGGGGGCGTGTTTCGATGGGTGCACCAAGCAAAATGTTCAGAAAATGCATTTTTTTCCCCACATTTCGGACTTTGCGGGGGTGTCTGGGTAATAAATTCTAGGGCGATGTGCGCAAATCATACCTTTGCAGATTCCCACAGGTGTCCTCTTTTCGGAAATGCATGGGGTTACCTGTTTTCCTTGGTAACTTGGACAACCAAGGGCCATATCTGTATGATGTGAGAGTGTGACATTTCAGGTGTGAAAACAGACTTGGGGTTACTTGTGTTTTAGGATTTCCCCTTGGCAGCCAGGTAGGGGCACCCACACATGTGAGGTACCGTTTTCATCAGGACACCTGTGGGAACGCGGGACGGTAGGCCATGTGTTGTTGGGGGCGTGTTTCGATGGGTGCGCCAAGCAAAATGTGCAGAAAATGCGTTTTTTTCCCCACATTTCGACTTTGCGGGGGTGTCTGGGTAATAAATTCTGGGGCGATGTGCGCAAATCATACCTCTGAAGATTCCCACGGGTGTCCTCTTTTCGGAAATGCATGGGGTTTCCTGTTTTCCTTGGTGGCTTGGACACCCGAGGCCCATATCTGTATGATGTGAGAGTGTGACATTTCAGGTGTGAAAACAGACTTGGGGTTACATGTGTTTTAGGCTTTCCCCTTGGCAGCCAGGTAGGGGCACCCAAACATGTGAGGTACTGTTTTCATCGGGAAACCTGTGGGAAAGCGTGACGGTAGGCCATGTGTTGTTGGGGGCGTGTTTCGATGGGTGCGTCGAGCAAAATGTGCGGAAAAAGCGTTTTTTTCCTGACATTTCGGACTTTGCAGGGCTGTCTGGGTAATAAATTCTGGGGCGATGTGCGCAAATCATACCTCTGCGGATTCCCACGGGTGTCCTCTTTTCGGAAATGCATGGGGTTCCCTGTTTTCCTTGGTGGCTTGGACACCCGAGGCCCATATCTGTATGATGTGAGAGTGTGACATTTCAGGTGTGAAAACAGACTTGGGGTTACTTGTGTTTTAGGCTTTCCCCTTGGCAGCCAGGTAGGGGCACCCACACATGTGAGGTACCATTTTCATCGGGACACCTGTGGGAACGCGTGACGGTAGGCCATGTGTTGTTGGGGGCGTGTTTCGATGGGTGCGTCGAGCGAAATGTGCCGAAAAAGGGATTTTTTCCCCACATTTCAGACTTTGCAGGGCTGTCTGGGTAATAAATTCTGGGGCGATGTGCGCAAATCATACCTCTGCGGATTCCCACGGGTGTCCTCTTTTCGGAAATGCATGGGGTTCCCTGTTTTCCTCAATGGCTTGGACACCCGAGGCCCATATCTGTATGTTGTGCCGGTCGTCAGAATGGCTGAGATTCCCCTCTGAAAACAGACTTGGGGTTACTTGTGTTTTAGGCTTTCCCTTTGGCGGCCAGGTAGGTGCACCCACGCATGTGAGGTACCGTTTTCATCAGGACACCTGTGGGAGCGCGGGACGGTAGGCCATGTGTTGTTGGGGGCGTGTTTCGATGGGTGCGCCAAGCAAAATGTGCAGAAAATGCGTTTTTTTCCCCACATTTCGACTTTGCGGGGGTGTCTGGGTAATAAATTCTGGGGCGATGTGCGCAAATCATACCTCTGAAGATTCCCACGGGTGTCCTCTTTTCGGAAATGCATGGGGTTTCCTGTTTTCCTTGGTAACTTGGACAACCGAGGCCCATATCTGTATGATGTGAGAGTGTGACATTTCAGGTGTGAAAACAGACTTGGGGTTACTTGTGTTTTAGGATTTCCCCTTGGCAGCCAGGTAGGGGCACCCACACATGTGAGGTACCGTTTTCATCGGGACACGTGTGGGAACACGTGACGTTAGGCCATGTGTTGTTGGGGGTGTGTTTCGAAGGGTGCGTGGAGTGAAATGTGCCGAAAAAGTGTTTTTTTCACCACATTTCGGACTTTGCGGGGCTGTCTGGGTAATAAATTCTGGGGCGATGTGCCCAAATCATACCTCTGCGGATTCCCACGGGTGTCCTCTTTTCAGAAATGCATGGGGTTCCCTGTTTTCCTTGGTGGCTTGGACACCCGAGGCCCATATCTGTATGATGTGAGAGTGTGACATTTCAGGTGTGAAAACAGACTTGGGGTTACTTGTGTTTTAGGCTTTCCCCTTGGCAGCCAGGTAGGGGCACACACACATGTGAGGTACCATTTTCATCGGGACACCTGTGGGAACGCGTGACGGTAGGCAATGTGTTGTTGGGGGCGTGTTTCAATGGGTGCGTCGAGCGAAATGTGCCGAAAAAGTGTTATTTTCCCCACATTTCGGACTTTGCGGGGCTGTCTGGGTAATAAATTCTGGGGCGATGTGCGCAAATCATACCTCTGCGGATTCCCACTGGTGTCCTCTTTTCAGAAATGCATGGGGTTCCCTGTTTTCCTTGGTGGCTTGGACACCCGAGGCCCATATCTGTATGATGTGAGAGTGTGACATTTCAGGTGTGAAAACAGACTTGGGGTTACTTGTGTTTTAGGCTTTCCCCTTGGCAGCCAGGTAGGGGCACCCACACATGTGAGGTACCGTTTTCATAGGGACACCTGTGGAAACGCGTGACGGTAGGCCATGTGTTGTTGTGGGCGTGTTTCAATGGGTGCGTCGAGTGAAATGTGCCGAAAAAGGGATTTTTTCCCCACATTTCAGACTTTGCAGGGCTGTCTGGGTAATAAATTCTGGGGCGATGTGCGCAAATCATACCTCTGCGGATTCCCACGGGTGTCCTCTTTTTGGAAATGCATGGGGTTCCTTGTTTTCCTCAATGGCTTGGACACCCGAGGCCCATATCTGTATGTTGTGCCGGTCGTCAGAATGGCTGAGATTCCCCTTTGAAAACAGACTTGGGGTTACTTGTGTTTTAGGCTTTCCCCTTGGCGGCCAGGTAGGTGCACCCACGCATGTGAGGTACCGTTTTCATCAGGACACCTGTGGGAATGCGGGACGGTAGGCCATGTGTTGTTGGGGGCGTGTTTCGATGGGTGCGCCAAGCAAAATGTGCAGAAAATGCATTTTTTTCCCCACATTTCGGACTTTGCGGGGGTGTCTGGGTAATAAATTCTGGGGCGATGTGCCCAAATCATACCTCTGCGGATTCCCACGGGTGTCCTCTTTTCAGAAATGCATGGGGTTCCCTGTTTTCCTTGGTGGCTTGGACACCCGAGGCCCATATCTGTATGATGTGAGAGTGTGACATTTCAGGTGTGAAAACAGACTTGGGGTTACTTGTGTTTTAGGCTTTCCCCTTCGCAGCCAGGTAGGTGCACCCACACATGTGAGGTACCGTTTTCATCGGGACACCTGTGGGAACGCGTGACGGTAGGCCATGTGTTGTTGGGGGCTTATTTTGTTGGGTGCGTCGAGCAAAATGTGCGGAAAAAGTGTTTTTTTCCCGACATTTCGGACTTTGCGGGGCTGTCTGGGTAAAAAATCCTGGGGCGATGTGGGCAAATCATACCTCTGTGTATCCCCACGGGTGTCCTCTTTTCGTAAATGCATGGGGTTCCCTGTTTTTTCTCGGTGGCTTGGACACCCGAGGCCCATATCTGTACGTTGTGCCGGTCGGCAGAATGTCTGAGATTTCCCTCTGAAAACAGACTTGGGGTTACTGGTGTTTTAGGCTTTCCCCTTGGCAGCCAGGTAGGTGCACCCACACATGTGAGGTACCATTTTTATTGGGACACCTGTGGGAACGCGTGACGGTAGGCCATGTGTTGTTGGGGGCGTGTTTCGATGGGTGCGTCGAGCGAAATGTGCGGAAAAAGTGTTTTTTTACCGACATTTCGGACTTTGCGGGGCTGTCTGGGTAATAAATTCTGGGGCGATGTGCGCAAATCATACCTCTGCGGATTCCCACTGGTGTCCTCTTTTCAGAAATGCATGGGGTTCCCTGTTTTCCTTGGTGGCTTGGACACCCGAGGCCCATATCTGTATGATGTGAGAGTGTGACATTTCAGGTGTGAAAACAGACTTGGGGTTACTTGTGTTTTAGGCTTTCCCCTTGGCAGCCAGGTAGGGGCACCCACACATGTGAGGTACCGTTTTCATCGGGACACCTGTGGAAACGCGTGACGGTAGGCCATGTGTTGTTGTGGGCGTGTTTCAATGGGTGCGTCGAGTGAAATGTGCCGAAAAAGGGATTTTTTCCCCACATTTCAGACTTTGCAGGGCTGTCTGGGTAATAAATTCTGGGGCGATGTGCGCAAATCATACCTCTGCGGATTCCCACGGGTGTCCTCTTTTTGGAAATGCATGGGGTTCCCTGTTTTCCTCAATGGCTTGGACACCCGAGGCCCATATCTGTATGTTGTGCCGGTCGTCAGAATGGCTGAGATTCCCCTTTGAAAACAGACTTGGGGTTACTTGTGTTTTAGGCTTTCCCCTTGGCGGCCAGGTAGGTGCACCCACGCATGTGAGGTACTGTTTTCATCAGGACACCTGTGGGAACGCGGGACGGTAGGCCATGTGTTGTTGGGGGCATGTTTCGATGGGTGCGCCAAGCAAAATGTGCAGAAAATGCATTTTTTTCCCCACATTTCGGACTTTGCGGGGGTGTCTGGGTAATAAATTCTGGGGCGATGTGCCCAAATCATACCTCTGCGGATTCCCACGGGTGTCCTCTTTTCAGAAATGCATGGGGTTCCCTGTTTTCCTTGGTGGCTTGGACACCCGAGGCCCATATCTGTATGATGTGAGAGTGTGACATTTCAGGTGTGAAAACAGACTTGGGGTTACTTGTGTTTTAGGCTTTCCCCTTCGCAGCCAGGTAGGTGCACCCACACATGTGAGGTACCGTTTTCATCGGGACACCTGTGGGAACGCGTGACGGTAGGCCATGTGTTGTTGGGGGCTTATTTTGTTGGGTGCGTCGAGCAAAATGTGCGGAAAAAGTGTTTTTTTCCTGACATTTCGGACTTTGCGGGGCTGTCTGGGTAAAAAATCCTGCGGCGATGTGGGCAAATCATACCTCTGTGTATCCCCACGGGTGTCCTCTTTTCGTAAATGCATGGGGTTCCCTGTTTTTTCTTGGTGGCTTGGACACCCGAGGCCCATATCTGTACGTTGTGCCGGTCGGCAGAATGTCTGAGATTTCCCTCTGAAAACAGACTTGGGGTTACTGGTGTTTTAGGCTTTCCCCTTGGCAGCCAGGTAGGTGCACCCACACATGTGAGGTACCATTTTTATCGGGACACCTGTGGGAACGCGTGACGGTAGGCCATGTGTTGTTGGGGGCGTGTTTCGATGGGTGCGTCGAGCGAAATGTGCGGAAAAAGTGTTTTTTTACCGACATTTCGGACTTTGCGGGGCTGTCTGGGTAAAAAATTCTGGGGCGATGTGAGCAAATCATACCTCTGCGGATTCCCACGGGTGTCCTCTTTTCGGAAATGCATGGGGTTTCCTCTTTTCCTTGGTGGCTTGGACACCCGAGGCCCATATCTGTATGATGTGAGAGTGTGACATTTCAGGTGTGAAAACAGACTTGGGGTTACTTGTGTTTTAGGCTTTCCCCTTGGCAGCCAGGTAGGGGCACGCAAACATGTGAGGTACCGTTTTCATCGGGACACCTGTGGGAACGCGTGACGGTAGGCCATGTGTTGTTGGGGGCGTGTTTCGATGGATGCGTTGAGCGAAATGTGCCGAAAAAGTGTTTTTTCCCCACATTTCGGACTTTGCGGGGCTGTCTGGGTAATAAATTCTGGGGCGATGTGCGCAAATCATACCTCTGTGGATTCCCACGGGTGTCCTCTTTTCAGAAATGCATGGGGTTCCCTGTTTTCCTTGGTGGCTTGGACACCCGAGGCCCATATCTGTATGATGTGAGAGTGTGACATTTCAGGTGTGAAAACAGACTTGGGGTTACTTGTGTTTTAGGCTTTCCCCTTCGCAGCCAGGTAGGTGCACCCACACATGTGAGGTACCGTTTTCATCGGGACACCTGTGGGAACGCGTGACGGTAGGCCATGTGTTGTTGGGGGCGTGTTTCGATGGGTGCGTCGAGCAAAATGTGCGGAAAAAGCGTTTTTTTCCCGACTTTTCGGACTTTGCGGGGCTGTCTGGGTAATAACATCTGGGGCGATGTGCGCAAATCATACCTCTGCGGATTCCCACAGGTGTCCTCTTTTTGGAAATGCATGGGGTTCCCTGTTTTCCTTGGTGGCTTGGACACCCGAGGCCCATATCTGTATGTTGTGCCGGTCGGCAGAATGGCTGAGATTCCCCTCTGCAAACAGACTTGGGGTTACTTGTGTTTTAGGCTTTCCCCTTGGCGGCCAGGTAGGTGCACCCACACATGTGAGGTACCGTATTTACTGGGACACCTGTGGGAACGCGTGACGGTAGGCCATGTGTTGTTGGGGGCGTGTTTCGATGGGTGCGTCGAGCAAAATGTGCGGAAAAAGCGTTTTTTTCCTGACATTTCGGACTTTGCAGGGCTG
The DNA here is from genome assembly GCF_040938575.1 of Ambystoma mexicanum. Lineage (NCBI taxonomy): Eukaryota > Metazoa > Chordata > Amphibia > Caudata > Ambystomatidae > Ambystoma > Ambystoma mexicanum. The sequence goes on from NC_090923.1 coordinate 398,407,723, forward strand.
TCTGGGTAATAAATTCTGGGGCGATGTGCAAATCATACCTCTGCGGATTCCCACGGGTGTCCTCTTTTCGGAAATGCATGGGGTTCCCTGTTTTCCTTGGTGGCTTGGACACCCGAGGCCCATATCTGTATGATGTGAGAGTGTGACATTTCAGGTGTGAAAACAGACTTGGGGTTACTTGTGTTTTAGGCTTTCCCCTTGGCAGCCAGGTAGGGGCACCCACACATGTGAGGTACCGTTTTCATCGGGACACCTGTGGGAACGCGTGACGGTAGGCCATGTGTTGTTGGGGGCGTGTTTCGATGGGTGCGTCGAGCGAAATGTGCCAAAAAAGGGATTTTTTCCCCACATTTCAGACTTTGCAGGGCTGTCTGGGTAATAAATTCTGGGGCGATGTGCGCAAATCATACCTCTGCGGATTCCCACGGGTGTCCTCTTTTCGGAAATGCAATGGGTTCCCTGTTTTCCTCAATGGCTTGGACACCCGAGGCCCATATCTGTATGTTGTGCCGGTCGTCAGAATGGCTGAGATTCCCCTCTGAAAACAGACTTGGGGTTACTTGTGTTTTAGGCTTTCCCCTTGGCGGCCAGGTAGGTGCACCCACGCATGTGAGGTACCGTTTTCATCAGGACACCTGTGGGAACGCGGGACAGTAGGCCATGTGTTGTTGGGGGCGTGTTTCGATGGGTGCGCCAAGCAAAATGTGCAGAAAATGCATTTTTTTCCCCACATTTCGGACTTTGCGGGGGTGTCTGGGTAATAAATTCTGGGGCAATGTGCGCAAATCATACCTCTGCGGATTCCCACAGGTGTCCTCTTTTCGGAAATGCATGGGGTTACCTGTTTTCCTTGGTAACTTGGACAACCGAGGCCCATATCTGTATGATGTGAGAGTGTGACATTTCAGGTGTGAAAACAGACTTGGGGTTACTTGTGTTTTAGGATTTCCCCTTGGCAGCCAGGTAGGGGCACCCACACATGTGAGGTACCGTTTTCATCGGGACACGTGTGGGAACACGTGACGGTAGGCCATGTGTTGTTGGGGGCGTGTTTCGATGGGTGCATCGAGCAAAATGTGCGGAAAAAGCGTTTTTTTCCCGACTTTTCGGACTTTGCGGGGCTGTCTGGGTAATAAAATCTGGGGCGATGTGCGCAAATCATACCTCTGCGGATTCCCACGGGTGTCCTCTTTTGGGAAATGCATGGGGTTCCCTGTTTTCCTTGGTGGCTTGGACACCCGAGGCCCATATCTGTATGTTGTGCCGGTCGGCAGAATGGCTGAGATTCCCCTCTGCAAACAGACTTGGGGTTACTTGTGTTTTAGGCTTTCCCCTTGGCGGCCAGGTAGGTGCACCCACACATGTGAGGTACCGTTTTTACTGGGACACCTGTGGGAACGCGTGACGGTAGGCCATGTGTTGTTGGGGGCGTGTTTCGATGGGTGCGTCGAGCGAAATGTGCGGATAAAGCGTTTTTTTCCTGACATTTCGGACTTTGCAGGGCTGTCTGGGTAATAAATTCTGGGGCGATGTGCAAATCATACCTCTGCGGATTCCCACGGGTGTCCTCTTTTCGGAAATGCATGGGGTTCCCTGTTTTCCTCGGTGGCTTGGACACCCGAGGCCCATATCTGTATGATGTGAGAGTGTGACATTTCAGGTGTGAAAACAGACTTGGGGTTACTTGTGTTTTAGGCTTTCCCCTTGGCAGCCAGGTAGGGGCACCCACACATGTGAGGTACCGTTTTCATCGGGACACCTGTGGGAAAGCGTGACGGTAGGCCATGTGTTGTTGGGGGCGTGTTTCGATGGGTGCGTCGAGCGAAATGTGTCGAAAAAGGGATTTTTTCCCCACATTTCAGACTTTGCAGGGCTGTCTGGGTAATAAATTCTGGGGCGATGTGCGCAAATCATACCTCTGCGGATTCCCACGGGTGTCCTCTTTTTGGAAATGCATGGGGTTCCCTGTTTTCCTCAATGGCTTGGATACCCGAGGCCCATATCTGTATGTTGTGCCGGTCGTCAGAATGGCTGAGATTCCCCTCTGAAAACAGACTTGGGGTTACTTGTGTTTTAGGCTTTCCCCTTGGCGGCCAGGTAGGTGCACCCACGCATGTGAGGTACGGTTTTCATCAGGACACCTGTGGGAACGCGGGACGGTAGGCCATGTGTTGTTGGGGGCGTGTTTCGATGGGTGCGCCAAGCAAAATGTGCAGAAAATGCATTTTTTTCCCCACATTTCGGACTTTGTGGGGGTGTCTGGGTAATACATTCTTGGGCAATGTGCGCAAATCATACCTCTGCGGATTCCCACAGGTGTCCTCTTTTCGGAAATGCATGGGGTTAACTGTTTTCCTTGGTAACTTGGACAACCGAGGCCCATATCTGTATGATGTGAGAGTGTGACATTTCAGGTGTGAAAACAGACTTGGGGTTACTTGTGTTTTAGGCTTTCCCCTTCGCAGCCAGGTAGGTGCACCCACACATGTGAGGTACCGTTTTCATCGGGACACCTGTGGGAACGCGTGACGGTAGGCCATGTGTTGTTGGGTGCTTATTTTGTTGGGTGCGTCGAGCAAAATGTGCGGAAAAAGTGTTTTTTTCCCGACATTTCGGACTTTGCGGGGCTGTCTGGGTAAAAAATCCTGGGGCGATGTGGGCAAATCATACCTCTGTGTATCCCCACGGGTGTCCTCTTTTCGTAAATGCATGGGGTTCCCTGTTTTTTCTCGGTGGCTTGGACACCCGAGGCCCATATCTGTACGTTGTGCCGGTCGGCAGAATGTCTGAGATTTCCCTCTGAAAACAGACTTGGGGTTACTGGTGTTTTAGGCTTTCCCCTTGGCAGCCAGGTAGGTGCACCCACACATGTGAGGTACCATTTTTATCGGGACACCTGTGGGAACGCGTGACGGTAGGCCATGTGTTGTTGGGTGCGTGTTTCGATGGGTGCGTCGAGCGAAATGTGCGGAAAAAGTGTTTTTTTACCGACATTTCGGACTTTGCGGGGCTGTCTGGGTAAAAAATTCTGGGGCGATGTGAGCAAATCATACCTCTGCGGATTCCCACGGGTGTCCTCTTTTCGGAAATGCATGGGGTTCCCTGTTTTCCTTGGTGGCTTGGACACCCGAGGCCCATATCTGTATGATGTGAGAGTGTGACATTTCAGGTGTGAAAACAGACTTGGGGTTACTTGTGTTTTAGGCTTTCCCCTTGGCAGCCAGGTAGGGGCACGCACACATGTGAGGTACCGTTTTCATCGGGACACCTGTGGGAACGCGTGACGGTAGGCCATGTGTTGTTGGGGGCGTGTTTCGATGGATGCGTCGAGCGAAATGTGCCGAAAAAGTGTTTTTTCCCCACATTTCGGACTTTGCGGGGCTGTCTGGGTAATAAATTCTGGGGCGATGTGCGCAAATCATACCTCTGCGGATTTCCACGGGTGTCCTCTTTTCAGAAATGCATGGGGTTCCCTGTTTTCCTTGGTGGCTTGGACACCCGAGGCCCATATCTGTATGATGTGAGAGTGTGACATTTCAGGTGTGAAAACAGACTTGGGGTTACTTGTGTTTTAGGCTTTCCCCTTCGCAGCCAGGTAGGTGCACCCACACATGTGAGGTACCGTTTTCATCGGGACACCTGTGGGAACGCGTGACGGTAGGCCATGTGTTGTTGGGGGCGTGTTTCGATGGGTGCGTCGAGCAAAATGTGCAGAAAAAGCGTTTTTTTCCCGACTTTTCGGACTTTGCGGGGCTGTCTGGGTAATAAAATCTGGGGCGATGTGCGCAAATCATACCTCTGCGGATTCCCACGGGTGTCCTCTTTTCGGAAATGCATGGGGTTCCCTGTTTTCCTTGGTGGCTTGGACACCCGAGGCCCATATCTGTATGTTGTGCCGGTCGGCAGAATGGCTGAGATTCCCCTCTGCAAACAGACTTGGGGTTACTTGTGTTTTAGGCTTTCCCCTTGGCGGCCAGGTAGGTGCACCCACACATGTGAGGTACCGTTTTTACTGGTACACCTGTGGGAACGCGTGACGGTAGGCCATGTGTTGTTGGGGGCGTGTTTCGATGGGTGCGTCGAGCAAAATGTGCGGAAAAAGCGTTTTTTTCCTGACATTTCGGACTTTGCAGGGCTGTCTGGGTAATAAATTCTGGGGCGATGTGCAAATCATACCTCTGCGGATTCCCACGGGTGTCCTCTTTTCGGAAATGCATGGGGTTCCCTGTTTTCCTTGGTGGCTTGGACACCCGAGGCCCATATCTGTATGATGTGAGAGTGTGACATTTCAGGTGTGAAAACAGACTTGGGGTTACTTGTGTTTTAGGCTTTCCCCTTGGCAGCCAGGTAGGGGCACCCACACATGTGAGGTACCGTTTTCATCGGGACACCTGTGGGAACACGTGACGGTAGGCCATGTGTTGTTGGGGGCGTGTTTCGATGGGTGCGTCGAGCGAAATGTGCCGAAAAAGGGATTTTTTCCCCACATTTCAGACTTTGCCGGGCTGTCTGGGTAATAAATTCTGGGGCGATGTGCGCAAATCATACCTCTGCGGATTCCCACGGGTGTCCTCTTTTCGGAAATGCAATGGGTTCCCTGTTTTCCTCAATGGCTTGGACACCCGAGGCCCATATCTGTATGTTGTGCCGGTCGTCAGAATGGCTGAGATTCCCCTCTGAAAACAGACTTGGGGTTACTTGTGTTTTAGGCTTTCCCCTTGGCGGCCAGGTAGGTGCACCCACGCATGTGAGGTACCGTTTTCATCAGGACACCTGTGGGAACGCGGGACGGTAGGCCATGTGTTGTTGGGGGCGTGTTTCGATGGGTGCGCCAAGCAAAATGTGCAGAAAATGCATTTTTTTCCCCACATTTCGGACTTTGTGGGGGTGTCTGGGTAATACATTCTTGGGCAATGTGCGCAAATCATACCTCTGCGGATTCCCACAGGTGTCCTCTTTTCGGAAATGCATGGGGTTACCTGTTTTCCTTGGTAACTTGGACAACCGAGGCCCATATCTGTATGATGTGAGAGTGTGACATTTCAGGTGTGAAAACAGACTTGGGGTTACTTGTGTTTTAGGATTTCCCCTTGGCAGCCAGGTAGGGGCACCCACACATGTGAGGTACCGTTTTCATCGGGACACGTGTGGGAACAGGTGAGGTTAGGCCATGTGTTGTTGGGGGCGTGTTTCGATGGGTGCGTCGAGCGAAATGTGCCGAAAAAGTGTTTTTTTCCCCACATTTCGGACTTTGCTGGGCTGTCTGGGTAATAAATTCTGGGGCGATGTGCCCAAATCATACCTCTGCGGATTCCCACGGGTGTCCTCTTTTCGGAAATGCATGGGGTTCCCTGTTTTCCTTGGTGGCTTGGACACCCGAGGCCCATATCTGTATGATGTGAGAGTGTGACATTTCAGGTGTGAAAACAGACTTGGGGTTACTTGTGTTTTAGGCTTTCCCCTTGGCAGCCAGGTAGGGGCACCCACACATGTGAGGTACCGTTTTCATCGGGACACCTGTGGGAACACGTGACGGTAGGCCATGTGTTGTTGGGGGCGTGTTTCGATGGGTGCGTCGAGCGAAATGTGCCGAAAAAGGGATTTTTTCCCCACATTTCAGACTTTGCCGGGCTGTCTGGGTAATAAATTCTGGGGCGATGTGCGCAAATCATACCTCTGCGGATTCCCACGGGTGTCCTCTTTTCGGAAATGCAATGGGTTCCCTGTTTTCCTCAATGGCTTGGACACCCGAGGCCCATATCTGTATGTTGTGCCGGTCGTCAGAATGGCTGAGATTCCCCTCTGAAAACAGACTTGGGGTTACTTGTGTTTTAGGCTTTCCCCTTGGCGGCCAGGTAGGTGCACCCACGCATGTGAGGTACCGTTTTCATCAGGACACCTGTGGGAACGCGGGACGGTAGGCCATGTGTTGTTGGGGGCGTGTTTCGATGGGTGCGCCAAGCAAAATGTGCAGAAAATGCATTTTTTTCCCCACATTTCGGACTTTGTGGGGGTGTCTGGGTAATACATTCTTGGGCAATGTGCGCAAATCATACCTCTGCGGATTCCCACAGGTGTCCTCTTTTCGGAAATGCATGGGGTTACCTGTTTTCCTTGGTAACTTGGACAACCGAGGCCCATATCTGTATGATGTGAGAGTGTGACATTTCAGGTGTGAAAACAGACTTGGGGTTACTTGTGTTTTAGGATTTCCCCTTGGCAGCCAGGTAGGGGCACCCACACATGTGAGGTACCGTTTTCATCGGGACACGTGTGGGAACAGGTGAGGTTAGGCCATGTGTTGTTGGGGGCGTGTTTCGATGGGTGCGTCGAGCGAAATGTGCCGAAAAAGTGTTTTTTTCCCCACATTTCGGACTTTGCTGGGCTGTCTGGGTAATAAATTCTGGGGCGATGTGCCCAAATCATACCTCTGCGGATTCCCATGGGTGTCCTCTTTTCAGAAATGCATGGGGTTCCCTGTTTTCCTTGGTGGCTTGGACACCCGAGGCCCATATCTGTATGATGTGAGAGTGTGACATTTCAGGTGTGAAAACAGACTTGGGGTTACTTGTGTTTTAGGCTTTCCCCTTGGCAGCCAGGTAGGTGCACCCACACATGTGAGGTACCGTTTTCATCGGGACACCGGTGGGAACGCGTGACATTAGGCCATGTGTTGTTGGGGGCGTATTTTGATGGGTGCGTCGAGCGAAATGTGCCGAAAAAGTGTTTTTTTCCCCACATTTCGGACTTTGCGGGGCTGTCTGGGTAATAAATTCTGGGGCGATGTGCGCAAATCATACCTCTGCGGATTCCCACGGGTGTCCTCTTTTCAGAAATGCATGGGGTTCCCTGTTTTCCTTGGTGGCCTGGACACCCGAGGCCCATATCTGTATGTTGTGCCGGTCGGCAGAATGGCTGAGATTCCCCTCTGCAAACAGACTTGGGGTTACTTGTGTTTTAGGCTTTCCCCTTGGCGGCCAGGTAGGTGCACCCACACATGTGAGGTACCGTTTTTACTGGGACACCTGTGGGAACGCGTGACGGTAGGCCATGTGTTGTTGGGGGCGTGTTTCGATGGGTGCGTCGAGCGAAATGTGCGGAAAAGGCGTTTTTTTCCTGACATTTCGGACTTTGCAGGGCTGTCTGGGTAATAAATTCTGGGGCGATGTGCAAATCATACCTCTGCGGATTCCCACGGGTGTCCTCTTTTCGGAAATGCATGGGGTTCCCTGTTTTCCTCGGTGGCTTGGACACCCGAGGCCCATATCTGTATGATGTGAGAGTGTGACATTTCAGGTGTGAAAACAGACTTGGGGTTACTTGTGTTTTAGGCTTTCCCCTTGGCAGCCAGGTAGGGGCACCCACACATGTGAGGTACCGTTTTCATCGGGACACCTGTGGGAACGCGTGACGGTAGGCCATGTGTTGTTGGGGGCGTGTTTCGATGGGTGCGTCGAGCGAAATGTGCCGAAAAAGGGATTTTTTCCCCACATTTCAGACTTTGCAGGGCTGTCTGGGTAATAAATTCTGGGGCGATGTGCGCAAATCATACCTCTGCGGATTCCCACGGGTGTCCTCTTTTTGGAAATGCATGGGGTTCCCTGTTTTCCTCAATGGCTTGGACACCCGAGGCCCATATCTGTATGTTGTGCCGGTCGTCAGAATGGCTGAGATTCCCCTCTGAAAACAGACTTAGGGTTACTTGTGTTTTAGGCTTTCCCCTTGGCGGCCAGGTAGGTGCACCCACGCATGTGAGGTACGGTTTTCATCAGGACACCTGTGGGAACGCGGGACGGTAGGCCATGTGTTGTTGGGGGCGTGTTTCGATGGGTGCGCCAAGCAAAATGTGCAGAAAATGCATTTTTTTCCCCACATTTCGGACTTTGCGGGGGTGTCTGGGTAATAAATTTTGGGGCGATGTGCGCAAATCATACCTCTGCGGATTCCCACAGGTGTCCTCTTTTTGGAAATGCATGGAGTTACCTGTTTTCCTTGGTAACTTGGACAACCGAGGCCCATATCTGTATGATGTGAGAGTGTGACATTTCAGGTGTGAAAACAGACTTGGAGTTACTTGTGTTTTAGGATTTCCCCTTGGCAGCCAGGTAGGGGCACCCACACATGTGAGGTACCGTTTTCATCGGGACACGTGTGGGAACACGTGACATTAGGCCATGTGTTGTTGGGGGCGTGTTTCGATGGGTGCGTCGAGCGAAATTTGCCGAAAAAGTGTTTTTTCCCCACATTTCGGACTTTGCGGGGCTGTCTGGGTAATAAATTCTGGGGCGATGTGCCCAAATCATACCTCTGCGGATTCCCACGGGTGTCCTCTTTTCAGAAATGCATGGGGTTCCCTGTTTTCCTTGGTGGCTTGGACACCCGAGGCCCATATCTGTATGTTGTGCCGGTCGTCAGAATGGCTGAGATTCCCATCTGAAAACAGACTTAGGATTACTTGTGTTTTAGGCTTTCCCCTTGGCGGCCAGGTAGGTGCACCCACGCATGTGAGGTACGGTTTTCATCAGGACACCTGTGGTAACGCGGGACGGTAGGCCATGTGTTGTTGGGGGTGTGTTTCGATGGGTGCGCCAAGCAAAATGTGCAGAAAATGCATTTTTTTCCCCACATTTCGGACTTTGCTGGGGTGTCTGGGTAATAAATTTTGGGGTGATGTGTGCAAATCATACCTCTGCGGATTCCCACAGGTTTCCTCTTTTCGGAAATGCATGGGGTTACCTGTTTTCCTTGGTAACTTGGACAACCGAGGCCCATATCTGTATGATGTGAGAGTGTGACATTTCAGGTGTGAAAACAGACTTGGAGTTACTTGTGTTTTAGGATTTCCCCTTGGCAGCCAGGTAGGGGCACCCACACATGTGAGGTACCGTTTTCATCGGGACACGTGTGGGAACACGTGACGTTAGGCCATGTGTTGTTGGGGGCGTGTTTCGATGGGTGCGTCGAGCGAAATGTGCCGAAAAAGTGTTTTTTCCCCACATTTCGGACTTTGCGGGGCTGTCTGGGTAATAAATTCTGGGGCGATGTGCCCAAATCATACCTCTGCGGATTCCCACGGGTGTCCTCTTTTCAGAAATGCATGGGGTTCCCTGTTTTCCTTGGTGGCTTGGACACCCGAGGCCCATATCTGTATGATGTGAGAGTGTGACATTTCAGGTGTGAAAACAGACTTGGGGTTACTTGTGTTTTAGGCTTTCCCCTTGGCAGCCAGGTAGGTGCACCCACACATGTGAGGTACCATTTTTATCGGGACACCTGTGGGAACGCGTGACGGTAGGCCATGTGTTGTTGGGGGCGTGTTTCGATGGGTGCATCGAGCGAAATGTGCGGGAAAAGTGTTTTTTTACCGACATTTCGGACTTTGCGGGGCTGTCTGGGTAAACAATTCTGGGGCGATGTGAGCAAATCATACCTCTGCGGATTCCCACAGGTGTCCTCTTTTCGGAAATGCATGGGGTTCCCTGTTTTCCTTGGTGGCTTGGACACCTGAGGCCCATATCTGAATGATGTGAGAGTGTGACATTCCAGGTGTGAAAACAGACTTGGGGTTACTTGTGTTTTAGGCTTTCCCCTTGGCGGCCAGGTAAGTGCACCCACGCACGTGAGGTACCGTTTTCATCAGGACACCTGTGGGAATACGGGACGGTAGGCCATGTGTTGTTGGGGGCGTGTTTCGATGGGTGCGCCAAGCAAAATGTGCAGAAAATGCGTTTTTTTCCCCACATTTCGGACTTTGCGGGGGTGTCTGGGTAATAAATTCTGGGGCGATGTGCGCAAATCATACCTCTGCGGATTCCCACGGGTGTCCTCTTTTCGGAAATGCATGGGGTTCCCTGTTTTCCTTGGTGGCTTGGACACCCGAGGCCCATATCTGTATGATGTGAGAGTGTGACATTTCAGGTGTGAAAACAGACTTGGTGTTACTTGTGTTTTAGGCTTTCCCCTTGGCAGCCAGGTAGGGGGACCCACACATGTGAGGTACCGTTTTCATCGGGACACCTGTGGGAACGCGTGACGGTAGGCCATGTGTTGTTGGGGGCGTGTTTCAATGGGTGCGCCAAGCGAAATGTGCAGAAAAAGCATTTTTTTCCCGACATTTCGGCCTTTGCAGGGCTGTCTGGGTAATAAATTCTGGGGTGATGTGCGCAAATCATACCTCTGCGGATTCCCACGGGTGTCCTCTTTTCGGAAATGCATGGGGTTCCCTGTTTTCCTCGGTGGCTTGGACAGCCGAGGCCCATATCTGTACGTTGTGCCGGTTGGCAGAATGTCTGAGATTTCGCCATGAAAACAGACTTGGGGTTATTGGTGTTTTAGGCTTTCCCCTGGGCGGCCAGGTAGGTGCACCCACACATGTGAGGTACCGTTTTCATCGCGACACCTGTGGGAACGCGTGACAGTAGGCCATGTGTTGTTGGGGGCGTGTTTCGATGGGTGCGTCGAGCGAAATGTGCGGGAAAAGTGTTTTTTTCCCCACATTTCGGACTTTGCGGGGCTGTCCTGGAAAAAAATTCTGGGGCGATGTGCGCAAATCATACCTCTGCGGATTCCCACGGGTGTCCTGTTTTCGGAAATGCATGGGGTTCCCTGTTTTTCTCGGGGGCTTGGACAGCCGAGGCCCATATCTGTACGTTGTGCCGATCGGCAGAATGTCTGAGATTTCGCCATGAAAACAGACTTGGGGTTATTTGTGTTTTAGGCTTTCCCCTTGGCAGCCAGGTAGGTGCACCCACACATGTGAGGTACCGTTTTCATCGGCAAATCTGTGGGAACGCGTGAAGGTTGGCCATGTGTTGTTGGGGGCGTGTTTCGATGGGTGCGTCGAGCGAAATTTGCAGAAAAAGTGTTTTTTTACCGACAATTCGGACTTTGCGGGGCTGTCTGGGTAAAAAATTCTGGGGCGATGTGAGCAAATCATACCTCTGCGGATTCCCACGGGTGTCCTCTTTTCGGAAATGCATGGGGTTCCCTGTTTTCCTCTGTGGCTTGGACACCCGAGGCCCATATCTGTACATTGTGCCGGTCGGCAGAATGTCTGAGATTTCCCTCTGAAAACAGACTTGGGGTTACTTGTGTTTTAGGCTTTCCCCTTGGCGGCCAGGTAGGTGCACCCACACATGTGAGGTACCGTTTTCATCGGGACACCTGTGGGAACGTGTGACAGTAGGCCATGTGTCGTTGGGGGCCTGTTTCAATGGGTGCGTCGAGCAAAATGTGCGGAAAAAGCATTTTTTTCCCGACTTTTCGGACTTTGCGGGGCTGTCTGGGTAATAAAATCTGGGGTGATGTGCGCAAATCATACCTCTGCGGATTCCCACGAGTGTCCTCTTTTCGGAAATGCATGGGGTTCCCTGTTTTCCTCGGTGGCTTGGACAGCCGAGGCCCATATCTGTACGTTGTGCCGGTTGGCAGAATGTCTGAGATTTCGCCATGAAAACAGACTTGGGGTTATTGGTGTTTTAGGCTTTCCCCTGGGCGGCCAGGTAGGTGCACCCACACATGTGAGGTACCGTTTTCATCGGGACACCTGTGGGAACGCGTGACAGTAGGCCATGTGTTGTTGGGGGCGTGTTTCGATGGGTGCGTCGAGCGAAATGTGCGGAAAAAGTGTTTTTTTCCCCACATTTCGGACTTTGCGGGGCTGTCCTGGAAAAAAATTCTGGGGCGATGTGCGCAAATCATACCTCTGCGGATTCCCACGGGTGTCCTCTTTTCGGAAATGCATGGGGTTCCCTGTTTTCCTCGGTGGCTTGGACAGCCGAGGCCCATATCTGTACGTTGTGCCGATCGGCAGAATGTCTGAGATTTCGCCATGAAAACAGACTTGGGGTTATTTGTGTTTTAGGCTTTCCCCTTGGCAGCCAGGTAGGTGCACCCACACATGTGAGGTACCGTTTTCATCGGCAAATCTGTGGGAACGCGTGACGGTTGGCCATGTGTTGTTGGGGGCGTGTTTCGATGGGTGCGTCGAGCGAAATTTGCAGAAAAAGTGTTTTTTTACCGACAATTCGGACTTTGCGGGGCTGTCTGGGTAAAAAATTCTGGGGCGATGTGAGCAAATCATACCTCTGCGGATTCCCACGGGTGTCCTCTTTTCGGAAATGCATGGGGTTCCCTGTTTTCCTCTGTGGCTTGGACACCCGAGGCCCATATCTGTACATTGTGCTGGTCGGCAGAATGTCTGAGATTTCCCTCTGAAAACAGACTTGGTGTTACTTGTGTTTTAGGCTTTCCCCTTGGCAGCCAGGTAGGGGGACCCACACATGTGAGGTACCGTTTTCATCGGGACACCTGTGGGAACGCGTGACGGTAGGCCATGTGTTGTTGGGGGCGTGTTTCAATGGGTGCGCCAAGCGAAATGTGCAGAAAAAGCATTTTTTTCCCGACATTTCGGCCTTTGCAGGGCTGTCTGGGTAATAAATTCTGGGGTGATGTGCGCAAATCATACCTCTGCGGATTCCCACGGGTGTCCTCTTTTCGGAAATGCATGGGGTTCCCTGTTTTCCTCGGTGGCTTGGACAGCCGAGGCCCATATCTGTACGTTGTGCCGGTTGGCAGAATGTCTGAGATTTCGCCATGAAAACAGACTTGGGGTTATTGGTGTTTTAGGCTTTCCCCTGGGCGGCCAGGTAGGTGCACCCACACATGTGAGGTACCGTTTTCATCGCGACACCTGTGGGAACGCGTGACAGTAGGCCATGTGTTGTTGGGGGCGTGTTTCGATGGGTGCGTCGAGCGAAATGTGCGGGAAAAGTGTTTTTTTCCCCACATTTCGGACTTTGCGGGGCTGTCCTGGAAAAAAATTCTGGGGCGATGTGCGCAAATCATACCTCTGCGGATTCCCACGGGTGTCCTGTTTTCGGAAATGCATGGGGTTCCCTGTTTTTCTCGGGGGCTTGGACAGCCGAGGCCCATATCTGTACGTTGTGCCGATCGGCAGAATGTCTGAGATTTCGCCATGAAAACAGACTTGGGGTTATTTGTGTTTTAGGCTTTCCCCTTGGCAGCCAGGTAGGTGCACCCACACATGTGAGGTACCGTTTTCATCGGCAAATCTGTGGGAACGCGTGAAGGTTGGCCATGTGTTGTTGGGGGCGTGTTTCGATGGGTGCGTCGAGCGAAATTTGCAGAAAAAGTGTTTTTTTACCGACAATTCGGACTTTGCGGGGCTGTCTGGGTAAAAAATTCTGGGGCGATGTGAGCAAATCATACCTCTGCGGATTCCCACGGGTGTCCTCTTTTCGGAAATGCATGGGGTTCCCTGTTTTCCTCTGTGGCTTGGACACCCGAGGCCCATATCTGTACATTGTGCCGGTCGGCAGAATGTCTGAGATTTCCCTCTGAAAACAGACTTGGGGTTACTTGTGTTTTAGGCTTTCCCCTTGGCGGCCAGGTAGGTGCACCCACACATGTGAGGTACCGTTTTCATCGGGACACCTGTGGGAACGTGTGACAGTAGGCCATGTGTCGTTGGGGGCCTGTTTCAATGGGTGCGTCGAGCAAAATGTGCGGAAAAAGCATTTTTTTCCCGACTTTTCGGACTTTGCGGGGCTGTCTGGGTAATAAAATCTGGGGTGATGTGCGCAAATCATACCTCTGCGGATTCCCACGAGTGTCCTCTTTTCGGAAATGCATGGGGTTCCCTGTTTTCCTCGGTGGCTTGGACAGCCGAGGCCCATATCTGTACGTTGTGCCGGTTGGCAGAATGTCTGAGATTTCGCCATGAAAACAGACTTGGGGTTATTGGTGTTTTAGGCTTTCCCCTGGGCGGCCAGGTAGGTGCACCCACACATGTGAGGTACCGTTTTCAGCGGGACACCTGTGGGAACGCGTGACAGTAGGCCATGTGTTGTTGGGGGCGTGTTTCGATGGGTGCGTCGAGCGAAATGTGCGGAAAAAGTGTTTTTTTCCCCACATTTCGGACTTTGCGGGGCTGTCCTGGAAAAAAATTCTGGGGCGATGTGCGCAAATCATACCTCTGCGGATTCCCACGGGTGTCCTCTTTTCGGAAATGCATGGGGTTCCCTGTTTTCCTCGGTGGCTTGGACAGCCGAGGCCCATATCTGTACGTTGTGCCGATCGGCAGAATGTCTGAGATTTCGCCATGAAAACAGACTTGGGGTTATTTGTGTTTTAGGCTTTCCCCTTGGCAGCCAGGTAGGTGCACCCACACATGTGAGGTACCGTTTTCATCGGCAAATCTGTGGGAACGCGTGACGGTTGGCCATGTGTTGTTGGGGGCGTGTTTCGATGGGTGCGTCGAGCGAAATTTGCAGAAAAAGTGTTTTTTTACCGACAATTCGGACTTTGCGGGGCTGTCTGGGTAAAAAATTCTGGGGCGATGTGAGCAAATCATACCTCTGCGGATTCCCACGGGTGTCCTCTTTTCGGAAATGCATGGGGTTCCCTGTTTTCCTCTGTGGCTTGGACACCCGAGGCCCATATCTGTACATTGTGCTGGTCGGCAGAATGTCTGAGATTTCCCTCTGAAAACAGACTTGGGGTTACTTGTGTTTTAGGCTTTCCCCTTGGCGGCCAGGTAGGTGCACCCACACATGTGAGGTACCGTTTTCATCGGGACACCTGTGGGAATGTGTGACAGTAGGCCATGTGTCGTTGGGGGCGTGTTTCAATGGGTGCGTCGAGCAAAATGTGCGGAAAAAGCATTTTTTTCCCGACTTTTCGGACTTTGCGGGGCTGTCTGGGTAATAAAATCTGGGGCGATGTGCGCAAATCATACCTCTGCGGATTTCCACGGGTGTCCTCTTTTCGGAAATGTATGGGGTTCCCTGTTTTCCTTGTTTGCTTGGACACCCGAGGCCCATATCTGTATGTTGTGCCGGTCGGCAGAATGGCTGAGATTCCCCTCTGCAAACAGACTTGGGGTTACTTGTGTTTTAGGCTTTCCCCTTGGCGGCCAGGGAGGTGCACCCACACATGTGAGGTACCGTTTTCATTGGGACACCTGTGGGAACGCGTGACGGTAGTCCATGTGTTGTTGGAAGTGTGTTTCGATGGGTGCATCGAGCGAAATGTGCCGAAAAAGTGTTTTTTCCCCGACATTTCGGACTTTGCAGGGCTGTCTGGGTAATAAATTATGGGGTGATGTGCGCAAATCATACCTCTGCGGATTCCCACGGGTCTCCTCTTTTTGGAAATGCATGGGGTTCCCTGTTTTCCTTGGTGGCTTGGACACCCGAGGCCCATATCTGTATGATGTGAGAGTGTGACATTTCAGGTGTGAAAACAGACTTGGGGTTACTTGTGTTTTAGGCTTTCCCCTTCGCAGCCAGGTAGGTGCACCCACACATGTGAGGTACCGTTTTCATCGGGACACCTGTGGGAACGCGTGACGGTAGGCCATGTGTTGTTGGGGGCGTGTTTCGATGGGTGCGTCGAGCAAAATGTGCAGAAAAAGCATTTTTTTCCCGACTTTTCGGACTTTGCGGGGCTGTCTGGGTAATAAAATCTGGGGCGATGTGCGCAAATCATACCTCTGCGGATTCCCACGGGTGTCCTCTTTTCGGAAATGCATGGGGTTCCCTGTTTTCCTTGGTGGCTTGGACACCCGAGGCCCATATCTGTATGTTGTGCCGGTCGGCAGAATGGCTGAGATTCCCCTCTGCAAACAGACTTGGGGTTACTTGTGTTTTAGGCTTTCCCCTTGGCGGCCAGGTAGGTGCACCCACACATGTGAGGTACCGTTTTTACTGGGACACCTGTGGGAACGCGTGACGGTAGGCCATGTGTTGTTGGGGGCGTGTTTCGATGGGTGCGTCGAGCAAAATGTGCGGAAAAAGCGTTTTTTTCCTGACATTTCGGACTTTGCAGGGCTGTCTGGGTAATAAATTCTGGGGCGATGTGCAAATCATACCTCTGCGGATTCCCACGGGTGTCCTCTTTTCGGAAATGCATGGGGTTCCCTGTTTTCCTTGGTGGCTTGGACACCCGAGGCCCATATCTGTATGATGTGAGAGTGTGACATTTCAGGTGTGAAAACAGACTTGGGGTTACTTGTGTTTTAGGCTTTCCCCTTGGCAGCCAGGTAGGGGCACCCACACATGTGAGGTACCGTTTTCATCGGGACACCTGTGGGAACACGTGACGGTAGGCCATGTGTTGTTGGGGGCGTGTTTCGATGGGTGCGTCGAGCGAAATGTGCCGAAAAAGGGATTTTTTCCCCACATTTCAGACTTTGCCGGGCTGTCTGGGTAATAAATTCTGGGGCGATGTGCGCAAATCATACCTCTGCGGATTCCCACGGGTGTCCTCTTTTCGGAAATGCAATGGGTTCCCTGTTTTCCTCAATGGCTTGGACACCCGAGGCCCATATCTGTATGTTGTGCCGGTCGTCAGAATGGCTGAGATTCCCCTCTGAAAACAGACTTGGGGTTACTTGTGTTTTAGGCTTTCCCCTTGGCGGCCAGGTAGGTGCACCCACGCATGTGAGGTACCGTTTTCATCAGGACACCTGTGGGAACGCGGGACGGTAGGCCATGTGTTGTTGGGGGCGTGTTTCGATGGGTGCGCCAAGCAAAATGTGCAGAAAATGCATTTTTTTCCCCACATTTCGGACTTTGTGGGGGTGTCTGGGTAATACATTCTTGGGCAATGTGCGCAAATCATACCTCTGCGGATTCCCACAGGTGTCCTCTTTTCGGAAATGCATGGGGTTACCTGTTTTCCTTGGTAACTTGGACAACCGAGGCCCATATCTGTATGATGTGAGAGTGTGACATTTCAGGTGTGAAAACAGACTTGGGGTTACTTGTGTTTTAGGATTTCCCCTTGGCAGCCAGGTAGGGGCACCCACACATGTGAGGTACCGTTTTCATCGGGACACGTGTGGGAACAGGTGAGGTTAGGCCATGTGTTGTTGGGGGCGTGTTTCGATGGGTGCGTCGAGCGAAATGTGCCGAAAAAGTGTTTTTTTCCCCACATTTCGGACTTTGCTGGGCTGTCTGGGTAATAAATTCTGGGGCGATGTGCCCAAATCATACCTCTGCGGATTCCCATGGGTGTCCTCTTTTCAGAAATGCATGGGGTTCCCTGTTTTCCTTGGTGGCTTGGACACCCGAGGCCCATATCTGTATGATGTGAGAGTGTGACATTTCAGGTGTGAAAACAGACTTGGGGTTACTTGTGTTTTAGGCTTTCCCCTTGGCAGCCAGGTAGGTGCACCCACACATGTGAGGTACCGTTTTCATCGGGACACCGGTGGGAACGCGTGACATTAGGCCATGTGTTGTTGGGGGCGTATTTTGATGGGTGCGTCGAGCGAAATGTGCCGAAAAAGTGTTTTTTTCCCCACATTTCGGACTTTGCGGGGCTGTCTGGGTAATAAATTCTGGGGCGATGTGCGCAAATCATACCTCTGCGGATTCCCACGGGTGTCCTCTTTTCAGAAATGCATGGGGTTCCCTGTTTTCCTTGGTGGCCTGGACACCCGAGGCCCATATCTGTATGTTGTGCCGGTCGGCAGAATGGCTGAGATTCCCCTCTGCAAACAGACTTGGGGTTACTTGTGTTTTAGGCTTTCCCCTTGGCGGCCAGGTAGGTGCACCCACACATGTGAGGTACCGTTTTTACTGGGACACCTGTGGGAACGCGTGACGGTAGGCCATGTGTTGTTGGGGGCGTGTTTCGATGGGTGCGTCGAGCGAAATGTGCGGAAAAGGCGTTTTTTTCCTGACATTTCGGACTTTGCAGGGCTGTCTGGGTAATAAATTCTGGGGCGATGTGCAAATCATACCTCTGCGGATTCCCACGGGTGTCCTCTTTTCGGAAATGCATGGGGTTCCCTGTTTTCCTCGGTGGCTTGGACACCCGAGGCCCATATCTGTATGATGTGAGAGTGTGACATTTCAGGTGTGAAAACAGACTTGGGGTTACTTGTGTTTTAGGCTTTCCCCTTGGCAGCCAGGTAGGGGCACCCACACATGTGAGGTACCGTTTTCATCGGGACACCTGTGGAAACGCGTGACGGTAGGCCATGTGTTGTTGGGGGCGTGTTTCGATGGGTGCGTCGAGCGAAATGTGCCGAAAAAGGGATTTTTTCCCCACATTTCAGACTTTGCAGGGCTGTCTGGGTAATAAATTCTGGGGCGATGTGCGCAAATCATACCTCTGCGGATTCCCACGGGTGTCCTCTTTTTGGAAATGCATGGGGTTCCCTGTTTTCCTCAATGGCTTGGACACCCGAGGCCCATATCTGTATGTTGTGCCGGTCGTCAGAATGGCTGAGATTCCCCTCTGAAAACAGACTTAGGGTTACTTGTGTTTTAGGCTTTCCCCTTGGCGGCCAGGTAGGTGCACCCACGCATGTGAGGTACGGTTTTCATCAGGACACCTGTGGGAACGCGGGACGGTAGGCCATGTGTTGTTGGGGGCGTGTTTCGATGGGTGCGCCAAGCAAAATGTGCAGAAAATGCATTTTTTTCCCCACATTTCGGACTTTGCGGGGGTGTCTGGGTAATAAATTTTGGGGCCATGTGCGCAAATCATACCTCTGCGGATTCCCACAGGTGTCCTCTTTTTGGAAATGCATGGAGTTACCTGTTTTCCTTGGTAACTTGGACAACCGAGGCCCATATCTGTATGATGTGAGAGTGTGACATTTCAGGTGTGAAAACAGACTTGGAGTTACTTGTGTTTTAGGATTTCCCCTTGGCAGCCAGGTAGGGGCACCCACACATGTGAGGTACCGTTTTCATCGGGACACGTGTGGGAACACGTGACGTTAGGCCATGTGTTGTTGGGGGCGTGTTTCGATGGGTGCGTCGAGCGAAATGTGCCGAAAAAGTGTTTTTTCCCCACATTTCGGACTTTGCGGGGCTGTCTGGGTAATAAATTCTGGGGCGATGTGCCCAAATCATACCTCTGCGGATTCCCACGGGTGTCCTCTTTTCAGAAATGCATGGGGTTCCCTGTTTTCCTTGGTGGCTTGGACACCCGAGGCCCATATCTGTATGTTGTGCCGGTCGTCAGAATGGCTGAGATTCCCATCTGAAAACAGACTTAGGATTACTTGTGTTTTAGGCTTTCCCCATGGCGGCCAGGTAGGTGCACCCACGCATGTGAGGTACGGTTTTCATCAGGACACCTGTGGTAACGCGGGACGGTAGGCCATGTGTTGTTGGGGGTGTGTTTCGATGGGTGCGCCAAGCAAAATGTGCAGAAAATGCATTTTTTTCCCCACATTTCGGACTTTGCTGGGGTGTCTGGGTAATAAATTTTGGGGTGATGTGTGCAAATCATACCTCTGCGGATTCCCACAGGTGTCCTCTTTTCGGAAATGCATGGGGTTACCTGTTTTCCTTGGTAACTTGGACAACCGAGGCCCATATCTGTATGATGTGAGAGTGTGACATTTCAGGTGTGAAAACAGACTTGGAGTTACTTGTGTTTTAGGATTTCCCCTTGGCAGCCAGGTAGGGGCACCCACACATGTGAGGTACCGTTTTCATCGGGACACGTGTGGGAACACGTGACGTTAGGCCATGTGTTGTTGGGGGCGTGTTTCGATGGGTGCGTCGAGCGAAATGTGCCGAAAAAGTGTTTTTTCCCCACATTTCGGACTTTGCGGGGCTGTCTGGGTAATAAATTCTGGGGCGATGTGCCCAAATCATACCTCTGCGGATTCCCACGGGTGTCCTCTTTTCAGAAATGCATGGGGTTCCCTGTTTTCCTTGGTGGCTTGGACACCCGAGGCCCATATCTGTATGATGTGAGAGTGTGACATTTCAGGTGTGAAAACAGACTTGGGGTTACTTGTGTTTTAGGCTTTCCCCTTGGCAGCCAGGTAGGTGCACCCACACATGTGAGGTACCATTTTTATCGGGACACCTGTGGGAACGCGTGACGGTAGGCCATGTGTTGTTGGGGGCGTGTTTCGATGGGTGCATCGAGCGAAATGTGCGGAAAAAGTGTTTTTTTACCGACATTTCGGACTTTGCGGGGCTGTCTGGGTAAACAATTCTGGGGCGATGTGAGCAAATCATACCTCTGCGGATTCCCACAGGTGTCCTCTTTTCGGAAATGCATGGGGTTCCCTGTTTTCCTTGGTGGCTTGGACACCTGAGGCCCATATCTGAATGATGTGAGAGTGTGACATTCCAGGTGTGAAAACAGACTTGGGGTTACTTGTGTTTTAGGCTTTCCCCTTGGCGGCCAGGTAAGTGCACCCACGCACGTGAGGTACCGTTTTCATCAGGACACCTGTGGGAATACGGGACGGTAGGCCATGTGTTGTTGGGGGCGTGTTTCGATGGGTGCGCCAAGCAAAATGTGCAGAAAATGCGTTTTTTTCCCCACATTTCGGACTTTGCGGGGGTGTCTGGGTAATAAATTCTGGGGCGATGTGCGCAAATCATACCTCTGCGGATTCCCACGGGTGTCCTCTTTTCGGAAATGCATGGGGTTCCCTGTTTTCCTTGGTGGCTTGGACACCCGAGGCCCATATCTGTATGATGTGAGAGTGTGACATTTCAGGTGTGAAAACAGACTTGGTGTTACTTGTGTTTTAGGCTTTCCCCTTGGCAGCCAGGTAGGGGGACCCACACATGTGAGGTACCGTTTTCATCGGGACACCTGTGGGAACGCGTGACGGTAGGCCATGTGTTGTTGGGGGCGTGTTTCAATGGGTGCGCCAAGCGAAATGTGCAGAAAAAGCATTTTTTTCCCGACATTTCGGCCTTTGCAGGGCTGTCTGGGTAATAAATTCTGGGGTGATGTGCGCAAATCATACCTCTGCGGATTCCCACGGGTGTCCTCTTTTCGGAAATGCATGGGGTTCCCTGTTTTCCTCGGTGGCTTGGACAGCCGAGGCCCATATCTGTACGTTGTGCCGGTTGGCAGAATGTCTGAGATTTCGCCATGAAAACAGACTTGGGGTTATTGGTGTTTTAGGCTTTCCCCTGGGCGGCCAGGTAGGTGCACCCACACATGTGAGGTACCGTTTTCATCGCGACACCTGTGGGAACGCGTGACAGTAGGCCATGTGTTGTTGGGGGCGTGTTTCGATGGGTGCGTCGAGCGAAATGTGCGGGAAAAGTGTTTTTTTCCCCACATTTCGGACTTTGCGGGGCTGTCCTGGAAAAAAATTCTGGGGCGATGTGCGCAAATCATACCTCTGCGGATTCCCACGGGTGTCCTCTTTTCGGAAATGCATGGGGTTCCCTGTTTTTCTCGGGGGCTTGGACAGCCGAGGCCCATATCTGTACGTTGTGCCGATCGGCAGAATGTCTGAGATTTCGCCATGAAAACAGACTTGGGGTTATTTGTGTTTTAGGCTTTCCCCTTGGCAGCCAGGTAGGTGCACCCACACATGTGAGGTACCGTTTTCATCGGCAAATCTGTGGGAACGCGTGAAGGTTGGCCATGTGTTGTTGGGGGCGTGTTTCGATGGGTGCGTCGAGCGAAATTTGCAGAAAAAGTGTTTTTTTACCGACAATTCGGACTTTGCGGGGCTGTCTGGGTAAAAAATTCTGGGGCGATGTGAGCAAATCATACCTCTGCGGATTCCCACGGGTGTCCTCTTTTCGGAAATGCATGGGGTTCCCTGTTTTCCTCTGTGGCTTGGACACCCGAGGCCCATATCTGTACATTGTGCCGGTCGGCAGAATGTCTGAGATTTCCCTCTGAAAACAGACTTGGGGTTACTTGTGTTTTAGGCTTTCCCCTTGGCGGCCAGGTAGGTGCACCCACACATGTGAGGTACCGTTTTCATCGGGACACCTGTGGGAACGTGTGACAGTAGGCCATGTGTTGTTGGGGGCGTGTTTCGATGGGTGCGTCGAGCGAAATGTGCGGAAAAAGTGTTTTTTTCCCCACATTTCAGACTTTGCGGGGCTGTCCTGGAAAAAAATTCTGGGGCGATGTGCGCAAATCATACCTCTGCGGATTCCCACGGGTGTCCTCTTTTCGGAAATGCATGGGGTTCCCTGTTTTCCTCGGTGGCTTGGACAGCCGAGGCCCATATCTGTACGTTGTGCCGATCGGCAGAATGTCTGAGATTTCGCCATGAAAACAGACTTGGGGTTATTTGTGTTTTAGGCTTTCCCCTTGGCAGCCAGGTAGGTGCACCCACACATGTGAGGTACCGTTTTCATCGGCAAATCTGTGGGAACGCGTGACGGTTGGCCATGTGTTGTTGGGGGCGTGTTTCGATGGGTGCGTCGAGCGAAATTTGCAGAAAAAGTGTTTTTTTACCGACAATTCGGACTTTGCGGGGCTGTCTGGGTAAAAAATTCTGGGGCGATGTGAGCAAATCATACCTCTGCGGATTCCCACGGGTGTCCTCTTTTCGGAAATGCATGGGGTTCCCTGTTTTCCTCTGTGGCTTGGACACCCGAGGCCCATATCTGTACATTGTGCTGGTCGGCAGAATGTCTGAGATTTCCCTCTGAAAACAGACTTGGGGTTACTTGTGTTTTAGGCTTTCCCCTTGGCGGCCAGGTAGGTGCACCCACACATGTGAGGTACCGTTTTCATCGGGACACCTGTGGGAATGTGTGACAGTAGGCCATGTGTCGTTGGGGGCGTGTTTCAATGGGTGCGTCGAGCAAAATGTGCGGAAAAAGCATTTTTTTCCCGACTTTTCGGACTTTGCGGGGCTGTCTGGGTAATAAAATCTGGGGCGATGTGCGCAAATCATACCTCTGCGGATTTCCACGGGTGTCCTCTTTTCGGAAATGTATGGGGTTCCCTGTTTTCCTTGTTTGCTTGGACACCCGAGGCCCATATCTGTATGTTGTGCCGGTCGGCAGAATGGCTGAGATTCCCCTCTGCAAACAGACTTGGGGTTACTTGTGTTTTAGGCTTTCCCCTTGGCGGCCAGGGAGGTGCACCCACACATGTGAGGTACCGTTTTCATTGGGACACCTGTGGGAACGCGTGACGGTAGTCCATGTGTTGTTGGAAGTGTGTTTCGATGGGTGCATCGAGCGAAATGTGCCGAAAAAGTGTTTTTTCCCCGACATTTCGGACTTTGCAGGGCTGTCTGGGTAATAAATTATGGGGTGATGTGCGCAAATCATACCTCTGCGGATTCCCACGGGACTCCTCTTTTTGGAAATGCATGGGGTTCCCTGTTTTCCTTGGTGGCTTGGACACCCGAGGCCCATATGTGTATGATGTGAGAGTGTGACATTTCAGGTGTGAAAACAGACTTGGGGTTACTTGTGTTTTAGGATTTCCCCTTGGCAGCCAGGTAGGGGCACCCACACATGTGAGGTACTGTTTTCATCGGGACACCTGTGGGAACGCGTGACAGTAGGCCATGTGTTGTTGGGGGCGTGTTTCGATGGGTGCGTCGAGCGAAATGTGCAGAAAAAGTGTTTTTTTCCCCACATTTCGGACTTTGCAGGGCTGTCTGGGTAATAAATTCTGGGGCGATGTGCCCAAATCATACCTCTGCAGATTCCCACGGGTGTCCTCTTTTCAGAAATGCATGGGGTTCCCTGTTTTCCTTGGTGGCTTGGACACCCAAGGCCCATATCTGTATGATGTGAGAGTGTGACATTTCAGGTGTGAAAACAGAATTGGGGTTACTTGTGTTTTAGGCTTTGCCCTTGGCAGCCAGGTAGGGGCACCCGCACATGTGAGGTACTGTTTTCATCGGGAAACCTGTGGGAACGCGTGATGGTAGGCCATGTGTTGTTGGGGGCGTGTTTTGATGGGTGCGTCGAGCAAAATGTGCGGAAAAAGTGTTTTTTTCCTGACATTTCGGACTTTGCGGGGCTGTCTGGGTAAAAAATTCTCGGGCGTTGTGCGCAAATCATACCTCTCCGGCTTCCCACGGGTGTCCTCTTTTCGGAAATGCATGGGGTTCCCTGTTTTCCTCGGGGGCTTGGACACCCGAGGCCCATATCTGTACATTGTGCCGGTCGGCAGAATGTCTGAGATTTCCCTCTGAAAACAGACTTGGGGTTACTTGTGTTTTAGGCTTTCCCCTTGGCAGCCAGGTAGGTGCACCCACACATGTGAGGTACCGTTTTCATCGGGACACCTGTGGGAACGTGTGACGGTAGGCCATGTGTTGTGTTTGTGCGGTTTTCATAACGTTTTGACCCATTTGCTGGTGCCCTTTGTCTCACAACCCTTTCTTTTCCCAAATGTGAACTACATTTAGTCGCTGCTTTAGCCACCATACACTTTTGTAACCTGCACAAGTCACCTACCCTTGAAAAGGTCTGCCTGTGCTCTTTCAAAATATGTATGCTTGCCATTCCTCACCACATTGGTTTTCCCAATTTACACATGCTAAGTGCGTCTGGTCAGGCCGTGAGCGTAAAACTCCTGTGTACCATGGCTCAGTGTTTGGCTTGTGGTATTGCTTGTTTTGTAAAAACACTACAGAAATTGTATGCTCTCCTAACTGCAAGAGTCGGGGGAATGTAGCGGAGCATTGCATTTCTCAAAATTCATAGAAGCCATTGCCGTACCAAGCCAACCATGTCCAACACATACCCATTTTCAGTCATTTTCCCGCTTTTCCCCCATTCGATGGCAGTTTCCCCTACCTAGTTGTTGCCTGACCTATGCAAATCACCCCTTCCTAAACTTGGAATTTTGTCTACTTTTCAGAAATATATGCCTTTCTGTCCTCCAATTTGGCTTTCCTGCCCTTTTCTTCCATTCCGTCCATGCATGTCCAATTGGCAAAAATGGCAAAAATCGCCCACCTCTAACAAAATGGTTGATAACCACATCAAAATAATTTTTTTCCATTTCCACTCAACCTGTTCCTGAAAGCCACGAAATTGGGGAACTCAGCACAGCAAACCATTTTTTCCTAGCTCTTACAAGGAACAAACCACAGGCTTCTTTGTACATCATTTTATTGGCATTTTTTGAAAAAAAACAAAATGTTCGCACCTTTTCCTTATTTTCTCTCACCCCCTTACAGCAACCTGGGATTCATGTGGGAAAAAAAGATGCCAAATTTGGCCGAGATATCTCATGTAACAAAAAAGTTACAAACCATTGAATGGCCACATACCAAAATCACCAAAAAAGGCCCTGGCACTGGGGAGAAATACCCATGGCACTTAAAGGGTCAAAAGCCGACCTAGATGGGGCAAGTAAAAAGGAGGAAATGTCAAGAGCAGAATTGGAGGTATGTCAAAAAGACATGGGGCCTGTAAGACTATTTTATTTAGCATTTGTATCCAGTGCCACTGCATGGGTTTAATGCATTGCTATATTGTGGTACAGCAAGGCATGTGTTGCCAGTGTGACATGGATAGTATATGAAGACAGGCTATTCAGTCAAAAACGATTTCTACATCTAAAATGCAAACTATTTTTTTTTACATGTAAAATTCAATTTTTTTTTTTTCTTTTCTCATCTGAAATGCCTCTGTTGCACATTAGAGGATTAATGAATTAACACCATTAACCGTACTAGCATAATTCTAACTTTTAATATTGTAATGTGTTCTCCAGTGCAAAATGAGGCAGGCTGAAACTCACACTAGACTGTGTGCAGAGGTTTTTTTTTCTCTGTTTGCTCAATCCACAGTATTTGCAGGAAGCAAAAACTCGAATAAGTAGGAAATCAGTTTTGTTACAGTTGCTTGCTGTAAAAGTAAGCCATTGTTCAAGAGAAGGAGGGTAGGACATGATAGAATTTTATTGGTTGAACTCGTTTTGTAGGCTGTAACAGAGCTTTTCTGATGAATCTTGCAGTGAAAGAAAGGGAGAAGGCATTTGGCATAGCTGGGAGAAAGACTCGGCTGGTGTGGCTGAGGAGTTTCCTGATTGAGAAGAAGGTCCCAGTGCACTGCTACACAGGTTGCGAAATTCCAGTCAATAAGCCCTGGCTTGAGTGACGGCAGATGCACGTCCTCGCTGGTGTGATTTAAGAAGGGGCACTGAGCCATTTCCAGAAGGCGACCAGCCTGAGGAATTTGCATGCAGCACAAGCTCTGTAAATATATTGCAGAGTGCGGGGGCGGTGTATGTGTGCGAAACCTATTCAGGCAGAGTAGAAGAGGAAATTCCTGGATTTAATCAACATGTCTAATGTTGCAAATTGAGTGTTCTCTTGCTGTATTCCTTTTCATTTTGTTACAGATAAAGTAAAGTGAATATTTCTACTGCTGTGAAACTTCCAGTTATTTCTGTAAAAAGAGTAAGATGGTGTTGAAATGCAATTGTTTATAATACACTAAAATATCTGAAAACAGACGGATAGTGTGTTTTTATTTTTTTTTTATTTTCTTGGTGCATCTATCATTATAGCACTGGTAATATGGGGAAGATTTTAGACAGTGCATTTGTCAATTTTTATGTAGATATAACAGAAAGAACAAGGTAGCTAAAAATCAGACTTGAAATAGCTGTGTGCATGATTCCACTCAGTATATGTGTGTGTGACATTTGAGTGGGACATAATGGAATAGTCTACTGGAGGTAAATGAGTCAGCAGAAAGAGAGACTTCTGGATATAGTTCACCAATGTAAATAAATTAATGATATACCACATGATTTAACTCGCTGGTGTAGATAAATCAGTGAGAACAGCCCAAGGTGGCACTCCATATGAAAATGTAGTGTTTCTGAAATGTAGGCCTGAGGTCTCTCTAGTGATCACATGAACAATCTAAACAAAAATAAGGGGATCTGGATGTTGGGGCCACAAATAAAACAAAGAAATCATGCCCACAAGTAAAAATGCACACCAACTAAATATATCTGTGTACTGAAATAATGCTCACCACTATACTACCATAATACCAACCCAGTCTAAATGTAAGGAGTGATTATTGCTAAATTACTTTTATTTTTGGCGGTACGAAAATACCGCTAGGCCCCAAATCTACACAAAATACCCAACAGGCCTCATTACACGGACGGCTGTGGACCAAGGTGCTGTTAGCAGCTTGGTCCATGCCGGTAAAATACCGGCACCGCCTTGGTGGAAAGGGGATTTACCGCCCTATTCCAAGGTTGGTGGGGCGGTAATTCCCTCTTCCCCCATTGCCCTTCCCCATTCCCATTTTTGCCCCATAGGGCATAATGGGAATGGGGAAGGTGCTAATTATGGCGGTACCGTAATTAGCTCCCTTGTCCCTTTGCGGGTTCGTTTTTAACGCCTGCAAAAAGCAGGCGTTAAATTCTCCAACCCGCAAAGGGACCTCGTAGTAAGGTGGTAAGGGTTTACCGGTACCAGTAAAATACCGGTACCGGTAAACCCTTACCGCTTACCGTGTAATGAGGCCCATGCAGTTAAAATGTAGGGATCTTGATACTCAATTGTCCAAAAGCAAGAAACAGTTTGAGGATAGCGAACAAGAATTGGTACATTTAAAAGTGTTGGTAGACCATAATAGACAAGACAAAGATGAGATTGTTTCGGAAATGCAGGTTTTACAAAAAGAACATTATGAAAAAGAAAGTGATCTTCAAAATGCTGAACAGGAAATGGTTAAAATGTTTCAAGAAAGAGACAAGAGAAACAAATAATTCAATGACTGCCAGCTGCAAATGTGTGATATGCAGGAGGTAATTAATAAAATGAGTGATGAAAACAACTATTTGCAAAATGAGGCAGATAGGCTCCTTAAGAAGTGTAAGGATTTGGAACAGCAAATGTACATTTCCAGGTCCCAAGATAGACGGCAGGGCACAACATTCAATGGAGTTGAGGTAAATCATATTTCTACCCAAAGAGCTAGTGCCCCAGTGATTGGGCCGGTGACTGAACTTGGTTGCAGCACCCTTGGGGGATATGATACACCCATTGGGGGCCGCCACCAATCCCATACACCTTGAACCAGGGTTGAATCACCAAGTAGGGCAATTCCGTGCATAGCAACAAGTAGCCCCATAATGATAATGAAATCCATCAAAGCCCTGATTAAACCATTTAGAAAAGGAGGGGAATGCTGCATAGAGGATCACTTAGAAGCGGTGCATGACATATTTAAAGCCCTCCAGATACCTAAGGAACAATACAGAGAGTATTTTCATTTAACTCTACATGCTCCCACAGCCAGTATCATTAGGGGATTAAATGAACAGCAGAATATAGACACGGGCTGAGTTTGAAAAAGAGATTAGGTGTCATTTTTCTCCTTTTCAGTCATTACAGGAGGCAAAGAAAGTTGCTTTCAGAATCATTGCTGGGACTAATACATCCCCTCGCCAATTTTTGCAAGATTTAAAAAGAGCTTTTTCTCGTTTTGATGTATCTTTTGACCCCAATTCTGATGAGTTTAAAACTGCATACTTCTATGGGCTACAGAAAGACATCATATCACAGTTGGTCCGTGAATTTGACCGTGACAAGTCCCTTGAATGGATTGTACACCAAAGCATAAAACTATATGAGGTAATCTATTGTCAGGGTAGAGAAAGTGATAAAATGAAAGAACCCTCAGCAACAGTGATGGAAATCAGGTCAGCCAAAATGTCCCTTGAGTCTGCTCAAAATCCAGGTAAAAATTATTTGACACCTGAACAAAGGGGTAATCAACAAAGGGTTTCACTCTCTGCACCAGTGTTTCAATCACATGCTCCTAGTAATAGGGAGAGCTACATCAGCCCTAGGTACTTAGGAGACAGGCCCCGGGCGTGATACCGGCCTGATATGTCAGGTGGGAACAATAACCAGAGACAAAGTCAGGATCAAAGAAATAATGGTCCCTACCAGACTTTGGGAACACAGAGCAGATTTGAGCCCAACACCATGATATATGGTAATCAGGATAGACCCCGATATGTGGATCGATTTACTGAAAATGGGAATCAACATAGGGTCAGTACCCACAACATGAGAGACAGGACATGAGGCAGAATATGAATTATGCTCCACTTCAATACAATGATTCACCACCACCAGGAGACTACAATCAAAGTATGGGTACACCGCACTCTCCTCCACATATGAATCAAGAGTTCAGGAACAATCCTAATAGAAATCATTCCCCTGAGAGGTATCAGAATAGATCCAATCCGGGGAAAACAACCAATATCGATCTAGGCCACAGAGAGAGGATTCTAGAGAGATGGAAACATTCCAGTGTCTTGAGGCCCAAATGAAAATGTTGGCTGAACACATAGGAAAGCTCTGTATAGCACAAAAACAGTCATCAAAGGAGGGGGCAGAAGGCCATAGCAATGACCGGGGGTTTCTGATAAGTGACTAAGTATTAATGAAGTATGTTGGATTGTTTATCAAAGTGTTTTCTGTTGGTCCAGAGACTAGAGACATGACCTTTCTTTTATATAATTTTACGGTTTCTATGTCCCAGGCAGTGGGAAGATGTTGTTATAACTCCCAAAGTCTTCGGCACACCGTTTATATATTATTGGCTCTTAAAATAACCTTTGTGTTCTTTTTCCAATAAAAAAAAAAACGAAAATAAATCAATTAGAGAAATATTCTTCACCTCTAATACAAATCAAAACATCTTTGAAGATTTCTCTGTGCTCTTTCCTTAGATGACTTATTAATTTTCTTTTCCTAAAGAGAAAAAAACCTGTGCTCATGTCAAAAATATTTCTCCACAATTTGAGCATAAACGTCTCATTTCAAATACTCTAAAATAACACTATAAAAGAAAAAAAATGTTCAGAGACAATGCTTGGAAAGCACATCACCAATGTCATCAACATCACTATCAGCCCTATTCTCAAAATTCCCAAATTCCCCACAGTCTTCTGAACAATTATATTCCTTTCCTTCTGAAATTGGCTCCATTTTCCAAATGTTCAATGCAACAATAAAAATACCCCTTTTAATAGCACAATCTCCTAAAACCACAACTCACTCTCAAGCAATAGAAATGTAATATATAGAAAAATACTTAATATTATGATGCAAATTAATCTACAGTTTTATTGGCACATATAACTATCACTCAAAAAATGTACATTCTGTGATAGGTTCAACAGTTGCATTAGAGGTACTTGACATCCTATATGCAGCTGCACACCACACACACAATACAAAACCAATCAGAAAGTAAATACAAGAAATTCCCTGTTCTCTCCTCATGTAATCTTCCTCCATTTCTTATTCTAATATGACAACAAGTATTTTTTTTCTATCAGAGCACAATGGAATACTAAAAACTACATGGAATGGCTAGGGAAAAAATATCCTGCAGCATAACAAGATACCAAAGAGAAGGGAACTGAAAATAATACGCAACATTCAGGATTGTGTGTCCATTCTTTATATTTTAAGGAACACATATCAGTCACCAAACAAGGATAGTTTCCATATCTACTTTTAAATGTGTATGCAACCACCAAAAATATATGTTAAGTGTATTATATCTTTATTTGTTTTAAAATATTTCAAATATTAAACAAACAGCTGAAGAAGACATTCAAATAACACAAAGAATTAAACAAGAAGCACCACAGAACACATCAAGGATACATTAAAAGAAAGAAAACAACTATTAATTAATGTTCAAACAGAAGTACAATCAATGAAAAAGAATATTGAAAATGTAAGAGAAATCATGAATTTTAAGTAAAAGAAAAAGTAAACCGACAACCACATTCCCAGCAAATAAATCTCTTTTTAACAAACTTTGTTTGCATAATTATTTATCATTTTAAAGTATTTACACTTATATGTATTATTAACAAATAAAAAGTATTAAAATTGTTACAGTAACTGTTTACAAAAACTACCCTCACTGGGGGTCATTACAAGCTTTGTTGTCTGGATACAGCGGTACCAGTAAGCTTACCGGTACCGCTGTAACTGGCCCGGCAAACTCCGAGTTGTGCTTGCAGGTGCCTTTCATTCCACCAGATCTGAACTGGTGAAATGAAAGGCACCCGGAGCACAGCTTGCCTGTAGCTGAATCGTGCCAGTGCTACAGGCATCCCCATTCTCATTGAGCTCTAGGGAGCTCAAATGGGAATGGGGATCACCCAATTCTGGCACACGTGAAAGGGCAATTACCGGGTCCGGCAGGGTCAGAATACCCCAGTAATTGCCCATTCGCGGGTGCCAGACTTTCTTGCAAGTTTGGAGGTAAACTTGCCAGTTTTACCAGAAAGGCTACCTCCAACCTTGTAATGAAGCCCAATATATCTTAAAACAACTTTACAAGACTACTGCCCACACATATTGTATTAATACATTTGTTTAAGACATTTTTATAGCCGCGGCTACACAGTGCACAATGTCCCAGTGGCTGCTTCTTAGCTGCAGCTGCACAGGGTTACACTTATACCGAAGGGTAGCAATTCCATGCACCGGGAGGGTGTGTGGTATCCACGGGTAATCACTCCAGTCATTTCTGTTACTAGGTGCAATCCTGAATACACCAATCACACCGGTTTATGTAGAGCCATGGTTATAAGAATTTTAAAGTAAATCTCTCTATGGAATATGAATGAAGTAAGAGACAGTATTGATACGATAGTAGTTAAAAGGTGTCAGTACAGTATATGACTGCTCATGGACTTGTGTAAAGTGGATGATGATAAAGTGAGCAGAGGACACTTTTAAGTTAGGATACAGAAGATGAGGTTTGGTTGGGTGGCAGTAGACAAGTTATACCTTAATATCCTATCTGCAAGAAAAGAAAACACAATTAGTTAAAGAACACACTTATTTAAATACAATTAAAACATGTCTTGTTTACCCCCATATGTAGTGCAGAATATACAATAAAACATTTGTTCATACTAACTGTTGTTCTCTTTTCACATACTAATCATTGGGTAATTGGAAAAAAAACAATCCAGGTTGGATTAAAGAAGAACATACATCAATAAAACAATACAGTAAACACATGGCACAGTAGACTAGGTAGGGATACATTTAGATACGGATATCCAAGATACGGACATACTACAGTTATAATAAAACACACAATAGACTAACAATAAAGGTATAAAAACTGTCACAACAGTAAATGAACAGGGACCTATAAACTATATGAGAATAAACTGGGGAGAGTATAGCAGGTTGTTGCAATAGAACATATGGGGTGGGTTAAGTAAACTGGGAGAGCAAGAGAGGATAGGGTGGGATACGTAAACTTGGAGAACTTGGAAGAGAAAACAATCACACAGGTAGAAACACTAGTATTTTAAATTAAATATTGTTTTCATTTTTTGTGGCATTGGGCCTCATTATGACTGTGCCGGTCTGGTAACAATGGTGCCGGTAAGCCTACCGGCACCGTTGTTACCAGATCGGCACAGTGCGACTCTGTGGACAGGTAGCGTCCCGCCCGCCAGGGTCAGACGTAGCGGGCGGAATGGCACCTGCCCGCAGAGTTACACGGAAGCACCGGGTACCGTTATTAACAGTGCCGGTGCTTCTGTGGTCCCCATTCCCATTGAGTCCTGTTGGACTCAATGGGAATGGGGATTTACACTTTACCAGCACTGACTTTCCAGAACATCAGGGTTGTAATCCCCCTGTGTTACCGGTAAGCCAGGCACTGGTAAATCTTGCAAGTCTGGCGGCAACCTGCGGGTAGCACCAGCAGGGTTACTGCCAGACTTGTAATGAGGCCCATTGTCTTTTTCATCTTGTCATTTCTGTTGTTTTATATTTTCCTCCCATAATAGGCATTTAAAATTGTCTGACAATTATAGCAGCAATAATGATGATGTGGTGTAGGTGCTCTATCCATCTACACTTAAAAAAAAAACAACCACCATGAAGACCACTGCAGATAGTTATCAATATTTCAAGGTAAAAGAACACTGTTCGAAAAAAGAAATGGAGGAAGTCCAATGCACCTTGTGCGAAAAGACACTGAGGCATGGGCCTTCTAATTTTCCTTTCTAAGGCATGGGAACATCTGTATTAATAAACTTTCTATTGCAGGTTCACTGCGACAATGTGAATGATGACTAGTGAAAACCACATAAGCACCACCAAATAAAAATGCACGGGCCGCATGCATTACATCCAGCAAATCCATGCACCAGTGAGACACCTTCACTTCATTAAACAGTGAACCCTCAGCTTCTGTGGCAGTGTCCATTCCACCTTTTGATATATTAACGGCTCCACATGTATCACTTATGAAAGTAGTGTGCTGCCTATGCCACAATTGGGTTGTCCCGGGGAGATGCCATACTAGCCCATTGGGAAATGACTCTCTCCACACATAGTTTGCCATCACTAGTTCACTAACACAATAAGGGTACAGTACAAGTATAAAAACTGTTACGATAATCAATGTACAGACATGTATAAAATGGGTGAGAACAAACAGGGTATGCTAAGTAGTTACAGTAGAGTGGATGGCATAGGTTAAGTAAACCTGGAAAACAAGAGAGGATGGAGTAGGTTAAGTAAATCTACAGAACAAGTGAGGATGGGGTTTGATAAATAATTTTGGAGAACATTGGGAAACAAAACAGTCAGACAGGTAGAAACCGTACCCATAACCAATCAGGATACATGGAATTCCAAAGACGAAATATCCACCACACCCAAAGGAAATAACTTTATATTGATCATTGCA
This sequence comes from Ambystoma mexicanum, assembly GCF_040938575.1. NCBI lineage: Eukaryota > Metazoa > Chordata > Amphibia > Caudata > Ambystomatidae > Ambystoma > Ambystoma mexicanum. The sequence continues at coordinate 398,441,205 of NC_090923.1, forward strand.
AACAGTCCTTTTTAGTAAAAAATATTTCATCCCAAACCTTAGGAACATCAGTACTGTTTAATCATATGTTACAGATATACTACAACAATGACTGTACAAAACAAATACTTCGTCCATCACCACCTACATGAACTCTTATGTTTTGAATATAGGTTGACCTTTCACAGGAGTTAGCGGTACAACAAATGTGATTGATAACTACTAAAAAGCATTGCCTTTTGAGTCTTGTCATTTGTACTGTTTTATATTTCCCCCATCTTAAATATTTAAGCAAGTCTGACAATCATAGCAGCAGTGATGGTGATGTGGTATTGGCCCCCTATTCATCCCCACCAGCATGAAGACCACCACAGACAGTCAGCAGTAAGCAATACTTTAAAAAAAAGAACTCTGATTTAAAATAGAAATGGAGACAGTCCAATGCACCTTATGGAAAAAGACACTGAGACGTGACCCTTCAAATGTTCCTTCACAAAGCTCAGGAACATCAGTGCTAAAAACCCTCTGGTGCGAGTCCGCCGGCACCACAAAATGAAAATGCATAGACCTCATGCAGTGCATCACAGACAATCAACACCTCAACACCTCATCCAGCAAGTCTATCCATCAGTTGGACACCTACAACAAACAGTCAACCCTCAACTTCTGTGGGTACTACTTCAATTCCACCTCTTCCTAGACTACTGGAAACCAATGTAACTGTTAAGAAAATAAAGTGTTCCATAAGCTACAATTGGGTTGCCACAACAGAAGATTGGCACAGAGGTACATCACTTTTTGTAATCCTCTTTTCTCTTCACAAGTTATTTCTTTAGTTTTTCATCATCCACTCATACATTTTGATTGTGGGTTGGCCTTTCACTGGAGATAACTGACAAACTCCTTCAGTAGACAGAGAGCACCTCAAGTACTTGAATCCTATCAGCACCTGCCCACCATAAACACAATAAAGACTCAATCAAAAAATAAATGCATAGAATCCAACTTTCTTTCAACGGGTACTAAAGAAATCAGCCACAAGAAAGTACAACAATAAAAAATGACTAAGATCAACTTGCAAAACACCACAAATTGTACTACATAGTGAAATTGAACTAAAATAACTACTACCATCAAATATGCCTTCAGCAGCCTAACATGCATACAAAAATCTAAATACTTGCATAGAAATGCCATTGATTGAAAAGTCTTATTGTGTATGTCCATCCTAATGACAGTTAAACATACATTAAGAATTAATTGCCACCGAATCATAGCAGATGAAAAAGAATTCAATGAATGCCATCTGATAGTAGTGGTTAATATATCTAATACACACACACAACTGCAGATAAACCTTCAAATAATACTTACTTTCACATACCATGTGCACAGTGTGTGTTCTGGCATCAAAACGATACAACTGCAGAACATGGTGGCTTTTATGCTTTCCAAATTGAATACCACAAAAAGAGTGCTATATACTAACAAAAATGCTAAAATGGATGACACATGTTCACTACAACATATCACAGACAACTACACAAATAGAACAGAAACAACAAACTCACAGTAATCTTTTTTTTCCCTGCCCAGCATCTCTCAGCTGCAGCTACTCGACGGGGCTTAACATCTTGCCTTGTAGGTGCAGCTACATGTACAATTTTTGTACAAATTCAAAACCAAAGTATAGTAACCTTCAAAAATTACAATAAAACAAGGAAACACCTATGCAAATAAAATAACAAACACAAATGCAATTATGTGGTGTATCATCCACATAACAATATGATTATTGGACAGAAAATGTATGGTTTAATAGACACAGATATAAACATAGCTGCACCTACAAAACCAACTAACAAAATAACAAAAAGCGTTGATGCACCTACGCATGTGCTTCTTTTTAGATGTGGTTATAGAACAGCCCTCTCATGGGCGGCTGTTAGCTATGGTGATATGGAAATATTGTGGGTATAAAATGTATTTCCACTCTCCCAAAACCTCAAACAAGTATCCCTAACATGTCTACAGGCCCCCCCGCACCCCGCATGGTTCTTCCCTCCACCTGGTCTCTCCCAATCCACCAAAACACTACGTGTCAATGATGCTGCCCCACCTAAAATGTTGTATAGCCGCGGCTACCACACATCCACAAACACACAACGTGCCATTTGCCGGTAGCTGTGGCTGCACAAGGTGCCACTTATACCCACGGGAAGCAACAACACACACTAAGTGGGTGTGGGGTAGCTGCGAGTAAACACTCTGGCCGTTGCTGTTGCTTGGTGTGATCCTCAATACACTAATTGCACCTTTTTTGTATAGCCAAGGTTATAAGAACTTAATAAATAAAAACTGAGTATAAATGACAAAAGATACAGTTGTGATACAATCATAGTTAAAAGGCCAAAACAGTAAATGCTCATGAGTTATGTAAGGTCGATGATGATAAAGAGAACAGAGAATACATGGAAGTAGACTAGTTGGCGATACATATAATGGGTACAATTACACACAATATAGTAGCATGGGAGAGAATACACAGGATAAAATACAGTGGATAGAGCATAAAGAACTAGAGTAGGGTAGCTGAGGTTCAAAAGCAGGGAAGGATGGGTTGGACACAGAGAATGAAAGTATGGTGCATAGTGAGTTCTACAATCAAAAGGACAAAACTACCCAAAATGCTGGCTTTTGCATTTTCCAAAATCAACACCACAAAAAGAGGACTATATTTACTAAACAAAACACTAAAATGGCTGACACAATTTCACTGTAACCTAGTACAGCCAAGAACAGAATTACAACAGTATGATCAACCAATTACAAATACTGAAACAAACACATCATACATACCCTACTCCTATAAATTAATAGAAATTCAAAGTAGGAGTCATTTTCATGGAGACAGAGAAAGACTGCAGATATCATGGTTGGTTGTAAAATTGTGGATGATGGGAGGCAGTTGGATATTTCTGTTACTGGCTTTTTGTAAGAAACGAAATATGATCATAAACCTAGGTTTGAGTGATTTTACAATTAAATGGTTTGGATTGCGGGGAATGCATTGGCACCAAATATGTCCAAAATATTTCCAAAAATCTGGCAATTGGCCACAACCACCACAATATAATTAAACCATATAACAAGTATGTAAAATACACCTTGAAAGAACAACACTCACCCACCCCATTCCAATAATGCCCACAAACAGAAAATGTACAGAACACAACCCAGCACCTACAGAACCTGGTTCACCTAAGAAAAGAGCTATATATCAACTCTCCCACCCTTTCTAGTCCCTCTTTCATCCAACCCAAATATATTTTCTAGACTCCTTTTCCTCACTGCATTCTCTGCACACAAAGTCCATGATCCACCCATCCAATATGGCCACTGTTTCAAAAATAATGATGCACCTCACATGTTCAAACATCCAATGAGCATGTGCCTGTCTAAAAGGTTTAGTGATCATTCGTCGAAGGCACCAAAAGTTATAAGCTGCCAAAAAGTACTATTTCTGTAAGTTCAGCAAATTAACCAATAATAATATTACCATTCATTGTATAAACATCCCTCCCGCACCTGTTCATCACTTTATGTAAATTGCAATTAGTTCTGATTACACACCACTTTGATAAATACATTTATTTTTCATACTATAACTATCTTCTATATTATTCTGTGATACATTACTTTTTTTTAAACCCAATTTATATTCTACAGACTACATGACTATTCGGGTTCCTTTTACGAAATAGAGTGTCTGCACACATCATGCCGTGTCTGCACATGTCCGGTCTCACATTACTCACTTTTAATTATTTCACAGACAGCACACCCATGTTGAGACCTTCATGTGCATGCACCTGGTGTCTCCCACTCTCCCACTCAACACAGTCCGTGAACTCCTGCCACCACACACATCCATAGACATCATCATGTAACCACGCCTGTGCAGTATGACAGTGTCCACAGACAGTTTCCATCACTGCAGACAGTTTGAAACTGCATTTTCAACCAATCTACAATATTTCAATTTCAAAGTTGGCCCCTCCAGAGCTCCTAGACCCATTCCTACTTGATAGCTCCACTTTTGACAACATTTGAAGGCCTACTTTTGGCTCGGTAGTTCCTCTAAAGGGAACCATCCACTAGTTCAATCATTCATAATCTGGCACACTCCAGCAGACAGCCTTCTACAGGAGAACTACTTCCAACAGACATCCAGAGGTTTAACAATGACATCTCTCATGTCCATCCCTCCTTCCGGGGGCCACCACCCCACCACCACCACAACCACCAAGTGAAAGGCCTGGACAGGCCAACAGATGCAGTGATGTGGATGAGGATAATGAGGAGCAGGAAGGGAGGGTAGAGGAAGTGCCTACCTCCACCAGCCGGAGAGAGTGGTGGGTGTGGTGATTTTGTACCACCATTGGGGGAGTACCAAAGGCTCAGGCTGCCCAGGTGAAATGTATTCAGTGTGGGGTCATACTTACTCACGAATAACCTGAGCAGTACTCCTTCAGCACCACCCGCATGGGCCTCTGCACCAAATACAACCACTTGGTGCTCTGAAAAAGGCTGTTCCTTTGTCACAGGTGAGCAGTTAACATCCTCTACCCCATCTTTCTCAACCACTTCTGCCAACACACAAAGTACTCCTGTGGGGTAGAGGATCCCACCAGCTCCCTCACAGGCCCTACAGGTGGCTGTCAATCCTTACCTTTCAAGGGTCACAGTTCTCTGTACATACTGCCACACAGATCTTCGTGGGGGAGCAGATTCAAAGTGCTATCAAAGCTGCAGTCAAGGAACACGAGAAACACTGTCCCCTACCGTATTTTTTCATCCCACCTAACATCTTCCCATGTCCACCTGCCCCTCCGTATCTGTGGTGGATACCCCTTCCCTCCGTACTCTCCATTCCCTCCCCCACTTTACCTCCTCACCTCTCCGCCCAAAAAAACAAAATCCCCAAAAAACATACAAGACAGAAAGACAAAAAAAGGGTTCCCTTTGGAGTCATATTTCATAGTTAAAAAAAAGAACCAAATAAAAGAATCAAAGGAACTTTTTTAGCCTGTTAGGACCGCAGACAATATTATAGTGTGGGAACACCTGAACAATTCAAGGAGCAGGGCGAGGGAATTAAAATCAGTTAACTCGTTTTTCATTCAACAATGGTGGCACTTAAAATAACCTTTTTTTTTACTTTCTAACTTCTATATTTGTTTGGGATTATTTTGTTTTATATACTTAAATAACAAATGTTCTACTCAACTTAATTATGTTTTCTAACATTCACAAAAAGAGCCTCTCATTTTTTTCTGTTTTTCTTTTAAATTTATTGCATGTACTAACAAATACTTCAATCTACCATATTGTATATGTTTACTGAAACAGGTTCAATGCATTTTGAACATTTTCAAGAAAAATCTGATTGCCTACATCAGTCAAATGCACTCCATCTCTTCAAAAAATGTTGACAATATGAAACTTGATATTTACACTCTGAAAATATGTAATTCCAACATTCTGTAAAAAAGCACAGACAGCTTTGTTTATATTGGGCCTTGCTTTATCAATTTGTGGACAAAATAAATCTGAACACTTCCACATTCGTCTTTCAGCTATCCGAGAGAAAGCAATCTTTAAATGTGGAACCAGTTACATCAACTATGAAAGTTTATCCTTTATTACAAACTGTAATACAATTACAATCACATAGCCCAAATTCTGGCCACCAGATTGAACTACAATGATGTCCGGATGTTTCAACGTAATCATATTCTCACAACACAACACAGGAGCAATTCCACTCACTTTATTACTCAAACTCCAAATCAAGAAACTTAAAATTCTTGAAATCCAAGATTCCAGTTAATCCACACTGCTCACAGTACACCTTACCCCAATAGACATTTACATTTACATGTATTTATTTATATAGCGCACAATGGACCTACATGCATGATGGCGCATAACAGACAAGCAATAGAAGAAAAAAATACAACTTAAAACATAAAACATGAAGCAAAGTAATAAAACGACCTAAAAAGACCAAGGTGATCCCAAATATTGTGAGAATACTAGAAATAGGTCTAAGATATTTTTACCTACTTTTTGGGGTTTAAAAAATAAATAAAATAATGGACGGATTTACACCAAATTTACAAAAGCATGCTTTCGGGAATAAGCCGCCGCTCCTGACACACACCATGTATTGCCTTTCGGCCCTCCTTTCCCAGTGCCAGAGGACCGCCTACCCAGGTGATACTTCCTCGCTTGCCCTCTCCGAGGTTTGGGAAACAAAAGCGATGGCCCGCCCCTGACCACCTTCTTAGAAGATAGGCAGGGAAAGACCCTTAGGTTTTTCACATACCCTTCCCCTATGCGATCCAGAATGAGTCTACATCTTTTCCGGTAAGGAAGGCCTTTCCCAGATTGTAGATTCAGGGAATAAAGGTTTTTCCTGGCAATAGCAATGAGGAGAAAGTAGGAGGATGAGAGTTAATGTCCTGGATGAGAGATAAAAATCCTGAAAAATATTTAAAAATGATGACTACTTCTAACAAGCCGGGTATTACAGTGGCTGGGATCACAGGGCATGTACCTCTTATATGAATAGGGAGGGGTACTCTACAGTAGATATCTTGATCCCCATAAACGCAAGTGATTCTGACTTATTTAATGGGGTCAGTAATTTCAAGTGTTATAAGGTCAGATTAAATGGCTGTTTGTTTACTTCCTGAATCTATTAGAGCCTGAACTGGTATTCTATTTACTATGGTGAGCTCATGCGTGGATGTGGTTAGTATATCACAGAAACAGGTATTCATGGTCTCACTATCCTCTTCTTGTTTTCCCCATTCATCCCCAATAAGAAAGCCAATCTCCACAGGCTCTTCTTTTTTGTTTTGTGGACAATTTCAGGCCAAGTGCCTGGTTTCTTTAAATGAAAAGCAGATAGGGAGTCTTGGGTTGCTAGTTCTAATTTCTTCTCTGTTTATGTCTTCCCTACCTTTGAAATCTGTTCTTCTATCTAATCTTTATTTCTCTTTATTCATGGGTTCCTTTGATTTCATTGGAATCCCAGCCCTTCCTGTTGGCTGAAGGAGGGCTGTATGGCCCTTGACCCTCTTTCCTTTCCTCATTCCGATGGAGAGAATGGAAGTATTGGTTAGCATCAGAGTAATGTTGTGCAGTTTCAATATGTGATGCTAGGATAGGTTTGTTTAGTTGTAGTACAGCCCTTTGTAAGAAAGTGGCTACGTAGTTAATGAATTGTTCAATGTTAAAAATGTCAATGACTTCAGGTAGGGGCTTTCCTTTTAGCCAAAGGGAGATATTGTCCTTCATTCGCTCCTCTAGCTCTATAGGGGTTTCCCAAGGATTTAATTTGATGGCTCATAACTTTTGTCTGTAAAAAGTACTTCTTTGCCGTACCCTCTGTAATAAGCTTCTTTGATCTCATTAAATGTAGCCGTTCCAGGAAGGTTTAATAGCTGGTAGGAATGTTTGAGTTCTACCTTGATTAGGAGATCCAAATAGCATATGGTTTAATTCATCACCCCAGTGAAACTGTGCAGCCAGTCTTTAAAGAAAAATTACATCCTAGGTCCTCTCCCTCCTTATAGGGATCTAAAACTCCTTAGGGAACATTGGGTTTCTCCTGTATGGCTCTTAGCCTTTCCAACCCATCGTGTAGGTGGTTTCTAGCCTGTATCTGATGGTCAGCTAGCCGAGTTAATGCTTCTTCAATTGAGGCCAAGGTAAGGAGAGGAGTTACTGTTTTGTCTGATTGCCTTTCAGATTCAGAGTGAGGGGTTTTTCTGAACTAAGATCGGAGTCCTGATCTAAATCAATATCATATAGGGCTGAAAGGCTGAGAAGGGGTTGGGGTGGACTAGTCGAGGAAGATGGTAGTTCAATTGCTGTCAGTCCCCTTCTTGCAAGAGAGGTTCCCACTCCACATGTTTTAATGTATATATTGGGTTTTTGGACCTTCAAGATAAAATGATCCCAGTGTTGCAGATGGTAGGTAGAGCTAGAAAAAGTGTCAAGGAGAAGTTTGGAAAAACAGATCTTGTGTTCTAATAGGGATGTGTGCTTTCACTGAATTGGCCTGTTCACTAATATTGTGTCCTGATCATCTACGTTCAGTATATTCTTTTCTCCTTAAGGCAGAATCACTATTAATAAAATGGGGTTCTTCAACTTGAATCAGCTTGAATTGTTTCCCACTCTGACACCATGTATGAGACAAGCATGGTATCAAGATACGACACAGACAAGTGAAACACAGTTTGAAAACCTTTCGTCTCAATGGTCAGGATGGTGTAATGCCTAAATTTCCCTAGCTCAAAGACGTGATTGTTCCGTAATGGAAAGAAAACAAAGGGAAGTCTAAATCTGTCAGTCCAAAAAAACATACTATCTGTGTCAAAACCTATGCTTCTCCTCCAGAATAATAGGGTGAATGGGATCTGGCCTACTCAATAGTGTTAAAAGTAAAGTTAATTTGACAATGGAGCCTTTCTGCAGCTCCCTTCCCCAAGTTTAAGGCACTCAAGATTATACATTTCCACAAGTTTCTCATGTTTCACTTGGCAAAGAAAAGTTCACTTGGCAAAAGACGTACACTTTACCCTTTTCTGGTAAGTTCTTTAGGCTTCTACGGGACTCCTTTCCATGAACTCAGAAGCCCTCTAGTTCCCACTTCTTCATGGGTCTATTAGGGTTTCCTTGCCCAAGCTTAAACCCTCGTGGTTATCTCTGATCAACTGGTTTAATTGTGTTTTCTTTAACACTAACACTTCAACTCACAAAAGGTCCAGTTGTTAACATCACAGTTCAATGGCCCTTTTTTTCGGGTCTCCCTTCTCAATTCTGAACCAAATCCTTTAAACTTTTCCTTTATTAAATCATGCAGATCCTTGCTTTCAATTGGGCTCTCCTTGTTATGACTGAGTTGTCAGACCGCACAGTCCACCCATTACAGGTCGTGCAACCAGGTGCCTTGTCCTTAAGAGAGTTCTCTCCTTATACTGGGGTCTCTGCAGCCAACCTGGATCAAGCTCTCACCTGATGGCCACCACACTGCCACCCCAATGCTTTTCCAACACTCTTTCCTTATTTAGGGGTCTCTGTGGCCAGCCTGCATCAATCTCCCCCCTGGTGGCCACACCAATGCTTTTCCAACACCCTTTTCTTTTTCTGGGGTCTCTGTTTCTCTCACTTTTTGTTTCTGTGGAAAGCTCCCCTCTATGCAGACACTTCCTTTTTTTACAGAGAGTTATTCGAGAATGTGTAATCAAACACGTGATCACTGTGTACTATGTATCCTTGTAATTCCATTTGTCAATGTCACCAGACGCATCTCCAGTCTCACACATTTGGGTTGCAATGTTGTATCTTGCCTGCTTACTTGAATACACACCTGGTGATTTCTTTGTTCTTGGGATAACATCTTTTCTATCTGAGGTCAGGGTCTCCCCACCTGTTCCTCAGACACGCTCCTGTCCTGGCCCAGGGGATCAAGCATTTTATTTTATCAATTCAACAAAGGATTAACACACATCCCGGCTCCCTTTTTTGGACTTCTCTTCTTTGCTGAAAACAGGGACCATTAGCTACGCTTCTCCCAGATGCTTCCTCAGACAGACCCTCTGCGTTTCAGAGTCCATGTTTCTTTCAGCTGGTCCTGAACAGCCATTGCTTCTCAGCTCTCCTTCCGCCTCGCTCTCTTTGCTATGTGCAGACCTTAGGGAGTTGAAAAAACAGGTCCACATGTCCCGATGGCCCCTTCCCTACATTGATCAGGGACTGGCCCAGATCCAAGGGTCAAAAGTGTTTACCACCATTAACCTGACCAATGGATACTGGACAGTACCCGTGTGTAGGGAAGACGAGCGCAAGCTGGCCTTGACCTTTGGGGGGTAACGGTACAGGTGGACCAGAACCCCCTTTGGATATATAAACTCCAGCAGTGAATTTTACATTTTTCTGCACAAGGCCATACCCGACTTGGGTGAAAGGAGAAATATGGCCTATGTTAATGATATCATAATTAAAAGCTTGATCGTGGAGATACATAAATCAGAAATCCACTATGTTCTGACCCATTTGAAAGAAGCCAGAGTGAAACGGTCCTTCCATAAGGCGCAGTGGTGTAAGACCTGCGTGAACTTTCTTGGGCATGAAATCACCCCTGAGGCTCTCTGTCCCCAAGCAAAAAAGATGGAAGCATTACTAAAACTGAAAGATCCCACGACTCTGCATAAACTAAGAAGCCTTCTTGGACTGACTAATTACAGCAGAAAGTTCATAGAAGATTACGCAGAGGTCAAAAGACCCTTGGTCCATTTACTAAAGGCCGGGGTCAAGTGGGAGTGGGGTCCAGAACAAGCTGAGGCAGTGAAACAACTGAAGAGAAGCCTCTCACATGCACCTTGTCTAGCTTACCCTGTCAAAAACAAGGAATTCTTCTTGAAGGCAGGGTTCTCAAATACGTGCTTAACAGCAGTATTATACTAGAAGCATGACAAGGTCAATAAAGTTATCCCCTATGCGAGTAAGACTTTGTCCTCTGTGGAGGAAAAATTGTGAGAAGGCACTCCTGGCAACGGTGTGGGCATTGAGAAATTACCGCCCGTTCATCCAGGGGGAGCACATCATCATTGAGACTCCTCACCATCCTTTACAATACCTCCAAAATGACAGAATCCGGGCAGGGAATGTGAGTAATTCCAGAATTACTCCCTGGATTCTGTCCATGCAAGTGTTTCCTGTGGAGGTCAGATATGGCCAAAACCAGAAGAGTCTCTTCGCGCAAGGTTTGGCTGACTTCCATGATTTTGCTCGAGAAAACTGTCTCGAGGACGAAAGCTTAAAAACACAAGACAACGTAGAGGTGTACCTGACTTCCATGCACATACTCTATGAGGAATAAATGTGCCAGGGGATGGTTGCTCCTACCATGTAGACAACAACGTGGGAAAGGAACTGGTGGCTGGCGTTGGGAATGCCTGGGTGAATTATGCCCCAGAGCCCACCGCCGGGTACACAATCAGTCCCTGAAGTAGTCAGGTGGTGGAGTTGATGGCGGTTCATCAGGCCATCCTTATTGCCATGCAACACCGACTCCACGAACTGGTCATAATCACTTTTTCAGATTATGTCTGGAACGGTTTTGTGGAGAACCTGATGAATTGGAAAACCAGATGCATGCTGTGTGAAGACAAGAAACCACTCAAGCATGGCAAACTAATACAATCTATCAATGATCTGGTCACCTCTAATGAGATGACCATCTACTGGAAGAAAATCAAAGGCCATTCCAGAATAGAAGGACCAGATAAAACCGGAAATGACCTGGCTGACCAGTTGGCCAAAACCGGAGCCATCCATGGGGATCTCATTGAGATTGAGTCCCTGTTGGGGGAAATCCAGGTCACTGATGTCACCAGGTCCCAAACACTTGCCCAAAAGGAACTCTCAACTGCCCAGTGGTGTAAGGAGACACCAGATGCTGAATTGATCATGGCACAAAAAGGGATCCCATAATTGGGAGATTTTATCAACACATTGAAGACTACGTGAATTTTCCTCTGACCGAAGCTGATTACATCAGGAAGGAGGACCTCTGGGTGTTGATGAGGTTTCCCAAAATGTACTGAATCCAAGACGGTTTGTTGGTTCAGAGATCCATCTCTGGATGTGACCAGTGGGACGAGAGGTTTCATACTGGCCACATATGGGTCAGAAACCCTAACAATTTTTGAAGGGGTGTCTTGCGTGTGCACAATTTCAGCCAAGTTCACTCACACCAAGCTCCCTTCCAGAAAAGGGGGATGAAACTGCCTTGATCAGATTTACAAGTAGATTTCATTGTACCGGGATTTGCTGGTCTAGAGGAAACATGTACATGTTAATGGTAACATGCTTATTTACTAAATGGGTGGAATGTCTCCCAGGCCCAAATTGAAAGGCAGAAACCGCAGCTGCCCTAATGATCAATAACATCGTCTTGCATTCGGCCCTCCTCAAAGGACTGAGTCGGACCGAGGAAGTCACTTCACAGCTAGGTGATGACAAAGATGTGGAGATACTTGGGGAAAAAAAAACTCCATATTGCCTACCGTTTAGCCTCTAGTGGGGGAGTTGAGAGGTACAGTAAAACAATTGTGGACATCCTAAAGAAGTTTGTGGCAGACTCTGGGCCTAGCTGGGACATCCGACTACCGCTTGTCCTGATGGCTATCAGGTCTACAACAACTTCTGCAACCAAGATTTCTCCATTCAAGCTAATGACTGGATAAAAAATAGTGCTACCTCAGCATCTGCTCTCCCAAACGCAAGCGTGGACCCTGATCAACGCATCCACGACACATGAATAAATTCAGAATCTGAGAAAACACCTTCATCATGATTATGCGTACGCTCAACGGAATCTGGAAATATCGGCAAAGGGGATGAAAACCCACTATGATTTAAAGACCACTAAAAAAAGAATATCAAGTAGGAGACAGGGACTACTTGTAGTACAATTTTCAGAGGAACCAGAAATTCCTTCCCTCCTGGCGTGGCCCCTTTGAAATTGCAGACAAAATCTCACCTGTCGGCTATAAGATCTGCATCCCTAAAGGAGAACAAACGGAAGAGAAATGGGTGCACATCAATCAGTTTAAGTGCTGTTATCCCAGGCAGAATTTGCGACTGATTGAAGAACCCAGTGAGGGTACAGTCCATGAATCCTACGAGGAGTAAAGGTAAGGAACTGCAACCTGGATAAAGGAAATCCTACATTAACAGGGATTAGATCAATTTTTCTTAGGTTGAAAAGACTTTGAAAAAAAAGAAAGGATTCACTGTTTTGGAAATATCTGTATGTTGAAAAAACAAGTGTATGCTTGCCATGTATATCTTGTATGTATCTCTCCTGTTGTTTTGTTGTCTATTTTCATGTCCATAAATGTGAAAGTGGTATTGTATGAGATACTTAATCTCTCCATTCTTCTTGGCAGATCTATTAATTCTTTGCCTCTACAGGCCAGAGGAGAGCCGCCAGCAGGGGAGAGGCCCATGACCCACAATCTAATGGGAAAACCAAAATCCAAAGAGAGTGGGTGCGAACCAGTGCACCACTCCTTCAGGACCTGGAATAGAGCAGATGCACTCTGAATTAGAATTAACTCAGGAGCAGGCGTGCACTAAAGGAATCCCTGGGACAAACCCAGGCCATTGCAAAAGAAGCACCCCACTCTCTCCTATCTCTTCTCCCTCAATAAAGTGACCTCAGAGCTAGGAGGGGGGACTTGTGGGGTGAAATAGCCCTGAACCCCATAACTAAAGGCCGGAGTCAGTATAAGGGCTCCCCACAATGAAAGGCCCACTGTGAATCTACAGGGAAATAGGGCCCTGCAATGCCTAAACAAAAAGGAGCAAATTCAGGCAGCAAAGCCTGGGGATGCCTGAAAATGTTTCTTTCCACACATGAGGGAAAGGCCTCATGATACTTTTGAGAAAGGTCTGGAAAGGCTGAGACGATGTTGGAAAAAATGGTGACATCCAACGTGCAAATAAAATGACCAGGTTGTGTGCAGGTTTGCAATGCAGAATGGAGTTTTTGTACTTTGACCAAAATCAGTGTCTTCATAAACCATTGTCCTTTTCAATTAAAGACATGCTCTTCAAAAGGTATGGAGGAATACAAGAAAGGAACTGTGAGTGTTTTCATCATGAGCCCATCACTAAAAGGAAGAATGATTTGCAGAATCCACGTGGAGTAATGTGAAACTGCAACAGAATGAAGGGTCACGGCTGAAACTTTCTGCAATAAAATTGCAATTGTGCTTTTAAACATTAACACTTGGAGCTTGCACATGTTCAGCTAAAGTCTTGTAAGATACATTATGTTGCCTTTCAAATAATCAGTGATTGTAGGCAACCACTGTGCAAGGGTTGTTAAATATTGGAAATGTGTAATTCTAAAAGTTGATTTAAGAAAATGCTTGCAGTGGGGGGAAATGCTAGAGTATCAGTTTTGTTTCTGTTGTGGGCTCCTCAGGTGTGATACTGGCTGTGAGCAAGCCCCGTTGCCAAGGGAATGAGTTGATGAATTCCCATGCTCTCCAAGCTTTATGGCCACAAGCATTTAAGGCAACAATAGAATTGGCCTGAGCTAGCAAGTAACCCTTTGAAGCTCAGCAGAATGTGATCTAATCTCAGTACAGGACCCTTCATGATGTCACAGCCACACTTGGCAAAGGTGGGGGCTAGTTAAAGGAGGGAGCTGATTTCCCTTTGTGTAAAATAGGAGACGCCATCTTCATCGTGTAATATCCATAATGTTCATCCCAAAATATTTATGTGCAGATTTCTGAATAGCTGTGCGCAAGCCGCATCTACTGGGTCGAAACTGGTTTTGGTGACACCAACCTATCAAAAGTTCTAAGAAAGAAATTGTGCTCTCTGCATAAATATGACAATCATAAAAATGTGAGAAAAGGTATAACAGGTGATAGGTATTGTACCCACCGAATGCCAGATTTTCCAGTAATATAGTTTAGGCGGGATTGAGGAAAAACCGTGAGGCTGTCATGAAATAACCTACAAATGTCTAGGTCAGATCATGGATTCACAAAATCTGATGAGAAGGGGTATTTATTAAAATGTGAGTTTTCCAGGTACAGAAGCCAGGTCCAACCCCCTTTCTATGTCATATGATTGATGGGGTATCTTCCCCTGACTTCTCAAATCACTCCCCCATTATTGGCACCTACCGACTTGCAGGGGGGCAGGGAACCCTTGACCACTTCCCTATCAGTTGTGCGAGAAGGATGACACAGCAGTGATTCAATATGGCTGATAAATAGGTTACTCCTAAATTGAGGTTTTCTCTCTACAAAATCAGAGGTGTGCAGCTGACTTAAATCTGGAGCTATCCTTACAGAAACTGGGCCTAGTCTTGGAGTGACTCAGGGAGCTTCAGTAGCTGATTTGGAGGACAGGGAGATGTCTTGACTGATCCCTTGACGGTCCCTGCAGTGAAGCCCTGTTGCCCCTTGATGAACATAAAACCCTTTTCCCCTGCAAGTTTAGACCTCCCCAGCCATAGATTAAACCAGTCCTATATTTTAAGCACTACCCTTGAGAGTGCCCATAAGGAAAAAATCCTCTATGTGATCTATTGTTGAAATTCAGTAAACTTTCTATTGAAAAAGGATTATATTTGCCTGTGCATTGTGGCAGCTCTCCCATTTACAAATCCTTTGTTCGTCTGTACATTTAAATCATTTTTCCTATGGAACAAAATGATCCCTTGTTGACCTGTTGATTATCATTCTCTTTCCCCTGAAAAGTAATTTGTTTGCTTGCATAGTTAAGTTATTTTTCTGTGGAAGAATCCCTTGTATGTCTGTGTATTTTCTCCATTTCCCATTTAATAATTCCCAGTGTATGTGTAGATCCTTATTATATTTGGCTTAGTAAATCAATTAATTCCCACATTACTTCACTGAGTAGGGCAAGTTGGCAATCAAACTACTTTCCCCTTTCCAGTTTTTTGCGAGTCATTATATGTATAAAATATTCCCCAGGAAGTCACTTCATTAATGGCTGAAAACTCATTCTTCCATGTGTTAAATTTGGTGTTTAAAAATAAATTCTAATTTGCATCTTTCATATTATACCCAAACCGTTGTTCCCATTGTGAGTAATCCCTTTGTCTAAAACCGGCCTGTTAGTTGACCTGTCCTTTTCATTGAATACTGTGATTCCTATGTGCCTTCTCATTGTTGAAAGCGTGTGTCATTTTCAGCCTCATCAAAACTAATGTGATTTACAATTTCGTTTTGCTAAACATTTCTTTTCATCCTTTAAAAACGTTTTTCCTAGAGTACTTCCCCTATTATACACTATTATGAGCTCAGATTTTTCATTGCCTTTCCTTTGTTTTTCATAGCTTGGAGCTTGCCTGTCCTTTCCAGCTCCAGCAACATTTTGTGGGATTTGCATTTTCATGTTTCTAAATATTTCTCATCACCTTTGAAAAATCATTTCCCCTACTTTATCTTTCTTCCCATATCATACCCGGATCACGGATTCAAATTATATCTTCTTTTATTTTTTTATTTTTTTATTTTTCTTTCTCATGTGTTGTCTGTGATAAAATATAATTTCCTATGTGTACTAGCTAGTCGGTTTTGAAACCCTATTTGTCTCCCAGTGTAAGCAGCCTGAAGTACCCTTCTGTGCTGTCCCATAGCAGAAGCATCAAATCATTGAAAACAAATGTTTTCATTGTCGCAGGGGGGAGTGCTTAACCTTCTTGTTATCAGTTGAGTGGAATTGTTCTGTGTTGCTTTTCATAAAGCGAAATAGGAGTGGTATCCAAGTATCTCTTACCTTGGTTCATTTCTAGAAGTCTGTACATTTGTGTTGCCACATCATTAGTGGCTGCTGTCATCTCTGTTCTGATTTGATATTAAAATAATATATTAATGAATGATTAATTGACAACACACTGGCCTATTGGGAAAATGGGTACTGGTGGAGGTTGGGTGCGAGACGGGTTCGAGGCCACCTCAAAAGAATTTGGTGTAATCATGAAAAGTGTTTTATTGTGCGCCACCTTCATTTGCAAGGGAAGACATCCCTGACTTGCTGGTGCTGCATAATATACTGTGACAGCACATTCTTCATCATCTCTGTAAATTATTACTGCTTGGACCATGTGCCTTTGGAATAGACTTCGAACTCTGTATATGGACAGGTGTACTAAACATTGGGATGTAAGAGGCAGGTTTTCTTGGGGTATAAACAACTTGGATGTGCCCGTCACATGAGCTATCAAAGAGCATACATAGCAGTTCTCGTTTGACCTCTCCCTTCCCCACCTTGTGCATGTGATTATACTACATGGTATGTGACTCAGTGTCCAGTAGTATCCCTTTATACTGATTGTATTCTATCTCGACCTCAGCATGCATGCTTGTTCCTGCCATCCACAAATATACATCTGTGTCTGTGTCATTTTCATTTCCATATCCTCTTTACATGCACCCACCATATAAAATAACCACAAAGAAACAATATCAAAACTCCAATGACAAAACAACATATACAACATATCATATATATTACACAACACTTGCAGTGTTGAAAATGCAGAGGGATAGAAAAAACAGAAAAACATACAGAAAAATCAAAAACGTTTCATTATAGCACAGGGATTGAACAATTGGAGTATTATGAGAAAATGCTGCAAAGTATATTTTGATATTACTCAGTAACTGTCTCATTCTAGTGAGAATGTGGACCGGTATCGGGTGCTTTCCGAACATCAGATAAGTGGACCCAGTGCCACAACTCCTTCATACGAAGCACCGTAAATGGTCCAAGATAACGGTGGTCATTACAGAGCCGGACAAAGTTTCTCACGAACACTTGGTTCCCGGGATACATTTGAGGTGGTGGTAAGTTCACATGATCCACTGATGATGCATCAGCTCTGCTTTCTCTTCTAGGAGCATTATGGCAAGAGAACCTTTTTATACTTTTTGTTAGATCTCTCAAATATCCCTGAAACTCCCCCCCAATACTCCTGCTACCCTATGAACATTTGATGTTGTGTCTGTCACTATCTTGTGCAGGGACACAAGGTGATCTTTGCCTGGTCATGTTCTCAGGCAAAAAAAGCAAGAGGGAGGCAATCCAGCCAATTCCTTCCTAACATAGTACATATCGTTTGCCACTTTACTCTTCAACAGCCCATTTAACTTCTCAACAAATCCATTGACCTGGGATGATAGATCAAGAACAGTGTGTGCAGTATCCCTAATATGGATGCAATCTCTTTAAACTATTTATTAAAAAAGTGAGTTCCATTATCAGATTTTAGGACCGCACAAAAAACCCCAGCAAGGAAAAACCTTGCATACCAGAAATGCTGCTGCTGATTTTGTATCATGTTGTGCACAAAGACCAGCCTCAATCCAATTGGGAAATGGACATACTACAAAAATAAGGAAAGTGATTACTGCACCTGTTTTAACACATTCACAATCAATGTGGAGTTCACCGAACGGTCCAGTTGGATGGGGCAATGTGTTGTGCAATGTCCTGAGAGTTTGTCCTGTGCTGTAAAGATGACATATACTGCAATTTCCCACACATTTGTTGACATAGTCCTGCAGACTGGGGACAAACCAGTCCTCCGGAACATCTGCTGCAATGTGCTGTTTTGAAACATGTACTGGGTAATGCTGTTGCTCAAGAGCAACCATAAGCAATTCACGTGGCATTAGTACTTTACCTGCACTGTTTTATCTCCATATCAAATCACTCCCTGACTGTGAGCACCCCTTTTAACCAACAGCTCTTTCTGGGTCACTTGACCTTGTAACTGAATTATTTGCATGAGTGGTACTGCAGTGTATGGAATTGATAGCTATAACTGTTGATTGGCCACCTCAGTTTATGCAGTGACATTTGGTTCCCTGTGATACGCTGGTTCTTTGGCAGATTTATGAGCTACATCATTGCCAAATGAAACAGGGTCTGCATTTTGGGTGTGGATGGCACAAATAACCCTCACCACTAGTGTTGGGTGGGACAGAGCGTAAATTAATCTGTCTAGCAAGGACTCATGATTCACAGGAGTGCTGTTTGACCTTCTAAATCCCCTCCTTTTCCATCTGGATAATCTTGACTGTTTAGTGGTAGTCACATATGCAGAGTCCGAATATGTGGCCACTAAGCACCCTTCCTTAAATGAATGCAATTAGTTCTGCTGCCTGGGATGAATAGTGTGTTGGTAACCTCTTTTGTGCTACAACTTCATATTCCCCATCTACGATGTGCACCACAGCTGCACCTGTGTGTCACTGGCTAGTCTCCTGATCAATCATTGATTAACCATCAATGGAGAGGACCACCCCCACTTCAATTGCATCCTACCTTGCTCATATTAAATCACCTTCAGGACCTTCATATGTAACACAATCATGCACTTCCTCACCTTGTTGGACCGGATTTGCAATAAACATGGGATTCACTGTGCAGCACCTCGCAATGTGAATAGATGGGCTTGACAAAATCACTTCATTTGCAGAGGTCCTTTGTATGGTTAGAGTGGATTTAGATTACTCAAGAATTGCAAACAATGCAAGCTCTGCATATAATGTCACTGAGCAACCCATAGTGACCTTTGAGGATTTTTCAATGGCAAAAGCTGAAGCGACCTGTGCCTGTTCACAAGGAAATTGACCCGGCATCACTGAATCTAATATGCCACTGTAGTATGTAAGGGTTTTGTGTTCCGTGAATGTGTGCTGTGCTAATACTGCGGTCATGACCTGACCATTAGAATGTGAAAAAATGCACCTCTTTCATGTAATCAGGGGTTGCTAATACTGGTGCATTACTTATGGTGTTTTTGTGCTTCTTTGAGTCACTGCAGTAGAGGATTTGGGCCTCATTATGACCCTGGAGGTAGCTGCCGACGGTAATGATTTTTTACCAGGTCCAAGAAAAGGGCAATAACTGGGTTATACCGACCTTGGCAGACCCGGTTATTGCCCTTTTCTTGGACCCAATAAAAATCAATCCTCATTCCCATTTGAGCCCCATAGGGCTCAGTGGGATTGGGGAGGATGCTAACAACGGGCCCGTTAATGACGGTCATCAGACCAGACGTGAAAAGCGTGAAAAGTGGGACCCGCTAGCAGGTCTCGTAATAGGGCATCCCGTAATGAACTGTGCCGGTCCCATACCTGCACCATTCATTATGGGAGCGCCAGGGTCCTAATGAGGCTCTGTGTAACTAGAATAGTTGAAAATCCATGCTGTAAAATAACTACACAAACGCAAACACTGTTGTATGTCTGTTACCATAGTGGGACGTGGTGTATTCTGTACTGCATTGACCTCCACCTCCTTCTGACAGTATTGCATTTTGTCCTTATAGACTTTGTATCGTCTATCCGTAGTGTCATTGAATCTGCTCTCCATATGTCTTCTGTTGTGCTGTACAGTAGGAGGTCATCTACATACTGAATGGCTGTACTCTGTACATGTATGCTGCTCAAATCCATATGGAGTATTCTATTGAAAATGCTAGGCGACTCACAGTTCCGCTGAAGAAGTTTGCTTTGTTGGAACCTTTTTACCTCAATAGGTAAATACTTTGAGATATTGAGAATCGGGGTGCAATGGAATGGAAAATAACGCATTCTTCAAATCAATGACAGTAAAATGTGTGGCCTCAGTAGGTATATCGCAAAGGTTCATGGCAGGGTTTGGTACTGCTGGAAACTCAGCTTCAATAATATTATTCAATGGGTGTAAGTCATGTATCATTCTCCAACTCGACCACTTTGCTTTTTTGACAGAATATATTGCAGTGTCGCATTAGGAGTCTGATGGTAATATAATGCCCTGATGCCGTAACGGCACAATTGGCTTGTGTATCGCTGTATCTGCTTCTCTCAACAATAGATACTGTCATACTCTGAGGAATATTGATCCCTGCTTCAAATTGATACATACTGCCCGTATGCTCTTCAAGATCCCTACATCATGGAGGTTGTCAGTCCATTAAGTGCTGGTTACCTCTGCCAAGTATTCCTGTAGATATGGGGACATGTATTTGGTGATAAGTATAGCAAAAGGTATATTCCTATTATGGATTACTATCTGACATGGGAAACAAACCTCCAGTACATTTCACTATCATTAGCCGTATCTTTAAACAGTTGTCTATTTGACACCCCAATCAGTGGTTGTGCTGGGCCAATACAAAAAATGGTACGCCACTAATCTCACTCTTTGTCAATCCCTATTAACACTACCATGTTGTCTTCAATCAGCACCCCCTCTAAATATAATGTGATATTGGTCCCTGGAGCATGGTCTTGGGAACGGCTGGCCTAAATAGAATTTCAGAGGACAATCTCCATGGCTTGTGTTTGATGCCTGGCACCCAATTCAACAACATAGTTGCTTCATGCATAAACAAATTGTGGTGCAAAGGTATTCCTCTTGCGGTGCAATCATGATACAATGCATGTGTTATCGCTAGCACACTAGCATAACAAATTCCTGGTGTGGAGCACACTACGCCTTCATCTGTGATTTAAATTGTCATATTTAGCTTGCTCAGCAGATCCCTTCCTAACAAATTCACCTGTGTAGCAGTTGAAAACAGCAATGAACTAACACCTCTTAGTCACCTACCTTGATGGGTATGTCTTCTGTAAATAGAACCAATTATATTGCCCCAGAGAACCCCTGCATGTCCATTACCTTGCCTGACAAGGGAATGCACCCTTTTTTTATGCATACATTTGTTGCTCATGTTGCAACCATAATAAAAAAGTGATTTGTTGCCTATCTCCATACCTACAAGGTGGTCCACTTCCTGGTTGGCAGTGATTGACAGGACTGGGCATTTCAGAGCTCTCTAGTTGTAATTGTTTATTTGTAAAACATGTATACACAAGTGAAGTACTTCAAAGTGCTTCAAAGTGGGAAGGGAACAAGGGAATACAGAGTCATTCTTAGGTCTTGAAGTTTCCGAATGATCTAGCAAAAAGACTAGCAAACTAAGCCTGACAGCATTACTACTAGCGCAAGTGCATGACAAGAAGGGAGGTGAGAAGAGAAGGGGAGAGGGAGAAGGGGAAACAATCCTTAAACAACTGTGTAAGGCCAATGAAGTTACAGATAGTGCAAGTACATGACAGAGAGTGAGGTGATAAGGGGGTGAAGGAGAAGAACATACAGGTGATAAGAGGGAAGGCAAAGACATACAGAAACAAGGAACTACCATATTCAGCCAGGTGAACTAGCCGTAATACATTCTAAGGTAATGTAAGTACACAGAAAGGAAGTGGGAGGGAAGTGGAGGGAACAAGTGCACCCAGTCCAGCAGGGCCCTGAGTTAAGTGCAGAGATGTTACCCTTCCATGGAATGAATGCCAGAAGTGCAGTAGTGGTGAGCAGAGTGCAGAGACCTGGGGCAAGTACGAGGAATGGCAGGGGAGCTTGAGACCTGTTTGGCTTTGGAGATGCATCAGGCGACCAGTCAGCAAATTGAATGGTGTTAGGGAGAGAGGTAGGTAGGAAGTAGGCAGGAAAAGAGAGGAGGTTAACAAGGGAGAGGGCAGGAGCAAGAGGAGCAAGAGGAAGAGAAGAGGAGAGTTTTCTTAACTTAAGGAGATCAGGCTCAAGACAGAGAGAGGCAGGGAGGTTGTTCCAGAGGGAAGCACCTTCAGAGGATAAAGATCTACCCTCAGATCTCTGTTTTGAAAATCATCTCACCCGCAGAGAGTTGGAAGTCGACGAGCAGAGGGCTGTAGAAGGAGAGTATTTTGAGAGAGAGAGTTGTAGATAGTGTGGGCCTCGGCCTCAGAAAGCCTTGTAGACTATGCAGAGGGTCTAGAACTTGATCCTTGCAGCCAAGGGGAGTCAGTGGAGGGATTTCAGCACCAGAGAGATGTGGTCCCTGGGCTTGAGGCCAAGTATAAGTCTTTTGGTTCTGTTCTGGATGGATTGTAAAGGTCGGAGAGTAGAAGTAGGAAGATTGAGAAAGAGACTGTTGCATTAGTCAAGTCTAGAAAGAACCAGTGCTCTGGAGACAGTGAGCCTCTGGGTGAAACTGAGAAAAGGCAGAATACCTCTGAAGTGGTGCAGCTGGTGGTGCACATTTTAGAGATGTCTGAGATGTGAGAGCAGAAGAAGAGAGTGGAGTCGAAGATGACCACTAGATCATTTTGCCTCACTAGTGGGCGAGGGTGCAGGGCCAAGGGAGGCCGGCCAGAGGGAAAGTTGGAAAGTGGGAGCAGGATTCCCAATGAGGATGATCTCTGTCTTACTGGAATTGAGGCACTCTGTTGCCTGTCTTAATCTAGATATCTGTTTGACCCTGGCAATACAAACCAGTTACAGCCCACCACACTCGCCCTATATATTGTGGCACTGTACAATGCAGAAAAGCATGTTTGTCCAAAAATGGTGGTGCTGGCTGTTGTGTCTGTTGTTGTACATACACTGCTGTGCTATTGGGTGCTGGATGTTGCATCTGTTGTGGTATTGGTGCATGATATTGATACTGGGGGAGGCATCATTCTGTACTGCTGTTGATTTGTGACCGGGGTCACCAGTCTGCTGGGATGTTGTGTCTTGACTGTCGTGTAGCCGAAGAGTCCTCTGTCCAGAAGTGCCACACAGAGAGAATCAAAGTCACTCTCTGTACAGCCTTTGAGGCCACAGGTGGGAGATGTTCTTCCGGAACTGCAGTACTCGTGGAACACCGAACCACTGTAAAGGAAACACTGGTTAAGTGTCAAGCCAAAACAGAACCAACAACCAATCAACAAGCAAGTGGAACAGTCTTACCAAAAGGCATCTGTGGAGAAGCGGTTGTACCTATGGGGGAGGTTCCGAGACCCAGCAAGGCTGTTCCTCTCACTGTGTAGCAATCCCAGAAACGTTGCAAGTGCCGGGCCCACCTGATGCCAGAATCCGCACAAGAAGGCGGAACGTAGTAGGAGTCTGTGAAGCAGTCCGTGGTCGTAACGATGATCCAAAAGTAAGCACCAGAGCCAAGGGTTATCCGCTGCCAGTCCGTGAAACAAATCCGAGGTCAAGATCCAAAAAGGTGAGACAGAAGGTAAGTAGCGCCATACAGGAATCCGAGGAAACAGCTGTGAAGCACCGAAGCACCGCGATACAGCCGTTTAAATACTGGCGCTGCTATTTCCTCCCGGTCACATAACCCGCGACCGCATCACGTGAGTGTAGTCCAGAAACATGTAAGCGGAAGGTGGCGGTCATGTGATGCGGAAGAAGCTGGTCTAGCAGCCGCCACGGAAGACGCCAAAGTGGCAGACGTCTCCGCGGGAAAACAGCATGCCGACCCAAGCTTTGTGGCAATCGGCGCCGTGACAACTGAGGTGAAGAGAGAACCTGTGAGTCCCGGAACTGGGCAAGAGGGCGAGGGGTGTTAGGGGCACGGGGATGAGGAATGGGACCCCCAGAGGGACGAGTGGAGTGCGTAACATGTGATACGCATGGGTATCATACGCATGTGCTTGCCTGTTCCTACACTCTTGTGCACAATGACCCATTCTCCTACATGTCCAACATGTTCTTGGTCTGCCAAATCATGCCCAATCTCTCCAAATCCTCCTCCTCTACCCTGTCGTCCTCCTTGGAATCCCCCTCTCCCTCATTGTTAACCTTCCATGTAACCTCCCTGATAATCTCAGTTATCTGGATAGCCTTGATACCCGTCTGTCCAATCCAGTACCATTCTCAGTTCTACCTGTGCCATTCTCGGTTCTGCCTGCCCTACAGGTAAGCCTGTAATCACTGTTCCTTCTATGCTCAACTTTGCTAATTTCTTCTGTATTAACTTTGCTTCAGCCTTCTGCGCTTTATCCACCATTTCCTTCTTCATCACCTGCCGTCACCTACAATGGTGTACTATGTTTGCCTGAATCTCTGCTCATCCCTTAGTCTCCATCCCCACTACCTTGTACAAATCGTTCTGCACCTCTTTTGGAAGTCCTTTCTTTAACATATGATAGAATATTGCTATAGTCTTATACCATGGTTCCCCTCTCTCAGTCCTCCCCATCTGCTGAATCTGGAGTACAAATTGTGCCGGGACTTCATCTTCTTTAATAGTGCATGTCATTATTGAATATATATCCAGTGTGTTGGGATAGGCTGCTGTTTAGGCACACCACACGTTAGCCTAACCATTGTTAAAATGTGCCCCATCATGAATGTCATTGCCCATTCATGCTCCAGTGTAACCCACTTTTTTTCCAAATTTCATCTGCTTGATCTCCTAATAATGCAGTGAACAGGTTTTTCATATCTCCCACTGCTAGTGTAATGGCTGTGGTCTGTTTTTCAAATGCATCTATCCAATTGCATGCTCCAGCTGCTAGCAATGGGATTAAATTGTTTCTATCCGTGAATGACCAGGGCACTTACCATGCCCTGTAAGGACTTTTTTGTAACAATGGAAACTTGGTTCCCAACTGCTTCGCCAGTAATGTTCTCCCCCCTTGCTTCCCTTCATTACCGTTATGTGACCTGGTTGCGCTCTCAGTCTTAAGCCCCACAAACTCTCTACTCTTGGTGTCACCCTGGACAGCATTTCATATCCCTGTTCCTGTCCTGTTGCCATTCCTCCTTGTCTGCTACTTCTGCATCTACATCTGATCTGATTGACTGATAAACTAAACTGTCTGGATGTTGTAATTCCTCTCAATCCCTGTCATCAGTACGTGCATCATCCTTTGTTTCAACATGTACTTCCCTAACGGCGGTACTGTGAATTAGAAATATAATATCACCCACTCTCAATTCATCAGTACCAATTGGTGCCCTTCGCCCTTCTGCCCATTCCTGTGTTACTCGCTACAGCTTTGTTCTTCGAAGCACTGTTTCTAAATCTTTCAATTGCATTGTTCGCCATTTCCATAACTAATTGGTTGTGCATGGCATTCGCTGCTGAGGGCTGTGTGACATTTTCATAGGTTGCAGGGGCTCTCTGTCACAGTGATGCATGGGGCACATACTCAGGATTAGTAGAATCTGTGGCTGCTTGCATGGGATAGAACAACCCTGTGCGGGTGGTGGGGCTGTTGGGGCTTTAGGTGTATTGCAGGGTGCACAATGCAGGGTGTACACATGGTGCGGGGGTGACATAGGGCGCTGGTATGACACTTTTCCTTCTTTTAGGGTCCTCAGAGACATCTTCCAAATCCTCAACCATTCTCCTAAGCTCAAAAATACCTTTCCTATTGTTTAACTTCTTCCCCTTATTTTTCACCGCTGAATAGTTGTACATATGGCCCAGAACATCTTTATAATGTGTTCATTGACCAATGTTTGTACACCCTTCCTCTCGTATCAGCGACCCAGTCATGATGATACTTCATAATTGTCTCCTGGTACAGCAGGAGCGCAGTACACATATATTCAAGTGGGGCAAGGGAACTCATTGTTATGTATAATTCTGCACTCATAATAATGTTTTTGTTTCCTCCAGGAGTGCCAATCTACCCCACACTCCCAACACAGTCTGCATGCCCTGTTACCCCTCCCCATTCTCTTAGACCCACATACTTAATACACCATACCACTCTTCACAAAACTCAACAACTGCCATTGCACACTATAACAATTTAAAAAAAACATCTTAAACAACAAGCAAATATAGTACAATGATTTAAACAATGATTTAGACCCTTCCTCCGTCTCCTCTTTAAGATGAGGGAATTTTCCTCTTTACGCCCCCTTATTTTGGGTGAAGGGACCCTAGGCCCACCATATGATGTGCCTACACAACAAAATCACAATTATTTAAACAATGGTTTAGACCCTTCCTCAGTCAATTTGCCTCGTGATGAGGGACTTTCGCCTTCTCACACTCCCATTTGCTGAGTGGAGAGATCCAAGTCCTTAATATACCGGACCTCTACTTTTACAACACTGCCTTCCCTCTGCAATGGAGGAGATCCTGTTTTCCCCACTTGTCTCTTTTTCTCACTCAATATTATCGTGACATCCACTTTTCTCTGGAGGAGATCCCTATGGCCACCTTTATAAATATTTTTGAAATGCTGTATATTTTCACATTGTCTTTTACAATACACACACACACAATCAACTCACTCCATACAAACCCTCTCCGTTGTTGTTTTCTCCCGCAAAGGTGCACCTACATCTATGCATTCTCCCGAGCGCCTCTGTTATGGGGTCCCATCAATGACCATGCACAATATGGGAACAGCACCCCTCTCCAAGGAGCAGGCAGGCCTTCTGGCAACAAAGCGCCTGCAAACCTCTTCAGATTGTGCATGGGGAACTGGTCACTGCAGAGGGGTGCAGCACCACAGGATACGCGGTTGGGACACCGAGTCTTCACGGAGAGTATGGGATCAAATTGGGTCAGCAATTTGTAAAGATGCTAGCAACCTTAAACCTGAACCATACAAATAATCCAAAATGCCAAATAATCAATACACCACTTTGCAAGGGAAAACAAGGTTTATTACATGCAACAAGTTCTCAGACAGTCCTGTAGACCCAAACTAACTTGGAGCTCATCACGCCTCAAGACGTTACAGGTTAGGTAGCAGAAAACCACAAAATCTAAATCCATAGGTTACAATTTTTTTCACCACCCTCATTGGTTACCACCTATAAAACATGCTAATTCCCCCCTTCTGACCCTGTTGGCCACACTTTATCTAAACCCATTCCACTAGACATATGGTCCACCACATCATGTCTATTAAATCCAGGTACGGGAATGGCCATTGATGACACATTAATAAATTGTGACCATCACGTGATGTGCACCCCTGTGACCCAGGCATGCTCAAAGTAATCTGGCGAGGCCTTCTCATTATACCAGATGCTGTGGTGTACACAAGCTGCACCCCTGACCTTGTACTAAATGTATTGGCATCACCTCGGTTCCTCCTATCCCAAATCATGGAACGTTCCAGGCATGGCTTCCCCTTATCTCCTTCAAACCCCAGGTGCCCAGTAATGACGTGACTAGAGCACCACTCTTCAGTCTGAATTTCAGGGATTTATTTATGTCCGGTAATGCGTGTGCTTGTAATTCAAATGGGATGACGACTCTTGAGTGAGGGCAGTAGTGCGCTAAATCTTTGCCTGGTTCATTGGCATCAGAAAACCTCATGCCCTATTATCATGAATGTGTCCTTTAAAGGGTGCATCTCTTCCTCTCCCCCCACAGTTAACATTCTGTTTCCACCACGTTCAGGCCATGCAGCTGGATACAATTAGCATTTATCTGTGCACCGCGGGTGCCTCTGGACTCAACTTCTCTCCAGGGGAATGAAACATTTTTTGGGATTGAGATAAACAGAGCTGCAGCTCCACATCAGCGCCTGTGGTAAATTCTATTCATTGTGTACTAGGCCTTAACATCCAATATGGCTAAGCGTATGCCATGTTAACACGCTGACCTCGCTTCTACCACAGTCCCTTTCTGATTCCATCCTCCACCTATTTCAACTCGTGTCTAACACCTAACTGAAAACATAACTTTGATACTACATCTAAACACAGGGCCTATACCACATTGCCCTATCTATAACCTCTGCAACCACAACATTAATACATTTTTTGCTCCTTCATGATTGCTATATATTGGTATGTGATATGTGGAAAAACTAATCACAAGCAATAAACGCACCTTCTGCTGCGCAAAACTCATCATGCTCACATGGTGTTGCATACTAGTAAATCTTTCTCAGTCTGAAACGTTTTGCCTGGTTTGGCTGTACATGCATCCCAAAACACACAACATCTTTTATCTAAATGAGTCTGGCTTTAGTTGTTTCAATGTTTTGTTTGGTGTAACTAATTTATCCTCTGACACAATATTAAACCTAACATTATTAGTTCCAACTTTGGTCGCAAATATGTCCTTAAGGAATTCAGGATCGTTTTGCATGATTGTAATCAGTCACATTAAATTATCCACTACCAGTAACGTATTGCTAACATGTGCTAGGGCAGAGAGCAAAAGGTAAGCTGATGCATCCCATTCCATTCTCTACATCCACATCATCAGCGACTATTACTAACTTTGGCTTGATGTTTACTAACACCTTAGTTGGAGTTATGATTCCCTCTGGTATACGTGCACCTGCATGGAGTGTGCTGCGTTTGCCTCATGAGTTTCTAGCATGGATAATACCTCAAATCTATTAGACACCAGAATACTAGGTTGAAACTTGTTGCTGCTGCAAGTATAACAGTCATTCATTGGCACACAGTCAGAACTGATGCTAGTGAACTGACTATTGTTTGGACCATGAATTTAGACTCGGATATTATAGTTTTCCCACTGACGTGATTGTCATTTTTGGGCACTTCAAAATTTATGAGGGTATGCCTCAGCGTAATAAAGTGGAAAGGGACCTATGTCTTTCTTGTGCTTTGCACCTGAAACAATTTTTACTTGTAACATATCATGCTTGTTTTGGACCCCCCGAAATGTACTGTGCCTATCGGTCTTTGTTTTGTGTGACTTGCTTAACGAGGAACTGTTACTGAGTTCAGTTTGCGATATTCCACATTTGTTGGCTATAAAACAATATGAGGAACAAGATTTGATCCCCTTGGGTGTAATTATGGATTTCACCTAACAAATAGATGGGGGTGTGGGTGTGCTTAGTATGACCTCCATTTAATTGATTAGAACACTTGCCTCTTCTATATGCTTACTAATCCCAGCCACTATTTTTAAAGATGCTTTGTAGAAGGCAAATATGCGCTTGCTTTCCTTTTCACCATCCTTATATTAGTCTATAGTTCTGCACTTATTTAAGAAAATATGTCAACCTTTGACTTTGAAAAACAGACAGACCAAAATACAATATTTCATAGGTTGTGGTTATATTGTGTAAAAATATAATAAACACAGTAATAGAAAAATAACACAGTAAAATATTAACATATAGCTGCCACAATCAATAACTCTAAAATTAGAGAGGTGAGGAGTCTCCTTGCCAAAAAGTACAATAAATCTGTTAATCCATGGGTCTGCTGATACCGGGGTCCATGCACACAAAGGGCACTCTCTAGGTCTTGTTAACTGGGGCTAAATTAGTCATATAATTGAACGTGCCACCCCACGGTACTAAATCCATTGATACCAAGTGATAGAAAATGTGCAACGGCCCAAATGGGAAGTCGCAGATATAAGTTAGGAATAATGTGCGTTACAGCCAATGGAGTGAACGCTTGACTGCTTAACAGAATCCAGGTAATATCCAACTTGAATGTTCTAGGCCCATGATATGATCTAAAAGTGAATTGGTTTGGGCACAACACATTAGAGGCTTAGAACATATGCTACAATGCCACGATATGGAGCAAGAATCTAAATATCTCTTGCAGCTATTATGTCTAACGCCAACAGCCAAAACAGTATATGCACCCTTAGCGCGGTCTTCATATGCCCCCATGCATTTCTCTTAGGTTTTTCAAGGCAGGACTTAGTCACTGCCTCCTCTGCCACCACTTCCCTTAGGATACTGGTGCCAGCAGATTCTCCCCGCCACAACAGCAGCAGTGCCTTGTCATGGTATCTCACCAATCATGCCATGCGGTGTAGAGAGGGGTAGGAAAACCACAGACTCATTCATCCTGTTTGTTCGAATTTGATCATTTTAGTATTGGCTCTAGAGGCCTAGGAAGAAGTGTGTTCCCTAAACAGGGTATGCACACCATTCCTTATATTATATATTCTGTGAATATATATCCTACTATGTGTGTTAGCGTAGGCAGTAAAATATAATTGTGACGTATGCCTGATGTCAGATTAGACTGTAGTGGTTACAACTACAACTAAGAGTACTCAAAGAGGCTTCTATGGGGTGATATTAGAATTGTAATAGAAAGCAGATTAGATTCAGAAAAATGTGGCTTTTTGATGTAATGTCTCATACACAAGGAGATGTATTTCTGAGTTAGCATTAATTTAACCATGTAGCTCATTGACGGTAGCATAGCAAGGCGCTGAGCAGATACAGCCTGCAACATGTACATTATATATATATCCATACACTAACAACAAACGTTGTTAAAGGGACATTATGGTTAAGTTGCACTACTAAAAAACCTATAAAATTCAATGGAAAAACATTGCTACAGCGACGTTATGGTTACAGGTAAAACCTAACAACCCCAGAAATTCACCAGTTATGGTAAGGTACGCAACCATAACTCATGCTACCACTGTGCACTGCAAGGACTAACATCCTTGACATCAAAGATGACATCAAAAATGTAATTGATGACATCACTGATGACATCACATGTCTGGCTCCCTCTTTTTTTGTTTAGTGACATATCTACACTAGGTGCTTTTCTTCACTGACAGTGAGAAACCGCAAAGTGAGAAGGTACAATATTTGTACACCTTATACTTCTCATATGTTCTTACACTGCTTTCCTTAGGGTTCAGGCACATCATATGGTACAAATACATACTGGAAGAAGGAAACCAGAAATACAGCAAACGTTTGTGTGCATTAAGATAATCAGTTAGGTTATGAACACTTTCTAGTAGTACTGCTACTTTTTTGCTTACTTTACTTTCTTTGTATATGCTGTTATTGGTATGTGTTGTGCTCTCTTTCAGTTTTGTGTGCAGTAGTACATTTATGTAGTAACTATGCAACATGGGAAGAATTTGGATATTGCACCTCTATGATGCATGCTGCTCACACGACTTATGTTTATACACGAGTTTGGTCATGTAATGGAAAGAAATGTGTAATACAATGCTGTGTATAGTAATGCTTTGTCTAATGCCCTACTTATGTAATGATAGTTCTTCTCATGATCTCTGACAGTTATCTGCCAACATTACAACGACAATCGCTTCTGAAAGCTTTTCATAACAGCTAAATGCACATGTGATTTCATCAGTGATGTAATCAATGACATCTGTTATGTCATCTTTGATGTCATGGGTGTTAGTCCTTGGAGTGCACAGTGGTAGCATGAGTTATGGTTGCGTAATTTACCATAACTGGCACATTTCTGGGGTATTTAGGTTTTACCTGTAACCATAACGTCCCTGAAGCAACGTTTTTCTATTGAATTTCATAGGTTTTTTAGTAGTGCAACTTAACCATAAAGTCCCTTTAAGAAAGTTTTTTGTTAGTGAATTTCATAGGTTTTTAGTAGGGCACTTTAAGCGTAACGTTGCTTTAGATTATTTTTTTCATTAAAGGAAAAAGGTTTTTAGTAACATATATAGACTTCACCTTGTTGGAGTATGTGCAATTACACGACAAGTATCCGTAGGTCTCCATTAGTGTCCGCATGTCCGCATCTTCAAATGCACTTTTAAGTAGTTGTGGAAACACACATGTTTATGTTCCACACCTAGACCCATACATAGGTCATGCGCTCTATGCTGATAACACCACCCCTGTCGCCAGCCCTACGTATTCATGCAGTAGGCTACCGCATTTAAAGTATTGCTGTCCACTTCGTGGGAGGCTCTGCAAACATAGCAATGTGTGGCTAAAATACTCCTAACCATATAGCGGCCACTGGTAAACAATAAGAACAGCAACCTGCATTGTGACATGGGCGTGTTAAATGTGGCATTACTTAGATTTATCTGCTGCTTCCTTTTCCATGACCCGAGAAACTGATTCATTGTGTGTGCACTGAGCAGTGTGACGGAAAGTATGGGTCGCGTGCCGGTTATACAGTTGAAGAAAACATGAAACTGCAAATGGTACAGTTTGTAGTAATGCTGCAAAACTGCAAAGCTGGTGCACCTTCCGCACGCACATACTAGTGCATGCAAAGGCAAATAAGAAAACAGCAGAATATGCAGAGCGTAAACAATCTTACTGGTGGTTAGAAAAGCACTGTATATGGATGAGTTGCACAGAATAAATGGCTTTGTGGCATACGTAACGAAGCTGTGGTTGGCATTGTTGTAAACATTCTTGTATTCCACAATGTATGAATATCCGTGAATGGTACCGCTAAAAGTAATGGCGGAACATAAAGTGTTTGTACTGCATGTGATGACAACTCAAAAGGAAGGACAAAGAAGCAATGGACCGGCTACCACCTTTCAAATAATGACATTGGGCACTTTCATGTACAGCATTTGCCACACCTGCTGCGGCCAACAAAAGGGGCACTCCTGTAGGGCAGCAGAGCTGTAAAACAACCTTTCCAAAGCATATGCTGCGCTACAGACCCTTACCCGGCAAAGGGCATTGCATCAGACATGTAGTGCAATGCGCTACTGTGCACAGGGAAGGTACTTGGAAGTGCATTGCAACAATCGTTACAGGAGCATTACAATGAGTGCCACCTATATAGGTGATGGCCACCCAATAATTCCATCTCCCGGCATGCTCCCTATAGTATATAGGCAGGTGCTGCCCCTTCTGTACCAGACCTTTCCTGGCTTTCCTTCAGTGGCGTGTGTGAGAACACAATAATAAATAAAGATGCACTGGGAAACAGAAAAAAAGTAAACAAAGAAAACACCTTTCACAGATGAACAACGGAATTGCCAATGCACACATGCAGGGCGGGAGGCGTGGGATTGTCGAGAACACAGTGGTGTAGTTGGTTGGAAAGGAGTGCACTGTACAAAGAGGTTTCTTTATGTGTTGCAGAGCGTTTTTGAAGACAGTCATAGCTCAACATTTTCCACAAGAACATATCACTACTTGCAAGAAAGGCACCAAGCCAATTTAGATGGGGTGTGTAAAAATCGAGATATCTGGCACAGTAAGATGAATGTTATAGGTAGGGAAAAGTATTTGTGCTGTGAAACATCATGATGCCATGGGCAAAGTTTGCCATTGGCACATGACAAAGAAATGCACAAATACACTTCTTTGCAATGTACCGCGTTGTCTCCATTGACAGACCAAATAGCCACATCGGTAGCTGCATACTACGATAGAAGGTTATGCAAAAGATCGGAAAGAAATGCATGAACTAGGCAAGTGCCTCCTTCATTGCCAACGGCACTGAAACTCGTGTAACAGTCTGTGCAATGTTCTTTGCACAATGAACAACAATAATGTCTTCATGATTGCGAATCACACACACAAACCAAAATCAGGCACTTCATTATACCTAGTCCATAGCACTACACATGTACATTATAGGCTGGTAAATGAGTAGCGAATGCACAGTGTTTTGCATTTACTTTCACTGAACGTATGTTGGTATATCCTAAAATCTGCACGCTGTGCCTCGTAAAACACATAATGGCACCCTCTGCATTTCTGTGATCAAATACACAGTGTAGCTCCTTCGGTCCCTACACACCACACCCACAAACTTGATTGCCCAATCCTGTAGCCTTTGCAGGCCATTTCTATGGGTGTGATCTGCAAAAGGGGCATATGTACCACATGCCACCCTGCAACTATTGAGATTTTTGCAGACTTTTCGTGCTGCACGTGCGTGGGATTGGGGGAATAACTTTGCACCAGGGGAGCGCACATCATTGGTTGTGGTGGCTCTTAAAAGAAACTTTGTTTTATTTTGGTTTTTTTCAATTTGTTTAATTTTTTTAAAAGGTGCTTGCCTAGAAACACTTCCTTTGTGGTTTTCATACATGAATGTGCGTTTTGAACTGCAGCTCACATTCTTACAGTAGGGTCTTCAGTGCAGTCTGTAGATTGTTCATGAACATTTAATTGCCACTGGCGACAAAGATATGTCATTTCCCTTGAAAAGGTGTATGTATCAGGAAGCAAAGTTCTCATTCTAACAGGATAGAATATCCCAGCAGCACTCAAGAAGTCACACATGCTTCTGTTGATGAGACCCCTTCTGACCCCTGGCTGGCGACAGGAAGCCTTGGAATAATGCCACGCGATTCTCTACAGTATACATGAGAAAAGCACCTTGGCAGTAGGAAAAATGCACTGCACTGCTTTCATCAAAATCTGCAGTTCACTGAACACACGGGAACAAGGCATGGAACCCAAAAAGAAGCATCCAAAGTGCACGATCACAACATGTACAGTTTGCAAAGAGGCCACGCATCGACATTCTAGAAGTAGCACGCTGACACAGCACGATTCCATAGCACTCCACAAAACGTCCACTCTCTCCAAACCTAAATTAGTAGACAAGTCTTCTCGGAGGGCATACATGCACAGATCTTCCACAAAGTAATCACCCATGACAAAAACTGTGCACCTTGCCATGTTTGCCAGCCGCAGTACACAAAGACCTGGAAAAGTGAATGCCTCCCTTTCCTGTGAGATACACCTGATTGTCCAGAGGCCATAGTCCCATTTCATTGGCCAAAATGGTGAGAAGGGCAAAATGTGACACTCCCCAATCACCGCCAGGGCTGCGCCCCAGTAAAGCCAGAGGACTCCTTCTTCCTATTGGTGCACTTTCCTGTGACGCACACCCTGAGCAGCACATGATATGGCAATCACTACAGTCCCATTTCAATAGGCCAACAGGGTGAGGAGCATCGAATGTGGCACGCGTGGGTCCCCCAGTAGATCGAGGGCCAGTCCCCAGCGCACCAGGAGTCCCTCTTCCTATTGCCGCACATCCTAAGGAACTCATTGGACAATCCCCAAAAGTTCAATTTTCGTGGCTGCCACCCACAACATCCCTGCATGTGACTTTCGTGCTGCATGCGGGGATAGGGGAATAACTTGCAAGCAGGGCAGAGGGAGTTTGTAAAAAGGTTTTTTTTTTTTTGGGTGTAGATCCTTCTACAAAAACAAAATTTCGGTCGTTTTCAATAGCTTTTGTGTTTTCTTCTATACACATTAGTTGAGTAAATTCTTCACTGCATCCTGTACACGAGAAAACGAAACTGCTTTGCCAATGGAGGACAACAAAATGCAATTTTCTTGGAAACACTGTGCATGTGCGAGAGGACAAAAAAGTGTACATGCATCTGTTGATGAGACACCTTCCTTCGTCTGTCTCAGAACAAAATCCATGAGCAGTAGGCCATACTCTTCACAGTATTGTAGATGAGAAAAGCACCTTGGCGGTGTTAAAACGCGTCCTCACGACACCCAGCAACCTCCTCAGTCGACGGGACAAATGTAAGCAAGGCAGGTAACCCATATGCATGCCGCCGTAATAAATTACGATAACATCTAATACTGGAAACTTGGGAAGGTCTTTGCAAAGTGCATGCATATCGATGAAATGGCACTCATGCACAGCGTTCCACAATGCATCCACTCCTTCCAAACAGAAATTGCAGTCAACATTTCTTTGCAGAGCACAGTTGCGCACACCTAATCAAAAGGGAGCACCTACAGGCAACACAGTATGTTTTGCCATGTCAGCCACCCTCAGTACGCGGAGTATAATGTGCAACCGTTTCACCTCCCCTTCCTGTTAACCACACCCACACTCCCTGATTGACTAATCCCCACACTGCCATGGCAATTGGGCAAGGTGGTGTAGACGGAAGATTGCCACGTGCACCTCCCAAAGTAGCGCATGGACTGCATCCCTGTAAAACTGGAACAGTCCTTCTTCCCTTTACACTATCTTCTCTGCAGCTCTACTTCATTAGGTCACTGGTAAAATATCACTGTTGTGCAACACTTGAAATGTACTGTTACACATTCACAGTACAAATGTGCCATTCCAAAGCACATCCACTGCAAAGTTCAATGAAAGTATGCCCAATTTCTCCATCCGCATACATCACATGGCCACCCAGGATGTGGC
Source organism: Ambystoma mexicanum (assembly GCF_040938575.1). Taxonomy (NCBI): domain Eukaryota; kingdom Metazoa; phylum Chordata; class Amphibia; order Caudata; family Ambystomatidae; genus Ambystoma; species Ambystoma mexicanum. The sequence continues at coordinate 398,477,487 of NC_090923.1, forward strand.
ACGTGCCATCCTGAAAGTACCGCGTAATCCACTACCTTTTTGTAATAGTGATGGGGGGTATTTTGGTGGTAAACAATATGAAACTATGCAGGGATTCAGTCTTCCAGCGTATAAGTATTACATTATATTTATTTTTTTACGTGCGTGCAAGCACATTTTTTTGTATTTGTATGCTTTTCTGTTTGCCTGTCCTCACATTTTTACAACATTCTGGTCAATGCTTCTTACACACAATGAAAGAAAACGGCATTGCCAATGGCGCTCAAATAAATGCCACTTCTACGGAACCACTGCATATTTTGAAACCTCATGATCTCATAGTGGGTGGAGAACATGCCAGCAGTCTGCATAAACTGATACATACATCTCTTTATAACACACCTTCCGACTGCTGGGTGGGGACAATTTACACTGTCATGGACCAACACTGCTCTTGGTGTTATGCATGAGACAACCACCATGGCAGTAGGGAAAATGTGCACCACTGTGATCAGCAACCTCATCAGTAGATGGACTAATCATCCACACAACATGTAACCCAAATGTGTACTTCCATAGTGCACCATGACACAGTCCACGTTCATGACTGCCGCCACATATCTGCAAAGGTGAACCATCCTGCCGAAAATACAGTCACCGTGACAGGTCATGAAAGTGTTCACTCCTTCCAACCCAAAATTACCAGGAACGCCTCTTTGCATGCAATTCCTGTGCAGATGGCGCATAAAGATATCACTGACGATAAGCATGGTGCGTCTCTCCATGTCGACCACTCTCACGACACAGTATTGTGATGAAATTGTAATGCCCCTTCCTCTGAACCATGCCCTAAACTCCTAATTGTCTATTTCCCACAATTCCATTTCCATTTCCACCCTGCTCATAATGGGAGGATGTGCATGTGCGCTTTCCCATCTACAGTGAGGGCCATGGCCCAATACAGCTGTGACAATACTTCTTCCCTTTGGACGGTCACTTTTTGCAGCACTTCCCAAATTGGGTGCAATCACATTTCAAAACATGCATGCACCAATCGCATTCAAAACCTCTGCATTGCCACTGTCATTTCTATACACCACTCCTTTTTTACTGTTAAACACTCTCAGTAGACGTTCCGTTTTTTTACAAAGCCCCTCCACCAGACAGACATTTCTGCTAAAGAAGGCACTATTGCAGCATCCACAAACATCCTAACATGCCCCCAGCACACCTTTAGGTATGCACACAACATTGCAACCCTTTCCACACCCACCGCAACACTACACATCCAAGCAAGAGGCCATGCGGGCACCTAACATTATGCACAAACGTTACATACGTTGTGCCAGTTTTACCCATCTCCTCTAATCCATAAAACACCCATTCACGAAAAAGTGGCACACTTAGCAGACGCCACAACCATAGCACAGCCTGCACCACCCCTACGCACTACCATTCACACGGTATTGTGTCACTTCCAATCTATGCACACCACCTTCACAACATTGTGCCTAATTCAATAAATGTGCACACAGCACAGTTACCAACCACATACAAGCTGCCCTTCAACCACACTCACTTCCATACTCAGATTACGTATGCACTGCGTGCTGTGGCCACACTACCCAACTTCTCACTGCAACATCTCCTGCCGCACACCAAATACTGTGGCATGTTCCAACTATCACCACAACCATAGAATGCACAATTTACGTTCTGAAACTCTTTTGTCCTGCTGTAGCATGTCAGCAATGCACTCCACATGCATTCCCCAAAGATCACCAGCCTGTGCCGCATACACTGCCAAACCTTCATTGCCCCAGTGTGTCTGATCCTTGCACACATTCCCTCCCACCGTAATAGAACAATACATGTCAGCATATTACCAGCTACCACTATGGACATATGCACCACTGGCACCAGCACTCCGAACCAACTTCGACACTGCAATGGACATACACATCATCACGTATAACTGTTACCATAATGTATAAACATTACACTGTCTCTGGCACCCCTATGCCCTTTCATTGACATACTATTCTCTTACCCACTTACACTCAGAAAGGATTGTTTCACTGACAAAGAAAGCACAACATGTTTAGAACATTGCCCACACTGCAAGCATTGTGCACACAGCACACTAGCCAAGAACATATAAGCTGCCCTTCAACCATACCATGTAACATACTAACAGTATACAAGCATTGCACCCAGTGCCCACACAGCATGATTTTTCTCTGCAGCAGCTCCAACCACAGAGCACTGCCATGGAGGTATGCAGTAACAAATTGCAACAGTTACCATAATGTACAAACAAGACACTCTCTCCTGCATCCCTGTGCACTTTCAATCACATACTATGGGCGTACCTACTAGCATTCATAAAGTATTATGCCACTGCCAACCTTCCCACAATCTATTTGCAACAGCGGCCTATAATGGCTGAAATGGGCTGCACATCCATTCTTTACATGTCACCACCCTCTAACTCATGCACATTGACATTACTGGCGTGCGTGTCCTCAAGGCCTAGGCTCTTGAATGCATGCCCTTTGGCCATGCATCTAATAGTCTACGCCTTGAACACACTCATGGCAAGTTAATGCCACCATGAATGTCTCCATGTCAGCCTCTGCGACAATCCACATAGACACCAATGCCACCAACTCTCCTACCCAACCTGTACAATTCCATCGCACTACGCACGGCAAATGGTACCAGTTAACATGATGGCCATGTGGGCAGCTACCATTTTGCACAAACGTGCCACACATAGGTAGCAGCACTTCACCCAAACTCCCCCACACCATAAAACACCCAATCACAAACACAGGTTGCACTTACCAGAATGCACAAACATACCACATCCTCCACCACCTCTACCCACAGCCATTCACAAAGTAGTGTGTCACTATAACTACAACATTTTCACAACATTCGGCTTACTTCAGCAATTCTGCACACAGCATAGGCCTTGAACACACTTACAGCAACGTAATGCCACCATGTATTTCACAATTTCACCTACTACGACCAACGACATACACACCACTGCCACCAGCACTCCTACCCAACCTGAGCCACCACGTAGCTATGCAGCAACAAATTGCAACAGGTAACACAATGTGGAAAGAAAACACTCTCTCCTGCACGCCTATACACTTTCATTCACATACTATAGGCATACCCACTCCCATTCACAAAGTACAGTATCACTGCAACCCTTCCCAGATTCAGTTTGCAGCACTAACAATACTGCAACCAATCGGCACACACCATACTTTGCAAGCACCACCCTGTACCAGATGCAAACTGAAACATGGCTTCCTGCATTGTGTATGCTGCTGCCTTACGCTCCTCAATGCATGCCCTACAGGCTACGGGTTTCAGCCATGCACCCAAGAGTGTAATCCTTCCACAGACCCATCGCACCTCAATCATTCATAACCACTGGCACAGCTCTGGTCAACCCTCCAAACCATAATTTTTCTGGTTGATCTTGTGTTCGTCAGTTGCTTTTTCCAGTCTGTGGGCAGACACTTGGCAGCCACTGGATGTCTGCGCTTTGGGGTTAAGGCCTCTTCGAGATGCTCTGTCCGTTTACAGTTTAGCCTGGGTGATGTACAGTAGTCTAGGATGTTGTGTTGGACATCTGCTTACATTTACAGTCATTTCGTAATATGGGCCTATATATGAAATCTATATCATATTACAATGATATTGTAACAGTATTGTTACGAGTGTACTGAGGAACAATGCTGTGTGATGCCACTTCCTGTTTTGTCAAGGGGTGAAAGGTATGCCTTCACTTCCCGTGATCTTACTTAAGGGTGGAGTCAAATGGCATCACTTCCTATGACGTCATCCGTGGGCAATGGTCATGTAATGTCTCTTCCACTAACCCGGGCATTTTGGTGAAATGACGTCCCTGATACTAGATATAGGAAAGCGTTATCTTTTTCCATTTGCACTCTTTTGTTTGCAATTAGTTGTCACAATCACGGGTAGTTTCCAACTCTTGTTGTTGCACTGCATGCAGAATGTTGGTCCACTCCTAAGTGCCAGGAAGATCACGATTCATCTGGATGACGTTCAGTGGCACTTTGCAACCCTCTCATGGGTTTGACATTTGTCTTGATAATTTCTGCTGGCAATTGAGTCTACTGGTTGCAAGAGTATTATGCTCTCTATCTATCACATAAATGTATTTGGTGTTGTCATATTCATTAACCTGTATTTTTTATAATGAATGCCATTGATGTTCTTCCTATCGCTTCTTGATAAATAGATGATGCCTCGGTAGTCCCTCTTGAACTGCTGCATTTGTTAGTATAATGTGAAGGCGGTAGGCGTCACATTGAATGTTAGATTCACAGTTATATATCGAGTTGCTCTTTCATTTCTTGTCGTTTAAAAATCAGCTATTACATTTCCGAGTGATAAACAATGTTTATTAAAATGATGCATGCAGGACAGCTCTAGAATGATATCGGCATTTGGTTTATTTAGTTGAAATATGCTCCCTTCAAAATTGGAAGCAATGTGCGCCGGAAGTCAGGTGTAAATGAAATTATCTCATTTGCGTGGCATGCTCAAATAAATACAGGGACATAAGACCAACCATAAATAGACCTATCTCGCTTGAAGCCTATCTCAAATGCACCATAACGGACATTTCAAAAACAAGAATTCATTGACTGTGGGCAAGGAGCACACGCGTATTTTATATACTTTGAGCAAATCTATGGCTGTTTTCACAAAGGAATTTAAACATTCAAGCTGTTATAATGCATTTGCAAAATCAATTCTGCAAAATTATCCAATGAGGAACTTCTTGCAATGGTTGATGAGGCCCTGAAGAAGGCTATCTCGCCTATTAATGGCCTCAGATGCACGAAAGCATCTGTGGCAGGGAATTATGTTTTCTCTCTTTATCTTTGCTGTTCGGTCTAATTAAACACTCCCAATCAAATCATAATGATGAATAGAGACACCACAACCGGATCTATGAATGGTTGCTGATTTTGTTTTTGTTAACAGCCTACGTTTTGGCGGAATTTCTTGACCGAATGACCACTTCTCTTTACTGCAAAATGTGGGGGGAGTCAACTGGCACCTCCTCTTACGCTTCATTCTATATGCCTTTGCCCATCTTGATATATACATTTCTTCATTTTACCATCAAACGTTCTACGATTGGAGCCTTATCTTTTGGCTTGATCATGGGTTTACTTTTAGCAAAGGAATCACCTCTGCCTCTGGTTAGGTCTTCCATTTGGAAAACGTCATATTATTTAACCGAGGAAGATTGGCAGAAAGTCTGGTTTAGTATATGACATATAACACACTCATACAGAGGATATGTGTTAGGCAGAATTACATGCAGCACCTTTGGGAACAGTACACACAATTAAGACTACAGGTGTTATCACAATCTCACCTTTGGAATAAGTCTGTACTATACAGTTTTGTGGTAGCAGGGCGAAGCAACCAGGCTTATCTCAAGAGGGATGTGTGCAGTACAAGGTGTTACACAAAGGACTTGCAATCACAGTGGTTAAAAAAAACACTCCAGGTTTCTTGGTAAAACAATATTAATTTATTTACACAGTCATTTAGAAAACATTCCACTAGCAATAAGCAGCTCAATACAACACTATGATATCCTCCAGTACCCAACCAATATGTTTCTGAATAAGTTAGGCTGCCCAGAGGTGAGAGCAAAATGGCATTTCAGTAACATTTAAAAGGGATTAAAAGGCAAAAGTTATAAGAATTAAACACAAATACTTTCGTAGGCACTGCAAATAGTTTCAGTTCACTACAAGAGGCAGTTCAATTCAGTAGGCCTGGGCCAAAGTCAATGGTTCAGTGTCTTGGATAGGATAGCACAGTTCTGGTAGTAAACGGTTAAGTCTTTGCCAATGTTCTTAGAAGTAGTTTGTACGAAAAAGAGTTACATGCCGGATTAGGAGCGAACAAGACTCCAAAGTTGGGAAAGTTTCACAAACTTTCACCACGGCAGAGAGGATCTCTCAACCGCGTTTGCACAGTACTTTGGTAATGAAGAAAAGCTGTAGCTGAGGCAATTGTTCCTGCAGCTCCTGCAGATCTCGCTGTTCCTGGACCTCAGTCGTGGGGACAAGAGGGAGGATGTCGGGAGGTTCCTGCACTGCACGGGGACGGATCCACAAGCTTGGCAAAATGTCTCTTTAAGGTGCGAGTGCCTTAAATTCCACACACTGGTATCCTTCTCACTGGCTATTGTTAGGGAGAATTCTCTGTTTAGGCTGAATTTCCTAACCTAGTGAGTCCCCCAGCAGCTTTGCTGGATTTCTGGAGTTTGTTTTTTTCCATCCTGCCAAGAGTGAGACTCTTTTTCTCCCACTTTTGGACATGAATGTGGTTAATTCCTTTAAATGTCAATGGGCCTCATTAGGACCCAGGCGGTAAGGGGTTTACGGTGGCGTAAACAGCGCCAACCCTTACCGCCTGATTCCGAGGTCCCTTAGCGCCATGGAGGATTTAACACCTGCTTTTAGCAGGTGTTAAAATCCATGGCGCTAAGGGACCTTGTTGTTAATTACGCCACCGTAAATTACGGTGGCGTAATTAACGCCTTCCCCACTCCCATTATGCCTTATGGGGCAAAAATGGGAATGGGGAAGGGTAAATGGGTTAATGGGGATTTACCGCCCCGCCAACCTCGGAATGGGGCGGTAAGTCCGCCAACCACCATGGCGTAAACATAGTTTACGCCATGGTGGTAAAGGTACGACCCAGGCGGTAACTTACCGCCTGGGTCGTAATGAGGCCCAATGTGTTCTATGGGCTATGCGGTCTTTTACTCCATAGGGTCTCATATGTTTTGCTATGTGTGTTACACCGCACCCTTCGTGCCGTAACACTGGGGCTTCCTAGAGGATCTTCACCATAGACTCCATACCCTGGGACTGACTACTGTCTCCCAGGGCATGTAAAGTCACCATTGGCTTTACTAGACCTAAATTTACTAACAGAACTAGCACAAACCATCCTATTGTGGAAGTACTGGTAGGGGTTATTCGATTACCCCTGGGTCTGTTATTCGAGGGGGCACTGTCCCGTCCCCCCTCGTCGAGTTTTGGCTGGTGGCAGTGGAAACTACTTATTATATTCGACCCCGAATATAATTCTATGGGATTCTTTCCATTGTTGGAGGATAATACTTTTTCCTGTTAGTCTCTAACATACCGCCGGTTTATTTGTCTTAAATAAATCTATCGGTTGGTATTTTCTGCCAGAACTCGGTTTTTAAAATGGCGTCTGTGTTCGCCTCTGTAACTCCGAACCAAAGGTTGAGCCCTTTGTTCCACTTTTGGCGGGCTTCTACACAGAAGCCCTCCAAAGTGGTGCCATTCTGTCTGGCTACCATAGGGGGTGTGGGAGGGGGTTTAGGCACCCTGGACTGAGTTGCCTTGCCAACTCAAGTCGCACTCTGGTGTGATTGGCCCAAGTGGTGAGCCACCCCGCTCACCACTTAGCGTGTTTTGATTGACAGCTAGGCTGAATGAATGGGGGTTTGCTGCATAAAAGCAGGGCTTTTAGGACTGGATCTTCAGAAGTCCCCACAGGACCTAAGAATCCGATGAGGGTAAAGCTGAGCCGACCTGCAACGATGACACCTCCGGTGGAGCTCTGCTGAACCGACTCACCACTTCCCAACGACACAGGAGATCTCCCCGCCGGAGAGTCTTCTTCCCCTGACTGGTGGGCACAACCAGTCCCCTTTGCTTTTTCTTCACTTCCAGGGCGTACTGGTCGAATTGCCCGTGCTGAGCACCCCGGCAACCGGATAGCCACTAGCCCGTACCGCGACCAAAAGGTGGTGCCTTGTGACGGAGCACTCCGCGGCTGGTCTCTTCCCTGGTGGTGCAACGATCTTCAACTTTCCTTCGACGACAAGATCATCTCATCTCTTGGCAAAGTCCCGATTTACATCCACCACCAGGAACAACTGCCCCCGCCGGAGCTGTCTCTCCACATACAAGGTACCGTGTCCGCCTGGCTTCCCTTGTGACGGTTAGCGTGAGGTGTCTTAATCCTTGCCTCTCCATTGGGTCGCCTCCAGACCTTCTTAACTTTTTGTTCTAAACTGGTCCAACCTTTCTGTGACAATTTGCTACAAAGACTCGAAGTGCATTTCCACTGTGATACTTTTTGGGACATATCGCATTGCCTCCCTCCGAGTGGGCCTGGCCTCTGAACTTTGTGATCAACAGTAGACCCTGCCTTACTTGCCTTGCATTTGATTCGTAAAAGTGTTGGTACCGAGTTGGTTTCATACCCTGCCTTTTCTCTCCCGTTCTAATGAATATTAGAGTGCCATCTAGGTTAAAGCATTCACCTCTGTCTGCAAATAAGTGATGCCGTTGAACCTAGACTTGTCGAACTATTGTTAGAGGAGTGAGATACTTATAGTAATTGTGAGTGAAGTTGTTTGCCGTATTAGTGCCAGTGTGTTTTTCATAGATGTGTCTTTATAAATAATAATAAATAACTATATATCTTTACACCCAAGCTCTGTTCCGTGTCTGCTTGTTCTACTGTGTAAATTGCCCTATTTTGTATACTCCACATACTGCCTAACTCTTCTTGAGGGAAGTCTGACTGCTCAGCCACAGCTACCAAGTGAATCTGTGTGGTACAGATTGCCACCAAGTGGGTTTACTGCCAAACACCTGTAGGCCAAAATCTTTTGCAGTGGTCCCAGAGGGAACTGCACAGGTTTCCGCTTAACAGCTATCTGGTTTTCAACAGCACTCGAAGAAAATTCGACCAGTATGGAGATGGTTTCCAGGTGGCTTGAGAGTTGATTGTTCCCACCAGCTCAAGGGAAGAAGTCGTCCTTGAAGGGGCTGCTCTGTTGAGGGAGTTTCAGGCTATTCGGATCTGCAGCAGGGCTTCAGCAGGCAAACCAACGGTTCAGGAGTTGCAGCAGTCGTCTTCCTTCAGCTCGTCTTTGGTTCTTTCGTTCCAGTGATCGACTCTGCCTTCCAAATCCCAGAGACCTGCCTTTTAACAGTTTTCTCCCAATCATTCCAGCACAGCTGCCACTCACCCACCAGGGTGGCTGTCCTTACCGGACAGTTAGCCAGCCAATCATGCCAAAGTGCATTCAGGTTTCCTAGGAGACTAAGCAGAGGGATTTTACGGGCCGCTCGCTCACTTCCTGTCCACCCCAGACACTCAGGTGCCAGAGGTGGTCTTCAGTACTGAAGCCCACCAAAGGCAAATGAACAAAGGGACCAAACCTGGTTTGGTGCACGGAGACAAACAATAGAAGGACCTTTCCAAAAAGAAATTGTGAAAAAAGTCGATCAGAAATTGATTTTACAGAGGGGTCTCAGACACCATTTTGAAAAACATGGCTCTGGTGGATTTTAGCTACCGGATCATTTAAACGGGTCGCGGTCAGAAAATCATGGTAAAACCACTCCCACCAGCCATCCTGAGAGGAAACGGTAGCTTTTGAGGGCTGCATAAGTTTTCTAACCATAGGGAATACTATGTATTCCCTCCTGCACGCTGCTGTAAGGCAGGGTGTGCTGGGTCTAGCAAGTTAAAAAGATTAGCAAAGTCAATTTAACTTTACATTCACTGGGAGACAGTAGACAGTCCCAGAGAAGGTATTTAAACCTTGGGACGTCTGTAAGACATCCCTGTGCCAATGCACTGAGGGTGCTGTGTGACACACAAGAAAAGATGATGCCTATGGAGTTGTCTAAAACTAAAGTAGTATAAATCCAGCAAAGTTGCTGGGGATCTCAAAAGGTAAGAGAAATTAGCACATTTATGAGAATTCTCCCTAAAACTGTGAGTGCTTCCTATTTTCCATTTGTCATATTTATTCATTTACACATGTGAACACTATAATTGTATTGATACAACCCAAACATCCATTATTTCAATGTGAGGATACGCTGCCCCGGATAGAGCCGCGGCATGTATCGAGCCCACATGAGTCCAGAGACGTTGGACTGTCTGGCGGCGTGTCCGCCTGACGTGCCATGGCTGTCCTTTTGCCTACAGCAAAGCAAGGGGAAACTGTGATGCTGGAAATGCATTGGAGGGACAGGGCCTCCGTGTCCTTGTCCTGTAGTCCTTTTTCATATTGTGTTCTGTGTTGTTTTCTGCCCAGGAGTCCATGTGGGACTCCTGGCAGTGCAGCTCTACCTAGTTTTGGTTTGGTGTACAGACCCATGGGATACCCTTATGGCACCCATGGGTGGGGGGTGCAACCCTGTGCCCCTAGTGTATGTTTTTGGGCACCTGTGTGTGACCCACAGAGCAGGGTATAGGCTGGTGGCAGCACTATGCTGAATGTGACAGGTGCTCTGAGTGTCCTCCATTTTGGGATACCCAGGCCCTCCCATTGGAATCAGTTGATTCCTGATAGGAAACAAGATGGCCCCTGTGGCCTCTTGCTTTCTATTGCCTGTTACCTTGTTTTCCCAAAGTCCTGGGAAGCCCTGACTCTGTCCCTTCCCCCTGACTGGCTGTTGGGTGGAAATTCCATATATGGTGTTGTTGTGAAGTGCTGACCAGACTGGCTGGAGCCTTCCCAGTGACTGTATGTTGTGGGTACCCCTGGGTGGGGGGACCTGGGTGAATGTAGTGTGTGACCAATATGCATTCCTTGTTGTGGCTGTCTGGTTTCTGGCATGAGAGACAAAGACTGAGACAGCCCTGCCCGAAACTGGCCTGAATGCAGTGTGTAGTGTTGAATGGCTGGGTACTTGTCCCAATCCACATTCCTTGTTGTGAGTGTCTGAGCGGGAGAAGAATGGCCTGAATGCACTGTGTGCCTGATTGGCTGACTGACTGCATGAATGGCCTTCTGTGTGATTGGCTGCTGTGTGTGTGCCAGCAGCGTGGATGAGAGGCAGAATAGTATATCTGGGGACCTCTCACTCCCAGAAATTGTTCAGAAGTGTTCAGAAGCTGAGTCTCCACTCAAGAGTAACTGGAACTGCTGATCTTCGACGTCCAGCTGGAAGAAGAAGACTTGCGGCTGCATTTGCTTCGACCGATCCAAAGGCTGCCGAAATCGTCGAAGACTGACCCGAGAGAGGACCTGGTAAGGCACCCTCTTCCCGTGCTCCGAGGGACCATCGAGCACCGCTCCATCTTTGCCGAAGCGCCCTAGAAGTCAGACCCTTGAAAGGCTGCCGACCCGAGACGGGACCGCCGAGGAGATCGAAGTGAAGCACCCGGACATCGCCGCTGTCGAAGTCCATTGCCGTCGACCAGGGTTCGCAGGTTTGTGTAACCGCTGGAGGCCCGTCGAAGTTGTGTTGCCCAGCCGTGGGGACCACTTGACGCCGTGCCGCCGACGACCGGAGCCGCCCGCTCCTTTGCCTAAGAACAATCGAATGGAAGGACTCCCTCGCCCGCATCGTCAACCACTTTGTCCTGCAGGAGAAAGTGGTGGATGACCAACGCTCTGAGGAGAACCCACCGGTGGGTTTCCCGCCACCCGAAGACCACAAAGACTCGAACGACTCGACGCCCTTGCTGGGCCACAGTTCCTCACACTCTTTGCGGTCCAGAACTATTGTCACCGAGGTGCCCCGCACGCCTCTTCCTTGGAGGATGCCGACGCTCCGACGCCGACGAGCACCGCTCGGACGAAGCTGCCGCCTCATGGACGCCGTTCACCCGTGTTCTCTGTCGGACGTTCGACGACCTGTGTCTCCCGCTTTAAAGGGCAGGCACTCAAGAAGGGTCGTCGATTCCCCGACGCCGAACGCCGAGTTCCTCGACGCTCCTCGACGCCTCTTGATGATCCGTGACTCCTGCTTTAAAGGGGGTCACTCAAGAAGGGTCTGTCGATGCCTCTTTGAAGAACTCGACTCCACCAGGTACATTGGGGGGGTAAAAACATTATAGAAGGAACTAAGACTTATAGAACAATATATGGACTGGGCTTGTGTTATATCTTTATTTTACAGGTTGCCCAGGTGGGGGGATCTCCACAGAGAACTGTGTCTAGGTAACGGGGCCAGTATTCTGCCTATTGTTTCAACCATCTTGCTTTCCTTCCTTTCTATTGCTGGTTTCTTCTATATTGATCTGTGTGACATTTTTACATTACTGTTGATGAACTTTAATGGGATCTAATATTAGTGGTACCACTCTAGAACTGTAGATATTTACCATTGTTGATTTTCCTGAGCACAAAGTGCGTTATTGTGATAAGTGTACATAACCTTTGAATATTAATTATATAAAGACTGTGTTCTAAACCAATACAGTGTGTGGACATTCCTTTGTGGGGCTTGGGGACTACATTGTACTTAAGAACCAGCCTGCATCACCTCCTGAGAAGCTAGGCCTTGATTGCTCGTCCATTGCTACCGCATAGAGAATCTTGGCTGGGGTCCTCTGTGCCTCTCCTCTACCATATAGAGAGCAGAAGTACAGACCACCCCCTACCGGTCCTTTACACTGGTGGCAGCAGTGGGATGCTTATGGTTTTAAGAATCAGTGTATAACCGTGCCACTTACAAAAGATATCTGCACTTTATTAATTTAAGGTTTAGGTGTGTACCAAATAACTGCATTACAAGCAATGGAGACCATTGCAAATGGTAAATTGACTAGGATGAGCTTAGAGTCTCTTCAGAGTGCTTGTGAAGCCAGGGGATTAGACTTTGTGGATAAGTCTAGGGCTGAGCTGATAGCTGCCCTGGTGGACTACCAGACTGATGGTGAAACTCTTGATGAGGGGGGGAATGCAACCATTGAGGACTCTGCCCCTGGGGTTTTTGCTGAATATATTTCTGGGAATGCCACCCTTCCTGCTACCTCTGTTCCAAACCCCAGCCCTTCCATAGAACTTGAGTTATTAAGGATGAAATTGGCCTTTGAATACCGCAAGCTGGAAATTGATGCTGAGCTAAAGAAAGAGGAGTTGGCACAGCAAGTGGAGCTCAAGAATAGGGATCTTGAACTCAAAGATCGGGATCTTGAACTCAAGAACAAGGACACTGAATGTCAGAGAATCCAGCTAGAGAAAGCTAGAGTGGAGACTTCAGCTAAACCCAGTGAGAGTGTCAGGTCCGCAGTCCACCAAGTTTATGAAAGATTTGGTTGGTGTGTTTGTGGAGGGTTCAGATATCTTCCAGTGGATTGAAGCGTTTGAAATGGCTTGTGCAATTCATGATGTGGATAAAAGAGATTGGGCTAAGTGTTTATTAAGCAGAGTGCCTCAAACTGGATATGACTGTATTCTGAAGCTTAGTGTGGAAGAAAGGGGTCAGTATGAGTGTATGAAGTCTGCTTTGATTGCCAAGTTTGGCAAGACACCTACCCAATACCTTAAAAGGTTCAGGGATTTTAAGAAAAGAGAGAATGTGTCTTGGTTGACTGGGTGAGTGCTGGTCACATGAACATGACGGGGTGGATTGATGGTTACAAGGTGAAAACTTTTGCTGAATTGTCCCACCTGTTGTTTTTTGAGCATGTTTCTGAAGCCTGTTCACCAGAGTTGCGTCAGTATGTTGCTGACCAGAACATTTTGGACCCCTTTAAGCTGGCTAGGTTGGCTGACAAGTGGGTCTCCCACCGGGTGTCCCCTAAGGACTCCAGTGGGAAGGACAAGGACAAAGAAAAGGGGACCTCTCAGAAAGCTGAGGAGTCCCAGAAGCATTCACAGTCGGGTAAACCAAAACCTTCCTCTCCTAAGACCCATAAATCTAGTGGGGATAAGTCATCTGTGGGTGGGAATAAGAGTAGTGGTCCACCTGCTGCAAAGCAGGCTCCCAGTGGTTCTAGTACTGTACCCCGCACTCCCGGCACTTGTTGGGACTGTGGGGCTCTGGATCACAGAAGGGGTGACTCCAAGTGTAAAGGTAAGGCACTTGGAGTACAGGCTGTCAGCCTGAGCTACCCTTACCCCATGTCTGAGGTGGAGGCCACTGTCCTCCCCTCCTCTAAAGGAATCACATTTGGTGCTCCTGTAGAGATTTCCTTAGTGTCCCTTGGGGGCTGGGACCAGTATGCAGAAGTACTGGCGACTATCCCACAGAACACCCGTAGGTTTTTGAGAAGTGTCCTCTTGAATGGCCAGCCTTCTACTGGCTTGAGAGACACGGGGGGCAAGCATGACTGTGGTGGACAGGACCCTGCTCAAGCCAAAGGACTATGTAGGTGCTCCTCTGAGAACCACCAGGTTAGCTGGTGGGCCTCCCAAATTATCGCCTGTAGCCTTAGTCACACTCATGATTGGAGACAAGACAGCGAAGCTTCCTGTCCTGGTTCAGGACAATGTCCCTGCTAACATTCTGTTAGGAAATGATCTAGTAGAGTTGGGGTTGATCTCGGATGGTCTTCCCATGACTGCTGCTGCAGTCACTAGGTCACAGGTGACACCCGGGCCGGCTGTGAGTCAGGTACCCGAGCCAAAGGCGAATCCTAAGGCGAGAAAAAGGAAGACCAAGAAGGCCACCTCTGCGCAGGGGGCTCCTTCCCTTCCTGCTGTTCCTACAGCACCCATTGGGATCCATGCTCCGGACGGGCTGGGTCCAGTGGAAAACCCAAACTCAACTCCTGAGGGAGAAGAGACAGAAGACTCTCCTGTGGGAGAGGTTCTCAACCCGGAGGATCATCCCAACCTTTAATGCTTGTTAGATGAAGGGGGACCCTCCCGGGCGGACTTCTGTAAGGGACAGAGAGAGTGCTACTCTCTCGAGGGTCTGAGGAAACAGGCCCTGTCCCAGGCACAAGGAGAAGTGCCTAGGACATTCAAGATTTATTGGGAGGGTGAGCTCCTTGTTAGTGAGCCCACTAAGCCTGAACCTGGTGCCCTCAAGAGGTTGGTGGTACCCCAGGTTTACAGGCCCTTCCTGCTGCAGTTGGCACATGAGGTGCCCTTGGCTGGTCATCTTGGTACCAAGAAGACTAAGCAGAGGCTCTCTGCCCACTTCTACTGGCCCCGGATGGGAGTAGAAGTGGAGTCCCACTGCAGGACCTGCCCAACTTGTCAGTTGTCTGGCAAGACTGGAGGCAGTGTCATTGCCCCAATGCAGCCATTGCCAGTGGTTGGCACACCATTTGAGAGGGTGGGCATCGACATTGTCAGTCCCCTTGAGCCTCCCACTTCAGGTGGACATCGGTTCATCCTGGTCTTGGTAGATCATGCCACCCGGTACCCTGAGGCTATACCCCTTCGGACTGTAACTGCCAAGGTGGTTGCCAGGGCTCTCCTGGGCATTTTCACCCGTGTTGGATTCCCTAAGGAGGTTGTCTCTGACAGAGGATCCAACTTCATGTCTAGTTACATGAAAACCATGTGGAAAGAGTGCGGGGTAACCTACAAGTTCTCCACCTCTTACCACCCCCAGACCAATGGTCTGGTTGAGAGATTTAATAAAACTCTCAAGTGCATGCTAGGTGCTTTGGAAGAGCCCCTAAGGAGAAAATGGGATCTCCTCCTGCCATGCCTGCTGTTTGCTTACAGAGAGGTACCTCAAGAGGGTGTTGGTTTCAGCCCCTTTGAGTTACTCTTTGGACATCCTGTGAGGGGGCCCCTCGCCTTGATCAGAGAAGGCTTGGAAGACACCCCTCCAGGTCCCGCCAAGCAAGTGGGGGACTATGTGTTAGGCCTCAGACGGAGGATGACACAAATGATGGGTCAGGCAACAGCAAATCTCAAGGCCAGCCAGGAATTGAATAAGTACTGGCATGACCTTAAAGCCTCGCAAGTGGATTGGACTCCAGGACAGGAAATCCTTGTGATGGAGCCTACCAAGCCTAGAGCTTTGGCAGACAAGTGGACTGGACCCTTCAGGATAATCTCCAAGATGGGCGAAGTCAATTATCTGGTTGACATGGGAGCATCTGGGGTAGCCCCTCAGGTATTCCATGTCAACAGGCTCAAGCCTTTCCACAGGCGAGCAGAGGTCTCATGTCTCTTGCTAGCTTCAGAGCAAGAAGAGGATGAGAGTGAGCCCCTTCCTGATTTGCTGCATAGCAACCCTCAGGATGGCTCAGTGGAGGGAGTACATCTCTCTCCAGATTTGACAACAGAGCAGCAGAGGGCCTGCAGGTCTTTGCTCCAGCAGTATGCCTCTCGGTTTTCACTGACGCCAGGCCTTACACCGTGGTGTAGGCATGAAATTGACACTGGTGACAGTGTGCCTGTCAAAAGCAGGTGCTACTGCATGTCAGATACCGTCAAGAACCACATCCAGGCTGAGGTCACCAAGATGTTGGATCTGGGTGTAATTGAACCCTCAACCAGTCCCTGGTCCAGTCCAGTGGTCCTTGTCCCCAAGGCAAGTTCCCAGGCCGGTACCAAAGATTGGAGGTTCTGTGTGGACTACAGAGGAGTCAATGCCGTCACCAAAACTGACGCGCACCCTTTGCCCAGGGCTGATGAGCTCGTGGACACCATAGGTGCTGCCAAATTTGTGAGCACATTTGACCTTACCTCAGGCTATTGGCAAATAGCTCTGACGGACCATGCCAAGGAAAAGACGGCTTTCTCAACACTGGAGGGACTCTACCAGTTTAGGGTCATGCCTTTTGGGTTGAAGAATGCCCCTGCCACCTTCCAGAGGTTAGTCAACCATGCGCTCAGTGGGCTGGAAGCCTTTTGTGTTGCGTACTTAGACGACATTGCCGTCTACAGTTCCACCTGGGAAGCGCATTTGACACATCTGGATAAGGTGTTGCAGGCCTTCAAAAGGGCTAACCTCACTATCAAGGCCACCAAGTGCCAGATAGCTCAGGGGAAGGTTACCTATCTTGGTCATGAGGTAGGTGGGGGTCAAATCCAACCTCTCTCCAATAAGGTACAGGATGTACAGGACTGGGAGACCCCCACTACTCAAACCCAGGTGAGAGCCTTTTTGGGCCTCACTGGGTACTATCGCAATTTCATGGCGGACTATGGGACCATAGCTGCACCCCTGACAGCTCTGACTTCACCCAAACAACCTAGGAAGGTTAATTGGACTGAAGACTGTCAGAGGGCCTTTAATGGCTTGAAAGAAAGTCTGTGTAGGACACCCGTGTTGTGTGCGCCTGACTACAGCCGACCCTTTATCGTCCAGACGGATGCCTGCGACACCGGAATTGGAGCTGTCTTGTCCCAGTTAGATGACAAAGGAAGAGAACATCCTATCATATTCATCAGTAGACAACTCAAGGGTAGATAACTTAGGTGGGCTACTGTAGAAAAGGAATGTTTTATCATAGTTTGGAGCCTTAGGCGTTTTAGGCCCTACCTTACGGGGTCTACCTTCAAGGTCCAAACAGATCATAAGCCCCTGAAGTGGCTTATGCAGATGAAGGGTGAGAACCCGAAACTGCTCAGGTGGTCCATTAGCCTGCAAGGGCTAGACTTCACCATAGAGCACAGACCAGGGAAGAGTCACGATAATGCAGATGGCCTTTCCAGAAGGTATGTTGACCGTCTGGATGAGGGTGTCTATCCCGTGCGAGATTAGGCACCCTCCACCTCAGTCTGGGGGGGCGACTGTGATGCTGGAAATGCATTGGAGGGACAGGGCCTCCCTGTCCTTGTCCTGTAGTCCTTTTTCATATTGTGTTCTGTGTTGTTTTCTGCCCAGGAGTCCATGTGGGACTCCTAGCAGTGCAGCTCTACCTAGTTTTGGTTTGGTGTATAGACCCATGGGATACCCTTATGGCACCCATGGGTGGGGGTGCAACCCTGTGCCCCTAGTGTATGTTTTTGGGCACCTGTGTGTGACCCACAGAGCAGGGTATAGGCTGGTGGCAGCACTATGCTGAATGTGACAGGTGCTCTGAGTGTCCTCCATTTTGGGATACCCAGGCCCTGCCATTGGAATCAGTTGATTCCTGATAGGAAACAAGATGTCCCCTGTGACCTCTTGCTTTCTATTGCCTGTTACCTTGTTTTCCCAAAGTCCTGGGAAGCCCTGACTCTGCCCCTTCCCCCTGACTGGCTGTTGGGTGGAAATTCCATATATGGTGTTGTTGTGAAGTGCTGACCAGACTGGCTGGAGCCTTCCCAGTGACTGTATGTTGTGGTTACCCCTGGGTGGGGGGACCTGGGTGAATGGAGTGTGTGACCAATATGCATTCCTTGTTGTGGCTGTCTGGTTTCTGGCATGAGAGACAAAGACTGAGACAGCCCTGCCCGAAACTGGCCTGAATGCAGTGTGTAGTGTTGAATGGCTGGGTACTTGTCCCAATCCACATTCCTTGTTGTGAGTATCTGAGCGGGAGAAGAATGGCCTGAATGCACTGTGTGCCTGATTGGCTGACTGACTGCATGAATGGCCTTCTGTGTGATTGGCTGCTGTGTGTGTGCCAGCAGCATGGATGAGAGGCAGAATAGTATATCTGGGGACCTCTCACTCCCAGAAATTGTTCAGAAGCGTTCGGAAGCTGAGTCTCCACTCAAGAGTAACTGGAACTGCTGATCTTCGATGTCCAGCTGGAAGAAGAAGACTTGCGGCTGCATTTGCTTCGACCGATCCGAAGGCTGCCGAAATCGTCGAAGACTGACCCGAGAGAGGACCTGGTAAGGCGCCCTCTTCCCGTGTTCCGAGGGACCATCGAGCACCGCTCCATCTTCGCCGAAGCGCCCTGGAAGTCAGACCCTCGAAAGGCTGACGACCCGAGACGGGACCGCCGAGGAGATCGAAGTGAAGCACCCGGACATCGCCGCTGTCGAAGTCCATTGCCGTCGACCAGGGTTCGCAGGTTTGTGTAACCGCTGGAGGCCCGTCGAAGTTGTGTTGCCCAGCCGTGGGGACAACTTGACGCCGTGCCGCCGACGACCGGAGCCGCCCGCTCCTTTGCCTAAGAACATTCGAATCGAAGGACTCCCTCGCCCGCATCGTCGACCGCTTTGTCCTGCCGGAGAAAGTCGAGGACGACCAGCGCGCCGAGGAGAATCCACCGGTGGGTTTCCCGCCACCCGAAGACCACAAAGACTCGAACGACTCGACGCCCTTGCTGGGCCACAGTTCCTCACACTCTTTGCGGTCCAGAACTATTGTCACCGAGGTGCCCCGCATGCCTCTTCCTTGCAGGACGCCGACGCTCCGACGCCGACGAGCACCGCTCGGACGAAGCTGCCGCCTCATCGACGCCGTTCACCCGTGTTCTCCGTCGGACGTTCGACGACCTGTGTCTCCCGCTTTAAAGGGCAGGCACTCAAGAAGGGTCGTCGATTCCCCGACACTGAACGCTGAGTTCCTCGACGCTCCTCGACGATCTGTGACTCCTGCTTTAAAGGGGGTCACTCAAGAAGGGTCTGTCGACGCCTCTTCGAAGAACTCGACTCCACCAGGTACATTGGGGGGGTAAAAACATTATAGAAGGAACTAAGACTTATAGAACAATATATGGACTGGGCTTGTGTTATATCTTTATTTTACAGGTTGCCCAGGTGGGGGGATCTCCACACAGAACTGTGTCTAGGTAACGGGGCCAGTATTCTGCCTATTGTTTCAACCATATTGCTTTCCTTCCTTTCTATTGCTGGTATCTTCTATATTGATCTGTGTGACATTTTTACATTACTGTTGATGCACTTTAATGGGATCTAATATTAGTGGTACCACTCTAGAACTGTAGATATTTACCATTGTTGATTTTCCTGAGCACAAAGTGCGTTATTGTGATAAGTGTACATAACCTTTGAATATTAATTATATAAAGACTGTGTTCTAAACCAATACAGTGTGTGGACATTCCTTTGTGGGGGCTTGGGGACTACACTGTACTTAAGAACCAGCCTGCATCACCTCCTGAGAAGCTAGGCCTTGATTGCTCGTCCATTGCTACCGCATAGAGAATCTTGGCTGGGGTCCTCTGTGCCTCCCCTCTACCATATAGAGAGCAGAAGTACAGACCACCCCCTACCGGTCCTTTACAGAAACCGCTGCTGGCAGCCACGGTGGAGACGCGAGAGAAACCGCTGCTGACAGCCGCGGCGGAGCCGCGATACACCTACCTGGTTTTCGCCCCGGCCAGGGGGAGGGGGAGCGGTGCTCACGGCGGCGCTGAGAAGCTGGAGGGCAACGACCAACTCGCTGCCCCCGTGCTCCTCCTGACGGTGCTGGGACTGCCCGTGGCTGGAGGAGGACGCCCAGCATCCGGATGCGCCCCTACTCAGTGCGGCCGCGGTCACATGGCCAACGCGAACGCCCACCACCACAAGAGGGATGTGAAGGGCGACACCCCGGGACGGCAACCCTTAAGGGGGGCGGCACAACCCCTCATGAACCAATGAGAAAGGGGATAGTCTGGGCACTCTGTGATTGGAGGGGGCTTGAAACCTCCTGTTGTGATAAAAGCGCGCCAAACCAGACTAATGGGTTGCTCTCATTCCACAGGACACGGAGAAGAGAGAGGAGGGAGAACCAGAGTGGTGGGCCTATCCGGACACCTCAAGATAGGACCAAGCCAGGATTAACGCCAGTATATTACGGATGGCCAAGACACCGGTGAAGTTAACCGGGAGGACTTAATCATTTTTTTTTATCTTTAAACAAACCGCTGCCTTTAAACTGTGAATAAATATTGTTTCAGCATCCATCTGTCTCTGGGTATAATTCCACAATGGCGACGAAGATGGGATATTAGACAGCGCTATGGAGGCATTGATAAAGACACTGTCTGAAGGCCAACAGCAGTTGCAACAGTTGGTACAGCTGCAGTCTCAGCAAGCAGCTGCGGATCGGCAAGCCTTCCAACAGGCCATCCAGCTGCAGGTTACCATACAAACCACTGCGCAGGACAAACAGCATGAGACTATATCCCGTCTCACGGATGCAGTGGGCAATACAAGAAACCAACCACTGGTGCCCTCGGCCCTCCTGCAGAAATACAGGGATGGAGAGGACCCTGCTTTCTTCTTTACCAGTTTTGAAAGAATAGCCAGAAACGTACAATGGCCTCCGGACCGGTGGGGTCAGTATGTTGCCCCCATATTGTCTGGGGTGATGCAGGGTGCCTACCAGGCGGTAAACCCCAACGGCAACACGCCGTACGGAGAAATTAAGGCTGCAGTACTAGATCGCTTAGGCCTGGACGATGAAGCCTATCGGATCCAACTGAGGGAGACCAGGCTTAGGGCTGGGGAAAGCCCACGCCAGCTGTATTATAGGATAAAGGATCTGGTCGAGAAGTGGCTACTGGCTCCAAACCCCGCTAACCAACCCCTGCTCGATAAAATAATCCTGGAGCAATTTATCGAAGCCCTGCCAGGACAAATGCAGAGATGGGTCAGGCAGCACCATTGGCCCACCCTAACCGAAGCAGTGGACATTGCGTCGGCATACCAGAAGGACGGTCACTCCTGGATACTGCCTACTGGGGTATCAGCCCGCATCGCCATCCCGATTTCCGACCCCCATATGATCAGGGGTGGCCGAGCCCCACCCATAAGATGGAGATCCTCTGATGAGAACACCGGGAGACCAGAGGACAAGAGACCAGGAAGCGAGGAGAAGACCCCAATGTCAACACCTGGTTACAAGCAATCGCAATGTTATGACTGCAACGAGTGGGGCCATATTGCCCGGTTTTGTCCCAGGAGAAGACCAGTCGAACCTATGGACATTGGTTACCTGAACCCAATAGACGAGGAGGGCATCCCGGGACCCTATGTGGTGGACATCCGTGTCGACGGCAGACCATCACGTGCACTCTTGGACAGCGGCAGCAGGCAGACCGCCATATCACCAACCGTGAGTAACACTCCCTGCTTATCTAACATAACAGTACCTATCAGATGCATTCACAGGGACATAAAGTGTTACCCAATGAAGGATGTGGTGATTGACTTGAATAAAACATCCACTCGCTTGAGGGTTGCCGTCCTACCTTGTCTCCCCACCCCGGTGGTAATCGGGACCGACCTCCCCAATTTCAATCAGCCATTAAGGGGCCTAAAGGAAGAGAAGACTCCACCCAAACCCGATGTTACGGGGACAGACACTGTTTCCTGGGACACCCTACCAGGGCGAAAAAGGCGGACCCGGATGGCATGGTGTCAGGCCAGTTATATGACCCGGCCCATCGACTGGAAGCTCGAAGATAACAAAGACACCATAAGGGGGAGACCCTAACCGACCCCACCCTACGAGTGGCCAGGGAAAGGGCAGCGTAGGAAGGGGAACCCAACCCAGCCAGAGGCCTAGGGTTCCTTTTACGTCAGGGTCTCTTATACCGGAGGTATAAGGGTGACGACGACGCCATAAAGGAACAATTGGTGTTACCGAAGAGTCACTGCGTCATAGTTCTACAACTGGCCCACAACCATCCCTGTGGGGGTCATATGGCCTCTCTTAAGACCCAACAAAACCTATTAATGAGGTTTTACTGGCCCGGCATTTATGGGGTGGTAGCCCAATTTTGCAAGAACTGTCCCACCTGCCAGTTAACCAGCGGGGTTCTACCCGCAAAGGCACCGCTACAGAAAATGCCCCTCATATCGATCCCCTTCCAGAGGATTGGCATGGATATAGTGGGACCCCTGGAACCTGACAGCCGGGGATATAAATACTTATTGGTCGTAGTCGACTACTGTTAGGGAGAATTCTCTGTTTAGGCTGAATTTCCTAACCTAGTGAGTCCCCCAGCAGCTTTGCTGGATTTCTGGAGTTTGTTTTTTTCATCCTGCCAAGAGTGAGACTCTTTTTCTCCCACTCTTGGACATGATTTGTGGTATTTCTTTGAATGTTAATGTGTTCTATGGGCTATGGGGTCTTTTACTCCGTAGGGTCTCATGTGTTTTGCTATGTGTGTTACACAGCACCCTCTGTGCCGTAACACTGAGATGTCCTAGGTGACCCCCACCATAGACTCCATACCCTGGGACTGACTACTGTCTCCCAGGGCATGTAAAGTCACCATTGGCTTTACTAGACCTAAATTTACTAACAGAACCACTACAAACCACCCTATTGTGGAGGCACTGGTAGGGGTAATTCGATTACCCCTGGGTCTGTTATTCGAGGGGGCACTGTCCCGTCCCCCCTCGTCGAGTTTTGGCTGGTGGCAGTGGATACTACTTTTTATATTCGACCGCAAATATATTCCTATGGTATTTTCCCATTGGTCGAAGCTAATACTTTTTCTATGTAGCCTCGGTCATACCGCCGGTTTATTAAATTAAAAATGAATTCACCGGTTGGTATTTTCTGCCAGAACTCGGTTTTTAAAATGGCGTATGTGTTCGCCTCTGTAACTCCAAACCAAAGGTTGAGCCCTTTGTTCCACTTTTGGTGGGCTTCTGCACAGAAGCCCTCCAGAGTGGTGCCATTCTGTCTGGGTACCACAGCGGGTGTGGGAGGGGGTTTAGGCACCCTGGACTGAGATGCCTTGCCAACTCAAGTCGCACTCTAGTGTGATTGGCACAAGTGGTGAGCCGCCCCGCTCACCACTTAGCATGTTTGATTGACAGCTAGGCTGAATGAATGGGGGTTTTCTGCATAAAATCAGGGCTTTTGGGACTGGAACTTCATAAGTCACCACAGGACCTAAGAATCCGACGAGGGTAAAGCTGAGCCGACCTGCAACGACGACACCTCCAGTGGAGCCCTGCTGAACCGACTCACCACTTCAAAACGACAGAGGAGATCTCCCTGCTGGAGAGTCTTCTTCCCTTTGACTGGTGGGAACAACCAGTCCCTTCCGTTTTCTTCGCATCCAGGACGTCTAGTGGTTAAATTGCCCGTGCTGAGCACCCCGGCAACCGGATAGCCACTAACCACTGTACCGCGACCAAAAGGTGGAGCCTTGTGAATGAGCACTCCGCGGCTGGTCTCTTCTCTGGTGGTGCAACGATCTTCAACTTTCCTCCACGACGAGATCATCTCTTCTTCTGGCAAAGCCCCGACTTGCATCCACCACCAGGAACAACTGCCCCCGCCGGAGCTGTCTCTTCACTTTCAAGGTACTGTGTCCGCCTGGCTTCCCTAGTGACGGTTAGCGTGAGGTGTCTTAAATCCTTACCTTTCCACTGGGTCGTCTCCAGACCTTCTTAACTTTTGTTCTAAAACTGGTCCAACCTTTCTGTGACATTTTGCTACAAAGACTTGAAGTGCATTTCCACTGTGATATTTTTGGGACATACCGCCTTGCCTCTCTCCGAGTGGGCCTGGCCTCTGAACTTTGTGATCTACAGTAGACCCTGCCTTGCTTGCCTTGAATTTGCTTCGTAAAAGTGCTGGTACTGAGTTGGTTTCATACTCTGCCTTTTTCTCTCCCTTTCTAACGAATACTAGAGTGCCATCTAGGGTAAGCACTCACCTCTGTCTGCAAATAAGTGATGTCTTTGAACCTAGACTTGTCGAAATATTGTTATGGGATTGATATATACTTATAGTAACTGTGATTGAAGTTGTTTGCCATATTAGTGCCAGTGTGTTTTTCATAGATGTGTTTTTAAATAAATAATTATATATCTTTACACCCAAGCTCTGATCCGTGTCTGCTTGTTCTACTGTGTAAATTGGCCTATCTTGTATACTCTATATACTGCCTAACTCGTCTTGAGAGAAGTCTGACTGCTCAGCCACAGCTACCAGGTAAATCTAAGTGGTGGAGACTGCTACCAATTGGGTTTACTGCTAACTCCTGTAGTCTTAAACTTTTTTGCAGTGGTCCCAGAGGGAACTGCACAGGTTTCTGCCTAACACTGGTGTACAGCGGTGGGATTTGTATCGAGTATACAGTTTAGAGAGCTTTTCAACACTTTAGGATAACTAACCACAAAGCTTAGCACTAAAAAGCAACTTTCAAAAAACATGTCTACTATGGAAGTTTACAGTCAAGAGTCCTTGTCAAGTGAAAATACTGAGAGTTTGAGAGCTCTCTGTAGACAAGAGAATCTTTCTGTAAGAGGCAAGAAAGTAGAACTGATAGCAAGATTGCTGGAAAACCAAAGTCTGGGTACTGGTTCAGAGGAACCGACTTCTCCAGCAAATGTAGATAACAGTAATGGTGTTGATCTAAATCAAAGTTCTGATGATAGTGATGAAGAGGCTGAAGAGGAAGGAGAGGCTAATGAAACTGTCTCCCCGACCCCTCTGTCTGCCTTACCAGCTGTACCTACTGGGCCTATAAGCAGGTCCCACACTAAGTCCTCAAGTCCTTGAACTAGAAAAAATGAAAATAGACTTGGAATTCAGAGGGATTACTGCTCAAACTGAACAGAAACACCAAGAAATGCAACACATGCTTAGGCTCAGAGAAATGGAGCTCAAGCATGAGTTAGAACTGAAAAAGTTGTCTGTTGAAACTGCTTCTGTCTCTGGATCCTCTAGAAGTTCCAGTCCCAAAAGACCCTGGATGCCTAAGGAATTAATTGGTATGTATGAACCAAAGTTGGATGTGTTGGATTGGCTGAGTTTGTTTGAGTATAATCATGGGCTCCAGAACATCACAGGTAATGAGCTACTTACCTGGTTGTTCTCTAGGCTCCCCCCTGTTGCAACTGATACGGTAATGGAGTTGGGAGAGGCGGATAGGAAAGAGTATGAAAGTGTGAAACTAGCTCTGATAGCTAGATTTGGGAAGACCCCTTCCCAGTATCTTAAGAGGTTTAGATCCCTCAAAAAGCATGATGGTATCCCTTGGGCTACCTGGGTGAGTGAATGGTTGAATTAAGGGTTACAAGGTGAACACTTATGAGGGTATGAAGAATCTTTTTATGTTGGAGTCAATTTATGATGCCTGTTCTCCTGAGCTCAGACAGCACTTGGCTGATTCAAAGGAATTGGATTCCAGGAAGCTAGCTAAGGATGCTGACTTGCGGGTTGCCAACAGGGCTACTCATAAGTATTCTGGGGCAACTCAGAAAAAGGATAAGGGAAACAGCCTAAAAAAGACTCAAAAGAGAATTCTAATAGCTCAAATTCCAAAGAGGGCCCCAAACAAAACCATAAGGGTAAGCCACAAGGAAAACCACAGCAGAATAGTGTACCTTCTGGTGCCAAACCAGAGGGAGGCCAGAACAAGCCACCATTCCAGAAAACATTTAGTAAATGCTTTGTTTGTGGCTCTACTGACCATGTGAAAGGAGATCCCAGATGCAAAGGTAAACCTTCAGCGGTCCAGCTTGTCTCCTTAGCCTTCGCTCCAGAGGAGGAAGTCCAAATGGCAAGTGGAAACTTTCTACTGCTGGCTAATGAACCCATTGGAGTCTCAGCCAGTGTTTCTTTAGTGTCTCTGGGTTTGTGGGAACAACAGAATTTAGATGTCTATAATTCTATCCCAGATAATACTAAAGAGTATTATAAGGACAGTGTCCAGGTGAATGGTCAGGAGACTCCTGCCATTAGGGACACTGGGACCAGCATACCTGTGGTGGATAAATTGTTTTTTCAGGCTGAGGATGTTGCTAAGGCACCCAAACGCCTCACCAAGTTAGCTGGAGGGCCTGTGCAGATGCTTCCCCAATTACCAGTTCTGATCCAGTGTAATGACATGACTGTGAAGATACCTGTCAGCATACAAAGTGAGGTACCAGGACGAGTTCTGTTGGGTAACGATTTAAAAACTCTTGGAGTTGTGTCTCATACCCCCAGACCTCCTAGTAAACGGTTACAGGAGCTAACCAGACCTGCAAGGGAGAGAACCATGAGAGGTACTCCCGAGGAGATGATGAAAAAGGATATCACTCCTGCTCCACTGGATTTGTCAGCTGCTGTCACAAAGACATCAGAAGCGAAAGGGAAACCTAAAACTTCTAAACAGAAACCAGCAGCCAGCACTTCAGTGCAGCCAACAAGGACTTCCCCTCGGTTGTCCAAAGTTACACCAGTAACTCCCCCTCCAGCTGAGGCTGAGAGGGTGGCTAAACCCTGTGTGGTAGAATTAGACTCTGAGGAAGAGCTAATGGAAGGCCAGGAACTCATTGGAGATCTGGATCCTGTTGATCATCCTGAGCTGCAGTCTTTAGTGGCAGAAGGTGGACCCAACAGGGCAGACTTCAGTAAGGGACAGAGAGAATGTCCAACTCTGGAAGGTCTTCACCACCGGGCAGAAGCTCAGGCTGAAGGGCAAGAGCCTGGGAAATACAGGTTGCACTGGGAAGATGGCCTCTTCTACAGCGAACCGACAGAGTATGAACCTGGAGACTACAAACGACTTGTAGTACCCCAATAGAACAGACAACAGTTCTTGCAGTTAGCCCACAAGATTCCTTTGGCTGGTCACTTGAGTTTCAAGAAGACTAAGGAAAGGCTCTCTCTCTACTTTTATTGGCCAAAGATGGGGGCCAAAGTAGAAAAACACTGCAGGAGCTGCCACACCTGCCAGACCTATGGTAAGGTTGGCTCCAAGAATGTGGCACCTTTAGTGCCTCTCCCAGTTGTGGGAGTCCCATTTGAGAGAGTAGGGATTGACATTGTTGGTCCCCTTGATCCTCCAACCTACTCAGGCAACAGGTTTATACTTGTTGTAGTAGACCATGCTACTAGGTATCCTGAGGTCATTCCTATGAGGACTGTTACAGCTCCGGCTGTGGCTAAGGCCCTCCTTGGTATTTTTACCGGGGTTGGGTTTCCTAAGGAAGTAATCTCTGACAGGGGGTCAAACTTTATGTCCCACTACATGAAAGCCATGTGGAAAACCTGTGGAGTTACTTACAAGATCTCAACAGCTTACCACCCACAAACCAATGGGTTGGTTGAAAGGTTCAACTGAACCATGAAGAGCATGATAGGTGCTTTAGAGGACCCCCTTAAACGAAAGTGGGATCTTCTACTGCCATGCCTTCTCTTTGCTTGTAGAGAAGTCCCGCAGGAGGGAGTAGGTTATTCTCCCTTTGAGCTTCTCTATGGTCATCCCGTCAGAGGTCCATTGGCCCTGATTAAGGAGGGGTTGGAGAGTGCTCCTTCCCCCATGCCAGACAGAGTGACTGACTACGTAATAGGTCTCCGGAGGAGAATGTCACACATGATGGCAGAAGCAAGTGATAACTTGAAAGCTGGACAAGCATTGGTGAAGCCCTGGCATGATCAAAAGTCTAACATGGTTGAGTTCACTCAAGACCAGTTAGTTCTCGTTATGATACCAACAAGGCAGAGGGCCTTGCAAGACAAATGGATGGGACCCTTCAGAGTTGTGGGTAAACTTGGAGAGGTCAACTATCTGGTGGACTTGGGCAATCCCAAGGAGGCTCCAACAGTCTTCCACACCAACAGATTCAAAGCGTATGTCTCGAGACCTGATGTAGGAGCGTTGCTTCTAGCATCATCAGAGGAAGAAGAGAGTGAAGCTCTTCCTGATCTCCTCAGAGGCTTACCTCTGGATGAACAGATTGAAGGAGTAAATCTCTCTTCAAATCTGACACCTGAGCAACAAGAAGCGTGCAAATCTATGTTGAATCAGTTTGCCTCTCTGTTCTCACCTTCGCCGGGCTTGACCCCTTGGGGCCAGCATGACATACTCACTGCTGACTGTCTGCCAGTCAAAAGCCGAGGATACAGAATGTCAGAAAATGTAAGAACCAACATCAAAAGTGAGGCAGCAAGATGCTTGATCTCGGGGTAATAGAGCCCTCTACTAGTCCATGGTCCAGCCCAGTTGTGTTAGTATCAAAGGCAGGATCTAAAGAACTTATATTCTGTGTGGACTATAGAGCTCTTAATGCAGTCACCAAGACTGACACCCACCCTTTGCCAAGAACAGATGAGTTGGTGGATAGACTTGGTTCAGCCAAGTTCCTCAGCACATTTGTCTTGACGTCAGGCTATTGGCAAATAGCCCTGACAGACCATGCCAAGGAGAAAACTGCATTTTCTACCACAGCTGGCTTATACCAGTTTAAGGTAATGGCTTTTGGATTGAAAAATGCACCTGCTACATTTCAACGGATGGTAAACCAGGTTCTGAATGGGATGGAGGACTTCTGCATGGCATACTTGGATGACTTAGCAGTGTTCAGCAATTCCTGGGAAGAACATGTAGACCACCTAAGATATGTCTTGCAGGCTCTTGGACGAGCCAATCTGACCCTAAAGGCGAGTAAATGCCAAATTGGACAGAGTAAGGTAGTCTATCTTGGACATGAGGTAGGAGGTGGGGAAATAAGGCCTTCGCTCAGTAAGATTGAAGCTGTGCAAAATTGGACAACACCTACTACTCAGACCCCGGTGAGAGCCTTCTTAGGTCTCACCGGGTATTACAGGAATTTCATTGAGAACTATGGGACCATAGCTTCTCCTCTGAATGTCATCTCCTCTCCAAAATTCCCTAAGAAGGTTAGATGGAATGAGGAGTGCAATCAGGCCTCTGAAAACCTGAATAAAGCTCTTTGCCAAGCCCCAGTACTCAGAGCTCCTGATTACCACCAAACTTTCATTGTGCAGACAGATGCTTCAAATGTAGAAATAGGTGCAGTACTCAGTCAACTGGATGGGAAAGGTAGGGAGCACCCCGTTTGCTTCATCAGCCGCTAGCTGAAGGATCCTGAAACAAGGTGGGCAACAATCGAAAGAGAGTGCTTTGCTATCGTGTGGGCTCTGAAGAAGTTTAGGTCATACATGTATGATACATGTATGATTCTACTTTTGTCAGAGGTATTCTTCCCTTCCTCTCCTTCCCCCAGAAGCTCACTGTCTCCCGAGCCCTGGTTCTCTCAAGGCTGGACTACTGTAACAGCCTCTATCTTAATCTGCCTGCCTCCACTCTCCGCCCTCTGCAACTTATCCAGAACAGAACTGCGAGACTTGTCCTTGGCCTCAAGCCCAGGGACCGTATCTCTCCAGGACTGAAATCTCTTCACTGGCTCCCAGTGGCTGCGAGGATTAAGTTCAAAACCCTCTGCATTGTCCACAAGGCCTTCTGGGGCCTGGGGCCACAATACCTTCAACTCTCTCTTCCTAAATATCTGCCTTCACGAGCCCTTCGCTCATCCGTCTCCAACTCCCTCATGGTCAGCCGCTTCTCGAAGCAACGAGCTGGGGGTAGATCTCTCTCCGCAGCAGGGGCCTCCCTCTGGAACAGCCTTCCTGCCTCCCTGAAACTTGAGGAGAACCATCTCCGGTTCCGGAAGCACCTCAAAACCTTCCTCTTCGCTTCTGCCTTCTCTCTCCCTCTCCCCTGCTAAACCTGCTAAACTCCCCACTGAAGTTTGCACTAAACCTGCATCTGGGCCACTCTGTGACCTCGGTCCAGGGCCCAGCCACTCTCCACTTGCACTGCCTCCCTGGCTCCCCCTGCACTGTGGGACTGTCACTGCATCCCTACAGCCCCCTTCCCAGCACTTGCTCTGCACTTACCTCGCACTTGCCACCAGCTGGCCCTTTTATTATTATTTATTATTTTATTACGCTACTTACCTTGTACTGCACTTTCCCCCCCACCTCCTCCCCCTGCACTTTCTCCTTTTCCCCTTACCTCTGCACTTGCGCGATCTGAATGACACCTGGCCTAGTAGGATCGTTTGTCTGTCTTCCCCTTGTTTCCCCCCCTCCCTGCCTCGTCGCGCCTTGAAACACTTGTGTATAGGCGCGTTACAAATACCATATCATATCATATCATATCATTCAGACTGACCACCAACCCTTGAGATGGTTAATGCAAATTAAAGGGGAAAACCCAAAACTACTAAGATGGTCAATCTGCCTGCAAGGGTTTGATTTCACCATTGAGCGCAGGTCAGGGTGTCACCACCAAAATGCTGATGGTCTTTCTAGGATGTATGTCATCGACTAGAGGTATGAGATTCATCCAGGAGTGGATTAAATCCTCCTGTACCTTAGTCTGGGGGGGGGTGAGTGTTAGGGAGAATTCTCTGTTCAGGCTGAATTTCCTAACCTAGTGAGTCCCCCAGCAGCTTTGCTGGATTTCTGGAGTTTGTTTTTTTCATCCTGCCAAGAGTGAGACTCTTTTTCTCCCACTCTTGGACATGATTTGTGGTATTTCTTTGAATGTTAATGTGTTCTATGGGCTATGGGGTCTTTTACTCCGTAGGGTCTCATGTGTTTTGCTATGTGTGTTACACAGCACCCTCCGTGCCGTAACACTGGGGTGTCCTAGGTGACCCCCACCATAGACTCCATACCCTGGGACTGACTACTGTCTCCCAGGGCATGTAAAGTCACCATTGGCTTTACTAGACCTAAATTTACTAACAGAACCACTACAAACCACCCTATTGTGGAGGCACTGGTAGGGGTAATTCGATTACCCCTGGGTCTGTTATTCGAGGGGGCACTGTCCCGTCCCCCCTCGTTGAGTTTTGGCTGGTGGCAGTGGATACTACTTTTTATATTCGACCGCAAATATATTCCTATGGGATTTTCCCATTGGTCGAAGCTAATACTTTTTCTATGTAGCCTCGGTCATACCGCCGGTTTATTAAATTAAAAATGAATTCACCGGTTGGTATTTTCTGCCAGAACTCGGTTTTTAAAATGGCGTATGTGTTCGCCTCTGTAACTCCAAACCAAAGGTTGAGCCCTTTGTTCCACTTTTGGCGGGCTTCTGCACAGAAGCCCTCCAGAGTGGTGCCATTCTGTCTGGGTACCACAGCGGGTGTGGGAGGGGGTTTAGGCACCCTGGACTGAGTTGCCTTGCCAACTCAAGTGGCACTCTAGTGTGATTGGCACAAGTGGTGAGCCGCCCCGCTCACCACTTAGCATGTTTGATTGACAGCTAGGCTGAATGAATGGGGGTTTTCTGCATAAAATCAGGGCTTTTGGGACTGGAACTTCATAAGTCACCACAGGACCTAAGAATCCGACGAGGGTAAAGCTGAGCCGACCTGCAACAACGACACCTCCAGTGGAGCCCTGCTGAACCGACTCACCACTTCACAACGACAGAGGAGATCTCCCTGCTCGAGAGTCTTCTTCCCTTTGACTGGTGGGAACAACCAGTCCCTTCTGTTTTCTTCGCATCCAGGACGTCTAGTGGTCGAATTGCCCGTGCTGAGCACCCCGGCAACCGGATAGCCACTAACCACTGTACCGCGACCAAAAGGTGGAGCCTTGTGAATGAGCACTCCGCGGCTGGTCTCTTCCCTGGTGGTGCAACGATCTTCAACTTTCCTCTACGACGAGATCATCTCTTCTTCTGGCAAAGCCCCGACTTTCATCCACCACCAGGAACAACTGCCCCCGCCGGAGCTGTCTCTTCACTTTCAAGGTACTGTGTCCGCCTGGCTTCCCTTGTGACGGTTAGCGTGAGGTGTCTTAAATCCTTACCTTTCCACTGGGTCGTCTCCAGACCTTCTTAACTTTTGTTCTAAAACTGGTCCAACCTTTCTGTGACATTTTGCTACAAAGACTTTAAGTGCATTTCCACTGTGATATTTTTGGGACATACCGCCTTGCCTCTCTCCGAGTGGGCCTGGCCTCTGAACTTTGTGATCTACAGTAGACCCTGCCTTGCTTGCCTTGAATTTGCTTCGTAAAAGTGCTGGTACTGAGTTGGTTTCATACTCTGCCTTTTTCTCTCCCTTTCTAACGAATACTAGAGTGCCATCTAGGGTAAGCACTCACCTCTGTCTGCAAATAAGTGATGTCTTTGAACCTAGACTTGTCGAAATATTGTTATGGGATTGATATATACTTATAGTAACTGTGATTGAAGTTGTTTGCCATATTAGTGCCAGTGTGTTTTTCATAGATGTGTTTTTAAATAAATAATTATATATCTTTACACCCAAGCTCTGATCCGTGTCTGCTTGTTCTACTGTGTAAATTGGCCTATCTTGTATACTCTATATACTGCCTAACTCGTCTTGAGAGAAGTCTGACTGCTCAGCCACAGCTACCAGGTAAATCTGGGTGGTGGAGACTGCTACCAATTGGGTTTACTGCTAACTCCTGTAGTCTTAAACTTTTTTGCAGTGGTCCCAGAGGGAACTGCACAGGTTTCTGCCTAACACTGGTGTACAGCGGTGGGATTTGTATCGAGTATACAGTTTAGAGTGCTTTTCAACACTTTAGGATAACTAACCACAAAGCTTAGCACTAAAAAGCAACTTTCAAAAAACATGTCTACTATGGAAGTTTACAGTCAAGAGTCCTTGTCAAGTGAAAATACTGAGAGTTTGAGAGCTCTCTGTAGACAAGAGAATCTTTCTGTAAGAGGCAAGAAAGTAGAACTGATAGCAAGATTGCTGGAAAACCAAAGTCTGGGTACTGGTTCAGAGGAACCGACTTCTCCAGCAAATGTAGATAAAAGTAATGGTGTTGATCTAAATCAAAGTTCTGATGATAGTGATGAAGAGGCTGAAGAGGAAGGAGAGGCTAATGAAACTGTCTCCCCGACCCCTCTGTATGCCTTACCAGCTGTACCTACTGGGCCTATAAGCAGGTCCCACACTAAGTCCTCAAGTCCTTGAACTAGAAAAAATGAAAATAGACTTGGAATTCAGAGGGATTACTGCTCAAACTGAACAGAAACACCAAGAAATGCAACAAATTCTTAGGCTCAGAGAAATGGAGCTCAAGCATGAGTTAGAACTGAAAAAGTTGTCTGTTGAAACTGGCTCTGTCTCTGGCTCCTCTAGAAGTTCCAGTCCCAAAAGACCCTGGATGCCTAAGGAATTAATTGGTATGTATGAACCAAAGTTGGATGTGTTGGATTGGCTGAGTTTGTTTGAGTATAATCATGGGCTCCAGAACATCACAGGTAATGAGCTACTTACCTGGTTGTTCTCTAGGCTCCCCCCTGTTGCAACTGATGCGGTAATGGAGTTGGGAGAGGAGGATAGGAAAGAGTATGAAAGTGTGAAACTAGCTCTGATAGCTAGATTTGGGAAGACCCCTTCCCAGTATCTTAAGAGGTTTAGATCCCTCAAAAAGCATGATGGTACCCCTTGGGCTACCTGGGTGAGTGAATGGTTGAATTAAGGGTTACAAGGTGAACACTTATGAGGGTATGAAGAATCTTTTTATGTTGGAGTCAATTTATGATGCCTGTTCTCCTGAGCTCAGACAGCACTTGGCTGATTCAAAGGAATTGGATTCCAGGAAGCTAGCTAAGGATGCTGACTTGTGGGTTGCCAACAGGGCTACTCATAAGTATTCTGGGGCAACTCAGAAAAAGGATGAGGGAAAACAGCCTAAAAAAGACTCAAAAGAGAATTCTAATAACTCAAATTCCAAAGAGGGCCCCAAACAAAACCATAATGGTAAGCCACAAGGAAAACCACAGCAGAATAGTGTACCTTCTGGTGCCAAACCAGAGGGAGGCCAGAACAAGCCACCATTCCAGAAAACATTTAGTAAATGCTTTGTTTGTGGCTCTACTGACCATGTGAAAGGAGATCCCAGATGCAAAGGTAAACCTTCAGCGGTCCAGCTTGTCTCCTTAGCCTTCGCTCCAGAGGAGGAAGTCCAAATGGCAAGTGGAAACTTTCTACTGCTGGCTAATGAACCCATTGGAGTCTCAGCCAGTGTTTCTTTAGTGTCTCTGGGTTTGTGGGAACAACAGAATTTAGATGTCTATAATTCTATCCCAGATAATACTAAAGAGTATTATAAGGACAGTGTCCAGGTGAATGGTCAGGAGACTCCTGCCATTAGGGACACTGGGACCAGCATACCTGTGGTGGATAAATTGTTTTTTCAGGCTGAGGATGTTGCTAAGGCACCCAAACGCCTCACCAAGTTAGCTGGAGGGCCTGTGCAGATGCTTCCCCAATTACCAGTTCTGATCCAGTGTAATGACATGACTGTGAAGATACCTGTCAGCATACAAAGTGAGGTACCAGGACGAGTTCTGTTGGGTAACGATTTAAAAACTCTTGGAGTTGTGTCTCATACCCCCAGACCTCCTAGTAAACGGTTACAGGAGCTAACCAGACCTGCAAGGGAGAGAACCATGAGAGGTACTCCCGAGGAGATGATGAAAAAGGATATCACTCCTGCTCCACTGGATTTGTCAGCTGCTGTCACAAAGAAATCAGAAGCGAAAGGGAAACCTAAAACTTCTAAACAGAAACCAGCAGCCAGCACTTCAGTGCAGCCAACAAGGACTTCCCCTCGGTTGTCCAAAGTTACACCAGTAACTCCCCCTCCAGCTGAGGCTGAGAGGGTGGTTAAACCCTGTGTGGTAGAATTAGACTCTGAGGAAGAGCTAATGGAAGGCCAGGAACTCATTGGAGATCTGGATCCTGTTGATCATCCTGAGCTGCAGTCTTTAGTGGCAGAAGGTGGACCCAACAGGGCAGACTTCAGTAAGGGACAGAGAGAATGTCCAACTCTGGAAGGTCTTCACCACCGGGCAGAAGCTCAGGCTGAAGGGCAAGAGCCTGGGAAATACAGGTTGCACTGGGAAGATGGCCTCTTCTACAGCGAACCGACAGAGTATGAACCTGGAGACTACAAACGACTTGTAGTACCCCAATAGAACAGACAACAGTTCTTGCAGTTAGCCCACAAGATTCCTTTGGCTGGTCACTTGAGTTTCAAGAAGACTAAGGAAAGGCTCTCTCTCTACTTTTATTGGCCAAAGATGGGGGCCAAAGTAGAAAAACACTGCAGGAGCTGCCACACCTGCCAGACCTATGGTAAGGTTGGCTCCAAGAATGTGGCACCTTTAGTGCCTCTCCCAGTTGTGGGAGTCCCATTTGAGAGAGTAGGGATTGACATTGTTGGTCCCCTTGATCCTCCAACCTACTCAGGCAACAGGTTTATACTTGTTGTAGTAGACCATGCTACTAGGTATCCTGAGGTCATTCCTATGAGGACTGTTACAGCTCCGGCTGTGGCTAAGGCCCTCCTTGGTATTTTTACCGGGGTTGGGTTTCCTAAGGAAGTAATCTCTGACAGGGGGTCAAACTTTATGTCCCACTACATGAAAGCCATGTGGAAAACCTGTGGAGTTACTTACAAGATCTCAACAGCTTACCACCCACAAACCAATGGGTTGGTTGAAAGGTTCAACTGAACCATGAAGAGCATGATAGGTGCTTTAGAGGACCCCCTTAAACGAAAGTGGGATCTTCTACTGCCATGCCTTCTCTTTGCTTGTAGAGAAGTCCCGCAGGAGGGAGTAGGTTATTCTCCCTTTGAGCTTCTCTATGGTCATCCCGTCAGAGGTCCATTGGCCCTGATTAAGGAGGGGTTGGAGAGTGCTCCTTCCCCCAAGCCAGTCAGAGTGACTGACTACGTGATAGGTCTCCGGAGGAGAATGTCACACATGATGGCAGAAGCAAGTGATAACTTGAAAGCTGGACAAGCATTGGTGAAGCCCTGGCATGATCAAAAGTCTAACATGGTTGAGTTCACTCAAGACCAGTTAGTTCTTGTTATGATACCAACAAGGCAGAGGGCCTTGCAAGACAAATGGATGGGACCCTTCAGAGTTGTGGGTAAACTTGGAGAGGTCAACTATCTGGTGGACTTGGGCAATCCAAAGGAGGCTCCAACAGTCTTCCACACCAACAGATTCAAAGCGTATGTCTCGAGACCTGATGTAGGAGCGTTGCTTCTAGCATCATCAGAGGAAGAAGAGAGTGAAGCTCTTCCTGATCTCCTCAGAGGCTTACCTCTGGATGAAAAGATTGAAGGAGTAAATCTCTCTTCAAATCTGACACCTGAGCAACAAGAAGCGTGCAAATCTATGTTGAATCAGTTTGCCTCTCTGTTCTCACTTTCGCCGGGCTTGACCCCTTGGGGCCAGCATGACATACTCACTGGTGACTGTCTGCCAGTCAAAAGCAGAGGATACAGAATGTCAAAAAATGTAAGAACCCGCATCAAAGGTGAGACAGCAAGATGCTTGATCTCGGGGTAATAGAGCCCTCTACTAGTCCATGGTCCAGCCCAGTTGTGTTAGTACCAAAGGCAGGATCTAAAGAACTTATATTCTGTGTGGACTATAGAGCTCTTAATGCAGTCACCAAGACTGACGCCCACCCTTTGCCAAGAACAGATGAGTTGGTGGATAGACTTGGTTCAACCAAGTTCCTCAGCACATTTGTCTTGACGTCAGGCTATTGGCAAATAGCCCTGACAGACCATGCCAAGGAGAAAACTGCATTTTCTACCACAGCTGGCTTATACCAGTTTAAGGTAATGGCTTTTGGATTGAAAAATGCACCTGCTACATTTCAACGGATGGTAAACCAGGTTCTGAATGGGATGGAGGACTTCTGCATGGCATACCTGGATGACTTAGCAGTGTTCAGCAATTCCTGGGAAGAACATGTAGACCACCTAAGATATGTCTTGAAGGCTCTTGGACGAGCCAATCTGACCCTAAAGGCGAGTAAATGCCAAATTGGACAGAGTAAGGTAGTCTATCTTGGACATGAGGTAGGAGGTGGGGAAATAAGGCCTTCGCTCAGTAAGATTGAAGCTGTGCAAAATTGGACAACACCTACTACTCAGACCCCGGTGAGAGCCTTCTTAGGTCTCACCGGGTATTACAGGAATTTCATTGAGAACTATGGGACCATAGCTTCTCCTCTGAATGTCATCTCCTCTCCAAAATTCCCTAAGAAGGTTAGATGGAATGAGGAGTGCAATCAGGCCTCTGAAAACATGAATAAAGCTCTTTGCCAAGCCCCAGTACTCAGAGCTCCTGATTACCACCAAACTTTCATTGTGCAGACAGATGTTTCAAATGTAGAAATAGGTGCAGTACTCAGTCAACTGGATGGGAAAGGTAGGGATCACCCCGTTTGCTTCATCAGCCGCTAGCTGAAGGATCCTGAAACAAGGTGGGCAACAATCGAAAGAGAGTGCTTTGCTATTGTGTGGGCCCTGAAGAAGTTTAGGCCATACATGTATGATTCTACTTTTGTCATTCAGACTGACCACCAACCCTTGAGATGGTTAATGCAAATTAAAGGGGAAAACCCAAAACTACTAAGATGGTCAATCTGCCTGCAAGGGTTTGATTTCACCATTGAGCACAGGTCAGGGTGTCACCACCAAAATGCTGATGGTCTTTCTAGGATGTATGTCATCGACTAGAGGTATGAGATTCATCCAGGAGTGGATTAAATCCTCCTGTACCTTAGTCTGGGGGGGGGGGGCGAGTGTTAGGGAGAATTCTCTGTTTAGGCTGAATTTCCTAACCTAGTGAGTCCCCCAGCAGCTTTGCTGGATTTCTGGAGTTTGTTTTTTTCATCCTGCCAAGAGTGAGACTCTTTTTCTCCCACTCTTGGACATGATTTGTGGTATTTCTTTGAATGTTAATGTGTTCTATGGGCTATGGGGTCTTTTACTCCGTAGGGTCTCATGTGTTTTGCTATGTGTGTTACACAGCACCCTCCGTGCCGTAACACTGGGGTGTCCTAGGTGAGCCCCACCATAGACTCCATACCCTGGGACTGACTACTGTCTCCCAGGGCGTGTAAAGTCACCATTGGCTTTACTAGACCTAAATTTACTAACAGAACCACTACGTCCCCCCTCGTCGAGTTTTGGCTGGTGGCAGTGGATACTACTTTTTATATTTGACCGCAAATATATTCCTATGGGATTTTCCCATTGGTCGAGGCTAATACTTTTTCTATGTAGCCTTGGTCATACCGCCGGTTTATTAAATTAAAAATGAATTCACCGGTTGGTATTTTCTGCCAGAACTCGGTTTTTAAAATGGCATATGTGTTCGCCTCTGTAACTCCAAACCAAAAGTTGAGCCCTTTGTTCCACTTTTGGCGGGCTTCTGCACAGAAGCCCTCCAGAGTGGTGCCATTCTGTCTGGGTACCACAGGGGGTGTGGGAGGGGGTTTAGGCACCCTGGACTGAGTTGCCTTGCCAACTCAAGTCGCACTCTAGTGTGATTGGCCCAAGTGGTGAGCCGCCCCGCTCACCACTTAGCATGTTTGATTGACAGCTAGGCTGAATGAATGGGGGTTTTCTGCATAAAAGCAGGGCTTTTGGGACTGGAACTTCAGAAGTCACCACAGGACCTAAGAATCCGACGAGGGTAAAGCTGAGCCGACCTGCAATGACGACACCTCCGGTGGAGCCCTGCTGAACCGATTTACCACTTCCCAACGACAGAGGAGATCTCTCTGCTGGAGAGTCTTCTTCCCTTTGACTGGTGGGAACAACCAGTCCCTTCCTTTTTCTTCACATCCAGGATGTCTAGTGTTCGAATTGCCTGTGCTGAGCACCCCGGCAACCGGATAGCCACTAACCACTGTACCGCGACCAAAAGGTGGTGCCTTGTGACTGAGCACTCCGCGGCTGGTCTCTTCCCTGGTGGTGCAACGATCTTCAACTTTCCTCTACGACAAGATCATCTCTTCTTCTGGCAAAGCCCCGACTTGCATCAACCACCAGGAACAACTGCCCCCGCCGGAGCTGTCTCTTCACTTTCAAGGTACTGTGTCCGCCTGGCTTCCCTTGTGACGGTCACCATGAGGTGTCTTAAATTCTTACCTTTCCACCGGGTCGCCTCCAGACCTTCTTAACTTTTGTTCTAAAACTGGTCCAACCTTTCTGTGACATTTTGCTACAAAGACTTGAAGTGCATTTCCACTGTGATATTTTTGGGACATACCACCTTGCCTCTCTCCGAGTGGGCCTGGCCTCTGAACTTTGTGATCTACATTAGACCCTGCCTTGCTTGCCTTGCATTTCCTTCGTAAAAGTGTTGGTACTGAGTTGGTTTCATACCCTGCCTTTTTCTCTCCCTTTCTAACGAATACTAGAGTGCCATCTAGGTTAAGCACTCACCTCTGTCTGCAAATAAGTGGTGTCTTTGAACCTAGACTTGTCAAAATATTGTTATGGGATTGATATATACTTATAGTAACTGTGATTGAAGTTGTTTGCCATATTAGTGTCAGTGTGTTTTTCATAAATGTGTTTTTAAGTAAATAATTATATATCTTTACACCCAAGCTCTGATCCGTGTCTGCTTGTTCTACTGTGTAAATTGCCCTATCTTGTATACTCTATATACTGCCTAACTCGTCTTGAGAGAAGTCTGACTGCTCAGCCATAGCTACCAGGTAAATCTGGGTGGTACAGACTGCTACCAATTGGGTTTACTGCTAACTCCTGTAGTCTTAAACTTTTTGCAATGGTCACAGCGGGAACTGCACAGGTTTCTGCCTAACAACTACACAACCCGATACCCAGAATCCTTTCCCCTAAAGGGAACGTCGGCCCGGGTATTGTGCGACCAACTAATTCCATTCTTTGCCCGAGTGGGGATACCCTCGGAGAGAATCACTGACCAAGGCACTAATTTCATGTCAACCCTCTTAAAACAAGTATGTGGACAGCTCCAGATCAAACAATTGAGAACCTCAGTATACCACCCCCAAACTGATGGGCTTGTAGAACGCTATAACAAGACGATTAAGAAAATGCTAAGTAGGGTGATGGGACAAACCGGGAAAAACTGAGATCGGGTGATCCCCCTGGTGTTAATGGTGTTAAGAGACACCCCCCAGTTTTCCACCGGTTTCTCCCCCTTCGAGCTCTTGTTTGGGAGACAACCTCAGACGATACTGGATCTGGTTAAGGAGGAGTGGGAATCCACAGAAGAGGTATCCTTAACCGAGTATACAGAGGAATTAAAGGAACACCTAACCGCATTACGTACACTGGCCCAAGTCAATCTTGGACATGCCCAAACGACCCAAGAAAAAAATTACAACAAGGGGAGTCGAATGAGAACCTTCAAACCAGGGGACCAGGTACTGGTACTCCTGCCTACCAGCGCTAACAAACTGTTGGCCAGATGGAGAGGGCTTTATAAGATCACTGATGTCCTAAGCCCAGTAACCTACCGGATACATCAACCTGATCGAACCAGCCCAGAAAAGGTCTATCACAT
This sequence comes from Ambystoma mexicanum, assembly GCF_040938575.1. NCBI lineage: Eukaryota > Metazoa > Chordata > Amphibia > Caudata > Ambystomatidae > Ambystoma > Ambystoma mexicanum. The sequence continues at coordinate 398,518,233 of NC_090923.1, forward strand.
CAACCTTCTAAAAAAATGGAACAAGCCTCTTCTGGGCGCCTTTGTGAGTGTCGAGGAACCCAAACCAGAGGAGATTCTGAACACCGTTCCCGATAACCTGGATTCAGTCAATTGGGGAGACGCTCTTTCCCTTGAGATGAAGGCGGACGTCAGGAATAGGCTGTCCCCCTATGCTGACGCCTTTTCCGCCTTGCCCGGACAAACCAATATGCTTGAACATGAAATCAAAACAGATCCCGGACCACCCGTGAGGCTTAGGCCATACCGGATGCCTGAAGCCAGGCGAAACATCATCAGATCCGAGGTGGATGAAATGTTACGGATGGATATCATCGAGCCATCTGTCAGTGTTTGGTCGTCCCCCATAGTACAAGTCCCTATGCCGGACGGTTCAGTCCGTTTTTGTATGGACTATAGACAATTGAACGCGGTGTCCCGATACGAGGCCTATCCAATGCCTCGGATGGACGAACTCCTAGAGGGCCTTGGAGCGGCCTATTTCTTGAGCACTCTAGACTTAACCAAGGGCTATCGGCAGATACCCTTACGCTCCCAGGATAAGGAGAAAACTGCCTTCTCCTCCCCATAAGGTTTATACCAATATAAGGTTCTGCCCTTTGGACTCCATGGGGCCCCCGCCATGTTCCAAAGGTTGATGGACATCATACTGAGACCACATGTTGGATATGTTGCTGCTTACCTGGATGACATTGTGGTGTACAGCCGATCCTGGGTGTCGCATCTGGACCATGTAGAACTAGTGGTGGCTGATCTACATAGGGCGGGGTTACACATCAACCCAAAAAAGTCTACGATAGGAACGCACGAAACCAAATATCTGGGTCACATAGTGGGTGGGGGGGTGCTGAAACCTCAATTGTCCAAAACCCAGGCTATACATGATATACCAACACCCACCAACAGGAAACAAATACGAGCGTTCCTGGGGTTGATCGATTATTACCGGAGATTCACCCCTGACTTCTCCTCGATAGCCGCACCTTTGACAGACGCATTGAGGCTCAAGGGTGTTCCTAACCTAACCAACAACCTGAGTGCCCTGAACGCCATAGCTCACCTGAAGCGAAGGATCACGTCAAACCCGGTCCTATGCTGTCCGGACTTCCAGAAACATTTCTTTTTGCAAACTGATGCCTCAAACCAGCGCCTAGGGGCTGTACTCTCGCAAGAGAAAGGAGGGGACCTGCAACCGGTGTGCTTCATCAGTCGGAAGTTGTTGTTCCATGAAGCAACCTACTCGACCATTGAAAAGGAGTGTTTGGCCATCAAGAGGGCCGTTGACTCGCTCTGGTACGATCTGCTGGGTCGCCGGTTCACGCTGTACACTGACCATGCCCCCCTGCAGTGGCTGGCTCAACATAAGGACACCAACCAGAGGGTTCTCCGCTGGTTTCTCTCTCTTCAACCTTTCGACTTCGTCACTTTGCACAGACCTGCCAAGTTCCAGCTGGTGGCTGACTATCTGTCCAGGTGTTCTCCCTGGCACGATCGGCCTGGGATTGGCGAAGGGATGTGTGAGGATACGTCGCCCCGGATAGAGCCGCAGCATGTATCGAGCCCACATGAGTCTGGAGACGCTGGACTGTCTGGCGGCGTGTCCGCCCGATGTGCTATGTCCGTCCTTTTGCCTACAGCAAAGCAAGGGGAAACCGCTGCTGGCAGCCGTGGTGGAGACACAAGAGAAACCGCTGCTGACAGACGCGGCGGAGCCGCGATACACCTACCTGGTTTTCGCCCCGGCCCGGGGGAGGGGGAGCGGTGCTCACGGCGGCGCCGAGAAGCGGGAGGGCAACGACCGACTCACTGCCCCCGTGCTCCTCCTGGCGGTGCCGGGACTGCCCGTGGCTGGAGGAGGACGCCCAGCATCCGGATGCGCCCCTACATGGCCAACGCGAACGCCCACCACCACAAGAGGGATGTGAAGGGCGACACCCCGGGACTGTAACCCTTAAGGGGGGGCGGGACAACCCCTCATGAACCAATGAGAAAGGGGATAGTCTGGGCACTCTGTGATTGGAGGGGACTTGAAACCTCCTGTTGTGATAAAAGCGCATCAAACCAGACTAATGGGTTGCTCTCATTCCACAGGACACGGAGAAGAGTGAGGAGGGAGAACCAGAGTGGTGGGCCTATCCGGACACCTCAAGATAGGACCAAGCCAGGATTAACACCAGTATATTACTGTGGTAATCAGGACAGTAGCCGATGGGGAGTTTTTGTAGACCTTTATTACACACTGGTTAATTGTAATGTCTTAACCACGGTGGTTGGACTCCAGGTTGTCCCACAGTTACTTCACTGTGAGTAAAAGGCACCAGGAGTTCCTCTCCCCTTGAAGTGTCTCCTGTTCTCACAGACCCGGTTAGGCCCACCAGTTGCTCTCAACCTCCTCTCCTTCTCCCTGCAAAAAGCAACAAAACTGCCATTAGGCCAGTCCCCTTTATACCCGGTGCTTGGAGGGAAAGAGGGCCAATCAGGGACAACTTCCCTCCCCCCCTTTCCGATTGGTGGGGACCCTAGGCACCCACCCTCTATGAGTAGAGCTGCCCTCTCCCCTCCTCCTCCTTTCCCTTGGCTGCCTGGTCCCAGCTCCCCCTCCCTGCTGTCAGCCACTCCCTGGATGCCATCCCACCTGGGTCGCGTCCGACACAAGCCCTCTCCACAGGCCCCGCCCCCCCAACATGGTGTCTCCCCCGAGGCATGCTCCCCGGAGGCCCGTCCTGCTCGAGGCTCCACGCTGCTGCTAGGGGTCTGCCCTGCTCGAGGTAAGGAGGGGGTTCTGGGTTGTCCCCCCTGTCTGGTTCCTGACCATGTGCATGGCGCTCCTCTGACGCAGAGTGGTCGGCACCAGCCGGGCTCTCGACTTCCCAAGCCCCGCCGCCGCTCGCCGCCGGAGGCCGCCGATGCACGCCGTGTACCCGGGTCGCTCAGCCGCAGCGCTAGCGGCCCGGGTCCCTGTAGGCGCACGCGGCGCTGCGGCTGCAACACCGGCACCACCGCAGAACGCACTGCAACGCTGGCACCGCCGCGGAACGCCGACAAGGCTTTCCCGCAGAAAGGGACACCTCCCCGTCGCCCCCTCTCAGCGCCGCACACGGCCGCGGTACAGCGGGCTCCTCTGCTCGGGCGTCCCGCTTTCCGGCGGCCACCCTCACATCCTCACATACCCCCACCACAGATCCAGGCCAGTCGGGCCGGATCAAACACCTGGACAAGTAATCCGCCACCAGCTGGAAGCTGGCAGGTCTATGTAAGGTAATGAAGTCGAAGGGCTGGAGGGACAGGAACCACCGCAGAACCCGTTGGTTGGTGTCCTTGTGTCTCGCCAACCACTGCAGCGGTGCATGGTCGGTATACAACGTAAACTTCCTCCCCAGTAGGTAATATCGTAAGGTGTCTACCGCCCACTTGATGGCGAGACATTCCTTTTCGATCGTGGAATACGCTTACTCATGTGGGAGGAGCTTCCGGCTCACAAAACAGATCGGCCGTAGGAACCCCTTCCCCCTCCTGCGTCAGGACCGCCCCCAACCCCAGGCCAGAGGCATCCGTCTGCAGGAAGAAATGCTTCCGGAAGTCAGGGCATACCAACACCGGGTGGGATGATATACTGCGCTTCAGCTCCTCGACGGCTAGTATGGCTGCGTGATTGATCGACAGGTCCGGGGAACCCCCGATTTTTAACGCCTCGGTCAGCGGCGCAGCCAGGGAAGAAAAACCGGGAATAAAGCGTCTATAGTACCCTATAAACCCTAAGAAGGACCTTATTTGTTTTCTGTTGGTTGGTACTGGGATCCCCTGAATAGCCTCGATTTTGGACACCTGTGGTCGAATCACTCCTCCACCGACTATATGTCTGAGGTACTTGGTTTCCTGGGTCCCTAGGACCGATTTCCCTGGGTTGATATGGAGTCCGGCCTGGGTCAGGGTGCCGACCACCTCGTGTAGATGGATCAGGTGGTCACTCCATGATGCGCTGTATATCACAATGTCGTCCAGGTAGGCTGCAGCGTACTGGTCGTGGGGCTGCAGAAGGACGTCCATCAGCCTCTGGAAGCTGGCCGGAGCCCCATGCAACCCGAATGGTAGTACTTTATACTGAAAGAGCCCCTGGGGCGTAGCGAAGGCCGTCTTTTCTTTGTCAGATTCCCGTAGTGGGATCTGCCAGTATCCCTTGGTGAGGTCCAAGGTACTGAGGTAACAGGCAGCACCTAGCCTTTCCAGCAGCTCATCCATCCTGGCCATGGGATAGGCCTCGTAGTGAGATATCATGTTGAGCTGCCTAAAGTCCACACAAAATCGTACAGCCCCGTCTGGCTTGGGTACAAGTACGATTGGAGAACACCACACACTGGTTGATGGTTCAATAATGTCCAACCTAATCATATCTTCGATCTCCTTCTTAATGATCAACCTTCGGGCCTCTGGGATCCTGTAAGGTCTCAGCCGGACTATGTGTCTATAGGGTTTCAATACGATGCTCCATTAGGCTGGTCCTTCCAGGTAAATGGGAGAAGGCCTTGCGGTGGGGTTTGAGCGTCTCCTGGATCTCGTTCTTCATGTGTTCCGTGAGGGTTTCCCCCCACTGCACCGCATCCAATTGGCCGGTTGAGTAGCTCACCCCCGTACCCTGGGTGGCCAGAATGTCAACCGGGGCAAACTCGGTCCATTTCTTCAGTAGGTTTATATGGTAGACCTTATGTGATGGGGTCCGGTCAGGTTGGTGTATCCGGTAATTCACTGGTCCCACCACGTCCTTCACCACATAAGGACCTCTCCACCGAGCCAACATTTTGTTCGTACTGGTGGGTAGCAACACCAGTACCTTATCCCCTGGTTCTAGCTTTCTTAGGCGACAGCCTTTGTTGTATGCCCTCTCCTGCCTGTCTTGGGCTATACCTAGATGGGTTTCTGCTAGTCCCCTCAAAGTAGACAGATGTTCCCTAAGGTCCTCGGCGTACTTGTTGAGGGATGTTTCCTTCGCGTTTTCCCAGTCCTCCTTGACCAGATCTAGATTGTTCTGGGCTGCCTTCCAAACAGCAGCTCGAACGGCGAGAATCCTGTCGAGGATTGGGGAGTGTCCCTCAATACCATTAGGATCAGGGGTATGACCCTATCCCAGTCCTTCCCCTCCGGGCCTGTTACCCTTTTCATCATTTTCTTTATCGTTTGGTTATACCTCTCCACCAACCCATCCGTTTCCGGGTGGTAGACCGAGGTGCGCAGCCGTCTGATCTGTAGTCTTTCACAGACTTGTCGCATGACAGCCGACATGAAGTTTGTACCCTGATCGGTGAGGATTTCAGTGGGTAGGCCTACCCGTGCGAAGTAGGGGATGAGTTGGTCGCATACCTGGTTAGCCGACGTCCCCTTTAGGGGGAAGGCCTCGGGGTACCGGGTGGCATAATCCACAATGACCACAATGACCAGCAAGGTATCGATATCCACGACTGACTGGCTCAAGCGGGCCTACTAGATCTATACCTATCATTTGAAAGGGTATGGTGATCAGGGGCATCCGCTGTAGAGGTGCCTTGGCTGGCTTTTCCCCACTCGTCAGCTGGCAGGTTTTGCATCCCTTACAGAATTTCGCCACCTCGCCATAGACACCTGGCCAGTAGAAACGTTTTAGAATATTTTGCTGTGTCTTTAGGGAGGCCACACGGGTGATTATGTGCCAACTGGAGGACAATGCCCCTGTGTGTTTTGGGCAGGAGTAGTTGTTCCCTTCGTGCTCCTCCCTCCTCTTGGTAGACCCGATAGAGCAGGCCCTGTCTAGATGTAAAACCGGCTCCCTTGGTCAGGTCTGGGTCTCCATCTGTGATGGCTCTTTCGCGGGCAAGTGTTAAGGTAGGGTCAGGGTTTCTCCCCGGATGGAATCCTCATGGTCCTTGGGGTTCCAGGCTATCCGTTGGGTGGCATACATGGATGCGCATTTAGCAAGGCGAGCTTCCCTTCTTTTCCTAGCGGGTCTCTCCCGTCCCTGGGTGTTCGGGGGGATGGGTTCCCTGGCAAAGGGTGCTTCTTCCCACCATCCCTGTTCTAGGGCTTTGAGAGTCTGGTTGAAGTGGGGCAGATCGGTCCCAATCACCACTGGGGCGGGTAAGGAGGGGAGGACGGCAGCTCTCATCTCTGCAACGTTAGGGCCCACCTCTACTGTTATGGTTTTCATGGGGTAGGTCCTCACATCCCCATGTATACATCGAATTGGGATACTAATATTGGTGAGGTAAGGAGAATCACTTACGGTTGGTAGTACCACCGTCTGCCGACTTCCACTGTCGAGTAGGGCTCTGGCTGGGTTCCCGTCTACCCGGACGTCCATCTCGTAGAGACCTTGGCATCGTGGTCCTTGCTCCGTCCTCATGAATCCGATCTCCATCGGCTCGGTGCCTCTCTTCCGGGGACAAAACCGGGCTATATGGCCCCACTCGTTACAGTCATAACATTGCGGTTGCCGGTATCCCGTGGACAACGGGGTGGGCCGCGGGTCGGGACCGCTCCTCTTCTCCTCGGGTCTAGAAGGGCGTTCTTCCATTACTCTCCATTTGGGAGGCACTACTCGCGGGCTCTTGGTTGTGAGGGGTTCCAACGGTGGCATCGGGTTGCGATTGGAAGAATCGACTCCAAAGGGTTTACCCACCCCCCCGGCCTTTTGTTAGGCTGATGCTATGTCCACAGCCTCAGATAAGGTGGGTCTGTGATGTTGTCGGACCCATCTTTGCATCGGAGGGGGTAGGGCCTCGACGAACTGCTTCAGGGTGACCTTATCCAACACATCCTGTAGGCCCGTTCCCGGTGCTTGCAGCCATTTCTCGGTGAGGTCCTTAACGCGATAGAAGAGCTGTCGGGGGTTCTCCCCCGGTTTGAGTCTAGTGTCTCGTAGCCTCATTCTGTAGGCTTATCCTTCAAGTCCCAACCGGTCCAACACTGCCTTTTTGATTTCAGCGTAAGGCGTGGTTCCGTTTCGGTTAACGGCCTGGTAGGCACCTTGCATGATGCCAGACAAAATGGGAGCGACATACTGCCCCAGCGGTCCACCGGCCACTGAGCATTTCGGGCGATCCTCTCGAATGTGGTGAAAAAGAAAGCCGGGTCTTCGCCTTCCTTGAATTTCTGCAACACTGCGGTAGGGGCCATGGGCTGGTTTCGGGTGCCGGTCACTGCATCCGTCAGGTGTTTTATCCTCTCTTGATGTTTGTCCTGAGATGTGGACTGCAGGGTACCCTGCATTTGTATTGCCTGCTGAAAGGCCTGGCGATCAGCGGCCGCCTGCTGGGCCTGAAGTTGGAAGAGCTGTTGTAACTGTTGTTGCCCCTCTGACAGTGTCTGTATTATTTTCTCCATCGCTTTCTCGTGAATCCTGCCGACTACGCCACTTGTGGTAATCAGGACAGTAGCCGATGGGGAGTTTTTGTAGACCTTTATTACACACTGGTTAAATGTAATGTCTTAACCACGGTGGTTGGACTCCAGGTTGTCCCACAGTTACTTCACTGTGAGTAAAAGGCACCAGGAGTTCCTCTCCCCTTGAAGTGTCTCCTGTTCTCACGGACCCGGATAGGCCCACCAGTTGCTCTCACCGTCCTCTCCTTCTCCCTGCAAAAAGCAACAAAACTGCCATTAGGCCAGTCCCCTTTATACCCAGTGCTTGGAGGGAAAGAGGGCCAATCAGGGACAACTTCCCTCCCCCCTTTCCGATTGGTGGGGACCCTAGGCACCCACCCTCTATGAGTAGAGTTGCCCTCTCCCCTCCTCCTCCTTTCCCTTGGCTGCCTGGTCCCTGCTCCCCCTCCCTGCTGTCAGCCACTCCCTGGCTGCCATCCCACCTGGGTCGCGTCCGACACAAGCCCTCTCCACAGGCCCCGCCCCCCCAACATGGTGTCTCCCCCGAGGCATGCTCCCCGGAGGCCCGTCCTGCTCGAGGCTCCACGCTACTGCTAGGGGTCTGCCCTGCTCGAGGTAAGGAGGGGGTTCTGGGTTGTCCCCCCTGTCTGGTTCATGACCATGTGCATGGCGCTCCTCCGACGCCGAGCGGTCGGCACGAGCCGGGCTCTCGACTTCCCAAGCCCCGCCGCCGTTCGCCGCCGGAGGCCGCCGATGCACGCCGTGTACCCGGGTCGCTCAGCCGCAGCGCTAGCGGCCCGGGTCCCTGTGGGCGCACGCGGCGCTGCGGCTGCAACGCCGGCACCGCCGCGGAACGCCGACAAGGCTTTCCCGCAGACAGGGACACCTCCCCGGCGCTCCCCCTCAGCGCTGCACACGGCCGCGGTACAGCGGGCTCCTCTGCCCAGGCGTCCCGCTTTCCGGCGGCCACCCTCACATCCTCACAATTACGGAAGGCCAAGACACCGCTGAAGCTAACCGGGAGCACTTGATAGTTTTTTTTTCTTTAAACAAACCGCTGCCTATAAACTGTGAATAAATATTGTTTCAGCATCCATCTGTCTCCGGGTATAATTCCACAGTCACCTAAGCATACTTACTTATCGTTGTAACAAAGTCTTATTGAGAGGCATCCTCTATTATGTGTTACAATATTTCCCCTATGTCTCTGAGCATTGGCTACAGGTCTCCAGGTAGTTGATATCCCAGTGTTATTATGTCTTATCTCCTTCTGGAATTTTTATTCTTGAGACAATCAAGAAATCATGCCTATGATTGCAAAGGTCACTGCCAAGCAGTAAAACAATTCTGCAGCTTTGATTTGTTCCTGTGGAAGTTACAGTTTTGAGCTACTAAGGTGATAGTGTATCTTTATACTGACAGCAAATTTCTTGAGTTTTGTATGGACAAAGATTACTGTGTGTTGAATGTGTTTTGAAGATGTTCAATTTATGTGAGTAGTAGAGGGATTACTATATGTATGTTACTGTTTTTGGTTCCACAGATAATGATTTTTTGCAAGTCATGAATTCAAAAAGGGCCATTCAGATGGCTGAAGTTGGAGTATAACTCAGAGCCATCAGAACCAGTGATTGAAAGTCCAAACTGGATCCAGAAACCAGCACAAACATCTTTTGAATTCCCATAATTGTCTTGTTATATAACTCTACCCCAAGCTAGATGTTAGGAAAGATTTCATAATTGTATGCAATTTTCCCTCCATGTGTCAATCCCCAAACGTCTTGCTGCTGTTTTACACCCTGATATAGACTTTGCCAGACAAGTGCAGCCTTCCGCCGCACTTCTCTGGACTTTTGCTCAATTCTATGGGGAAACTGACATGCCCTTAAGACAGTCAGTACTGGGAGGCTTTGTTTCCCTTAGTCCTTTCCTCATGTTGCAGCTTTTGTGCAACATGAAACAAGAGTGCACTGTGACTTACTTTACTGCGCTCTTGGGTCTCTAGTCATTCTAAAGGCCCTAGAAACTCTCGCTGGACTTATTATGAACTGTGCAAGTGTATCACGGACAGGACTGGTGGCAGCTATCGTTTCTCTTGTGTTTTGAATCCTTTTTTGCCATGTTATCCGTGCTTTCTGCGTTTGGCACAAATAAGTGGCCTGGCTCCAAAATGGCCATGCCATGAGGTTCTTTGTCCTGTCCTCTGACCGTCTTGCCCCTTCACCTTCCCCCAGGTCGAGCCGACCTGGGTCAGTCATTATTTGGTCATGCACTTTCCCGCGAAAGACAAAGCTTTCGCGGGCTTCTGCATGCCTTGTGTGTGCCTCCAGGATGTGGGCTGGGATGTCTGTTACCAATACACATCCTGGGTGCCAGAGAGTCTGGAGTGTCCTGAATGCCTGATAGGTCCACGTATGGTGTGAGTGTTTGTGAGCAGATCTCCCATTGGGTCCTCTCCGTTTTGTCGCAAAGGGAACTTTGGATAAGAGGAGGCTGAAAATACCACTACCATGTCGACCTCCTGAGTTCACACTGAACGAGGGATAAGGAGCCAAGTATCCTGCAACAAGAAGCTGAGTCGAGGAACCGCTGGTGACCCGCTGAAGGTTTGGCACCCTGAACCACTTTCGTCCTGCGAGACCCCTCTGCATCTGATCATCCTAGAAGGTCGACCCATTGGAATAGTGGGATCTACTATTCCCAGCACCTTCATCAAAACCTGCAAGTAAGCCTCTTCAGAAGTGTCCCTGGGCCAACCAGTGGGCTGACCAGCTTACGCAGGACATTTTGCTCTGTCACCGCTGCGTTTCGGGGAAGCCCTCGAAACTTGGCCTACTGCTATCTCTGTGTCCACGGCATTCTCACCCTGAATATAGTACACTTGGCATTCCCAGGTCTGAAGTGAGACGAGTGCGCCCGGACCAGAGTAAACGCGGTTGCCGTGTTGCCCTGCTGTGGTAACAACCTGTGCACGTTTGCTGCATTGGGGACACCCTTGCCCCTGCATCCTGCTACCACAGAATCTACATGGTGTTGAGACATCCTGATCATCACATCCGAACCTGCCAGCAACACGAACGGAACGGGAAAAGTCTGGGTCTGCCTGCGGCGGGGACCAGTGAGTAGTCCATACCCCAACCGGTGGCCCCTCGTGCAGGAGCCCATTTCTTTTCTACCGCTGTTGCGAAACAGCGACTCTATCCCGCACTCTCGCCCTGCCACTGCGCACAAGTGGTGGCCTTGCTTGAATAGTGGGGACTTGTTCTTCATCGCTTCATTCACCTTCCTGAACTGCCTGAGACCCTTGAAGAGACCCTACTATCCATTGGCACGAGCGCATGCAGGTACTTTTGAACATAAGGCTCCTCTCTTCATATAGCTTGGACTTCCTCCTAGTTAGGTGTATTTCTGATGTCGAACTGGGTCTAATGATTACTTGCACTGCCTGTTTTCCTCCCCATCTAGGTGGTCTACATATTACGTGCTCATAACTCTTTAGACCCCTCGGTCTTGTATATATATTCTATTAATTGTGATGTGTTCGTTTACTTTAGTATTATTGTGATTCTTTGCTATGGTCGATGTTACAAAGGCCTTGTAATAAATGTGTCTATATTTTTAATATAACACCTGTCTGGAGTAATTTGTAAGTGTCCTTGCTTTGTGTGCTCATTGAGGTCTTTCAGTCACCCTCACCCCTCTTGAGACTTTCAGGCCGATTCATGGAATTAATGTGCACTGAAAAGTCCCGCGCAAGGGTGCGAAACCGTGCGAATCCGAGTGCAAGTGCGAAAACCGCAGCAAAACCCACGCACATCGATTCGTGGAAGTCCGTGCACGAGTAAAATGTGGGATGTGCGCTGAAAATCTGCGTGGCGCACGCCGGCACACAGGTCATCTAACAGCGTGCGCTATGGCCACAGAGAAAGCACACATAGCGCGGTGCACATAACAAAAGTAGGCGTAACACGGGGCGTGGCACGCGGAATGGTGAACAACACGTGAAAATGTGGGTGTCACGGGGGAAATACAGGAGGCAAGTGCGCTGAACGCCCACACGCTCGCCTACAACGCGTATTCATGGAATCGAATAGGGCAAACCAGCAAAGACATGCACAGGCCTAAACACGTATGCCACACGAAGGCAGGCAGTAGCGTACCTGTGCATGAAAAAAATGTGCGCCAAAATGTGCGCTAACAAAAAGCACGTATATACAGCTCTGATGATTGTCCCGTACTGTGGCCCTCTAGGACAAATGACGTGCAAAGGGGTACGTGACAAACACGAACACCCGCTGAGTCAAAAATAGCGTGTGCGTGTATTTCGGGGGTGCGTGAGAAATTTCACATGCGATTGGCCTTGGGCGAGCGGGGTGCGTGTAAATCTGGGGTTGCTGGAAGTTTCACACGCGATAGGCCCTGTGCGAGTGGGGTGCATGTATTCCTGGGGTTCGCGTGAAGTTTCACACGCGATTGGCCTTGGGCGAGCGGGTACGTGTATTTTGGGGGTGCGCGGGAAGTTTCACACACGACAGGCCCTGTGCGAGTGGGGTACGTGTATATGTGGGGTGCAGGGGAGTCCTACACGTGAATTGGCAGTGTGGGTCCTCCCAGGTGTTCCCTTTACACCCTCCACGGCCCCTGCAGGCAGCCCACACCACAGGGGACTACCCTGCACCCCTGGTCATGTCCCGCAGGCAGCCCATCCACCATGGGCATGCCCCCCAGCCAAGCCTCATGTCACCTTGCACTACTGATCAACGCATGATCCCCTCTTCCCCCACCCCTCAGCAGTGCAGTGCACCTGCCAGCAGGCCCCCACTCATGTCCCACTCATGTCCCCTTACACCGCCACCCCCCAGCAGTGCAGGGCACCTGCCAGCAGGCTCCTACTCATGTCCCCTTGCACCCCCACCTCCCAGCAGTGCAGGGCACCTGCCAACAGGCCCCCACTCATGTCCCACTCATGTCTCCTTGCACCCCCACCCCCCAGCAGTGCAGGGCACCTGCCAGCAGGCCCCCACTCATGTCCCACTCATGTCCCCTTGCACCCCCACCTCCCAGCACTGAGGGGCACCTGCCAGCAGGCCCCCACTCATGTTCCCTTGCACACCCACCCCCCAGCAGTGCAGGGCACCTGCCAGCAGGCCCTCACTCATGTCCCATTGCACCCCCACCTGCCAGCAGTGCAGGGCACCTGCCAACAGGCCGCCACTCATGTCCCCTTGCACCCCCAACCCCCAGCAGTGCAGGGCACCTGTCAGCAGGCCCCCCACTCATGTTCCTTGCACACCCACCCCCCAGCACTGGGGGGCAACTGCCAACAGGCCCCCACTCATGTCCCCTTGCACCCCCACCCCCCAGCAGTGCAGGGCACCTGCCAACAGGTCCCCACTCATGTCCCCTTGCACCCCCACCCCCCAGCAGTGCAGGGCACCTGCCAGCAGGCCCCCACTCATGTCCCCTTGCACCCCCACCCCCCAGCAGTGCAGGGCATCTGCCAGCAGGTCCCCACTCATGTCCCCTTGCACCCCCACCCCCCAGCAGTGCAGGGCACCTGCCAACAGGCCCCCACTCATGTCCCACTCATGTCCCCTTGCACACCCACCCCCAGCAGTGCAGTGCACCTGCCAGCAGGGCCCCACTCATGTCCCCTTGCACCCCCACCCCCCAGCAGTGCAGGGCACCTGCCAACAGGCCCCCACTCATGTTCCCTTGCACACCCACCCCCCAGCAGGCAGTGCAGGGCACCTGCCAGCAGGCCCCCAGTCATGTCCCACTCATGTCCCCTTGCACCCCCACCCCCAGCACTGAGGGGCACCTGCCAGCAGGCCCCCACTCATGTCCCCTTGCACACCCACCCCCCAGCAGTGCAGGGAACCTGCCAGCAGGCCCCCACTCATGTCCCATTGCACCCCCACCCCCCAGCAGTGCAGGGCACCTGCCAACAGGCCCCCACTCATGTCCCCTTGCACCCCCACCCCCCAGCAGTGCAGGGCCCCTGCCAGCAGGCCCCCACTCATGTCCCCTTGCACCCCCACCCCCCAGCAGTGCAGGGCACCTGCCAGAAGGCCCCCACTCATGTCCCCTTGCACCCCCATCCCCCAGCAGTGCAGGGCACCTGCCAGCAGGCCCCCATTCATGTCCCCTTGCACCCCTACCCCCCAGCAGTGCAGGGCACCTGCCAACAGGCCCCCACTCATGTCCCACTCATGTCCCCTTGCACCCCCATCCCCCAGCAGTGCAGGGCACCTGCCAGCAGGCCCCCACTCATGTCCCACTCATGTCCCCTTGCACCCCCACCCCCCAGCACTGAGGGGCACCTGCCAGCAGGCCCCCACTCATGTCCCCTTGCACCCCCACCCCCAGCAGTGCAGGGCACCTACCAACAGGCCCCCACTCATGTCCCACTCATGTCCCCTTGCACCCCCACCCCCCAGCAGTGCAGGGCACCTGCCAGCAGGCCCCAACTCATGTCCCCTTGCACTCCCACCCCCCAGCAGTGCAGGGCACCTGCCAACAGGCCCCCACTCATGTCCCCTTGCACACCCACCCCCCAGCAGTGCAGGGCACCTGCCAGCAGGCCCCCACTCATGTCCCACTCATGTCCCCTTGCACCCCCACCCCCCAGCACTGAGGGGTACCTGCCAGCAGGCCCCCACTCATGTCCCCTTGCACACCCACCCCCCAGCAGTGCAGGGCACCTGCCAGCAGGCCCCCACTCATGTCCCCTTGCACCCCCACCCCCCAGCAGTGCAGGGCACCTGCCTGCAGGCCCCCCACTCATGTCCCACTCATGTCCCCTTGCACCCCCACCCCTAGCAGTGCAGGGCACCTGCCAGCAGGCCCCCACTCATGTCCCACTCATGTCCCCTTGCACCCCCACCCCCCAGGAGTGCAGGGCACCTGCCAGCAGGCCCCCACTCATGTCCCACTCATGTCCCCTTGCACCCCCACTCCCCAGCAGTGCAGGACACCTGCCAGCAGGCCCCCACTCATGTCCCACTCATGTCCCCTTGCACCCCCACCGCCCAGCACTGAGGGGCACCTGCCAGAAGGCCCCCACTCATGTCCCATTGCACCTCCACCCCCCAGCAGTGCAGGGCACCTGCCAGCAGGCCCCCACTCATGTCCCCTTGTACCCCCACCCCCCAGCAGTGCAGGGCACCTGCCAACAGGCCTCCACTCATGTCCCACTCATGTCCATTGCACCCCCACCCCCCAGCAGTGCAGGGCACCTGCCAACAGGCCCCCACTCATGTCCCCTTGCACCCCCACCCTCCAGCAGTGCACGGCACCTGCTAACTGGCCCCCACTCATGTCCCCTTGCACCCCCACCCCCCAGCAGTGCAGGGCACCTGCCAGCAGGCCCCCCCACTCATGTCCCATTGCACACCCACCCCCCCAACACTGAGGGGCACCTGCCAACAGGCCCCCACTCATGTCCCCTTGCACCCCCACCCCCAGCAGTGAAATAGCGATCTCATGACACAAACCAAAAGTCAACCATGTACATCAACACATATCTGCCACACGAAGGCAGGCGGTAGCGTCCCTGCACTAACAAAAAGCCTGTATATACAGCTCTGATAAATTTCCCATACTGTGGTCCTCTAGGACAAATGACGTGCAAAGGGGTACGCGACAAACACGGACACCCGCTGTGTCAAAAATAGCGTGTATTGCGGGAGTGCACAGGAAGTTTCACACGCGATTGTGCCTGGGCGAGCGGGGTACGTGTACTTCAGGGGCTTGCGGGAAGTTTTACACACGATTGTGCCTGGGTGAGCGGGGTACGTGTACTTCAGGGGCTCGCGTGAAGTTTTTCACGTGATTGTGCTTGGGTGAGCGGGGTATGTGTACTTCAGGGGCTCGCGGGAAGTTTTACATGCGATTGTGCCTGGGTGAGCGGGGTACGTGTATTAATGGGTAGGGCAGGGAAGTACAGTAGGCAAATGGGTGGAACGCCCACACGCACGTGCCAAAAAAGACGCGCTAATCCGGAAACACGTACGCCAGCAGGAAACAGGCGTACGTGGACCCACGCAGCATAAAAGTGCTCGCAGGCAACAAGCAAGCTCAGACACCAGGATGAACATACCGTTCCTAGCAGCAGTGGTCGTGGGATACCGCAGGAGGAGGAGGAGGATAGTCAGGCCCAGAGTTTTCACACCCAGAACCAGCCTTTTTGGCATGCCTGATGACCAGGTGTATGGGAGGTACAGGTTTGCACCTCACATAATACTCGACCTGGTCAGTGAGTGGGAGGATGACCTCACATCATCCACACTCTGCTCCCAAGCACTCAGCCCCCTGGAGAAGGTCCTCAATGTACTGTACTTTTTGGCCACCGGATCATTTCAGCGGACAAGTGCCATAGTGGGGGGGTGTCACAGGCCACGCAGTCACGCTGCCTACACCAGGTTTTGGCCATCATGACTGCACGCCCATCAGTCTGCAGGCACATATACCTGCCCAGAACACCTGCAGAAAGGCAGGCTGCCATCCAGGATTTCTACGGGGTGGCACAATTCCTCAAAGTCCTAGGTGCCATTGATTGCACCCATGTGGCTCTACGTTCCCCCAGGGTATCAGAGCACCTCTATAGAAACCGCAAGCACTGGCATTCCATCAATGTCCAGGTAGTATGTGATGCCACGGGAATCATCACCTCAGTATATGCCAACTATCTAGGGTCCACCCACGACAGTTTCATTTACAGAATGTCAACCCTAAACCGGGACATAGAAGCTGGGCGGCATGGCGATACATGGTTGCTCGGTGAGTACAAATGCCACAGCACATGCATGCATGCCAGATACTGAGTAATGTCACAACCCTACTAATCATATCCATCACCACCTCCCTAGGGGACAGTGCCTACCCTCTGAGCACCCACATGATGACGCCAATTCGGAACCCCACCACGCCACCGGAGGTAAGATACAACACAGCCCATATTGCAAACCGGGGCAGAGTGGAGCGCACATTCTGGCGGGCAGCTGTTATACGCTCCCCCAGTAGTGTGCAGGATCATAGTGGCAGCATGTGTTCTGCACAACGTTGCAACACGCCGGGGCCTGCCGGTGGACATGGTGGTGCCCCCACATCCCCAACCACACGCACGCCCGCTGAGCATGGGAGGGGAAAGGGCATGGGGTGAGGTAGCCCGAACGAGCTGGTGGCTAATTACTTCACTTAGAATCACACCCCTGTGGAGTGCACACAGCCCTACCACATACCAGCTGACAATCGATGATGACACAAGGGACAGTGAACTGTCACAACCATACCAGTCTGAGATTGGTCACCTGGAAGTGTCACAATGTGTGCATACCTACCTACAGAAGCACCACTAATGCTGTGTCATCAAAAGACACATATGCTGCTAAATGCATTACCCCCTTGCAAAATACAACATGAGAACAGTGCCATGTCACCCAATCCCTCCCCAGCACCACCACCCAACACACCATGGCATGTCATGCTATGTGAGAGCAAACAAAACAATCCCGAAAACCTGACACAAGTGTCACAAAGTACAGTGTCCCTAATGGAAACTGGCCACAAACAATATGCTCCCAGTAATGTTGAACTAACAACACACATGACCAAATACTTACCAACAATACAATGCAGCTACACAAGCTCAAACATAACTAAAACATGACAGTACTAAGTTTAAGTAGTCGTAGTCTTACAACCTGAATATGCCACTACATCGCCCCCTTCCAACTGTAGTCTTGCAGGCTTCAAAACTTGTCTGTGTACTGCATACAACATGAACTCCATCTCCAAAGTAGACGGCCTTGTGAAGACATGAGGAATGAACCTGCAAATTCAGAGGGAGACATGGAAGCAGAAGCATACATAATTCCAACATGCAGTGTTCAATACAACTACAATATACACATGGAATGTCTACACAGTATTGACTACAGACTGCCCACACAGCTCATGGGAGCCCAACATCACTGTGTACATCACTGTCACTTGGTCACACCCTTTGCAAGCCCATGGAAACGGGAAGCAGGAGGGGTGTGTGTCTCAAGAAGCCAAGCACCGAACCCAAACTCAGGACAAGCCTGCATGTGCCCAGCCAGAATACAGTGGATGCCCACGGGAGCCACACAAGGCAACACACTGTCAAAACAAAAAATATTCAAAAATCAAAAAAGCAAAAATCAAAAATCAAAAAATGGCCATGTGGGGGCCGGGGGGGGGGAGGCCACCCAGGAGGTCCGAGGACAGGGTGCGCACCAACAGCCGCCTGTGTGGATGTTGGGAAAAAAAAACACCTCCATGGGCTCATGGCCTGCACGGCTATGCCAATGTGGGAGAACTGCTGCTGTCGCTCTGAACACCCTGTGCTGCTGCCACAGGAGGTGGTGGTGCTATGGGAGGCAGCCCAAGCAAAGCCCTAGTATGGTCCTCCATGGCAGCAAGCATGCGGGTGTGGAAGGTCTCGTTCTGGAGGATTATATTGCAGAGATCCCTGTTAGGGAGAATTCTCTGTTTAGGCTGAATTTCCTAACCTAGTGAGTCCCCCAGCAGCTTTGCTGGATTTCTGGAGTTTGTTTTTTTCATCCTGCCAAGAGTGAGACTCTTTTTCTCCCACTCTTGGACATGAATGTGTGTAATTCCTTTGAATGTCCATGTGTTCTATGGGCTATGGGGTCTTTTACTCCATAGGGTCTCATATGTTTTACTATGTGTGTTACAACGCACCCTCCGTGCCGTAGCACTGGGGCGTCCTAGCGGACCTCCATCATAGACTCCATACCCGGGGACTGACTACTGTCTCCCCGGGCATGTAAAGTCACCATTGGCTTTACTAGACCTAAATTTACTAACAGAACTAGTACAAACCATCCTATTGTGGACGTACTAGTAAGGGTAATTTGATTACTCCTGGGTCTGTTATTCGAGGGGGCACTGTCCCGTCCCCCATCGGCGAATTTTGGCTGGTGGCAGTGGAAACTACTTGTTATATTCGACCCCGAGTATAACCCTATGTGATTCTTCCCATTGTTGGAGATTGATACTTTTCCTCGTTAATCTCTAACATACCACCTATTTACTTATCTTAAATAAGTCTATCGGATGGTATTTTCTGCCAGAACTTGGTTTTAAACATGGCGTCTGTGTTCGTCTCTGTGACTCCTAAACCAAAGATTGAGCCCTTTGTTCCACTTTTGGCGGGCTTCTGTACAGAGACCCTAAAAAGTGGTGCCATTCTGTCTGGGTTACCACAGGGGTGTGGGAGGGGATTTAGGCACCCTGGACCGAGTTGCCTTGCCAACTCCGGTCACACTCTAGTGTGATTGGCCCAAGTGGTGAGCCACCCCGCTGTTTTGATTGACAGCTAGGCTGAATGAACGGGGGTTTTCTGCATAAAAGCAGGGCTTTTGTGACTGGATCTTCAGAAGTCACCACAGGACCTAAGAATCCGACAAGGGTAAAGCTGAGCCGACCTGCAACGACGACACCTCCGGTGGAGCCCTGCGGAACCGACTCACCACTTCCCGACGACAGAGGAGATCTCCCTGCCGGAGAGTCTCTTCCCCTGACTGGTGGGAACAACCAGTCCCCTTTGCTTTTTCTTCGCTCCAGGACGCAGTGGTCGAATTGCCCGTGCAGAGCACCCCGGCAACCGGATAGCCACTACCCCTGTACCGCAACCAAAAGGTGGTGCCTTGTGACGGAGCACCCCGCGGCTGGTCTTTTCCGTGGTGGTGCACCGGACTTCACTTTTCTTCGACGACGAGATCATCTCTACTCTTGGCAAAGACCCGACGTGCATCCACCCCAGGAACAACTGCCCCCGCCGGAGCTGTCTCTCCACAAACAAGGTACCGTGTCCGCCTGGCTTCCCTTTCTGCCGGATAGAGTGAGGTGTCTTAATCCTCGCCTTTCCATTGGGTCGCCTCCAATCTTTCTTTAACGTGTTGTTCTGAACTGGTCCAATCTTTCCATAACAATTTGCGATAAAGACTCGAAGCGCTTTTCCACTGAGACACTTTTTGGGACATATCGCCTTGCCTCTCTCCGAGTGGGCCTGGCCTCTGAACTTTGTGATCTGCAGTAGACCCTGCCTTACTTGCCTTGCATTTGTCCGTAAAGTATTGGTACCGAGTTGACTTCATAACCTGCCTTATTTTTCTCTCCCGTCCTAACGAATACTAGAGTGCTCTCTAGGTTAAAGCATACACCTCTGTCTGCAAATAAATGATGCCGGTGAACCTAGACTTGTCGAACTATTGTTAGGGGGATTGATACTTTGTTCGTATAGTAATTGTGATTGAAATCGTTTTCCGTATTGAGTGCCAGAGTGTTTTCTATAGATGTGTTCTTATAAATAAATAACTATATATCTTTACACCGAAGCCTTGTTGCGTGTTTGCTTGTCTTACTGTGTAGATTGCCCTATTCTGTATACTCCACATACTGCCTAACTCTTCTTGAGGGAAGTCTGACTGCTCAGCCACAGCTACCAAGTGAATCTGTGTGGTACAGACTGCTACCAAGTGGGTTTACTGCCAAACACCTGTAGTCCTAAATCTTTTGCAGTGGTCCCAGAGGGAACTGCACAGGTTTCCGCCTAACAATCCCCATACAGCACCTGACGTGATGCTCGGATCTCCTCCCGAGTTGCCTGCATCTCAGCTGAGAGCGAACGTGCGAGCCGCTCCAGCTGCTGTTCGGTCCTCAATTTAGTGGAAGTCTCAGGTCAACAAGAGTCTCCCTGAGGTGATGGAGTTCTACCCTCAGGGCTTCCCTGTTGCCCTGGGACTCTATTGAAATCGATTGGCGTAGTCTCCAGTGACGCCCCTCTGTCCCTGTTGGACGCCAACATGTCCTCCCTGTGTGATTGGCAAATGGAGTCTGTTGCCTGCTGTAGTAGCTCCATCTGCTTTTCAGGGGGGACAATGGAAGTGGCCACCCTCTCCATTGCTTGAGCCATCATCTCACCTGATGCTGCCAGTTGGGTTGCCATACCGGAAATGGATTGTTCCCATGCAGTATTGCCTGGTGGCGTACAGCCACCGCATCGGCGGGCACCACACCTGTTTGGGGCAAGGCGATTTGCGCCTTGCTGTGCCGGCACTACCTAAGGCTGCAGGACTGCATTCCCCCTATGATCTGCTGGCCCAGGAACAGGATAAGATGTTGTGGAGTGTGACCCTGCACCCGCAACTGCCAAAGGCTGACTAACCAACACTGACATCCCCATAGAGGGTTCTACCCCTGGTGCAGGTGGGTTGGACAGAACAATACCCATTCCAGAAACACTTACCTGCGACGCCACATAGGCTCATCATCAAAATCAACACCTGAATAGAGGTCTGTGGAGGTGCACCCAGAGACACCCCTTGACAGTATCATCTTTAGCAAGAGTGGGTTCTCACCCACCACCACACCACGTCCCCCACTGGTGGCCGGTTGTGCCTCAGGTTCCTCCTGGGTCTGCACCATCTCCTCAACCTCACCAGCATCAAGTGCGTCATCCCCTGCAAAAACATGAAAGACAAAAAATGGAAAAAGGCATTAGCACCATAGCACACAAATAGGCCCGAAAAGCTACAGAACCAGTACATGATTTACACATGTCCCACATGACTATAACCCTCATATGCATGCAATGTCACAGAGTTGGAAGGGGAGGCAAAAGTCTGACACTGATGACACCAAGATGGAAGAGCAACACATTTGCTGCATGCTGGGTAGCACTGCCATCACACATTGGCCTGTGAGTGGAATGTTCTATACACATAAATGACACATGCATCACACAGATGGCATGTACCATAGCCATGGTACATTCCACAAGTACATCCATATGTCAGTGAATGAGCACTGTCAACCATCCATGTGAGATGGACATGAAGAGATGAAAAATGCCACATAGTGTGAAAAGATACGCCATGTGCCACACACTGCAACACATCCAGTGTACACAAATACAGTGATTGCAGGGCCATGTACACATCAATGGTTGTGCACTTCAACATGACAGGGAACTAACTACTAGCATGTTCCACATTCAAACAGGCCCAAAAACATCATGTGATCAGGACAATAATCATTCAGCCTGAATGGTCAAATCTTCCAACTACCAAGGTGACACATGTGGGCCTATGTGGGGTTCTTCACTGACAGAAGCATGTCACATATGTCACAATAGGGCTGGGGAATGGGTTGTAAAAGTGGGAGAATTGAAACAATCAGCCTGAAAGAACACTGAAAAATACAAACAATGTTGTTGCATGATGCCACCTCAAGGGCAACTGCCGTAATGTTGCGCTAAATTACTACTGTGGGCAGAAGGGATAGTGTCACACCCGAATTCAAGGCTGCAGAATGTTTTGGATGAAGCACATGGGTGACCCATACTACTCAGTCACACACACCCTCACCTGCCACTCAATCAGAACCCGTCACCCAAACAACATACACATGCATTACACACACACGCATGGGCACTCACCGGACAATGTGTCATAATCGGGTAGTCCTCCCACACCTCGGATCTGTTCCTCTGTGACGAAGGTCCCAGCAACAGACTCATGTTCTGTGAGTTTGTTGTCCTCTTGTGGAGACCCACCGCCAGTCACCAGAGTAGTGGCATGACTTGAGGCCAGCTTGTCCTTTGCTCTGCGTTTCAGGTCGTTCCACCGCATGAAGCAATCATCAGCTGAGCGACTCACAAATCCAAGGGCACTTATGTCGTTGGCGATGGTCTGCCAGTGTGCCTTACGTTGACCAGGTGTGGTCTTGGACCCTGCAGTCACCACCATTTTGTGGCTATGTTGCAACACATAGCTCACAAGTGCATTGAGCTCCGCGTCATTAAAGCAAGGCTTCCTTGACGTGCCGGAGTTTGTAGCCGTGCCTGGGTTCTCAGCCTGTCATGCCAGAGCACCCTTCTTCCTCTTTTTAAAAGGTGGAGCGGAGCCAGAGTGGCTAACGCTGCTCTGGTCAGTAGGGGCAGAATCACCAGTGGACTGGGTTGTTGGAGTGTGCAAATGCACATTGACCATAGGACTTGGTGCAGGCATTGTCCGAAGTGTGATGTTGGCAGGGGGAACATCAGTATGATGGACCAGGACCGACACTGTCCTGGCTGGGAGAGTCAGAGGTGGGGCGGATGGAGCTGCAGCTGCCCCTGCAGCCTCACCACCCTGCATACTTGGGGCAGCAGATGACTTAGCTGCCCCAGATCCACGTGCCTTGGTGACAATTTGCACCGCCACATGTGACCTAGACCTGCTGACCTCGAAGTCAGCCAGGGAGTCATCCTGTGCCAGGTCAGGTGCCACAATGGGCTGGTCCAACAGGGGCTGAGCTGGGATGGTCTCAGCCACGATTCCCTCAACCATGGGTGGGGGGCATCGGTGTCCCTGATTGGTCCTCCACACATGGGGGTCTACGGGCACCCTGCAAATCCTGGCCACGTCCCCTACCGCGCCCACCACGTCCACCTTTTGAAGGTCGGCCACCTTTGCCTCCCTTACCACTTGGTCGCCTCCCAACCATGGCACTGATGTTGTTGTGCGTATGGGAGGAGCAGTAAACTATTGTCCTGGGCAATTGGGGGTCAAAGGGTATGGTACTAGATGGAATTCGTACCCTAGTGCTCTAACAAGGCTGTGACCCCTGGTGGAAGATGACGGGTCACACAACGCACAGGCAGACCAAAAACAAAAATAAACGTGCACGCAACCCCTCGTAGACCACGTGCATGGAAAAATGAACCCGCACTATGCTGTGGCACCCAGAAACACAAAATAAGCGTGCACGTGATACACGCTGCGTTCAATGATCTCTGAAGGGGTACGCGACACACGGGGCAAGCACAGTTGCTAAGTACGTGCGGAACTCACTGTCTGCCTGGAAAAAAAACCGTGAAAAATACACGGGTTGGCAACACCCCCGCCAAAAGAAGAATTGTACGCTGTCTGAGGAGACAGGACAAAAGGAGAAGTGAACACTGTTTTAGGAAACAGGCCCAAAAAAGTAAAAAAATGAAAGCTGTCAGAGGTAACAGGGAGTACGAACTTGAAACGCTGTGAAGTAATCACGTGTGAACCGACAAGAAGTACAGAATCCACCCACTCGCTCTCCACAAAAAGCACGTACAAGGAAATGGCATCCTACATGTACCTTTTAAACCGGCCCACACGTACACATCACTTACGTGTGTACGCGCCCTTTCCTCCAATTACACGTGCTGACACTCGGACGTGCAGCTTTTCCATGTGTGCTCTGTCATCACGTGCTATGAGGGAAACACCTGGGCACGTCACAGACGCGCTTACATGCTAAGGGCCTTTGGTCCAATGAAATCGCGTACGTGCGCTGATGCGCTTGCGCTCTAAGGGCCTTTCCTCGAATTACACGCTGACGTGCAAGATTTTCACGTGCCAAATCACTCCGTATCAAGCTGGCCACTCGTTCACACACGGAAGACCACGCTCCTGCCCAGAAGGCCAAATTACTGCCCCCCAGAACCCCGAGCACGCTCCCACCTGCCATCTGCTGCTGCCTGGTTGCCTGCTGCCCACGTGCCCTGCTATTTGGTGCCTGCACGTCAGCCATCTGCAGGGGTCCAGTTGCTGTGTCCACCACTGCTGGAACAGAAGACTCCCGACTGGGATTCCATCGCTCCACAGCCCAGCCCCAGAACCAGTTCCCCACCCACTCCTGCCTCTGGGGTTGCCATGTCGGGCACATCTCCATCTGGCACCACTGGGAACCCCCAGCCAGAGAGGCAGAGGGCCACCAGCTTCACTGCCACTGAAGTTGGTGTCCTGGTGGAGCATGTCCTGGGGCATTATGATGCCGTCTTCAGAACAAGACGTGCCAACAAGGAAGGACGGACCAGGATCTGGACAGACATCGTGACTGCCATCAACGCGGAGGGGGTGGCAGTCCGCGAATTCCATCATGTCAAGAAGCGCTGGGAGGACTTCAGGTCCAGGACTCTCAAGGCCCGGCGCCTCGCGGAGGGGGGGCTGGGTCAGCCTGAGCAACATCCAGATGAGGGTCCTGGAACGCGTAGGCCAGCGCTCCACACCCAGATCCTTAGGAGGCAGACCCGTCTGGAGTTGAGCGGTAAGTGGCCAAGCATTGCTGTGTGAGACAGGGCATGTTGCAGTGTGCCGGTAGTCTGATACTTGCCTGTATGTGTGACATAGGCCATGTATGGATGTGTGTGTGCAGGGACATCATGGTCATGCATTTGGGACCAGTTATGTGTGAACCACATGGTAGGTGCATGTGTTTTAATGCAACATGGGGACCTCTATGCAGAATGCACACCTGAAAGCATGCCAGTCTCTGTTCCTGGACATGGAGGGGGGGTGAGGAATGGGTGCTGATGTCATATACATGTATGGTGCACGTGTGTGTGTGTGCGCCAGAGAATTGTGTGTTTGACTTTGAAACACCATGGATGCATGTGACTTTGAAGGCAACATCTTGCTTTACAGGGGCCCTTGTACATGGGTGTTGATGTTGATTGCAAGCGCCGGGAGTGTTTCTGCATGTGTGTTGCATGCATTGACCCATGTGTTGTGGAAGGACAGGATGGAAGTGACATTTGACAGTGCCACTCATGTGTTATTGCTTCCTGTCTAGGGTATTTTGTGCTGTACCCTGTGTTCTATGTCTCCCTATGAAGTGGGAGAATGGGAGAAAAAGCGCCCCCCAATCTCCTCGCGACCATGGCCTAGAGGATCGCGGCCCAGACACCCGCCACGAGATGAATTTGTCTATCTACCAGATGACCAAATACCATGGTTCAAGAACATAAGGATATGCCCACCAGCCTGCCCTACTCAAGCCGACACCTGCGGCAAGGATGAACTCGACTAAGACCTCAACAACAAGCACCCACATCGTTAGAGATGCCATAACGACCTAGCCAACTGCCAAGAACACACGTGCCACCATGCACACTGGTCACTCACGCACCAACCCTCACGAAGAATATATTCAGTGCTATGACGTAGGTGATGGATACACCCACTGACGCGCATCTTTATTATTTTTCACATAGGTTTTTCCATAATGCAGAAACGCAAGACGCATAAAGAACTCGATTATACGCTTGCTGACGCTTCTCCCACCCCTCGCATCGTGATGAGAATATAACGAAGACGTAATACTGCCTACAAAGCCATGTCAAACCGCAACACAGGTGCCGTGCATTACACATCCCCACCCATGAACCAGGCCCAAGTAGGCCGCAAGCAAGAACCGCCATGAACACTGAATGAGCAAGAGTACAAGTGCTGATCACGCAGAACAAGCCAAGCAGGAGCGCGCAGCCAAGGGGGCGATGTTGTAACTCGTATGCTACCAGCCGGCGCCAAGGTCACACCTGTAAGCAAAGCCAAGCACACAGAAGCAAAATACAACTTTAAATGTGCAGAATTCCGCCCCAGCCACGGTCTCTCCACACATGACCAAGCCAACCTGACAAGGTGCCAGACCCACGAGGGAGAAGTCGCCTGGGTCCCACGTCTGGGACACAGGTTGCAACAATGAAATGACCCGATGGACACCTACAGCGATGGGAATGGTCTGCTCTCAAGCCTATGAGCAAATCCGCACATTGTCTGCACGAACACATAGTTACACATTGTTGCTAGTGACAGGTACACCACCAGCTGGGAACAACGATGGTCCCAGACTGGGGGGCTCGCGGGAGGACCAATCAGAACATGGGGGCACTCATCACTGACGCCACTAACATTAGCAAATCATCAGGGGTCTTCGTGTAACAATTTTCAACTATCTAATAGAAGGGACAACCCAAGTATACCACCTGACTCATCCTCAACCACTAATATTGCTCTCTATATGTATGCTATACTAACCCTACCACTCGAGGAACCAATCCGGAGTGGCAATAGGTTTTTTTGCTAACTTTCCCAGGTGACGCAAGTAGCGCGTCATACTGCGGCAAAAAGGGCCTGCGAGCCCCACGAATTTTGAGAGTCTGGATGGACGTGTACGATCCTAGACCCATCCCTGCCGTTGTTTTAATAAACAGCAGAACCGCCTTGCTTCATGTGTGTGTGTCTCATACTCATTTTTGGGGAACAAGGGAGGAGTTGGGGCCTCCCAGCCCAGAGGTCCGCGGACGGCTCAGCCGACCCGGGGATAAACACACCGACACCTCTACACAGCGTCAAGTGAAGAAGAGGGCAGAGACAGTGCTGTGGAGCCAAGCGGTGGGGATGCCTCCACCGGGCGGCGACGCATGGCCCAGCCACCCTCCCAGGAATTACCATCATCCGGGAGCGAGGGGGCTGGTGCCGCGTCTGCCACAACGGCTGTGGTGGAAGGGCTGGGTGAGCCCCCACAGGGGCTTCCAATGGCGGAAGACGGTCTGGAGACATCCATGTTGGTGGTCTCCACAGAGGAGGAAGAGCCCGCTACTGAGCCGCACATGGGGCCTGGTGGGGGAAGTACCACTGGTACAAGTGGTGCAGTCCAGGGCCAGGGTCAGGAGGCAGCACAGGTCACCGCGGAGGGGCCTGTGCATGTCGCTGTCCTTGACTCTGTGACTGCACCATCATGCACCAGCAGGGAGGCCCTGTCCCAGGCCCGTCAGCAGGTAGGGGAGAGTGCCATATCACCTGCCTCTCCACTACCTGCGGGCGAGGGGTCCCGCGACCGTATGGGATCCATCCTGGTGGGTGTCGCGTTGTGCACGCGTGACATTCGTGATGACGTGCGTTGTTCCTGGGCGGAGAACTCATGCCATCACGAAGAGCAGCGTTGTGACGTGGCACTGCTGGGAGGGGCCCCGGTCGGTGGGTTCCTACATGTGACGCGCACTCTGGCGGACCTCTCCTCCTCTGTGGAGGCTATGCGCCGGTCGTTCTCCACGTCGTCTTCCAGCCCAGATTCCACCAGGGCCCCCTGTGGACCTGGCCTGACCAACACAGCCAGCTTGGTGGAGATCCCATCCCTGCCACAGTCGGGAGTTGGCGGTCCAGCAGGGGTGGACACCACAACTGGAGACCAGCAGATGGAGGATGTGCAGGCACCACCGGACAGGGCACATGGACAGCAGCAGCAGCAGAAGCAGGCTGTAGGTGGGAGCAATGATGGCTCAGGCCCATCAACATCGGAGGGGCAGGCATCGGCCATAGGGCAGGAGGACCCAGGAATGGGAGTGTCTTCCGTGTGGCTGCGGTTGGGTCAGCAGATAGATGCAGAGCGGCAGAGGACGGAAGAGGCACAGCTCACGATGGTCAGAGCAGAGAACTCCATGCGTAGGCCCCTG
Organism: Ambystoma mexicanum; assembly: GCF_040938575.1. Lineage (NCBI taxonomy): Eukaryota > Metazoa > Chordata > Amphibia > Caudata > Ambystomatidae > Ambystoma > Ambystoma mexicanum. The sequence goes on from NC_090923.1 coordinate 398,545,903, forward strand.
AGGCGGGCCGAGTGCCTCGAAGCCATTCGCAGGGACCTGGAGATCCAGATGTCATCGCCCCTGCGAACCCTCCGGGCCATGGAAGAGGACCGCCTCTGGGACATCGAGCAGGAGTTCGATGATGCCCTGGCCCGGGACATCACCAAGTGAGCCGTTGGACTTGCCCGCTGCCCTTGTAAATAGTTAGTTAGTTCGTATTAGGTTTCCTTTTGTTTTTTCTTTATTTTGGACCGCTTGGACAATGCACCACATTTTTGTATATAGTTTTTTTATTAGGTAGTAGTTTTTGGTAGATTTCATTTCTTAAGTCGGGCTCATGGACCCTGGATTCTTCAATTGTGCATAGTTCTACATTGGATTCATCTTTTTTAATATTTTTTTTGTGTTCACCATGGAGCAATGGCTTTTACTTTTTATTTTCCCTTGGATTTGATTTTTTGGACTGTGACTTTGGACAACATTTCTTTTTGGTTTTCTTGATTTTCATTATTTATCGGACATGGACCATTTCTTTTGTTATTCCCATTGTTGTGTGTTTAATTTGATTTACATTCATGTTATCTTTAATATATATCTTTTTTATACTTCCATTTGTGGTATTATCTCATTGGTTTCATGCATGTCATGATATGGGTTTTGACATTCACTTGCACCCATTGTGTGTGTGTGACGGACATGTGTTCATTTACATACTTGCCATTGGGGTTGTATCATGTAATTGGCATTTCTATGTGGGTGGATGCAATACTTGGGTGGGTCTTTGGCCTGTGGAGGCTGGCCATAAGGGCCAGGGATCTAGATTGTGATGACGTGTTGTCTGGGGGACATGTGTCGGGGCCTGCTGGCAGGTGCCCTGCACTGCTTGGGGGTGGGGTGCAGGGGACATGTGTGGGGGCCTGCTGGCAGGTGCCCTGCACTGCTGGGGGGTGGGGGTGCAAGGGGATATAAGTGGGGGCCTGCTGGCAGGTGCCCTGCACTGCTGGGGGGGTGGGGTAGCTGGGGGACATGAGTGGGGGCTGCTGGCAGGTACCCTGCACTGCTTGGGGGGTGGGGGTGCAAGGGGACATAAGTGGGGGCCTGCTGGCAGGTGTCCTGCACTGCTGGGGGGTGGGGGTGCTGGGGGACATGAGTGGGGGCCTGCTGGCAGGTGCCCTGCACTGCTGGGGGGTGGGGGTGCAAGGGGACATGAGTGGGGGCCTGCTGGCAGGTGCCCTGCACTGCTGGGGAGTGGGGGTGCTGGGGGACATGAGTGGGGGCCTGCTGGCATGTGCCCTGCACTGCTGGGGGTGGGGGTGCAAGGGGAAATGAGTGGGGGCCTGCTGGCAGGTGTCCTGCACTGCTGGGGGGTGGGGGTGCAAGGGGACATGAGTGGGACATGGATGGGGGCCTGCTGGCAGGTGCCCCTGACTGCTGGGGGGTGGGGGTGCTGGGGGACATGAGTGGGGGCCTGCTGGCAGGTGTCCTGCACTGCTTGGGGGGTGGTGGTGCAAGGGGGCATGAGTGGGACATGAGTGGGGGCCTGCTGGCAGGTGCCCTGCACTGCTGGGGGGTGGGGGTGCAAGGGGGTAATGCGTTGGTGATCACTAGTGCAAGGTGACATGTGGCTTGGCTGGGGGTGCATGCCCATGGTGGATGGGCTGCCTGTGGGACATGACCAGGGGTGCAGGGTAGTCCCCTGTGGTGTGGGCTGCCTGCAGGGGCCGTGGAGGGTGTAGTGGGAACACCTGGTAGACCCACACTGGCAATTCACGTGTAGGACTCCCCTGCACCCTCGAAATACACGTACCCCACTCGCACAGGGCCTATCGCGTGTGAAACTTCACGCGCACCCCAGTAATACACGTACCCTGCTGAAATCGCGTGTGGAACTTCCTGCGCACCCCAGAAATACACGTACCCTGCTGAAATCGTGTGTTAAACTTCCCCGCTCTCCAGAAATACACGTACCCTGCTGAAATCGCGTGTGGAACTTCCCACGCACCCCAGTAATACACGTACCCTGCTGAAATCGCGTGTTAAACTTCCCCACACCCCAGCAATACACGTACCCTGCTGAAATCGCGTGTGGAACTTCCCGCGCACCCCAGTAATACACGTACCCTGCTGAAATTGCGTGTTAAACTTCCCCGCACCCCAGAAATACACGTACCCTGCTGAAATTGCATGTGGAACTTCCCGCACACCCCAGTAATACACGTTCCCGGCTCGGCGTTTGCTGTTTGGCAGCCCTGTATACTGGTGCAGGGTTAGCGCAGCCCTTTGTGCTGAATTGGGAATTTTGATGGCTTTTCCTTGCGCAAGGGCGTTCTTGGGGGCGTAACTGGTGCTGCTGCAGGGTCGCTGCGCCACTCTGCGCCACGGCTGGTTTTGGAGGCTAAAATCCATGAATACGCTGTGCGCGGAAATCGATTTTAGTGCACGCGGCTGGGGCAGACATTCGCACGCGCACACTGTGCGCCAGCTGCATGCGCCACTTTTGTGCAAAATTCGATGAATTACCCTGTTAGTCTTGACCAATGCCATTGCTACCCTGATTGGTCTGGCTTGTCCAGACGTTACCCTGTTCTAAGAAAGTAGGCTGGCCTTCTGAACCTCTGGCCCTCCAGGTCCGAGTTCAGAAATCCATCTTAACAAATTGGTGTACAGTGGTGGGATAGGACTGAAGGTATCCAGTGCTGCGCACGAGCAAAGGCATTTCGAGTTATTCGTACGAGGACACATAGTGAATTGTCATAGTATAACTTTTTAAAAGCCAATAGTCCTATCTAACAGTATGGAAACAAGTACCTTGTTAACTTTAAATGCTTCTAAATCCGAAACATTGAAAAAGATGTGTGCTGAGAGAGGTGTCTACTCTCAAGGCACCAAAATGGAAATGATCCAAAGAATCATGGCCTGGCAAGAAGCTCAGCTTAGCGCTATAGCTTCAGAGGACAGTGCAGAAGGAGGTAGGGCTGCTCTCACTGGTAGAACTGACAGTTCTGCCGCTGCACTGGTCCACAGCGACCATGAGGACAGGGAGGATGAAATGTCCAATGTTTCCTCTGCCAGTGCTGATGGGGAGACCATACTTGAATTCAAGAAGCAAGAACTGCTGTTTAGGCAGAAGGAGCTTGAGTTCAGTATGGCCAAACTAAAAATCAAACAGGCAGAAAAACAAAAAGACAGGGATCACCAGTTGGAACTGGCCAAGCTTCAAGTTGCTAATGGATCCAAGGGTCCTGGACATGGGTCTGGGGCCTCCTCTCATCCAAGGTTTCCAAAAGATCTGCTCAGTGTGTATGAGGAAAAGAATGACATTATGGACTGGCTGAATACATTTGAGTGTGCATGTTAAGTTCAACAAGTTGACAATGCTGATAAAATTGCCTGGTTACTTAGCAGACTGCCCCATTCTGGCAGGAATGCGATTATGGAAATGTCGAAAGCTGAGAGCATATTTTGCAATGTTAAAGCAGACTCTCATTTTAAAGTTTTGGAAAGACTCCTGCCCAATACTTAAAAAGATTCAGAGAGTATAAGAAAAAAGAAGGTGGTACTTGGGTATCTTATGTAAACAAATCCTTAAAAATCTTGACTGGCTGGGTCGAAGATTATAAGGTTTCTACCTTTGAAGGTATGATAAGTCTTGTCATACTGGAACATATTTTTGCATCTTCTTACCCTGTGCTTAAGCAGCATTTGGCAGATTCAAAGGAGATAGATCCTAAGAAACTTGCCTTTGTAGCAGATTTATGGGGGTCACATCGAGGGTCCCATAAGGACAAGACTCATCCTGGTAAGCAGGAGGAAGGGAAAAAGTCCAAAGATAAGGAGGGTGGGGAAACTGATAAATCTTCTTCCCAAAAGGGCCACAAAAAGAAAAATAAGGGCAAGACACAAGAGAACTCACAGGGTAGTGGAGGTCAGCCTCCGAAACCGAACTCTGGTTATAATAAGCCTCCCTGTGTAAACAGACCCAATGGATCTTGTTTTGCTTGTGGAGCAACTGACCATGTGAAGGGGGATCCCAGGTGTAAGGTCAAAACCTTGGGGGTCCACTCTGCTAATCTGGCCTTCTCCTCCTACGAGGAAGAAGAGATTACCGGAGCATCCTTCTCCTCCGACTCCTTCCCCAGTGGGATAGAAGCTGAGGTAGTTTTAGTTTCCCTGGGTTCCTGGGAGCCTAAAGTCACAGAGGCTTATGCTAGGATTCTGGACAACACCAAGCACTACTTTAAAGACAGTGTGCTGATCAATGGAGTAGACACTCCAGCTTTTAGGGATTGTGGGTGCAGTCAAACTGCAGTGTATTCTACCTTGGTAGACCCAGAGGAAGTTTCCAGAGCTACTTTGATGCCCACTAAATTGGCTGACGGCCCACCTCTCATGTTCCCAGTAATACCTGTAAATCTTACTATCAATGGTACAGCAGTCAGGATTCCGGTGAGCATTCAGAGGAGTGTCCCAGGAAAGGTCTTGTTGAGCAATGATCTCAGAGCTTTAGGGCTTGTGGGAGATACTGCTGACAGACCCTGCACAAGGTCTCAAATGAGGGCAGCAATGGCCAAGACCAATGCTCTGCCCCAGCCAAAGGGGAAACCCAAGGCTAAAGGAGTCAAGAAAACAAGAAGAGGGAAAGAGAATATTCCCCCTAACTAACCTACCACTGCGGTGGAGGTAGTTGGTCAATCACCCGGACCTGTCGAGGAGGTGGTGATGCCTGAAGTATTTGACCCCAATGACCATCCTGAACTAAACGATTTGTTAGTAGAAGGTGGTCCTGACAGGGAAGAATTCAGTAAAGGCCAACGTGAGTGCCCATCTCTGGAAGGCCTAAGGAGACAGGCCTACTCCCAGCTTGAGGGTGAACCTCCTGGGAAGCATCGGATTTATTGGGAAGGTGGACTCCTGTATAGTGAACCCACAGAGTCTACAGAAGGAGACCATAGGAGGTTGGTGGTTCCCCTTGCTGTAAGACCCTTCCTCCTGCAGCTAGCGCATGAAGTGGCCCTTGCTGGTCACCTTCGTATTAAGAGGACCAAGCAATGGTTATCCATGCACTTCTACTGGCCCAAGATGGGGGTGCAAGTAGAAAGTCAACGCAGGAGTTGTGCCTCCTGCCAGTTATCTGGTAAGAGTGGCTCAACAATCCAAGCTCCATTGGTACCACTCCCAGTTGTGGGAGTACCATTCGAGAGGGTAGGGATCGACATAGTTGGTCCCCTTGACCCCAAACATCCTCTGGCAATAGGTTTATCCTGATATTGGTCGACCATGCCACCAGATATCCTGAGGCCATCTCATTGAAAACTGTGACTGCCGCAAAAGCTTTACTCGGCATCTTTACTAGGGTTGGCTTCCCTAAAGAAGTTGTGTCTGACAGAGGCAGCAACTTTATGTCGAAGTATATGCAGGCTATGTGAAAAGAATGTGGGGTCTCCTACAAGTTCTCTTCCGCATGCCACCCCCAATGGTCTGGTGGAACGGATTAACAGGACCTTAAAAAGTATGATTGGGGCTCTGGAAGAACCTCAAAGAAGAAAATGGGATCTTCTTTTACCATGCTTACTGTTTTCCTACCGAGAGGTACCACAGGAGGGTGTTGGCTTCAGCCCCTTCGAACTTCTGTTTGATCACCCTGTGCGCGGACCCTTAGTCATAGTCAAGGAGGGATGGGAGATGCCCACTCCCCATATTACTACCAATGTAGTAGACTATGTGTTAGGGTTCAGGAAAAGGATGGTACTCCTGATGGGTCTGGCTAGTGATAAGTTGAAGGCAGGACAAGCCCTGGTGAAACACTGGTATGACCAGAAAGCTTCCCTCATCAACTTCACACCTGGTCCGCAAGTCCTGATCATGAATCCCAAAAGGCCTAGAGCTTTACAGGATAAATGGTCAGACTCTTACACAGTGGTGGAGCCCCTGGGTGAAGTCAACTATTTAGTGGACCTTGGAAGGCCTGGACAGGCTCCAAAAGTGTTCCATGTAAATAGGCTGAAGGCTTTCATCCCAAGAGTTGAAATCACAGCACTTCTATTGGCTTCAGATGTTGAGGACGAGGAGTCTGAACCTCTCCCTGACCTGTTTCAAAGCAGTCCTTCAGATAGCTCCTTTGAGGGTGTCCGAGTGGCCCCTCACCTGACTTCTGATCAACAGGCTGAGGTGAAGAGTTTGCTTAGGCAATTTTCCCCCCTGTTTTCACAGTCCCCTGGTTTGACACCTTGGTGTAAACATAACATAGACACAGGAGACAGTGTACCTACCAAAAATAGGGGATACAGGATGTCAGACAAAGTACAGTCTTACATTAAGACGGAGGTCAACAAAATGTTAGATCTTGGGGTGATTGAACCCTCTAGTAGTCCTTTATCCAGCCCTGTGGTTTTGGTTCCAAAAGCAGGTACTTCAGTATTTGAGGTTCTGTGTGGATTACAGGGCTCTGAATGCTGTCACCAAGACAGATGCACACCTCTTGCCTCAGCTGGTGGATACCTTGGGTGCCTCCAAGTACTTCTGCATGTTTGACCTCACTGCAGGCTATTGGCAAATAGCCCTTGCAGAACATGCCAAGGAGAAGGCCGCGTTCTCAACTCCAGAAGGTCTTTACCAGTTCAGGGTAATCCCTTTTGGGTTGAAGGATGCACCTGCCACTTTCCAGAGGCTTGTGAATCATGTGTTGAATGGGTTGGATGAATTCTGTCTCGCATATCTGGACGATATAGCAGTTTTCAGTGCCACCGGGGATGACCATGTGAAACACCTTGGGATTGTGTTCCAGGCTCTTCAGAAAGCCCACTTGACCATAAAGGCCAGTAAATGCCAGATTGGACAAGGCTCAGTGGTTTACCTTGGACATGAAGTAGGTGGAGGTAAGGTACAGCCTCTACCCAGTAAAGTACAAGCAGTACAAGACTGGCCTACCCCCACTACACAGACCCAAGTGAGAGCCTTCTTAGGACTCACGGGGTATTACAGAAATTTCATGGCAGACTATGGCACCATAGCTGCCCCTCTGACTGCTCTCACCACTCCGAAGAAACCCAAGAAGGTGACTTGGACTGAAGAGTGTGAGAAGGCCTTCAATGGCTTAAAAAGACTCCTTGTGCCAGGCCCCTGTCATCAGGACCCCTGATTACCAAAGACCTTTTATTGTGCAGACAGATGCCTCTGACACTGGGTTAGGAGCTGTACTATCACCAGTAGATGAAAAGGGTAAGGAATACCCTATTGGTTTAATTAGTCGCCAGTTTAAGGACAGAGAGCTCAGATGGTCCACAGTACAGAAAGAATGTTTCTCTGTTGTGTGGGCCCTATGGAAGCTGAGGCCCTACCTCTATGGGACCCATTTCACTGTGCAAACTGACCATAAGCCCTTAAAGTGGCTAATGAACATGAAGGGAGAGAATCCAAAGTTGCTTAGGTGGTCCATAAGTCTACAAGGCTTTGACTTCACTATTGAGCATAGGCCAGGTGTCCAACATAGTAATGCTGATGGGTTGTCCAGAATGTTTAACTGACCTGAACAAGAAACTCATCAATGGGTGGATTAGTTCCCCCTGTCCTTAGTCTCGGAGGGGCGAGTGTTCGGAAAGATTTCATAATTGTATGTAATTTTCCCTCCGTGTGTCAACCCCCAAACTTTTTGCTGCTGTTTTAAACCCTGATCTAGACTTTGCAGAGAAGTGCAGCCTTCCGCCGCACTTCTCTGGGCTTTCGCTCAATTCTTATGGGGAAACTGACATACCCTTAAGACAGTCAGTACTGGGAGGCTTCGTTTCCCTTAGTCCTTTCCTCATGTTGCAGCTTGAAACAAGAGTGAACTGTAACTTACTTTACTGCGCTCTTGGGTCTCTAGTCATTCCAAAGGCCCTAGAAATTCTCCCTGGACTTATTATGAATTGTGCAAGTGTGTTCTGGACAGGACTGGTGGCAGCTATAGTTTCTCTTGTGTTTTGAACCATTTTTTGCCATGTTATCCGCGCTTAGCGCGTTTGGCACGAATAGGTGGCCTGGCTCCAAAATGGCCATGCCACGAGGTTCTTTGTCCTGTCCTCTGACCGTCTTGCCCCTTCACCTTCCCCCAGGTCGAGCCGACCTGGGTCAGTCCTTATTTGGTCATGCATTTTCCCATGAAAGACAACACTTTCGCGGGCTTCTGCATGCCTTGTGTGTGCCTCCAGGATGTGGGCTGGGATGTCTGTTCCCAATACACATCCTGGGTGCCAGAGAGTCTGGATTGTCCTGAATGCCTGGGACCACCGTGGTCTGTGATAGGTACACGTATGGTGTGAGTGCTTGTGAGCAGATCTCCCTTTGGGTCCTCTCCATTTTGGCGTGAAGGGAACTTTGGATAAGAGGAGGCTGAAAACACCACTACCATGTCGATCTCCTGAGTTCACACCGAACGAGGGATACGGAGCCAAGTATCCTGCAACAAGAAGCTGAGTCGAGGAACCGCTGGTGACCCGCTGAAGGTTTGGCACCCTGAACCGCTGTCGTCCTGCGAGACCCCACTGCATGTGATCGTCCTAGAAGGTCTGCGAAGGCGCTTCAACCCATTGGTATAGTGGGATCAACTATTCCCGGCACCTTCATCAAACCCTGCAAGTAAGCCTCTTCGGAAGTGTCCCTGGGCCAACCAGTGGGCAGGCCAGCTTAGGCAGGATGTTTTGCTCTGTCACCGCCGCCGTTTTGGGGAAGCCCTCGAAACTTGGCCTACTGCTAGTTCTGTGCCCATGGCACTCTCACCCCGAATATAGTACACTTGGCATTCCCAGGTCTGAAGTGAGATGAGTGCGCCCAGACCAGAGTAAACGCGGTTGCCATTTTGCCCTGCTGTGGTAACAACCTGTGCACGTTCGCTGCATTTGGGACACTCTCGCCCCTGCATCCTCCTACTGCGGAATCTACACGGTGTGGAGACGTCCTGATCATTGCATCCGAACCTGCCAGCAACGTGAACGGAACTGGAGAAGTCTGGGTCTGCCTGCGACGGGGACCGGTGAGTAGTCCATACCCCAACCAGTGGCCCCTCGCGCAGGAGCCTGTTTCTTTTCTACCACTGTTGCGAAACAGCGACTATATCCCACACTCTTGCCCTGCCTCTGCCCACAAGTGGAGGCCTTGCTTGAGTGGGGACTTGTTCTTCATCGCTTCGTTCACCTTCATGAACTGCCTGAGACCCTTGATGAGACCCTACTTTATCCATTGGCACCAGCGCGTGCGGGTACTTTTGAGCATAAGGCTCCTCTCTTCGTAGGGCTCGGAGTTCTTCCTAGTTAGGTGCATTTCTGAGATCGAACTGGGTCTAATGATTACTTGCACTGCCTGTTTTCCTCCCCATCTAGGTGGTCTACATATTACGTGCTCATAACTCTTTAGAACCCTCTGTCTTGTATATATAATGTATTGATTGTGATGTGTTGGTTTACTTTAGTATTATTGTGATTCTTTGCTATGGTTGATGTTACAAAGGCCTTGTAATAAATGTGTCTATATTTTTAAATGAACACCTATCTGGAGTAATTTGTAAGTGTACTTGCTTTGTGTGCTCATTGAGGTCTTTCAGTCACCCTCACAACTCTTGAGACTAAGGGCCTCATTACACGGATGGCGGAAAACCATGGCGCTATTAGCGCCATGGTTCATGCCGGTAAAATACTGGCACCGCCTTGGCGGAAAGGGGAATTACCGCCCGATTCCAAGGTTGGCGGGGCGGTAATTCCCCCTTCCACCATTGCCCTTCCCCATAGGGCTCAATGGGAATGGGGAAGGCGCTAATTACGGTACCGCAAATTGCGGTACCGTAATTAGCTCCCTGGGTCCCTTTGCGGGTTGGTTTTTAACGCCTGCAAAAAGCAGGCGTTAAATCCCCCAACCCGCAAAGGGAACCTCGTAGTAAGGCGATAAGGATTTACCGGTACCGGTATTTTACCGGTACCAGTAAATCCTTACCGCCATCCATGTAATGAGGCCCTAAGTCTTGTCCGCCGCCATCGCTACCCTGATTGGTCTGGCTTGTCCAAAGGTTACCCTGTTCCAAGAAAATAGGCTGGCCTTCTGAACCTCTGCCCCTCCAGGTCCGAGTTCAGAAATCCATCTTAATACTACATCCTCAGTATTAGATGGTACAACGTGTTCTCTTAGCTCCTAGAATTTGCCACATCTTAATCATCACAAATGAAGTGATTTTAACTGTCAGACTCAAGCTATTTCAGGTAGGCTAAACAGAGAACGAATGTGGTTGATTAATAAAGTGGCAGCATTCTCTGCCCTACAATTATGGTCTGAGAGACATTCAATCCATTGGGTTAATAGCCAAGAACATGGATGCCAATATTGATCAGAAATGACTTATAATAACAGTTTTGTAGATGGCGCCTCCAGAAAGTGTCTGCAGGTGTCCGCAGGGGAAGCCAGTGAAGCCAGCAGTGACCAGACAGCAACAAAACTGTAAGTGTGGCATGGGTGGGGTGTAGAACAATTACTCTACTCCAGAAGCCCCTGCCACTCTACCTTACCTTTCCATAACGTAAACTGCCATAGACTCACACCATGCACACCTAGAGAGTTTTGACCACCAAGCTAAATTCATTTAAGGCTGGATTGTAAATGTTGTCCTGCATAACATACTAACATACTTAAAAATGTTAACTTGTGCCACTCCCAGAGACAATGACGAAGATTAGCCAGTCTCACACTAAGGCAGAAGCAACAATGTAACCAAGAGCCACACTTAGATGGAATCATGAATGATAGCATGTGCCTCATCTAGACATAACTATGATTGGTAGCATATCCCTCACTTAGTTGTTACTGTAAATGATAGATAGAATTGTGAATGATAGCTCGTGCCACACCTGTAAGGAATTGTAAATGATAGCATGTGCCACACTTCGATAGAATTGCGAATGGCAGCATGTGCCACACTTAGATTGAATTGTAAATGATAGCATGTACCTCATCTAGACAGACTTGTGATTGGTAGCATCCGCACTTCGACTGAATTGTAAATGATAGCATATCCCTCACTCAGATAGAATTGTGAATGATAGATAGAATTGCGAACAATAGCATGATAGACTGAATCACACCTAGATGAAATTGCAAATGAATGCCTGTGCCTCATCTAGTTAGAATTATGATTGGTAGCATATAGCTCACTTAGTTGGAATTGCGAATGGTAGCATGTGCCACACTTAGATGAAATTCCAAATGATAGCATGTGCCTCATCTCGATAGAATTATGAGCGGTAGCATTATCCCCACAATTAGTTGGAATTATTTGGAATTGTAAATTAAGCATGTGCCACATTTAGATGGAATTGTTAATGATAGCATTGTGCCTCATCTAGATAGAATATGATTGTAGCTTATCACTCACTTTGTTAGAATTGTGAATGATATCATGTTCCACACTTAGATGGAATTGCGAATGGTATCATGCACAACACTTAGATTGAATGGTGAATGATAGCATGTGCCTCATCTACATAAAATTATGAGCAGTAGCATTATCCCACAATTAGTTGGAGTTATAAATGATAACATGTGCCACTCCTAGATGGAATGGTAACATTAATGAGTAAAATCTGAAGGAAAGAAAGGGGATTGTTATGGTTTGAGGCAGACTCACACCACTCCAAAATAATTGTGAAAAATAGCATGTGCAACTCCTAGGTGGAACTGAGAATGATAGCATGTGCCTCTCCTAGAAATAATTATGACTGGTAGCATATCCCTCACGTAGGTGCATTGTGAATGATAGCATGTACCACACTTAGACGGAATTGCAAATGTTAGCATATGCCTCTTCTAGATAGAATTATGACTGGCAGCATATCCCTCTCGTAGGTGCATTGTGAATGATAGCATGTCCCACACTTAGTTGGAATTGTGAATGTGAGCCTGTGCCACACTCAGACAGAATTGTGAAAAACAGCATGCATCACATTTAGACGGAATTGCGAAAGATAGCATGTACTAAATTTAGACACAATTGTGATAAATAACATGTGCCCTAATAGCGTCACTGTGTTAAAGTTCAACTTAGAAAATGTGCCCTAATAAAGTAACTGTGTTAATGTTGAATTTAGAGGGTATTCCCAACATCATTGAGTGTGCCTTAATAGCATCACTGTGTTAATGTTGAATCTAGAAAGTGTGCCCTAATAGCGTCACTGTGTTAAAGTTGAACACAGAAAGTATGCCCTAATAGCGTCACTGTGTTAAAAGTTGAATCTAGAAAGTGTGCCCTAATAGCGTCACTGTGTTAAAGTTGAACATAGAAATTATGCCCTAATAGCGTCACTGTGTTAATGTTGAAATTAGAGGGTATTCCCAACATCACTGAGTGTGCCGTAAGAGCATCACTGTATTAACGTTGAACTTAGAAAGTGTGCCCAAAAAGCGTTGCTGTGTTAAAGTTGAACTCAGAAAGTGTGATCTAATAGCGTCACTGTGTTAAAGTTGAACCTAGAAAGTGTGCCCTAATAACGTCACTGTGTTAAAGTTGAACTTAGAAAGTGTGCCCTAATTGCATCACTGTGTTAAAATTGAACTTAGAAAGTGTGCCCTAATAGCGTCACTCTGTTAAAGTTCAACCTAATAAGTGTGCCCTAATAACGTCATTGTGTTAAAGTTGAACCTATAAAGTGTGCCCTAATAGTGTCACTGTGTTAAAGTTGAACTTAGAAAGTGTGCCCTTATAGTGTCACTGGGCCTCATTACGACCCTGGCGGAAATCGAAAAACGATGGCGGAAATGCAATACCGCCATCGAATAGCGCTCGGTGCGATTATGACCCGTCACCGCAAAGTACGATGCCATTAGCGACACCGTAGTGAACGCCAACGCTAACTGCACCAAGTACGCGCGCGTGGGCCATGCCAAACCGTATTTACCACCATGGCGCAACGGTACACGAATTCTGACCCTAGCGGACATGCACCTAACGCCATCAAGCACGGCGGAAAGTACCATTCCGCCATGGTGAGAAGTACGGCATCGCGAACCAACCGTAAACGGCCCCACTGAGTGCCTGTACACCGCTCCCTGGCCACATTCTACAACTCCCCGTAGGTGCAATGAAGTCACACAATGCAACCAGTGAAATGTACTAGTCATCCATGCCTGCCAACGAACAAATGAATATCAAGAGGGGCCAATGGGAGCTGCAGGGCACAGATGGCACGAATACAGAAGCCATACAAATGGACATGACCTCAGTCTCCCACCAAGAAACGCACGCAAACACAGGCACCTGTGACCAGCAATATTCCGATAATCACATCATTCCACCAATCCAACTGGCTGACCGGCATCTGTTACACAAAAGCTAATCCCCCGCCCCTGAGCATGACATCATCAAAACAGTCATATTGGCAGCCCTTATCCCTGACCTCACTGGGCTTCGTAGGCAAACGCGCCCAGCACAGTACCACGCAACTATACACCGAAGCTGGAACCCAATGCAGATCTACTCACAATACATCGCTCCCCAAATAGGAATATGCCACATCACTTGCAAAGAAGAACGCTACATGGTCCATATCAGAATAGAAATTTAATGCACAACAAATTCACCAAACCCATACAGCCATTAGGCCATGAACTCCAAAACACATTTCACCATTGTGGGCTGCATCCGCAATAAATGACCAGCTACTTCTTGTGTGACGCCCTGTTCCTTCATGGTACACAGGGGCTACATTCTCGTACGAAAAGGCAACATGGAAGCGCCTAGAACCGCAGGGCGGTCCCAATAGGGAGGCACTAGTCCAGCTGAAAGGCCGAAATGTTGCTCCTAGCCACTAGTACTGCGTAAGGGCATGTGGCCCATTGGCGATCGTCCCATAAGATCGTAATGCTGCTCCACTGATTAACACGAAGCAGCAGGTGTCGGGAGTAAAATCCATCTGCAGGAGTGGCATACAGATGGCAGTGGCAAAAGGGGAGGAGATACCTGTCAACCAAATGAAATGAAAAAGAATAGTATGGCCATCAGAACTACATTTGAATTACTCACTTCAATGATCACACCAAATCCACAGCCATATGCATGCTAGCCCACTCCAAAGGATCATCACCACCCAAAAACCACTTGCGAATCATAACTATCTATATCGAGGTGAAAACACCATCACAAACGAGTGTACCTGTGCATGCGTCTGTTAAAACAGAATCCATCAGATGGGATTGGTAACGTGCATAGACACAAGTGTCTGAAGGCGCGTCGAGACAGGGAGGGCTCAACAAGGCCAGATAGACGATGGTCCCACTATGGCAGCCCTGCATCACATAGCGCAGGGGAGGCGGATAGATTCCAAGAAGCCCTGTACATGGCAAACTCTGTATCAAATCATCTGTCCATGCATCCATTCATCATTCCCTCATCCCGTAATGAAAACGCTTGTTTCCATACTCACATAACATGTGAAATTTCCATTGAGTCTGTGCGTTATGCAGCCTGCAAAATCCACTGTGCCCCAGCCCGTAATTCCAGTGTTGTGAAGTAACATGTATTTGGGAACGTCCGGCCTCATCGCCCACTTCGCTATTGCGCATCCCAAACTATTCATATCAATCATTGCATCCTCGCCATGGCCCCTGTCCCAAGGACATTGAACAATAGAACATTATATTTGCAGTCAGACCTGTGGGCATCTCCTCGCCGCTATCTGAAAACCGAAAGCGCCGCCCTTCGAATTCCTCATTTGCAACATCACGTCGAAAAGGCATCTGTGGCCGCTTGAAATCACAAATTAATCCATCTAGTGCGGCTGTGTGTGAAAATGGCAACTGCCTTCACTCACAAATGGGACGCCCCGCCCGTCGTTGAACCTCGGTACAGTGTTGCATGAGGGTCCACCGTTACTCGAGTACTACGTTCCACTGACCCTTCACAAGTCTGTTCGCGACTGCAAAGATAGTATGTGAAACAATGGGACCATAGCCGAATGAACATATCAACCAATGTTACACTGCCATCGGGGACAAATACATGATTGTAATAGCAAGATGCCATTCGTCGAATTGCAGCGTTGTGTGCGGGACGTGCTCGCCCAAAGGGGAGAGCAGCTTGCACAGGTGGAATGAATCACCACAGGTGGAGGCCATACAGCCTGAAAACACATAAATTGCACACCCAGTCTCCTCCCACAACCACACCCACTCCGAAATGCTACCGGCAGGACTAGCTATGTTGGCCCTGGGGGACCTGATAGCACTGCAAGTACTCCAACTTCAAGAAGAAGACGAACACCAACTACAACCGGCCGCACGGAGGAGACGCAGGAGGAAGAGGAGGGCAAGGCAGGGCCAGCAAGGGCCGCCAGCACAGCCACTACCACCACGCAGGCAGCCCGCAATCCCACGCCTCCGAGCACATCCGTTCAACCTCACTGATGAGCAGATCCACACCCTCTACCGTTTGGACCGGGACACCATAACCGCCATTGTGGACATGACACAGGCTGACCTTGTCAGCATGATAGATAGCCCAACCGCCATCCCACCCCTACTGAAGGTGGTGTCTGTACTCCACTTCCTGGCCACAGGCACCTACCAGCACACAGTCGGACAGTTGCATGGCATTTCACAGCCACTGTTCTCACGGACACTATTGCAAGTGCTCGATTCCCTCCTGCAGCACGCAGACGACTACATCTCTCTACCACGCTCGGAGCAGGAAATTACCAACACAAAAGTGGGATTCCATGCACTTGCCGGCATACCGGGTTGCATTGGTGCCATCGACAGCACCCATGTGGAATTGGTCGTCCCACATGCCATGGAGGCCCAGTACCGCAACCGTAAACAATTTCATTCTCTGAATGTACAAATGGCGTGTGACTCCAACAGGATCATTACACATTGTTGTGCCCGATTCCCTGGATCAACCCATGATTCTATGGTCTTGAGGAACTCTACAATACCACGCTACATGGAGCGACACACAGGGAACAGATCCTGGCTACTCGGTGAGTCTCATTTCATGCATGATGATGTGGGGTATGTGATGCGGCAATGACCTGGCAGGAAGGGGGGGGGTGCGTACGTAGCAATGGCATTCCACATAATTCGTTTATCGTCCACATACAGGTGATGCCGGATATCCACTGAAGAGATGGCTCCTCACACCAGTCCGGAACCCACGGGACCAGCATGAGGAGGACTACAACCATGCCCACTCACATACCCGTGTAGTCATAGAACAGGCATTCGGCCTACTGAAGACTCGTTTCCGATGCCTCAGCAGGTCTGGCGGGGCACTCCTGTACCGCCATGTGAAGGTTGCAAAGATGGTGATGGCATGTGTCATGCTACACAACATGTGCGTACGTAGAAATGTGCCCATGCCCCCTGACGCAGAACTGCAAGCACCTGAAGATGGTCATGATGAGGGTGGGGATGTGGCAGCACCTCAAGGAGTCTGCGAGGCACAGGAGGGCCGTGACATTCGTCAGCATCTCATAGATGCATGCTTCTAGCACTCACGCCTGGTGGCTGATACATGGACACGGGACTCGTGGCACTGTGTGTGTCTGGTACATGCACAATATGGACTGTACGCCTATAATGGCCTCGTACACAAAGATCAATGTCCACACATCTCATTGGATGATCGTGCATTGTTTATGGCATATGTGATATCATGTTAAACACCCTATCGACCCGCCACCCAAGTGAGCCCAACACACCCCCTCCACCCTCCTACCTCCCCCCCGAACACCAGTGTCCAAAGATGCTCATTGTCAGTGGGCAGTCGCTATTGCAAGCCCCCTCTGCGGGTATCAGGGGCACCCCTGCCTGTGGAGCGCAGGTTCCTCCCGGATCTACGTTGGGGGCTGCCCTGGACGGAACTTGCAACGGATGATGTCTCTGCCTGCTCACGTCCATGCATGTCCCTAAGGGTTTGTGAGAGCTCAGTGAGCACACGGCGCACTGCGGCAAGTTCGGCACATACGTCTTTGGACGTCGCATGCAGTTCCCCCCTCAGGCTCTCGGTGCTTCTCTCCATTTGTGCCCTTAGTGTCTCTGTACTTCTCTCCATTTCTGCCCTAAGTGTCTCAGTTGATGTTTCTATGTCTGCCTTAGTGCCCCCACATTCATCGGCATGGTCCTTGAGGAGCGTGGCCAGTTGCTGCTGTTGCACGATTAACTGGTCGAGGGACTGTTGCCTCTGCTGGGCCATGGCCATTTGCGGTGGTGTCACAGAGTGGCTGTTCGCCTCATGTTGCCCTGCCACAGGGCTTGTGGGGGATGGCCAGTCGTCGTCTTGTGGGGGCCCCTGCGTGGTATCCTCATGGTGTACGGGATGGAACAGACAGGGGGATTGGGACAGGTCATGGATGGATCTGACTTCGACATCCCCGTTTTCTGTGTCGGAGCATGCTGCCATTAATGCAGTGTCACCTATGGTGCTGCTGCCACCAGAAGCAGTGCCTACTGTGGCATCCATTGGGGGGACCTGTGGTGGTGGTGTTGTGGGCATGCTGGCTGCTGGGGTGCCTGTTGGAGTTCCCTCCTCTGTGCTGCCACTTGATTTGTGCTGCTTCCGTGTCTTGATGCGTGCAGCTGAGGTGGAGGGTCTTTGGCCGTTGGTCTTGGCCCTCTTTGCAGGTGTGCCGGTAGGGGTGTCCTGGAGCTCGTCGTTTGGATCGGACCCTGTGGTGGAGTAAAGGAGGGCGAGCGTTATTAATGGGTCTGTGGGAATTGGAATGGCAATGTATCACATGCATTGGGGTGGTACCTGAGGGTGATTTGGGTCGGGGCCTTGGAGGTGGTTTCATTTGTGTGTGGAGTGAGGGTGCAGTTGTTTGGCAGCCTGCAGTTAGGGTGTGCCTGCTGCACGTGTAGAGGGTGTTTTTAGGATTTTTAATTATTTATGTATTTGATGTGAGTTTTAAAGTGTGCTATCAGGCCTATGTATGTGGACGTTCTCCTGGACATGTGTTACTGTTGCACTATGTGGGCACGTGGTACTTCACATGATTGGACATTGTGGTTTTGGCATTGTTTTATTTGGGACACCTACCTGATTCTTCGGATGTCTGCACTCCTTTCTCCATCCCTCCGACTCCCTCTATGCTCTCCATTCCAATGGTGGAGGCACAGATTTCTTCCCAGGGGGTCAACTTGATGGGTGATTCCGATCCTCCCCCGGTGGCTGTGGCAATGTTGCGGTTGGCAGAAAGTATGCTACGGACGCGTATCCGCAGGTCGTCCCATCGCTTTCTGCATTGCTGTGGGTTGCGGGGTGCGGTCCCCACCGCACTTACCCGCTGTGCCACCAGGGCCCATATGGCCTTCTTGTTCGCAAGTGCCGTCCTGGTCATTTGCGTGGAGAAGACGGCGGCAGCATTCTCCTGGAGGGTCTCTGTGAGCACGGTGAGTTCCTCACGGGAGAAGTGGACCTGCCGCTTGCGGTCGCACGCTTTCTTCGCTACTTTTCCCATTTTTCTTGGTTTCACTAGGGTGGATGACGGGTTGGGATGTGTCTCAGGGTAGTATTTTTAATGGTTGTGTGGAATTTGTGGTTTTATAGGTGTACGGCGTGATGTTTCCCGTTCCGGGACCATGCTTTTACTTCCGTTTCCGTATATTTACGGTCACCGTACTTTCCGGTTGGCGCTCACTGCGGTGTCCGCTAAGATGGGTGGCGGTATTGCACCTAGGGCGCCGTACGGCGGCGGTGTGGGCCGTTTTGGGGTCATTTCCGCCATCGCGGACTTTGCACTTCCGCCATGGCGTGGTGCTCGTGCCCGATGGGTCGGAATGAGCCGCACTTTGCTCCATCGTGCAATGGCGGAAACGCTATTTACGCTGTGGCGGTCCGGTCAGTCACTTTCCGCCAGGGTCGTAATGAGGGCCACTGTGTTAAATCTGAACTTAGAAAGGGTGCCCTAATAGCGTCACTGTGCTAATATTGAATCTAGACGGTATTACAAACATCATTGAGTGTGCCCAATAGCGTCACTGTGTTAAAGTTGAACTTAGAAGTATGCCCTAATAGCGTCACTGTACTAGAGTTTAATTTAGAAGGTATTCCCAACATCATTGAGTGTGCCTGGTGGCATACACTACTGATTACCACAATATCACACTACTACGCTTACTCTCTCCTATACACTACCATTCAACTAGAACACAGCAGTACTATGACACATTCGGTAAAGCTGTTCTCATACTAACATGACTCATCAAACTACCCATCATCCTAATAAAACACAGCTAGCTAGCACATACCGGCTAGCTTTGGCGTCTTTTCAGGCCTAACACAGCCAGAACTCAGTCTGGATATCCACCCTCCAGACTGAACACATTCAACAGATCTCCTCAGCACCACACCTACCGCTAGGAAGCAGCTATCATGCAACAACCACACCAGCTGCACACATACATGGTGCGCCCACGCACTTTATGACTCTCTCTCTCTCTCAACTGACTTGAACTGCGGTTCCCAAGGGCGTTCAACCTACCAGCGCTTTGAGATCATACCAATGATACATAAGGCGCTATACAAATGCAAAATAACATAACATAACATGAAGGGTGCATGTACAATAAGGCAAACATAAGAACGAGTGGTGAGTCAATTTATGAGGTTGTAAAAATATGACACGTATACCAGGGACATAACAAAACAAACAGAAACAACTAGATGTAAGAAACAGGTGACTTACAAAGGTAACATTATCCTAAGGGGAAAAAGACTTTTCAAACTTTTACATTTAAGATGTTGTTTAAATGTTCTTTAAAGAAAAGTAATGTTCTCACACTGCTGAATTAATTAGTGTTGATTCATTGTGGCCTATAGAATGCACATGGAAAGTAACTTCTTTGATGGTCTGCAAAGGAGAACATTGTACATAAAGGCACAAGTGGCAGATGCACACTACAGTAGTTTAAGTGGTTGAAGATCCAACACTAGCTTAAGACAAACCCATGCTTTCTTTTGTGAGTAAAAAACAGTCAAATAATTTCTACAGTTCTTTACCAATAGAACACATAAAATATAGAGCACAAATCAGTGCACATCCAATGGCTTAGGGTTTAATTAATGAATTCATTGTTTGTAACATGCTTAATACTGGAGATGAGATTCTAGGCATGTGACAGGGATTCAAACCTTTGTTGCTCTGTGTTGTCTTACTTCCAAGACAAATGTGTTGCCCCTGAGATATTCCTCCAGCCACCTGAGCTATCCTCCCAGTACGCATTACAAAGATCTTGAAGATTTGACTTTTAAACTATTTATTTTCCCATATTTTGGATAAAGATTCAGCCCTTTAAGTAAATTGTTATTTAATCTTTGGGGTTGTTAAATGTCCCTTTCTGTGGCATCTCTTAAATGGATTGGGCTGGACTTGGCAATAGCCGTGCCCCCTGCTTCCTATAGGAAGCTCTTTAGCTGGCTAGTGAGCAAGGAGGGGCAAGGCAACTATGACGGCTCAAGAGAGGGGCCTCCACAATCTGAAAATCCTTATACTGGTAAGAGAAGGATTTATCCACATGGTCCTTTCATGCCCTGGAAATACGTTTTATTCCAGATCCCTTCTGGTCCGGTCAGTGGCTGCTCATTTTGAGGCTTGTTCTCACAACAGTGAGGAAAGTGCTAATATGACTAGCTGCCAGTCAGGAGTATAGTAGAAATGAGGGTTCAGGAAATTATTCCAACCAAGCAAGAACACACCAACACCATGATTGGAATTCTTCCCGTTTCCTACACCACTGTGCAAATTATAGAATCTATCTCAATATAATGGAAAGGGATTCAAAGCTGTGAAGCCACATAACCCATTAATCAATTTGTAATGCTGTGTCAGGTCTGTGGCTCAGTGTTAATGTATCATCTGCAGGGATCTGTGTTTGACTTTATGATCACAGGTCCTAGTCCAGATACCCCTGTACCATGTTGTCATCAATAACATGAGTAGAAAAATAAAAATATTGGGAGTGATTTTTGATCAGTTACTTAGTATGGTCACCCAGGTTGATAGCCTGGTTTCAGCATCAGCCTATGACATTCGAAAATTGATTACTGTAGTTCCCTTTTGGCAGGGGTGGGAAAAAGACAACTCTCTAAACTTCAAGTAATACAAAACAGTACTATCAGAGCGATTATGGGTATGTGGAAATATGCGCATATATAGCCTGCAGACTTAAAAATAAACCTGAAATTCAATCTCTTCACTCTAACAATGCAAAAATGTTGCATATACTGAAAGTTTTGCTTGAACTGGTCAAAAAGGGGGCGTTTTGGGTGACTGCACCTGTCAAATGGAATGCCTTGCCCCTCGAGCTAAGAAAATGCCCTTACCTGGAGCGCTTTAAGAAACAGCTTAAAACACATCTCTTTAGATAATGTACAGAAGTAGGCCTTCTTGGCTCTCTCCTCTATCTTCCTCTCTTGGTTGGTTATTGTGTTAGGTAAAATGAATCTTCTGTTATCACCACAAAGATAACCAACGTGGATATTTGTTTTATAAAAACATGTTATTTTTTAAAAAGCATTTGTATAACATTTACCCTAAATTATAGGAAAACAATGGGCCTCATTACAATCGACCCGGTATGGAAACAATGGTAGCGGTAAACCCGCCGCCACCGTCGTTTCCATGCTGGGTGATCACAACTCCTGCAGCCGGAGGCGTCAAACCCGCCAGGTCTGACCTGGCGGGTTTAACACCGCCCGCCTGCAGGCGGATGAGGAAACACCGGCACCATCACGAGATGGTGCCGGTGTTTCCATGATCCCTGTTCCCATTGAGTCAATGGGAATGGGGATTAACACCATTCCGGGTTGTAATACCCCGGTAATTTCGGGAATCACGGAGGCGGAATGGTAATATGAGTCCGGCGGTAACCAGGTGGTTTTACCGCCTCGGTTACTGCCGGACTGGTAATGAGGCCCAATGTATCTAATTTCTTCAAGAGGTTTTAGTTGCATTTTCAGGAAACGCTAATTTGAACACATTAGATACAAAGTCTTCTTAATAGAAACAATGCAAGGACATCTTCTGATTGAGATATATAGAATTAGTACATGGATTTATCTTGCATCTTCTAGGTGATGCTATCCTGCCTTTACTGCAAATTCCCTGTATATTAATCAAACCATGATACAATTTTTACTTGAAGAATATCTAAATATCCTTGTGTCTGACTGACAGTGTAATCTTGTTCAGAATGTGCTACCTCCATATCACAGGAAAAATCAGTGACTCTCATCCAGCTTTAGAAACTTGGTAGCAGATGTCCGGTCCAAAATGTTGCCATCCACTAATGAGCGATTATCACGAGAAGGCCAACATGTGTCCTGTAACCCTTATTAATCTGGCAGCTAAAAATTAGCAAAGTATGATCCATCGTATTCTGTCCTTGACCATTTTAGCAGTTACATCATTTTAAAAACCTCCCAGAGAAGTACAAACACATGCCTGGTAGACAGAGTTCAAGTCCAGACATGTACATCTGCCACAACATCAAATAATTTGATTTATGGACAGAGCATCTGTATGCTAGATTGGCTGTACCTGAATTTGAAATATACTTCAGTTTACTTAGAAGTAAAAGAACTGTAACTTGGTTGGCTTTCAAGCAATTCCACCTGTCATCTACTCTTTTTCCTACATCTTTTTCCCACCTTTCTTTCAAGACTAGATTCAGGTAGACATCCCCATTGAGCATTATTGCAAAAACCTGAGCTATTAAATGCTATCATGACCCTGTGTCCCTATGAATCAATACCCACATTATTTACCATCTGGACCCATGGTCTTACATGTGTCTTTGCTTCCCCATCAAAAGCAGTAATGAAATTTAAGTTGGGGCAATGACTGCCCACTACATTCTAATATGTGGACAGTCTGGTGTTGATGAGCATTAGTAAGATGAATAAGATACATAATGAGCGTCAGTGACTAGGTGGCAAAATAATATGAAACTAATTTTAGTGCTGGTGGAAAAATTAGGACAATGAATGAACACAAATAAAACCAATGTTATATGGCATGACCTGACTACACGTAAGACGCAGAATAGTATTGCCAAGCATCCAAGCAGATATTGCATTTACATTCACGGCTGTTAGTTAAGTCTGCTGACTTAAACTTGCTCAGTCATTTTTAATGGAATTGTATTACTTTTCTACATTTTATATTACATTTTAGCAGGTTCAAAAGCATTTTTTTGAATGTATCTTGAGATTAACGTAAAGGTTTGAAAAGTGCGGGGGGAGCATTTTAGGCATACAATACGTGTGCAGATCCTGGGTTTTAAAACATAATTGTAATTTGCCCCTTAGCACATTATTGTGGTGAAAATACGAGTCTTAAGACTTTAAACTATATGCCCCATCTTGTTAGGTAAAATGAATCTTCTGTTATCACCACAAAGATAGCCAACGTGGATATTTGTTTTATAAAAACATGTTGAATGGTGTCCGTGCAGGGCTGATGATGGGCGCGAACGCAACACAGGCTATAAGTGGCTCAAGTCAACGCAAAGCGCTGACCCATAGCCTGTTTAGGCCTATTTACCTCTAGTGTCAGTGATCGGCGTGTTGTGCCTTTTGTTTTCCAGGCCATATCTGGATCGCACTAGGCCACCTTGTTCTGGGTATGTTTGTGGAAACTCCACTACATTTAAAGAAGTCTAACTGGTGCATGTCATCCACTATTCAGTATGATGATAAAATGCTGCATGTTCTGTGCAATTGTCACAGAGATATTTCACTCCATACATTGAATAAAATTCGCACATCTGGGAAGGAAGAAAGACCCCATGTTGAAGGACATGCGGCCATCTGGAAGCTTTGCACTTAATGCGGCACTGTTGAACGTCAGATCAGCAGTGGCACATGCTACAGAAATAAATGTCCTTATTGTTGAACACAAACTAGATGTTCTGTTTCTAACTGAAACTTGGTTTAGTGACACATCACATGCTGTGTTGCACCATATTCTACCAGATGGATTTTCTATCCAAAATATTGACCGAGTAAGAAAGGAGGTGGAATAGCAGTCATCTTTAGATCCCAGTTTAAAAATTCACATCTTGAGCCCCTACATTGGGACAATACCACTGAGATCAGACATGTCACTCTGGCAATTTCACCAAACAGTTATTTTCGAATTCTATTGGCATATAGGTGGTCAGTGTCTTCCTGGAGGGAATGGACCATTATTTCACTAACAAATGTAGTAAATACAAAGAAATACTGTGTTTGAGGGATCTCAACATCTGGTTGGAGAATCAATTGGGGATTGCCTCTAGACTTCATGCATTCTTATGACCTTACTGCCATGTCAGTTTTGCCCCTCACAAACTCGGCAATTGCCTAGATGTTTTATTGGTAAAATATGTCATATGAAAGACTCCCTACCAATTTAATGATCCAATCACTATCTGCAGCTGTTGTCAGTGAATTTGAATCTGACTAGGCAGCATTTTTTCAACGTGAAATGCCTGGCCCCAGCGCTTAAGTTTAAAGATTTGGAGAAAATCCCCAGAAACAAGCTGAGAAAAGAGCTGGCCTCTACCCCCACAATACCTAACTGTGGTGACATTTTTAAACATGGCGTCTCTATAATGAATAATATTTGTACTTTTTATGAAAGAGTGAAAACACTGAGGAAAATCTCTAATGAATGGTTTACTCCTCACCTATTAACTAGGAAAAGGTTATACAGAGGATTGGAAAGAAGATGTCATATATCTAGAATGACAGAAATTACGGAACAGGTTAAAACAGCTCTCTCAGATTATAATATTGCTATTTTTAGAGCAAAGTCAGCCTTCCTATCTAGAAAGATTGATGCAGCAGCTAATAAACCTCAAGAACTGTTTCTTTGCTTGCCCGGTAAGGGTATCCTTAGGGAAGGAACGTCAGTCAATCAGGCTAATGTGTTCAATAATATTTTCCTGTGGAAGATCTAGCCAATTCAAAAGAACATCATACTGGAAAAGAAAGTTAATGGAAAATACATTTTCAGCTCTCTAGATATTGTTCCCTCATTGGAGGGAGGAAGTACATCCAATACAAAACCATTTTACTTCAATACAGTGTCAGAAGAGACTACTAATACCCTTTTAACAAAACTCAAGTCCACGAACGATACATTCTTGACCCTCCCTGTATCCTCAGCAAAGCGCTTGGATTTTGAAATAATCCCTTTCAATTCATAAATGGGTCATTCAGTCAGGGGATAGTTCCTGAGTAATTGAAACTTTCCATTGTATCTCCTCTGTTAAAAAAGTGAAATCTGGATCCTGAGAATCGCCAGAATTTTCATCCAGTGGCACACCCTCCTTTGCTTGCAAAAATACTGGAAAACATCATCACAACACAATTCCAGGAATATGACGAAAGAGAAGGTCTCCTGGATCCCCTCCAGTTAGGCTTCCAGACAAAATTTGGGACAGAAACTGCACTGGTTGTGGTCTGGGATGAACGTCTGGAAGCAGGAGGCCAAGGCAGATTGTCTTTACTTGTAATGTTAGATTTGTCCGCTGCATGTGATACGGTGGACCACAGCATTCTTCTTGCGTCGACTGAAGACTATAGGGAATGCTTCGGCTAGTGCCCTTACATGGGTTGCTTCGTTCTTATCAGAATGACAGCATTGGGTGAAGGTAGGGAGTTTCCTTTCAGAAACCATCCAACAATGGTGTGTACTCTCACTGGGGTCTGCTATTCAATCTTTATCTACATCCGCTTTTCAATATCATAAGAAGTCATAAGGTTAATTTTCACTCTTATTAAGACTATACGCAAGCGTTCCTCAGACTGGACGATGTAGATGATCCCCCGACTTGTGACCCCCCGACACAAGTCAGCAGGTGTATGTAGGAATTTGGAGGGTCACAGACTGGTTACAACTCAACCCAAAGAAGACAGAGTTGATTCTGTTTGTGCCAAAACATCTTTTGGGTTAAAACAGAGGCCCTGCACCCCTCCATCATTTTGGGGATCCAAATTAAAGAATTCACCCAGGGTTAAGAATCGGTGGTGCATATGGCGAAATGACTTGATGAAGGGCAGGTACCAGCTAAGGTACAGGCCATTTTCTATAATCTTTGGCAGGCTTTACATTATGTCCCTCAGAATCATCATGTTACTATTGTAATATTGGCCTGGGGTTCCAAAAAACAAATACGCTGACTGCAAAAAGCTCAGACTGCAACGGTCAGACACATTTGCAGGGTAACAAAATATACTCCAATTTCTGGTCTGCGCCAGTCCATTCACTGGTTATCAGTGGAGGACCGGATACAGTTTAAAATCCGTTGTATGATCTACAAATGCCTGAACAATCTTGCACCCAGATACCTAGTGGACACATTAAAGCTGTATCATCCCTCTCTGTATTTAAGATCCAATGACAAGTACTTGCTGTCTGTTGTATCCACACGAGATTGTAAGCAAACCTCGTGGTGACTGCAGATTTTCGGTATTGGGGGCGAGATTTTGGAACAGACTTCCTCTGGAATGGAGAAAACTTGACTCTCTGAAAAACTAAAAACTTTTTGTTCAAATAATGGCCAAGATATCAGATCATCATAAGAGAGTATATGTGACATCCTACATTAGTGACATAATAGCTCCAGTCATCTTCCCACCTTCACCTTCATATGATTTGGTTTGTCCTGATGCACGATATAAATATCTCAATCAATCAGCATTTACCAACATGACAGGAGGATATGATATGACCCGGATCTATTTGCAACCTAGTCCACCTTGTCAGTGCCTCACAAATGCACTTATCCAATCAGATCCAATCAGATCCGAATCAGCAATGCAGGCCATCTAAACTTGGATTTTATCATTTAGTGAATCAATCTATTTCACCATTACTCTCATTTGTGAAAATTGTCTCTTTTAAAGGCCCTGAGTGGATTGATGTTGTTTGGAAAAGTGTGTCTCATATTGCCTGCTAATATGCTATTATCTTTCAAGTTTTCATAATGAGTTTACAGCCCTTTAATCCTATGCACCAACTTGTCGATCTCACTGCTGATGGTCTGCAATATCCCACGATGCTTGGAAAAACACAGTAAACAGATGATCATTTTAAATGAATCTCACACCTTTGGTATGAGCAGTGTTTGCAAAGGATCAGAACCATTTTTTGTATGGATATCCTAAAGCCAGTCAAGTAACTATTTTAAAATGCCAACTTTGAACGTATGTAATCACTGAAAAATGATCTGAGAACGTACTTATGCAGATAGAAAACATGCTATCTCAACGAGCCCCCTTTTTTAGAAATGTGGACAAAATGTATTGTGTCCTTCAGTCCCAGTTTTCAACCCTCCAAATAACCAAGTCATAGTGATCCTCAAGCAGCAAAACATTAGAACATTAGAACATCACCATTGATGAAAAAACTTTTGTACTATTTACACATCTTTACACAATTACTCTCTGGAATTATTTAAATGCTGCCACCGGATCCCTTTAAATTTTAAGTGGATCTCATCCTAAACTTCACTTACTTATTAAAGAGGGTGCTAACCCGGTCAAAATCATTTCCGTTTATAAAACTGAACCCAAACAGATAGACACTATTCTACAGATAATCTGCATTGAAAGCAATGTTCGTGTGATAAACTGCCCACCTCATTCAAATATACTCAATATTGCAAGGTTTCTAAAATGGTAATTATTTATGTAGTGCCACCATTTTGCAATATCCATATGTTAAAATTCCCATGATGCAATGTTCATACTTTTTTGTAAGGCTTGTTCTTGATTTGCAGCCTTGCACGTGTTTTGTGTACATTTGGTGTGGCTTAGATAGTTGCCACAATAGGCAACTGAAGGTGTGCCAAATATTAACGCACATCAGTGAAAATGAGTGGTCCACATTGGAGTTTCCTTTCCAGCTAACAAATGGAAGAGTCACTTAGGGCCTGATTCACAGAGCGTTTTCCTATGGGATTCTTCTGCCATTGTAAAATACTTCTCTGAAGCAGGCCCTTAGACTCCTGTGGCAACGAAGCCCTTATAAGACATAATGAAATCAGTACTGCGCGCTCACTTTTGGGCATTGGATGTTTGCCTCTTGAATAGGGGTTGTAACCGAGAACCGGGAGAACACTTGGAACATGTCTTCAACCATGGCTATACTTGTGTTTCTTTGTTAGACACTTGGAATCTGTGACTGCATTTTGAAAGAGCATTTGGAGCACCTGCGTGAGCACTTGAACAGTGTATTTAACTTGGGTTTATTGTAGACCTGGTTGATTGTCTGCTAGATCATAGGGCCAATAGAGTTGGAGACAACGTGTTTGGTGGCAACAATTAAGCATTTGTATTGAGCTCCATATGCAAGGATTGTGTTCATTACAAAAAGTAATAGATAAAGAGGTTTGGTCCCACTGACCTGTTGAAATCTTCCTATTATCAAAAATCTCCAATGATTTGCATTTACCAGTTTGTACCTAAACAACGCGGAACAAAACATTCAAAATAAATCCTGGAAATTCATTTTGATATGTTTGAGGTTGGTAATTTACTATGATGTTCTGATATTAAAGAACTGCTGAAGAATAACGATTATGTATGCGAAAAATTAGAAAGGACTAAAAGAAAAGTAATTCAGAAGCCAACAAGTGTATTATTGTTAGAACTATTAACATTATGCATACTCTATTGGGTCATTCCATTTTAAACTACTCTTAAAACTACATACTTAATTGAATATAAATGCGTATAAACGTTCATTATGAGTTGTAATATTCTATAATTAAAGCTATGTTCTAAAAGAGTTCTGAATAGTATTTGACAACTCCTTCAATGCAGTATTATTATGTGGCTTTAAAAAAAAGTGGAAGCCCCTCTACTGAGAATGAACATGGCTAGTCACCATAGGCAATTGAATGGTACCCTACCAGATAGGGTACAACCAGGTTTTACCTAACTGCACATTACAGCAGAAGAAATATGCAAGGGGCAAAACAGCACTGAAATGCTAGACATTACTTCTCTGAACAAGAACTAGCAACCACAGCCATGGGTTTCTGCCTTATTGGGAGTTTTCCATGAGGCATTGCTGTGGTGATGTTACTCTCTCAGCACAGTGAGCAAAGGCTCCTCGTATAGATTACACCAAGTTTTGAAAATGTGCTAAAATTTGCCACTACTTAGAATGAACACATACTTAGGACATGCCCAATGGAATAGTTCTCCTTCCGGGAGCTCTAAAACAACATTTTAGTTCACTATATCTTACCAAAGAACAAATATCTATTCACACCCACAAGAGCAGTCAAATGCTAGAAGGTTCAGCAAAATGGTACAAATCAGTACTCCAGAGCAAGTACTAGCAAGTGTGATTTTATATTGGAACCAGGCGAGTATTCTAGCTCATAACTTTCTTAATGATCTAGAAGAAATACTTGATCTAGTTGTTAACGGTCTATCTGTAAGCTACACCTTTTTAGCGGGCGATCTTAATATACATTGCCTCCCAGCGAAACCCTATAAAGTTGCTCGTGCAGCCCAATTATGGTTAAAGCTTATGAGCAAAAGACAATTTATAATGCTGAACTGGGCAGTCCATGGGGATAACCCGTCGCAAGAAACTTGGAAAAGGGGTACTGGAAAAGCTATTATTGATTACGTTTTTGCACAGAAAGATATGTTCCCGATCATTAGGACCTTTAAAATCATCCCGCAAACACAAAGCGATCACAAAAGTCTCTCACTTAGCTGGAACCCTCTGAATCTTTAAATATCAATCTCATCAGGACTTTTAACTACTCCAGCTACTCAATATAAACCGAGCTATAAACACAAGCATATGTTTGATAATGAACTCCAGAAGAGAAAAACCCAGTTACATAAATATATTAGGAACCTGACTGTCGCTTCTCTTGAGAATATAATAATTTTGATTTGTAAACTGAAAATGCATCATAAAAATTGGTAAAAACCGTAACTTCAAAAAATTCAGCGTCAATGTGGAGGCTTTTAAATCGCGCCTTGTACGACACACAGCTGCCGACCCAAATAAATGCTGTGCAGAAAGAGAAATGTCTGTTATATTATAAAAAGCTATATGCCCTGGCACTCTCACACCAGGGTGAAATAATCCAGAAATGCCCTGTAGGCACCATGATGCAATTCGATCAAGCTGATATTGTATATTTAATCTCAAAGTACAGCCCCTGGGACTAACCAATATGATGCTAAAGACACATCCGGTAGCATGGGCTAATGTCTTGTATACCATTTTTTGTAAAGCAGATCCCACAGACTTGGAAAAAATCCATCATCATTCCAATTTTTAAGAAAGGCGACCGAGAGTTGCCTGAGAAGCATTGCCCAATAGTACTATTAGACATACCTGGTAACATTTTTTCAAGACTCATATTGAGGGACTTTAACCGCTGGATGACAGCTGAGAGCTTGCATGATAGGCACAGCTGTGAATCTAGAGACCACCTCGGCTATCAAGATGCGTGAACATCAAGTGAAAAGCAACCTGTATACATGGCTTTCATAGAATTTAGAATAGCTTTCGACTCTGTAGAGAGAGAATTGTTATGGGGCAAGCTGGTGGAGGCAGCATGCTCCTCCTACATCCAAGCCTTGATTTTGGAGCTATACTCAAAATCCTTTGTCCTGATCCGGCTGTCCTTAGATGGAAGACTGTTTGAAGTGATCCTCACATACAGAGGATTGAAACAAGGCTGCATATTGGCCGCATCCTTGTTTAACTTATTTATGGCCGATATTGGTAAAAATGTAAAGCAAGTTGCATCTGACTCCTGGAAACTTGGCAATTATACTGTGCAATGGCTTCTCTAAGCGGATAATTTCGTCCTATTTTCTAAAACACTGAACGGTCTGCAGAATCTTCTTACAGCTTTAGAACAATATACTAAGGTAATGTTTTGTGCTACCAAACAACAGACTAAAAGATGTTCATATAAATGGCGTATTTATGGCTCTCCTTTGGAAGTGGTGAATGAGTACCGTTATTTGGGCCGCAACACTAATAACCATCCCTTGGATCTTCCGTATTGTGAAGACCTGAAAAGGAAAATGCAAACTGGGGCTGCCCTGGCCCGTATCATAAGTACAAAATATGGTAAATTCTCTATGGAGTCCCTGCTTAAATTCTAAAAGTTAAAAGTAGTCCCAATAGTCACCTATGGGTGAGAAATCAAGGCTTGACGGAATGACACCTTCTGGCTAAGGCTGGAGGGCCACTTCTGGAGGAAATTGCTGTCTCTCCAGGCTAGTGAACTGATGAGTATTGTACAAAGTTGCACTCAGTGCATTTAACTTTTGTAGCTTTAACCTTTGATACATTCCCTACAGTGGTAAAGAACTGCCACGCCTATGATTCTCTCTGGGTGGTAGAGGTAGGCTCTTCCTCTACCTCATCTTCTTGGTCCTCTTCATTGTCTTCGGAAATATTGCAGTTTTTTTTGTTGTGTGGGTCCTCCAGCTGGTGGTGGCTCTTGGGGAGGAGAGATGGCAATAGATGATGCCATGTTTTAAGATAAATAGAGGTATTGCTACTATTCTTCCAAGTATGTACCTTGTAATAGATTGTGAATGGATAATGAGTAAGAATAGGTGTAGGAGCTGTTCAAGTGTACATTTAGAGCTTGAAAATTCCTAGATCAGTACAAAATGGTGTTTCCAGTCTAGAACATCTCCCTCTTAAAGCCACGTTCACTGACAAAAATGTTTGGTCTATTATAAAACCCAAACAGTGTTTTCAAACATCCTAATGGTCAATCTGCGGGCTATACAAACTGGTATCGCCCGCAGATTTAATAAGGCCCACACAATTCTGAATGTTGTAGCTCTGCTGCAGCGCCAGCATTAGAACCTGGTACTTAACTGGGGCCTGCCTCCACGTCCTCATCGACCAGCGTCCCAACTCGCAGCCACACCAGCAACAGTTCATTAGTCACATTGCTGTGTGTGCGTGCATGCATAACGTGGCCCTGCCACCTCACAAATCATTGCTTTGTGTCAGAAATGTTGCAAATAACGTTACAAATTAAACAACCACTGCAATGCACATAAAGGAACGTGCTAACCAAAGGTAATTTAAGTTTATTCAGTTGATTCCCAACAGTGCCCACATGCTAGTTAAACGTTCTAAATACATTTGTTTTTTAAAAAATACTTGTTTGTGTAAAACCTTAACAGTGCCCACCTGTTTTAAAAACATATGTATTTTTATTTCTGTGTTAAACTTCTAACTTTGGCCCTTCATTCCCATGCATAATAAAAACAGCAAATAACTACTGACAACTGGAATTACTTTCCACATTTATATATTATACCCTTCCAAAATTAATTAGCTTCCTGCAGAAAAAATATATTTT
Organism: Ambystoma mexicanum; assembly: GCF_040938575.1. NCBI lineage: Eukaryota > Metazoa > Chordata > Amphibia > Caudata > Ambystomatidae > Ambystoma > Ambystoma mexicanum. The sequence goes on from NC_090923.1 coordinate 398,578,252, forward strand.
CACCTGTATGTACTTTCCCCATTTAAATACTCCTACCCCCATTCTAATTACCTCACACTACCCTATAGAAAAGAGCCACAACCAAGAAAATAATGGCAGGATAGCAGCTTCTACTTTGTACTCCTACTCTCTGTGTATGTTTACTGAAATGTCACAAATAACGTTTGGCCTCCTTTGAAACCCTAGAGGTCTGGCTCAATGGAGGAAATGAAACTATTGCAATGCCAAAAAGACATAATTGTCTCTCAGATGCTGATTTAAATGCCCTGTAGATCAACAGTTGTGAAGCCAATACACAAACTGCAACCAAATGGGCAATCGAAATATTCAAAACCTGGCTAGTACATTACATTTTGAAGAACTTCCACTTTCAATATTGAACAACTTACTGTGGAAATGGTATAGAGAAGTAAGAAATGCATCAGGCTCTAAATCGCATTTCAATCCGTGCTGGCCTAAATAGATATCTAAACAACCCTCCATTTTCACAAAATGTCTACTTGATGCATGGAGAAGGCTTCCAGAGTGCTAACAATGTCTTCATTTCCATCATAAAAAAGCAAGATGTGAGTGCAAAGATCAGACAACGCACAAATCATACATCACTGAAAATTATCTGCACACACTAGGAACAAGTGAAATCTTCAATACAGACCATCCAATAACTCTACAATACAAAGTGTGGTAAAATATCCAACTACATTTTGCACAACGAGGTAGAGAAGGACAACGTGCCCTGCCAACTGATGCTATCTGCATTTGCACAGAAGAAACCGGCTGCAAATATGCCACATTAACATACAATGAAACTACAAAAAAAGACCAATCCATCACTGAAAAAACAGGATGGTCTTTGTGGTGCAATGTATGTAGTTCCAGATAAGGAGGACTGCCCCATTAAAACTTTGCAATTATATATCCAAAAACTTCCCCTATATTCACCATGTTTCTTTGTCCTGGCTAAGAAAATTACAATTGCTAAAGCCAAGCTTAACTCCATCTGGTATACCTGCTGACCACTTGGTAAAAAATACACTGGGCTTAATAATGCAAACAATCAGTAAAAAAGCAAAATTAACTACTATCTACAGAAATCACTCTTTGTGTGTCACAACTGTGCAGAATTTTGTCAAAGAAGGTCTCGAAACTCATCAAATAATGTTTGCTACTGGCCACAAAAATGAATCCTCAATCATAAGCTCCTGGTCCTCACAATACTCTGAGAAAAGGGAATGTTCTTGACTTCTACATAATGTGGGAAAAGCAAACAACAAATCTTCAACCATTACCACAACGTCCGAGACAGATACCCCTACAGCAACCAAGAAAGGGAAGTATCCCGCACTGACACAAAACACAGACAAACCAACTGGAGTAACTTTACTAGATGAACTTCCAAGCACGTCATTGAACCCCGATTCTCTTACTGCTATCCTATACATTCCTGCAACCAACACAATGAAGAAATACCCTAAAATTTCACAGAAAACAGACCAACCAATTAGAGATACCCAAGACATCATCTGTCCATGAATCTATAGCTACCTCCTCAATCCCAAATGTGAACAACATTGGAATGAGCAGTCTTGTTCCACATGGCCACTTTCTGAACTGTACCCTTAATTTCTATGGCACCACACACTTAAACCTAACATAGATATTTTTCTTTACAAAACTACCTTTTCCACCCACTAACACTTTTTCCAATAAAAACTAGATTTCTGCAACATGTATGTGTCATTTGTCATTTTTTTTCTAATTTAATTCAATACTAAGGGCCTTTTAATAGCTTTATAAACCTGCAGCTCAGGCTGTACCAGGCGTTATGGTCCCTCATACCTTGTTGACTCGGACTTCAGGGCCTATAACACCTAGCACAGCCCTCGCTACAGGTCTATTAAGCTAGATTAAAGTGTTTACTTTCAAAGCATCTCCCAGAGAACCATGAACAATTATAGTTGTGGCTAAGGCATCAATGGAGAAGAGGACTGTTTTATATTAGTCAGTGTTGGCAAGTGCTGCATTGAAATACTGGGACTAATTTTCTGCAATTAGTTGCTGTATTGAGGTTTCAAAACATGTGTTTAAAAAAACCAAAATAAAATATAAGATGTGAAAGTACATTGATAGAATAGTCTGTCTGTTAATTAGTTTATAATATGGAATTAGACCTCTGTAGGGTAGTCAATGAAGAATTTGGCTTTTGGAATGTGAACCTTTGTATGTATATGCATACATATACGTTTGTAAATGTATGTCTCTATCCCTGAGTATGGGATTGCTGAAGCCTCAGACAAAAGGGGGATATACCATGCAAAGGTAGGTGAAGGTGCGAGTTTGAGCTGGTGTATTGTTTCTGATGAGAACCAAAATCATTCGATGGCTGCTGGAGGTTCACATTTCCTCTCTTGCTGCTCCCCCTTCCCACCCTTTTCGGGCAACATTGGCACAGCTGCATGGATGCACCAGACAGAGACCTATGTTTTTAACTAGAATGCATGATAAATATCTCCCTCTTTTGATATCTAGAGATCCACACTTTAGGGGATATGGATATCCTGTGCTTTTGAGTGGTGCACCCAGCTCACCAGAATGTTTTGGATGGACATGTCAATTACCTGTGTGTTGTCTTTTTGTTCAATATCACCACCTCTAGTAAAGTTCCAATAGATAGTTCACATGTTGCTGAAATTACGTGAACTACACCTCATGGGAAAGGAAGATAAGTGTTTAATTGATCACGGACTGATGGTCCAGAAAACCCATTGATACAGAGGACACTATGCCAGGTGGTAGGTATATAACAAGAAAAGAGATTTCAGGACTAATCGTGGAAAAGATGAGTAAGGGCTGTGAATTGTGTAGTGTGGGGGGGTCTGGTAGCAGTAGTGGATGTAGAGAGATGCATGAGACATCCCAAGTTCAGATACATGTGACCTTGAAATATATCTTAATAAACTTGTTGTAGCAACTTGGCCAAGCGATGTCTGCTTTCATATTTTGCTGTGAGTAGGACGTGCATGATGAGTACCACAGATACGGGACCTATCAGCAGACTGGACCCAGTGCAGATTCTGAGCTTGGTACAGGCAGGACCACTTCATCAGATGGGGCCTACACTGACAAACACATCTGTACACTCATTGCTTATTAAAGAGTGTTGTTATTAATAAATACAATTCGAATGAGCCTGATAAAAACAAATGAAACGATTGCAGCATGTTTGAACACCCTAGTGGTGTTTCACATACCCAATTGCCTAATCTGCAGGCTATACAAACTGGTATAGCCCGCAGATATAATATAGTCCGGAAACTTTGCTTGGGCATTTAACTCAGTCTTTAGGGGCCATAACGCCCAGTACGTCCCTCGCTATAAGTCTATAAAGCTATAATAAAACACTTCTATGAATCGGGCACTTAGTGTTTCAACCTGTATTTAACCAGTAGAAGGTACATACAATGCATACCGAAATTGCACATGTGTTAAAAAGACAGTTTTTCTTTTAGTTTTCTATATTGAGTAGTTAACAGACCACTTGTTGAAATAAGAGGTTTTTGAAAACCTGCTAGCACACTGTATTTGTTGAAGCATTCCTTGTGCAGGAGTGATTTTGTTTTTCTTGGACATATAGTTAAAAACATTCTTAGTGACCTCTTAAGGAAAATAAATTCAATAAACTGATTAGGTTCAAGAGGAATATAATATACTTCGCCTAATAAAGCAATTAAAATATCTTTCTTCTTGCAGATGACATTGTTCCCCTGAACATCTGTAAATCACATACGTGTTTAAACAGTGGCAGGATTAATATGGCATTAATCCCCTGTTCCAAGTACTGGAATGGGGGGGCAATTGCATGGTAGCCCAAGTTATTGGCACGAGAGAAGCAAGGGTGGATAACGAGGACACCGGGCCGTTACTGCTGGAATGGAGGATTAAGGCTATTAGCACCCCGGTTGTCAAATCGGTAACCCGCGGTGCTAAAACAAAATGTATTTTCAGAGATGGCCTCCATGCAAAGGGAAGCAGGGCTCCATATGAATTCCCTCTTCCCATGGCAGCCTGCAGGAGCAGAGACAAGGGAACAGTAGCGGCAAGGGGTGCCGCTGCCACTGAAATAGAGTAAGTGGGGGGCAGGAAGGGGGAAAACAAACAAAAAAACAGGGAGGTGGGGTGGGCGGAAGATGGCGCTGGGAGAGGGTGATAATAAGATTTAGCCCACCCCTTAAGTAGTTCAGAAGGTGGAAACATTAATGGAACATATGTATTGTGCAAATTCTACATTGGAAGACACAGAATGCAGGTACATGCATGATTGCTGAATGCTGTACAAGAGAAACCAATGTTCTTTTAGGACTTCATCGGAGATTAACATCACAGAGCAGCAGTGTATGTACGATGTGGAATGATGAGCAGTGCATGTGCTTTACTATTTTTAACATGGCAAGAAGAAAACGCATTTCTGTTAGGATTAAATCATAGATTAAAGTCGTGGAGGAAAAGTGTATATGCATTTTTGAACACTGAATGATGCTTGGGCTCTATGGTAAAGGAACACAATGTTAGAAGGATGCAGGTGGATAAGTGAAGGTACATGTAAACAGAGAAAGTTGAAAGTTAGGTTACAATGGCAAGTTCCATTTGCTTGGGTGGATCCAGGACTGCCAGTGGCCAGTGGTATAGGAGAGGGACTTCAGATCCAAGTTTTTTCAAGCTACTTGCTACCTAATGACTCTCCACCTAGTCAAGATAGGCAGAGGCCAAAAGCAATTTTTAAACATATGTCTGACATACATGTTGTACTTTGTGAGGCACTGAATCCCTGGCTTGTCTTTTATATTCCATTCAAACATGTGTTTGCACAATGAGGTCTGCCACATTAGTAGCTACGCATCCTCCAGAAAAAGAGATGGCAGACCGAACAAATACAAATAAACAAATCAGATAGTCATAGGCCCTCATTACGACCCTTGCGGAAATCGAAAAACGATGGCGGAAATGCAATACCGCCATCGAATAGCGCTCGGTGCGATCATGACCCGTCACCGTAAAGTACGATGCCATTAGCGACACCGTAGTGAACGCCAACGCTAACTGCACCAAGTACGCGCACGCGCACCATGCCAAACCGTAATTACCACCATGGCGCAACGGTACGCGAATTCTGACCCTAGCGGACATGTACCTAACGCCATCAAGCACGGCGGAAAGTACCATTCCGCCATGGTGAGAAGTACGGCATCGCGAACCAACCGTAAACGGCCATACTGAGTGCCTGTACACCACTCCCTGGCCACATTGCACAACTCCTCGTAGGTGCAATGAAGACACACAATGCAACCAGTGAAATGTACAAGTCACCCATGCCTGCCAACGAACAAATGAATCTAGGGGCTCCAAGTGCCTTGTGAGTGGCCATCCATAATTGCCATGGCACCATTGCCGCACTGATGCAGCACAGGCATGTGAAGGGTCAAGTCCAGCAACATGAACAGAAAAATGACACAAACAAAAACAGGCCCCCCCATCGACTGACACCAGTGTAAGGCAACATCCAAAGCAGCATCCTGAGTGAGACTGCACCAGCCCTGTACTCCTGCCAGTAAACAAACCAACCATCAGCATAAGCATCTACCACACAAGTGGGCAGAGTGACTGAGCAGCCGGGCTCATCTCAAGAGGGGCCAATGGGAGCTGCAGGGCACAGATGGCACGAATACAGAAGCCATTCAAATGGACATGACCACAGTCTCCCTCCAAGAAACGCACGCAAACACAGGCACCTGTGACCAGCCATATTCTGATAATCACATCATTCCACCAATCCACCTGGCTGACCGGCATCTGTTACACAAATGCTAATCCCCCGCCCCTGAGCATGACATCATTAAAACAGTCATATCGGCAGCCCCTATCCCTGACCACACTGGGCTTCGTAGGCAAACGCGCCCAGTACAGTACCACGCAACTATACTCCGAAGCTGGAACCCAATGCAGATCTCCTCACAATACATCGCTCCACAAATAGGAATATGCTACATCACTTGCAAAGAAGAACGCTACACGGTTCATATCAGAATAGAAATTTAATGCACAACAAAATCACCAAGCCCATACAGCCATTAGGTCATGAACTCCAAAATATATTTCATCATTGTGGGCTGCATCCGCAATAAATGACCAGCTTCTTCTTGTGTGACGCCCTGTTCCTCATGGTACACAGGGGCTACATTCACGTTCAAAAAGGCAACATGGAAGCGCCTAGAACCGCAGGGCCGTCCCATTAGGTAGGCACTAGTCCAGCTGAAAGGCCGAAATGTTGCTCCTAGCCACTAGTACTGCGTAAGGGCATGTGGCCCATTGGCGATCGTCCCATAAGATCGAAATGGTGCTCCACTGATTAACACGGAGCAGCAGGTGTCGGGAGTAAAATCCATCTGCAGGAGTGGCATACAGATGGCAGTGGCAAAAGGGGAGGAGATACCTGTCACCCAAATGAAATGAAAAAGAATAGTATGGGCATCCGAACTTCATTTGAATTACTTACTTCAATGATCACACTAAATCCACAGCCATATGCATGCTAGCCCACTCCAAAGGATTATTTCCACCCAAAAACCACTTGCGAATCATAACTATATATATCGAGGTGAAAACACTATTACAAACGAGTGTTTTTGTGCATGCGTCTGTTAAAACAGAATCCATCAGATGGGATTAGTAACGTGCATAGACACAAGTGTTTGAAGGCGCGTCGAGACAGGGAGGGTTCAACAAGGGCAGATAGACGATGGTCCCACTATGACAGCACTGCATCACATAGCGCAGGGGAGGTGGATAGATTCCAAGAAGCCCTGTACATGGCAAACTCTGTATTAAATCATCTGTCCATGCATCCCTACATCATTCCCTCATCCCGGTATGAAAACGCCTGATTTCATACTCACATAACATGTGAAATTTCCATTGAGTCTGTGCGTTATGCAGTCTGCAAAATCCACTGTGCTCCAGCCCGTAATTCCAGTGTTGTGAAGTAACATGTATTTGGGAACGTCCGGCCTCATCGTCCACTACGCTATTGCGCATCCCATACTATTCATATCAATCATTGCATTCTCGCAATGGCCCCTGTCCCAAGGACATTGAACAATAGAACGTTATATTTGCAGTCAGACCTGTGGGCATCTCCTCGCCGCTAGCTGAAAACCGAAAGCGCCGTCCTTCGAATTCCTCATTTGCAACATCACGTCGAAAAGGCAACTGTGACCGCTTGAAATCACAAATTCATCCATCTAGTGCGGCAGTGTGTGAAAATGGCAACTGGCTTCACTCACAAATGGGACGCCCCGCCCGTCGGTGAACCTCGGTACAGTGTTGCATGAGGGTCCACCGTTACTCGAATACTACGTTCCACTGACCCTTCACAAGTCTGTTCGCGACTGCAAAGATAGTATGTGAGACAATGGGACCATAGCAGAATGAACATATGAACCAATATTACACTGCCATCTGGAACAAATACATGATTGTAATAGCAAGATGCCATTCGTCGAATTGCCGCGTTGTGTGCGTGACGTGCTCGCCCAAAGGGGATTGCAGCTTGCACAGGTGGAATGAATCACCACAGGTGGAGGCTATACAGCCTGAAGACACATAAATTGCACACCCAACCCCCTCCCACAACCACACCCACTCCGAAATGCTACCGGCAGGACTAGCGATGTTGGCCCTGGGGGACCTGATAGCACTGCAAGTACTCCAACTTCAAGAAGAAGACGAACCCCAACTACTACAACAACCGGCCGCACGGAGGAGACGCAGGAGGAGGAGGAGGGCAAGGCAGGGCCAGCAAGGGCCGCCAGCACAGCCACTACCACCACGCAGGCAGCCCGCAATCCCACGCCTCCGAGCACATCCGTTCAACCTCACTGATGAGCAGATCCACACCCTCTACCGTTTGGACCGGGACACCATAACCGCCATTGTGGACATGACACAGGCTGACCTTGTCAGCATGATAGACAGCCCAACCGCCATCCCACCCCTACTGAAGGTGGTGTCTGTACTCCACTTCCTGGCCACAGGCACCTACCAGCACACAGTCGGACAGTTGCATGGCATTTCACAGCCACTGTTCTCACGGACACTATTGCAAGTGCTCGATGCCCTCCTGAGGCACGCAAACAACTACATCTCTCTACCACGCTCGGAGCAGGAAATTACGAACGCAAAAGTGGGATTCCATGCACTTGGCGGCATACCGGGTTGCATTGGTGCCATCGACTGCACCCATGTGGAATTGGTCGTCCCACATGCCATGGAGGCCCAGTACCGCAACCGAAAACAATTTCATTCTCTGAACGTACAAATGGTGTGTGACTCCAACAGGATCATTACACATTGTTGTGCCCGATTTCCTGGATCAACCCATGATTCTATGGTCTTGAGGAACTCTACAATACCACGCTACATGGAGCGACACGCAGGGAACAGATCCTGGCTACTCGGTGAGTCTCATTTCATGCATGATAATGTGGGGTATGTGATGCGGCAATGACCTGGCAGGAAGGGGGGGGTGCGTACGTAGCAATGTCATTCCTCAAACATCCTTTATTGTCCACATACAGGTGATGCCGGGTATCCACTGAAGAGATGGCTCCTTACACCACTCCGGAACCCACAGGACCAGCATGAGGAGGACTACAACCATGCCCACTCACGTACCCGTGTAGTCATAGAACAGGCATTCGGCCTACTGAAGACTCATTTCCGCTGCCTCAGCAGGTCTGGCGGGGCACTCCTGTACCGCCATGAGAAGGTTGCAAAGATGGTCATGGCATGTGTCATGCTACACAACGTACGTAGAAATGTGCCCATGCCCCCTGACGCAGAACTGCAAGCACCTGAAGATGGTCATGATGAGGGTGGGGATGTGGCAGCACCTCAAGGAGTCTGCGAGGCACAGGAGGGCCGTGACATTCGTCAGCATATCATAGATGCATGCTTCTAGCACTCACGCCTTGTGGCTGATACATGGACACGGGACTTGTGGCACTGTGTGTGTCTGGAACATGCACAATATGGACTGTACGCCTATAATGGCCTCGTACACAAAGATCAATGTCCACACATCTCATTGGATGATCGTGCATTGTTTATGTCATATGTGAAATTATGTTACACACCCCATCGACCCGCCACCCAAGTGAGCCCAACACACCCCCTCCACCCTCCTACCTCCCCCCCGAACACCAGTGTCCAAAGATGCTCATTGTCAGTGGGCAGTCGCTATTGCAAGCCCCCTCTCCGGGTATCAGGGGCACCCCTGCCTGTGGAGCGCAGGTTCCTCCCAGATCTACGTTGGGGGCTGCCCTGGACGGAACTTGCAACGGATGATGTCTCTGCCTGCTCACGTCCATGCATGTCCCTAAGGGTTTGTGAGAGTCAGTGAGCACACGGCGCACAGCGGCAAGTTCAGCACATACGTCTTTGGACGTCGCATGCAGTTCCCCCCTCAGGCTCTCGGTGCTTCTCTCCATTTGTGCCCTTAGTGTCTCTGTACTTCTCTCCATTTCTGCCCTAAGTGTCTCAGTTGATGTTTCTATGGCTGCCTTAGTGCCCCCACATTCATCAGCATGGTCCTTGAGGAGCGTGGCCAGTTGCTGCTGTTGCACGATCACCTGGTCGAGGGACTGTTGCCTCTGCTGTGCCATGGCCATTTGCGGTGGTGTCACAGAGGGGCTGGTCACCTCATGTTGCCTTGCCACAGGGCTTGTGGGGGATGGCCAGTCGTCGTCTTGTGGGTGCCCCTGCGTGGTATCCTCATGGTGTACGGGATGGAACAGACAGGGGGATTGAGACAGGTCATGGATGGATCTTACTTCGACATCCCCGTTTTCTGTGTCGGAGCATGCTGCCATTAATGCAGTGTCACCTATGGTGCTGCTGCCACCAGAAGCAGTGCCTTCTGTGGCATCCATTGGGGGGACCTGTGGTGGTGCTGTTGTGGGCATGCTGGCTGCTGGGGTGCCTGTTGAAATTCCCTCCTGTGTGCTGCCACTTGATTTGTGCTGCTGCCGTGTCTTGATGCGTGCAGCTGAGGTGGAGGGTCTTTGGCCGTTGGTCTTGTCCCTCTTTGCAGGTGTGCTGGTAGGGGTGTCCTGGAGCTCGTCGTTTGAATCGGACCCTGTGGTGGAGTAAAGGAGGGCGAGCGTTATAAATGGGTCTGTGGAAATTGGAATGGCAATGTATCACATGCATTGGGGTGGTACCTGAGGGTGATTTGGGTTGGGGCCTTGGAGGTGGTTTCATTTTTGTGTGGATTGAGGATGCAGTTGTTTTGCAGCCTGCAGTTAGGGTGTGCCTGCTGCAGGTGTAGAGGGTGTTTTTAGGATTTTTAATTATTTATGTATTTAATGTGACTTTTAAGGTGTGCTATCAGGCCTATGTATGTGGACGTTCTCCTGGACATGTGTTACTGTTGCACTATGTGGACACATGGTACTTCACATGATTGGACATTGTGGATTTGGCATTGTTTTATTTGGCCCACCTACCTGATTCTTCGGATGTCTGCACTCCTTTCTCCATCCCTCCGACTCCCTCTATACTCTCCATTCCAATGGTGGAGGCACAGATTTCTTCCCAGGGGGTCAACTTGATGGGTGATTCCGATCCTCCCCCGGTAGCTGTGGCAATGTTTCGGTTGGCAGAAAGTATGCTCCGTACGCGTATCCGCAAGTCGTCCCATCGCTTTCTGCATTGCTGTGGGTTGCGGGGTGCGGTCCCCACCGCACTTACCCGCTGTGCCACCAGGGCCCATATGGCCTTCTTGTTCGCAAGTGCCGTCCTGGTCATTTGCGTGGAGAAGACGACGCCAGCATTCTCCTGGAGGGTCTCTGTGAGCACGGTGAGTTCCTCACGGGAGAAGTGGACCTGCCGCTTGCGGTCGCACGCTTTCTTCGCTACTTTTCCCATTTTTCTTGGTTTCACTAGGGTGGATGACGGGTTGGGATGAGTCTCAGGGTAGTGTTTTTAATGGTTGTGTGGAAATTGTGTTTTTATAGGTGTACGGCGTGCTGTTTCCCGTTCCGGGACCATGTTTTTACTTCCGTTTCCGTATATTTACGGTCACTGTACTTTCCGATTGCCGCTCATTGCGGTGACCGCTAAGATGGGTGGCGGAATTGCACCTAGGGTGCCGTACGGCGGCGGTGTGGGCCGTTTTGGGGTCATTTCCGCCATCGCGGACTTTGCACTTCCGCCATGGCGTGGTGCTCGTGCCCGATGGGTCGGAATGAGCCGCACTTTGCTCCGTCGTGCAATGGCGGAAACGCTATTTACGCTATGGCGGTCAGGTCAGTCACTTTCCGCCAGGGTCATAATGAGGGCCATAATGCCATATCTGTCTGTGGACAGTACAGTCAAGCCCAGATGTAGCCAATGTCCTTTTTGCTACTTGTAAATACGTTTAAAGAGACCCTAGATTTCCTCGTGAAAAATCGGCACGAATCTGTCTGATGGTTGGAGTGTAACAGTCAGTAAAGCGTCCATAGAGAATGAATTGTAAAGCATATGTGTTGGGGTACAGGCTATAATATTTTCGTCTTTTGATAATGTCCCATTAACTTTGCGGAAAAAACGAGAAATCATCAGAGGCATCTCTATTTTACTTATTTATTAAACTAATTAAACCTTTCACACATAGTACAACAATACAATACAAAAATAAACTCAGTATAATAAAATCACAAAATGACATTAAGAAAACCCAATACAGCAACTGATAACAACATCTTGTTGGCATTCAATATACGAAACCAGAACCAGATGGATGGTTATCTGCATAAATCTTCAAAACATTTCTGTGCGATATTCGGCACATTCAAGTTCAAGTTCAAGTGCACGTTCAAGTGTTTCCATTGTCAAATTACAATGCCCACACAATCTCCTATCCTTGACCATATTCACTCTGGCTCCTTTTAAATCCCCTGTTAAATACAGATTTAATTTAAATCTCAAAGCAATGCTCCTTAACTCACACAAGGGATGTTTCAAGAGATAAGGTGCAAGTATGTTAAAAGATTTTATCTAAAAGCTAAAATGATCATTAAAAAAATTATAATTCAATTAAATCGCCCTGTTTAAAATCCAGTGCTTCGTAAACAGTTTTTTTTTTCGTGGCATTACATAATTAAATCAGCATGGAATTAATGTTCATTAGAAGCTCATAACATGTTTCTTCCAGGTCATCACCAACCTACTTCATTTTTCCTTTAAATTAATAAATAAAGAAGCCTGTGGGGAAGACAAGATGCCTTTATAAATGTGTAAAACCTTCCAGTCCACACGAACTTGGAGAGAGACCATGCACATCGTGTGTCTTATTACAGCCATAGGGAATGACATAGGCAGAGAGGCACGTTCTGGCAAAGCAGAGCTCCCAATTTAGACCATTTGACTTCTTTATCTAGTGTTCCTGCCACAAAGATTAAGCGCAACATGACTTTTTGGGTAATAACATCTAAGGTCAGGCAAAACAGTAAAACAAATAAATTTAAAATCAAATTGTCACAGTTGTATAGCTGGTGATATAAACGATGCTCTAAATATTGTATACATTGATTGTTTTCCGCTTCTCGCATATATGTAACTCCCTAAATATTTGAAACGCTTGACCACCTCTAGGTCCTGACCCCAATCTTCACATTTGAACATTTTCCTTTCAGATTTTTCTTCATTTAATATTAGGATTCTTGATTTAACGATATTCAAATGTAGATCCAAATCCAACAAATATCTATTTAAACACTCCAGAGATTTGTGTAACACTTTCGGTGTCAGGTTACAGATTATCATGTCATCTACATAGGTTAATATTGAATCTTGGTTCAACCAATACGTGGGGGATTAGCCCGCTTCATCTCCAAACTCTGAGCAATGCCACAAATATACACACTAAATAAAAAAAGGTGCTAGGACGCACGCCTGGCGTAGTCCACAATTTGCGTTAATCCGCTTTGTGCTGCTCCCGACCTGTTCAACCTTGACACTAAACTTGTCCACCACATTTTACTTTCCATTTACTAAGTTTAACTGTAATTTTTGTAGAAACTTAAGGTACATTTATTATGCTGTTTATTTATTTATTTAATGTATGTCTAAAGCATAGGAGACAAAGGCCCTGAGGCATAAGAGCACTGCAACAAGACAAACAACAGATAACAAGCAGGAGAGCAGCAGAGAATAGGGAATAACCAGGAGCTGTGATGGGTCAAGCATCCCAGGCATTATTCAAAAAGGGCAGTTTTCAGCCTTTTTTTAAAGATAGAAAGGCTCGGGCAGAGCCGGTTGTCAGGTGGAAGGGTATTCCACAAATGCAGAGTTGAAAATGGGAAACAGCCATTCTGTCCTAATATCAGTTTGGCTTTAGGAACCCAAATTAGCCCTGAGTTGTTTGACCTCAGGCAGTGTCTATCAGGGAGACATTTCAGCTGATCTGTCAAATAAGATGGACTCTGGCCATGGAGGTAGGAGTGTGCTATGAAGAGAGTATGATACTGTATTCTCTTGGCGATGGGCAGCCAGTGCAGCTTCCTCCGTGCAGGTGATACATGATCATATCTGCATAGTCCCATTACCGCTCTTACTGCATTGTTCTGCACCAACTGCAAACAATTTAGTTCACCCTTGCCCACATCAAACAGACTGCTAGCACAGTAGTCCACACCGCTACCAATAATGGCCCTGGCCACTGTGGCACATCTCGATGTGTCTAGTAAAGGCCTAATCTTTGTCAAGAGTTTGATGTAGTAGTAGGCATTTGACACAAGACAGCCAATGTGATGTTTCATAGAGAGTGCTTGGTGAAAAGTGACCCCTAGGGTTTAGACTTTTTTTAAGGTGGAGAGAAGCAATCTGCAAGTTGGACATGTGCATAGGCTGTATCTAAAAGATGCAGTTTGGGGTCTGTGCCTAGAATTCAGGGCTAGTCTGTTCAGTGCCATCCAACGGTAAATGAGACTGAAGGTACCATTGATGACTCTGGAGTTTTTTTATATAGTCACCTGAAAGCAAGAACAGACACTGGGTTTCATCAGCATAGTTTGCGTAATAGGTACCCTCTGTGTCCAAAAGATTAAACAGAATGAGCAAAAATATGTTAACAATGTAGGGGAGAGGCAGGAGAGGCAGGAAACATGTGGCACTCCACATTGTAAGGTTTATTCTTCTGATGTGGGTTCTCCATGGAATACTTTGGCCTTTCGTTCTGTCAAAAAGGAGACAAAACAATTGACTGTCTCATTCGAGAACAATGCCTCTTCCAGTAACCTGCTAGCAAGAATGGAGTGAAAGACCAAGTCAAATGCGGCTGTTAGATCCAACAGCATCAGTAGTGAGGTCTTGCCCTTCTACAGAGTATGTAAGATGTTCATTTTTACGTCCAACAAGGTGGACTCAGTACTATGTGTACTCTGAAAGCCTGATTGTCAGTGGCCTAGGATACAATGCTCGGTTATAGAAACCTGGATCTGTTGTATTTATCTAATATTTTCAACAGAAAGGGAGAGCTGGTAATAGGATGGTAGCTATTTGCCAGGGAGGGAACAAGAAAAGGTTTTTGAAGGAGTGGGATGATCCACGCCTGCTTCACATCCATAGGAACTAGCATTTCCCTGAATGAAGAATTCCCAAATTTTGTGATAAGCGGGGCAAGTAGTTGGGCACAAGTCTTAACAACGTTGGCAGGACAAGCATCACCCTTACAATTGCTGTCTTTCAATTTGGAAAGGAGAAGAGTGAAAGAATTTGAGCTGTCCACCTGATCTATGCCTCCGCCTGATCTATGCCTCTGACTGACATTGGAAAGGGGGATATGAAGCACACCATGATTTGACGTCATCCTTAATTGTGGTCATCTTATTGGACATGGCATTTTCAATTTGGTTGTACCAGGCTGAATCCTTAGTGATCATAGACGTACTGGGGCATGGATTTTCAACTTCATTCAGAATTTTAAATAGTTATTTTGTCTATGTGGCTGCTTCGTCTATCCTCTGTTTATAAAACCCTTTTTCTGCTTCACAAATTGTCCCTTGTGTTCTTTAGGTGTGAGGCTATACTTAACCGCATGCATATCTGACAGTGATTTTTGCCAATTACAGAAGGTTTTGCTTTTCTTGGGTTTCAGATTTTGGATGAGTACCAGTTTTTGGAGTGAGGGGATTTGCCTGACCTTAGCTTCAAGGGAGCTAAAATGTCAACTGCTTCACCCATCATTTTATTAGAGATGGCTGATAGCTCTGAAACAGAATTGTACTGGGTTATGGCCTCTGGGGTAAGCTTTCGAAGATTCCGGCAAATTACTTTCTCCCGTGGTTGTTAGGTATTCTTTTTAATATTGGCAATGGGCAGATCACATTTTATGAAGGAGTGATCTGACCAAGGGCATGCTTGAACTTCAATCTCCTTGGGTTGAATGCCAAGTGTAGACCCAAGTGTAGAATTCTGCCCCCAGCGTGTGTGGGTTTCAGAATATTTTGTGCAAAGTCAAGATTTTGCAACGCAATCTTTGTTGCTTTGGCCAGAGAGTCTGTTTGATCATGAAAGCCTAAGTTGAAGACTCCAACCACTACCACTAGAGATTTGGGTTTGAGTGTGACAGAGATTATCTCACACAGATTCATGGTGAAATCTGCCATAGGGGAAGGGGGCCGATACAGAATACACAACTTAAGTGTGGTGTTGGGGTTCAGACCAATTTTTACTACTACAGTTTCACAATTTTCAGCTCCACATTGTTTACTTGTCTGATGGAGAGGTTGTTCCTAAAGATAAGAGCCACTCCGCCCCCTTTCCCATTCTGCCTATCTACCCTGAGGATATTAAAACCTTTAGGTATGGCTAGAAGGAGCGAGGGACCAGCTGCATCATGCAACCATGTCTCAATAATGGCGCAAGGGTCAAAGTTTTCAGCTATTATGTAGTCTGCGACTTCAGCCACATGCCTGACTAATGATCTTGTATTGAATAGAAGGCATTTTAGAGTTGATAAGCCACTGTTCAGAGCACAGGGATTTGGCACCCCGTCTCCTGACTATTAGCTACCCGGAATGATGCAAAGGTGCTTCTATGGGGGATGTCCAGCATTTTCGCTGGCCCAGGAGCCATAGCTGAAGGGAGGAGAGGAAAAGATAAAATGTAACAACTCCTAGTCCCTAACCCCTTTCTATGCCGGGTAGCGCTAGTACTAAGGCCAACAAGCAGTGAAGATCCCAGAGTCAGAAAAGCAGGTGGTAACCTACCAGTGGAATTCACCTGACCAGAAAGGAGTAGAGTGTCCACACACGTCCGAGCTTTCACGAGAAAAGGCAAAAACTGGCCTGGCCAATGTGCCGGAGCTGACTCGCCACAGATGCAGTTAAGTTGCTGCTAAGCAGCTTGGAAAACTACAGAAAATGCGTGATTGACATAGAGCAGCTTCAGACGCAAAAACAGATCAGGCTGAAAGGATACAATATGATACAAATCGTCTAACTAATTTGACTGCAAAATTAAATCTACTGGGGTAATTGAAGTAGTTAAAGGACTGGGTTAACGCAAAAGGTAACACACAGTACAATTAAAATAAATTCAGTCACTCATGCACTCCTTTTTAAACAAATGAATCCCCGCGCACACAGGAATTGACATAGAATATACACAGGTTTAGAAGGGACTTTGCCATTTTTAGATTTCCTTTTGGTTTTACCTTTATCAACATTGCTCTTAGATGAACTGGGTTAACCCATGCTGCTATTTAGAACATTCTGCATAATCTTGTCTTTACATCATCCAATTCAGACACTGTCAGTAACAACTGTTCCTCCGTGGACCCATTATTCCTCTTCCCATTAACAGACTCAGACCCATACCTAGACGCAAGAGGGTCTGCATCCTCAGGTAAGTGGGCCGAAGTCCAATTCATATTGCGCAAAATGTTATTAGGCACAACCTGCACAATTTGGCCACATTCCATTGAATTAACTTCAATGCTACAGGCGTCCTCATTTGAATTAGCATGTTCCTTGAGGTCCTGACTGGCAGCAGTAATCAATCCTTCTAATAAATTAATTTGCGCGCACAATGAAACGTCACATATTTAAAAAATAAGAACGTGATAACCCCTGTCCATCGAACTTAACAAATGTGATAGTACCATTGCATGCATGATTATGACCATATCCATTCTCTTCAATAGTCTGTTGCTCTGCATGTGACAATCCATTTGCAGGGCATGGTGGAGTATTTAAAATCCTCAAATCTTCAACACTGATTGCATTGCCTCTTTTTCACTTACGGAGCATATATCAATTACAGACAAGATATCAATTTGGGTATCAGGTATCAGCACCTCAGTGATGACCTCCAGTTTTTGCTAATTATTAGATTTCAAGTCCAACGATAAACGTACTCATTTGCTTAATTCATGTGAAATGGTGGAAGCTAGAACTGAAACATCACAAACCAAATCCTGGTGCCCCTCTACAATTCATCCCTGTAGCATCCAGCTCTCCAGGTACACGGAAAGGATTCACAGAGCAGCTAGGTTTTTGATCCACCAATTGATCCTTTGTGCAGCCAGACGAAACAACTACGAAATATGATCGGGGATCCATTAAGCTGCCTGCTAGGGGTATGTCGCAGACAGTCGTTCCTGGTCAGAGGTCAATCCATGCTCGCTAGATAACGCGTGAGTGGTGATACTTGGTACTTTAACTGTAGCAACTGGCTCTTGCCCCTGACCATTATCTAAGATGTCAGAACCAGTGGTTAAAACAGCCAACATAATATTTTCTGTGGGTTCGGATTTTTGCTCCTTAAAAAAAAAAAACATGGTGCTAACCACATGGAAATAGGCATGAGAAGATACATTACAGATTAAATTCAGTCCTACCATTGTAGGCTTAGCGCTAGCTCCTTCCTTCTGCACACCGATATGCCAATCATGTTACTGTTATGACTACTGCTGATACTGCTGACACACTGTGGACCACAGCAGGCCACTCCTCGTGCCACTTCGCGGTGCGCTCCGTGTGAGATTGATGTTTAAATAACAATGTAGCAGAGCTCCTGCTCTGTAAGCCGCCTGCTCTCAAGTTCTGCTTTGTGGCAGTCAGCAATTCTTGTGTGTATCTACTGTGTCTCCCCCTTGTAATACACACCAGCCTTCAGTGGTTCAGTACTCTATTTTGCCCTCTATCTGAGTCAGGTCTATTTTCTTTTGGCAAATTGTGTGGAAATTATTATAGAGCCAATGACAGTTGTTCTGTATTTATAACAAGGCTAAATTAGCCGTGAATAGATCACTTTTTGGGTGGTTTATAACTTTAACAAATGTGCATCTTTATATATAAAACAAAGTTGTTTTTGTTTGTGAGATTATACATGCTGTGGATCTTGGGGACATAACTCCTCATGAACTGTGAGGTCTGGTGTTATGTATTTTACCTGGAATATTCTTTATTTCATTGCCAAATTATTACAACTATTTCTAGCTCGATAGGTCATCCCGTTCCCGAGATAATATATATATTTTTTTTGTCATTACTTTTTTGTGGTGTTCCGTGCACCATCTACAGGTCATTTGTAGAAAGTGGTCATCATTGCGCTGTCTATGCTAAACAGGTCTTGCCTTGTCCATTTTTTTAGAAGAGAGTTTGGGTGTCTTTCTTTCCATTGATTTGTTTTGCAATAAACTCAATACGTGTTCATTTCATTAATTAATTGAACACCACATTTGTATTTACCTCTAATTTAAATTCTCAAATTAATATCATATTTGCATGCTTACTCTGATTATTTGCAGTGTGTGTTTAGCAGCGAAAATGGCTAACACTGCTAAAAACACTGCAAATAATCAGAGTAAGCATACAAATATGATATACATGTGAGAATTTAAATCGGAGGTAAATGACCATTTGGTGGTCAATTAATTAGTGAAATTAATTAGTAAAATGCACATGTATTTACAATATTTGCTCATCTTTTTCGGTGGAATATGAAAAGAAATCTGAGAATGGACATCACAGGGCGATGCCGGGTACTTAAGCTCCTTAATATATAAATCTGCCAATTAAAGTTTTGGTAAATTATAGAGAAAAGTATTACTTCCACCGACTGTTCAAACCACTTTACAGATGTGATATATATTTGTCAGAAGTACAAGGCATTTGGTCCAAAAGTATGATTTTGCTAATTTGGTTTAATACATCATGCATATTATTTAAAATTGGACAACAGCAGCCAATAAAACAATTAGTTATATCTGGGCTCACATAAAACAATCCAAAGAGCCACATATCTACGACTTCTGGGAAGGGGTGGACTTTCCTATGTTGATCCAAACATGGGAAATTATATTGGCTTCTTAAAGGGAGCCATTTTGGTTTGGTGCCAGGGTCAGACCATGTTTCTGATCAGACCCCACACTTCAAACATTTAAAAAGGGGTATATTGTTGTCTTCTTTGGGTCACCCCAACCCTACAAGTGGTGATTATGCGCAAGAGACCTACAATTTTACTGAACACTCTCCAATAATAAAGGGCCTGTTTGCACCTGGGATGTGTAGGCTGCTGGGAGGAACTGCCCTGGTAAAAGTGGCATGGTTGGTCAGGCAGGGCAAATGTCCTTGCAAAAGTTGGAATGGATAGAACGGATAGAGCAGATGGAACGAATGGAGCAGATTGGAGTGGATGGAACAGATGTAGAAGATGGAACAGGTGAATTGGATAAAACAGATGGAGTGACGGAACGGATAGAGCACATGGAATGAATAGAGCGGATGGAACAGATCGAGCAGGTGGAACAGATGGAGTGGATGGAGCAGATGGAGTAGATGGAACGGATAGAGCAGATAGAATGAATAGAGTGGATTGAACAGATCGAGTGGATGGATCGGATGGAGTGGATGGATCAGATGGAGTGGATCGATCAGATGGAACGGATGGAGTGGATGGAACGGATGGAGTACATGGAACGGATGGAATGCATGGAACGGATGGAATGCATGGAATGGACGGAACAGATGGAGTGGATGGAACAGATAGAATGGATGGAACGGCCTTACTGAAAACCACCATATCACACTACCATGCTTACTCTCTCCTACACACAATCACTCAAATAGAACACAGCGCTATTATGACACATTCGGTATAGCTGTTCTCATACTAACACCCGCCACATACTCCTCATCATCCTAATTAAACACAGCTAGCTGAGCACACACCACTAGCCTAAGCGTCTCCTCAGGCCTAATGCAGCCAGAAATCAGTCTGGGTGTCAACCCTCCAGAACGAACACATATTACTGACCTCCCAACCACCACACCTACCACTAAGAGGCAGCTATCATGCAAGTGCCACACCAGCTGCACACATGTCCGGTGCAGCCACACTGCTTATGACTCTCTCTCTCTCTCTACTGACTTGAACTTTGGTTCCCGATGATGTTCAACCTACCAGCCCTTTGAGATCATACCAATGATACATAAGGCACTATATAAATGCAAAGTAACGTAACATAACATAACAATGTTCTAAGTCTGGAAATGGGCCCCTGTCTCGGCCACCAGCCATGGCCACAATTTGTGCTAGTACACACTTTTGATAGATATATCATTCAAAAGTAAATTTAAATTCAATTAAAATATGTTTGTTAAAGGGACATTATGAACATACATTTGTTAATTGGACATTATTGACAAAGTTATATTAAAAGCAAATCAACATTTGGGAAAAAACCTTAAGTGCCCAACATATTTGCCAGTTATGATTTCCAAAGCAATCATAACTCTACCATTGCAAAACAACTATAGCTCACCCATCAACATACCCTAATAATGATGTTGCATATGCCAGCTAAAATGATATGTTTATGTTTGATCTTTTAATACACTTGTGTGCATATCCCAGTGGGAACCTGGCAGTGCGACCTCTAGCTGAGCACAGATGTAAAAACCATTGAAGGTTGATATATAAAAATATAGAATTCAACAGAAAATGTTTTTCCTTTCGTTTTTTGCAAATTGTCTCAGTGGAGTCCACCAAGAGTATCTCAGTGGGGAGCTCGTTTCACAGACTGGGTCCCATACCAGAGAAGCATCGATTGAGCGAGGGGTAACCAGCAAGATGCCTTGAGCAAGGTGCAGACTTCAGAATCTTGGCTGGTTGGATCCCTTTCTTACGGGAAGCAAGGTATGAGGGTACATGCACATTCCTACACTTCGTTCATAACTTGGGGAACGAAATAGAGGTAACTAAAAAAAGGTTAGGGTAATTATTCATTTAATGTGATGGACCAAAAACAAATAAATAAATAAAATGTCGCGGTTTCTCACTGGATTCAGCACAAGGAGAAAAGTTGGGTATGGTTGTTTTACAGTGGTGGTGGAGGAGTAATGGTTACTTTGGAAACTATAATTTTAAATGATTTTGCAATGATGGATGTGCACACACGTCTGCAGGTACACACGTACACATAACATATAACACACTATACGAATTTAAAACTACTAATGCATTATAATTGATGTAGTTACCCGCTGGCCAGTTTGGAATACTATTGTATCATCGCATGCACTTAAGTCCAAAAGTGGACAAGCGCATACTTGTCAAACACGGATCGAAATTGCATCTAAGGTCCTAGGTGGAACATAATTAAGGTCATGCAAATGTCAATTTAAATGTAAAATGTGAACACATGCAAAAAACAAGGCTTGCAATTTTCTGAGGGAACATTATTAGAAAAGTAACCTCGGACGAAAAGAGACATCTTTTGTTAGAATGATGTGATGATTTGTAAAAGAAAGCACATTATGCGGACAATCAGAGAAATTGACAATTGAAGACATTTCAAACGCATCCCCGTTAGACCTGTTGAAACAATTTGTAAAATCATGTCTAAGTGATGTACGAACAAAGGTGAAAATTATATCAAATGAAAAAGATCACCAGCAGACTAATACTCTTGCTTTAAAATCTTAATTATTCATTATCACATATTATACGTTGTACTAAAAATAATTCTACACTTCTACCAGACGATGACAGCACAAAAATGTGCTATGTTTTTAAATAGATTATGTTGAAATATGTATATTACAGAACCCACCTGAAATTACCATTTACTCTTAGTTAAGGATGGAATGAAAAACACAATAAAAGTTCTGAGGCTTATTAACTTGGCTTTCACCCCTGCTGTGAGGGAGGACATGGCCATAACAGTGTGCCAGCCTGAGCCACAACGAGGGTTGGGGCCCGTTACCGGCATTTCTGCCCTTCCATTCGCACCCCAGATTTATCCTGGGTGTGAATGGTTTCTTTTTTATTTCCTTTGGGAGATTGGTGTCGCTTGCACAGCCAATCCCCTGAGGGAAAGAAAAAGAAGGATGGCTATCACAATAGGTAAAAGGGACTTAGTCTTTTTTTTCATTTCAATGCCATCGGCCGGGAGTGGAAGGACCACCGGGACCTGAGAACAAAGCTCTGGTCCAGCAGGTAAGTGGATGGGATAGGGCTGCGGAAGGGGTAAGGTTTTCTGGGATGGTCAGTGGGGAAGGGAGGCAACAGGGAAAAGCTCCCTGTTGCTTTCCAACAAATCTAAAAAAAGAAAGAGGGCGTCACCCAGGGAAGGGCCTCGGAGGTCTGGAAACAGCAGGCCGAGAATGTGTGTTCACGGCCACTGTTCAAGCCACCTGATTGCCTGAGTGCCCTTCCCCATGTGCGAATATAATAATGCCCTTGCACTTTATGCCATGACTTGTCTTTTCAAGTGCAAATATTAAAGTGCGAAAGATACTGGGTAAACACATCCATTAATGCATCCTCAGTATTTCCTAGGAGCTCATAAATTGTAAATGATAGGAACATTCTGAATTCACAATTGCCTTTGTGAATTTAACAAAAACATATATAGATCTGTATTTGTGTAAAACTGTATCATGCGCGCAGCAAAAATCTGTTGTGGTTATCGCCCAAAGACTCTACTAAAAAAGATATATTATCACTAATGCATTCAAATTTTTATGAAGTTTTCAGACTTGGGGTACATTTTTTAAAATGTGCATGATGGGGACCACTTATGTTTGCATTCACACTCACATGCACTGTGCAATTCCGCTAGTAGAGCTACATAATGCAAACCATAGGGACTCATTCCAAGAACCCCGGCCTGGTAAAAATGCCGGAACAATTGCCAGTTATAACGATACCAGCATTTTTTCCAGACTGGGGAAACCTGAGTTTGCCAGTGGGCACTCTGATCTAGTGTCAGGCCTGAACTGCCAGTAGCTCAGGCCCCTACTGGCAAAGAAATGCCAGAATCACTGACACCGGTACAACCAGTGCCAGTAATTCCAGCACCCCCACTCCTATGGAGTCCTTTGGGACTCCATGGAATGGGAACTTACCGGAGTCTCTGCCGCTCATATTATCTCGGTAATACCGGGATATTGGGTGGTGGAAAATGGAAGGCAGTTTCACAGGTATCCTGGTGGTAATTCTGGCAGGATACCGGCAGGTATTGTACGATCGGACCGAAAAAAAAGGTCCGACCATACAATACGACTGAAAAATGCTACCACCAAAGGTTCGAAAACCAAAAGTTCGAACCTTTGGTGGTAGCATTACAGGTAAGTAAAATAAATAAAATTAAAAAAAAAGACTGCTGGGTTGTCCCCCCGCAACACCCGTGCTCACTATACTGGCCGTCATTCCGAGTATGGAGGTAGTCATGGTGCTTTTTGCTCCATGACTGCATCCCATACCGGTACCGACTCCGGTTTGGTGAAAGGGGGACTTACCGGTCCAGTCCGACCTTGGTGGGACTGGTAAATCCCCATTCAACAAACCATTCACCATTCCCATTTGAGCCCCCATAGGGCTCAATGGGAATGGGAAAGTAGCTAATAACGGTACCACAAATTGCAGTACCATTATTAGCTCTAAAGTCCCTTAACGGGTCCCATCCTTAACACCTGGTCAGACCAGGCGTTAAGGAAGGGACTCGCTAAGCGGACTCGGAATAGGGCGCAAAGGGATTACCGGCACCGATAATCCCTTGGCGCCCAACTCGTAATGAGGCCCACTGTGTGGTATAGTGAGCGGGTGTTGTGGGGGACACCTCTACAGCACACCCGCGAAAAAAAAGACAAAAAATGCGGGCTGCTGGGATTTCTCCCGCAACACCCGCTCGGTATACTTTACAGTATAGTGAGTGGGGGTTGCGCGGGAAACCCCTGCAGCCCCCGTAGTATGTAAGTGTGTTCGCATGAGAAAGTTGCAAACTTTTGGTAGTTCGCACCTTTCTCATGTGAACTTTCCGGCCGCGGCAAAATCTGCTGCGGTCAGATCACTTAGAACTATATCGGCAAAACTGCAATGAGGGTGATAGTGTCAAACCTAGCAATAGTAGGTTAACATACTTTTACAATGGTGCAATCGCATTGAAAAGGCTTTTGTAAATCATGCCCTTTAAATGTCTTCTGCAATGAATAGTTCTTAGTGGAATGTACAGTGGATGCCTATGGAGTCAGTCTGCTCTCAGCATGTGTGAAAAACACATAAAATCCATATGACTGCAATGTGTTTTATTAATGTCCTACCGGTGTAAAATCATTTGGTGTTGACAAGCAGAGCGAGAAAGGCAGGCAGACAGGTAGATCTCATTCTTTGCATTCTTTGCCCCCACTGTGACTATAAACTTTACATCTGTTTTGATCAATTGGTTTAATATTCGTCATAATTAGAAAATGGCCCCTGAGAGTTCAAACCTTGGTGACCTCTGTTGTATTCAAGCAGCTGTAGATAAGTATTGTCTATTTGTTGAGTATAGTTCACAAATGTAATCAGAATATTTGGCCATGTAGACATCTCATAGAAAAAAAGACATACTTGATTTTGTGCATGAGAATCAGCACTCCAAATCAAGTAGCCAGATGACTAGTGAAATAATCTACTACAGAATTAAAAAAGAGCCACCTCCTGCCTATCACAGGCTTTAAAAGCACAGACAGGATATGATTCTAATGAGAGAATTTGCAAACAAAGTGATGCACTTTTCAGTTTGAATCAATATAATGAAGGAGGTTAGATAGAGCACTAGATTGCGCATGTCACTGCACTGATAATGGGTGAGTTAAGAGGATCCTGCTGCCAGTGAGTAGGTTCTTGGTAGACGGTGCCATTCCATCTGTAGTTCGAAAATGTAGTTTGGATAAGAGTGGGTAAGAACCTAGGTCACATAGGCGCTGGATTAGTAAAGAGTTAACTGTATATTGTTATTCATTTTTTGGAAGAAAATTTCGAGGAGTCTTGTTTCTTAGTGTTGTGGTGATTTTATTGCACAGTTCAGCCTCCTCAAGGTATGCTTGGAGGGTCAACCTCTCCCAGAATGTATTTATTTCCTTGGTGGAAAGTCTTTTGAGTTTGAAAACATTTTGGGCCTCATTACGACCCAGGCGGTAACTTACCGACTCCGCCATGGAGAAAGGGGGAATTACCACCCCATTACAAGGTTGGCGGGGCGGTAATTCCCCCTTCCTCCATGGCCCTTTCCCATTACCATTTTTGCCCCATAGGGCTCAATGGGAATAGGGACGGCGCTAAGTACGGTACTGCAAATTGGAACCTGCTGCCAGTGTGTAGGTTCTTGGCAGACAGTGCCCTTCCATCTTGAAATGTAGTTTGGAAAAGAGTAGGTAGGAACCTGGGTCACATAGTCGCTGGATTAGTAAGGATATTGTTATCCATTTTTTAGAAGAAAATTCAGAGGAGTCTTGTGTCTTAGTGTTGTGGTGATTTTATTACAAAGGTCAGTGTGCTGAAGGTAAGTGTAAAGACTGGAGTAGGGTATCTGTACTTCTGCCCCCTATATGGTAGCGTAAAGGCACAGAACACATCAACAAGGCTCACAATTTGGTAAAACGTGGCGAGCAGCCAGGTTTAAGCTTTCAGGAGGTAATGCAGGCAGGTTCCTAAGTACAGTGTTTCCCCAAATCCCCCCACAAAGGAATGTCCACACACTGGCCCTCATCACGAGTTGGGCGGTAATGCCGGCAGTATTACCGCTGGTGCTATTAGCCCTACCGTCAAACCCCCCGGTGCTATTAGCGCCGGATCATGGATTTGGTGAAACGGTTAGTGCCCATTCCCCGTTGGGCCCATCTGGGAATTCCTCATTCCCCATTGGGCCCAATGGGAAAAATGTGTGCTATTACCGCCAACGGATTTCCCGCTGGCAGTAATAGCGGCGAAAATCATCAATTTTGCCGTGGATTTTCCCCCCAGCTTATAGCTCGGTGGAAATCCACCAAGGCCATGATCGGTGGACTCTTAAATGCAGCAGTAATAGCTCTACCGCTGCATTTAAGGGTTACCGACAAACTCGTGATGAGGCCCACTATGTTAGGTGATAACACAGCTTCTTTATATAAAATAAGGTGTGATACCACTACCAAATATATACATATAAATAATTACTGTCTATGGCGTACCACACATTACTTAAATCCACTAATAGATGCAGACAGTTTTAAATAGGCAGGTGGATTCTTAATTTAGGTGTACAAGCATAGAATAGGAAATAAAGGCAGGTTACGTATGAACAGTACCAGAATGCTTTCTTTAGACTAGACAAGTAATTCTGAGTGAGGATCCCTCACTTTGGCAACCTGTAAGGGAAAAGTTAGGGAGTAAATGATGTTGTCTTTTACAGCTCAGTCTAATAATGTTCAATAAATTTGTGCTTTTTTTTAATAGGTTCTACCACCCCAAAGTACCTGAGAGGCCACAGGAGAGCAGGATCCAATACGAATCTGGGACCCCTGGACAACTCTTGTGATGTTATGTTATAGGTACTTGTAGATAGCACATACACCTGAAGGCATCAACGCGCTAGCCGGCAAACAAAACTGACTAAAGACCTATAACAAGAAGGTTTTAAGAGAGTGACGAAAGGCCAAATGATCAGAGGTAGCTTGTATAGAGTACGGAAGAGCATTCCAAGCCTTTGCCGCAGCAACAGAAAAGGTGCGACCACCCACACAGGAAAGTCTGAACCGGGGGACAAGAACCAGAAAAGAAGATTGGGAATGGAGAGAACGAAAGGGAACATATGGAGGGGACTTTTCCTGAAGATATTCCACCCCCACCTTGTGAAAAGCACGATGGATGATGCACAAAGATTTTTAAAAAACACGCTTCTCAACCGGTAGCCAATGAACCTGTTGAAGTAGAGGGGCCATATGTGCCCCCAGAGGGGGATGAAGAACAGACCTAAAGGCAGCGTTCTGGAGGATCTGAAAACAGTTCATCAAATAGCGCGGTCGACCAAGGTAGAGTAATCAACCACAAGAGCAGCCACAACCGGAGCCTGAAGTTGAGCCGGGATGAAGGGGAGGACTTTCTGCAAGATTTTTTATTTGAAGTGACCAGCACTGCAAACAGACGTGAGCTGGTCCTCCATAGAGAGGGATGCAGGGATTTGTACACCCAGATTCTTTACTGAGTGGGCAGGTATGGGAAAGGGGCCTAAGGATCTGGGCCAGAAATCAGCTGTCCAAAAAGAGAGGGGGTTCCCAACAACCAGAACCTCCATTTTGTCACCATTAAGTTTAAGCCAGTTCGCCACAATCCAGGAGCCCAGGTCATCAAGGAAACCCCTGAGCCGTGCTGCAGTATCTGACCGAGAAATATCAAGACGGACAAGAATCTGCATATCATCAGCATAGGAGTAGCACTTGAAACCATAGGACTGAATAAGGTAGAGAAGTGGCCTAATGTAAATATTGAATAACGTTGGTGATTCAACTGATCATTAATCAAACATGTGCCACTAACAGGAGGCCTAATATGATGAATACTATGACAAACACCTGTGTTTAATATTTTGAGTAGCAAAAATGTGTTTAGAATTCTCCTCATTTCCATTTTTATCTTTTTTCCACTGTGTTTGTCGAATCCCTACCTAACCCCACCCCCCAAACCGCACCCAATTGCCTGTGGTTTATTTTCATTGAATCTGTATGCTTAACTGTGGTTTTACTCTGTATTGGGTTTCTTCTTAATTTGTCAAACATGCAACCCTCAAGGTTATCAATACGTTAAACCACGCTATTTTATTTAATTTTATTTCCCTTTTCAAAACATATTTGTTTTAATATTGCTCTTGTATAATTGAATGTTACACTATGTTATTTTCTTTTTGTTGGGGAAATAAATAGATTTGCCCTGATTTGAAAAAGATACAGAGATGTGTGGAAACGTGTAATCAGAAAGGGCCTCTATTAAACCTTTGTTGAATCACTACACCTGATAAGTGTCAGAAAATTTCTTATGGCGCAGTAAGTGATGTGTAAGAAAGACATTCAAGTCAACATATGAAAGGAGAATGTGAGCGATAAATCAAGGATAGCACAGCGATTCAAACTAGATGAGGACATGTTGAGAAGTGTAGCAGGAATAGAAATAGGAAGAGGGGGCAAACAGGGAGGAATAGAAGAGTCAGGAAAGAAAGGGACCACACAGTTGGAGGGGTTTAGAGGGGGCAATGATCTGCCATCCAAGACTAAATAGCAACCAGGCAAGCGGACAGCAAGAGTAGAGTGAATAGTAGAAGAGAAAGAGGAGAAGGAAAGGAAAAGCTGTGTATTGCCCACATAGAAGTGGTGAGAAAGGGTGTCCGGTCAAAGGGTCGACTACAAAAGGGTCGAATGGTCAAAGGATCGACACCAAACGACCGAAAACAAAAGGATTGATTTTTTTTTTAAATTACATTTTTTGGGGGGTTTTTGTTTAGGGAAAAAAAAGTGTTTTTTACCACAAAAAACGGGGATTGGGGGCAACCCCTCGCCCCCAAAAACAAAATGTAAAAAAAAAAAAAAAAATACATTTCGATCCTTTTGTTTTCAGTTCTTTGGTGTCGACCCTTTGACCATTCGATCCTTTAGTTGTCGATCCTTTGACCTATAACCGTGAGAAAGACCAAAGGATGAGATAACAGAGGCAAGAAGACTTGTGTAATGGGAGAATAAGAGCAGACCTAAGACTGAACTCTGGGTGTCACTAATATGAAGAGAGAGGACAGAAGAGGTTAGGCAGGCTCATGAGACAGAATATGCACGATTAGTGAGGTAAGAGTGAAACCAGTCAAGGACAGAATCCGTAAAACCAAGAGAGTAAAGTGAACGGAGAAGAAGAGAGTGATCGAATGTGACGAAAGCTGCTCACAGGTCGTGAAGAACCAGGTATGTCGATTGCTTAGAGTTGCGAGCAGAAAGAAGAGAGTTGCAGACAGAAAGAAGGGCAGTTCAATTGAGTGAAAGGTGCGAAAACTGGATTTGTGTAGGTGAAGAAGAGAGGCAGTAGTGATATGAGTAGAGACAACACATTCCAAAAGTTTGGAAAGACAAGGAATGAGTGATATAAGATTGTAATTAGAGGGGAGAGAAGAATCCAAAGAGGGTTTTTAAAGAATGTGACATATAGTAGCCTGCTTGGATAAAGGGAAAGTGTTAAAAGGGAAGGGGCAGCAATAGTGTGGACTTTGGAAAGAAAGGCAGAAATACCTGAGGCAGAGAGAGTATGAAAAGAAGTCATAAGGTTGAGGGGAAGAGAGGATGACTTTGAAGAAAGGGCAATAGAAGATCGGAGGAGAGTGACATTCAAGGAGAAATAAGAAGCAGAGTCTAAGGACAAGAGTGAGGAGTATGAAGAGGGATCAGGGAGAAGGAGAGAGAATATTTTTCAATGTTTGGAAAATACAATGATGGTGAGAAGAAAAGGGGTTAAGAAGATCAGTATAATAAAGTTGCTCAGCAAAGAATAATACATACACAGTGTTAGAATATGTGTGAAGAGAGGTGAGATAAACAAGGACAAGAGGAGATTGGGATTTCTCCCATGGGCGTTCAGCACAGTGCAAGATGAGTCTCGAAGAGCAAAGGACAGCTGAGGAGAAAAGTGGGGCCAAAGATCCAATAGAAAGACTCATCAGAGTATTAAGGAGGAAAAGAGAAAAAGAATGTGGAAATGAAGGTAAAAGTGTCAAAAGAAAGGAGTTCCTGGTGAAGGAAAGTGGGAGAAGAGAACAATATGGAGAAGAAGGGGTGAATGAAAAAGATAGGCGAGAGTGGTCAGGTGAGTACATACAAAGAGCAGATACAGAGGTGATGAAGAAGAGAAAATCAAGTCCAAAGAGGAGCCTAAGATATGGGAAGGGGGTTGGAACATTAAAAAGATGGTAAGAGTCGAGAAAGGTGAGGAGAGGGAGCAAAGAGTGAATAGAGGACAGATACAGATTTAAATCACCAAGAAGAATTAGAGGGCCACATAGAGTAAGGAGAGATGGGCAAAGAAAGTAAAGATTCTCAACAAATTTAGAGAAAGAGACTTGGTGAAATAGGAAAAAGAGGAAGATTGGGAGAAGAAGTCAAAATGCAACAGGAGCAGTGGTAAAGAATGCCAATACCACCCCCTCGACTATTAGGATGGGGTGTGAGAGAAAGAGGTAGAAAAGGAACAGAGGTCAGCTGGAGTAACAAGATTCATGGGAGAGAGACAGGTGTCTGTGATACAAAGTATACCACAGTTAAGACAAAGAAAGTATCAAGGACCGAATTGGCTTTATTACATATGGAAATCACATTCCAGAGAACAAAGTTAAGGAGAGACAAGGATGAGTAAAGAGAAGAATAGTTAAGATTTGTTATATTGTGAGATGAATCATGGATAGGGGGGGAGAGAAATATAGTAACTGGTTATTGAGAAGACATACCAAGAAGAAGACAGAAAAAGGATTGGAGAAAACATAAAAAGGGAACGTGGGAGAAAACCATATAATGAGATGGAAAAGAAAGTACCACAAAGCTTTGATAAGCATGGAGGCCCAACTATGAGGGGGGTTCAGGTGCAGAGAGCGACGAAAGCCAGGAGCAAGATTGCAGCATGGGGACCGAGGTGAAAAGCAGCGATGCCAGTGGCAATGAGAACTGAAAAGTACAGGCATGATAGTTAATTGAAGAGAAAGAAAGAGTAGGGAAAATGTACCACTGCCAGCTGCGGACAGCAGTGACTTGTCTGTGACTTTCCTGTTTAAATGACCTCCAGACCACTGTAGCCAAGAAGGGTGAGGGACTTCAGATGGCATGAGTGGGCAGAGCCGGATGCTCTGAGCCAGACAGCTCGTGAGGCGGCACTGCCTCCAGGTGAATCAGAGTCCAGTCACAGGCAGGGCAACAAACGCCACAGAGCAGACAATTCTCCCAGGATGACAGGGGACACCAGTCGTGGCAATCATAGCTGAGCATGGCAGGTAAGGCACCTTCCTTTCCTGTTCTCTTCACACTGTGGGTAGTCAGTGAAGGGTCAGTGGCAAAGGGCAGCTCCCCTCTGGGATGCTCCCACTCCCTGTTTGTCCCTGTTCACCAATGGACGCCAGACAGAACATCCTGCAAATACAACTCAGTTGAGGTGGTACGGCCAGTGAGCACAGCTATTACAGTTCTCCAGTAAAACACTGCCACAATTACATTAAACCCATTTGCTTCTAGCATGATGTTGGCCTACGCTGTACACTCACCTATTAGCCTATGTGTTCAACTCTAAAGGATCTAGAGGGTAGGTAGAGCATGACACTTGGAAGTATATTGAAGTTAGCCTTGTAAATCATAGAAACATTGTCAGGGTGGCCAGCCCATTCCGCATGGATGAGTCATGGAGGTGGTGCATGTCTCGCACAAACTTTGAGCCCATGCAATGTATTGTTCTTAGATGAACTCTGGGGGTTGGAAAAGTATTGCACTTAGATGGATTATGGGGTTGGGCAATGTATAGCAATTGGATGGATTTTGCCTGTGGCCAATGTATTGCACTTGGATGGATTTTGAGGGTAGGCAGTGTATTGCACTTGGATGGATTTGGGGGGTGGGCAATGTATAGCACTTATATGCAGTCTTTTGCACTTAGATGGATTTTGGGGGTGGGCGATTTATTGCACAGATTGTGGGGTTTACACGATGTATTGCACTTAGATGCATTTTGTGTGTGGGTAATGTATCGCACTAAGATGGGTTTTGTGGGTAGGCAATGTATAGCACTTAGATGGATTTTGGGGTGGGCAATGTATTGCACTTAGATGGATTTTGGGGGTGAGCAATCTATTGCACTTAGATGGATTTTGAGGGTGGCAATGCATTGCACTTGGATGGATTTGGGGCTAGCCAGTGTAATGCACTTGGATGAATGTTGGTGGTGGGCAGTATATTGCAATTAGGTTGATTTTGGGGGTGGGCAATGTATTTCACTTAGATGGATTTTGGGGGTTGGCAATGTATTGCACTGGAGGTATTTGTGAGGTGGCCAACGTGTTTAACCACATCATTAGAAAGTGGGCTATTGCTTTTGCTCTTAGATGATTAATAAGTGTAGCCAAGCTTTTTTGATCTGTGAATATCCATTAGGGTAGCCAACATGTTACACTTAGAAGACGTATGTGGTTTGCCATTGTGCTGCACATGTAATAATTCAGGAGGGTGACCGGGGTGTTTCTCTCAGAGGATTTTGTTAGGGTAGCCACTGTATTGAACAGACTGTAGCCAGGGTGTTGCACTTAGCCGAGTCTATGGGCGCAACCAAATTGCGGATTCTTGGTGATTGCAGAATGCATTCCATTACAGGTAATGAAGGTGTGCCTTTACGGTTAACTGGGGTCTTGAATATAGCACTTAACGTTAACTGGAAGTATGTACACTATATCCACCATAATGTATCAACCCAGATGTTTTGGAATTTGTGGAATATACCAATTCTAGGCTTTCAATTAATTATAACCAATGCATTTTTCCTATCACTCTCTGCGATTTTGGAATTAGGCAAAGGTGTGGCCACACTCCTGCATGCATCTGCTTTCACATACAACTCGAATGACACTTGTGCCCTAAGGATGTAGCTACCTTTGATGACAAAAATTTGAACTGTAGCTACACACATAACTGACTATCCTCTTTCACACACCATCCAGCATATCGTCCTTGTGTACATCTCTCCACCCATACACATGCAAATTCGACATGTGTGGCTAGCAGGAACTCGGCCAAGCCAGCATAACCTTTAATGACACACATATTAGCACCTACTAACTTTCCCATACTTTGGACTTCGGTCCCTCAGAGTACTTTCACCTACAGCATTTCGGGACCATATTTATGGTGAAAGGTGCTATTCAAATGACAAAAAAATTGAGACACAAATGAAAAAATCTTCTTCAAACTGTAGACAGCAGTGACCTGTCTGTGGCTTTGTAGGGGTTAGCCCCAGAAGCAGCCATGTCACTGCAGCTGAGAGGGTGGAGGATCTCCAGACATCAGAAGTGTCCAAAGTTGTGTTTTCTGAGCTGGACAGAAGGGGAGGGTTTACTCCGACTAAATGGATCACAGGGCAGTTAGGAGTAGGGTAGCAGTCAACACAGAGCAGGCCGTCCTCCCAGAATGACAGGAGCCACATAATGCAATGAACACGGCAGGGCAGGTATGCACCATCCTTTCTCATTCTCTTCACACTGTGGACAGCAGTGACATGTCTGTGAATTATCTTCAAACTAAAGTCTCTCAGTTTTACGGCAATTCTTAAAAAAAACAATTAATTTCTCAAGTCTTTTTTTATCATGGACTGGTTTTCCTATCAGTTCTCTACAAACCTAGATGTTTGTCCGAAGCAGAAAAAAGATTACGTTTTCTCATTACCTTGGGATATGTCTTGACATCCTCTTTTGCAGGGCAGCTGCACCTCCTCTCAAGGTTGTATTCAGTAATATGATGATGCTCCAATTTCTCTTTTGGACCTCCTGGCCCACCTTGTTATCCATGTCTTGGCTTGGTCACATTGGACCTTTACTGGGCCTTCTATTCACTTTGTTTATACCTTGCTGTGGTATTTTCTCCAATTTATTTACCATATCCTCTATATGTTCCCCCCAGATTCTGTAAGGTTGGCAACTAGCCCTCTCATAATCTTTGCCTTCCTTGGATCTTGTATTTCCCTGTGTTCACTGCAGAGCTCAATCACCCACCTCTTATTCTTGGACCAAGACTGTGTACCTGATTCTCCACTTTTATCTCTACAGGGAGGGTCGGTGGCTCCTATGGTGGCTGACACCCTTGTGTCAGCTCACTTATTGTTGTTCTCCGATGGCAGCCTTCTCAATGGCTCCTTTGTTACTTGGTTTTCTCCAGCTGCAGCCTTCTCATGGGCTTGCTGGTGCTTTCTTTGGCCTTATCTGGTGTTGCCCCACTCTTGGCGCCTCGACAGTCTTCTCCCTGGGTTTCTCCGATGGTAGCCTTCTCATGGCCTTGTCTGTTGCTCTTTTTCTTTGCTTTCTCTGGTGTCTGTCTCCTTGTGGGCCTGTCATTCTCTATTTCTCGGGTCTTCTCTGGCGACAACCTTCTTGTTGGCTTGCCGGTGCTTCTTTTTCAGGTTTCCTCTAGCAGCAGCCTGCTTGTGGTCTTGGCCAGAGTTTCTTTCTTGGGTTTTCTCTGGTAGCAGCCTTATCGCAGGCTTGTTGCTATCTCTCTCTCTGTTTTTTTTCTGGCAGTAAAATTACTTGTGTGCTTTCTGGTATCTTTTCTTCCTCTGCTGGTATCTTCCAATACATAAGTGGAGAACTTTGTCTGGCTGACAATTATTGGCAAGGAGCTTACTGCATGCTTCTCACCCACCACGTACCTTTTGTGGTCTTTCTTCTAGGCAGTGCTGATTCCACCCGATAAAAGGAGCATCTGATCTACTCGTCTCAACCCCAGCAGATGGATTCTATGTCAGCTAGTCTTATTCTCCATATACGGATGCAAAGGTGTTCATATGGGTTTCTGAAAGGAGAGACAACGTTCCAGTGCTTACAATACTGCACAGCTGAGTTGGCTTGACCATTAACGTTAGACAAAAATACAGGCTTTTTCACTTTGACATCCTCTGCAGCCCCCATATATGGCAGAGAACACAAGATCTGGATGAGATCTTGAGAAACACTAGGAGTTATTGTCCCCTAAGAGGGAATTGCTGCCACTGAGATGGCCTTCGCCTAACCCCCTACAGAGGGTCTTGCGTCACCTTCCTTGTCTCAATGAAGGTGGATACACCTTGGGGAGAAGGGACAAATACACCAGATTCATTACAGAATGCATATTGTGGCCCAGAGGATAGCTCAAGGGCAATGCGTTTGCTTTGGAAGCAAAACAACACAGAGCAGCACAGGTTTGAACCCCAGTCACGCACTTAGAGACTAGTCTTTTTAGTGCATTATAAAAAATGTATTCATTGTTGGGGAAGCCAGAAGCACTAGTTGTGGTAGAACCTGTTCAATCTTCAGAGGGAGGAGTGAGATTTTCTTATCAAAATGGAACAATTGAACACCATCAACAAGATGGGGAGGTCTGAACTCTGCAAAGACTCTAGCACTAAAGCACACACAGAGGTAGAGACAAGGAGAGTGAGGCAGATGGAAGGAGAGAAAGAGAGTGCTGGAAAAAGCACACCAGCCTTACACTATTGGTATATAAACCTGTATCAACTATTCTTATTACTGCTGTAAGAAGATGGCTAACCATAATAACCTATTGGTGTGATGTCACAAAGGCCTCTGCCACAGCCAACACAGAGCAAAATTGTTGGAACCATTGTAGCACCAAATGTAAGCAATAATTATACCGATTCCTTTTTTCCTAATAAGCTTTCTGTGATATTTTACAGTCATTCACTGATAAGTAAATTTTGTATGGTAATGTTAACTGTAGAGAAATCCAAGTTTCTAGCGCTCCTCCGTACTGAACACTATTCACGCATGTGATCCAAAAAGCAATTGTTGAACATATGTCAGAGAGTGGACCACCCCTGTCAAGCTCTCCTTTCTAGTCTCCAGCATGGGCAATGTCTTTTGGAGCAGATGGAATATGGGCCATATGATATGATATGATATGATATGATATGATATGATATGATATGATAAGTCATTGATAACGCACCTGTACACAAATGTTTCTAGGCATAACAAGAGAAGGGAGGGAATACAGAAGGAGGACAAGACAAACCATCTTACTAGGGCTTGTGTCATTCAGATCATGCAAGTGCTACAAAAATACCAAGTGCAGGGGGAAGGGAGAAGGGAAAGTGTCAGGGAGAGAAGGAGGAAGTACAATCAGGGTGGCAATGCTCTGAATAAGTGCAGCCAGGGTAGCGCGGCTCTGGGTAATGCAAAGAGGAAGGGGACTGAAGAGGTTATAGTTTCAGCCCCGTAGGCCTGGAGGCAGTGCAGGGGAGACTGATCATGAAGGAGCCTGGTACCCAGTGAGACTCTGCACGTAGCCAAGCAACCAGTCGGCCCCTCAGACAGTTGGTCAGCAGGGGAGGGAAAGAGAGAAAGCAGAGGAGAAAAGGAAAGTCTTGAGCTGCTTCCAGAACTTCAGGTGGTCTGGCTCAAGTTTGAGAGGTGCCAGGGAGGCCATTCCAGAGGCAGAGAAGAGAGATCTATTATGTACTCTCTGCCTCAGAGACATGGAGGTAGGTGAGCGGTGGGGTCGAGAAAGAAGGTATTTGGAAGAGAGAGTTGGATGTAGTGTGGGCTCCAGCCCCAAAAAGCCTTGTGGACAATGCAGAGGGTCTTGAACTTCATCCTTGCAGCCACTGGGAGCCCATGGAGAGATTTCAGGACTGGAGAAATAAGGTCTCTGAGCGTGAGGCCAAGGATAAGTCTTGCAGTCCTGTTCTGGATTATTTGCAGAGGGCGGAGAGTAGAGGAAGGAAGATTGAGAAAGAAGCTGTTGCAGGAGTCCTGCCTATAGAGAACCAGGTCTCGAGAGAAAACAAGCTTCTGGGGGACAGTGAGGAGGTGCAGCTGATTGTGGGCCTTCTTGGCAAGGTCTGTGATGTGTGGAGAGAATGAGAGGGTGGAGTCGAAGATGACCCGCAAGGTGTTTTGCCTCACAGGAAGGCGAAGGAACAGGGCCTAAGGAGGGAAGCCAAAGTGAATGAGGGAAAGAGGGAGCAGGGGTTCCATTGGGAAGTATCTCTGTCTTACTTGCATTAAGGCAGAGGTTGTTGGAGATGCACCAATCCGGGATCGTGGATAGACTGTCCGAATGAGTGAGAGGAGAGGATAGGAGGCTGAGGGGAGCCTGAAGGAGAATGGAGTGTCTTCTACATAACACTGAAAGTTAGTTGAGATGGTGGAGATCAGGTGGGCCAAGGGGGCCAAGTAGATATTGAAGAGCCAGGGTGAGAGGTTAGAACCATGGGGAACACCACAAGTGGAGAGAGAGGTCGTGGAGAGAAAGGACCCAAGTTGGACTTGGGAGGGTTGGTCTAGAAGGAAGGAGTTCAGCCACTCCAGAGCCCGATACATGATGGCCAGGTTCTCACATAGTCGCTTCATCAGCATGGAGTTGTTGACCATGTCAAAAACAGAGGAAAGGTCAAGGAGGATGAGGACAGAAGGAAGGCTGGAGTTAAGATGAGTGAGCAGATTTTCATGGGTTTTCAGGAGAGAGGTTTTATTTGCCTCTGGCTGCTCTGAAGCCAGACTGATGGGAATGGAGACAACCAACAGATTCAGTGTGGAGAGTAAGCTGAGAGAGGGACAGGTTTTCCAGGACTTTGCACAGGAAAGAAATAATTGAGATTGGGTGGTAGGTTGCCAGACTGGTAGGATCTGCAGAAGGTTTTCTGAGGAGTGGGTGTACAAGAGAGTGCTTGAGGAGAGAGGGGAAAGAGTGATTGCAGAAATCAGCCAAGGCTGGAGCAAGGGTGTCAGTGTGGTCCTTGATGGTTCTGGAGCAGCAGGGGAGCACCTTTTTGGAAGAACCTTTCATATATAAGACTTGTCTAGAAACCTTGTCAGGTGTTGTCAGAGGGAAAGCAGAGAAAGGAGGAGGAGAGGGAGAGGCGGCCAGAGATGACAGTGAGAGGTAGAGAGGGAGAGAAGAGTGAGGACAGAATGGCCTCAGGTTTAGTGATGAAATTAGAAGCCAGAGCTGTATAGAGGGCAAGGGAGGGAGCATGAGAGGTGGAGAATGCAGAAGGATTGGCCGGCTTCTTGCAGATTTGAAAGAGTTTGGCCGTGTTGGCTGCAGAGGACGCAGAGACATGGGCTTGGATATGGGCTCTCTTCTTGGACATGACAGAGAGTCAGTATTGACTCTGAAACAGGCGGCAGGCCAGTTTGTCAGACGATCCGCCCAAAACCCTCCACTTCCTTCCAGCCACCCTGCACCTGCATTTCAGGGCAGGGGGGTCGCAGTCATACCAAGAGTTGCACTTGGAGGTCGGCTACAGACGGATTCTCATGACCGCGGCAAGGATGTGCAGAGTGTTGGAGATAGAACGATGCAGGTTGGAGGGTGCTGTGTCAGGGAATGAGTCAGCCACAGGAGTAGGGCGAGCAGAGAATGTAGAGTCAAAGGCATCCACTGACATACACTTCATGTGCCAAATGACTGAGAAGGTAGGTGGCGGTGCTGGGGTGGGTTTTGCCTGGGGGACAGAGAGTTACAGGTGAGAGGAAAGCAGAAAATGCTCAGTCCAGGAGAGAGGAGTGGTTAGAGAGGGATGACCATTATGATCTTCCTGATCTTCATGATGATGATGGTTACTTGGATCATGGACTCAGTGTGATATGCCCTGCTGGGGAACCTGGTGTCTCCCGTCATTGAACTACAACTGTGACTTCTTCCTTAGCTGCAGGAGATTAACAAGCTTGCCAGACACATCTAGTGCCATGTGTTTGTCTGAGGAGAAAGATATAGCTAGGCTTTTTGCTAGGGCCACCCCTCATAGAATCCTTGGTAGTAAGACACAGCAGTGGTATTGGACCTTGTGGTTGCTAACAAAACTGATGCTGAAGATTTGGTGTTTTGATGATAATAGTGGCTGTGGAACTGGTGCTTTTGGTAGAAGCAGTGGGGCTGATGGCAACTGTGTAGGTGATGGTGGTTCTTATGGGAGTATTTCGAGATTGAGAGAATGGATGGGACTGATGAGGCCTTGATACCTGATTTTAAATGTATTTTCACTTAGCTGTTGCTATGAAATATATTTCAACATAAAACCTAATAAAGCATACAGCTATTTAAATATGGCACACATGTTCAAAAGTGCAGTCCCAATATAATGGCGTTGCTTTGTGGAGCCACTTATCCACTTTGCTGCAGTTTGTCTACTACCTCCATCGGGGTAAAATTGTTTTGTCATCACATCTGCTCTGATGTGGTCCAGGTGTCAATTTCAATATAACCCAAAAGATGGACATTGTAGAGCATCAGACCTTGCAGCTCATTCTGAGGTGAATTACTCTATTCCCCATTCAATTCACTACCCACTTGTCCAAT
Source organism: Ambystoma mexicanum (assembly GCF_040938575.1). Taxonomy (NCBI): domain Eukaryota; kingdom Metazoa; phylum Chordata; class Amphibia; order Caudata; family Ambystomatidae; genus Ambystoma; species Ambystoma mexicanum. The sequence continues at coordinate 398,617,665 of NC_090923.1, forward strand.
CCTTAAGTGTAGGCTATATTTGATTTATTTTATTGTATTTTATTTTAATGTTTTGTTTAGTGTTGGCCCAACCCAGAGTGTCTCAGGGACCCTTACATGGTTCAATGTTTGGAAAGGTGAGAGTTGAAAAAAGAAGTTACAAAATGTTTTCAGGAAAAGATAGGACGATTATGACAGACAAGTGATAGCAGTGAAGGAGGGCGGGTAGTATACTTTCTGCTGGCAGCTCACACCTGTCTATGATTGCAAGTGATTTACTACAGGAGTCTGTGCTTTAATTTCTACACAAATGCCTTATGGTACTGTTTACTCAGGGCACTTTATTTGCATGCATTAAGTAATATGGAAGAAAAACCAAATATATAATATAAACAGAACACCTTTGTAAGATGTCTGCGTGATGATCCTAATTCAAACCCATACAATGATGAACGTTTCATTCGTTTTTTTTTTATTGAATCTGAGGTCGAATATACAGTCTTGGACAGACTAGCATTTTCAGATGCTTCCATTTCCTTAAACACTTTGATGCTGCAGGCTTGTGCACGGGGCTTAGTTTGAAACGTCAGGCAAAGGAAAAGACACTCGAGGAAGGGTTCCCCCATTTTTCCTTTTTTGTGGCTTCTCTTTCCATCCTGTCTCACCCACTTCCTGCAGAGCATAGGGCATTGGTTATGATGCAAGAAGGCAATGCTCATTTGTGAAAGTAACAGGGATTGGCCTCTATAAAACTGGTTTGGTGTTATATAATTCCCTGTTGTATTTTACATTTATGATGAAGGAGTACCCCTATCCTTCTTTGATTAATCTTGTCTCTCTTAGACAGAAGATTTTGTTTATAACCTGTTAAGAAAGCAGGCCCTTCGAAATCCCTCTACCAGAGGTGAAGATGGGTGTTCCAAGTTAGAGGCAACCTCTGTTTCCCAGCCATGCCATAGAACATTGTGAGTGACTGATTTTGGACCAGGCCAGCATCTTTGTAAGCAGCATGGGTACCCTAGCTACTCACAGGAGGTGAATGAATCCTGCAAGTACCAGCCAAACATGTACCGACAGTGAAGAGACAAAGGACATATCTTGTCCCCGTGCCCCTGGTTTGGGACTTGCAGCACCCAGAAGAAATCAAAGTAACTGGAATCCTGGGTTCTCCCTCATTGAACTATCTTATAGCATGAGTCAACTGCTCTTAAATGCCTTCGAAACTTTGACGGTCTCATCGAAGGCTGAACCGCTGCTATGAGTCAGTTTATCACAGCATTGCACCAGCAGAGTGCATCATCATTCCAACATGACCAAGAAGCTCAAAAATGTAGAAGTCTTCAATGCGCTGCATCTTCGAACACCACTCTTCAAATAGCACCTCAAACTACTAGGATCTTTGCATCAACTGGCAGAGTTCTTGACTAAAACTGCTGGAAGCATGATTTAACCCTACAATTCAATCCACCGGTACCCATCACATTCGGTTTTGATTGAGTTTTTAATAATCAGTTTTATGATTGATTTCTTTAATTAAAGTATGGCTTGATTGGGCCTACTCTTATTTTATAACTTGTGTACTATTGCTGTTTGCGTACTACTGTCTCACAATCACTCCCCTTCTAGGAGTTCAGACTATCCTCTGCCAAAGTTACCACAAAAGGCAAAGGTTTATCTCTTGGCTGCGCCTGTTTTGCCTATAATAATAAAATAATAATTTAGCATTTATATAGCGCTACAAATCCTCAGGTATCTGAGCGCTGCTTATTATTACCCGGTGTGTGGTGCTCATGTATCGACCTCGGAAGGATGAAAGGCTGAGTTTGGTCTCGCCGAGATTCGAATGTCCGTCAGCAGGCTCTGCACAGATGCTAAAGCCAACACTCTACTGGCAGTGCTATCGGACCAGCTAGGTGATAGGGGTCACTGTTGGTCTGTATAAGTGTGAGGTGTGAGCAGGCAATTTAGCCACTTTTCATCCTGGCGAGCAGCAGTTGGCATTTGATACAAACTCTGAGTACAGCTTAGTCTTTCAACATGAAAAGGTGTGCAGTTAAAATAGGAAACACTGCCAGCTACAGTTTTTAATTGGTACAGCAATGAACCTCAACATGAGCATCATTCAGGGCTTGAAAGCAAGGGTCCTTTGTCCAGAGAGGAGACTATGCCTTGGCAGTAAGGTTAGTAAGGCTGAACTGATATTCCTCCAGGATTTTGAAGAAGCTAGGGGGTTGAAGGAATCCTAGTGGCCAGTAGTCAAATTGGAGCATCCAGCCAAGGTACCCATTACTCTCGGGGTATAGGGATGGAGGAGGATAGCAGCATTAATAATGGTTCCCAATATCCTTCCCAGAGGGTGGATAGTGCAGTCTCCCAGTTGTCTCAAGTGTCCCACTGGTTGCAGGGCTCATTGGAGTTAGCTATATGCCTCCTTGAAGAGTTGTATTATGCAGTCCTTAGGAGCCAACCACTGATGGCTGGAACTGGTGTATCTTTCAGTTGGATACTAAGTAGAGGCCATTTATGAAAAATTACAGCCAATGTCCTCTGGAATTTCGGAAGAACTCCAAAACACTACCTCAAGAGCTTTAGAGAGCACACAAACAAGTGGAGCTATACCTTTGAGGCATTTACCCATCCGTCCTGTATGTGGGTGGATGGGCCACAGGAAACAAAGCTAATACATATGAAGGCATGTACCATTTTGTAGCATGTGAGAGTGAGTTCCACCAACATTTAGTGGACAAGAGTATCAGTAGAGAGCCTGTGGAAACTGCTGACAGGTATGTGAGCACTCAAGTCTAGAAACAAGGCTTGTTTAGCTACATTTAAACCGGAAGAAAAGGCGACTGATGAAAGTAAAACCAATGATGTTAAGGGAACAGGCCTTCCTGTTACTGTTCAGAGAGGTCACAAACAACCTGATCAGAAATCCATGCCACATGGCTCATTCCTTCCCACAGAAAGGGTGACTGAGGTTTCCTCTAACACTGGGGCAACCACACCATCCACACTTAGAGGCTGCTTTCTGTGTTGAGATCAGACACATACGAGAGGGGATCTAGTTCGCAAGGGTAAAGCCAAGCAGGCCTCGTCAGGTCTGGTCTCGTGGAGGAAGAGGCCTTAGTAAGTGCGGGTAACTCAGATGATGAATTCCCACTAGTCCAAGGGCTGGAGAGAAAGTTCAAATAACTGATTCCTTCACAGATTATATCAATTGACACTTTGATTTTGGCTAGTTGTCATATGTTTTCTTCTTTACAGTTTTATAATTATCTGGATTCTGCTCCTGAGCAGGTTCAAGGCCTATATGTCAGCCTAGGATCCCTTGGATCATGATACAGATAGGGTTGGATTTTTTGTTTCATTGCTTCTGGGCTATACTGGTTTGTTTGGCATCTGCGTTGGTGCATTGGTGGGGGAGTTGATTGGGATTGAGTTAAAAGTTGGCTGAAGTTTTTCTGCATATGTGTAAGGCGTAGGCTATTTGAAATGTACCCCAAGCGTGTTTCATGAATGCATTGCGAACGTGACATAAATAATATATTGCTGGAATTGTATAGAGACTCATAGACATCACTATGCAGACTTTATTCATTAAAACACAATGTGAGACAAGCGTTCTGGAGGTTCTGGCTACTCTGCTGAGAATGAGTTAAACTCTTACGAATGTGATTCATTCTGTAACGTGCAGGAACAGGTGTACCTGGGACTGCATTATATCAACATGAGTATAATTGTTTACAATTCTCCTAGAGACCTGGCCCACAAGAATAGAATAATGTATCCACACATTATATGTATTTATTAAACAGAGGCAGGAATGCTTACTCAGAGAGGAACATGTGAGTTGCAGGACCCATCGCGCCTTGTAACACTTGTGTATAGGCGTGTGATAAATGCCATATTATATCATATCATATCTCGATTATTATTATTATTGTATTTATTGAGCACTGACCTAGCTTCGAGAAGCAACGGAGCGCTTTACAGAGGTATACACCAGTTCAGATGCATAACGGAGCGCTTTTCAGAGGAAACAACAGAACATATATGCAGCCAGGGGTTGGATAGAGACGGACGCCGAGAAGTGGTGCAGCTTAACAAGGTGGCGGGGAGGAGAGGGGCAGACAGCATCTAGCAAGTCAGGGAGTGTGGGGGGCTGTCGTGATAGCCTAGGTGTTGAGTAGGAAAACCTTCTTGAAGAGGTGGGTCTTGAGTTGTGTTTTGAATTGTAGGAGCATGATAAAAAACTGTGGTTTCCGTATATGCAGATAATATGTTCCTATTTGATGAATAGCTGGAAAATATTCTGCCACCAATGTGGAAAGATTAGGGTGAATATGGCAAGATGACACAATTAAAGATGAATTGGGGAAATCCGAACTAATGATCCTAAATCCTGGTGTGTGTAGAAATGGAGATAGCATGGTATGTGTATGGCAGGAGCATAAGATAAGCTAATTGGGAATCATAGTGTCCATGGAAGTGAGTATTGCATAAGCTGAGACTTTTTTTTTAAACCACTGGAAGGTCTAGAAAGAAAAGTTGAGCAATGGATGCAATTACATTAATCTTTCATGGGCAGAGTTTCTCTATTTAAAATGATAATTTTCCCTAAATTGCTTTGTATTTATCAAAATGTGCCTACAATTTTCCAGAAATATATTTCTAAAGGTTTATACATTTGCTGCTCAAAATGTTATGGGTGAATATGGTTCCACGGGTCTCTTTTGATGTGTTGACACTGCCGTATGTGATAGGTGGCCTAGCAGTACCGGTTTTAGAGATGTGCCACCGTGCAGCACAAGCTCTATATGCTTTCCGGTGATGTGGTGAGCACAGTGATATTCCATACTTGCATAAAGGAAGGGCAGCTGTTGGTTTAGGATCACTCAAAGCCCTTCTGTGGGGGTTTGCTAAGATCTCCAACAAGGAAATGCAAAAGTGGTATATAACCTCGAAGGCGCTTTTGCCTGCATGCACATATTGCATGTATGATTTTCTCTACTCCCCGGTATTGCCCATTTTCAAGGAATGGTTCGGTCAGAAAATTGTATTGTGCCTACCGGTCGGCCATGTGTTTTTAAGCCTAAGTCGGTCGATCGTAGAAAAATTTCCTATGGACCTTACCCGAGTTTTCGTCTACTAAACACACGCGAAAACAGGCAGCAGGGCGCCGCCATTTTGTGATAATCTTATCACTTGCCCCATCGCCCTGGGTAACCTGCTTTTGCGGCACTAAATCATATCCCCCGCCCCATAGCCTGTCATCAGTAGACGTGTACCGCCCATTTCCCCACGCCAAAGCACGTCGCGTGTCAACAATCACTGCGCTTCAGCCAATCAGCCAATGATGTGTCGCCATGGAAATGGCAGGACGCCTCTTTACTCAATAAGTATAAACAGACTGTTTGACAACACACAGCATCAAATTTTCGATTCCATTCCTCTCTCTGTGTTACTTTGAGTATTCTGTGACACGTTTCTGTGCTCTGGTCAGCTACCTTCGCCACTTGTAGCCCATGTGAACAGATACCTGTACCATCGCTATAAATTATTTTAGTTTGTTTACCACACAATGGCTACAATAATTCCCTACATGTACGAGCCCGAGTATACCGAGGAGGAACTACTGGAAAGGGAAAAATGTGAAAATGATGGGGCTTCGGACGGCCGTTGGCAGGATGAATCAACGGATGAAGACCCTGGACCTAGTCGCATGGACAGTGTTTCCAAATAGCGTACATGCAATCGGTGCGAGCTAATGCTAACCGAGGATGAGAACTGCTGCTGCTGTGAAAGTCTACATGGATGTGTGGCCTACATTTCGGAAGACGAGCCACGGGCGCAATGCATCACCAAGCTGCCAGACTTCAGGGCAGCCTGCCTCACACGGTCCGTGTTGAGGATAATGATGGTGCTTATGCACAAACTTCGCGCAACTGTTCGTCGTCGTAATCCGAGTATGCCACTACTATTTCATGGTCATCTCCGATATTCAAAATTACATCTGCATATCATTGTAACGCATGGAAGTCATTCAATAGTGTGCAGTGTCTAGATAGCATTTGTCCGAGCAGAATGCCATTAGTTACAAGAATTGTCATTGACAGCAAAGGTTTAATAAACTTATCTTGATCATTTAAAAACAGTTTGTATCATTCTTTTTCACAGGTGGTACAGGCTGGTGGCCTATCGTTCCTTTACATGGTGGCTTCACGGGAGGCTTGGACACCACGTTCAAAGAGTAATACCGTCTGTGTCGTTGGTGCCATAAGACAAACTTTCCCCAGTGACAGCAGTCAGTACAGGGAATTTTCCCTCGCTGTGCTGCAACCTGACCTCTACAATGTGTAAAGTTTAGTATTTTTCTAGCATCAAAATAAGAAACAAAATAAAACACAACATATATTTTAACAACGGTTGTTTCGATTTTTTAAATGAATCAAGTTTGTCTCCACTCAGCAGTGTTCCGGTGCCTTGTCTGCATGCCTCCGGCCCATCCATCCCACCCCCCTCTATCAAAGGCAGTTCGCGCCAGTGGATGTGCACTGTCATGGGGGGCTGTCAGGGGCGCAAAAAGCCAAGGTGCCAAACAGCATGTACACTTCAAAAGGTATCCCAAGCCCAGGGGCCATTGCTCAGATGGCCTCCTCAGACCCCGTGTCCCCAGGCAGGCCTCCCCTGAAGCAGGCTGCACCCCTGCAGTCCACATAAGTGTGTCTCCATTCAGCAGTGTTCCGGTGCCTTGTCTGCACGCCCCCGGCCCATCCATCCCACCCCGTATATCAAAGGCAGTTCGCGCCAGTGGATGTGCGCTGCCATGGGGGCTGTCAGGGGCACAAACGGCCAAGGTGCCAAACAGCATGTACACTTCAAAAGGTATCCCACGCCCAGGGGCCATTGCTCACATGGCCTCCTCAGACCCCGTGTCTCCGGCCAGGATCCCCCCTCACGCTGGCTGCCCCCCTGCAAACCACATAATACCACGACACATACACGTCATTCATTCACAAACACACTCCTGTTTCTAATGCTTTATAATACAACATGATATGTCTCATGAGAACATCTTTGTGCTTTGCAAGTCAACTCCTGAACGTGCTACCTGAGAACCACTGAGATCGATGCTAATCTGCTAGTCGTCGTGCTATCTGTGAACTTCTGTGACCGCTTCGAGCAAACTCGTCAGTGTGCTACCTGTGGCCATCTACCTGTTCTGCCACAAACTACTTGGCTTGCTGAATCTGTTTGTTGGTCAAGGTAAGGCCATGTATCACAGTCATATTTTGTTCATTTTTAAATTTCTATATATTTGCGAATAGAGTACTCAATAGAGCTATGTTCATTGGTCTCATTGCTATTCACTTGAGTTTCAATTGTTATGCTATCAATAGATTTATTTATTTTCATCTGTGTCAATTGTCATTGAATTTCATCCGTCGCAGGTCCTGTCTGTTTCCTTTTCGTGCAAGACAGTACATTCAAGGGACGAGTCACATGTTCAGAGTTTAGTCACATCATTTATTAATTTGTGAAAGTTATGCAAATACTAAGCCGCACATGATGAGCTGGTATAGTCCTGACGACCAAAACAAAACCTTGCATTGAACATTGTATGGTTCATTTACTTTTTTATCACTTTTATATTCATCAAGAATTTATAACAATGTTGATATTTACTTTTCAGAATGTTCAACAATGCCTGCCTGTTCGATTAGCGGTTGCCCTTTGAAGACCCATGATAAATCTGAAGGCATTACAATGTATGTATTCCCTAAGAATGTAGATCGGATAAGAGAATGGGTCCGATATTGCGGATATTCACTGTCATAGCTTGAAAGTAGAGTCCAAAAAGTCTTTGAGGACAAGAGGGGTGATCGATACTGCATCTGCAGCTGGCACTTTCCCTCGAACATGTACGCCACATCCTGGGTAACAAAGAAGAATAAACGGCGTACGACACAAAAATTGCTCGCAAAGGCTATTCCCACTCTATTCATCCACATTCCGCCACTGGTGAGTCAAGTGTCCGGAGTTTTGCTTTAGGCCTTGCGGTAGTGTGTAGGTAGCCAAATGGATTAATTGATATTTTAGGTGTTGTGTCCAATGTAATACTTTCGATATTGATATGAGTGTATAGCTTTTTGAATAATGACATTTAGCAATACATTATTTTTCGATTTTATAACCCTCAAAGGAAATCTATTTATGGGCACAGGGAACTGTGCTATATTGCTCATTTTCAATAGCATTATTCTCAAGTATTCATTCGCCTTACATGGCACTTTTTAACACTGGCATTTCACTATCAAACAATAATTTACCTTTACAACTTCTTGACTATCCACTGAATATGAAGCAACAAGATTCTCCATCCGTGTTGTGCCTCCAGTTATCAACCACTTCTAGCGCGTATAAGGTAATCTTACTTAGCTATTCGCCACAGACTTCTTTTATGCATGTCAAGTAATAGTTTTTATGTATCGTGTAATTATTTTACAGAATGTTTGGTTAGTGCTTTCCAATTGATATACACCTTAGTTGTCGTCCCCTAGTGTTTTTTTTCAGTTATAATTATTGTTATCCATACTAATGCAAGTACTGTCTTTCAGGGAGATGCTGAAGCGTCCACCACATTGACAACATCCCTAGATGGTCTTCAGCAGCACGAGGTATGGATACTGACAGTCACATCAAACGAGATCATCAGATCTTGTATACTTGTTGTTTGATTGTTCTACACAATGTTTTGGTTAGCCATTGATATGTACCTGTGTCATCGACCCCAAGTGTGTGTTATGTTTTCAGTATTGTAATCCTTACTAATGCAAGTACTATGTTTCAGGCAGTAGATGGAGCGTCAACCCCTGCACTTGATGCAGAGCCTGACAATCAAGTAATTCCAGACGAAGTTGAAGCGGGAGCATGCATATACGATTTGGTGCAACAGCTTTTGGAAGTGCGCACTACATTTACAACATCCCTAGATATTCTTCAGCAGCACGAGGTATTGATACTGACAGTTACATCAAACGAGATCATCAGATCTTGTAACTTGTCGTTTGATTGTTCTACACAATGTTTCATTCGTGGTTATCCATTGATATGTACCTGTGTTGTCGAACCCAAGTGTGTGTTATGTTTTCAATATTGAAAACCATACTAACACAAGTACTGTGTTAAACCCTGTGGCCTAGATATGTCAGCAAAAGAAAAAAGAGTGAGCCAGAAGAACACTCGCGGTGTCCTGAAATGTTCGTACATAAAGAAAATGGGGGTGTTCTGAGGACGTTGTCCGTATTGTTCACTGGCAAGTTGCATGTGTTATAAGAACACTCATGGTGTCCTGAAATGTTCGAAAATAAACAAAATGGGGGTGTTCTGAGGACGTTCTCCGTATTGTGTGACTGCTTAGCTGTATGCAATGAGGGAATGGCACAGAGAGTGAAGTGGAAATGGTAGAAGGGCTGTCCAAGAGTTACGCGGTCCGCGGACACCGCGGCTGTCCGTGGACAGGGCGTGCTACTTCCGGGGTTTTCCAGCAAATCCAGCATGGAATGAAGACTGTAGGGATCAGCCAATCAGATGTTGAGGTTGTGGATTTGTGTTGAAAGAGACTGTGTGTAGTGAAGATGGCAGAAGTGGAGAAAGTCAGGGGGTTTGTGCATGGTTTACAACAGTATGCTCAATGCAGGCATGTTGCAAAGAATTTTGATGTTAAAGGAGTGGAGGTCGTGTGGAGCACTGTGCCTGATTGCAATGTACAGGATATTGTACAAGTTTGTGAAGATATGGGCAGGATCAACAGTCCCCATGTGGTAGTTTTGCATTATGGTGCTTTCCGTTTGGGCTATGTCAGTGCCCCTACTTTGTTTTCAGATTTGGAACACTTGGTTCAAGCAGTAATGAACATCCTTCCAAATGCCAAAGTAATTTTTTCTGGATTACTACCTAGGGAAATATGGGACTGTAGTTCAGTTTTTTGTCCTCAGCAAAACAATGCTAGGTGTGTAATCAACCGAGGCATGTGTGCCTTCATGCTTAGAGCTGGTATGTTCTTCTGTAATAATGATAATATTGATTCCAGTAATGCTGTTTATTTTAAAGAAGATGGCATTTCCTTATCTTTTATGGGAAATGCCATGCTGTTTTGGAATGTAAGGGTTGCTTTGGAGAAGGTAATGTGAAGATTTTAGGAGTAAAGTAGGAAAAAAATAAGAAAAAAAATACAAAATAACAGGTGTCTGTCAAGCATCTGCAAAAAAACCAAAAACAACGGCTCTTTTCAGAGCCAACCTCAAAGGAGAAATGGGGCACAATATTTAAATTTACATTCACCACGCTCAGATTTTTGATATGTCCGCGGACATGGCGGTAGTCCGCAGACATCTAAATCACTAGCTAGAGGTTCAGTATGTTCTATGTTACATGTATTTAAAGTCAGGGATATTATGGTTAAGTTGTGCTGCTAAAAACCTATGAAATTAAGTGAAAAAACTTTGGTCAAGGGACTTTATGGTTCAAAGTAAAACCGAAAAACCCCTGAAATTCGGCAGTTATGGAAAGATAAGCAACCATAACTTGCGCCACCCTGCACTGCTAACACTAACACCCAAGACATCAAAGATGACATCACAAATGTCATTGATGACATCACTGATGACATCACATGTGCATTTACTTTTCATAAAAACTATGTACCAGGGATTCTTATAATGCTGACCAAAAACTGTCAAGGATCATTGGGATAAATATCATGAGCTAATTAGTGCATTAAGCAATGCATTGATATAAATAGCATTCTATTATGAAGTTCTATCCAGTATACTAAGCTACTCATGCAGAAACATAGGCAGTGTGTGCAGCATACATGATGAACGTGCCATATTCATAATCTTGCCATGTTGAATAGTGAAATGATAACTGCTTTCTTATTACCATAACTGCCGAATTTCAGGGGGTTTTCGGTTTTACTTTGCACCATAATGTCCCTTTAACAAAGTTTTTTCACTGATATTATATAAACGTCGTATTGTTCCAGGCGATTATAGTAGCCTCAAACATAAACCCACTTGACCAAATACATTTTATTTTGGCTCCGGCTGGGTTTTTTCACCATTTAAGGCGCCTGATAATCTAGAGGAGCAGGATGTGAGGGAGGGATCTTCGTACCCTTGCCATGGGTTGCCTTAGCAACCCAAGTCGCACTCTTGTCTGATTGGCTAAGGGGACTGGCCTTGCCAGTCCAGCCACCCTGCTGTGTGATTGACAACCAGGCTGTATGAATGGGGGAAAACTGCATAAAAAGCAGGTCTCTAGGACTGGAAGAGCAGAGACACCAATGGAATGAAAGAACCAATTAGGAACTGGAAGAAGAGGACCCCTAACAGACTAAACAACCCGGTGAAGCCCTGCTGCAGTTCCGAATCTCCAAATCCGACGACAGAGAAGAACCTCCAGGAAACTTCTTCCCTTGAGCTGGTGGGGCCAACCAGTTCACCCAAACTCCAAGCCAGGACTCCTCCTCTGGCCGAATTTGCTGTACAGAGCTACAGTAGGCCGGATAGCCAGGAAGGTCCGGCGCTGCTTGGGTTTTAAGGAGGGCACCTTTTATTAGTTGATTTGCTCTGCTGCTGGTTTCTTCCCTGGATGGCGCAGGACCCTCCAGTCTTCCTGCTTCTTGTCAGTCTGACAGTCACTTCAGGAACCATGAGCCTGCAGGAACCACCAGGAATGTCCGCCTCAGCTACAGCTCCCTCTCCGTTTTAAGAAACTGTGCAAATCCGGTTGTCCGTTTCGGTCAGCCGCGGTGAAAGTGTTTGAAATCTTTCTCCAATCAGAGGGCTTGTCCTTCTCGTCTCCTTGAACTAACTTTTCTACCAACCAACCTTGTCCAGAATCTGTGCCACAAACTTTACTGCAAACTACATTGAACCTATTATCTTGAGCAAAAGACTTTTGAACCATTGACTTTGGCCCTAAGCCTTTTCTATCTGATTTTAACCTTGTAGACTCTCTTGTTCTACTGCCCTGATTACTAACCTGTTGGAGTTGCCTAATTTCTAATAACTTTGTCTTTCCCTCCCTTTTAAATTGCTGGAGTGCCATTTTGCTCCCACTTCTTTTGTGAGCTTAACTTGTCTGGAATTTAAGGGAAGTGGTGCGGTGTATTTCTGATTGTGATTTTTGACTTGCTTAGACTAGTGAAATGTTATACAACTGTTGAGTAAATAAATATATATTCTTTTACTTAGAAATCTTGAGTCAGTGTTTGCCTGAACCATAGTAATTGCTGTTCCTTTGTGTAACTCCTTGTACTGCTCACATACTCTTGAGATAAGTCTGGCTGCTCCGCTACTGCTACCACTATGACTGTGTATTACAGGCTTGTACAAAAGGTGAAATTGTGTGTAGTGTCCAAAAGGGTGCTGCATATAATTCTGCCTAACACCTAGTCTCTATGAAAAGGCATGCAGCATAATTTCCGCATTTGTGGTGTCCAATTACAGTGTAAAACCCCATTGGTTTAATACTGTTTGCTCTCTGTTTGTGTCTTGATAAGTGTGTACTAGTTTTTGTTTCAAATTGTTTTTTTAAATAAACTCCCTGGTTGTTTATCTAGGTTCCAATTTTTGTTGACGATTTTCTTAATTTTATTGCTAATAGGGTTGAAAGTGGTCACGTAGACTAATCTGTCATTTTTGTTCCTCTCACGGGGTGTCAGACGCACTTCCCGATTGGTATTATCTGCAATTTTTAGATTGTCCTTTACCAATTTTTGTGGGTATCCTCATTCCCCAAGTCTTTTCTTTAGTTTTTCTGCATGTATATGAACTTTGCGTTGTTCTGAACAATTCTGATGGATTTTCAAATAATGACCATATGGAAAACACATGGATTTTGTTTTTTTAACAAGCGAGGATGACTAGCACATAACTTTTAGGTAATAGGTTATTTTTATTTTTATTGTAGATGATGTCTCTTTTCTTGAAGCAGGGCACATTTAGCACTGAGCTTCTGTCCTGATGAGATTCGTATCAACAAAGGGGCAAGATCTGTAAAGCCCAAGACAAGCGATTAAACATGTGTCGACTTGATGTACACTATTTGTGGCATTCACAGAATAGTCACACTTGTATAAAAGGAAAGGTGTTAGAACTTTGTGTTAGATAGGTGTTTATGTATAGGTATATGAGTACATTGAGAAAACAGCAGCTGCAGACCACAACCTATAGCAACGCTAGTGTCGTACAGCCATTTTAGGCAGCCTCGCAGAGGATGGAACATTAAAAACTCCACAGGAGAGTTTCGCTGCAGTTGCAACAAGGTAGTTTAGTCTGGCTGCATAAAAACGGCTGTGTCTTTGATGTGCTCTAGCATACCTTAAGCCATGTTAGTCTCAGTTAGCAACCCTGATTTACCGGCTTCTCATGTGCGCTCTCACAGGTTTTCTTCACTAACTTCCTGTGGGCTTTCCCCATACACACTGAGGCCATCCCGTGATGTCCCGTTTCTCAAGTGAAAGGTGGACTTCTGCACATCTTCCACTCTACAGAAAGTCCGCCTTTGAACTTTTGCTGTCCAAATTATTGATGGTAAGCGCTACTCCTCAGCTTTATAAGGTGCAACTGTGGGGACTATAGATACCCAAACGTAGATGTTTTAACCACAGTCTGTTAGGGTCATGACTCACAAATGTCTTCAATCAAGTAGGAACTTGCAAACCATTCCTTGTGCGCAACAATATAGCTCTCTGCCCTATGCTAATGTGGTTTCTCTTTTCTTTTCTATACTGGTCTCTACTTATGCGAACTCGATGGGCAATTAGGTTGCCCTTATTTTACATCATCCTGAATGACTAGCCAATTTAGGTTGATAGATTGTTGATGTTTGAACAGTTGCTCAAAAGACAGATGGAAATTGACCCCATTGTCTCCTCTATTTCAGGTGACATGTCGAGCTACCTGTTGTCGCGTCGTGGACGCACTCTTAACCTTGCATTTACCTTTAAGGTCTATGTAGTGTTTCTAGAGCACTTTACAAGTGCTTTTTGCATTGTAGTTGGTGTCTTCATTAAAGGGATACCTTCTGGTTAGCATCTATTATTGCGTTCTTTGCATATTCCAGTGGATAGCTTTTACCCCAGACAGTCCCTGACGAATGTCCTTGCACTTTTGCACTTTTTTTGGAAAGAAACATGTTGGATGTATTTTGTTGACAGTATGTGGATGAGTGAGTGATGGTGAGAAATACTGGAGTGTTGGATGTAGTTTAAATTGTGTATTTGCAGAGCACAAGACACTTTTCTTTTACACCACAGGACTTTATAGGGCCTAGTTTCTGCTCATAAATTGTACTCAATTACCACTTTGCACTGTTTCTTTAGTGTTGAGTAGATAATCAAGTCGGATGTTTACATATTGTGAACTTATCATATCTGTACTGTTATGTCAAAAATCTACCTCAACCATTTTTTAACATTTGTAATCATTATGTGATGTTTTTTTGTGCATGAATAAAATGTTGTACTTCTTGATTGATTTGAATTTGCTTCCTAATTTAATAGACAAAGAAGCATCTGCTTTCGTGGATCCCTGGTTACGTTTCGGCAACCACCTGGCAACAATAGAGTGTATTGCCCTTCTAACCCTTTTTGTTTGTTTCTAAAGGTGATGTACCTTAATGAGGGTAGGTTAGAAGTGGGCTCCCCACTCCCTCAACCTCATGTTGTGTTTGTTGATATGAGTATCAATACCAGGTTTTGACTTAGAAAGAGAGAGAGCCGTGGTTGAATGTATGAATGTGTGTGAACTGTGGGGCATTTGATTGTGAGACTGTAAACTGGTGTTTTTTAATTTTGTGATAAAACATCATTTGTATTTTGAATTTGATGGAAAATAAAATTATTTGGATGAAGAATTAGTTGACAAATACTTGGTCATCCTCAATCTATTGGTTCATTTCTTATTGTTCACATGCACATGACGACAACACGCATGTGTCCGTAGCACCAGAGGTTTATCTCATTCCAACAACATCTAGCAATATGCACCCCTGGCAGTCCAACATGAAAGCAAGCAACACCTACATGCATCTGTTGCTAAGGATGAAGCAGCAATGCTCCAGATTTCAACACAAACAAATATCATGATGACATACAATGGATGACCGCTCATCCAGTGTCCTGACAGGTCCCAATGTAGTTGCAGATAGTAAAAAACATTAACTTTCTCAATTTATGCATACCCATGCAGGAAATACCAAATCTGTGGAAATGTTCACTTTGTGAGTACTCACTGCAAGCTTGGTTGCGTGCCTCCAGGTTAAGGATCTGGGCATGGACCTCTGGGTTTATCCTCTCCAGGATCCAGAGTTGAAGGATTGACACCCGATGGTGACCTGCACGGTGTACCTCCATAGAGACATCTGCTGCAAGGGCCACTTTCACCTATCTCTGGATAATGAGTTTATCCCAGCGCTTCTTACCATGGTCCACTGTATGGACTGTTAGCCCCTCTGCTTTAATGGCAGCTATGATTTCCACCCACATCTGTTGAAACCCACACGTTCCAAGCTGCTTCCCCAGCACAAACAGGGCATAATATTTTGCCAGTACCTGGTTACCCAGAATGCCAACTTCTACAGCTGATAAGTTGACAGCCTTCAGACTTGGTTTGGGGGTGCTTCGTCAAGGTGTGGACATGGTGCACCTGAGGCTGGTGGGGTGAGACTGGGTCTTGATTATGCATACTGTGGAGCTGTGGTGGTGGTATAGAGAGGTAGAAATCCATATAATGCACTGATTGCATTGATGAACAGCAGGTCAACCTGTAACCTTGGACTTGTAGTACCCTTCCTGTGACATGTGGTTGGGCTAGATGATGTGGCAGGAGGTCATAGCCTTGATAAATGCCTGTTGGTTGGAGAGGTGCACTGCAGAAGAGGTCCGTGAGAGGATGGGGGACCTTAGGTGACAGACCAAGGGAAGCTTGGCAGCAATGTGGCCTCTGCTCATGCTGCTGGAGGTGGATCACTACATGTTGAGGAGCTCACTCCATTTGAAGAGTTGATTAGTGGACCTATAAGCAGTGAGCAGATGGTTGGTGTAAGAGGCATGGACACCTATGCAGCCATATCAGGGGAATTCCATTTTTCCATGATATGGATGCTTTCCTCAACACATGATATGCTCTCATTTGTTGTAGTACAGTGTATCATGGTCCTTAACACCCATCCATTAACAGTACACTAATGCATCCATGGCCACTTCCATTACATGTTGTGCATCCAAGAAGGTCAATGGTTTAACTCTGTCTGTGGTTGACATTGATCTTACAGCACACATTACCGTATACAGAAAGATGTAGCAACGCCAATTCACCTATGTGTTGCAATGGCCTGCAAGATACATGTAATTGGACACACATGCAGTGTCATGCTTGTTGATAGTGCATTGTGAACCCAGATTCTGGCTCACATGGGATATTACTAAGCTGTGGATGATGTCAGAATTCTCCATACATTTGCCCTGGTGGCCAGTGAACATAGATGTGCGACAATATCAGTGAGAAGTTGCATGAGGGTATGTTTCAGACAGAGGTAACAGTGAATGGCCAAAAGATGTTGAGTTGTGTTCATTCCAAATTTGAGGTGTCAATTATTCAGTAATTATGCATGTGCACAATGGTCACATCTATGCTGCACTCTCCTCACATATAGTTAAGATGCGTGTGAGCATAGACAACCACAAATAAGACCTTGGCCAATGTGGCAAAGGCGTTGATGGGCCTTTTGGCACCAGAAATCCCTGCATGCACATTCGTTCAGCAGGATAAAACTAATACTTCCACATTTTTTAAGTAGGCATGGATGTAGTAGAGAAGGGGCTCATCAAGTTAGCATGTGACGCCATCTGTCTGATCTTAGCCCTTGCAATCTTATACATGTGTGTATGTATGTTGTATATATGTATGCATGGTGGCCTACTCCTCCAATCCGTGGCTTGATGAAGGATGGTATGTGCACTGGCATGCTTGCATGGGGTATTGAATGTTAATCACCTGTGCCTTCCACATTTCAGAATGCCCAGTTTCAATGTGCAGTGTATGTGTGGCTGGCCCTATTGTGTCCCTGTGCATTTGAATTCACATATGCATGCTCAGCTGGGTAGGTAGACCTCTGAATATTGTTGTCTGGCTGTTTGCAGGTGAAGATGGATGGGAATGATGAAGAAGAGATGGAGGAGGCACTACCATCCACCATAATAACCATAATAAGCAGGCTTGCAATTCTTCCAATGATGCTGCTGAATGAGATCTGTAAGGCATACTAAGGGACATGGTGAAGGGTACACCACAGAGTAGTCTGGAGGCCACAGAGCTCCATGAGTTCCTTGAGGCTGCTGAGTTTGAGGAGGAGAACCAGGCGACCCTGGGTCTGGCAGTGGGAAGTCTGCATCAATGGTGCCTTCACCCACCATGGAGGCAACAGGTGAGGCTGGTGCAAGTCGAAGGGTTGTAGACTGCCAGTCAATGACAATGCACTTACTATGACTGGCCCAGGCTATGGCATCCCGGCTTTGTAGGCCGCCATACACATGGTTGATGTGTGCCTTACAGACACATTGAATGGTAGGAGGAGTTTCTGCGTGCAAGTGACCAACAGGGCAAAGTCCTGCAGGATATTTCTAGGGTCATCCATCACATAGCATACAATGTTATCTCCTCAAATGCTGCACAAACTGCTGACATGCAACGTAAGAGCAAGGTGATTCACAATGAGGGGTCATCTTTGAGACAATCCCTGCATGATGAGTTCTTGGCCTTAAGGGACTCTCAGCGCCAGGAGATAGAAACCTTGAAGCAAACACAGCATGAGGAGAGGTTGTCCACAAGGGAATCCCAGCATCAAAACATTGATTGCCTGAGTGAATGCCTGCATGAGGGGAGTCGAGCCATAAAGACCCATATTCCCTGAAGCAATATCTGCAGAATTAAATGTTTGTCACAAGTGACCTTCACCGGCGAGAAATGCCTACCTTGCGGAAGTGTTTACTCATGACGGCATTTATCAGGACCTTCTTGCTATTGGGTCACTCATGCATGCATCCATCTGACGAGTGGCACTAGCCAATGAGGACCAGGCATTGGTCATGCATGGCCAGAGTGCACCATCCCAGGATCCACCACAGTCGCTGTCCAAGGTGTACTATATTTTGTTTTTTACCCCCGTCACGGGTGGACTATATCTTTGTTTTATTACACACATCCTTTGTGGACTATATTTATCATTTTTTGGTCCTTGTCCAGGGTGGACTGTTTATTCTTTCCTTTTCCATCCTGGGTGAACTATATGATTTTTAGTTTTTGCCCTCGCGTCAGGTTCATTGTGCTCTTGAGGGCAGTGAGTCCACATTTTTGAGCTGGGTGACTGGACAAGCGACCATGCCTAGTGATGCCAACTGATCTGGTCTTGTGAACTGCTACAGCCTCCAACATACAAGTGAATATTCCAGTCAACATTGATGTGTGTATTTGCAGTTTGTCATTCAGGCTCCTTTAGCTGGTCCAAACCAATGCCCAATGTCATTTCAGGTATTTTGCTTGATCCATTGCCCATACTCTCCAAGTGGACCCCCATAAGCATTCTATTTTCCCATTCCATCGGCTGGATATTGACCCTCCTAGCAGCAATGTGAAGGCCCAGTGTTAGGTGGAGGTGATGAGGGATTCACAGCAATGCAGCAGTACCACCAGATAAGCTTGTGCACCGTCATTCATTTTCATGGCTGGTGATATATGCATCCCAATTGCGGCATGGTGTGGCACACATAGGTTTCAGCATGTACGTTAGATGATGGTGACAAATGGGTGATTGCTACTGTCACTTAAGATGTGACTTGTCCTACAGGATTGAGGGTGTGAATGTCTCCTTGATCAGCTATGCATTTGTTTTGGTGCGGCATGGTGTGGCACACATAGGTTTCAGCATGTACGTTAGATGATGGTGACAAATGGGTGATTGCTACTGTCACTTAAGATGTGACTTGTCCTACAGGATTGAGGGTGTGAATGTCTCCTTGATCAGCTATGCATTTGTTTTATGTTACTGGTTACACCTCCACAACATGCTGCTTGAATTCTAGCTGCTTGTGATGATCTTGGGCAACTGTACATGGTTAATGATGATGCAGTAGATTCTTTTTTGTGGTGCATTACGTTTGCACGCTTGTTATGTCAGCCTTGCATGTTGTCTCCTGACATGTGTCATATCAACCAGCCACTCGATGAATGGCCTTTAGAGAAGTCTTTTAATTTCCTGGTAGACCTCTGCACCCTGGGCCTCTTTCGTGTAATATTTCTGATTTTCCTCATGGAAAAAGAGTTGGGCTTGTTGTAGATGTGTGATATGGTGCTATTTTGAGATGTATTTCCAGGGCCTACATTTGTTTCCAGTCCACTCCTGTCCATCAAGCTGAATCTCTCAGAATTCAAGCAAGGTGATGATGCTGATTACATATATGAATGTGGATGAAGTGTGAAGTATGCAGTGCATTGCTGGTGAGGTGCGAGTGTTGCAGACATACATTTATTTCTCGTATGTCATGTAGTGGCTACATTGCTTTCTGGGGTTTTTGGAGGACATCATCAAAGGAGGACACAGGACACATTGATTGTATGTGAGACAGGCATAAGGTCTGGGTGGTTGGGCAACTGTTGCATATCCCCATTGCAGGTGCACATACATGACAGCGATGTGTGTTGGTGAGCAGGACCAGCAGCAATGGTGCAGTTGTTCCCTGCATGAAGATGGCAATCATGTGTGCCATTTTTTTTGCACTTGATGCATAGTACTCACGCTACCCCCTCTTTTGACTTGTGACGCCTGGAAACACTTTCTGCTGTATAGGCACCATACAAATATTCAATATATAATTAAATAAATAAATGTGATTGAGCCATTATGCCAGAGGCTGACCTTGAAATGTCAGTGAGTTTGGCCGTGTGGCATGGACAATTTTCCTCCAACTTGACTCGGGTGTAGCCATTGTTTGTGCACTTTATGTGAAGGATATCAATGAGGTTGATGTGTACTACGTGTGTTATTGGGGACACAGAGTTTGCCATTCCAAGACACGCATTCTCATGATGTTGTTATGGGCCTGCTGGATTAGCCTGATTGCACCATAGAAGGCCATCACAGATGTGGCTTTATTGTGTGTGTTCCACAGGGGTTGTTATTCATGTGAAATAGGTTCGTACTAGCTGGTTGTGTGTGTCCTGTCCCTGTGCTGTTTGGCATGCTAAGGGAATGGCTACTGTCTGTGGATGAGGGTGGAAGCCCTCCTGCAGATCTATGCTATGCCATAACACATTTATTTATTTTTATTTATTTGAATGTATAAAGCGTTCAACGGACCTTGGGCATCGTGGCGCTGTTACAGGTTACTTGCTTAGACGAACAACAGTTACCGTACATTTTACATGTTACATGTTGCATTTTGAATACAGTTCATCGCAGTTTACAAGGGGTGTTTCCACAATAGGTTTTTGCGTATTGGGCAGGGTGCGATTGTGGTACAGTATCTAGTGGAAGTGTTGAATTTTCAGAGCCTTATGGAACACTGTGCGCAAGGTTTCTTTTCTGAGTTCTGCTGGTAGTGTGTTTGGGTTTTTTGGAGCTAAAACTGCAAAGCTTGCGCCTCCTGCTTTTGTTCTTCTGAAGGTTGGGACTGCGAGCTGGTTGCAGTGTTGGGCTCGTTTGGGGCTTTCAGAGGTGGTGCGGTGAATGGTTTCTGAGAGGGAGGCCGGTGCTGTATTGGCGAGTCATGAGTGTGTGATTGAGAGGGTTTTAAAAAGAACGCATTCTTTAACGGGGAGCCAGTGGGCGTCCCTCCTTGTTTGTGATATGTGCTCCCTCTTAAGTATGCTGAGGGCAGCTCTGATGGCTTTTTTTGTGTGGTTTGGAGTTTTTTCAGGTTTTTTGATGATGTGCCTAATAACATGACTCAACATGGCACAATGATTTTGCATGCTACAGGGGACGGATATAGCAATACAGCACTTGATAGGTCACGTTAACGCATGTGTGATTTAAGCACTCCAAATTTGTGCTCCACTATGCCCCTAGTGGCTATGCGTACTATGTTGTAATGCGCTTTACCTGGGGTAGTTGGGTGTCAACAGGAATGGTGACAGCTGGTAGACACTGTCCTCTGAAATGGTGAAAACGGTTATTGATTGCATGTATTGTCAATTTTTGTGTTTCTGTTTGTAATATGACTGCTTGTGTGTGTGCGTGATAGTAGATACCCACCCATGAATTGGCTGGTTCCAAATGTTCCCGAAGCAAGGGCCTGGTATATGGGTGAATGGCGCAAGATGTAGCTGTCATGCGTGCATCCTGGGAAATTGGTATTGACATGCATGATGTGTCCCTTCACATCACAAATCACCTACACATTGATTGAATGCCAATGTGTCCTGGTGCGATAGATGTGCTCCGTTTGTTGTAGGGGGGGGTTGCAGCATAGCATAGCATGGGTGCAATCAATGGCTCCCAGGACACAGGGAAACTGTGCAACTGCATAGAATTCCTGGAACACTCTCTACCTTTCCTGCAGTGTGCATGGCATATCAAGGTGCCTATGCACACATGCTAGGATGCAGCACAAGACCTCGTGGAGGCAACTTGTTTGTGTGGGCTGTAAAATGTGTTTATTTTTTTTATAAAGCTCTAACTCGCCCAAAGGCCTCAGAGCTCTAGAACAAACATAACACACAAAAATAAGCAAACATAAAACCTTGTTAGAAAGAAAACAGAGTAAAAAGACAAACAACAACTGAGGTAGACTAATACAGGGCAATCTAAAGGTACAAAATAACAAGATAAAATCAGATCAATCAATTATAATTCTTAGACTCATGGTGAGTGACATGCAGCCCAGTTTGTTGCAGTGGCTAAGAAAGAACAGATGTTTGACGCTACCACAACCAATGACAATGCGGTCTGTATTATTCACTGAGGGACAGTTCTTAATTTGAGCCCTAGAATCTAAGGTCCTGGCTTCTGATGTAGCTCCCCTCAGCTTTAGACTGCTACCCGGCCAAGACTACATTCTGGAAGACTTCTCTCGGCTCAGGTCTTTCCGGCTTATTCACATTCGTAATAACTATGTTTCTTAGATCCAAAACAGGTCCTCTTGAGCAGGGATCCATAATCACTGGCATTAGATCCTTTTTAAGATGAATGTCTGTCCTCGAAGGGGATTCACAGGGATTGTGAGTGCCAAAGAATGTAGAGGGTCCAGGGTGAAACAACAGGTGGAGGCTTCAGGCCGTGACAGAACAACTTAAACAGAGAATAAGCCCAGTGTCTCTGTTTGATCTTTTAGAATTTCATCATTACCTTTAGGTCAACCTTACAGCTTATCTCTGCCATAGTAGGGGCTGCCTGTATTGTACACGGTCTGTTTGACAGTCTCTGCCATCTTATCTAACAGTGGTACTACCTTCTCAAAGGAATCTACCCAGGTATGGAAATTCATAAAGTTCTTGCATTGCTCCAGGCCCCAAATAATCTTCTCCTTGATGGCCTTCCATCAGCATTCATTCCCTTCTCTCCTATATGGGTGTTTACAAGAGTCTCAGCAATAACATTGTCCATGGTTTTTAAGGGGGATTGCATACCCTTGCTGACTGCTAGCGATAGGCAATCAATCCTTCCAGTTTGGGTTTCAGGAATAACCATCTCAGGTAAAATGGAATAGTCTACTAGGGAGACTTAGGGTATCATGTTGGTGTGCCGTTGAGATCTCGTCATCATTTCTCAGGTCAATGTTAGTTGCAAAAGTATCTATGAGGGTACATTGTTCATCATTCCTTAATTCCTTTCTCTCTTTTTGGAGTCACTGTTTTCTTGGAGTGCTTCTAGTCAGCACTTCTGACAAAAGACAATTGCCCGACATTAATAGGCCGCTAGCCCGTTCCCGGGAGACCTGTTATCAAAGTCCCAACTTAATGCCTTCATACCTAATTACCCCGTGATTAACAGATTTAGGTGTAAGAGGACAAAAGTCTACAAATCCAGATACAATTTTGGACACTCCAACTCTGTTGATAGGCATTCTTACAAGAATACCTGAGTGTGACAGGGAGAAGACACCAGTAATAAATGTGGAGAGCCCCACTCACAACATCAACAAGGGAGCATGTGTGGCTTAATTAATATGTTATGTTAGCGGTACTTGTATAGTGCACCGTCACCAACGGAATTGGTCCCCAGGCGCTCTGGTGGATCTTTAAACAAGAAGGGTGGGGTTAGGGTAAGTCGGGAGGAAGGGAGAAGGAGAGTGGGAGAAGTGGTGTGCTGTTGGCAGCTTCAGCTCGGTATACACCGAGTGTTGGGCTTTTGTGCTAGTATTGGATCGGATGAAGGCCTCAAGTGCTGTGGGTGAAGTTTATGTGTTGTTGCTGCAGTGTTGTAAAGTGTGTGCGGTTTGTTGGGAGAGAGATGGTTGTGTGGTTTGTGTGGGTTTAAGTATGCAGAAGATTGAGGGTTTGGTTAGTGGTTTCTGTATCCTGGTTCAGGTACTTATGATTCCGTTAGAGTTGTATACCTGTGGGTTTGGATGTCGCTGGTTCCTCGTGGGCTGACTCGATTAGGTGGTGGTGCGCTGATCCAGCTGTATCCTATTGAGTATAGTTTGGATTGGTGGGTGCGTCTCAACCTAATATTTAGGTGTGGGACTGGGTGGGTGATATCTATTCTCAGGTGATCTAGTGTGATCTTGGTCAGGTAAGGCTTTGAGTGGTTCAGTGTCGGGGTCGTGTTGAAGTGTTGTCCTAGTGGATCCGCCTTGGGGAGCGTGTGTATTCAGACGTTCGTATTCTTCTTTCCTGACTGGTTCTTTGATTTCCGTGGGGTGAACATCCTTGGGACTGTAGTTTAGTTGTAGTTTTGTGTGGTGGGGCATTGTGCTTCCTGCTTTGTATTGGTGGACTGTGTGTAGTGATGACACATTCTGTTTCTCACCCATTGCATTTGGCCCGTGATGCAGTGCTTCATTTCCCTCTCTATGTTTGTTCTAAGGGCTATTGGTGAAGGTCATAGTTAGGTCCTGGTACACTTGATGATTTGTTCTAGTCTTTCTGTCTTAGTTTGCCATCTTTACTGTCTGTGGCCGTATTGCGACTGTCTCCTGTTTGGTCCTTTTAGTATGCCGTGGGATATTTACCTCAGCTTTTCCCATTGATTGATCGGTGCGTATTGTGGTTGCTCTACGTTCATTGATGTTTTTAGTTATGTCGGTGCCCCTGTGGCCAGTCTTTCTAGTTATTACGTGAAGAGCCAGGTTTTGAGTAATTTCCTGAATAATATGTGGTTCCTTGTGTTATGTATGTACTTTGGAAGGTCGTTCCAGGTTTTCGGGGCTTGGTGAGAGAAGGAGGATCTTCCAAGTTTTCTTTTGTTGTAGGGCTTCGGTTCCAGGCGGTGTCCAGACATTTGGTCGAAAAAAAAGGTTGACAGGACATTTGGTCGAAAACCAAATGGTTGATTTTTTTTATTTATATATATATATTTTTTAGGTTTTCGTTTAGGGAAAAAAAGGTTTTATTAGAAAAAAAGGGGTTTGGCGGGGGACCGCCCCAAAAAAAAAAAAAAGCGAAAATACAAAAAAACCAAAATTCGACCATTTGGTTTTCGACCAAATGGTGTCGACCATTTGTCCTGTCAACCTTTTTTTTCGACCAAATGTCTGGTAACCGTTCCAGGCGGATGTCCATGCTTGATCTGAGCGTTCTTGTTGGTTGATGTAGGCGCAGTTTATCTCTTAGGAACTCAGCGCCTTCGTTGTGTACTGCTCTGTGCGTAATGCACATTGTTTTGAATTTTATCTGTTGTTTTATTGGTAGCCAATGTAGTGTTTTCAGCGCTGGTGCAGTGTGTTCTCTTCAGGGTAGTTTCAGAAGTAGTCTGGCTGCTGCGTTTTGAATGCGTTGTAGTTTTTTTAGGAGTCATTCAGGCATGCCTAGGTATAGGTTATTGGCATAGTCTACTTTGGACATGACGAGGGGGATGATGGTGGTCGTTTTGTTGGTGAACAATAAGAATGGTAAGATTCTCTTTGCTGCTCGCAGGAGGAAGAAGCATTTCTTGAGGAGAGTGTTTACTTGTGGCTCTAGCGTGAGATTATTGTCCATCAGAACCCCCAGGTTTTTTACTATCGCCGAGGGTGCTGTGGTAGTCTCGAGTTCCCTTGGCCAAGGGATGAATTGGTTTTCTCCTCCATTTTTTGTGACGATCATTATTTCAGTTTTGCCTGGGTTGATTTTTAGGGAGTTGGAGTTCATCCAGAAGAATACATCGCAGAGGCAGTTTTCTAGCATTGAGTTTCTTTCCGGGTTGTCTTGTATTTTGAAGATTATTTGTGTATCGCCAGCGTAGTTGTAGCAGGTGAGGCCGTGGCTTTTGATGATTCTGATAAGTAGATACAGGTAGATGTTGAATAGAAGCGGGGAGAAGGAAGATCCTTGTGGTACTCCACAGGTGGATTCTCTCGGGCTGGATTAGAAGGGTTTCATCCATACCGTTTCCGTTCTGTTTGTTAGGAAAGATTTGATCCATAGTAGGGCGGTGTCTGTTATTCCAAGTGTTTCTAATCTCGTTATGAGGGTGTCGTGATCGACTGTGTCAAATGCTGCCGATAGGTCTAGGAGTATCAAGGCAGTGCTGTTGTCCGAGTCTGCGTTGATTTCTATGTCGTCCCATATTAAGAGTAGAGCTGATTCCATTCCTCTCAGTGGTCTGAAGCCAACTTGTGCTTGGTCTAGTAGGCTGTGCTCTTCTATAAACTCTTGGGTCATTTTGTAAATGTACATTTCGAGCAGCTTGGCTGTATACGGGATGTTGGAGATAGGTCTGTAGTTGAAGAGGTCCTCTACGTCTCCCGCGGTATCTTTGAGTAGTGGCCTGATGTATGCAGTTTTGAAGGCTTTTGGCACTTTCCCAGTTGCAATGGAATAGTTGAGGACACACCTGTGATATTCCATGGGCGTTCCTTGTTTAAGAATTGATTTGTATATGTCTGGTGGGCATGGGTCTTTGTGGGACCCTGAGTGGTTGCTTTCATTCACCAGTTTCTCGAACGTCTCCACTGATATTTCTGGAAGGCGTCGTAGTTTGTTTGGGTGTTCCTCCCGTGTGTAGGTTGGGGTTGTGGTCAGATCAGACGGTCTTCTTTGAATGGTTTGTTGGATGTTGGTGATTTTATTTTTGAAGTGGTCTGCAAGGTCATTGCAGAGTTTTGCGGACGGGTTTGGAGTGTTGTTACATCCCTGAGGGTTTTTGATTTCGTTTATGATTTTGAAGAGCTTTTTTTGGGTGTTTGGTGCTTCGAAGATTCGGTTGTCGTAGTGTTTCCTCTTTGCTTTTTGTATTTCCTTTTTGTAAGCCCGGTTGTGTTGTAGGAATTTCAGTTGGTTCGCCGCGTCGTTTTGTTTTCTCCAATCAAGTTCTAGTCTTTGTTTTTTTCTTTTCATGGTGCAAAGTAGTGGGGTGAACCATTTTGCCATAAACCGTTTATTAGAGGAATCGAAGGGTTTTTCTTTGGCGATGTTGTCTATAGTAGTGATAATCCAGGAATGCAGCAGGGCAACGTTTTTGTCCAGGTGAACTTCTTCCATGAATGTTGGGTGTGGTTTGTTTAGCTCCAGGAGTTCATGCAGGTTGATGGTTCTCCAATTTCGTCTCATGGTTTTTGTTATTTTGTCTGGTTGATTGTTTGTTAGCCTGGTCATTTTGATTACAAAGGGGATGATGAGGTGGTCGCTCCAGGGTATTTGAATTGGGGGTGCCGTGGTGAGGAGTAGTTTGTTAGCGAAGATTGCGTCAAACATATGCCCTGCCGAGTAGGTTGCTCCTTTGACTAGTTGTTGTATGTTCATTGCTGCTAGTTGGCTGGTTAGCAATTTTTGTATGGTTGTGCTTTCTCCTTCAAACCAGATGTTGAAATCTCCTAGAACTATCAGGTGATTGTGTTTGATGGCTAGGACGGTAATTGCTTCTGTGAAGGAATCTAAGAAAATTGCATCGTAGGTTGGTGGTCTATATATTAGTATGAATTTCAAGTTTGTTTTGGATGTTACTGCTAAACGTATGATTAGGGATTCACATTTATCGATGATTAGTTTGATATCCAGTTGCTCCTTGTGAATGATTGCCAGTCCTCCCCCTCTTTTGGTTTTTCTGTTTGATTGGACGCATTGGAATTATTCAGGTAAGCAGTTGCTGAGGGTGATCTTGTAATTGTTGTCTAGCCAGGTTTCTGTTACAAATAGGATGTCGATCCCTCCGTCGCAGAGCAGATCGTATATCTCAGTGACATGTTTCGACATTGATCTTGCATTGATGAGGTTGCAGTGGATCCTATTGGTGTGGTTTTGCTTGTTGGTTGTACCTTGTTTTGGTTTGTGGTTGTTTGGTTGCATCATTGTTGGCATGGATTGGGGTTGGATGAGGATCAGCGAAGGTTGTATCTTCATTGTAGGTGGGTGTATCAGGATCAGCGGAGGCTTCATCTTCATTGAGGCGGTCTGCTAGATGGAAGGCTTGGCTGTTCAGTGGTGTTGCTTCTACATTTGTGCTGGTTTGGTGAAGGTCTGTGAAGGCTTCTTCTCCGTTGAATTGGTCTGTTAGGTTCATGTTTGGGTTGTTGGTTATAAGATCTTCATCGTCATTATGTCCGATATGGCGCGGTGTTGGGGGTGTCCTTCCGTTCTTGTGATGTATGGGTGATGGGGTCGGACTCTGGCCACCTTCTTCTTGGGTGTTCCCATCTTTTTTCTGGTTGTCTCGGGATTTTCTTTGTCTGTCTTGCTGTCTCTGTGTCGTTGGGGTATCCTGGTTCTGGGGTTGTTGTGAGTTACGGTGTGAGATATAGGGAGTTTTCCCTTTGGAGTTTTGTTCTGGTCATTTTGTTTTTTGGCGTTGTGTTTCTACTATTTGAGGTTGTTGCTTCGGTGGTAGGTTGGATTTGTGTGCCTGTTTCCAGTGCAGCCTTGTCTTGTGCCCTTTCTCGTCGTCCCTTTCTGGTCCGGGGCATTTTGGTGCTCAGTGCGGAGGTGCCGGTTGAGTGGTTGGCTGCTGTGTCTTGTGATGGGAGTGCTGGTATTTCTTCTTTTATTGGTAGGCTTGGGAGCTTTTGTGCCATCTGTTCTTCCGGTGGTTCGGTTTGTGTGTCCTCTGAGCGCTGTCTGGTGGGGCTTTGGTGCTGGGCGTACTGTTGTCAGGGGTGTAGGTCAAAGTTCAGTTCTGTCTGTGTAGGTCTCTCTGAAAGGATAAGGGCAGATAGAACTATTCTATCACAGTCTAGTCCTCTCTGGGAGCATGTTAAGGTGGTTAAGCTAAGTTTGTGCTTGAGGCTAGTTCTGACTATGTTCTAGAGTCTCGTATGGTAGGAGGCACCCTAAGGTGTATTGTAATTCTTATGATTCAAAACATTTTGGGGCGGAGTCCGTGCTAAATTTGGGAGACCTGTGTAGTGGGAGAGAGGCCTATTGCTGTAATCTGAATGGCACAAGATGCAATTTTGGCGATAGCACCCCTGCTATATTTGGGAGACATGAGTATTGGGTGAGAGGCCTATCAATGTAAACTGAATAACATACAATGCGGTATGGGACCAGAGCCCCTGCTAAAATTGGGAGGCCTGCACGGTGGGAGAGAGGCCCCTCAATGCAATCCGAATGTCATACAATACAATTTTGGAAGAGAACCCCCGATGGTTTTGGGAGGCCTGTATAGTGGTAGAGAGGCCTATCAATGCAATCTGAATATCATACAATACAACTTATCAAAACGATCGGACTGTCATACAATGCAATTTTGGAATAGAACTCCTATTAGTATTGAGAGACCTGTACAGTGAGAGTGAGGTCTCTCACTGCAATCCGAACATCATGTAATACAACTTGGGGACAGAACCCCTGATGGATTTGGGGGACCTGTATACTGGGAGGCAGTTTTAACTATGCAATCTGAATGTCATACAATGCAATTTTGGGGACAGAATCCCTGTTGGATTCGGGAGACCTATACAGTGGGAGAGAAGCCCATCAATGCAGTCCGAACATCATGCAATGCAATTTTGGGGACAGAACCCCCGCTAAGTTTGGAAGACCTGGGTAGTGGGAGAGAGGCCTATCAGTGCAATCGGAATATGATACAATACAGTTTGGGAGCAGGCCTGTATAGTGGGTGGGAGGCCCACCAATGCAATCTGAATATCATACAGTACAATTTGGTGTAGAAGTCCTGATATATTTTGGAGACTTGTATAGTGGGAGAGAGGCCTATCAATGCAATCAGAACATCATACAATGCAGCTTGGGGACATAACCCTTGCTGAGTTTGGGAGACCTGTATAGTGGGAGAGAGGCCTATCAATGCAAACAGAACTTCACACTATACAGTTTGGGGACAGAACCCCAGATCAATTTGGGGGGCCTGTAGAGAGGCCTATTATAACAATCAGAATATCATACAATACAACCTGGGGACAGAACCCCTGATGAGTTTGGGGGACCTGTATACTGGGAGAGAGGCCTATCAAAGCAATCTGAATATCATACCATACAATTTTGGAACAGAGACCCTGCTAAATTTGGGAGACCTGTGTATTGGGAGAGAGGCCTATCAATGCAATCTGAATATCATACAATACAACTTATCAAAACGATCGGACTGTCATACAATGCAATTTTGGAATAGAACCCCTATTAGTATTGAGAGACCTGTACAGTGAGAGTGAGGTCTCTCACTGCAATCCGAACATCATGTAATACAACTTGGGGACAGAACCCCTGATGGATTTGGGGGACCTGCATACTGGGAGACAGTTTTAACTATGCAATCTGAATGTCATACAATGCAATTTTGGGGACAGAATCCCTGTTGGGTTCGGGAGACCTATACAGTGGGAGAGAAGCCCATCAATGCAGTCAGAACATCATGCAATGCAATTTTGGGGACAGAACCCCCGCTAAGTTTGGGAGACCTGTGTAGTGGGAGAGAGGCCTATCAGTGCAATCGGAATATGATACAATACAGTTTGGGAGCAGGCCTGTATAGTGGGTGGGAGGCCCACCAATGCAATCTGAATATCATACAGTACAATTTGGGGTAGAAGTCCTGATACATTTTGGAGACTTGTATAGTGGGAGAGAGGCCTATCAATGCAATCAGAACATCATACAATGCAGCTTGGGGACAGAACCCCTGATGAGTTTGGGAGACCTGTATAGTGGGAGAGAGGCCTATCAATGCAATCTGAGTGTCACACGATACAGTTTGGGAATGGAGCCCTTGCTGAGTTTGGGAGACCTGTATAGTGGGTGAGAGGCCTATCAATGCAAACAGAACTTCACACTATACAGTTTGGGGACAGAACCCCAGATCAATTTGGGGGGCCTGTAGAGAGGCCTATTATAACAATCAGAATATCATACAATACAACCTGGGGACAGAACCCCTGATGAGTTTGGGGGACCTGTATACTGGGAGAGAGGCCTATCAAAGCAATCTGAATATCATACCATACAATTTTGGAACAGAGACCCTGCTAAATTTGGGAGACCTGTGTATTGGGAGAGAGGCCTATCAATGCAATCTGAATATCACACAATATAATGTGTGGACAGGACCTCTGATAGATTTGGGAGACCTGTATAATAGGAGAGAGGCGTATAAATACAATCGGAGTATCATACAATTAGATTTCGGAACGGAAACGCTCCTAAATTTGGGAGACCTGTATAGTGGGAGAGAGGCCTATCTATGCAATCTGAATATCTTACAATACAATTTCGGAACTGTTTTATATCGGTATGTTAAGTGGCTCGGATTATAGGGTAGAGTGGTTGATCTACTCCTAACCCAGGCCACTCCTACCTTACTGGTCCTTGTAGCTGATGGTTGACGGCTGGCACCTGGCTTCCCCTGTGGACTCCTACCGGCACTTCCTGGAGTCGCCTCTGTTGGGGCCGCCTTTTGTCTTGGGGATACCAGGCAGAGGGCTGCACTTGAAGACCAGTGAAGAAGGCTTCCCAGTGAAGGAAGCAGGGGGCGGGGGAGAGGGGCAGTGGTCAGCAAATTTAGAAAATAAGGGCTCAGGGGGCTCCACAGCAGCCACACGCACTCACCTGCCTCAGATGGTAAGAGGCATGCGGCGAGGGCAGCAGGTAACTAGGCCTGGAAGCACTGGCGTGATCAGCCAATCAGGGGAGGTGGGAGGGTCGGGAGGCGGGAGGAATCAGGGAAATGGATGCAAGAGGGGCTGGATGGAAGGGGACAACAACCGCGCTGTAGGTGCAAAGGCTACCCTGCAAATATAGGAAATAAGGGCCCGGGGGGCTCCTCAGTGGCCACATGCACTCACCTGCCGAAGATGGTAAGAAGCGTGCAGCGAGGTCAGCAGGTCTCTAGGCCTGGAAGCACCGGCGGGATCAGCCAATCAGGGGAGGTGGGAGGGTCGGGAGGCGGGAGGAATCAGGGAAATTCATACGAGAGGGGCTGGATGGAAGGGGACAACAACGGCGCTGCAGGCGCAAAGGCTACCCTGCAAATATAGGAAATAAGGGCCCGGGGGGGGCTCCTCAGCGGCCACACGCACTCACCTGCCTCAGATGGTAAGAGGCGTGCAGCGAGGGCAGCAGGTCTCTAGGCCTGGAAGCACCGGTGGGATCAGCCAATCAGGGGAGGTGAGAGGGTCGGGAGGCGGGAGGAATCAGGGATATGGATACGAGAGGGGCTGGATGGTAGGGGACAACAACGGCGCTGCAGGCGCAAAGGCTACCCTGCAAATATAGGAAATAAGGGCCTCGGGGGCTCCTCAGCGGCCACACGCACTCACCTGCCTCAGATGGTAATAGCAACAATGTATGGCTTAATTACTAGTAGAAATGTATATCAACAGCTCAACTGAGCAAAAGAGATATAGTTGCACACAGAGTGATATCATAAGCAAGACGAGAACAGCGTATTTCTCTCTCACATAACTTATAAGCAATATGGCTATGCATTAAACAACATACTGTCTGCCTAAAAATGCTGCCTGCCACCAAATGTGTATGCTCGGTGCTCCTCCAAGCTCTCTGCTTCTCTGAAACTGCCCTCGTCACAGCCTCCAGCATGCCCAGGACCAACTACCTCCGCAAGGCAGCCTGGCAGCCAGGCGGTCAGGCACCCTGCAGGAGTACTGTGCAGCCCCCAAGCATCTGATATCAACGAGGACAGGAAGAGAGAGAAGAGCCACAGGTGCCTTCACAGCACACTGGCCCGTGAGTGAGAAATGCCCGCACACTAGAAGATCAGCATAATTCAGAAGGGGTGAGACCTGACCATCCACAGACCGACAAGCCACACTGCGTGAATGTGGCTGCTTCATCAGTACCTTCTATAGGTTCCCCCAACGATGGTAGTGGCATGCTGAAAAGATCCTAGTGGCCAGGAAGTGTAAAGCTGTTAGCACTTTGACCAGAGGTGCACTGACTGTGAGCACATGGTGGGTGATATCAGGTCATTCCCTACTCCCTGAACAGGTCTAGGGCGGCATCCAGAGAGAAGCAGCATCTTACATGCACCTCCTCATCTGGCATTGCAAATAGTGCTGTTCATGGTAGGAAGAGTCTGGCCCTCCTCCTCCTCCTCTATTCTTGTCGTCCTCCTCCTCCATCTATCTAGTAGGTTCAGTGCTAACAATACAGAATCCGGTATTGTGGCACTCCTAAGTTCATTGGGGTTGCAAAGTACTTTTTAGACGTGGCCTTTTCATTGGGATTTGCGCTTTGCAATGGGTGAAGGGTGGCATTGAGATTGTTTTCCTTTGGAGTTGGAAAGATTGTGCAATAGCATCTGCGAATCGGGTTTACTTAGCATTTGATGGGGGCATGTTGTTTGTTTCTATAGTGCCTCCCTCCCATGTTCTTCCTCTTTTTCCTCCTTGAATGGGGATTTTCCATGTTCCGCCCCCTATTTAGTTCTTGCACTGGCCCTTCCCCTGCTTTGTTCTGGGTGTCGCCCAAAACGCTCCTGCCTAGCACAAAGTAGGAAGGGCCAGCTCAAAAATCTGATTTGTGAATCAGGTGAAATCATTTAGCAAGGCTCAAAGTGAAGGTTTATGGTACAAAGTCACGTTGTGCCATGTTAACCTTTTTGTAAATGAGGCCCCTTTCTCTAAACTATACAACAATACAGAAACCACAGAAAAAGGCTGTCTAGCAGCCAGAGTAGGATGGGAATCTCCATTGGATCACACAATGTTGGATGCAGAGTGGAATTGGACCAAAACCGCATACAATTATGTGCCTAGACTGACTCATTTTAAATTCCTCCACCTGTTATATCATATATTACACAAATTACACATGTATATGCCTGAGGCAATTGTGGTCGAGAACAGTCTAATTTCCACCAGCTGGCCCTGGAATCTACTCAAAAAAGATAGTTTGGGATAAAGCTGAGGCAACGTTTTGAATGTACAGAGGGTCAAACTTCCTCTGGATCCAAAACTGTGGCTGCTAGGGCTACTCAGAGAGAAATTCTTATATGTTGCTTAATTCTTAAATATGACATCAATTCTGGCCAAGCGATGTGGTGCTAGGCACTATGCAGAGGTATACAGCGCCAAAACAGTAAAGCTGCCTCATAGACGTAATCCGTTGCCACATGCAGTCTGAAGCATCAGTATGTTCTCCTCGTTCAGTCTCTTATGTATCCCCAATCCGATTTTAAGGGCCATTGTTTGATATAATGCTATTTGATAATGTGCATATGCAAAAGACAACTAACACAACTGTTGCTTTGCCTAATCATATAGTGGTGATCTTTGGTATTCTTGTTGAGTATTTACCTCACAGTCTTGTGTTCATTAAAGTGAACAATTGGATTATACCAACACCCCAGGACTGCTTTCCTATATTTTAGATATTGATATGGAGAATTTAATGTTCACATTTTCTATGTCACCCATCTGTCTTGGTAAACCCAAACGTCAGCCAGGACCATGCTATAATATGGAATTTACTGAGCTGAAAATCAAATGGTGACAACTGAACGCCAAATGTTAGAAAATCTTTTGTGATTTGTGATTTAGATCTTGTGAAATATAATGTACATTTAAAGAACCATAGGAAGGGTGCTTAGCTGCCCTAGAATACTCAAAGATTGCATGACTAAACTGCAAAAACGTTTTCATATTTTCTAATTCTTTCCCCCTTCCCACCTGTGTGCATGGGAACACTACACCAGCGTTTATTGTAACAATGAAAACCATTCAAACTTCTGCTCGTCAAGAATTTCAAATGGTCAAAGCAAGTGCATACAATTAGCCTTCACAATATATGACAGATCCAAACTTCACCTTTGAAGATTTCTAACCGGCTGAAGACCTTAAATGTAAGTCAAAGCTTCAGTAGATAAAACACATGCAGACACGGTAGCTTCAATGATTACCAAATAGATTAACCTGCCAGGGTATTGTCTCAATGACTCCGAGAAAATTCGTTGTCACCCCACGGTTGAAGAAAACATCCATCAATATTCAGCAGTCAGTAATGTTGGCCTACATCAGGGGATGCCCTGACTTACTAAAATTCTCAAGAAACTTTTTACCACCCAGTTTACGAAGTTTGTTGATGAAAGCTATGGACTAGATTGCTGATTGCCTGGCCCCCAAAAACAAGGTAGAGAGTTAGCAATGACAACGGTTTGTGTGCGTAGTACGTACGCACTGTGCGCATGCGCAAGCCTCGTTCTGGGCCACGCATGCGTGTTGTTTAATAAAGGAGGTCCCGATGGCAGTTGCGGCCGGTGTCCCATACCAACAACACGCATCCCGTGTGTGTCTCTGTATGCATGCGTGCAAGCGTGTGTGTGCATGCGGGGGCCTGGGGGTCACACACCACCTCTAACACTTGCAACGAGGAACTGTGACGGCGGGGGAACACGACATTGCTCCGGCTGCTGCTGAGTCGGAGAAAGTGCTTTCTTTCCCCACGCAGTCGCGAACCTACGCACTTGGCCGGCGGCCATCTTGAGACACACGCGGATCACAGCGGTTGCGGCCCACATGGGTGCTTGTGCGCCGGCTGTGATCTGGAACATTTCAAACTATTTTTGGACATTCCATGGCCCTTCTGTGCTAAAGGGCTGTGGCTCATCGAAAACTACAGAAGATAAAGGCTGAAGGCACTTCCCACACCTGATGCAGGCCCACCACGCCTCCATTCAGAGCCCTTTGGTGCCTGGACACCATCCTAGGCTCCTGAAGGTCAGTGCTGGTAGTGCAGGGCTGACCCAACGGCGATACCCTCGACACAGTCACCACCATGGGTGAGGAGGAGGGAGAAGATGGAGCCCCAGTGCCAGTCCCACGTAGATTGCACAGTACCTTGGCACCCATGCCTGAATTTGATACCATAGGCCCACCATCCAAGCTGGGACCTAAGTGGCTACTGTGGGTGATGAAGCTAGAAATGTTCTTCAGGGCCTCAGGAGAGACGGATGATGATGTGAAGGTAACAATGGTATATTCAGCTGGCACGAAGGTCCACAGAATTTATGACTCGCTATATCTTCAGGTGGTCACCTATGAAGCGGTGAAACAGGCCCTCCAAGACCACTTCCTCCCCATGGCGAATGTTGATTTTGACAGATTTGTGATGTGTGCGGAGAAACAGCAAGGAGAGAAGTCCTTGGACCAGTTCTGTGCATGGCTGAGACACCTCGCAAGCACCTGCAGGTGGATGAATGAGGAGGAGATGGTGAGGAACCAGCTGATTCAGGGGTGGAGCTCCGGAAAGCTGAGGAGGCAGGTGCTTCGGGAGCCAGGCCTGATCCTGCCGCAAATCCTTGACACTGGGAGAGCGTATGAACTGGCTTAGTCCAGAGGCGTGAAAATGGACGCAGCGATGCATCCAGGGAAGGGTGAGGACGCCTTTGCCATCGGACACTCCGCCCCTGGTAGGGCGCGCTGGGCCCCCAGAAGAGTGGACAGTCCCTCTGTGCCTGGAAAACCGCAGTCCTATCCATACTGTGGATATGACTTGCTGCATGCTGGGGAGTGCCCTGCAAAGACGAGAGTCTGCGGACGGTGTGACACACCGGGACACTACGCGAGAGTGTGCAGGGCCTCAAACCCAGTGGCCGCATCAAGGGGACCAGCAAGATCAGTCAGGGGCAAAGCCAGGCGCGGGAGGGGTGTGTCATCGATGGAGCAGGACATGCAAGATCTGGACATCGCTGAGGAGGAAGAAGAGGAGGAGGAAATCTTTTTAATCTCGAGCATAGCTACCGGGTCAAGGCGGAGCAGGCAACCAACGTGCACGGTGAACATTTGTGATGTGCCCACCCCAGTCTTGATCGATACAGGAGAATCGCGGGTCCTCCCAAGATGGAAGCATCCAAAGCCCGGATATACTCCTTTGGAGGGGACACGCCGCTGCCGATTCAGGAAGTCTTTGTAGCCCCGGTGTCACACGGGCTAAACAAGATCAAGGCGAGGTTCTTTGTGACGAGTGTGAGCCCGCACTCCCTACTGAGTTGTGCTGCTTCCGAATCCCTCGACATCGTACACTTCACCCTCGCGGTGCACCACACAGACATTGATCGCCTGCTGCATTAGTTTGAAAGCATCTTTCAAGGTGTGGGAAAGCTGAAGGGTGACCCCATCAGACTCCACATTGACGGGTCCGTGAGGCCGATGGCCTTCAAGCATTGTAGAATCTCATTCCACCTGAGGCCGCAGGTGGAGCAAGAGCTTCAATCACTCATCGATTCGGACATTATCGAGAGGGTGGAGGGCCCCACCCCGTGGGTCTCACCCATACTGGTGGCATCAAAGCCCAAGCAACCAGGAGCTGTCTGCATCTGCGTGGACATGAGACTGCCAAATGCCACCATTAAGAGGGAGCGTTACCTGATGCCCACACTGGACGATATAGTGGGCGAGTTGCAGGGGGCGAATGTCTTCTCCAAGCTTGATCTGAGGTCTGGGTACCACCAGTAGGAATTCCACCCAGAGTCACGGTACATTACCACCTTTACGACCCATGAAGGGCTATATCAGTTTAAAAGACTCAGTTTTGGTGTCTCGTCAGTGGCGGAAGTCTTCCAGAACTCATCTGGGGAGCCCTGGTGGGGCTAAAAGGCATCATCAACATGTCGGACGACATCCTGGTCTTCGCACAGTCAGAAGCTGAACACCTGAAGAGACTGGAACGTGCCTTGGAGAGACTTAAAAGTCTGGGGCTGACCCTACACTGAAAGAAATGTGAGTTCCTCAAGGACCAGATAGAAATTTTGGGTTTGTATTCCATGCTAGGGGCATATCGCCTGACCCAGAGAAGGTGAGAGGCATTTGTGAGGTGGCCCCGCCTGAGTCAGCGGCAGAGATAAGAAGCTTCCTCGGCATGGTGAACTATTGTGGACGATTCATCCGAGATCTGGCGTCATTGTCAGAGCCTTTGCTGGCCCTGACGAGGAACAATGTCATATGGGCATGGACGTCTAAGGAACAAAAGGCGTTTGCCGAGATCAATAATGCTCTGTCGGGCCAGGAAACCATGGCGTACTTTAGCCCGGAAAGGGAGTCAGAGATAGTTGTGGATGCGAGCCCGGTGGGGCTGGGTGCGGTGCTCATGCAAGCAGACTCTCAGGGGCTCATGCATCCAATCGCATATGCCAGTAAGGCGCTCACAGAAATGGAAAAACGATACTTGCAGATCGAGCATGAGGCCCTGGCTATCCTGTGGGGCTGCAAGCACGTCAGGATCTACATTCTGGGTAAACCTGTTGTAGTGATAATAGACCACAAGCCGCTTATTCTGATCATGGCGGCCGCCTCCTCCAAGCCACGCATCGAGAGGTGGATGCTGTTGATGATAGAATATGGGGTCAAGCTGCAGTATCGCCCAGGCACCCATAACCCCGTGGACTATTTGTCCAGACATCCTGGAGCCAGGCGCCCCCGAGACACGGCCGAGGTGGTGGACTGCATGGAGATGGTGCACAATGATGTGGAGGCGGCCATGCCAGTGGCCCTGGCACGCCAGAAGATTGCGGATGCTTCGAATGAAGATGAGATGTTTTTGATCAACAATGCGGCCATGGACAGTGGGGAATGGAGAGAGGTGCTCACGAACAATGCCAGGAGGGAGACCAGGGCCCAAAGAGATCTCCAATCGCTGTGGAAAGTGCGCAACAAGCTCTCAGTTGTGGAGGACGGCCTTCTGCTGAGAGGGCATCAGATCATCATCCCGCGAGCACTGGTGATGAAAGTGCTACAGCTGGCCCACAAGGGGCACCAGGGAACCACAAAGAGGAAGGCACACCTAAGACTGAAGGTGTGGTTCCCGGACCTGGAGCAATGAGTGGACGAGCTTGTGCGCTCTTGCGTACTGTGCCAAGCGGCCAGCCCAGTGGAAAGGGCACCACCAATCAGAGCTATGGAAAGAAGTGACCAGCTGTGGGGGACGTGCATGCCGACTTCGGCTCCACAGGCAGAGGACTTGTACTTTCTTTGCAGTGGTCGACCAATGGTCGACCAATGGTCACGGTATCCCGAGGTGGAGCTGGTAGAGTCAACGCCCAGCGACCACACCATCCTGGTACTGGAAAAGATGTTTGCCACTCACAGGTTCCGAGGCCATATTCAAGCTGTGCCTCAGAGGTTTGCTGCCGGAAGTGGAGGGGCGCTGCCCGGGGTTGATTGACAATAACCACGTATGCGTGGAACGTGAAGTCTAGAAAGAGCGGGAAAGTGCCCGCAGGAACCTGCCAGAGAACACGATTGTGGTAGGGGACACTGTCCTGGTCCGGAACCGAAGGCTGGAGGGGAAGCTGTCACTCCCGTATGAGGCCTAGCCGCTTGCGGTGACCCACATCAAGGGGTCCATGATCACGGCAGCCAATGCAAGAGGAACCATCACTCAGAACGTATCATGTTTCAAGCGAATTGAGGCCTCACCATCTCCCGTGCCGCCATAGGCGTCCTCTCCAGGACCCGGACCAGGACTGCCAACGAGGGACGAAGACCATCCAGAGCTCACAGGGACACCAGGACCACTCCAAGAGGAGTCTGGAAGGTACCCCAGCTGTGAGGGTCGACAGCGCCCGCAGAGGTTCCAGGACTTCATCATGGACCCTGTCTCTTAGGAGGTCGAGAACTGTTCCTGTGTTCCCAGGTTGTGTGTGTTATTTGTTAATGTTGGACTTGTTCATTGTTTGGGGGAAAAGGAGGGATGTTGCGTAGTACGTACGCACTGTGCGCATGTGCGAGTCTCGTTCTGGGCCGCACATGCATGTTGTTTAATGAAGGAGGTCCCGGCAGCAGTTGCGGCCGGGACCCCGTACCAGCAACACACGTCCCGTGTGTGTCTCTGTATGCATGCGTGCGTGCGAGCGTGTGTGTGCATGCGGGGGGCTGAGGGTCACACGCCACCTCTAACAATTTGGAAAGACCTTCTGCAAGAAGCAGATAATGGAGCCCATTAATTGCTGGTGCTGCTGGATCTCTCCACTGTATTCAACCTTGTTGACTACACATTACTGATCAATTCACATGTTTTTTGGTCACAATTGGTAGGGTGTCCTTGGGATGGTTCTACTCCTTATCTAATTATGAGCAGAGAGCGAAGCTGGTCCCACATGTCTCCTGATCTTTTCTGCCATTCCGGTGTCCCATATGCTTCATCTCTGTCCTCTGTCCTGCATAATACATATTTTTACTGTGTTTTCGACTTAGTGATCATGAACTCATTATTCGCTCTTTCACCAATGACATGAAAATGTATATGCATGTCAAAAGCCATAATGAAAACTTTCAATTTTAGAGATTCTGTCTAAGGTTGGTCCTTGGCTTGCATCAGCTGGTTACATCTTAATATAGCTAAAAAGGCGTTTTTTTCAGGGTGACTCCCTCCATCTAGTAAAACTATCAGAAAATATTCCCTCACCACCTATATACTCGTTGATCTAAGCACAACTTTTTGTCCCTCATGTCCGCAATGTAGGAGTTGTCTGGGAGTCAGATTTTGGCTTAAAGCCCAAATATTTTCTATTACTTTAGCCACACACATCAAACTTCATTACTCCACCTTATATTTCTTGAGACAAACATCATGTGATTTGCACACATCTGAGAAACTCTTCTCTCAATTATACCAACAATCCAGGACTGCTTTCCTATCTTTTACATGTCCTTCGGGGGTTCAAAATATCTTTCAGAAATGTGAAGGGCGACATTTAAAATTCTCTTCTGTGTTTCCAAGTGAAGGTATGGATTAGCACATTCCATTCTACCTATTGACAACACATGTACCCTATAAGACGGAATGTGAGGCTCTCTGGTCTATATTTATCACTTTATCACTCACAATTCAAGACGATTGGTGACAGGAAGTTTCCCAGGACCTGCACTTTTCTAACACTCTTTGACTGGAAATCCGCAGTCTAACCAATTTCCTTTCCCTTATGAAAGCTGTCTAAACCTTACTTTTGGACTTACAAAGTACGTGTCTGTTTTCTATTTTTCACCACTTTCTGTTTCCTTCTCACCAGTATATGAATTTATTAATGTTGTTGAATGTGTCAAGTTGAAACACATTAGAAAAAACTACAATGCATGCCACGAGAATTAAATAGGAGAGTAGGCTCTTACCAGGTTTGCTGTGCTGTACTGATTGACACGTAATGTCACGTGACAGGCGCTTTTTTGATTAGCCACAGATCTTAGCCATGTACCTTCGAACAACTGGTATCCGTATGGCAAATATCAATCCACACCTACATGTCACTGATGTTTTCCTTGGAATCTAGAGCGGTTGTGTATTTGATGAATGCACGTTTCCCAATGCACAATAAGAGTTTGGAACGGCGAGTAAGAGTAGGATTCTGCATCCTTTTAAAAGACCCCATTTCCTTAATATCTATATTCTCGTTTGTTTGGTTTACAATGTTTTTGTTTGTGTGTCTGTGTGACCTCTCCAACAATGCCAATGCCCCTGGAATTTGAGTTTCAATGACTAACAAGTTCTACTAACCATTACCAATTTAAATTTTGTCTTTTGGCAGACTGGCGTCATTCAATGTATTTATTTTCCATGATGTCTTGTTTCAAAAGATGAAATTAACATCAAGTTGATCACGTTTCATCGTTGCACGTATGCATTTAGTTAGGATGTCATTGTTTGAAATGTAAGTGGAACAAAGAGCTACCAATACATGATGCACCCTACAACCTAGACCCGGTTATAAAGTGAAGCTACCAATACACGATGCACCCTACAACCTAGACCCGATTATAAAGTGAAGCTACCAATACACGATGCACCCTACAACCTAGACCCGATTATAAAGTGAATCTCAATATAACATTGAGTTTTTAAGTATTTGTATATTATAAATGCAACTGAAGGCAAGCAGGATATGTTCAAAGTATATGTGCATTACACACAACTTTAAAATATAGGTCAAACATTTGGCTCAGTTTCCATCTGAAGCTGTCACCGGTTTCTTAATGGGCCACCGGATTGTTCCAATTAATTTCCAATGAAGTTGCAAAAAGAATATTTGTATCATTAGGTGTCCGGTGACAATTATGGCAGTAATTCTGCCAGACTGAATTATTGTTATGACCTGGATGAATACCATATTTTGAGTCCATGACTGTGTACTGAATGGCGTGATGGCAGGGACCAAGTCCTTAAAAAAAAAGGTGGGTGGACTAATTAACATACCAATTGAATGTGGTGTCCCCAGAAATAAGCATATCAAGGTGCCCTCTGAAATCAGTGGCGGGACTCTGTCCACTCGCGTGTACCCTCGACTTGAGCCCTGCCTAATGGTAACCGTAATTTTGTCTGGAGGAAATGCCGCCAAAACACACCACCATGCTGATTCTAGCAGTCGTTTCTGAAATTACTGTTAAAGTATGCTACCAATGGTGGAACTACCAAACAGTTATTGCTCCAGAAATCGGCAGAATTACCTCTTGTTAGAAATAGTGTCATGAAGCAAAAGGGAAGCTGAATGGCAGCATTTTCAAAACTTTACACCACTTAAAATCACCCCTTAGCAACTGCCATCTGAAGCTGAGACGGGGACTCATGTCAGGAGGCAAATCCAAGGGCAAGGTGCCAGAAATGCACAATACGATGACAACATTTTACAGAGCTCACTTTGCTGACAAAGCAGGTTGTGGCTTATAAAGTTAGGTTGTTGAGGCCAGAGGAGGAAAGCCATATGAAGCACAAACTAGGTGGTTGCTGCAGTGACAGTCCCCTGGCACTGTGAGGATTTACGAAAAAGTTGAAATTACCTTTATGCCAGGATTCACAGTGGAACCCCTGCAACTAATACCTTGGTAGGAGATAGAGAAAAGAGTACCTCACAGGGCAGTCCTGGAGGTCTCCGAGCAGCAGAGGTCGGACCAGGCAACAGAAAACATTACAGTGACTAGATGATTAGCCCCTAGGTCCTTAGGCTGTTGCCAAACCTTAATTGCATTCCATTCCTCACATGTGCCGAGTCCAGGGCATGCAACGAACAAGCACAATGAACACATCCAAATCAATTGC
Source organism: Ambystoma mexicanum (assembly GCF_040938575.1). NCBI lineage: Eukaryota > Metazoa > Chordata > Amphibia > Caudata > Ambystomatidae > Ambystoma > Ambystoma mexicanum. Next base: position 398,660,282 of record NC_090923.1, read on the forward strand.
AACACAGATGACGGGCCATGGTAGGCGATTTCCTGAAACGAGACCCATCATTAGGAAGCAGGAAGCTATTAATGCAGGGCACCTATCGGCAGCAGATTGCTCCATGTATCCTGTAGTGGTGGTTTAAACTCCATCACCAACCACCACTTGCAGTAAATATTACACACATGTAACCTCAACGCATGCTGGCCTATGAGCCCCGTTAGATATTTTTAACTCTATGCCCATACAATCACATGCGCAGTCTTATGTGCGTTTCCGATTTATAGCGTGGAGGTCAGCTCATTAACAAATGTATCCCTTTATTTGGGTTCTGTCGAAGGTCACCACCGGACCTCATATTGTGCAGGTCACTCTACATTTTATCATGTATTTGTGGTTATCGTTGTAGCAAAGTATATCCTCTACACATTACACAAATAAGCATGCCACACAATAACCAGCCAGGCACAGCTTTTTGTTATTCTGTACTACACTTTATAGACTGTCTGCAGATCATAATGAAACACACAGAAATAAACACAATGTGCGATCATTGAATACAAACTGAGAGGAAAGAAACATATTTTAGCGTATCTGCTTCTATGGTTTCACAACCTGTCAACAATGATGCAGTGCATTTATGTCAATAGCAATTTCAGAACATTTTCCTGGCTTCTCTCACCCCAAACGAAAGGCTCTCCTCCATGAGCAGCAAAGCAGGTCTCTTATGTTCTAAACCTGGCAGAGCACACATTTTCTTTATATCAACCTTGAGATATAATAGTTTCACTTACAGCTTTGAGAGCGTGGTAACTCCCTTCGTTTTTGTAAGCAGCAAGCTTCGCATAGGAAAATGCATTTGCTCTCCAGCAAATGAAGAACAAAGGGGTTTTTCTGAAGCCTAATTAGAATTTGTGCTAATGAGTGCAAAATTATCTAAAACATTTGTAAAAATGTCCCTTCATTTGTCACTTTATATTTACCAACTGATCGATGTCACTTTGTCAGCATGGCAGGGCACAGGTGGTCTCTCCCCTCACTGCAGTCAGGACGCACCCAACCCCTCTTCGACACTGCAGTCTTTCAGTATACATGCAGCCACTCAGCAAGCCGCGGATCCCAGCACCTTTTTCTCTTTTCTCCACTCTCTCTCGATCCCCGGCCTGACCCAAAGAACCCCACATTCCTCCATCTCAGCCTTTTTAAGTCCAGTTCTGCTGCCCTCATCCTTATATATGACACCCTACATAAAGAATGTCATATACCAGCCCTGGCTGTGATGTCATCCATCAATCAAACTTGTGCCTTCAGTGCACTTGCTGTAATTTTCAAGAGACTGGTGTGCTCCTACCCTGTCACCTTTATACAGAGATCAGCTCAGTGCTTCCTGATGGCTGGTTGAAATGTTTCCCTTACAGTTTCCTGCACTGCCACCTCATACACAATGGACTGTTTCTGCACATTCTTTGTGCAGCCTTCATATCCATATTGTAAAACAGTTTTAATTCATGCCTTATTGGTTTCTAAGCAAAATTGCAGAATCTGTCTACAGTCTGTATTCACAACCCCAGTTTGCACCCTTAGTTTGCACCCTAAGTTTGCACCATTTGCTATGGACCAAGCTGTCCCATTCCAATCACTAATTATATCAGTGGGTTAGTGGTTAGAGGTACATTATTAGTATGTTAGGAGATTAGTGTTAAGGTATTAGTCCCTGTACTAAATCTACTCTATGCCTACGCTATGCTGTGTAATGCTTTGTAATGCTAAATCCCAAGTAACCCCTTCTTTGGTTTGTATGAATTCTCATCAGTGCCTCACATCAGAGCTTATATATATTCCCATGCTGTATGCAATATTTTATACACACATACCGCTTCTAAAGGAGTCTGAGCTGTTGACAAAATTCATGGTCTTGTTAAAATTCACATCACCTGTATCTCTTACGGCCCCTGCGCAGAAAATACTAAACACAAATCATGCAAATGTCTACATTGGATTTAAATAAATAAAATCCAGGTGCTAAAGAGTATTAGCAGAATCTCCTGCATACGATGTGATCCCCAATAATGCAACTGTCAAAACTGCACCTTGCATGTGAGAAAACAAATCAGATTACTGGCAACTTGCTGGGTGACCCTGTCTTCATAGGCACCCATGGGTATGCCCAAACTGAAAGGTCCATAAAACCACTATGTAGCCAACTTCCAAACATATACCATTACAAATAAGCATTAAACCAGACATATTAACCTTGTAACAATGGATGCCTTTTGCGTGACATGCCAGCCTTTGTCACCATTGCTTGTATGCAGCTGACTCCACAATGCATAAATGTGTTGTATACCAAGTTACATTTCAGCATGCGAGGGCCTAACCTCTACTTCAAAGGTGTTTTAAATTCCCACTTGGGACTGTGGAACGTTTTATGTAAGAGGATATTGCTGAGCCCGATTCACAGCACTGCAGAAAGTTGGATCTCTGCACTTGGTGCAAGATAAACCACTAACTTTGAGCGCCTGACAGGCTTACACTTCAACAACAGTATTGTTGTGGGTCTGCCTATCTAGAAACCAGTGGTAATTACCCTTGTGTGTATGATAAACTTAAGATGTTATCAATATTTTCCCAACACAGTATTTTCACTAAAACAACAATTGTTTGCACTTGCAGTATAGTGTTTTAAGCTCATACATATTTAGCATTTTTCTATATTTCTTCTCATGTAGAGATTATATATGAACATTCAAAATAGTACAGTCAAACTATAAACGGTTCCCTTTGTTAACAGAAAGAACTTGAGTAGATATGGTGGGAGTGAGGGGTCATTTAGGCCCCCCTCATACATTCAGCACGATGTGGATCACTTGCTCGACCAATGGTGGGGAATGCCTCCATTGCCCCCATGCTAACGTCAGCCCTTATGCTGGCATTGGCATGGGTGGGGCTGGTGCTAGAGACACTTGGCATCCATTTTGTGCCCCCTCGACTCCATCTTTGGACTAGGCCTCACTGCGATAATACGAAAAGGCTTCTCTCCCCTCTGCAGCACCGCGCTCATGGCCCCCACCTTTCCTCACACTATCTGAAAGCCTTGCAGCTCCATTCTCACGGATGACCCGGAGATAATTTAAACAAATACACCACTGTAACATTTCACCTTTCCTCTGAGATCACTCTCCTGTGTGTGAACTGGCCTGAAACATGGCTCCATCTCCACAAAAGTGCCCATGCCCTCTTACCCCCGTTGTTGGAAAATTATTGCCGCTTCATCCCTGCATCCCCACAAGGTATTTTCTTGATGAACCAGACGTGTGACCCTGATGTGAAGCCAACCCCAGTGTGCCCCCAACTAACACCAAACCTCTGTCACAGTATATTGCACCCTAGAACTAACAAATGTCAGAATGTCTTATAGTCTCTTTTGATGTACCCGGACCTACCCCACAGCCAATGTTATCTCACTGACCATGACCCTAAACCCGGTTCTCCATATAAGTCACAATATATAATGCTGTAATTATATGTGTTCGATTTATAAATGCATGATGATATACTCAAAGGAACTGTAGTGACCATGATTTAGTACATGTCTAATGGTAGTATCTCACGTTAGCTTAGTTAGGGCCCAACCTACCTCACCGCGACCTGACCCTCACCTCGCCTGGGCACAGACAGATGGACCCTGTGACACTCACCCTCCCGCCAACCCAGCAGCCAACCACGGAGGAGCAGCGCCTATATGCACCTATACAATGCAAACTTGTATCCAATCATAATGAACTGTGTAACATTCATGTCTGACATCATTAATGATGATTTCTGCCCTTATAATCAATTGTAAGTGTATTGATTGCCAGAGTGCTCTCGGGCAGCAGAGTTCTCTTGATGCCAAATTTACATAAAAGAAAACTAACTCTCCCAGCCTGTTCTCTTAGTCTTATTCCCTGTTGGGGTGTGTCATATTTCCTTGTATTGCACACATAAGATGGGGAGTGGGCCTTTACATTTTGTGACCTCGGCGATGTGATTGGGACAGGTGACCCGATGTCCTGTGCCTTGCGGCAAGATCCGGAACGCCCGCCAACGAAACCATTGCCTCCGCAGTTGACCAGTTCACGCACACAAACGTGGGTTCCCATTTTCCAAATACCCAACTAAATCTGCTCGCCAAGGCGGGTCACGGCTTGGTTGGTGTGCGGACCAGATTGTGGATAGATCGTGAATGGTGGCTCTCGGACCCCCGACTGAACACGTGAGTACCGGTCGTGAGATTTTCAAGGGAGAACAGAGGTTTTGGGAGGAAGGAAACACATAAAGGAGTGGGTAAATATAAAAGGTTAGGGCGAAGGTCAGGGTCTGTTTGAATGTCACTGAGGCTTTTTCTTATCTATCCTTTATATGGCCCTTAGGTTATTGTGAAAAAAAAAGGTAAAAAAAAATAACAGATCCTAGCCCGAAGGTGGTAGAAGGCGGCGCCGCGTAGCATTGTCTCATCCAGTGCAGGGAACAAGTGAAGATAAAGAGAAAAAAGTAGGAGTCTCATATATTTAGTAGACTCAGAGTAGTAATATAGAATATTCTTTTTCTGTATGAGCAGAATTCTTAGAGAGGTAGCCTGAGGGGGCTCAGAGGTGGGGAGTGCGTGAGAAAGTAAGAACGAGGGACAATAAACTAAAGTAATTAAAAAAGGGGGGTAAACTGAAAGGTAGTTTGTGTTACATGCTCAATGTTTCATGTTGTTTTGTCATTAAGTGCCTATATATCTGTGTATTGATAACAATAAGTTCTGATGAGAAATATTAAATAAATAAATAGTGATGCATGTTGATAAATAATTTGTGGTTCGGCAAAAGGGTGAAAGTAAAAAAGGTTGACTTTTTTTACGTTAATAGTTAAACAAGTTTGAACAGACGTGTTACAGAAAGGAGATTCTTAAGTGATTGACAGTGTGTAATTATACCCAGAAGAAGAGGTGAACACAAGTAAGAGCAGCAAAAAATATGGCATTATGGGAGGGACTACACCATTAGCACATATCTGTTAACATTTCCCTTTGTATAGCGAGAAAATACAGAAATACCACGATCAATGGGTGGTGGAAATAAAAGGAGAGAGTGTATCACCTATATTGCCAGAGGGAGGGTCATTTGATAAGAGGCTATTGGCTCTAGTATCAACACACCTGCTAGTGAAATACATGGGAAAACAGTTGCAGAACAGAAGGTAGGTACTAGATCCATGGAGGATGTTTGAAGAGGTAGCACCTAGCGGCGAGGTAAGTAAAGACACAATAATTGAGAAAGAGAAGGCCCGGGAGGGGGGAGAAGGGGCTGCAGGGGGAGAATGCACAATAACAACGAAAGAGAATGACCCCACTAGAATCTACCCATTGTTGACAAGGCCCGCAGTTGGATACAGTGAGCCTCTGTATGTGCTAGCGCCCACCACACCAACTGCATCAGCCAGCGCACCGCCACCATGGGAATTGGGAGGGTTATACGGCCCAACTAGTGCCCCTTCAGTGAATTTAACGCGACTAACAGGTGACTTAGACAGGCAGCTTGCACACGCACAAATGGAAATAATGCGATTAAGAGCATTGTGTGATCGAGGCCAGATGTTGCCAGGAGGAGGGGAAGTGCCACCATTGACAGCGGTTGACCTCACTCCTCTGCCAAGTGTTGCAGGGGGATCCACACCATCCCCACTGCGGCCGGTGCCAATAACAAAAGGGCAGGAACAAGAGTGGCAACCAGGAGAGTTTTTATTCCATTTAAATGTCAAACCTGTAAGAATAATATGACCTGCAACCCCAGACATCCAAGGAGGGGAGGGGCAAGGAGAAAGGGAGTCAGAAGAGTAGATAGAGGAAGTATGGAGCGATTTAGATGAATATGAAGAGGGAGCAGCAGTGGCGGGATCTCCGCTGCCATTCCCATTCGACCAAGAGGATGAAAGGGCTGCACCAATATGGCAAGGGAGGTTAAGGCAAAGAGTAGGGAACATGCTGGTAAGTAAGACAAAAAAGGGAACGATAAGTAAGAAAAGAGGAACAGCAAAACTACAAATGCCTTTGATACACAAGGAAGCAGGGAGACTGCATTACATACCATGGGCACAGATGGACAAGAATAACTTGTTGAAACTTCTCCCTCCACTTTCGGGTGGGGCGGGGAAGTGGATACATGCATTTGATAAACACACAGCAGGGGTGCCGTTAGCTATAGGGGATGTGAAGAGTTTACTGGTGTCTGCCATTGGTGACCAAGCAGACACGGTATGGGTGAAGGCGCGGTTCCCGGGAGTGACGATGAACTGTGACCGCCATGATGGGTCATCATTTAATAACATTAGACACAAGTGTGGGATGCGTTGTGGAGATCTTTTCCAGACACTCCAGATTTACACTTAGTGATGCAATGCATAATGGGTGAGGAGGAGCCTATGCAATTCATCCTCCGAGTGCAAGACCTGTGGAGATCTGAAATGGGTATGGCATGGGACCAATCCACCTCCTTGTTCTACTTTACAATCAAAAAAGGCCTCCAGAAAGAGATACAGAAGGCCTTGGACAAAATGGCTAGGATAGAAGCCAAGGGTTGGCCAGAGATTCAGAGCATAATCGTACACCATTGTAGGAGGATCAAAAAAAGAGAAAGAGAGATAGTACAACGAAGGTTGGCAGACGAGGCGAAGTTAGTGCAAAATAAATTAGTGAAGGTCACAGTGCTGAATGCCACAACATCAACTGACAGACAAAGCGAAGGAGAAGAGGGAGTAGGAAATACGCCAGCAAGAATGGCTGCAACATGGGCTGCAAATGGGCAGGAGCAGTGGGACGGAGAGGAGCAGTACGGAGGGCCCCAGTGGCAAGGAAGGCCAGCAAGAGGACGAGGTGGGTACCGAGGATCAAGAGGGGGATTTAGAAGAATGGGGAACAGAGTACTTGGAGGGCCTGGAATGGGGGGCCGCAAGGGTCATGTTGGATTTGTAGGAGGTAGGGACACTACTCGAGAGAGTGCAGAATATGGCCTGTGGGTTATTACCAAGGACAGCCCCCCAAGGGAATCGAACAAAAGTATGGTCACCCACACCCAGGCAGTCCGTATGGGTTACCTTTGGGAGGGAATGGGCAGAACGAACAATGCTATCATTATCCACAAATACAACAAAGACAGCAACCACAGCAACAACCACAGCAGAGAGGTATGCAACAACAAATGACAAGGCAGAACACTATAGGCAATGCAAACAATAACATTCTTGCAACATCTGCAAATGGCGCGCCGGTGCCTTTTCGCGGTGCAGCAGTAGTGGGAGATAATGTATTCTCTGTACCAGGAACGGAGACATATGCAGATTAGGACAGCCCACAGAAAGCACTTACATGTCCATTCCTATCCACTACCCTATGTGCAGAAGAGGAACCACTAAAGTGGGCAGATAGGCAACAAACAGTTCATCTTTATGGTGGACTTGGGAGCTGAAAAATTGTGTCTCATGGAAGGCTGGTTCCCGCTCTCAGGAAAAAATTTGAAAACGCAAGGGTGCTCTGGGGCAATTTTAAAAGCTCCTTACACAAAAGATCTCGACATAACGGTGGGAGGAAAAACAATGCCAGCACCTCTACTGTATCATGAAGACTCGCCAATAAATTTGTTGGGAAGAGACCTCCTGAGTAAATTGAACATGACATTCTCCTTTACTAAGCGGGGAATAGTTTGCTCCACCCCAGGAGTGTGCCCTGTAAGGTCAATGTTGATAAGTACAATGGCAAATGAAGTTGCTGTATGAGGGGTGCCCATTGACATGGATATGTTCATTTATGGTATCAGGGTATTAGAACGGGTGGTGCCAGAGATAACAAGAAAAAAATGGAAAGTACCCTCAGTTTGTCTTCCGCCCATTTGTGAATACAGATGTAGCAGGAACAATTTTGTCCATTGATCTGGAAGGGATACAAGTTTCTACTGAACGTATCGCAGTGATAGGACTGGACACACATGGATGCAAATGGAGAACAGTGCTATGCATAGATCCAAATATAATGTTGTGTGATTTAACAGATGAAGAACTGTTCACTGACAGTGAGAGTGATGGGGGAAATAATAATGGAAATAAGTGTACCATGTGACATCATGATCCAACACAGGGAAATACATAACCCTCTTATGGCTAGTGTTATTGCACCATCTACTATATTTAAGGAAGATACGGAAAAGGTCCTGCCAGAAATATGGACTACAGGCCCCCATGATGTAGGGCTCTTGCAAGAGGTCATGCCCATCAAAATAAAACTGAAACCAGGTGCAATACCACCAAGAGTAGAACAATACCCACTATCAAAGGAAGCATAGGAAGGGATTGGAGAAACGCTAGATGCATTACTGCCACAAGGGATAATAGTGCCATCCAATTCACCATGTAACACATTGATTTTTCCGATCAAAAGGCCGGGGCTTGGAGGATGATCCAGGACCTAGGCCCACCTAATGATGTCATATAGAATGAGTTCCCATTAGTACCATACCCGCATCAATTTTGTGTAGCATACCTAAAGATGCCACCTGTTTCACAGTAGTGGATTTGGAAAACGCCTTCTTCTCAATACCATTTGATCCAAGCTGCAGTACCTCATTGCGTTCACGCTAGGGGGGAACAAATATGAGAATTGTAGGTTACCACAGTGTTATTGTGAAAGTCCAAGCATTTTAAATATAATTTTGCACAAAGATCTTGAAAACATTGATGTAGAGAGCACAATAATATAGTATGTAGATCATTTACTTGTCTTCAGTAAAAGTGAAGAACAGTACATTGTTAAATTTACTGGCCACGAAAGGATACAAGGTGGACAGAGGTAAGCTGCAATATTGCCTAGCAGAAGTGCTCCATTTAGAACAGATAATTTCAAAAGATGACAAGAGAATTTCACCAGATAGAGCAGCGGCAATACGCCATCTGATAATACCAAAGACAGTGAAGGACATGCAAAAAGTTCTCGGCATCTGTAATGACTGCCGTGCCTGGATACTTGATTATGTAGCATACACCCGCCCACTGTTACAGACCCTAAAGGAAGTGCAAAAGAATAATGTCCCATTAAAATGGACAGACAAGATGATAACACAATATTTAAAATTGATAGCCCTTATTGCACAGGCACCAGTTTTGGCGAACCCCGATTATGATCAGGAATTTAACCTATTCTCACACTGAAAATGGTATTTTAATGACTGCAGTGTTGACCCAAAAAACATCACTAGGTCACTAGGTCACAGCGGTACGTTAGATTCAGTAATTCAGGGCTACTTTGCATGCGAAAAAGCTCTCACTGCAGCAGCCTTCGCGATAGAAAAAAGTGCCACCATTGTGATGGGATGCTCAGTGTCACTATGGGCCTCATTACGACCCTGGTGGAACGAGTTAACGGGCTCTGCAAAAGGAGGTGGACCCGTTAAACCCGTTCCGCCACATTAGGAGGTCCCCTCGTGGGACCTGGTGAGGAAGCCTGGTAAAACCATGCGTCGTTACCGGGTCCCGCGAGGGGAAGAGGGAGCAAACAATGGGCCACTCGTAATCGGCCTGTTGTTTGCTCCCTCTCTGATTCCCATTCAGCCCTATGGGGAATGGGGAAGGTCTGGGCCCTGGTTCATGGAGGGAGGAATAACCAGGCCCTCCGAACATGGAATGGCACGGTAATTCACCATTCTGGGAACCCGGACGTGATTTCAGCGGCATGGCTACCGCCGAGGTCGTATTGAGGCCCATACGTAGAACACTCACTCTTTGCTATTTTAGAACGTTCAAAATGAACACGAACAACACAACGGGCAACAGTCTATGAGATAATAATCTGAAGCCCAAATGTTCATGTGGTCAGATGTAAGACAGTAAACCCAGCTATATTCATTACCGAACCATGTACAGTAGAATACATCCAAGCTCATGATTGTGCTACATATGAGGGAGAGGAAGATGATATTCCCAAAGCGAGCAAAAATGCACTACAGGAGGGGGAAATATACTTTGTGGATGGGTCAGCATCAATAGACAGTGAAACAGGAGAGAAGCACGTAAGAGCAGTAGTGGTAAGAATGGAAAAAGAAGGATTTGAGATTATTGTACAAAAGCGCCTCCCCTCCCATTTCTCAGTCCAAGCATCAGAGCAGACAGTGCTAATTGAAGCGCTGCACATGGCTAAAGGATGTGCTGTCACAATATACTCTGATTCTGCATATGCAACAACAACAGTACACTCAGGTTTGTCACAATGGCGACAAAGAGGGTTTTGAAGGGCAGATGGCTCACCAGTCCAGCATGCAGCCCTACTAAATGAACTGATAGAAGCACTAGCAGAACCGTCAGTGGTAGCGTTGGTGAAATGCCAAGCACACACCAACTACATGGACGCGATCTCATTAGGAAATGTGGCAGCTGATGCGACAGCGAAAGACGCTGCGTATTTCAATATCCCACAAGCAATAGAATGCATTATCAAAACGCCCACCACATATACACCAGAGGAAGGATACAGCCATACACCAATTGCCCAAATAATAGAGCTCCAAAAACATACACCTACAGAGGAACAAGAGCTGTGGGGGAAGAAGGGTGTAAACAGTCCCCAACAGATTTAATATGGAGGCAGGAACTAACAGGGAAGGTAGTGATGCCGGTGGAGCTATTAGAAGTAGCTTTTCAACAGCTACAATTCCCAACACATGAGACTAAACGACACATTGCAGCCGAAATACAGGAAAATTGGTCTGTTTCAAATTTACAAGAATACTTGTCTAAATTCACAATAGAATTTACAACATGTCAGACATACAACTCAGGAATGACTCCGTCCTGTAGGGCCTTTTAAAGAGCTCCACATTGATTATGGAGATATGGGTTAGAGATGCAATGGAGTGAGATATCTGATTGTAATAATTTACATCTGATGTAATAATAATTCCATTCTCATGGTGGGTAGAAGCTGGACCATGCCCCCACCCAGTGTGCCGTAAAGTTCCTAGTGCGGGAGGTTTTCTCAAGGCGGGGTATATGTGACGTAATAAGATCAGATAATGGCATTTCATTTTCACAACCTATTTAAGGAAGTCACCTTTTTGTTGGGTGTTAAGCACAAATTATGTTCGATTTATCACCCACAGGCTAACGGGTTGATAGAAAAGATCAACAGCCTACTCAAAAGCAAACTATCCAAGCTGTGTAACATGCTTAATAAAAACTGGGTGTATTGCTTGCCCCTAGCACTGTTCCAACTCAGAACTCAGCCAACTAAAGATCATCATTTGAGCCCGCACAAAATAGTGACGGGAAGGTGCATTCATACGCCACTTTCCCCAGTAAGAGGAGCTTCAGATGCTCACAGAGCTGCCACAGTGCTGGGGGATGAATTTAAGGAATACCTCACCTAACCGACACGCGCAGTGCGTAGCATAGCAAGACAAATTGTGCCACCATTTACCCAAAATGCTGAGACAGACACTGCAATGCCAGCACAAGACAGCCCAGAGAGTCAGTTAATGCCAGGAGAATAGGTGTATGTGCGGAGTTTTGTGCGGAGATGGAACTCTCCAAGATTTCATGGGCCCTATGAGGTTATTTACTGCACACCAATTGCAGTAAAGGTAAAGGGATTGAAATATTGGGTGCATCTGTCAGATGTGAGAAGAACACGTGATAGTACAATCCCTCAATGTCAACAAAATGATAGCAACAAAGTTGCAAGTGGGTAAGGGTCAAGGTGTACAGAAAAAAAAATAATGAGAGTGATGATTAAGAAAGTTTGCATAACAAAAGAAATGAGAGGTTTACAAATTGGAGTACATGTGTGCATGTAAAGAAGAAATAGGACTCTTCAGCTTTTTATCTCTTTCTCTCTGACGGTCTTACTCTCTGTCTCTCTCTCCTTTTGCTTTCCCTTATTTGGCCATGATTGACAGTTTGTACAGAAAAATGTATAAAAATGAGTTTAAGTTGATCAAATTTAAAGGGCAGTAGTAGAATAGCATAAAAGTGTGCACACTAACAGCATTATAATTTAAAGTAATAAATTAGTTGAAAAAGTAAATATAATGATGATGAAATGAAAACTAATGTGAGAAAAAATGAAATGTATGCATGTCACTTAACAATTTTATATCACGCCCCCTCCCCCCAGGTGAAACAATGGCAGAAAAGGAGGGTACTTACTGACAACAACACAATTTTAGTTAGTAGAATAGATACATATTACAATTTAGAATGTGGTATTAAATATGCAGCAACATTGCTTTTCGTGATGTTATTTTTTATGGCCTGGTAATACACTGTAACTTTCATTATTAAGGATATGAAAGAGGGGGGAGCGGGGTAAACCTGATACGAGAGGGCTTAATGCTCATATGGGCTGGAGTTAAAACCATGTGGAAAAATAATCACTCTGCAAGTAGAAATCTTACTACATTACACAAGAAACTCCAGAACCACTGGCCTGGCAAGCTGCTACCGAACCCAATGACACAGCATGGGCAGATGTCTTTCCATAAATATAGAAGAATGAAAATGCTAGATATCAGGGAAGGGGGGAGGAGGAGACAGAAAAGGGGGGTGGAGGAAAAGACATGTTGTTTACCATGGCCTGGGATTAAATGAAATAGAAGACCTCCACCACCCAGACCAGTCAAACAAATAGTATTCAGACATGAGTGCGACAGCAAAACCAGGCACAAACGAGAGCTGCTATGTTTGCTCTCTCATACCGCACACATCAGGCACACCTAAAATACGTGTACCCCAAGAAGTGCCCTTGTCAGATGCCCAATGTTTGATTCATCTTGTATTATGTAGAATTCGGAGTACCTTCCAGGCACACACAGTTACAATACAAACTCTGCAGAACGAGAAAACCTGCACGAGCAAGCGGCATGGAGTGATTTGCATCAAAGAACCATTTTTTATCATCAAAGGAACAAGGCTTTCAGATAATAAGTGGCATGACGAGATGATTGGGTGCAAAGCTGAGGCACTAAGAGGACTAACTGAAGAAAACTTTCAATGGGTCAAAGAAACGTGGACTCCCGTCTGGTCCCAGCATATTGCAAAACTCACGTGGGTTACCACTCTCGAGAAAACTAATAAAACGCAGAAGGAAATTCCGCATGAACTTTGTTTTCACAGGGAAGGAAAGGTGCAAATGGGTTTTAACAAACGGTGCAACAAAACAATCATCATCCCAGATATGAAAAAAGGTACAGCTGCACTCATGGTCATGTATTGGGTGTGTGGCAAACAAGCCTACCTGCATCTACTGGTATCATGGAAGGGTACATGTGCCCTGGCCACCCTGCATTCGGCACTGATGGTGATTCCAGAAAGTAATATCCTAGGGGGGAGAGGTTCAGGTGGCACATCGGCAGAAGGAGATTCGGCTGGCACATCGGCAGCAGGAGACTTGGCTGACATATCGGCAGCACTCCAAACAGCAACCGCAGAGCCTTCCACATATGACATTACGTCTGGAAACGAGCTACAAGACAGACTGTCCCGCAAAAGGAGGTCATCAAACTATATCTCTAGCGAGTCATCCCACCTTGTCGCTGTGATTCCTGCGAAATTTAAACTTTTCAACTCTGCAGAGACATTCTTTGCCTCCCTCCTAATGCCAGGACTTCAAGCACGAATGAACGGACAATGGGTGCAAATAGGGCACTGGGAAATGATCCAGCTGGCCAACGACACTGAAGAGGGATTCAATGTGATCAAGGTGGAACTTTGTGCCTTGCGCTTAATGACAATGCAGAACCGGTACGACCTAGACCTTCTCACAGCAATGGATGGCAGTGTTTGCCAAAGAATAGAGTGCGCATGCTGTACATTCGTACCTTCTGAAGATGCAGATAATGGAACCCTGTCCCACGTCATCTCGGCAGTACACAGCCTGGGAGAGAGAATCCTGGAAGAAGGAGGAATAGAGCCAAGAAACTGGTTCAACAACATGTTCAATTGGATACCATCCTGGTTCAACATCATGATGAAAATTGGTGTTCCAGTCATCGTTTTTATTTTACTATTTTTCTGTGTGTGCCAACTAGGTATTCAATGCTGTGCAAAATCTATGCCTAACTCAGCAATGATGATGGTAAAATGGGCAAACAGACAACGGTAGCAACAATGATAGATGCAAAAAAACAGACTGGAGAGCCAAACCCACCAAAATACCGCATGACAGCTGTCTATCACCAAAATGGGGATAGGGTAGATAATCTATATCACACAACAATTAAAGAACCAAGGGAGCTGCAATGGTACAGGTAAGTGTGGGTGGACCTGGATGGGGATGGAGGAATATATATGACATGCACACCTGCCGAGTATGCAAGAAATGGGCATAGCCTGGGAAGTGTATGTAGGGCTTGGATGCCAATAAAGGTTACACCGGCATGGGATGAACAGAAGCAGAGTATTATTGGAGGGAGAATAATAATAAAAAGTAGTTTGTTACTTTAGATGTAACGAAAGGGGGGAATGTGTGGGAGTGAGGGGTCATTTAGGCCCCCTCATACATTCAGCACAATGTGATCACTTGCTCAACCGGGGCTGTTGCTAGAGACACTTAGCATCCATTTTGTGCACCCTCGACTCCATCTTTGGACTAGGCCTCACTGCGATAATATGAAAAGGCTTCTCTATCCTCTGCAGCGCCGTGCACAGTGCACTCATGGCTCCCACCCTTCCTCACACTGTCTGAAAGCCTTGCAGCTCCATTCTCACGGATTAGCTGGAGATAATTAAAACAAATACACCACTGTAACGTTTTACCCTTCCTCTGAGATTACTGTCCTGTGTGTGAACTGGCCTGAAACATGGCTTGTAGCTCATCCATCTCCACAAAACTGCTCATGCCCTCTTACCCCCGTTGTTGGAAAATTACTGTTGGAAAGTTACTGCCACTTCAACCCTGTGTCCACCCCAGTGTGCCCCCAACTAACACCAAACTTCTGTCAAAGTATATTGCACCCTAGAACTAACACATGTCAGGATGTCTTATAGTCTCTTTTGATGCACCCGGACCCACCCCACAGCCAATTTTATCTCACTGACCACGACCCTAAGCCCGGTGCTCAATATAAGTCACGATGAATAATGCTGTAATTATACGTGTTCAATTTATAGATGCATGATGATATACTCAAAGGAACTGTAGTGACCATTATTTAGTTCATGTCTAATGGTAGTATCTCATGTTAGCTTAGTTAGGGCCCGACCTTCCTCACCATGAACTGACCCTCACCCCGCCTGGACACAGACAGATGGAGCTTGTGACTCTGACCCTCCTGCCAACCCTCCTGCCAACCACGGAGGAGCAGCGCCTATATGCACCTATACAATGCAAGCTTGTGTCCAATCATAATGAACTGTGTAACATTCATGTCTGACATCATTAATGATGGTTTCTGCCCTTATAATCAATTGTAAGTGTATTGTTTACCAGAGCGCTCTCGGGCAGCAGAGTTCTCTGGATGCCAATTTTACATAAAAGAAAACTAGCTCTCGCCGTCTGTTCTTAGTCTCATTCCCCGTTGGGGTGTGTCATATTTCCTTGCATTGCATGTATAAGACGTGGAGTGGGCCTTTACAATACCCAACATCCGCAATGTCTCCTATTCACTTATAATATGATACAACTACCTATTAACAATCAGTGATTTCCAATGTTCTGATTTGCAGTTTTAATCAGCTATGTGCACCAGTACCTGTCCATCAAATACTGAGTAGTTGCTAATATTTCAAAGTTGGCAGAAACCATTCTTGCATGAGTAGCAGATATTAAAAAGCATGTTTGGAAGTACCCATTTAACATGGGGGATAACTTTTTGGGGAATTGTGACTTTTGGTATGTCGAACAGATAGGTATATGTTTTAGGGAATCATTTTGGGTTGGAACAGCTTGCTTCAAGGCAGGCTTTAATGTCCTTTTCAATATGTGAAATGTAGCGTGTCAAAGATGCAACCACAATCCTTGTTGTCTACTGTCTTGCAGACCAAGCAGCTAGTGCATTATCAGAGCTGTGCACAGAATCCATCTGTGAGCTTTATTGTGTGTTATCCAAACTAGTGGATCTTGATGTTCCAATCCTTTTGCTTTTTAGCATTTTGATACTACTGGTTTCCCTTTATAATCTTCTAACTCATTGTGTACCCTCCATTGTAAATCAAAGTTATGTCCCTTAACTATTTATTCTGATTCATAAACAATAATGGTGGGCTTGTGTGGGACACCCTGTTGGAGTGCCTTTAGAACCTTGCAATTCAGATGACTGGGCTGGTGTGTCTCCCAAATGCTTGTTTTTTGTCTCTCAGCATTCAAATACATGATTATGGTTACCAGAAGCAGAAGTGTCCAAGGAGATTGACGTTGTCCCGATGGCTGAAATTTCAGAGCCATCACAGAAAAATACCTCTACAAACATCCAGGG
Organism: Ambystoma mexicanum; assembly: GCF_040938575.1. Taxonomy (NCBI): domain Eukaryota; kingdom Metazoa; phylum Chordata; class Amphibia; order Caudata; family Ambystomatidae; genus Ambystoma; species Ambystoma mexicanum. Next base: position 398,676,739 of record NC_090923.1, read on the forward strand.
TGATATGATATGGCATTCATAATGCGCCTATACACAAGTGTGTCAAAGCGTGATGAGGCGAGGTGGGGGGGCAGAGGGAAGACAGAGAAATGATCTGGAAAGTTTGGTACCACAACTTCTGTTTCTGTTTGCAAGGACTACTCAAGATCATGCACTTGCTTCAACTCTGTTCAAAATGGTACTACATATCAGTCACAGCCTGAGTAGTAGCACATTGAATTCAACTAGTTTGCAGTGCTTTACTGTTCAGAATGCTTGAGCGTGTAGCTGAAGTAGTGTACACTCCATTCTGAGCATTTTGTTAAGGGGACGGCGCCATTTCTTTCCATACTATACTGTATTAAGAATGATCCATAGACAACTCAGGTACAATACAGGTGCATAATTTATTCCAGTTACTCTTAAATCCATACGTTACAGGAGAGGAACCCACTGGCTCCCACCACCCAGGTTACATAGCTCCTCCTCCCTGAGTTTGAGCTGCAGCATACAAACATTTCCTTGCTCATATATCCGCACTCTCACCCACCAAAATTCTCTCTGATCTCATACATTCCAGACCAGCTTGCATCCATCCATCCATGCATATATCTATCTATCCATTTATCCATCCATCCATCCATCCATCCATCCATCAAAGCACTTCACACCACACCTCCCTTCCTTACCAGACAAACCCATCACAACACAATTCACAACAAACCTACCTTGCTTATCAGTTACACCCTTCAGGCAAACCTAAAACATTCTCATAAAACACCTAATCACATGCTCACACTTTTTAAGAGTAGTAGAGTGCACTCTGTAAATACCAGGTATACTCAGCTGCCTCTGGACCCACGTCAACCAGTATTTCCCTCTCATCTTGATCCACCTCCATGTGTAGTCAACCTTCCCTCACCGAGAGAACTTCTGCTGCTCTATACTCATGGGCAAACGCCACTCATCCAAACATCCAGTAGTAAATCGGTACTTCAACAACTTTACTTCAACTCACATAATACAAATTTCCGGCATCACTCACATGGCACATCCATTTCGAGTACCATTTACATGCCACAACATTTCTGGACCATTCACATAGCATATACATTTCCAGTATCACTCACATGACACTTATATTTCCAGTACCATTCGCATGGCACAAAGTGTCTGTTTCCATTCACATGGCACAATACATTTGTAGTACCATTCACATGGCACAACATTTCCCGTAGCATTCACAAGGCACATATATTTCTGGTACCACCCACATGTTTATTTATTTAATAGTTATTTTGATAATGCGTCTAACACCGTGCCTTAGTTCAGTTTCTAAGCGCGCATCCGGAATCCAAACCTCTGTTGACCAGTGCATTGCCCCTGTCCTATCCTCCGTTCACTTTGTATGGTACAACATTTCCGGTACCACTCACATGGCATATACATTTTTGGTACAATTTACATGGTAAACGAATTTTGGTACCATTCTAATGGCACATACATTTTCAGAACCATTCACATGGCACAAAGTTTCTGGTACCATTCACATGGTACAAAATGTTGGGTACCATTTACATGGCACATACATTTCCAGTACCACTCACATAGCACAAACACTTCCGGCACCATGTGAGTGGTAGTGTAAGTGTATCTGTGTATGAATGATCCGCAGCCACCGCAGGTATGTTAAAGGTAAGACCATCATTCCAGTGACTCTTAATTCTGTTACTTACAGGAGAGGAACCCACTGGCTCCCAACACCCAAGCTATATATCTCCAACTCCCTGGTTTGGAACGCCAGCACACAAACATTCCCTGACTCATACAACACTCTCACCTACCAGCATTCTCTCTGTCCTCATGCATTCCAGAACAGCTTGCATCAACCCATGCAGCAAAACACTTCTCCACATACACATAACCTATACTGCTGTTATAATCGTCTCTTCTGAAGTGAACTTGTTTTCTGATATTCTGTAAACATGTGAAATGTACGCTATTGGCTTCGTCACTCCATACTTACAAGTTGTGCATGTACAAGCATTTTTACCCGGAGTTATTATTACTTCTAAATCTTACTTCTTAATTCTAAATCTTTTCCTGAAGAGGAGCGCTTTGAGTGTGTGAATTGTAAATGTGCTGCAGAATGTATTCCAGTTTTCTGTTTTGGATAGAAATTCAGTTTCTATAATACATAAAGTGGTTTTACCAGGGCTATGAAAGTACACCCATCATGTTGCCAACTCAGTAATGTATGATGTTGTGTGAAAAGATTGTGTAAATGTGTACTTATTTCTTGAAATTGTGAGGAAATGAAAACACGTTCCCTTATCTGACAATAAAAAGAGCAACAATTTAACCTGCCATTGACATTTTGTATTTAATACCGTTTCAAGGACAATTTCTTTATTGCATCCACCATTTCTAGCGGGGTGCTTAAATCCTCATCTGTACAAAAGAGGTCACGTATGTACAACTAACAATTTAGAATGCCTTCTAGTAGGCTTTGTATTCTACTTAAGAGTGTTCCTGGGCTATTTTTGTCGTCCTCAGGAAATCTTTTGAAAGCGTAATGCTTCCCTGGGAAGAAGAATGCAGCGCACCTGCAATTCTCTTGATCTCATGGCAGTGTAAAGTACCCATCACACAAATCTAAGACTGTTTAGTATTTCCAACTTTGGATGTTGCTCAAGAACACAGAGGTGTGTAGATTGTGAACTGCCTCAGTACCTGTGTGCACAGTGAGTATTCTGTAGTCCAAAACTAACCTGTACGTAATAGTTTGACTCCTTGGTATAACAACTGTTGTAATAAGGCGTTTATGTAAGAGATAGCTTGTTCTTTCACATGGTTGTTCTAAAAGGCTAGTAGCTGAGTGCATGTGTATTTTATGTCCTGGACGTTTGGATGCAGAGTGATGTGGCATGCAGCTGCTTCTGTGAGGTCAGTGCCCGCTGTCTTGTACATATGATTTGCAAAGGCTGAAGACCTCCCCTTCAAGCTTATCTGGTACACCATCATTTCCCTTTTGGCTAATCCTATCATGGCTGTGCCATCCATATAATCAGTTTCTGTGGCTGTCCTGTTTGTTTCCCACTGAATTTAAGATTAAAGTTCCATCTTGAAAATACCTCCTAAAGTCAGTGCCGTGCAATCCCTGCAGAAACTGTTTTAGCAGTTCCGTTGTTTTTTCATTGGGCTAACCTCAGACCAGATAAATACATAAATAATCAAATAACGGGGCACCTAGTGGAGGCGGGGGGGGTGGGGGGGTAGGTGGGGGTCTGTTTCAGGGATATGCATTGAATGGACTATTCGGTTCTCTTTCCCCTGAGATATCAGGCCGAACCCCAGTCCTCAGAGTGTATTATGTTTCTTTTCTTGTACTGCACTTTGGTTAGGAAAACCCTTTTCCGTGCTGGGTTTGGACAAGCGGTATTCTTATGTGACTTGGACTGCGCATGTGCCCAAAACCTCTGACTATGAACCTTTGTCACTACTGGGATTACTGGTGCAACGATTTTTAAATGAGACAAGTGAATCGAGCCAGCACCGCCTGTATTCTGTATTAAATAATGAGTCATTCTGTAGAACCGAAGGCAAGATCCGAATTTCTTTAAACAGCCATGATGAACTGGAAGTATGAGAGTCATGCATAATTTGTCATCATTAGTAGGACAAACATGTGCATGAATTCTTCTTTAGTTCTAGGTGTGAGGAGGAAATAGTATGTAGACGGCCTACCCCAGACCTTCCCTGAAGTATCATGGTCAAGTGGTCAGTCTTCCATATAAGGTATAGGTCTAGAGGGTGAGACGAGGCAGTCAGGATTGAATGTGTTAATGGGGGAATGCTTTTTGTCTTGGAAGCAAACTAATACTCCACTTTTTGCTTATATTTTCGTCAAATATGAGATGAGCGTCTGATTAACATCATTGACTACCATGTATTCCACCAAATGTTTACCTAAGCAACTTCAGATAAGGACATATACAACCCTTAATTATAAGTGCGCTTGCAATCATTTGCTTCTTATGAATGACAGTGCATGAGTAAGCATTTTTGTTTGCATTGTGTTAAGTCAAATGTATTGACTTAACATTTCAATAGGGTGGATTTCCCAGTTTTCAGTAAAATAGATGTGTTAAAATTTGAAATATTTAATCTGACCATTTTGCACTTAACACAGCTACACTACGTGCAAGAATGCAAATACTCTTCTAATTTGGATACGTGCTTCGATTAACTGCAGTCAGCTGTGTGTGGAGAGATCCCGTCTTGTGTGCATTATATACAGCTAACTGGGGCCACATCTGTTGGTTTTAAATTTAAATGACTGGCGCAGGTGGAGCGTGTGTGGACATTTGCACAGATTCAGTGAAGTCAGCAGTTTGCTGTACTGTGGAGCGAGTTTCGGGTTCCTGAATTTCTCCTTGTATCAAGGTAAAGCACTACTTGTATCTTAAAGTAACTTGAGAATTGTGCTGCAAACCTATTTTCTGCTCCTATATCATGGCGTATAAACTTTGCAGCAAACAAGGCGCCAGCCCTACTGCTCATGTAAGTGCCGGCTCTAATGCAGTTGTGGCTCACCCCAAAGAGGTCAATAGCAAGGGTACACCAAATAGATTGAAATGGAAAATCACTGGTTACTATGGTGACTTAAACAATCTGAACATCTCCAGCACAGCGGTTACATTGGCAAAATCTCCTGAGGTGGACAATTCACTATTGAACCTCTGCTATAGTATGCTGAGAAAAGATGCCAATATGATTGGAAGACTCAGGAGCCCATCAGCACAGGTGCAGAATGTTTGTAGATCCGTCACAAACGATTGACAGGAAGCTTTAAATGGTGTGACCGCGTGCTATAACAGGGGTGTATGCCATAACAGGGGTGTAACGAATGGCGGTCGGAGTGCGCTTACATCGGTATAGGTCTACTCGGTCAAAAATATTTGAACTTTTCCATTTTTACCTATTGCTTGGGGTCTTTTTTTGGTCGAAAATGCAGGTGGAGACTCTCCGCATCTCCCCTAAACCTGCCATCCCCCCACCTGAACGTATTCCGTTACCCCTGCCCATCTATTTTTTTTAATTTAATTTGTCTGAAAAAATGATCAAAAAAATGCAGTCAAATCGAAAAGGTCAAATGTTTTTCGATCAAGTATGCTAATAACCTTACATCTACCCCCCCCCCCCCCCCCCCCAAGTAACACTAGTGATGGGGAACTGGCTACCTTTAATCAGCATATTGCAGCTGACAACCGAATTGAATTGGTGCAGGAAGTGTGTAGTGCACAGAAAGGCATCACAACACTATATTAAGAATCGAGAATCTTTTCCAAGTATTGGTTGGCATGCTATCCGGTAAAACAACACAAGCAAAAGAAAAGGAAGTTTCCAAGGCAGAACTGGCTTATATTAGCAATTCACAACTCAATGAGCTAAATAACATGAAGGCAATACTGCATGATACTTTTGTGCAACTGGCAACAGAACTGGAGGGGGAATGTCGAGTGGAAACTGATCCCATTATTAATATTAGTGGAAGTTATCATATAATTTCCCTCTCATAAACACAGTTCCCTCACTCCTCTGGGGAACTACCCCAAAAATCTTTCAACGGCAAACCCCGATAAAAAACAAGAAGAAACAGAATGGGACAAAAAAGACATCAATAGAAACAAAGAAAGGGACATTGCCCACATGTGAACAAGTAGAAGTGATTGAATCTTACAATAGTTATACATTCCTTGAAAAAACTGCTAATATACGACGTCCCACTGCAAACAATGCACAAACTTAAAATAAATCCAATGGAAAGCTAAGCAGGTAACAAAGCGCAGCACTAATCTTGAGCAATGGCTCATCAAACCTACAACAACTACGGTCACTGACACGAATACTGATGTACAGGGGGGAATGCTAAAGGAGGATGAAGTTAGTCAGCAGACGGTGTGCACTGAACACTTGCAATTGCTGAATGACTCATGGCCCACACCTAACCGAGTAATTAATAACTCAACAAGATTAGACATTGAAAGAGAAGAAGATGGGGCCAGGCTTCAATGCAACCGTTTGTTTAAATAGTCAAGAGCTCTTTATAATGGAGGGCAGAATCTTTATCTCAAGACTACTATCAATGTTTCCGGCCTTGAGAGTCACCAGATCAGTAAATATAGAATGGGTGGTACTCATGGACACGAACGTTTGATAAACTTCTATTGTTCACTGTAACTCGGTACATATTTTAAAGTTCATTATGTCCCTCTCAGATTAATGTCTACGTATGGGCTATGACATACCATGTGTTACTGATGCTAATAGATTGAATAATACAGGCCCTTACAAAATGTGGATCACATGGCAGAAAAATATTATGCAATGCCCCAGGCTGGGATCGCCTACCAGGGGCCTTACAACCGGCCCTTTTAAATCACCCCTAATATACATATCAATGCTCTAAATGTCCTCACATGTAATACAAGAAGGAATAAACATTTATTGGATGAACAACTAGACAATTGCCCATTATTGAATGCTGACATCTTTCTAGTGCAATAAAGTTGGATGTTAGGTGATTTTCTATAGTATTGTATTCAACATTTATATAGCGCCCTTTCCCCATTTGTATGTCCTCATTTCGGTTTGTGGTTGGAACAGCCTCGTGACCGAAGACCATTTGTGGGAGGCTCTAAGAGTAAATTAAAGGTTCATGTGTGCAGGTTAGGACTTAGGTGGGCTGGCTAGGCTTCAGTCAGTAGCCCATAGTTCAAGCATATGGGTGGGTGCTGTTGGTGGTTCAGGATAGAGTGCTAGTGCCACAGATTCGATGTGTGCCCAGCGAGACTGAAATTATTCATAGGTTGTTGCTGTATACTAATGGAAGAGGTGTTAAGGTATGTCAGGGGATTCCATGTGGACGGCTATGTGAGCTGCTAGACCAGAATAGCATAGTTACAGCTGCATTCTAGGGTGCATGGATGGGTGGCCACGCCTGTGCCCTGGGCCCACAGACATTGTGCAAGGTATATATACCATAAGCTTGGGTGAAGTTCTGCTTTTTTTTCTTGGTCCAACGCTATTGGCTGGTCTCGATAGTCGTGGTCTCCCTGGAACAAAAGTCTGAGGAGTGGGAGAGGGGCTATGTGGGATGGGTGTGTGATGTACGAACGTCTGTCAGGGAGGGGTTGTGGGTGAGGACAAGAGTTTGTAAGGGTGTGCCACTGTGAACTCTGCAAGCATCCATGGGGGTATTAGTGTATAGTGGTGTTTTTGTGTTTGGGTCAGTGTTTCTGTGCACCTGTCTCCAGTATAGTGTGCAAGAGGGTTTCAAGAGGAGGAAGGGAAGAACAAAGTTTTGAGGGTCTTTCTGAATGCCAAGTGATTGTCAATATTGCAGAAGTGCAGGGGTAGGGAGTTCCAGATGCAGATGCAGACACAAATATATGTCTATATATATATATCATAGACTAGGTAAGTGAGCAAAGGTAAACTTGCACACCCCTTTAGAGGCTTGCTCATTGGGGTAAAATGTTAGATTGAAAGCAATGAAGTAGTAACAAACTGGGAAAACAGCCATGCTATGTCTGTCATGATACAATCTGCACAGAATATAGCACTATAATTGATTAACTTTTATGACCAACAAGGTAGGCACTTTATTGAGGAAATAATGAGCTATATAGATGAGATGATATCCATAGCGCATGATACTATGGGTGATTTCATGATGTCAGTAGGCAGTGTTCTTAACATGCACTGTGCTGATATAAAAACTGATCATATACTAACATGTGTTATACGGCAAGATATACCAACAGTTATATCCATTCATTATCAAAATAATAAGTGAGGAATAAGATGGCTGACATTTTTTACCAGTCGGACCTTGCAGGCAGAGCGGCACCCGTGATCACAGCAAGTCGGATGCACCCGGACCATTCTGAATGGTGCTGGTGTATCCCACCTCCCAAATCCCATTGAGCCCTATGGGTCTCAAATGGGAATGGGGAGTAATGAATTCCGGCCTCTGGCAATGAGGACATACAGGGCCCACCAAGGTTGTAATGGCCTTGTATGCCCCATTGCCAGAGGCCGTAAAAAAATGCAAGTTCAGCAGCAGCCTGCCCATTTCACCGGCAAGGCTACCGGCAAACTTGTAATGAGGTCCACTGAGTCATTTTACACGTGTACAGATGCAAAAGAATGCAAGTAGACAAAGTCATCTTGAGGCTAGCTTTATAGTGAATAGGTTGCGGCAAGCGCCAATATATATATAAATATAGATAAGTGAAGGATGGATGTTTCCACTACGCATTATAGCAGTGCTGGACAGTAGCAAGAATGCCTCATTTCTAGTGTGTCGCAGTTAAAAAGCAAATTGAATTACAAAGTGAAACTTAGCAGACAAGGCTGGATGAGCCAGAGAAGCCAAGGTTTTATCAAACTGTAGTAAACTGACATTGGATACATGTGCAAGAACGAAACTCCGGTTCAGCAGGCATGAACATAACAAAGAAGACGTCAGAGGTTTATTAAAAAATATTATTAAATGCACAAAAAGGCTCGATTCCATGGTCTCCAGTTACGTGGAAGCATGAAGTTGCACAAACAAAATGATCACACTTACGCACCAAGGCAGACCATGCTTCTCACTCCCTAAATTTCTCAGAGCTAAGAACACTCCCAGGGCCGAGCTTCAAAGGCCTAATTGACATTAGACCACTGCGGTGATGATAGATTGATATGCTAATTGGAGGGAAGCTAATGTTAAATCAACCTCACCAGCACCAGGATGGCCAGCCTGCATGCTGCTAGACGTAGGTGGAAAAGTACTGACAGAGGTTAGAGTGCCAACCAGTTGTAGAGCACTGCGTATTTAGGGTTCCTATAGTTGTGTAAACCAATGGGAGGTTGTGTATTTAGTGATGTTCATAGTGGTTATTTTTAGGGGCGGTCTTAGTTGCCCCACCTGATGTTAAGTAACCAATCACATAGTCACACTTTTTTAGACTAGTATGGATCATATACTTAAATGTTCACTAACAGCTAATCACCCATGCACGTAGATTGTTGTAGTTTGCCACGTAGGATGACGTTAGTAGATACATGGGTTAACGTCATTGATGATTTATTTTGCTTATACAATCTCAGTTTTTACTAAGAATGTTTGAGTATGAGGATCGAGCAAATTCGTTGATGTTCGTTATGCTCCCTGTTTTAGATACTTGATATTAAAACAGTCTTCCTTTTGCCAACTTCCTGAGTCATCTCAATTATTGATGTATGGATAAAGTCTACATTTTCATCCATCTCCAGGGTAATAGCTACTCATCAAAGGGGCTGGGTTATCCAGTTCACTGGCATCTCAGTTCTCATCCCAACTTGCTCTCCTGCCTGCTCTCCTATTCGCTCATACATCTGTGAGACCACACCTTTTTATAGTGAAAAGACCAGTCAAGTGGAGTCAGGTCTGAATGATTACCGTCAAATACCTGGCCCTTCCTGACTCTATCAGTGGGAGAATGTATGTCTTTTCTATGGTAGGTTTCCCTTATTTTCTCCATGTTACTCCTATGGGTATTCTTTACTGAACTTAGTTGCCTCTTCCTCGCTTCAGTATTTGTTGTAAATAGGGAGGGGGAGATGGGGTAAGATTGGGGATACATCATAAAGGCTGAGGGAGAGTAGGTTGTGGTGTTATTGGGACTGGGGAAATACTTTGTCTCGCCATTGGTAGCCTCAACCCAATCCCACATGACCCTCCACCCAGGTGATCCTCCCTCGCTTGCCCAACCCCAGAGTCGGGCCCTTCCTAGGCCGTCTGAATGAAAGATCCCGAGGGAGTGGGTGGAAGAATACCGTCAGATTTCTCACATTACTAACACTCAAGGTAATAGGATTGTTTGGATGGCATGGCTTATTGCAAAGATTAATGAACATCTAGTATCTGCTGCTAATATCATTAGACAGGAATCTGCCGATGTGACTGTTGGAGAGATCTATACATGGTTAGAAAACGTATGCACCAAGTTTTGCAGAATTAAGACTGATCACATGTTGTACAAAAAAGGTGTTTTCTATTATGACATTATTTTCAGCCATAAGAGACTACTGCAACACAAAATTATATCACTGCACATTGATTAGCGCATTGGTGCGAGAAAGAAAAAGGCCAAGATATGATATGTAAGAGGGAAATACCTGAATTGGCTGAAAAATTATGATAAGTCTCTAGGAAGAGTAAGATGGCAAATAATTATTCAAACCACAGTAAAGAATGACTTTAAGAAATACTGGCAAATAATTAACAAAATTATGATACCATATAATAGCATAGTGCTCAATTTGATTGATGAGGTTAGATGGTGTAGGCATGTAAACAAAACCTATTTTACAATCACCAAGATGCTATAGTTAAGCCAGAAGTGTGATTTAACTTTAATGAATTTGATGAGGAAGACATCTATAATTGTATACGCAAACGTAAAAGCTCAACAATACCGTGGCCTGATGAATTAGCAAATGTTGTCCTAAAAGATAATCCGAGAATCTGGGCTAAGGTACAATGCCTATATTTTGTGGAGATTCTGGGAAGATATGTTATTTTCAAGTCATGCAAACATTATATCCTGGTACCTGTGCACAAAAAGGGCAGCAGAATAGATCCACTGAACTACCGACTTGTGGCCCTTCCTGATGTCTCAAATAAACCTTTTTGCCAATATCCTTTTAAAAGAGATCATCAAATGGGTAACCCAAACTAACTGTTTTGAAGACACTTACGCCTGGTACACTGGTACACATAATTCTAATGCTGCAACAATATACACGGCCTTCAATGGCTACGGAAATATTTTTGACATTGTCGATAGAGCTTAACTATGGGCCAAAGTGGACAAATGGGGGCTACCAATCTATATACTCCATATAGTGGTAAAACTATATAGTAATACCAATGTTTCTGTTAAGATGGATAATGAGGGCTCGGGGAATAGCATTTACTAAATCCACTAATGAAGCTGCCCTGGGGAAGGCTCAGTGGACTTTTAATTTTATATGGTCAAAGTATAGCCTCCCTGTATCGATCATTGGACCATCAGAAGAAAGGTAACAAGCAGGTTATTTTGAGAATTGAGCTCTAAGTATTAGCGATGCAACACACTAAGGGCCTCATTACGACCCAGGCGGTAAGTTACCGCCTGGGCCGTCACTTTACCACCATGTCGTAAACTACGTTTACGCCATGGTGGTTGGCGGACTTACCGCCCCATTCCGACCTTGGCGGGGCGGTAAGTCCCCAATCCCCATTTACCCTTCCCCATTCCCATTTTTGCCCCATAGGGCATAATGGGAGTGGGGAAGGCGTTAATTACGCCACCGTAAATTACGGTGGCGTAATTAACTCCATGGTCCCTTAGCGCCATGGATTTTAACAGCCGCTAAAAGCGGGTGTTAAAAGCTCCATGGCGCTAAGGGACCTCGTAATTGGCGGTAAGGGGTCGGCGCAGCTAACGCTGGCGTAAACCCCTTACCGCCAGGGTCGTAATGAGGCCCTAAGTGCGTGGGCATACAATAGTAAATGGTCTTTGTCTGGTTTGTACAGATGAACACAGTGTGGTAGAGAATTAGCATTTTTGACGCTAACCACATTAAAAGCAGGTCAGTGTATGGACATATTCAGTGAACCTTTATGCTCTTAACATGTGACAAGTGGATTATGAGATTTTTAGAGGGTGAGAGATTGTATTGATATCTTTTACAGCTCTCCAATTGATTAATTCACTTTGGCAGTTCAAGAACCGACTGGTCAGTTTAAGAATAGACGGGTCAGTGCTGTTTCTTCTAGAAACAGTAGAACATACATTGGTGCTACAGCACAAAAAGATGATGGGTATCTTTGTCTTACACTTTTAATAGATTACAAGATCATTTGCCAATCACACCTGAAGAAGGGACAAAAGGTTCTAAAACGCATAGTGTGTTGTCAACAGGAAGCGCCCCATTAAGAAAACCTGTGTTTTACTGATTTGGTACTGCTTACATTGTAAACCGTTATCTATATTTATGCATACACTCATATTATCTCCCATGTACGTTATGAGAAAACAGAAATTGTATGTTTGGTGAAATCTCTTCCACATGAGGAATAGAGAAGAGTGATATGTTTTGCGGTTAAAATATTTGTTTACAACAACAGCAATTTGCTGTACAATTTGGAATTACTGACTTTGAATTGGATATTTTTGTATGTGAAAATGATTAAAGTTTTTTTCTGTTCAGAAACTCCATAAAACATACAAGAAGGTGTTATTTTTGACCTCAGAAGAGTGACTGGGTTATTCATTAGTGAGACTGGTGAATTGTGATCATTTTTGTTTATTTGCTCTGTATGAGGTGAAGACCCAGAGCACCTGAACACAATTGAATTTCTGAATGTACTTTTGACTGAATTTTGAGTAGAGCGTAATAGTAGTGTACCCTAGTGACACTTTTTTCATCAAAGTATAGTACTTGCCATACTGTATGGTTATGTGCCTTCTTGGGTTAAAACTATGGCTTGCTTGATAATCTTGAATCGAAACTATGGAGATATTGGCTCAGGGTTAACAATTCTGTACTAGTTGAATTTTTGAAACTGGAATTGGGAATCATGTCAATTAGCATACAGCACACACGCAGCAGTGAGTCAAAGTATGTTACATATTAAAATGTGTAAATTGCAAGATAACATAATCTATCAATTTATCCATAATACCATGTGTATTAATCGTTTCAAAGTACTTAATGAAGTAAATTCACTGTTAAATGCATTCCTGAGTAGGATTGGGATACCGATATCACCAGTCTTAGAAATAAGTTGATACTTAAAGGGGTTAATTCATAGAATTTGGCACACAAGTGCTGCACGCAGCTGGCGCACAGAGTGCGCGTGTGGCAGTCTGCACCAGCCGTGTGCGCCAAAACCCATTTCGGCGCACAGCGTATTCATGGATTTATTGACGCCAGTTGCGCCCCCAACCCCAGCCCGTGCGCCAAAAACATCGCACAAATCTAGTAAATGGTGCAAAGGCCAGTGGACCAGCATACAGCCCCCCCAACCACGAAAACGTGTGTAAAACTCCCCGTGCACCCCTCGGAATACACGTAGCCTGCTCGCGCCAGGCCAATCCTGTGTAAAACTCCCCGCACACCCCTCGGAATACACGTACCCCGCTCGCACCAGGGCAATCGCGTGTAAAACTCCCTGCGCACCCCTCGGAATACATGTTCCCCACTCGCGCCAGGACAATTGTGTGTAAAACTCCCTGCGCACCCCTCAGAATACACGTACCCCGCTCACGCCTGCCAAATCGCATGTAAAACTCCCTGTGCACCCCTCGGAATACACGTACCCCGTTCGCTCCATCAAATCAAATCATCAAACACAAATTCCAAGTCTGGCATATTTTGCTTACTTTTGCACTTCACAGTTCAATGTAAGCAAAACTCCTGCGGCTCAATAACATTAACTTGCATACTCCATGCTTACGAACTACAAAGAGTGTCTCGGGGAGCCACAGTCCAAATGTACACTTGATCTGTCTACTTGACAGTCTCTGCATCCTTCTTCCTCATCATCGATCGAGTTTGCACATAATGAACTTCTTCTCCTTGATTTGCTTCCCAATGGGTTGGGGGTGCTGCAGCCTCTCCAGCCAGACTTTCACATCTCCTTGGTGAATCAAAGCTCATCTTCCTAGGACTTTAACTGGTGATGGAGTGACATTCTCTATAATGAAAGGGCAGCTGAAACTGGGCTCCTGACATTTTTGTGAAAAGTTTCTGATTAAAACAAAGAGTCTAGGTAAACATAGTTCTTTAGCTGTGGTTGTTGTTGTTGTATGGTCTTCATCTGTGTTCTGAGACCGACACCCCGTCCACTTGATCTGAAATGACAGAGATACTAGCCATCCTACATTTTAAGTATGCATGTAACTCATCACCTAACAATTAAGCAGTTTTCTGGGCATCTCTTCTGGTCCTCGATAGAGGAGTTAGAGCCGTTCTCATTTGCTCCCTGTTACTAGCTCGTGGGGCGTGTGGTGGTGGTCAGAGCCAGGGCTGATTTCTTAATGCATATAAAGCAAGGGGTTAGCAGTGTAGCCACCCCTTTTTCAGTGTAGGTTTCAACTTAGCTATGCTCTCTTTGAGCAGACCGTTGAGTCTGTCACATATCTCGTTCACTTGCGTGTGATAAACAGAAGAAAACTTGTGATTCATACCAAGTAATGAGCTAATTTGCTGAAATACCTCATTCACAAAATAGGAGCCATTGTCTGATCTCAGAACCTCACACACTCCCCGTCTGGGAAATACTTCTCAGACTAAAAACTTCACAGTGCAAGTGGCGTCAGGGTGTGCATATGGACCGGCCTCAATCCACCTTGAGAAGGGGCACACCACCACTATCATATACCTATATCCATTACAGTGCAAAAATAAAGAAGGGTGAGGCGTGCACTTCCGGTCCTGGTCAATTAAACCTGTTGCAAAAATTAAACAAATAGCTGGGTCAAATCCTAAAATGGACAAGTATTCACAGGGTTAGATCCCTTCTGCTGCAAAACAGGTACTCAGTGTCACAGGGTTAAATCCCATCAGCTGCAGTTCTGTGGTCTGTAGTTGTTCTCCTCCAAGCGATTTCTTATCTCAAATAATCATCAGGGAGGCTGTGTTTTCTATAGCAGGTGTAACTAATTAGACTCTAAGGATTGTGGTAGCTGTAGGGAACAGTTTATTTTCTGTTCAGGTGACCAGCAACCAACACCCCTCCAACAGCACAATATTCATTACAGATCTACATCATATCAACATAATCAATATGTAAATGTTGAAAAGGACCAATTGGTCGAGAAATTACTCCTGTGACTGTTCACAGCGTGGTCCCAGCAGTAAACTTTTGACATACGATGCAATTTACTACATATGTTCTTGCAGACGTTGATGAAGTTACATATAGGAGAGAGAGAAGAAGTTATCCCTGCATGAGAAGGTCTTGGGTAGATTTCTATTGTTGTTCTAGACTACATGGAAGGTGGGGTTTTTTGTGGACTTCTTAATTTTTTTAATTAAAACTTGATTGCCAAATACTATATAATAATTGCAGTTGTGTTATCAGATGTCGGCCAGTCTGATTTTTCTGTATATATGTAAATATGTATATATTTGTAAATAAATATTTCAAAAAAGAAAAAAGAGCATTAGGTTTTATATGTTCGGTACAAACCAGACTTCCGCAATGGTTGCTGCAAGGCTCTCCCTAGTGAGATGCGCAGAGTAGTGTACCTGTTCTAACAACACCCTTAATAAGGTGACCGGTATCACCGGTTTACCAGTGCTGTCTTGTCACCACAATACCTCAGAAGGGGATAAAGAACACCCCCTCTGTGTCCACAAGTCTTTCTCTTCCTGTGGAGCTTCACCTTGAACTTCCATCAATTGTTTTCTCGATAAGTGGTTAAAGCTTTCATTCACAACCATCATCACTACAATTTTCTCTTTCACATCTGGCATATGAAGAGGTATTATGTCAGGTGAATACGCAACCCTGTGTGAGCAATGCTGTCATTACTGTCCCATTAGTATGAAAGAATAAAAATAACTCCTCTGAATAATTGGGAATTGCCTTTTTTAATTCATCAAACCCTTCCTCCATTTCCAAAATGCATACCCCATATTGAAAAACCTCTGGCTCTAACAGCGTTCCTCATAAAGCTATTTGTCCTGTAAAAGCCATAATATGTTCGCCCACGTTTCAAATAATGTATTCCTGGCATTGAACACACTATGCCTTCATCAGTGAAAGAAATCATAATATTTAGCTCTGTCATTAAATCTCTGCCCAGTATTTTAACTGGTGTCTGTCTTGAATACAGTAATGGGATAGACATATCACGCACTCCTATAGATACTGGCAATTTCCCTCTCGTATACATGAGCGAGTTGCCCCTGTGTCTACTAAAAAAGAAAAAGATGTGCCTCCTATGGTAACATCAACCCTTGGTGCCTCTTGAAGATTTCGTATCACTGATAGTACTGATCACATCAGGTCACCCTGTGAGCTGTCTTATTATGGATACATACTTATTCCCATGGCAATGACACGCCCTACTCTAGGAGTCAATAACTGTCCCGTGTTTGCACTCTGTTGTATCTGCATGGGTGCGTGCTGTGACTGCCCTTGCGACAGATTCAATGGTGCTTGCTGTGGTTGCAAAGCATGTTGTGTTTGTGGTACCTGTGCTTGATACACTGTCTGACCTTGGGTGAACCTGTCCCTGTTTTGTGGGCAATATGCTGGAAGATAAGCTCTTCCCCCTTCTTGAGAATTGCCCGTTTTGCACATACCCTTGGCTCCCACATATTCACGTGATGTGCCCTGTCATTCCACATGTTCAACATACAGGAGCAAGCCTCCTAACATGCCCTCACTGCATGCCTTGACTATCATTTTTCATAATCTGAAACCGCCTTGGTTATTCTTCCACGGAAGCCGCCTCTGCCTCTCGGCATAAATCAGTTCCCTACATAGTCCGACTGCCGTTGGTCAGTCGCCTGCGGCATACCTGAGACTTGTTGTGATCCTGTCCCTTCTCCAGTAGTCAGCTTTTCCCCTTATATAGAATATTCTGACAGTTTCTTCTGCACTAACTTAGCTTCTTTGATTTTCCTAGAAATCATCTTTCTTTCGATTTTTCTCTTGCAACAATTGGCAATTTTGCACGATGGTCAGCTGGATTTCTGGCCATGGCTTTGCCTCCATACCAACCAGCTTCTTGAGCTGTCTCGGGACCTAGTCCGGCAACCACTGACATAATATATCATAAAATACAGGTATAGATTTCCCCCTCGAGCTTCCAAAGACCACTGCTCTTGAAAATTCTGAATGTAAGCAAGCGGGTCTTCACCTTCCTGCATCTTTCATGCCATTATAGCTCCCATATACGACATATCAGTAAATTGTACTCTAAGTGCTTTCCAGACTGCTGTTCTACAATTATTAAATGGCGCTTAGTCGTGCGCTGTGTTCTGCACTGTGACACTTTCGTATTCTTCTCTCATCCAAATGCCCTTTCCCCAAGGATAGCTGCTAGAAGAACCTTAATGTCCCCTATAGCTAATGTGTTTCCTCCTGTAATTTTTTCTAATTCATAAATCAATTTCCTTGTGCCCAAAGTTAAACTCGGGAGCTTACATCTTAGATTATCCTTACCCATCTGGGGCCACAGAATATATTGTGATCTGTCCCCTCCTTTTTCTAACAAGGAAAACTGTGAAATCCCAAGATCACAATCGTCTCCCATCGTCTACCTGTTTATAGCAGGGACAATGCTCCTGATCGCCTTCTTCCTGGTAATGACCTCAGCCTGCTCACATAAGGTGGCAATTCCCCCCTCTCACTAACAAGTCGCCTTTTAGGTCGCTCTGGCTGTGTCATAGGTTCTGGCATCCTTTCTTTAGGAATCTGACCACCTCACTTCCTTGTCTGTCTGAAACAAGCACCACCCTCCTCTCCACGGAAGGTTTCTCATTCTTCGCCTGATATATCTTGTCCCCAACTGGTAAGACTATCTTCCTCTCGTCTCTATTTAGTGTAAGCATGTCCAGATATAGAGCTCTATGCTTGAGGCTAAACAGGCCTCCCTCCTTGCCCTCATGATTGGGCAATTTCAGATCAATCGTCTTTTCCTCTATTTCTCGACTCACCCTTTGCCCTCCTCTCCTGATAGACTTTTCGATTCTGTCCCCAATATCTCCTATCCCAAAATTCTCCTGTAGAATTACTCTAGAGGGTCCTGGCATAAGTTCTTGTGATGGGAGGAACTCCTCTATGTCCTCCCATAGCACTACTGGATTTGGTTCCATTATTTCTCTTCTCTTTCAATGCGATCAATGTTGCGTGTCCTCTGCCATCTCTTTCATTCCATTTTCTCATCAGATTCCCTTTGTTTCTTTGGTTCCTCCCTAATCCTTTCTTCTTCTTGCCTTTTCGCTTCCCTTTTTTCATTTGCCCTATACACCATCTCTGCGTCTTTGCATTCCTTTGTCTCTTAATGTCTGTTCTTCCTCTGCTTGTTTCCTTTTATCTAGCCTGTCTCATTCTTTTATTTTTTTATTTTATTTTTTATTTTTTTTGTTTTATAAAATCAACCTTTCAAAATTCAAACATTTAATGAAACCATACAATACAATAAGCACCTTAAAATTCTCTGTCAATAGAAAAATTACTACGATAAAATGCAAGAAAACAAAATGATAATTCACAAGTGAATCAATACAAAAACACAAAATTAAGAAAAAAACACATACCTTCCACGATATCCAACACAAACATGTGAGATGTAAATGTTTGCCTCATAAACATACTAATAGAGTCATCGCTGGCTTGACTCTCCAAAATTTCGGAAGCAGTTATAAATGTCAAATTAAATACAGTGATAGTTTTCAGGAAATACAGCATCCAAAAACTGTACAATGGCTATCTTGATGGATAAGGAAGATGATGAGAAAATGCATTGCCACATGTCCTTCCTTATGTACACATTTTGTTCCTGGAAGAATTGTTTTAAATAAATCTTATGAATGGAGGTCAATTGGGGACAATACACCAAACAATGTTCCAGTGTTTCTTTTTGATCAGGGATTTTGCAAAATCAACACTGATTTTCAGCTTTTCGGATTAGGTTTCTGCGAGCTAAAACGTCCAAGGTCGGCCATAGATTCGGGTGAAATTGAAGAAGCTTCTGTCGAATCCTTGGACAAGGAAATTTCACCAAATAATCAGCCATGATTCTATAGCATTTGTGACCAAACAAGTTTCGATCAAAATCCTTGTAGACTAGACATCTGTTTTGATTAACACACCCGTCATGTTTGTGGATTTTAGTTTTTGCTCGGCCTTCATTAGTCAGAAATAGCTCTAAATCAATTGATGCATCGGCCAACGCGTTCATAGTGAATTTGCACCAGATCCCAGAGAATGTCTGGTTTTGGTTCAGCAAATGGGTGGCCACCTTGCCTAGGATGTCTGAGTGATTCAAAGATAGAAGACATTTACGCAAGAATGCACAATATTTCCAAGTGACATATGAGTGCATTGACAAGGAGCCCAATTCAAAGCGAATTAAAGGAAATGGGGTACATGCTGGCAAATGTAGAACTTGCTTCCAAAAAGATGATTCTAGTTTGTCCCACCATGCAACAGTTTTTGGAATTAGTGCTTCAGACACATAAGTTAAAATTGGGAGGACCTTCTGGAGATAGAAGGTTAGCACATGTTTTATTGTAAATTTGCCAAATGTATCCATTAATATTTTTGCTTGGGCAACCAAAGACCGTAATTTGCCTCTGATCTCTGGTTCATACTCTGAGTTTAGTAAGGTGTCAATAATCGATATGCCCAGATATTTATAAATGGATACTTTTTCAAAGACAACATTGTGTAATTTCTACTTGAAGGCTTTGACTTTAACACCTGGTTGCCATTTGTATACCACGGTTTGAGTTTTAATTGTGTTTATTTTCAAATGGTTCATGTCCACATAAGATTCCAGGCCAACTAAGAGATTTTGCAGCACAATATGGGTCTTAGAGATGAGAATTAAATCATCTGCATAAAAGAGGTAGGGAATCCTATGTGGGCCCAAACTCGGAGGGTCGCTCATGATTTGGCTTAGGGCCACTCCCACATCATGTATAAAAAGATTGAAATTGAGGATGCCAGAATGCACCCTTGCTTTAGCCCTCTATAAGTAGAGAATGTCAATGTCATATTGCCCCCCAGTGAAAGTCTAACCTGCATAGATGTGTTGGTAGGGAGCAATACTATTAAAGCCACCAGTGATGACGGACAATTATATTTGACCAATTTGTTGTATAGAGGAGCTGATCAATTGAATCAAAGGCGACCTTGAAATCAACAATGGACAAAAATAAAGTCTGTTTTCGGGCGGCATGGTCGGAGAGAAGCATGTTGAGCGTGATGATGTTAGGAATCGTACCCAGTCCAGCCACAAAAACTGACTGGAAAGGATCATTAAGCTGAGCCTGCGAGGTACACTTGTGTAGTTCTCTAAGAATTAAATGGGAGAAGATCTTCCCTGGGGCGTCTAGCAGCGCTATTGGTCTGTAGCTAGACGGCTCTTTCCTCTCCCCCTTTTTAAAAATGGGGACAATGATTGAGTGTGTCCAGGTGGGTGGAAGGGTTTGGGTCTTAATAATGATGGTAAAGATATAAAACAGAATTTGCACCCAAGTTTCGGGATGATCATTTAACATCTTATTGGACAAACCATCAGGACCACATGCTCTTGATTGACTGGCCTTTTTGATGAAAAAACGAATGTCATCCAAGTCAAAGTTTAGGTGAAAATTGGAGGGTGAGTTGATGGATTCTAATGAAACACCCCCTTCTGGAACTTTGTATAGAGTGGAGAAGTATTTGTTCCAGGCGGATTCTGATATTTCATTGGCTTGGATGACAACTTGAGGACCAACACTGGCTTTATTGAGAAGAGACCAGATGTTGGCGATATTTTTGCTTTGTACAGCAGTTAAGAGCAACTGGCTATCTGTATAGAAGAGCTTAGCACGCCTACACTTGAGGCAATTTTTATATTTAGTTCTGATGTTTGTAAGGAAACTATATCTGATGCTGACTGGAAGATTCATTGTTCCCTGTTCTGGAGTCTAAACAAACGCTTACTCTCTCTAATTTCTAGATTGAACACATTGGTATACATATAGTCAATGATGGACAAGGAGGCACCCCTCTGCCACGTGGAACCTGGGGGGATATCGGACTTGAAGGCTCTGTTAACTCTAATTAGATTATAATGCTTCACAAATTGAATCAATTTTTTTGTGCAGGTTAGATTATTTTTATTACTACTGGAGATGCAGTCAAGGTGTAAATCCCCTGCAATCAAACGTTTTTGTACAGTTCCATCCAGTAGTATTGTATTCAGCATATCACTTAAGGTTTTTAGGAAGCATTCATCTATGATCCCCACCGGGTTCCAATATACATTTATAATGGCATGCAATGTTACAACCAATTTCAACCGAGTCATTTGTATGAAAGCATTAGGGGAGGCCCATTGTGTGATAATGAAGTTACTTTTGGCTTGAATTGCTATTAGTAGGCAAGCAGAAGGTCTTCCACAATGCCCTTTACCTGCCGCAATTATCAGAACATCATGAGCATCCCAGATAGGGGCAGAAGTTAGCCAAGTTTCTTGGAGCAAAAATAAATTATATTTGCTTAGAGAGCTGTAATCGTTATTTAACAAATGGGAGTGACCCCTGGAGTTCCAGTTTATTACGTTAAATTTGCTTGATGTCAAAACCTGGACTAGTTAGTGCTAAACATTTGCCTCAGTTGGAACTCTGGGCCCTTTTTGGCCATAGGATAGACTTTCATAAATGATTTGTTTCAGCGGATTAAAGGAATGTTGCTGCTGTAAAACCTGAGCATTAGAGTTCGCTTCTACAATTAACTCAAAGCCTTTTTGATGACCATATAGCATTCTGAATGACTTGAGATTGCATCCAAATTCGAAAAGCATGTAGGTTAGATTTATCGAAAAAATCCACCAGGGTTAAATCCTGTGAACTAATTTCTTCTAGTTCGGCACATCAGCAAATATGCCCAGAATAGAATTGTGATTGTGATTTAATACATATTGAGTGAACGGAAGCGGCCTGCATTTCAACAATAAAAAGTAATTGGCTGGCCGGTTTTGTAATGGTCGGGTGAAGGCAGGCCCTTTCTCGGACATCGCATACAAGGATGGGTTTGCGGATGGGTTTCTGCAAGGCAGCTTGTAATAACTCAAGTAAATCAGGTGCAACTTCGGCCAAAATTGATTGCTTATTCACACAAGAAATCACTTGAGGCGGAAGTAGGTGGGGAACAGTGCAGTGCTTGATTTTGTTTGCGTTTGTAAGAGCAGGTTTAGCTGAAGCGGGAGCCACGCCATGAGATGCCTGTTCTCCTTGTGCCGACATTTCCTTGCTAATAGGCAAATTGGGAAGATTGCAAACATTTTTGTCGATTACTCCAAGACCTAACATGTAAGCATCGACTGCCCGACGGATCTCTTGTCGGTGCAACTCAGTTGTTGGACTCGTACCCGTGTTGTTTTTAGACTTAGGGCCTGTCTATAGGACATTCGTTGACACAGCCGGGGTGGACAAAGTTGAATTAGGATAAACCACCGCTTCAACCAAGGCATCAAGCGTGGCATAAGGCAGAATGGAGGGCAAGCCAAGAGGATTGGTTGATGTGATACGTGAAATCGCCAATTGATGATATTTTTTCAACACTGCCGATGAGGCAATGAGAGCATTTTTTTTCGGAATGTGAATATGACGAAGGAAACTCTTTGTTTTCGAAGATTTGTCCTTCTTGTCAGCGTGTTGATTTTTCAATTTTTTGCAAGGAGTCTTGGAGGGACATTTTGAGCCTATCATTTGTGCTTTCTTAGTAAAGATTGTATAGGGCAAACTCACCAACGGAGTCACCCCAGAACAAGGCAGATTAGCAACAGCAGTTGACACGGGCAGACAATAGGGAGCTTTGATATTCTTAATGATTCTTTCAATAAGTGGAACCGTCATGTTTGAAGGTGTCTTTGCAGAAGCAAAGTGATCATTATGGCTGCTCAAAGTCGCCTGCGCGTCAGTTGTCGTTTGGGTGCCCAGAGACACTTTTAGGGCCAGAGGCCTATCGGTTGAATCAGTGGGACTGGGCGCAGGTACATTTTTTTGTAACAAGGGAGTTGCATTAACTTGCCATTCTATGATCTTGTCCAGTTTTTGAGATTGGTCAAGAAATTTGTTGTTCAAAGAGTCAAAGAGTTTAAATAAAGTTTGTAGAGTTACATTCATTGCAGATAACGTAATGTTGATTACATTTTTATCCGCCACTATCGCATCGGTTTTACAAGATGACACTAACCCTAAACAGCGTTGGGGGGTAGGGGCAAGAAACGAATTTCAATGGCGGAACAGTTAAGTTCAATGTCTGAAAACATTATTGGGGATTGTGAGAGATTTTGGGGTGAGCCGTTGGAAAGTAAATGTTGTGAGAACTCTGATTCACTCATATCCAAAGTAATTATAGCAATGTCTGATTGAACACAGGGTTCTGTGCTGTTCTCAACATGTACGGGAGCAGACGATGGCATATTGTGCAACAACATGCTGTCAGATAAAGAAACACAAGTTACAGATCCAACACGAGGCGGAGTAGCAATGTGAGACATAGCTTCGCTCATTGCCGGCATAACAGTCACAGCATGGGGGAGCAAGGGCTTATCCTTGGTATGGGTACAAGGGAGGCAATTAGATTGCACAGTGTTTACCAAAGGACCAGCTTGAAAAACTGGAGTAGCTCTAGAAGGTTCTAACATGGTGGCCTTAATAGCTTCTTTGTAGAAATGCCGAATATCGGCAGTAGTGGCCCTTTGAAACATACCTTGGCACCTTTGCGCCTTCTTCCAGATACCGGCGTAGAACATAGGACCAATGAAGGTGTCTTCTGAGCAGTCACTAAGATGGAGTTTCGAGGAAATGTATAACGTACGGGTTGAAGGTTCAGAGGCATCCCCGTTTTTAATGAGGGAAGTCTTGACTGCATCTTAGCTAATGACAGAGTAGGGTGAGTTAAATAAAAAAAATAAGTTACAAAATGATAATTATACCAATAAGTACGTAAATGTAAATGGGATCACCTAAGGGGCCTCGCTGCTCGCTAGAGAGCTAGACAGCGAGACAGCAACACACTTCTGCAACTCACTTCCGCAAATCGCATGCGCATTCACGCGTGCTGGAAGTTTTAAAAGGAAGTTGCTTTTTCAGTGGGTGGGAGCAGCGGGCTACCAGGAAACAGAAAAAGAAACAAAATTAAAAGGGGCCTGCCTCCAGAAAGCGTCCACTTTGGTGAAGTTGCGCTATTGTTGCACTTCGCCTACCATGTGAGGCCAATCCAAACAGTCCAGGGGTCATGGCTTGGTAGACAGCACGGCACCCGACACAGAAAACACCTGAAGTCCGGAATTCAATGTAGAATAGCAGCTCGCACGGGTCCCACAGCGAGACAGCAACACACTTCTGCAACTCACTTCCGCAAATTGCGCGCGCATTCATGCGTGCTGGAAGTTTTTAAAGGAAGTTGCTTTTTCAGTGGGCGGGAGCAGCAGGCATGTGAGGCCAATCCAAAGAGTCTAAGGGGCATGGCTTGGTAGACAGCATGGCATCCGACACAGAAAAC
Source organism: Ambystoma mexicanum (assembly GCF_040938575.1). Classification (NCBI taxonomy): domain Eukaryota; kingdom Metazoa; phylum Chordata; class Amphibia; order Caudata; family Ambystomatidae; genus Ambystoma; species Ambystoma mexicanum. The sequence goes on from NC_090923.1 coordinate 398,701,043, forward strand.
ACTTGAAGTCCAGAATTCAATGTAGAGGAGCAGCTTGCACGGGTCTCACAGCGAGACAGCAACACAATTCCGCAACTCACTTCCGCAAATCGCACGCTTTCTCGTTCTTTGATTGCTCTCTGCCTGTTGTCATATTTTCTTTGCTCTTCCGCCCTTTCCTCTTTTTCAAATGTTTTTTCTGATACAGTTGCTCTCATCTTTGTCTACTCTTTCTTTTAACCTCATCTTCTTTCAATATTTTCTCTCTTTCTCTGTCTTTTTTATCTTGCTCGTTTTGATCTTCCCCTTGCCAAACTTCCTTGATGTTCTTCCTATCAAGTTTGAGCAATATCTGACTGCCCATCCATTCGTTCTGTACGAGCGCTATTTCGTAAGTTTTATCCCTTTCTCCTTCCATCTCTTAATTTCTCGTTCAATATCTATAGACATATGCGGTCATTCACTTCTCCTTTTGTCCCTTAGGACTTTAGAGATCATATCCCTTTCTGGAGTTTTTTCTGGACCCCCGTCGGTTAAATACGCAGGTAGCGCATGCATCAGATTAGTGTATCCTGCCGCTGCTATAAACTCCCTTAATGGATACACTCTCTTGTCTTTTGTAGTATCACATTTACTTCAGGCACAGTAGGGGGAGCAGAAGGCTCGACATCCCCCTCTTTACAGAAGATAAGCATCCAGTCTTCAGGAGGTTGGTCTTCTCTTTCCTCCTGATACATTTTCCAAAACTCTGAGTTGCTTATCTTTTTTCTAACTTCTCTTCTGTGTACGCTGCGTGCAGGTATGTGGTCATGTGTTGCAAAACTGCTTTTGACAGTGATCCCCTTTTATCTGCCGTGCCCTTAACCCATTCTGCATTATATTGCTTAAGGTTGGATGCGTGTTTTCGCAACTGTTTGCACAGGTGCATGAGTGGAGTAACATCCTCCATCATGACTAGTTACACTTGACTGTCAATACGTACCGTCGTATTTCACAGAAAATACTTTTCAGAAAAATAACACAATATGAGCGTGCACCAATCGTTGCAGCTCCAAACCTTTGTGTCTCACTTTTCTTCAGTCTACCTGTTCAATGAATACTTTCGCCAACTAGATAAATAAATAAATAATCTACTCTCAGTCATTTGCCACAATCTATTTGATGTCGCTGTTCGACATTTTCATCATATCCTTAACAGAAATAATATATACAATATACTGACAGACAAACTGGCCGGCCCACATCTACTTCTGCCAACGCTCCTCGTGGCTACTCTCGCCCCTAAAATGACTCTGATTGGAGTGTAAGTTGTTCTCTTTAACATATCTATTTGTTTGTAGCCTAAATATTCACTTGGATTCTAAAATAACTTCTTCTAGACGTCCCCGGACGTAGGATACTGGGCTAATCTTACAGATCGCTCCTCGTCCATTTATCTTCACTTGACGTTCCTCGTCATCAACTCAAATACCCTACCAACCCTCTGTTACTTTTCTCCCCCTTATCACTTTCCCCATTCAATACACAATTAATGTTGCCACCTCTCTCAATCAACTCACCATTCACTTTTCAGCTCCTGCCCATCGAATTTGTCTCCTCCTCAACTGGCCATCTAAGCCTTCGGTCTACTCAGCTGCCTGTAGAAACCAGGAGGGGAATTCTGTGAAAGAGGGACATGGCCCACCTGCTTCGTTTGTCTTGCAAGTTCCTGGTTCTCAGTCGCTATCCACAGGAAGCCTCACGGCCCTCCAGCTAACTGGCGGAGGACATCCAATATTTCCGAGACCCTTAAAAGCCTACTGGGTCGACAGATTCTGAACCATCCTCTGCTACTACATGAACCCATAGACCTAGGGCCCTTTAAGATGAGGTAGGAATACTTAGAGATAGATAGGGTTGCCGAATTTACTCAAACATCAGTAATCAAAACTGACTCAGGAAGTTGACAAAACTTGGTCTCTTTTATTTGCAATTGTCTAAAACAGGGCGTTACAATGGATATCAACAGACATTCGCTTGATTTCTCTCAGTGCATATTATGAAAAACACAACTTTTATAGTAAAAATTAATAAGTGACGTCACACTACGTGGCAAACTACAAAAACCTACTTGGTGATGTGATAGGCTTACAGGGAACATCTAAGTATACATTCCATACTGACAGGGGTTGTGATTGGGTGTCTTCTATCAGGTGGGCAACTAAGCCATCCCAAGTGCAAGTCATCTTCCGTGTGACTCTAATACTCGACACTTCATTGGTTATACAAACTATAGGGCTCTTTGATACGAGGCCCTCTACAATTGGTTTGGCACTCTTGTACCCTTCTGGAATATTCCACATGCTAGCAAAACGCAGGCTACCATACCAGGTGCAGGGAGTGTCGGCGCGATCATGCCTCCCCACCCAATTAGCCCAACATCTTTCATCACTCTTGCAGTCTGCCAGTCAATTAAGGCTTTAAACTTGGCCTTGCAGAAGCTCTCTGTGCCTGGGAATAAAAGGGAGTATCTTCTTGGTTTCGGTGTAGCGTGACCCTCTGTCTATTTTGATTTGACCATGTGACTGGGAGACTGCATTTTCAAGCTATTTGAAGAATTTAATATTATTAAATGATGAACTCTTGACGCCTTCAGTGTTTTTCCATTGCACCTCAAACAGAAGTTTGTTTCTTGCTCATGTTCATGCAACTACTGCATGGACGACCAGGCTCACGGTGTCCTCGACTTCTTGGTGCTGGGCCAGCCAAGACTTCCTTGTATTTCTTCTTCGCCTTTAGTTTTTTTCCAACTGCGCCACAATGAAAAACCCTGTCCAATCATGGGGTTTCAAGTCTTGTTTAAAGGGCATCATAGAATATCCAGGTTCTATACATTCATTTGTATTATACCTTTGCGCATCATCACAACTACTCACTATGTAGCCAGCCTTAAAATCACTTTGTCTACTTGTGTTACTGCGTCTGTACAAGTGTAAACTGATTCAGAATTTTATTCAGTGTTTCTATCGCATGAGCATCTTTATCTCAAGCCCAAAATGTTGCTTATCTTTACCACATTGCCTTCAGATCTTAGAGAATGTATATGTTCTTTTCCCTCGTGTATCTTTTCTGGGTGTGGCAGCTCTGCTCTGCATGACTACACCAGTGTTGTTTTTCACTTGTTTATATACATCCTGCGGGACCTTGCCCAGAAGACCACCATATCTTCGTGAATGCATATAGGATTTTCTCAATGGATATCTTGTTTCCAGGATTCTCTGCGGTACAGGCATTCTCACTGGTACTGCATGTGTCGCAATTTCTGGTACCCGACATATAGGCAACATGGGGGCAGAGCTTTTGGTGGGGGTACTTGACTCCTCCTCTACACTATATTCCTTATAGGTTAGTCATACTTGGTCTGGCCAGGCTCCTTGTGTGATCCTGTACTTCCATAGGGTTAGTTGTTATAAGCCTCTGCAAGCTTGCTCTGCATCTCTCCGTTGCATTGCAGTCAGATTTTTTGCACTTGGCTAATGAGAAAAATAATAAAAGCGTTTGACGGTATTCATATGTATCTATCCTCTATGTATATAACTGTGTAAGCATGTTCTTCTTGTACACAAGTGTTTGTTTGTGTAAAGTTGTGCATGGTTGCGAGTGTAATTAATGAATAACGTTGCTATGTCATAGTGTCACTAATGACATCAGCACATTGGTTTCTGGGGATTAGTCAACATCATCTATCAAGGCATTTGGGTCTCTGACCACTGTTGAAGCACCTGTATCCATAAAGATATCCGCTGGATAAGGTTTGAATTGCTTTCTGATAGAATACCTCTCTGCATACGTCTCAGTCTCTGGTGCTCCTGGGGGCTGTCCAAATAGTGAGTGACTTTGTGCATTCTGGACTCTTCAGGCTGTCATATTCATGGGAAAATTGGGGGCATTCCTGTGACCCTCTCTTTAATCTTCATGATTGACACCTCCCCCTTCCTAACCTCTCACCTCTTCCCACCAGTCATTCCCCCTTTCAGTCCATTCCAGGCAGCATCAACATTTTGAGGCCACTGATAAACTTCTGAATGATGAGAAAACTACAAGTGCACAGCCTCATAGATCTGGTCGAAGGCACCACCCTGATTCCCCCACCCCAGTAGCAACGCACTTTAGTTAGCACACGAACAACTGGGCTGTTGATGATAGATGTTGTGCATGGTGCCTCCGTCTTGGTGGCATTTAGTGGATTTCACTACTAGCATTTTATTTATTTATTTTTTAATTATTGAGCATTTGTTAGGCACCTATACACAGAATGGTGTTTGAAGGCACCACAAGAATAAGTAGGGAGGGAACATGGGAGTAAAATACCAGTAGCAAGAACCGTAAATATATACATTCATGGTCCAACTAGGCCTTGGGACATTCGGACGTGCAGGTGCAGTGAAGAGAAGTGCGGGAGATAGGGAGGGGATAGGGTTGTAGCGGGGTTGAAGGGGGCAGGGTAAGGGCAAGTGCAGGTGGGAGTAGGGTAAGGGCAAATGCTGGTGGTAAGTGCCAAGGAGAGCCATTGTGGAGGCCACTCACTAAGTGCAAGGGCCGGAGGCACACTATGAGTGTGATGCATAGCTGCCAGGCAAGGAGCCTGTGAGGGCAGTGCTGATGTCGGTAAGGCGGGTGCTGGAGTCGACAAGGTAGAGGGCCTGATAACCTGTGAGATTGATGAAAGAACAGGCCGCCAGTTTCAGCAGCAGTGGGGTGATTAGCAGGGAAGGAAAAGAAGAACAGCGGTAGAGAAAAGCAGAGTTTTGAGAGGGTTCTGGAATTTAAGAAGGTCCAGCTCAAGCCTGAGAGGGGCAGGGAGGCTGTTCCAAAGACAGGCACTGCCTAGGAGAGAGACCTATGCCCCTCTCTCTGTTTGGAGAAGTGCTTGACAAGCAGAGAGTTGGAGTTAGAGGAGCAGAGCAGAACAAATGTTGTGTGACTTGGCTGCAATCCCATTGGCTTACAATAAAAATGTTGCCGGCACTAAACCTCATCATCTAGAAAATCCAGGGGGGTTGTGTTGGCCAGTTGTATCTCTGACACACCCACAGAATGATCCATAGAAAACACACTCTCAGCTGCATGTACCTTGTCCTACCTCTTCTTCCTGGGAAGATACCCAGAGAAGATTGAACTAAAGACTTCCTTGCTACTGATAGAATATGATCAGAGCGAGTGGCGGTCTGGGATATTGGGTTGATGGTGAGGGGAGGACACAGGTATGTACATGGTAAATGAAGAAGAACTGGTAAATGTGTTTACCCAATGTGCGGTATTGAGCAACCAATATATCATCCACTAAGGTGTTATGTTTTCCATTACACCTCAAACAGAAGTTTGTTTCTTGCTCATGTTCATGCAACTACTGCATGGACAACCAGGCTCACGGTGGCCTCGATTTCTTGGTGCTGGGCCAGCCAAGCCTTCCTTGTATTTCTCCTGCTCAGCTCTTATTTCCTTGGTGAAGCAGGCACCATAACATTGAAGTCATGTTACTACTCCCTTGATTCACTCCTAGAAAGTGCCCACTGTGATAGTACTGTAACTTATTTGCCTGCGCCGTACACTTAGAAACTGTTCTTGCTATATTGCTTCACATATAAGAAGTGTGCTCTGAGGCAGTACTGTGATTGACTTGCCTGCACCACACACTTAGAAATTGTTCTTGTTACATTGATTCACATACAGAACGTGCCCACTGTGATAGTACTGTAATTTATTTCCCTGCGCCGCACACGTAGAAACTGCTCTTGTTAGATTGATTCACATCTAGAAAGTGTCCACTGAGATAGTAGTGTGTTTTACCTACCTTTGCCACACACTTAGAAATTGTTATTGTTATAATGATTCACATCGAGGAAGTGCCCACTGTGATAGTACTGTAATTTATTTGCCTGCACCACCCACTTAGAAATTGTTCTTGTTAGATTGATTCATATCTAGAAAGTTCCCACCAAAATAGTACTGTGATTTACCTGCCTGTGCCGCACACTTAGAAATTGTTCTTGTTTCATTGATTCACTTCTAGAATGTGCCCACTGTGATACTACTGTTATTTATTTGCCTGCGCCACACACTTAGAAATTGTTATTGTTACATTGATTCACATCTAGAAAGTGCCCACTCTGATAGTACTGTAATTTATTTGCCTGTGCTGCACACTTAGAAACTGTTCTTGCTACATTGATTCACATCTAGAAAGTGCCCACTGAGATAGTACTGTGATTTATTTGCCTGTCCCGCACACTTACAAACTGTTCTTGCTACATTGCTTCACTTCTAAGAAGTGCCCTCTGAGACAGTACTGTGATTTACTTGCCTGTGCCACACACTAAGAAATTGTTCTTGTTAGATTGATTCACATCTAGAAGGTGCCTACTGAGATAGTACTGTGATTTACTTGCCTGTGCTGCACACACAGAAATTGTTCTTGTTATATTGATTCACATCTAGAAAGTGCCCACTGTGCTAGTACTGTAATGTATTTGCCTGTACCACACAATTAGAATTTTTCTTGCATTGATTCACAGCTAGAAAGTCTTCATGGAGATAGTACTGTGATATATTTGCCTGTCCCACACACTTAGAAACTGTTCTTGCTACATTGCTTCACATCTAAGAAGTGCCCTCTGAGACAGTACTGTGATTTACTTTCCTGCGCCACACACTAAGAAATTGTTCTTGTTAGATTGGTTCACATCTAGAAAGTGCCCACTGAAATAGTACTGTGATTTACCTGCCTGTGCTGCACACTTCAAAATTGTTCTTGTTACATTGATTAACATCTAGAATGTGCGCACTGTGATAGTACAGTAATTTATTGGCCTTCACCACACACTTAGAATTGTTCCTGTTACATTGATTCACATCTAGAAATTGCCCATGGAGATAGTACTATGATTTACTTGCCTGCAGCGCACACTTAGAAACTGTTCTTGCTACATTGCTTCACATCTAAGAAGTGCCCTCTGAGACAGTACTGTGATTTACTTGCCTGTGCCACACACTAACAAATTGTTATTGTTAGATTGATTCACATCTAGAAGGTGCCTACTGAGATAGTACTGTGATTTACTTGCCTGTGCTGCACACTCAGAAATTGTTCTTGTTATATTGATTCACATCTAGAAAGTGCCCACTGTACTAGTACTGTAATGTATTTGCCTGCGCCGCACAATTAGATTTTTTCTTACATTGATTCACAGCTGGAAAGTTTTCACCGAGAGAGTACTGTGATTTATTTGCCTGTATCACACACTTAGAACTGTTCTTGCTACATTGCTTCACATCTAAGGAGTGCCCTCTGAGACAGTACTGTGATTTACTTGCCTGCGCCACACACTAAGAAATTGTTCTTGTTAGATTGGTTCACATCTAGAAAGTGCCCACTGAAATAGTACTGTGATTTACCTGCCTGTGCTGCACACTTAGAAATTGCTCTTGTTACATTGATTCACATCTAGAATGTGCCCACTGTGATAGTACTGTAATTTATGTGCCTGCGCTGCACACTTAGAAACTGCTCTTTTTAGATTGATTCACATCTTGAAACTGCCCACTGAGATGGTACTGCAATTTACTTGCCTGCACCGTACACTTAGAAATTGTTCTTGTTACATTGATTCACATCTAGAATGTGCCCATTGTGATAGTACTATAATCTATTTACCTGCGCTGCACACTTAGAATGTTTCTTGTTACATTGATTCACAGCTAGAAAGTCTTCATGGAGATAGTACTGTGATTTATTTGCCTGTCCCACACACTTAGAAACTGTTCTTGATACATTGCTTCACATCTAAGAAGTGCCCTCTGAGACAGTACTGTATTCTACTTGCCTGCGCCACAAACTAAGACATTGTTCTTGTTAGATTGGTTCATATCTAGAAAGTGCCCACTGAAATAACATTGTGATTTATCTGTCTGTGCCGCACACTTCAAAATTGTTCTTGTTATATTGATTAACATCTAGAATGTGCAACTTGTGATAGTACTGTGATTTATTGGCCTGCGCTACACACTTAGAATTGTTACTGTTACATTGGTTCACATTTAGAAATTGCCCATGGAGATAGTACTGTGATTTCCTTGCCTGCAGCGCACACTTAGAAACTGTTCTTGCTACATTGATTCAAATCTAGAAAGTGCCCACTGAGATAGTACTGTGATTTACTTGCCTGTCCTGCACACTTACAAACTGTTATTGCTACATTACTTCACATCTCAGAGGTGCCCTCTGAGACAGTATTGTGATTTACTTGCCTGGCTCACACAATAATAAATTGTTCTTGTTAGATTGATTCACATCTAGAAAGTGCCCACTGAAATAGTACTGTGATTTACCTGCCTGTGCTGCACACTTAGAAATTGTTCTTGTTACATTGATTCACATCTAGAATGTGCCCACTGTGATAATACTGTCATTTATTTGCCTACACCGCACACTTAGAAACTGTTCTTGTTAGATTGATTCACATCTAGAAAGTGCCCACTGAGATAGTACTGTGATTTACTTGCCTGTGCCGCACACTCAGAAACTGCTCTTGTTAGATTGATTCACATCTAGAAAGTGCCCACTGTGATAGCACTAGAATGTATTTACCTGCACTTCACACTTAGAAACTGCTCTTGTTACATTGATTCACATCTAAAAAGTGCCCTCTGAGACAGTACTGTGGTTTACCTGTCTGTGCCGCACACTTACACATTGTTCTTGTTAAATTGATTAACATCTAGAATGTGGCCAATGTGATAGTACTTTATTGTATGTGCCTATGCTACGCACTTAGAATTGTTCCTGTTACATTGATTCACATCTAGAAAGTTCCCATGGAGATAGTACTGTGATTTACTTTCCTGCGCTGCACACTTAGAAACTGTTCTTGCTACATTGCTTCACATCTAAGAAGTGCCCTCTGAGACAGTACTGTAATTTATTTTCCTACACCGCACACTTAGAAACTCTTCTTGTTAGATTGATTCACATCTAGAAGGTGCCTACTGAGATAGTACTGTGATTTACTTGCCTGTGCTGCACACACAGACATTGTTCTTGTTATATTGATTCACATCTAGAAAGTGCCCACTGTACTAGTACTGTAATGTATTTGCCTGCACCGCACACTTAGAAACTCTTCTTGTTAGATTGATTCACATCTTGAAAGTGCCCACTGAGATAGTACTGCAATTTACTTGCCTGCACCGTACACTTAGAAATTGTTCTTGTTACATTGATTCACATCTAGAATGTGCCCACTGTGATAGCACTAGAGTTTATTTACCTGCACTTCACACTTAGAAACTGCTCTTGTTACATTGATTCACATCTAAAAAGTGCCCTCTGAGACAGTACTGTGGTTTACCTGCCTGTGCCGCACACTAACAAATTGTTCTTGTTAAATTGATTAACATCTAGAATGTGGCCAATGTGATAGTACTTTATTGTATGTGCCTATGCCACGCACTTAGAATTGTTCCTGTTACATTGATTCACATCTAGAAAGTTCCCATGGAGATAGTACTGTGATTTACTTGCCTGCGCTGCACACTTAGAAACTCTTCTTACTACATTGATTCACATCTAAGAAGTGCCCTCTGAGACAGTACTGTAATTTATTTTCCTACACCGCACACTTAGAAACTCTTCTTGTTAGATTGATTCACATCTAGAAGGTGCCTACTGAGATAGTACTGTGATTTACTTGCCTGTGCTGCACACACAGACATTGTTCTTGTTAGATTGATTCACATCTAGAAAGTGGCCACTGAAATAGTACTGTGATTTACCTGCCTGAGCTGCACACTTAGAAATTGTTCCTGTTACATTGATTCACATCTAGAATGTGCCTTCTGAGACATTACTGTGATTTACTTGCCTGCGCCACACACTAAAAAATTGTTCTTGTTAGATTGATTGACATCTAGAAAGTGCCCACTGAAATAGTACTGTGATTTACCTGCCTGTGCTGCACACTTAGAAATTGTTCTTGTTACATTGATTCACATCAAGAAAGTGCCCACTGAGATATTACTGTGATTTACTTGCCTGCGCCGCACACTTAGCAATTGTTATTGTTACATTGATTCACATCTAGAAAATGCCCAGTGAGACAGTACTGTGATTTACCTGCCTGTGCCGCATACTTACAAATTGTTCTTGTTACGTTGATTAACATCTAGAGTATGACCAATGTGATAGTACTCTAATGTATTTGCCTATGCCACACACTTAGAATTGTTGCTTTTACATTGATTCAGATCTAAAAAGTGCCCATGGAGATAGTACTGTGATTTATTTGCTTGTGCTTCATACTTAGAAATTGTTAATGGTGCACTGACTCACACCTAGAGGGTGCCACCTTGTGATAGTGCTGCGAATACTGGCCTGCATGCTCCTCTAGGAGAACTGGGTTTTTAGACCTGTTTCACATGCCTAGAAAATGGGTTAATTCTTCATTGTGCCCCATCTATAGAGTGCCACCTTAGAATTCCCCATGTTTTAGGCCCTTTCTCCCTCTATCCATGTTTCCCAAGTCTAGGCACTGCTACTGCATCTAAAGTTGTATTCTACTGTTGCCCCTCTCTGGCCCTCTCCCACTATCCTGGCGCCCAGAACCTGGACGCAGGTTCCACATCTAAGGCCACTGCATCTACTGTTATAAGTACATCAATCTCTAGGTGCTGCCCTTAACACCCCCCCCCTGGAATGGAGATCTCAGTTCAACTAAGAACTCTTCCCCAATCCGTCCTGATCCCTGGCCACCCTGCATCATACCCCCAATAACTCACCCCTTGTGGCACATAACCCGCACTCTAGCACCCAACTTCATGACCCCCTCCTTTATCCCCCATCTGGTCCCAAACTACAACCCCTTCCCAGTACAACAATACACCCAGACGACGCCCGCCCACCCTCCTACCATCATCCCTCGTCCGACTCTAAGATCAGTGAAGCAATCTGGCCCGCCAAACACCTGTCTTCTGAAATGCTCATCCCCCACTCCACAACCCACCCAAACATGTCAACATTCACTTTCCCTCTAGCATCTATTGAGAACAACCTCATACCTCCTGCCCAAACACCCCACCTGTTATCGAACTCACAAGCCAGAGGAGCTCTCTGGTGCTCCAACCAGAATAAATTACACTCCACTACCACACCACCCTTGTGCCCACTGAGCAACTCCCCACTCTCTCAACCTACCTCCCATGCTGACCTCTCCCTCCCCATTAGTCCCTACTCGACCCCTGCCAACAAAGCCCCCTTCATATCCCTTCCCTTCGCTGAAAGTAGCTTTTCTCACCCTTGCTAGAATGGTAGCCTCATCCCCCCTCACCCCCAACCCCCTATCCTCTCTCACACTCCTATGGCACCAAAACCCACAAAATGCAGACAAAGTGACTGGTCCACTCCCTCTACACCTCACCACTTCTGCTTCAGTTCAACCTCACATACTCTGTCTCCCCTACCCTCAGACACTCCCCTCTCCCCTCTCCTAGTTTCTCCACTCCGGCTGTGGCCTTGGACACTGCTGTAGGTCAATGAACAATAGCATGTTGTTAATTGCATAGTTCATATCTGCAGTGGTTGCATGTTGCGTGGAAGTGTGCTTGTGAAGGTGTGGAACTTAAAAACAATGTTGATGTCAATTGTACGCTCCTGTTGCCTCATTTGCAGCCTCTTAGTGATGGAGGTAAATGTACTGGGGTATGGAAGGTGGACGTTCCATGTGAGTTTTCCAGGTTAATTTCACAGGAGCAAATAGCACTGGGGGATTTGCTGCCATTCTTTGGTACTAATTCCTCTGGCCTGTGTTCCTCGTGTATAGTAAGCACCAGTGGAATCATGGTGTGAGTACAGCCCAGTTTCAGTTACTTGTGATTTAGTAGACTGATAAACATTGTGGTAATTCATAGGCCAGTCTAAATTTGATTTCTAACAGTAAAGTTCAGGCCCTTGCTTCGGTCATACAGCTTTACAATGTTAGAGCAGTTTTGGCTGGAATATATTGAGCTGGTGCTTCGGGATCAATCAGGACACAGCATTTAAATGAGCAGGACAACTTTTCCAGAAACCACTTTTGGCTCTTCCTACTTGAGCTTCTAGTGAAAACGTACATGTAGAGACAGGGATCTGTTTCATCATTGACACAGATGCTGTGAGCCCATTAAAGTTGTGGTTCCATTGTTGGATCAAGCTAGAAGCTTTGTTAAATCTTGTCACTTTGGGAAAACATCAGGCAAGTGTTATTGCCCCACAAATCCACTGGCTGTCTTATTCTGGGACTATGCTAAAGGGAAATATATCCTGTCCTAACCAGGGTCAAATTAAAATGTGGCATAGAGTACAGGCAGGTACAGGGGGCCATGCTATGACCGATGGTGATAGCCTACCTCTCCTGCTCACCTGTGTCTGGACCAGCTATTTATTTGACCTAGATACAGAATATTGTTTTCAGAGAGATACTTGTGAGGCTTCATTTCTGCTGCACTGTCTTGTGTTTTGTTACTGCACGTTGGGTAGGGAATACTGACTTGCTGTGTGGTGGTCTCTAAAGGGAAACCCCAATGCACCTACTTTGTTTTGCCCCCGTTATGTAGCTATGATTAGGGACACACTGACTCCCTCATTGCGATCAATGGCTGTTAGTCAAGTAGACCTTTTTGTTTTTTCCGCTGTCAGTTCTAGATCTTGGATAGGTTCGTTTGCTGGGCCTTCAAGATAAAAAAAAACCAAAAAAAAATAAACAGTGCATTGATTAGAACATTATACTTTTTTTATTTATTGTGTAAAAACATTGTGAATTTGTAGGATTGTAGTTCTTAAAGTTTATTCAGTATGTTTTCATTGTGATGCTGACTGTTTTTATACTGATGCATGTTGTGAAAGTTCTATTTTATGGCAAGCACATTTCAGAAATAATCTTAAAATGAAATGAAGTGATAGACAATGGTATGGTAGGTAAGGTAAGGTAGGTAGGTAAAATGACCCACATGGGATGGGCATGGAGGGACCAGAATCCCCTTACCGAAACATCCGCAACCCAGGGTGAGGGAATACGACTAGAGTAACACAGAGGGGAAACTGTTACTCTTCAAGAGGCCTGTCAGCTAGGTGGGCAAACTATAATTCCAAACACACAGGATAATCACAGATATTGAGCACAGAAACGCAAAGACAAAGAGTTAAGAAAAACCCAATTCTCAACTTTCCAAATACACTTATTATACAGAAACTCACACAACCACCCCTTGGCACAGCAGAATGCACTTCACCATGCTGCAACAACAGACTAACAACACATAACCTGGCACAACAGCACACTGGAACTCGAACAGACCCGAAATCCTCACTTAAGCTCTTTGAACGGTGCAAACCAAACTGAAGCTACCTACATGACGTCACAACTCTCACTTTCATATTTTCACTTCACCGTACTAACCTCGCACACCCCTCTTTCTTCACGCCCTCCTTTTCAGATCGCACAGAGCGCCTGCGGACCACTGCGGTGGTGACGGTGTGCGGTACATCTACCTTTAACATAACATGATAGCAGCATTGTTGGGGGTGCTTTTGTGAAAACAATAATGTGGAAATGCTGGCATATATTGGGGCAACAGTTTCATGAATGGGACATTACCACTTTTGCCCTCAAACTTTCACTCTATCAGAGGTTTTCTCCAATACTAAGCACAGTTATGAACCATTGCCATTCTGAAAGAATATGGTTCATAATAAAAACATTCTTTCCATCAAGCCTGACGCCACCGTATGCGGAAAACTCATTAATTGGCTTGTCTAAATGCTAACTTTGAGAGGTATGGTTCCCCGGAAAAAACTGTTTACCATCATGTTTTGATTTGTATTTGTATGTTTGGGAATTCTAGGTAGACTTGTTACATGTGCTGTGAGATACAGCAGTGTCCATATTATTTCAATGGCAAATATGTTTGTGGTGTTGTGTGCAGTGTTAATGAGTGCATGTTTGTATTTTTGACATATCACTACTGGAATTTAATATGCATAGCTGACATGCAAGTTGAAAGGTTTTTGGTGAATACATAGTTTTTTTTCCTGTGGGTCAGAGTCCAGTTATTGATTCAAATGAAGTGGACTTTTTTAGTTTTTCTTTTTTAGTATTGCTACCTGGGGCATCTGGCTTTCTTCCCTTTTCTCGACCTACTTTTCTATGGGTGTATCATGTGCCAAGTGTGCAATGCTACTTTCTTGATTGTTCCAATGATGAGAGTCCAAGAATTTGTTGGGTGTTATGACCCACGTTTGGACTATTATGCCGCAACATTTGGTGCTGTGGGCTTAGGAAATCCAAGAGGGCAGAAAAGCCCACATTTGCGCCAGAATCCTGGAGAACCGATCTGCCACCCACCAGTGTGAGCGTGAGGGGCAAGGAGTGCCATGAGTGAAACGTGTGCCAAAGGAAAAACATCAGTGCCGGTGGCTAAAAAAAAGCGCTTTGAAATCACCTTTGTTTCTCTGAAAATGCAAGCTAAAAATGCCTATTTTAAACATTGCAAGATATTCAAAAATCTCACTGAACACCAGCAGACATTTGGAAGAATGTATTCTTGTGTGCATACTAAATCTGGAAAGAGAAAGAGCCCAAAACAATGTTTATAACAAAACTGGCTGAGCTGTGGATGTCAGCAGCTCAAGTGAAATTGGACTGAAAGACATTAAAATCTAAATGTTTAAAATAAATGAGTGACCTACTGTTGAGTGTCACATAGTTTGCAACTGTTAAATGTCATAGTTTTGAACTTAGAATCAGCGTTCTAGCATGCGTAAAAATTGTAAATTTGATTTGGATGAAGAAAAACTAGGAACCAAAGTGACAGTTAGCTGAAGCCTGGCTTCAGAGAGTGAATTCTGCCCGGCAACTAGCCCCGACAGGAGTTGAAACTTGATCAGCAGCTGTGTTTCCAGGCCTGGCTGCATTCTACTGCCAATGCCAAAAGGAGATGACACCTCTCTGATTGAATTAGGGAGGGGCACCTGGGGACTGCAGGAAACTAAACAAAGCACTTTCCTTGGGCCAGGCAAATGTTAAATTAGGGGGTCGTAAATGTCTTCCTCTTGGAAGGAAACGGGGGGGGCACTGCATCTGTGAGCAAGCTGAGCTTGGGGGAAGTTGATAAACCAGAAATTCCACCATGTGCTTTGGAAAACCACACCCCTCGGGGCCAGAGCATAATTTTAAAAAGATGGATAATTCATAGTGCGGACTTGTAAAAATTATATGAATAACATCATCATTCTTGTGATTTTTCTGTGCACATTTTAAGAGGTGTTAGGACTCTGTGGTATGTTCTTGGGGATAGTAGCAGAAAAAAGGTTGTTACTCCAAATGTATGCATGTTAAAAATCTGACACCCATATCCCTGGTGCTCATTTGTGTAAAATCTCGAAAGGTTTAGAGGTTGTTATCTGAATGAAAAGGGCAGAATTCTGTCATAAGTGGACACAACATCTTACAAAGACAGGGATCGGATGGTTTGGTGCTACAGAAAATATGTTAACTGGACATATAATATTAGAAAAATGGTACATAGATAAATATGTATTTGGATCAGAAATAGATTTGTGTGCAATTTGACAAGGGGAGGATCCTCTGACCATAAACCTACCTCATCACTCTGACTCACAACCCAGTTCCCCCAATCAAGGGAGAGAGGAGGAACTGGCCAATGATAAGTTGAGAGGGTTGGGCATGCAGAATGAGCCGACCCACCCACTTTTTCAAAACACATAAAAGGAGACTGTGCAGGACAGGCAGGACATTCACTCTTCACTTTCTGCGGAGCATTTGGGCAGACGACATCACATCCAGACTACAGACTTTGCATCCAGACTGACTCCAGAACACAACTCCAAGAACTCTAGAACCCAACAGCTGAACTCCTATCAGCAGGCCTTCAAAACCTAGAAACCAAACCAAACTATTCAAACAGCCAGGCTGAGCTGTCTGATTCTGGCTAGTGCCCTGTGCCAGTACCCAGAAAGCAGTGCTGAATCCAGAACCACAGACTAGACCAGAAAGCAGAGCTGTATCCAGAACCAGAGATCCGTGCAGTGCCAAGAACTTTAATATGATTTGATTCAAACTATTTTAACCTATTGAGAACTGAATCATAGAAATTGTGTCCCTTCTTTTGATTCAAAGCTGTAAAACTGTCATCTGTCATTCCGAACTTTTCATTTCGAGAATCTACCTTCACAAAATCATCCGTATCTCCGGAACCGTTTGTCCTACGTAATTTAACTTTCATCTTAAAGCTAACATTCTAAGCTTTCCAACGAGCCCTAAACCGACTACTCCTTATAGTGCCTCCATAATTGCACCCGACGCACGCAACTAAATTGCCACGATTTGACATTTTGCTTCATTCCAGCCACGTGTGAAAACATTTATCTTTTGCTTCCATCACGGAATTCTGTTTTCAACTTGATAACCATCCCTGAATCATTGATAGGGCTGGCCTGAACTGATTTAAAATCTCTCACTCACCCTGAACCTTCTATAGGGAATTAAAAGCAATTTGAGTATATTTTTCACTTCATTGCCACCACATTAAAAGGATTTGCCTGTGTTTAAAATCATACCTGTTTTCCTCTAAGCTCGCTGGGGGGAATTGGAACTTTGTATTGCATTTGTGTGTATTCCTGAGAATTGTGCGTGTTACTTCCATCTCCTTACATTGCATAGGGGCGGAGTGAATTGTCAAAGAAAAAGTGATCACATTATCTTTTGCTGAAATCATATCAAGTTTATTTCTGTACTGCCTTTTATTCATCTTTGCATCTCCTTGAAACCATAAAGCATTCTCTGATACCTTATTCCCCTGTTCCTAATCATAAGTCACCAGAAATGTGCTATTGTAGGATTACCTAAGTGTGATATCAATTATTAATTTATTATAAAATTGCGATATATATATATATATATATATATATATATATATATATATATATATATATATATATATATATATATATTGTTTAATTCTCAAATAAACCTTTTAAATTTGCAAATCAAATGTACTTCTTGGCTCAGTGGGGTCAGGGGGATTCTAAGAGAGAGGTGTTATATAAGGGTTGTCATCCAGGGTACACGAACTGGACATAAACATATATAAATAAGGGCTTCCCTTGGGCATCCCAGAGCAGGCACTAACTTAGTGGGATTGCTTGATTGGAGTCATTAACAAAGAGGGGCTCTTAGCCGGGGTTTCTGGATTAGATCTATCACTTGTGCAGATTAATACAGTGTGCTAACTGACAGAATATATAAACTCTGTTGGATCACCACGCCCTGTTACACTGTAAAAACACCCCTCAAAGGAACGCTCTAATGAAACGGTCTGTTTTGCAAAATAAAATACAAACTTCTGTAACTCAGGAAGGAAATCAAGTTCCAGAATGACGACCCTGGTAGATATCAAAATAACCAGAGAACACCTCTTACATAAGCTATTTGTGAGAGGTGAATGGGCTCATCAGGACCAGGCGGTCTGGTTGCAGGCAATCGCACCCCAGATCACTGAAACAGGAGAGATCAGGGTCCCTTACATGTGGCCCTGAGTGAACTATATATGGCCCAAAAGGCCAAGGATGAGCACAACAAGTTTGCCAGGGTAGCAGTATATTTATATTTGCATATGGGAGCCATACAGGACAAATGTGCTGAAGGCCAAGATCTGGCAAATAGGCAACTGATGGAATTAGAGAAGGCACAATCTGACCTGGTCTCTTCTGAGCAGAGGCTGCCAGGAGCCAGGAGTCAGAAAATGATAGTTGGCAGTATATTATTAAAATAAAGGAGGAAATGGATATCCTGCAACAGGAAAGGTCTGACCAGGATAACAGATTTCTGGCCTTGCAGAAGGAGTACCAAGAAGGTTTGGACTCCCTACTGCAGAGCCAGAAAAAGCTGGAGCAAGAACTGGACTTCAATAGGGCATGCGCAGAGCAGGTAGTCACACTGCAGAGCCACCTAGATAGGGAGAAAGAGGAAAGCAATACATTGATTTTGAAAGACCTGGATACCCAGGCAGAGTTTGATCAAGAACGCCAGAAAGCTGGTGCCTTTCGAAGGCAGAGGGACGACCTGGCGGCACAGATGCAGGCTATTAGTCAGGAAAGGGACACCTTAGGCCAGGAAGTCTGCCAATTAAAGAAAAAATTGAAGGAAATCACCTGGCCCTCCAGGGGCTGAGTGACCTCCAAAAAGAGCATCAGAACTTGTTAGAGCACACCAGGAGGGTGGAAGATGCTCTGGCAAGAAAGGAGCAGGCCAGTAGGGATGGGACTCAGAAGGTAACCCTCCCGCAGCAAAGACTGGCCCAGTATTCCAGGACCAATCAGGAGGCACAGAGAGAGAATGAGGCTCTCTGTCAGCACAATGATAGGCTCCAGCAACAGGTAGCCAGCAGGAGAGACTGATAGAGTCTAGTAAGGTCTTAACTGAGGAACTGAAAGCGCAGGCTCTTGCATTGCAACAGGGAGCAGGGGCTGATAGAGATGAAGTTTGCGGGGAAAGGGAAACACCTGAGCATAACCTCAGGAGCCCTAGTAACAGAGGCCTTCATCTCTCCCAGTCCTTGGACTCTGTCACCCCCATGTCCCCTGGCACACATGAGCACAGGGCCACAGGGAGGGCAGATTACTATCCAGGAAAAAAAATATGGGGTTCATAGGCCAGTACCTCCCAGGAATGGATGGGCGGGCATCCGGGTATGGGCACCTAAGCACAGTGCAATTTAGTGGGGAACCCCAGGAGGGTAGGCCCACTAAGGGCATCCTGAAAACCTCCACCCAGTTAGGTCAGTGGGGGGGTACCCATCAAATCCTGGCAGCAAGGATGGATCTGAAGACTGCTCTGAGCGGCCCAGGACACAGGAGACCAGGTCCCCACATTCTGCCAGCCATTCCCAGGCTCACAGAATCCGGGGAAACCTGGAAGATCAGACGGGCACATCTGGGAGCAGTGCCTCTGAGTCAGAGGATGAGTGGACCAGGGTTACCCGAACCAAAAAGGCCAATAAGGCAAAAAGGGCCTTGCTTAAGGACCCCTTAAAGCAGATCAAGGCAATAAGGAGTGTCATCACCCCTTATCACAAGAACTCCAAGTATTCTGTTTGGGAACACTTGGAGCTCTTTGAGCAAATGATGGAGACTTTCCATTTGAAGGACAGCAGTAGCTGCATCCAGTACGTCAAATGGACATTCTCCCCAGAATACTCCAGTTTCTTTGCTGGGCTGGAGGACCAAAATCATTCAAGATGGTCCACCTATAGGGTGGCCATCTTGAAACATTTTTCTGTTCACCGGAATCCCCAAGAGGCTCGCAAGGCAGCCTACAATTTGCAATGTGGGGAGGATCAGGCCCCACAAGAATTTGTGCAAGAATTGAAGCGTGCCTTTGCATAGACCACCAGAAGGGTGCGCACGGACAGCAGAGAATTCATCAACACATTTTTCCATGCTCTGCCAAAATACATAATGACCCAGCTTATGAGAGATTTTCACGAGAAAAGATCTTTAGACTGGGTCATTGAACAAGCCACCCACATCTATGAGGTGCAGAAACTGGTGGAAAATAAGAATCAGCCAAAAAAAACAAAACCAACAGCACCCCTGCTGCTGCCAAGGTGGCAGAGGTAAAGGTTGCCCCCGTTTTAGATTTGGAGATGGGGGGACCTAAAAAACTGCCTGCACCAAATAATTCACAGCCCAGAAGGCCCTTGGGCCAGTCACAGAGAGGGAGTCAAGGAGGTAGTCCCTCAAATGGGGTCCCCCGCTCCCCTGACTATGTAAGTCCCCGCTATAAGGGAAACAGACCAATCCTGGGTTATGTGTGGACTCCTCCAGCCCAAGGGGGGGATCCAACCAAGCGCCCAACCCAGGGAACTTCCCTCTGCACTTCCCCCAGGAGGGCAGAAATTCACCAAATCCTGGGCAGAACTTGTTCCCCAGGAATCCACCCAACTTCCAGCCCCAAAATCATCCATCCTTCTTTCCCCACTTTCCTGAGCCCAGACAACCTAATCCGGGAGAGGGGAGGCCAAGGGTGGAGGGGTACCCAAATCTTCCCAACCCAGGGTATTACCAGAGAAGGGATAGCTACCCTTCCCGGGATCAGCCCAGGGGAAAAAACAGAATCCCGTATCAGCCTGAGCGGGTTTCCCAACTTGAGCGCCAGGTCCAAAATATGGCCCGGGATCTGGGTCACATACTGAGGGATCACCAGAACCCTCAGATGAGTATGCCACCGCAGAATACCCCAAACTCTGGGCATGGTGCTCCGGAACAATGACAGGGGAAGCACCCCGATAACCCACCAGTTCTCAGGGAGGAGGCACAAGGGGAAAGGGGGTGTAAAGACTTGGAGGAAGCTTCCTTCCCAACTTGTAAACAGCCCCTGGAAAACCAGGAACTGGAAGCAAAATTTCCTACCCCTGGAAGTCTGCCACCCAAGGAGCAGAGAGGAGGTAGGAGAAACAAAGGACCCAAACAGACCCATTTTGTGGAGGAGGTAGAGGTCTTACAATTTGAGGGAGAGGGATCCTCAGAGGATCCTGGGAAAAGCATTTTCTCCTTCAGAGAGGGGGAAATTCCTTCCAAGGAAAAATGGGTCCCAAGGGATTCCAACCTAGACTGGGTAGATGTCGGGATTGAGCTGTCGCCGCCCATCATTCTATCCCAGAACCAACAAGACCGAAAACCCCTGTTTCAAACCAATCCAGGTGACTGCCTCCAAAAAGGGTGGGGCGGCCCAGAACTGGAACCAGTGGAATCAAAAACCGCATTAATATCCAGTTGCAAACTTCTTCTTTCAGATTTCCATGACTCTCCACAGAATTCTGCCCAAATCTCTTCTCTCGGCATGTACAAAACCAGAAAATTACCCCACCAGTTGTCCAAAAATGTGCATTATCTGTGCCCCCTTGAGGAGAAGGAGGGAAGATACTATGCCCCGGTACAAGTACAGGGACAGGGTCCAATTTTGGCACTGGTGGACACTGGATCCCAAGCTACCCTTCTGTCCAAAAGGGCCTTTGATGAACTAAATGCAGGAAGGGGGGAGAATTACCGTATTCCTCTCACCTCTCTTCCTGGACAACTCCAGAACTTTGACAGGAAGAAAATTCCCGTCGAGGGGACTGCAGATTTTGACATCAAAATTGGGCGACACAAGGTGAAACACCCGGTCATGGTTGAACAAAAATCTGACCAAGTACAATTTCACTTCCAGAACAACCAAATTCCAGATGTGACAATAATAGCAGTAGGACAACAGACTGGTGATGGGGGGGTCCTCAATATTTCTGAAAATCAACCTTCCTTCCAGTTTAAGGTGCCATTCCACACTGGAGGGAAACACCCTGAAACTCTTTACTAATTCTTTACTAATTCACAATCAGACATTCCCACTCCAATAGTCCAGAAAGATGTGAATTCAGCTCAGAGCCTGGCTGATATTCAGCAAATTGGAGAGCAGTTGTTCATCCCTGTTCAGTTAAATGATGGGAAGGACTCTGTTCTCGACCGAGTGTGTGTGAACAGCGGTAAGAGCTTCATCAATTCCAAACATCTCCTGCAGGTGTATGCTCAAAATCTCCATTGGCAACAAGAGCATAGTGCATAATTGTTGGGTCGTGCGAGACGTCACTGCCGCCTTTTACTTAGGCAGTGACATTCTCAATCACTTTGCCATTAGTTTGGACCTAATAAACTTCAAACCTTGGTCTTGGTTAGCGGATAATCCCATGGGCTATGATGATGCAGAAAAAGCATTTAGGTCAGCTCATTTGCCACCTTATGCAGTTGAAATTCAGATTAAGGAGGAAGTCACCATCCCAGAAAGGAGCCGACAATTCTCCATGGAAGTGAAAGTTAAAAGAGGACAAAAATTGAAAAACCCTGATGCTTATATTCATCTAAATGCTTTCCTTCAACATCAAGGGTTAGGGGTAAACCCAACACCATTAGTCAACATAGAACATGACACCATTCCAATAGAGGTGGATAACAGTGACTTAAAGAGTATTACTCTAGCCGCAGGCACCATTATCGGAATGGCAGTTGATGACCGACATTTCTCCATTGATTTAGGAAATTAACTGTTAGGACCAATCCCCAAGGACTGTTTTGACAGTGACAGTGATGACAATACAACACCAGACAGGACCTTTACCCAGCATGGGGGGAACTTCCTGGTATACACTTCTTGCCCTTATGGTAAGGAAGACGTGACTTGTGACTTCAGAAGGGATGAGGTGATTTTCCAGGTCCACGAGGGCTGCCTTTCCCACCTGAAGCTTTCAGTCCAAATCAGCACTCTGACCAGGGACTTCTCCACCCAGCTGGAGGAGGCCGCTGAGATAGCAAAACCAGAAGTCTTTCCAGGCTTCAGGCAGATGGTGGAAGAGAGAGTCAACCTAGCTGATGCCTGTTTGACTCTGGAACAGAAGCAAAAGTTGAAACAAGTTTTCTTGGATTTCCAAGATCTCTTTGCGGTAGACTCAAATGACTGTGGTCGCACCGACATCCACACAACAACAATTCCCAAGGACCCTGGCATGACTCCAGTGTTTGTGAAGCAATATTGCTTGCCTCTCGCATCCATGGAGTCCCTTACTGAAATAATTAAGAACCTTAAGTCCCGGGAAATAATCCGTCCAGTGCACAGCACCTTCAATAATCCGGTGATGGGAATATTGAAGCCAAACGGCCAGTGGAGACTCTGCGCTGACCTTAGGGAGCTCAACAAACGGGTCCATACTTCCCGATGGCCTCTGCCCTACATTGACCAAGGGCTGACCCAGATTCAGGGGTCACAGGTATTCACTGCAATAGACCTGACCAATGGATACTGGACCGTGCCTGTCAGTAGGGAGGACCAATACAAACTGGATTTTACCTTTGGGGGCCAGCAGTACACATGGACCTGGACTCCCTTCGGATACCTCAACTCCGGCAATGAATTCAACATTTTCCCACATAAGGCCATGCCCGACCTTGGTGCGAGGGGTAACCTGGCTTATGTAGATGATGTCCTCATCAAAAGCTCATCTGTGGAAAAACACATAGCGGAGATCCGTTATGTTCTGACACAGTTGAGGGCCGCCGGAGCAAAACTTTCCTTTCAGAAAGCACAGTGGTGTAGAACCCGCGTTAATTTCTTGGGGTATGAGATTACTCCTCAGGGTCTCTGTCCCCAGGAAAAGAAAGTGGAAGCACTTCAGAAACTAAAAGACCCCACAACAATGCGGGAACTAAGGAGCCTCCTTGGACTGACTAATTATAGCAGAAAGTTCATTGAGGGCTACGCAGAGATCACCAGACCCCTGATTCATCTCTTGTAGGGGGGGGGGGTCAAGTGGGAATGGGGTACAGAACAATTCGAGGCAGTAAGACAACTCAAAAGAAGCCTCTCACAAGCGCCTTGCCTAGTTTACCCTGTCAGAAACAAGGAGTTCTTCCTGGAGACAGGGTTCTCTAATATGTGTTTGACGGCAGTATTATACCAAAAGCATGACAAGGTCAATAAAGTAATCTCCTATGCGAGCAAAACTTTATCCTCTGTGGAGGAAAAATTCAACGATTGTTAGAAGGCACTCCTGGCAACGGTGTGGGCATTGAAGAATTACCGCCCAATCATCCAGGGGGAACACATCATAGTGGAGACTCCACACCAGCCTCTGCAATACCTCCAAAGTGACAGAATCCGGGCCGGAAATGTGAGTAATTCCTGAATTACTTCCTGGATTCTGTCAATGCAAGGCTTTCCTGTGGAGGTCAGATATGGCCAAAACAAGAAGAGTCCCCTCGCGCAAGGTCTGGCTGACTTGCATGATTGTGCCAGACGAAAGTCTAAAAATCAAGGACAACATGGAGGCATACCTTAATTCCCCACACAAAGTCTTTGAAGAAGACAAGTGTGAGGGAATGCCCACTGTCTATGTGGATGGATGCTCTTACCATGTTGACAACAACAGGGAAAAAGAACTGGTGGCCGGCGTAGGGAATGCATGGGTGAATGAGTCCCCGGAACCCTCCGCTGGGTACAAAATTGGTCCCCGAAGTAGTCAGGTGGCAGAATTGATGGCTGTGTATCAAGCCATCCTCACTGCTGTCCAACATCAACTCCACAAACTGGTCATAATCATGGATTCGGATTATGTACGGAACGGGTTAGTGGAGCACCTGGTTAATTGGAAAACCAGATGCATGTTATGTGCTAATAACAAACCCCTGAAACATGGGAAGTTAATCCAAAACATTGATGATCTGGTCACATCGAATGGGATGACTATTTATTGGAAGAAGATCAAGGGTCATTACAAAGTAGAGGGACCAGACAAAACTGGAAATGACTTAGCTGATCAGCTGGCCAAAACCAGGGCCATCCAAGGGATCTAATATAAATAGAGTCCCTGTTGGGGGACATCCAGGTCACTGCTATCACTAGGTCCCAGACAAATGCTGACAATGATCTTTCAACTGCACAATGGAGTAAGGAGACCCCTGATGCTGATTTAATTACGGCTCAGAAGGGGGATCCAATAATTGGTAAGTTTTACCAACACATTGAGGACCCTGAGAACTTTCCCCTGACGGATACCGACTACGTTGGGAAAGAGGACCTAATAGTGTTGATGAAACGTCCAAAAATGTTTCAAATCCAAGACGGTTTGTTGGTAAGGAAATCCCAAGCTGGCCATGATCAGTGGGTGGTTCCTACCTCATTCCAAAGCCTGATGTTAAGCCACGCCCATAGTGCGGCCACCGCCGGTCATAGGGGGTTTCACACAACACTGGAAATCTTAAGAGAGGTTGCATACTAGCCACACATGGGGCAGGACCTCGACCAATACTTTAAGGGGTGTCTGGTGTGTGCACAATTTCAGCCATCATCCCTCACACACCGTGCGCCTCTCCAAAAGAGGGGGATGACACTGCCATGGTCAGATTTGCAAATCGACTTCGTAGGCCCTGTGATTCGCTTGTCTAGAGGAAACAAGTACATGTTGACGCTCACATGCTTGTTTACCAAGTGGGTGGAATGTCTCCCTGCCCCAAACTGCAAGGCAGAAACAGTAGCTGCTCTGATGATTAACCACATCTTTTCCCGTTTTGGTCTACCTCAAAGGATTGAGTCAGACAGAGGTAGCCACTTCACTAGTGAAGTGATGACAAAGATGTGGGAGATACTGGGGGTCAAAAGGAAGCAACATATTGCTTACCAGCCAGCTTCTTCTGGAGCAGTAGAGAGATACAACCGAACCATTGTGAGCATATTAAAAAAGTTTGTGGCAGATTTTGGGCCAAGTTGGGATATCCGATTACCTCTGGTCCTAATGGCCATCAGATCTACCCCTTCATCTGCAACCAACATGTCACCATTTGAGCTGATGACTGGACGCAAGATGGTGCTTCCCCAGCATTTGCTCTACAGGACCCAAGAGCAGACATTGATAAATGCCTCCTCAACTCATGAGTATGTGGAGAATTTAAGGAAAAACATTCAACATGCTTTTACCTATGCTCAGTGGAATCTAGAAAGATCAGCTGATAGCATGAAGACCCATTACGACCTGAAGACAACGAGGAAGGAATATAATGTGGGAGACCGGGTCTATCTATACAATTTCCAAAGGAACCAGGCTAAACAGGGAAAAATTTTGCCTACATGGAAGGGACCGTTTGAAATTATAGAAAAGATCTCCCCAGTAGCTGATAAGATCCGCATCCCCAAAGGTAGTCTGGCGTAAGAGGAAGACAAGTGGGTCTATATAAATCAGCTAAAGTGTTGCCATCCCAGGCACACTCTGCAGCAACTGGAGGAGTCCTCTGCAATACCAGAGGGGACCGCTCCAGATTAATTCAGTTACACCCTAAAATATTCCACATATAGCCTATAAAATTCTATGATTCTTGAATATGTTCTTGCCTCCTGATTTAAAAAAATTTATATGTTCATGTTTTTGACTATAAAATGTATATGCCGCCCCACTATATCAATAGTGGGGGAAAAATGTCTAGGAATGTGTATTGCCGCTTTGCTTTATCATCCTAGGAGAGATGAAACCATGGAGACTGACCAAGGAGAACATCCCGGGGACCGGGAGCAGAGATCCGAAGGGCCCAGGGTACCGCCCAATATTCCCACCAGGACCGGCGAGGAGAACCGATCGATCCAACCGGATGGAGGAAAAGATGCTGAACTGTGCCATCTGCGGCATTGGAAGAAGAGGATGTGGACATACCAATGCGTGGATCCAAACATCCTTTGCACCCGACTCCCCCTAAACTCGAAATCAAAGCGCAGTCGGGCGGGGGGGCTTGTTGGGTGTCATGACCCACATTTGGACTATTATGCTGAAACATTTGGTGCTGTGGGCTTAGGAAATCCAAGAGGGCGGAAAAGCCCACATTTGCGCCAGAATCCTGGAGAACCGTGCAGTCTTTGCACACAACAAAATGGTCGCCTGACCTGCCACCCACCAGTGTGAGCGTGAGGGGCCAGGAGTGCCATGAGTGAAACGTGTGCTAAAGGAAAAACAGCAGTGCCGGTGGCTAAAAAAAAGCGCTTTGAAATCACCTTTGTTTCTCTGAAATGCAAGCTAAAAATGCCTATTTTAAACATTTCAAGATATTCAAAAATCTCACTGAACACCAGCAGACATTTGGCAGAATGTATTCTTGTGTGCATACTAAATCTGGAAAGAGAAAGAGCCCAACATAATGTTTATAACAAAACTGGCTGAGCTGTGGATGTCAGCAGCTCAAGTGAAATTGGACTGAAAGACATTAAAATCTAAATGTTTAAAATAAATGAGTGACCTACTGTTGAGTGTCACATAGTTTGCAACTGTTAGATGTCATAGTGTTGAACTTAGAATCAGTGTTCTAGCTGCGTGTGTAAAAATTGTAAGTTTGATTTGGATGAATTAAAACTGGGAACCAAAGTGACAGTTAGCTGAAGCCTGGCTTAAGAGAGTGAATTCTGCCCGTCAACTACCCCCGACAAGAGTTGAAACTTGATCAGCAGCTTTGTTCTCAGGCCTGGCTGCATTCTGCTGCCCCTGCCAAAAGGAGATGACAACTCTCTGATGAATTAGGGGAGGGGCACCTGGGGACTGCAGGAAAATAAACAAAGCACTGTCCTTGGCCCAGGCAAATGTTAAATTAGGGGGTTCGTAAATGGCTTCCTCTTGGAAAGAAACGGGGAGGGGCACTGCATCTGTGAGCAAGCTGAGCTTGGGGGAAGTTGATAAACCAGAAATTCCACCATGTGCTTTGGAAAACCACACCCTCGGGGACAGAGCATAATTTTAAAAAGATGGATAATTCATAGTGCGGACTTGTAAAAATTATATAAATAACATCATCATTCTTGTGATTTTCCTGTGCACATTTTAAGAGGTGTTAGGACTCTGTGGTATGTTCTTGGGGATAGTAGCAGAAAAAAGGTTGTTACTCCAAATGAAAGCATGTTAAAAATCTGACACTTTATCATCTGAAACCCATATCCATGGTGCACATTTGTGTAAAATCTCAAAAGGTTTAAAGGTCGTTATCTGGATGAAAAGGGCAGAATTCTGTCATAAGTGGATACGACATCTTACAAAGACAGGGATCGGATGGTTTGGTGCTACAGAAAATATGTTAACTGGACATATAATATTAGAAAAATGGTACATAGATAAATATGTATTTGGATCAGAAATAGATTTGTGTGCAATTTGACAAGGGGAGGATCCTCTGACCATAAACCTACCTCATCACTCTGACTCACAACCCAGTTCCCCCAATCAAGGGAGAGAGGAGGAACTGGCCAATGATAAGTTGAGAGGGTTGGGCATGCAGAATGAGCCGACCCACCCACTTTTTCAAAACACATAAAAGGAGACTGTGCAGGACAGGCAGGACATTCACTCTTCACTTTCTGCGGAGCATTTTGGCGGATGACTTCACATCCAGACTACAGACTTTGCATCCAGACTGACTCCAGGACAAAACTCCAAGAACTCTAGAACCCAACAGCTGAACTCCTATCAGCAGGCCTTCAATACCTAGTAACCAAACCAAATTATTCAAACAGCCGGGCTGAGCTGTCTGATTCTGGCTAGTACCCTGTGCCAGTACCCAGAAAGCAGTGCTGAATCCAGAACCACAGACTAGAACAGAAAGCAGAGCTGTATCCATAACCAGAGATCCGGGCAGTGCCAAGAACTTTTGCCAGAACCAGAGACCACACCGCTGTGAGCAGAACCGTCAGGAGTCCAGTCCAAACCTGACCAGATCGGGGACGGAGGCCCATTCCTTTAAAAAATATAGTGTGAGTACTCAGCCAGAACTGTGCAAAAACCCAATCTCTTAGTTTAATATGATTTAATTCAAACTATTTCAACCTATTGAGAACTGCATCATAGAAATCGTGTCCCTCCTTTTGATGCAAAGCTGCAAAACTGTCATCTGTCATTCTGAACTTTAAAATTTCATTTTGAGAATCTACCTTCACAAAATCGTCCGTATCTCCGGAACTGTTTGTCCTAGGAACATAATCTAACTTTCATCTTAAAGCTAAGATTCTAAGCTTTCCAACGAGCCCTAAACCGACTACTCCTTATAGTGCATCTGTAATTGCGCTCGATGCACACTACTAATTTGCCGCGATTTGACATTTTGCTTCATTCCAGCCACGTGTGAAAACATTTATCTTTTGCTTCCATCACAGAATTCTGTTTTCAACTTGATAACCATCCCTGAATCATTGATAGGGCTGGCCTGAACTGATTTAAAGTATCTCTCACTCACCCTGATCCTCCTATAGGGAATTAAAAGCAATTTGAGTATATTTTTCACTTCATTGCCACCACATTAAAAGGATTTTGCCTGTGTTTAAAATCATACCTGTTTTCCTCTAAGCTCGCTTGGGGGAATTGGAACTTTGTATTGCATTTGTGTGTATTCCTGAGAATTGTGCGTGTTACTTCCATCTCCTTACATTGCATAGAGGGGGAGTGAATTGTCAAAGAAAAAGTGATCACATTATCTTTTGCTGAAATCATATCAAGTTTATTTCTGTACTGCCTTTTATTCATCTTTGCATCTCCTTGAAACCATAAAGCATGCTCTGATACCTTATTCCCCTGTTCCTAGTCATAAGTCACCGGAACTGTACTATTGTAGGATTACCTATTGCTGATTACTGCTCATATTCACAAGTGCGATATATATATATATATTGTTTAATTCTCAAATAAACATTTTAAATTTGCAAAACAAACTTACTTCTTGGCTCAGTGAGGTCAGGGGGATTCTAAGAGAGGGGTGTTATATAAGGGTTGTCATCCAGAGTACACGAACTGGACATAAAAAATATATAAATAAGGGCTTCCCTTGGGCATCCCAGACCAGGCACTGACTTAGTGGGATTGCTTGATTGGAGTCATTAAAAAATTAGTTCCTGGCTAAAGGTAGTGCTTCCTCCATGATCTATATACTTTGTTAAATGGACTTACAACCTAGCTCACAGCCCCTACTTACATGTGATGAATATTTATTTATTGTATTTATTTATTGGTCACTTATTAGGCACTTATACAATTAGCAAAACTGTTTCAAAGTACCCACAGGCCAAACATTGTGAGCACAGGAGAAGGTAGACAATGAATTACAGCAAGGATAAATAATTGCATTAATAGTACAAATAATGAGAATTAAGGGAAGGGGAGACAAACCTACTATGCCTTGTGAGTGCTCAGAACGTGCAAGTGCAGAGGGGGCATGGGAGAGGGACTAAGGTGCTTTGATGCTCTCTGAAAAGTGCTGAGAGCTAAGAGGGTAAGTGCTAAGAGGAGAATAACTTAAGTGCAACCAGCCATGGGTAGGGTGAGCTCAACTAAGTGCAGCAGAAGACAGCGGCTGGGATGAGAGATGTGGGGGGTCAAGGCCCCGAGGACACATAAGGGCCATGCACATGCACATCAGTCACGCTGCTGTAACATTAGCAGGGAAGAGAGGAGATGAAGCAAGAGGTCAAGAGAATGGTCTTGAGGCTTTTTCGGAACTTAAGGTCTTGCTCAAGATGCAGAGGGAGAGGTAGGCTGTTCCACAGGAGGGAGCCAGCCAAGGAAAGTGATCGCCCACCAGCTCTTTGTTTTACATAGCGCTTACCCCGCACAGAGTTGGTGCCAGAGGAACGGAGGAGTCTAGAAGGAGAGTATTTGGTCAGGAAGCATTGAAGAAAGAGTAGTCCCCGCCCCCATATAGCCTTGCATATGATGCAGAGAGATTTGAATATAATCTGTGCTGAGACCGGGAGCCAGTGAAGGTTATGTAGGGCAGTAGAGATGCGGTCCCTGGGCCTGAGGTCAATGATAAATCTTGCTGCCCTATTCTGTGTAAGCTGGAGGGGTGGCAGGGTCAAAGAAGGAAGATTAAAGAGGAGGCTATTGCAGTAGTCTAGCCCGGAGAGAACCAGAACACGGGTAACATTGAGTCTCTGGGGGAAGGTGAGTAACAGAAGAGTCCCTTAGAGAAGGAAAAGCGGAACGTGGGACTTCTTGAAAATCTCCTGAATGTGAGGGATGAAGGAAACAAGGAGGAGTCAAAGATGACTCCAAGAATCCTTGCTGAAGTGGCAGGGGTGGGGAGTACCCATGGAATAAGGCCAGAGTGAAGGGAAGAATTATGGTGCATGGGACCCATTAGGGAGAATCTCTGTTTTGCTGGCATTGAGACAAAGGTCATTGGCAGTGCACCATGCCTGGATGGCAGAGAGGCAGTCAGGGTTGAAGGAGGGTGCAAGGGTGTCCGTGGGAAGTTTGAAGAAAAGTTATGTATCATCCGTGTATCATCCGAGTATCATTGGAAGTTGAGAGAGAAGGGGGAAATGAGTCATGTCAACGGAGAAAGGTATATGTTGAAGAGCCAGGGGAAAGAATGGAGCCCTGGGGGATGCCACAGATAGCGGAGGAAGAAGGGGAGGAGAAATGCCTCCAAATGGTTTTGGAGGAAAGGTCAGTTAGGAATGAGGTAAGCCAGTCCATTGCCCCCTACAAGATGCCAAGGGTGCCATGGAGCTTTTTAATGAGGATGGAATGATTCACAGTGTCGAATGCAGAAGAGGGACCAAGAAGGAAGAGGACAGCATGGAAATTGGAGTCAAAAGATGGAAGCAGTTCTTCGCGGGTGTTCAGAAGTGTAGTTTCTGTGCCTCTGGATGCTCAGAATCCAGACTGGTGGTCATGTACAATGCCAACAAGTGTGGTTTGAGATTTGAGTTGGGGGAGGGCCAGCTTCTCAAGAGGTTTTCTCAGGAAGGGTGTGCTGAAAATGGGGCGGTAATTGGCTGGGCAGGGAGGGTCTGCAGAGCGTTTTCTAAGGAGGGGGCACAAGGGGGTGCTTGAGGGAAGATGGAGAAGAACCAGTAGCAAAGGGGTGGTTGCAGAGATCTGCTAGAGCAGGGGCGAGAGAGGCAATATTTTCCTTGATGGTTCTGGAGGAGCAAGGCACCACCTGTTTGGACGAGACTTTCATGGAGTTGACAACTCTGGTGACTTCTTCAGGGGAGACAGGAGTGAAGGAGGGGGAGAAGGAAGGAGGAGGGTGTATGGTTGGGCGGGGCACGGGGGAGGGATGGGATGGGAGAGTACATGGCAAGGCTGTTCAGTATGCCCTGGGTTTGGGAAGTGAAGTGAGAAGCAAATGCATTGCAGAGGGCCTGGGAATGAGTAGGGGCAGAGGCTGTAGCTGATAGGTATGGCAAGTCCCCTGCAGATTTTGAAGAGTTCATCCATGTAGTTGGATGCATTGGACAATCGTGTCTGAATGTGGGCTTTTTTCTGGATCAGGCGGCAGGCCAGTTTGTCAGAGGGTGAGCCTGAAGTGTGCCACTACCATTCAGCAGCCCTGTAATTATGTTTTTGGTCTGCAAGGTTGGTGTCATACCAGGTGTTACTTTCAGCACCAGGTTTCAGGTGGATCCTCATTACTGGGCAAGTATGTCAAGGGTGTTGCTGATGGACAGATAAAGGATGCTGATAGCAGAATCAGCGGAAATGTCTTTGTTGGGTGGGCAAGGGGGCATGAAGGTGGAAGAAAAGGCAGCAGCTGACACTCATTTCATCTGATGGATGTTTGTGAACGAGGTTAGCAGAGCTTTATGTGGAGTTGTCACAGGGCCATAGGGACCCATGTGGGAGGTGAAAGAGGTCGGACTAGGAGAGAGGGGTGACTAAGGGAGAAGAGCAAGTGAGGTTGGAATGGATGATGGCATCTAGCGTGTCTCCAGCAGAATGTGTAGGACCAGAGGGAAGAATGGAGAGGAATAGGGAGGGGCAGAGGTCAGCAAAGAGGGAGGTTGCTTTGCAAGGGGAGTCTAGGTGGATGCTGAAGTCCCCAAGTAGTAGCAGGTTGGAGGTGGTAGAGAGCAGGGAGGAACAGAAGTCCACCCACTCAGATAGAAAAAGAGAAGAAGTGCCAGGGGAGCGATGGTCAAGGTGGAGGAAGGAGAGATGGCAAATTTGCACACTAGTCTCTCAAAGGACAAATAGTGCTGAGTGGGTAGGATGTTAGAAGGAATCCACTCTGGGAAGATTAAGGCAACTCCACCACCAGCACGGTGGGGTTGGTGTTTAGAGGTGATTTTATAGCTGTCTGGGAGGAGTGAGTCAAAGGAATTAACTGAGCTGATGTTGAACCAAGTTATGTGAGTGCAAGTATGTCCAGGCCAGTGTCTTCAAGGAGAAGGCAGATGTCAGCAGAATGTTTGATTGCTAAGCGTGAGTTGAGGGTTGCTAGATTGAGACGATCACTACCTTTGAAGGTTTTTTGAGGCAGAGTGTTTTTGGTGGGGCATCCGTCTGGAGAGGTGGAGTAGAGGAGATACAAGGGCGAGAGGCAGGGGAAGGAAGGGAATTGATGAGAGAAGGTAAGATCCGGTCAAATAGGAAGAGGTTGGCATGAGGGCCTTGAACCAGGACTGTGCCTGTGATGTAAACATTGATACAGCAGCGAAAAGAGAAGAAGCCCACAAGGAGGACCTCCTACTTGGTGCCGCCAGTGATGGAAGCTGAAGAATAAGGTGGGAGAGTGGCAGTGAGGTGAGAGGTCCATAGGTTGGGAAATGGGACAGAAAAGAAGATGTCAGTGAAGATTTCTCTTAAGGATGCACTGATATACATGTCAGCAATTGGGAGGCCTGGGTTAGCAGCAAGGATGTCTTGTTATGCTTTTTACATCCAAATTTGGTGAGAGAGGGTGGATAGGTGATAGTGTAGGAGTTGGAGAAAATAGGGGAGATGGAAAGTGCCATCTCGGAATGAGGGAGGAAGAGAGAAAGTGAGAGGTGAGGTGGGGGTGAGTATGCTGCAGTGCACAGTTCTGAACCTGATCCACTTGGCACAGTAGGCCAAATGGGTATTAGGTGTAAGATCAAACAAGTAGTATGGAGGCACACTAAAAGCGATTTTTAAACACACAAGCAGTTTCACTGCAGGAAGGAGGCAGAGCTAAAAACGAATTTCAAACACTCAAGCAGTTTCAATTTAGGAAGGACGCAGAGCTAAAAATGTATTTCACTCAAACAAGCAGTTTCAGTGCAGGAAAGAGGCACAACTAAAAACGATTTTTAAATACACAAGCAGTTTCATTGCAGGAAGGAGGCACTGCTAAAAACGATTTACAAATACACAAGCAGTTTCTATGCAGGAAGGAGGCAGAGCTAAAAACGATTTTCAAATACACAAGCAGTTTCAATGCAGGAAGGAGGCACAGCTAAAATCGATTTTCAACACACAAGCTGTTTCAATGCAGGAATAAGGGAACACAGATAAAAATGACTCTCGGGTCGCATACTGACACTCTAAAGGGGATTGGTTGTAGCCCTGTTGAGATCGCCTTACTTAATACCTGATCACTGGACAAGCATGCCATGGATGTTAGGGGCTATATAGTGGACCATAAAATGGACATCATGTGTCTTACGGAAACGCGGCTACGGGACTCTAGTGGCCCTAATTTACATCTGGCTATACTGATGGACTGCAGATTATTTGGCCAAAATAGAGATTGTGGTAGGGGAGGGGGTTGATAATTTTGGTTTGAAAAGACTTGAACTTCTCTCAAGCACCTATTGCCTGCAACGGTTGTGAAATCATCTTGCTTAAAATCACCCCTACCCCGAATAATTTGCGTGAATATTATCCTTATATACCACCCATCTAACAACATGGCATCATTCTATGAGAAAATTGCAGATATATTGTCAGCTTTGAATAAACCTAATAGTAGAACTATTGTGTTAGGGGACTTTAATAGATGGTTTGGCAATCCTCAGGATTCTGAAGCCATCCATCTTGAACAACTTTTCAAGCTTAATGACTTCACTGTTTGTAGTAAAGAACCAACCCATAATATGGGCATTATATTTGACTGGGTTACCACTAACACATTGGACCTTGTATTTGGCCCGATTTCTTTTTTGTGATGTTTAATTTCACACTTCCTATTTTTTTTTAGATCTGAAAATGTACATCCTGTAGAAACCTTAATAAGATTGAGCATGATGACCTGGAGCACTTCCTTATAAGGCTTATGAATTCCACCTCCGATTGTGACTTTGCACTCTCTGGTACTGGAATACGGGGAGGCACAAACCAGCTTGCTGGACCGGGTGGCGCCAATTAAATCCAATACTCTTAGAGAAAAGACAAATAGCCAGAAGTGGTATACTTCTGCTCTGACTGCCCGGAAACAGGAAAAAAGAAGAGCTGAGAATCTGGGAAAAAGATCAGTCTCAAGCAAATTATGACATGTGTAAGTCCCTGGAGAAATTGTACCATACAAAGATTCTGTTGGCCAAGATAAATTATCTTGACAACCAAATTTTTACATCCAAAAATGACTTGAGGAAACACTCTGAGATTCTTCATGACTTGGAAAAGCATAAAGCATTGACACAACAATGTATTCCATCTATTGCAGATTGTGAAGCAGTCCAGAAGGCATTCAATTAGAATATTTCTGCATCTCATGCTCATATTAAGAACAACCTAGGCAATATCAAACATGAAGCTGGTTACTGGCTATGGAGCAAATATGCCAGCTGGGTAAACCTATCTTTACCTTTAAACCTACTTCTAAAGAAGTTCTGGTCAAAGTTCTTAACAAAATTAGACCTATCACATGTGCTGTTGAGGTTCTCCCATCCAAGATCATCTTCAAAAATAGTAGGCTCTTCCTTCCTTTTCTTGTTCGGTTTACAAACATGACTTTCAGGGACAATAAAATACCTGACATGTTAACAAATGTGTCAGTGACTCCCCTGATAAAGAAACCAGGGCTGGATCTCAAAGTGTTCACCAACTTTAGGCCTATTATCAAAGTGCCTTTTTTGATGAAAATAATAAAAACAGGAACATCTGGAAAACTCTGAAGCTTTTCCCCCATGCAATCTGGCTTCGGTTCCTTCCATGGCACGGAAAGTGCTCTGTTGGATTTTCAAACAGAGATGCTTAAAATCAAAGATAAGAGCAATGCAGGGCTGCTGATGTTTTTAGATCTATCAGCACCCTTCAAACTTGTGGACCATGATAAGCTTCTTGACAGATTGAAGAATGTAGGTAATTGCGCCAGTGAAACAGTCACCTGGAACAAGCCTTTTCTTGACAATAGGATGTTTAAAATTGTATGGGGTGATGCCTGTTCTAAACCGTAGCTTCTGGAATGTGGTGTGCGACACATTGCATGTCTCTTTCCAGCCTTATTCAATGTCTACTGTTGCCCGCTGTGTGATTTATTGGTCGAACTAGGAGTATATTTTACCAACTGCGCTGACAACACTCACTGTATCATAGACTTAAGTGGAAAGTACTACAAAGACACTTAGAATACCTCCCTAATTTACAGATCAAATCAAAACTGGATGGCAACAAATGGAATGTGTCTGAATGCAGCCAAAACTGAGCTTTTGATCTTCCGTTCATCTCAAGCACATTCTAAATGTTGATAACCTGCACTCCGGGTTTACCCTTAGCAACCACATTATTAGTACATTTGCTAAGGTTAAGCCCCTGGAGGTTATATTTGAATACTTCCTAACCGCGGACGCACAAATTCACAATGTTATCGGTAAAACCCAATACCATCTGAGATTATTACAACTGGTGAAAACGTACATCTCGGAAGCAAAATGCACCACGCTGGAACGTGCATGCATTATGCCTAGGATCGATTACTGTAGTGCATTGCTTGTTGGTGCAAGTAAGGGTAGTCTGCGGAAACTACAGATTCTGCAAAATGATGCAGTGCCTATTGTGAAAGTATACCTAGGCATGAGCTTATGTTGGTCCTCAGGAGGAATCTACACTGGCTTTCAGTAGAGGCCATAATTTGTTTTAAAATTAACACTATTGTACACAAATGTCTTTATGGACAAGCACCTACGTACTTAAAAGATTCTTCAATGCAAAAAAGGAAGTATACAATAAAAGGATCACCCAAGCCCAATCCAGCACCAAGGAACTATTTAAGATACTCAAGGAACTTGAGTCTCCAATTGCTCTCCTTGACACATGTATACCGGAAACGGAATGGTGCTCAAATATTCAAAAAGCATTGCTGGACAAAATTGCCATGCTCCAAGCTAAAATTAACGCAAAGAAAAAACGACCTTCTAGACTATACCTGCGGCACCCCGATCTACAAAATCCAGTCCCCCAAACTCGACATCAAACCATTCAGTTTCTCACCACTTACCACCAAGGAAGTAGAAAACATCATAACTAAGCTCAAGCCCTCCAACTGCCAAGGTGATGCCTGCCTTCAGCCATCATCAAGGAGGCCACACCTGATCTTGCCCCATTTATTTTATCGTTCATAAATGTTCCTTTGATTCAGGCATTGTGCGCCGACAACCTCAAGGATGCGTGGGTCATACCTTTAATTAAAAAACCTAATCTTGACCATAACAACCCTGGCAATTATATGCCCATCACCACGGTGCCATATTTGCTCAAAATCCTCAATCGCGCAGCCTATCTCCAAATGCAGGAGTATCTCGAGTTTAACAATCTACTAGGGCTCAGACAATCTGGCTTCTGCCCCAGGCATGGCACAGAGACAGCGCTATTAGATCTAAAAACCCAAATCGAGGATCTTAAAGTCAGGGGCAAACTGGCGCTCCTGGTCCTCCTTGATCTTTCAGCAGCCTTTGATTTGGTCGACCACCAAATCGTCTGTCAAATTCTCAAAATAGCCGCCCACTTTTCGACACAGCTACATCCTGGATGAGCTCATTCCTTGCTAACAGAACCATGAGGGTTTTCTCTCCACTAGCTGCAGCTGATCCAGCCCACGTCCCGTGTGGAGTCCCACAAGGATCCTGTGCATCTCCCACACTATATAACGTGTTTACCAAAACACTCTTTGATATCCTTGACTATCTGGGTGTCTCATACACTAATTATGCGGATGACACCCAGATACTCATCCCTATCACTGGTGATTACGTAACCGACTCCAAATCTCTTAATACAGTCTACACGGTCATCCAAGCCTGGATGGCTAATCATGGGCTTTGCCTTAATGACGAAAAATCAGAGTTAATCATCCTTGGCTCACAAACAAAACTTACTAAACTCGACCCCAACTACAAGTCCTTCTCTATTGATGGGAATGATATCAAAGTCGCGAATGTCACCAAAACTCTAGGAATATACCTAGACTCCACTCTGTCCCTTAATCGTCAAACCAATGCAGTTGTCTCTGCATCATTTTACACCTGCAAAGTGATTACAGCCTGCCAGCCCCTCTTGATAACGGACAACTGCCTGATACTCGCTAGAACCCTCATCCTATCGAAAATCGACTATTGCGACGCCCTCTACTTAGGGACCAGCCAAAGAAACCTCGACAAACTCCAGATCACGCAAAACAATGCCATAAGGGCAGCACTCAATATACCCTGACGGTGTCACATCTCTAGTACTAGACGTAACATTCAATGGTTACCTATCTCGCACCGCATATCACTCAAATCACTAGTACTTACCCACAAGGCACAAAACAATGTTGCTCCTGTCTATCTAGCAGCTCGCTTCACGCAACACACAGTCACTAGACCTTTGAGATCTGCCCAGGTACACACACTGGACATCTCCAACTTCAAGCTCAAATCCGCTGGAGGGTCGAGTTTCCCTGTCCTTGCCGCCAAGCTTTGGAATTCCCTTCTCAACGGCCTAAGGAACATTCCACACTGCCACGCCTTTAAAGCCAAAACTAAACTTTGGTTACTTGAACAAGATGCATCAGCATCCCCCTCGACATCTGTAAGCTGCTAGCGCCATCTTGTGCTGCAGACCTCACTTCCGTTACTCTGAACATGTCTGCTTCTATATGTGCACAACCTGTTTAGGCTCGCTACCCTGGCGACCGTGCTGTAATATATTCTGACCTTGATGTACTGCATACTGCTTATACCTTCTGCTGTAAATTGTAACCCAACAGTGATGTAAATATAACCTGTAACTGTATATTGTTTACCTCTTATGTAACTTCCCTGTAACCTAAAACATGCGCCCACAAGCCCCTGGGCAAGGTGCACAATACAAATAAATAAATACAAATACAAAAATTCTATCAATGCATCACATTCTTCAAGATCCACTAGGTCCAGCAATGCGATATGCTTGACTAGTCCAAGGAGCAAGCGGGCTACATGAAACGGCATGTAATGTCCAGCACAGGCAGCCTTGGTCTGGAATAAACTCCCCAAGAAGAACCTGCGTGCTGAGAGCAACTTACTGACATCAGGAAGTGGCTGAAAACGGTTCTGTTTGAGTAAACCCACCTCACCCTATCCGCCCTCTTCTGTCTTCTGCACCTGTTTTTTTTGTTCCATGTAATAATGCTCCTGCAAAAATGTCTCCTGACAATAAAAGTCACTGTTTTTTGCGGAGACGTTATTACACTAAACATTACACTAAACATACGGGGGACACCCCTGCAACCCTGAATTTTTATTTATTTTTTTGCAATGGGAGCAGCGGACTTCCACGCAACCCGTCCCCATATATAATGTTGCCAATGGCTTTTCCCAGCGGCATTATGTATGGGGAAATTATTACCTGATATGTGTTTTTCTCCTCTCCTTTTTTCTCCTTTCCTTCTGCTGTGCTCTGATGCCTGCGAACTCCGGAGCATTGTAAGTAAATAAATGGATAAATAAATAAATAAATACATGAATAAATAAATATTTCAGCTGTGTTGTTAGAGGCCGCAGAGATGCAGGGTTGGATGTGGACTATCTTCTTGGAGTGTGCATTGCCTTAGGAGAAGGCGGCAGGCCAGTTTGTCAGATGATGTGCCCAAAGCCCTCCACTTCCTCTCAGCCACTTGGAGGTAGGCTTCAGATGGATTCTCATGGCTGGGACAAGGATGTCCAGACTGTTGGAGATAGAAAGATTCTAGTAAGTGAGGGCTGTGTTAGAGTGTGAGTCAGCCCGAGGAGTAGGAGGAGCAGAGAAAGTAGAGGCAAAGGTATCCACTGACACACGCTGTTAGGCAGAATCATATGCAGTACCCTAATTGTGCACCTCTATCTCGCCCTATTATTTCCCTTCCATGCCCACTATTCTATCTAATTCTACTTGCACTTTAGTGGAAAGATCTTTAATACATGATAGAAAAAGATATGTTCTTTTCCCACGTTTCCGCTGCCTCTTCTCACCACATTTCCTGAATGTACTGAATATACAATGCAGGGTCCTCATTGTGTTTTCATTGAGTGTGCCATTAAAGCACCTACATCAAGTTTGTCTGGGTATGCGCTTCTCAATGCATCCCACAAACAGGATCGACAGTTAATAAATGAAGCCCCACCATGTGCATCACTCTTTAATTGAACACCTAGGTGTCGTGCTCGCTCCCAAATTGTGGTTGTCTGTTCACTGATTATGCTGACTAACAGGCTTCTCACACCTCCAATTGCTAGGATAGCCCCTGCTGTATGCTTTTATACTGCAGTGATCCACTTACCCGTCCCACTGTAAGAGGTGGTAGCATCTTCATTAAGTTATTCTAAGTTATTCTTGTCTATATGTGGCCATGGTATATATTGTGATCTGCCCATTCTTTTTTGTATTAATGGGAACCCGCTTTGGGCTACGGTGTGTTCGAGCCTTCTCCCTCTCTCTAACCACTGCCATTGTTCTGGGGCAAGGTCTAAATTGGCTTTCCTAGGGAGTTCATTCTTCCTGATCTTCTTCGGATTTCCAATTCTCCTCACTTTCTTACTGCTCATCTTCACTTTCTATCATCTCTGACTCATAGTCTACATCCTAGTGCTCTGGTTCTTAAGTTTCCATTTTACATCTTTAATCACCACACAAAATTAAGACTACAAGTGACAGTACAAATTCACCTTTGGTACAAGTTTGTACTACACAGTATTGTGGTAGCAATGGCTGAGCAGCCAGACTTATCTCAAGAGTAAAGTGAGCAGTATCAGAAGTTACACAAAGGACAGCAATTGCTATGGCTCAAACAAACACTGACTCAAGGTTTCTGAGTAAAACAATATACATTTATTTA
Source organism: Ambystoma mexicanum (assembly GCF_040938575.1). Lineage (NCBI taxonomy): Eukaryota > Metazoa > Chordata > Amphibia > Caudata > Ambystomatidae > Ambystoma > Ambystoma mexicanum. The sequence goes on from NC_090923.1 coordinate 398,741,670, forward strand.
CACATGCATTTGAAAAACAGTTCACTAATTAATGCAGCAAAAGGATCACAATCTTAATATACTGCACAACACACAATCAATTCTGGACAAGATAAGCTCAAAATTAAGTGTGAGCAAATTGCACTCCAGCAATTTAAAAAGGGAGGGAAAGACAAGGTTATTCAAAATCAAACAGCACCAACAAGTAAGTAGGCAGGCAATCATTGGCTTGCTACAGTGAGGATTCAAATCAATAGGCCTGGCCAATGTTAATGGTTCAGAGTCTTTGCAGAGGATCGCACAGTTCAGAGTAGATTGCGGTTAAGTTTTTGCCATGAGTTCGAAACGAAGTTGGTCAAAGGAAAAGTTATTTAAAAGAGTAGAGAACGACAAGCCCTCGGATTGCGAAAGATTTAAAACACTTTCACTGCGGTCAGACGGAACAAACATCCGGGTTTGAACAGTACCTTAGAAGAAGAAGAATGCTGTAGCTGAGGCAGAAGATCCTGGCAGATCCTACAGGCTCATGGTTCCTGAAGCAACTATCGGACTGACACGAAGGAGGTAGACTGGAGGGTCCTGCGCTGCCATGGGAAGAAACCAGCAGCAGAGCAAAGCAACAAATAGAAAGTGTGCTTCTTAAAACCCAAACATGGTCCGGTCCTCCTGGATATCTGGTTCACTCAGTGATGCACAGCAAATTCGTCCAGGGGAGGGAGGCCTTGCTTGGTGTTTGGCAAACTGGTTGGTCCCTGAAGGGAAGAAGATTCCTTGCAGATCTTCTCTGTCGTCGAAGTGTAGGAGATTAGGACCCACAGCAGGGCTTCACTGGGAGGTTCAGTAGTTGCAGCAGTCCTCTTCCTTCCGCTTCTCTTCGGTTCTCTCGATCCAGTGGTGACCCTGCCTTCCAAGTCCCAGAGACCTGCTTTTTATGCAGTTTTCCCCCATTCACGCAGCCTCTCTGTCAAACACAAAGCAGGGTGGCTGTCAAGGCAGGACAGTCACCTAGCCAATCAAACACAAGTGCGACTTTGGTCTCCAAGGAGACCCTGTGCAGGGGTGCTAAAACCCCTTTCTCACATCCTGTCTACCTAGACTCTCAGGCGCGTAAGGAGGGCTTCGGTGCAGAAGCCCACCAAAGGACGGCGAACAAAGGAACCAAATCTGGTTTGGCGCACAGAGTAAAACACGAGAAACACCTTTACAAAAAGAAATGATGAATAAACCCAGCCGGAACCAAATAAAAGTAAATGGAGTCCAGCGGATTAATGTTTGAGGCTACTAACATAGCCTAAAACCATACTATGGCTATTTTCATAGACTGCAGTAGGAAAAATATGGTAGATAGCAGGGTACAAAATAATGTTCCATGAGAGACAGACACAAAGGGATAATTATTAACACTTTCCAGTACTCTATGGAAGATAGTTTTTGCTGGGTCTGTGAATTTAAAAGACTAATAAAGTCAATGGCAACTTTACATGTTCTGGGAGACAGTAGTCAGTCCCAAAAAATGGAGTTTAAAGTGGGAAGTCTAAAAAAGACAACCCGGTGACACTGCACTAAAGGTGCTGTGTGACACACAGTAAAAAGATGATTAGTAGGTGAGGCTACACAGTCTATGAACACAAAAATGTAAAACACACAGCAAAACACATGTAAGAGTGGGAAGAAAGGTTCCCACTTGTACCAGGTGAAAAAAATAAATCCTAGAAATCCAGCAAAGCTGCTGAGGGACTCAGTAGGTAATGGAAATTGGCCATTCTGGAGAATTCTCCCTAACACATGTTTCATGGGCCGAATGTCTGAAAAGGTAGGTGGCAGTGCCCGGGTGGGCTAAGCCACAGGGACAGCGAGTTTCAGATTAGATGGAAGCAGGAAATGGTCAGTCCTAAAGAGTCGAATGGTGAGAGTGTTAGAGCTGGGGATGTCTGAGGAGATGAGCACATCTAAGGTGTATCTGGAAGAGTGAGTCGGACCAGAGGGTAGAATGGAGAGAGAGTGTCACAGAGTTTGCAGAACATCCTAGAGGAAGGATAAGAAGCATCCAGGTGGATGTTGAAGTCTCTGAGGATGAGAAGTTGAAAGGTAGTGTCAAGGAGAGAAGAGGAGAGGTCAGCTCACTTTGAAAGGAAGGGGATAACCTGGCCAGGTGGCCTGTAGATGATGGTCACAGTCAGAGAGAGGCAGGAGAGATAGAGAGCCTGCAAATCAGGCATTCAAAGGAGGAATAAGCCTGCATAGGAATGACAGAAGCAGGGACCCACTGCAGGAAGATGAGAACTACACCTCCGGGTCGGTTGGTTCTGGGCTCGCAGGGGATCCTGTAGCCATCAGGGAGGAGAGTGTTCAAACTCATGAAATATCTGCCAATGAACCATGTCTTGGTGTGAGCGAGGACATCAGGTCAAGTTCTTTGAGGAGGTGGTGGATATCAGAGGAGCATTTGACAGAAGAACAAGAGTTGAGAGTAGCGATGTAGAGCAGGTGCCACATTTGAAAGTCTTTCTGTGTGTGGCACGGGTATGAGGTACACCCAGCAAAAGAGGTGGAGGGGCCAAAGAGGAGGCAGTGGTGGAATCAGAAGGTGGCATAGTAGCCAGAGAGGAGAAGGATAGTGCCAGAGAGACAGCAGAAGGAGGTGGCATGGAGCCAGAGAGGTGATAGTAGGAGTGGCAGGAGAAGGGAGAAAGTTGATAAGATAAGGGAGATGCCTATCAAAAAGTAGGAGACTGGGCTGAGGTCCCTGGACCAAGACGGTGCAATTCAGATAGACATTAATTATGGTCTTGGAGGAGTGGAAGGAGGCCAGCAGGACCTCCCACCGGGTGCAAAAATTAATGGAAGAGGAAGAGATAGGAGAGAGAGCCAAGACCATATGAGGGATCCAAAGGTCTGGTGAAGTAATGATAAAGAGGATGTCGGTAAGAATCAGTCTGGAGGAGGCACTGATCTAGGTATCAGAGATAGGGAGGCCTGGGTTGGAGACCAGGATATTCCTCTTGAACTTCTTCCTACCGGACTTAGTGGGAGGGATAGGATAGGAGAAAGAGTAACGGTCAGAGAAAATGAGAGAAATGGAAAGTACCATAGAGGGTGTGAGGAGGAAAGTTGGAGGAGGAGGGTGCAAAAAAGAGAAAGGAGAGAACACACAGGCCAGCGCTGCCAACGCAGAATGCGCAGGGAGTGGCTGGGTTTTACACAATAGGGAACACAACAGGGGAGCAGACAGGTAACACACAACAGTACAGCAGAACCCCAGTGGGGTGGGGAACAAGAAAGTGGGAGAGCCTAATGGGATGCAGTTCACAGAACAACAGGAACCACTTTGCAAAAGCACCCAGATTTGACTTTCCTAAAATGAGGGAAAAGGGCTAGTTATAGTGAGGAGCAAATACACAATATCATCCGAGGTCCCTCGCTATTTGATCAAGCAGGTACCTCTGGCTCCACTCTCACACATACCAATGCAGATGAACTACTGCAACTCAAGAAAAAGGTTTTAGGACCGAATTACACAGACATTTCTTGAGAGAGTACCTTTTGGATGATGGGACATACAAAACTGGGTTCAGTCAAATTGCAACGAAATGTAGTATGGACCTAATGGTGTTAACAATATTTACGGCTTAAAGGATCGCTGTTACCCTACAGAAAGAATTAGAAGCAGAGGAATACAAATTCAACTCTAATACAGCAATCACCTACGCAAATAAGAGAATTAGAGACCCTGAGATGATTCAATAAGATAATGAGACCACCTAAATAACAGCACTTTGAATTGTTTTGATTAATAATACTGATTCCGTATTGTACTATTTTTTAGCCAATCCTGAATTGTCTGATTTCTTTCCCTTTTATCTTTAAGCTTCCTGACTCTGGTTACAGACCTTTTCTTTGTGTGTATTGTCCAATAATGTGCATCTACAACATTTGCCATTACTAATGGATAGTTTGTTATAAATAATACATATGTGAAATTCAAACAAATTCCAAATTCTAGGAGCAATGTGTTTTAGCTACTTCATGCATAAGAGCTAATAAGAGTACATGACTCTACGTGTTATTTTCTTGCACAGAGTGTCAGCTCTAGTTGTGAGAGTCAACACTAGGACACCACACTAGTTACAAGCCATGCACATAGTATATAGAGTGTCCCCATCTTCACAGTCAACCATTGAGACAGTCCACAGTATGTATTCCACTGGATTGTTCCTGTTGGGACCAACCCCCTTTTTCTCCTAGTTATAAACACAGCAGCAATGCAAAAACACCCATATTCGACTTTCCTAAAAGGAGGGAAAAATGCCTCATTATAAACACAGCAACAATGCAATGAGAATTATCCTGGGGGGATGTGAAAGGGTGGCTAAGCAGGAACAATACACTGAGGTGCAGCAGGTGGTGAGATAAGTGAATAGGAATAATATGAGGTGTGATACAGTGGTGGAGTGCAGTGAAAACTGCCCCTATCACTACATCTACCTGGTTGGTCGCAGCAGGTTGATAGCTGCAGGCTTCTTGCTTCCCTTAGCTAACACCAGCAGACACTGTCAGGGGGAGAGGCCCTTTGCTTACGGGTCCTTCACTGCAGGGGGCTGCAACCGGGAGTGGGGCTGGCCTAAGGGAAGTGCTAAAGTAAGGCAGTATGCCCAAACAGGGGTCAGGGGAGGGGTGGGAGGAAGTCAGGGACAGGAAGGGGAGACAGGGACAGAGACTGCAAGCTGTCTAGTTCAACAAGGGATAAGGATTCAACCAACAATGTTAAACAGCCCACGGAAAATCCTTTAAATAAATGAATAAAGTAGCAGATGGAACACAAACTCACCCCAAGGTGGATGCAGATGGATTTCTCTCATTCACGTGCTTGCGTTTAGAAAAATTGCACCTGTTTCTTGCCCTATTATTTCCCTTACATGCCTACTATTCTATCTAATTCTACTTGCACTTTAGTGGAAAGATCTTTAATACATGATAGAAAAAGATATGTTATTTTCCCACATTTCCGCTGCCTCTTCTCACCACATTTCCTGAATGGACTGAATATACAATGCAGGGTCCTCATTGTGTTTTCATTGAGTGTGCCATTAAAGCACCTACATCAAGTTTGTCTGGGTATGCCCTTCTCTATGCATCCCACACACTGGATCGACAGTTAATAAATGGAGCCCCACCATGTGCATCACTCTTTAATTGAACACCTAGGTGTCGTGCTCGCTCCCAAATTGTGGTTGTCTGTTCACTGATTATGCTGACTAATAGGCTTCTCACACCTCCAATTGCTAGGATAGCCCCTGCTGTATGCTTTTATACTACAGTGTTCCACTTACCCGTCCCACTGTAAGAGGTGGTAGCATCTTAATTAAGTTATTCTAAGTTATTCTTGTCTATATGTGGCCATGGTATATATTGTGATCTGCCCATTCCTTTTTGTATTAATGGGAACCCGCTTTGGGCTACGGTGTGTTCGAGCCTTCTCCCTCTCTCTAACCACTGCCATTGTTCTGGGGCAAGGTCTCAATTGTCTCTCCTAAGGAGTTCATTCTTCCTGATCTTCTTCGGATTTCCAATTCTCCTTACTTTCTTACTGCTCATCTTCACTTTCTATCATCTCTGACTCATAGTCTACATCCTAGTGCTCTGGTTCTTAAGTTTCAATTTTTACATCTTTAATCACTCCCTTATGCAATTTTAATAATATTTGTACTGCTGCCCACGTTTCTGCATATACCATATGGTAGGGACCCTCTCTCTTTCTTGTCACCCTTCACAATTCTCCTTCTGTCTTTACATGCTTTATTTTCTAATTTTACTATTACTGGATCTCATCTATCACTAGGTGCACTTGCTTCCTTTACATGGTTCATTTTTGAATATGCAGGGAGTTTATATCATTGGTATGTGTATCCTGCAGCTGGTTTTAAGGGATAATGACCTGCTACATATGAGGCAGTCAGCTGTGCAGGCGCTGGAGCCGGTGCCGACTGGGCGACTTTCCCTATACTTGGCTGGGGTACTATCTGCGCAGGCATCAATGCCTGTGTCATAATTCCACTGTCTGAGAGGGACTGGGCAGATGCGCCCTCAGCATTCCCCTTTTCTTTAGTGCTACTCTCATCTTCCTCATATAACTTTCAGAGTTCTAATATACATTGTCTCTTCCCTAATTTGTTTCCCTAATATGGTGACAATAAATGGGTGTACATCTGATCAATGCTACTCTTGTCATGTATTCCCTCAGCTGGCCAACCTGTAAAACATGTTCTTTCTGTACCTGCCACGCATTCTTGGATATTTATTATGTTATTGCTTGTTTTGGGTTTTATATCAACCTTTACAAAAGAGAATATAATACATCATAATAAACAAACACATCGAACATAAAATCATTCAAATCAATAATTCATTACATGAGCATAACAAATTGACAGTATATCAGTTTAAATATATCAGATTAAGAATAGACAGATATGTAAATCCTTTACATTACAATTGAAAAGATATAACCTTGATTTTCTTCATCAATAAATTAACATATTGGAATTATAACCTATGTCTGAAATAGTTTACGGGCCACTGATAGGAATCTAAGTACAACCAGATTTAATGCAACAGATTTACTTTGCATTATATCCCAACACAAATGATCGAGGAACATCCAGTCAGTATTAGGTACAAATCTAGTAAAATACTCAATCCGTTGTATTCTAAGAGCAGGGCAAACAAACAACTTGGGACACTGAGTGCCAAAGAGAAGCTGAAGTGGAGTCAACATGTGTCCACACTAGTGCACCCCTGTAACTGCACCAAGAATGATAGCACTGGGGAAGGGTCACCCCATATCAGCTGATGTTTGGAAGGGATGCCAGGCTACCCATAGACTTGAGTTTTGGGACCTTCTCTGATGGGACAGGTGCAGAAAGTTACAGCAAGTATGTGATAGACCTTCAGGACCAATTGTCACAAGCTTTCCCGCTAGTGCAACCCACTGCCAAACAAGAGAAGGTATGATGATAAGGTCAGGTTCCACAACCTACAACCTGGCGATCGGGTGCTCATCAGGAGTTTAGGGAATAGATGGCAAAACAAGATGGGAGACCGATGGGAATCGCAGCCATACCTCATCGAGTGACAGTTGAACGGGTTGCCTGTGTTCAGACTGAGAAGCGAAATCACCCAGAGGGATGTGAAGACCCTCCACAGGAATCACCTCCTACCTATAGGGGATTGTGTGGAGATGGATCCGACTGCTGGTGAAGTCCCTCTTTCCCCCAGTAAGAGGATCACCCGAACTCATTAACAGGACACCATCCACTGGGAAGTCCTACCCCCCTGTGGACCAAATGCTTTACTGTCTGTAGCCTGCACCGCAAGAGAAGAAGAATGCGGAGGATAGAGAGGCTAAAACCCCAGAGGTAGCCCAAAAGCCCTCCGATACTCGGTCCAGGCTAATAGAAGAGGAAGAAGATGAACATTCTGTAGGCTTAGAGCCTATTTTAATTGACATGATTTTACAACTCCAGATCGGTCAGGACAGACTGAGAACCGATAAGAGGTATCAACTTGTGGAGACATTGGGGGTCATTACGAGTTTGGAGGTAGCCATGGCGGTATGGCTGCCTCCAAACCCGGGTCCAGGTCCGGGTCCGGTCTCACTGAATGGGGACTTACCGGGACATTCCGACCTATGCGGACCCGGTAAGTCCCCATTCAGTACACCATTCCCCATTCCAATTTGAGCCCCTATAGAATTTTTATTTTACCTTCTCCCAGCTCCTCAGCGGGCAAACTGAGAGCGCCAGTTTTAGTAGGGTGGTGTCACCCTATTTTCTTTTGTTGTGCACTTTTGGGTCCTTGTGCCATAGGACCATTTTCTGGCAGGTCCAGGCAAAAACTACTATTTAAAAACAGATTAGACATTCTGAAACTTAAGAATTTTGAACTATTGAGAAATACTGTAGTGCCCACCACTACTCTTCATTTCAGTAGTTCTGATGTGCCTGAAGGTGCACTTTGTGCGTGGTAATCAATGGGAGTGTTGGTGCTACCAAATTTAGAATGTGATATTAGACAATTCCCACTGGATTGCAGTGTCAGCGGTTTGCTCGCCCTCACCTTAACTTTTTCCTCAGTGCAAACTGGCAAAAACTGTATTTAAACTAGCAAAGAGACGTTTGCCAGTTGTAATATTGCTGTACATGTCAAAAGAGTGCATGTTCTGTTTATTATAGGGCTGAAGTAACCTAAAGGATGTGGTGTTTTATTATGTTTCTGCGCTGCATCATGCAATTTTCTCAGAACATGTTACATTTTTATTGAAATGCAATTAATTCCAAAGTTTAAAATAGAACAATGCATTCAATAAAGTGAGCATCAAACCATTTTTGTTAATTCCACAAATCCACCGTAGATGCTGTTGGATGAGATTCCTATCACTTTTGTTAAATCATCTTGATCTATTTCTCAGCAATGTATGTCCTGAACCAACATCTCTGAAGTAGAATATTTTCTGCACTATTTTTGCAAAAACATCTAAATGTTGCGGTCCAAGTTTGTTCCCACGCCACTGTCCATTGACCAAGCTCTCTAAGCTTAAACCTGTATAGTCCTATTTCAGTAGAAACTATAACATAATTACAGGAATAACGCAGTGTGTACGGTTCAAAACAACCGGGATTCAACAGTTAGCAAATAAAACACAGTGGGCCTCATTCCGAGTATGGAGGTAGTCATGGCGCTATTTGCGCCATGGCTACCTCCCATACCGGTACCGAGTCCGACCTGGTTCAATGGGGACTTACTGGTCCATGCAGACCTTGGAGGGACCGATAAGTCCCCATTGTAAAAACCATTCCCCATTCCTATTTGAGCCCCAATAGGGCTCAATGGGAATGGGGACGCAGCTTATAACGGTACCGCAATTTGCGGTACCGTTATTAGCTCTCTGACCAGGCCCATTGCGGAACCCGCTAAGGGACCTCGGAATAGAGCGCAAAGGGATTACCGGCACCAATATCCTTAACAGTGCCCTGTATCCCTTAGCGCCCACCTCGGAATGAGGCTCAGTGAGTTATGGATGGTGCATGGATAAAACACAGATCAGGCTGGGGAGCAATCAGGAAGTATGGAAATCTAGCAGACACGGATGTGGAAACACTGAAGAGTCTCTTCAAAGGCAAATATACAACATAACCATTGACAAAGTCTATAGGTGTGGCTGTTCAAAGTTAAAGCTTAATACTTGTGTGTCCAGGTGACATTGTACACACACATGACCCGCTACAATACCAGACATTGTGATTTTAGCAATGCTTGCTGCAAACTGTGCTGAAAATGATTGGCGGACCCATGGTGAATGGGTTTGAAGCAAGGGGAATAGGCAGACATTCTGTGTTGCTATGTCTGGCTCAGATGAATGTGTGTAAGAGAGAATTGTCAATATAGTATTTTATGTAATTGTTTTAACATAAGGCTCATTATTGTATGGCAGATTTGTGGAACACCATGGTAACAATTACAAATACTTATTTTATTTGAGTGCGAGGGTGTTTGTGGTGTACAGGTCGGGTAAGCAGTTAAGAGGGCCATTGTAAGTGTTTTTTTTTACACTGAGGAAGACCCATTAACACGTCTAATAGAATGTGTTTTTTAGTCTTTGGTTGAGTTTTGTAAGAGAGACCTATAGGAAAGAGGTGTGTTTGTGAAATCCTCTCCCAAAACATGTATCTTGGTAGTCGAAGAGTCTGCCTTTGTTCAATAGACGAACATAGACTTATGGACATATCTGTACTAGTATTTTGGTGGTTTTAATGTAATTTGAAATTTTTAATGACAAACGTTTATAGCCCTGGCCTTACAGATGATTGCCAGATCGATCACAATTGGTTTCTCAGACACCAAACTGAATTCGAGTTTAACGCGCATGTCTACTACTCTAGATGGTGTTCCACAAACGTTCATTTAATCATTGCATTTGTGAAAAGTAACAATGTTGTTGAGGTTGTTGTCTTTACTTAAAGTTCTGTTTCAATGAGACACAGCCTCTGGCCAATTCTGCAATCCTGTACAAAAAGAAACTTTTCTTCCAAGGCAGCACCAATAAATAAAATCCATGCAGCTTTTCACATTGCACTGGAACACAAATCGCTTACTTTGTTTAAATACTTGCCAAGTGGTTCCAGTTCATATAGTGCAATCAATAATGTTTGATAGTCTCTAAACTGCTTTAATAAAAATGTATTTTGTGTTCCTCTCAGACTTAATTTTTGCTCTTTGATCATTGCCAAGATTTTCTCTGCGTTCAAGTTTTTTAACATTTTTGCAAAAGCCTTTAAAAAGTCCTCTTCAACTATAATCTGAAAAGATTAGAAAACATCAATGCTGTCAGTCACATCTCTAACTGGCTCGCTCATGTCAACTGCATGAATTACGTTTTGTCTAGAAAATGAAGCGTGATCCACATACTTAGAGAAATGAATGCATCTATTTTTATGCACACTGTAAATGTATGCCAAGTGCACGCGATCGGGAAGCTTCGTAACGGTACTGCTACACTCCATTTTTCAAAATATGCACATACAGTATGAGTTCTAAAAAAGTAATAAGGTAAACACGGCTGAAAAGCCACGACGTTATAATCATCCGGCGCGGAAGCAACGTTAGTCCAACCTCTGCAGTGTTTTATCAATGTTTTAGACCTATGTATGGATATGCACTATAATTTTATTAAACATGCCGGATGTGCTGTAGTAAATTGAGTAGCCAGGAAAAAACGCCACTTTCTTGAGTCAGTAAAGCAATTATGCTTGGTAATGTATGCCTTAGCTTGTTTTCAGGGACGAGGAAGAGTACCACACAGCAGCCTGAGTCTCTCAGACTCTGACTGCCACCACGATGAACCTCTGATGAAGTCCCTCACTGCAAACCAAAAGGGGGGCAAAGGCACAAAGTCAATGAAATTGCAAACAGCTGGCGTGATACCTAATATGCTCAATAGGAAATTCAACTGCTGGAGACAGAATTTTGATATTTGGGTTCACACAAAAGGCATGACCATTGCCCCCTGAACTGTATGCAGCAAACGTGAGGGTAGGAAAAAGAAATCCTCATAGGACAAGGTGGGCCAAATATAGGTATTTCAAGTAAGGCATTTTACTAACAGGGCCCACTTTCTATGGCAGGGTGGATTTAAGATGACAGGACATTACACAATATTTTAATGACCTCCATCACAGCACCCTCAGACAAATGATTGACTTGCCCTCAGCAATGCAGAGGGGAAGATGGGGGTAGTATGAAAATGGCAGATGGTGTGCAATGAAAGACTCAAAATAATAGCATAACAGGACATTTCAGAGTGCGTGACAGATTAAAGAATATCAAGGCTTAATAACACATAATAGAAATACGCTGGTCACGAGGTCAAAGTGTAATGTAAAATTATTAACAGGCAGCTGTCTGGCTCTCAACAACCCGCAATGTGTGCAAGCAGACACGGTGAGATAAGAGAGTGCTGGATATTTCAAAAATACAAGTATTTATACAGTTTTTCCACAATCCTGGACACATCGTCCAGCCCCTCTTCATGTAAGACATCTACCTGGGGTTCATGGCCTATCCATATAACTAAGTCATGCTTAGACATCTTTGAATAGTTTGTTGATTTCCTTTAAACATTTCACATGTTTTCCAAATATAAGACACAAAGGTAACATTCCTTATTTTGCTTGCTAATATTTGTCTATCATTTGCTCTTGAGTTTAAAGTCAGCTTAGTTTCAAGGAGCAAAAACAAAGATTTCTGCAAGAAGAGCACATTCAACTATTCATCATTCTACCTTAATGTTTGAACAGGGAAGTCACTATTGGAACAGATGGTATCTAAATTATTGATTAGTACGCTTTTGTTTTACTCCAAGGTTTCTCAGTATAGGACAAACAATCCACTTTAGCAGTTTCAACATTTTTATCTATGTTGACTTCATGGAAACAGTACAAAGTTCATTTTGCTCTGCTGGAGCCGAAAAAACACAATTCTAAACATGGGCAGAAAGTAAGAGGTGATCAAAATGGCGGATAACTCAAAATGGCGGCGTAGTCAGCCTGTTTCAGGTTCATTCAATGCAATTTATACTGCAATGCGAATGTGCTTAGGCCAATCGATTACTATCAGGCGGTATTCATGCAAAATATAGTTTTACAAACCTTCCTTTTGGCCTAAGCTCAGAGCATTAGTCAAACATTAGCATCATCCGAAAACCACGTATCATCATCAGAGCATCCTGAATCGCTATCTTCAAAAACAATGATTGCCATTAATTCCTTTTAATTCCTTTATGGCGATGTCCTGCATTACCAAGGCATTAGTAATGTTTCTGTGAATATGTGTCTTAGGTTCTAGTTTACCAACCGCTTGTTCACAACTTCCCCCTATCATGGAACACATGACAGGAAGACATTGGGCCTCATTACAAGTCCGGCGGTAACCACGGCGGTAAAACCGCCTGGTTACCGCCGGACTCGTATTACCATTCCGCCTCCGTGATTCCCGGAATTACCGGGGCATTACAACCCCAGATTTCCCGGAATCAGGGAGGCAGAATGGTGTTAATCCCCATTCCCATTGAGTCCTATGGGACTCGATGGGAATGGGGATCATGGAAACACCGGCAGCATCTCGTAAAGCTGCCGCTGTTTCCTCGTCCGCCTGCAGGCGGGCGGTGTTAAACCCGCCAGGTCAGACCTGGCGGGAACATCACCTCCCGCCTGCAGGAGCCGGGATCAGGCGGTCCGGAAACAACAGTGGCAGCGGGTTTACCGCCACCGTTATTTCCAGACTGCCTGAGTTATAATGAGGCCCATTGTATGCAACAGCAGCAAAACAGTAACATGCCAAGGATCACCATCAGAACTGCAAAGATTTTCCAGCCCCAAGATTGTAACAAGTCCCAGAACCATGTGCCAATATCCGAGTTCCCCTCTGGAATGTGTACTTCCATACTTAAGGTGTGCAATTTCTTAATTGCCTTAAATGTGGTGGGGGAGCAATCAGGTACAAAAACACAACATGCGGATCCCACCATTCAGCTCACCCGATAACGCTCAGCTAGAATAATGTCTAGCACCATCCGATTTTGGAGAGCCACTAATCTAATAGCCTTTTGCTCTAATGTCATGCTATGTAGGATGTCAGTGATTTCATTGATGCTTTTCTCTAAAACCCTCACCAATTTTCTAATATTTTGGGAGTTTATTATCTGTCCCCAAAATGGTACAAAGGATTTAGCAACATCACCCAGAATCTGTGAGGGAGTGTCACCATCCTCATCCCGCCTGGGACGAGTTCCAGAAACCTCAGCAGTGGTGGCGACATATACACCTGGTAACAGTATTCCTAAATAACAAGTACCCTCCCAGTCTCTTGGCAACCATGGATACGCTTCATTACCGCAAACAGAGTAAACAGGATCTCCTACATATAGAGGTCTATCCACACTGGTTAGTACGGCAGTATTCATACATCCCTCAAATGTACCCATTGGCTGGGAACCCTCCCTTTGTATGCAAAATGGAACAGAGTATGGACTATGGTTGATGGTATAGGAAGGAGGCATGGCATCCCTATTACCTACGGGAGCCATTTTAAAGGTAATCATAGATTGGAAAGGTCTGGAGAGTCATCAGAAGGCCTAATAGAAGCAATGTTTTGCTTGCTCCTATTTGCAAACAGAGAACATCCTAAAGGTGCTAAAACTCGTTTTTCAAACTCGTTGAGATTAGTCGCATCAAAATTCCCAGTGACACTATCGTTCCACCTGCCAAAGAATAATGCCCTAGGAAAAGCAGTAGTTAGAGGGAGAGGATGTATAAACCAGCCCAATCCTTTTTCCCCATGTTGTGGCAGATGTGAACATATACAGCAATTGGTCTTACTTAGAATGGAATGTGTGACACTCATAGTCATTAAGAGGGTGTTGCTAACCCCCTCTGTGTTGGAGGTCTCGAGGACAAAGAGTGTGCAAATGCACATATGGTGGAGACACAGTGGAGACACTTGCATTTGGCAATAAAATATCAAGCGGATGTACACTCTTCAGGTACCAAAATACGAGTGTCAATGTAATTACAATAAAAAGCTGTTATTGTGATCAGTATCCATTTGGTCCCAGGAGACCATGGCCCTCAATGGGCGGCCTCATTATCAGCAAAACGATTGGTATCCTTATTAGTACGAGGGTCCCCAAACACAGGCATAGTTTCTCAATGTCCATTAAGAAGCCTCACTTTTAGGCTCTTTTAGTTCATCCGTGGGTGGCACTGACCACTTGGCCTATCTTGATTGAAGGTAACTTTGCCGGTCCCTCCCTCTTATCGTATGCAACAGAGAAATGAGATGGGACGGGCTCAACGTTGGCTTCTTGTGGGTTTCTTGTGAGTACAGAATCCTAGCTGCACTTTTCTATTCTATTTACATTAATGTAATGATGTAATGTCAGCAAGCTCTAAATCTAAATCCTGTTTTGTGGTCGCAGATTGTACCTTGAGACACCAGGTACGGAATGATCAGGGAACAAAGCATCGTCATTTCGTGAAGAAGATGAAGAAGCAGAAACAAGATCGATCAACGGTGAAGAAGAAATTTAAGAAGAAGAAGCAACAATCTCCCCAGGCCTCACGGGCTCAGGAAGAATTTTCGTGGCACCCTCGGTGTCACTCAAAGCGGGCTTGTTATGAGCATCAGGATCATCAATTCCCTTCTCTTCCCCCTCGTCATAGGGCAAAGAAAAAGGAATCCTCTTCACATGTGTCGCGTGGATCCAGTGTTTATTTCTGGTCACTCGTACTGCAGTTTGCATAGCCAAAAGGATCTTATGGGGTCCCTTCCAACGAGGTGCAAGGCAGGTGCCCTTCTCAAAAATGTTCACCAAGACCCACTGACCAGGTCTGGTCGGTGACCTGGACCCTTGTATTTTACAGGGAGGGCTTCTTGTACCTGTTGGTGAATCAAATGCAAGTTTTGAGTCAGCTGGTCACAATAATCAGACAAAAGCAGATACTGAGTATCTTTCAACTGTTTGGGCCTCGGTGCATTCCATACATTGGCTGTTCTCACCATGACAATCTCATAGGGGGAGAGACCTGTCTTTGACTGTGCGGTCGTCCACATCAATAGTAAGGCTACTGGCAAAGCGTCCCGCCATTTCAGATTGCTGTGTGCACAGACTTTAGCGATTTTATTCTTTAAGATACCGTTATGGGGTTCCACAAGGCCAGCACTCTGAGCATGTCTGGCTGACTGGAACCGGTTATCGATCTGTAATCCCGCGCATACTTGCAGGATGACAGCAGCGATAAAATGTTGGCCATTCTAGGACCAAATTACTCTCGGCAAGCCAAACCTAGGGAAACATTCTCTAAGCATGGTCTTTGCCGTTGACATTGCTGTGGCGTCTTTTAGTGGGAAAGCCTCAACCCATTTGCTAAAGGCACAGATCACAACTTAGACATATTTATAGTTTTGGCAATGTTCCATCTCAATCAAATCAAAATGGATCATCTCAAAAAGCATGGACGGAGGACCAAAACTGCCCTTCGGTGTCTGTTTTCCATTCCCAATTTTATGTTGCAAACATATCATGCAACTCTGGACTAAACATTCAACAGTTTTCTGGATATTAGTCTTATACGAGACGGGATCCAATTGTTGACAAATCTTTTTAGCACATATGAGTGTTGGGCCATGAGCCACGGTGACCATAGCAGTGACATAGGCATTGGGTAGCATCCATCTTAGCTTCTCATTATCCACCTAACAACCCTTATCGTCTAGACCCGCTGGACTGTCAAGCCCACTGTTTGATGTCTTCTGGAGTAGCTTCAACCTGAATTTATTTTACACTGCTAACTTTGTCCATCATACAAGTATCAGTAACCCATCTTGATGAAAAGACCATGTACATTTTTGAGTGCAAATCAACAGCAGTCTATTATGTCAGCGAAAGCATTTCCTTTTCCTTTATCATCCGTCACTTTCTGATGTGCGGTGCACTTCATTATTGCTAGTTGTGTAGGATGTGCAAGTGCTGATAGCAACCGAACTATCATTGTACCATGTTGAATTTTTGTTCCATGTGAGGTCAAGAATCCTCTCTCAGCCCATAGTCGGACAAAATTATGAACCATCCCAAATGTGTATTGGCTATCTGTCTATATGTTTACACTAAGCCCTTCAGACATTTCACAAGCTCAGGTTAATGCAATAATCTCTGCAGCTTGCGCAGAGTTATGCAGAATTTGTTTACTCTCCACAGCAGTGCTTAATGTGGTGAATGCATAAGCAGCGATAGATGTACCATCCGGTAGTTTATAACAGGAGCCATCACAGAATAGCTCCCCTTGTGGATTCCTTAAAGGTGTATCAATTAAATCAATTACACCCTTTGTTTCCTGCTCTGTAATAAAGAGGCAATCATGTGACATTTTGTCACTGCAATCCTTCTCTTGTGGAGAAGGCAATAGTTCAGCCGGAATCAATGAACAACATCTCTTAATTTGAATATGCGGAGAAAATAGAATCAACTTGTACCTTGTTTTATTCGAGCTGATGTGAGATGTTACATCTGCGTTCTGTTTATTAGAACGTCTAAGGAGCGGGGTACCATCATGGTTAAAGAGTGACCTAAAAACATACCCTCACTTTGTTACACGGATGCAGCAACAGCAGCTACAGCTCTCAAACATCTCGGCAAAGCGCATGCAACAGGGTCTAACATGGAGGAAAAATAGCTGCATGGCCCATTCTTTCCCCCATGTTCCTGTATCAAAACAGCCAAAGCACATCTATCACGTTCATGCACATACAATACAAAGCCTTTTTTTGTAATTTTGTGTGCCCAAAACTGGTGCTGAACACAACGCAGCCTTAAGCATATAAAAAGCATTCTGGCAATCCATGTTCCACGGTAAAGGAAAAGAAATGTCCTTCTTTGTCAGTGCCAACATAGGTTTTATCAACAACGAAAAATTTGAGATCCACTGTCTACAATATGAGGCCATGCCTATTAAAGCTCTGACCTCTTTCTGTGTATTTGGAATAGACATATCAGAGATGCTGTCTATCCATTCAGGTGTCAGTCTTCTTCCCTCCTTCGACAGGAGATTGCCCAAATAAGCGACCCCCTGAAACTTCTTCAATGAAGCCTTATGCCCATGTTCTGCTAAATTAATTAGCAGCAACACGGTGCCCTCTTTGCAGGCATTTTCAGAATCAGCAGTTAGAAGTAGATCATCAACATATTGCAACAACGTGCAAGTGGAAGGCAACTCGAGCTGCTCTTCAATGCTCTACTATAGATACTTGGACTCTTAGTGTACCCTTGCGTTACACGAGTAAATGTGAACGAGCGTCCCCATAGGGTGAACGCGAACAAAGATCTGCCATCAACATGCACAGGAATACTAAAGAAAGCGTTTTTCAAATCCACGACACAAAAATGTGTAGCTGTGGCTAGAATCATAGTTAGAATTGTGACATCCAGTACAATCGGAAACTGTGGAGCAACAACCTCATTAATGTCGCGCAAATCGATAATAAAATGAAAATTAATTGCGTTATCCCCTTTTTTGTAAACTGTTAAAACTGGACTATTACACATGCTCCCTGCAATGTCCTCAATTACAGCTCGGTGTACGAAATCATAAATAATACTCTTCAAAGCCTGTTCACCTTCAACTGAAATGTTTTATTGCAGGATACACTGCAATTTCACATCTGGTTTCAACACAATTTTAAATAGCTCAATTTGTAAAATTCCAACGTCATTATCATTAACTGCCCATAAACATGTCGGAACCTTATTCAATTCAGTTGGTAAATGCATAGACACAAATTGTGGGACGGAAGTTTGTTAAGTACACTCCATCTGGAGAACAGTAAATCACAGCATTCAATTTCTTTAACAAATTAAATACTAACAAATTTTCACCACTATTTGTCATCAATAGAAATGTACAAGAATCAGCAAATGGTCCCAGTGAAATTGGTACTGGCTGAGAGAGCAGACTAACCACTGGTGTACCAGAGAACCCTACAGAATTGTTGTTCTGCCCTGACAGTGGAATATCTGGAACCCGTGAATGATCAATAGAACACTTCTGTGCTCCTGTGTCTATCAAAAAGAGATACTCCCTATTCCCCACCTTCATTTCAACATAGGGCCCTTCCTGATCGATGGGAGTAGGTACCGGTTCCAGACCCTGCTTCGGGCTGTCCGAACGGAACAGTATATCGTCAGAGGAGAAATCTTCAGAAAAGTAGACATCAGAAGGATTATCAAAAATATTCCCACTATCAACACTCTGTTGCTGACTATCTTGTGATGGTGTCTGTTGGTTCTGTGCAAACTGATTTCTACCAGGGCACCCTATCCCAGGATGGCCTCTGGATCATCTACCCATGGCACCATATGTACTATTTGATCTCTGCTGTAGGATCAGGCATTGTGCTTGACAATGACCTTCCTGTCTACAATATGCATACTGGTTTATGTGTACGTGACCCAGTTGTGCGCCAACCTAGGGTGTATATTTTCCATTGAACTGTGTATACCCACCTGTGGCTCCTCTAGCTATTTGCTGCAATAGCACTCTAGTCTTCAGGTCTCCCTTTTTCTTTTCAACCTTCTCCTTCTCTGTGTTAACCCTATTTTCATAATACTGAGCCATGGGTAACACTTCAGATTGTGATTTCGCTTGCAACACACTCTCAGAAGTCATGATCTGTGATTGGATTTCAGGCAACAATCCACGCACACACTTATCAAAA
Organism: Ambystoma mexicanum; assembly: GCF_040938575.1. NCBI lineage: Eukaryota > Metazoa > Chordata > Amphibia > Caudata > Ambystomatidae > Ambystoma > Ambystoma mexicanum. The sequence goes on from NC_090923.1 coordinate 398,760,471, forward strand.
AATAGCCTCTCTCCTGGATCTGTCCTTAAATCTTGAGCACTAAGATCTGAATATACTTGCTCAAATCTGTTAAAATACTCTTTCGCACCTTCTGACTTCCCTTGCATGCAAGTTTTAAGCTTATCCCATATAATTCTTTTTTCAGGAACCAGAGTTTTTAATTTTGTCACTATTCTGTCTGGCAACATCAATATCACTTGTAGCGGTTTTTCACCTGCATCCCTTTCCCCATCTGCTCGTACTAAGGCATCCCATGTATCTCTCATCCCTGCTTGATCATCTACAGTTTTAATCTGCTTCCATAAATTAGCAGGAAGGATCACAGGAAACAACAAATCTATATCACAGAGCGTGAAAACTGACAATTGCAAGACAGATTCTATTTCTTTATAAAATCCTGTTGGATTCTTCCTAATATCTGGAATTGATTGCCTAATAGTATTCACTTCCTGTCTAGAAAACGTGACATGAACAAACTGTGAGACATAATGTGCTTCAATAGTGGGGGCAGGTGTTCCTGCTGCAGCATTAGCAGGAATCTCTATTTTCGGAACAAATGTCAGAGGAACCTCCCTCATTGGCAATTGTAAAGAAGGCAAAGCTGAATGTCTATTAAGCAACAAGGCTAAATCAAGTGACAAAGAAGTCAATGCAGTATCGGGCGAAAATGCTCTTTTATAAATAACCATCAAATCTGCGGGACAACATTCCTTTTTCTTCATAAATTCATCTTGTAAATACTCATCCATCACATGTAACACTTTCCTTTGCATTGCCGGACCATACTGACTAAACGTGTCATGCACTTCAATGGGAGAAATTGAAACATCCGAAATCCATCTAAGATCGTCTCTTGTGCAAATGCAAATTTCGTCACTCATTGATTTCAATGGAGGAAGAAATCGCTTCTGCACATATGAAGCTTGCCGTTCATTAACATCCATCTCATCTTTCTGTAACCAATCCAGCTCCCTTTTAAACTGAAATACCTTCTCTACATGCTCAAATACTTTCTCCGCAGTGTCCCTTGAGCGGGCAAGGATATTCAAATCCCTCAACCCCTGTGGGACATTCATGTCTGTCAAATAACTCCATATAGCAACTAAATACGTTCCCATCCGTTCTATCAAAATATTCTGTTCAGGAATACCCTCTTGGTCAGAAATCGTAACTAAAACAGCTGATTCATCATCCTCCTCTATGTACTTTTTACCCCACGTATATAATTCTCTCTTTCTGTCTTTAGATACTGTGCCACGAGTCACTATTCCTGGATCAGCTCCCTCCCATTCAACCGCTACAGGTGGAGCAGAGCCACCTGGCAAAGAGAGTTCATACAAATCATGTACAATAGGTAGCAGAGGCAATACCGCTGGTGGTGTAGATGGAATTATGGGGACGGCAACTGTTGCCACCGGTGGAGGTGCAGGAGGAGGAACATCAATGGGAAGAAGAGGAACAACAAAGGGAGGAAGAGGAACAACAACGGGGGAGGCACAAAGGTGGTGCAGTTGAAACAGTTCTACGTTAATTCTATTATAAATTAATGAACTCGTCTGATGTATGAAGATCCTGAGAGGGATATACCTTTTGCACTTCTAGTTGGAAAGCCCTATCCATACCTCTAATGAATTCTGACTGTTTCTGCTGATCATGAAATAATGCTTTCTCAGTATTCATCATGTGTTTACGTGCATGCTTTTCTCTACTTTTGAGTTGCTGCATAGCTTCCTTTCAACATTCTTTAACTGCATCAAATACTGCAGGCCTAGCCTTTTTTCTGAACAATACAGATTCTAAATGCTCTAGGCGGGCAATTTCAAAACTACCATAAACTGAAGTTCGTAAACATGTCTGTGCCAAATTTCATTAAATACAATAGCTCCCAGGCCATACTTACAATACAATAAGCCGCCGACCCTTTGGATGGCGCCGGTTGGTCTTGTTTCAAAGATTGTCTTTCCCTGCGGAATAATACCCTGAATAATACCCTGAAACAGGATGACAATTTCCCAGGCATAGCTAAATTGCGATCTTACCTGGCCGTTTGTTTCTGCAGAGACAACACTTGCAACAAATATCTTTTTTTTTCGGAATTGGGGTACGACTCACCTGATTTCAAATCAATCAAAAGGTCCGATCGGACATCAAATCATTGTGGCTGGTGTTTTTGACAAACAGGCCTCAATACGAGAACCCTCGTTGTGATGTCCGCTAAACGCTGCTCATAGTCCAGGGATCGGGCTTGCATTACTGCGGAGGAATCGTGTCTCACTTTGCAGGACGCTGTGGCACTCTCCAATCCCGGACTGGTAGCCTCGTCTTCATCTAGCGATGTGGCATAAATCTTGATGGTCCCTATTCGGTCACCATCTGAAAGATTAAAGAATATTGAGGCTTAATACCACATAATAGAAATACGCCGGCCACAAGGTCAAAGTACAATGTACGCTTATTAACAGGCAGCTGTCTGGCTCTCAACAACCTACAATGTGTGCAAGCAGACACTGTGAGATGAGAGAGTTCTGGACATTTCAAAAACACAAGTATTTATACAGATTTTCCACAATCCGGACACATCCTCCAACACCCCCTTTGTGTAATACATTTTCCTAGGGTTCATGGCCTATCCACATAACTAAATCATGCTTAAACATCTTTGAAGAGTTTGTTGTTTTCCTTTAAACATTTCACATGTTTTCCAAATATAAGACACAAATATAACATTCCTTTTTTTGCTCGCTTATATTTATCTATCATTTGTTCTTGAGTTTAACGTCCACTTAGTTTCAAGGAGTGAAAATAAAGATTTCTGCAAGAGGAGCACCTTCAACTATTCATCATTCTACTTTGCTGTTTGAACAGGGAAGGATCTATTGGAACAGATGGACCCTCATTCCGAGTTTGGAGGTAAATTCCATCCCTTACCGGCATGGCGCAAATAGCATGTCCAAGCTGGCAGAAGCCCGCTAAAAGCGAGCTATTACGACTTCGTGGGCACGAGTTTTCCACCATGCCGTTAAGGTACCTAGCGCCATGCTGCAAAAGGGCCCCCAAAATCCCTTACCGGCAGGGAGCGCACCGTAGATAACACTACTGCCATAGTCCAAAGCGGTATTAGTGGTGACCGTAAATAGCGGTGACCGCTAATTACAGTCACCGCTATTTACGTCACCATTAAATAGCGGAACCGAAAATAGCGTCATCGCACAGGAACGGGAAGGAGCATAGTGGCCATCTTTAAAAACACAATCCATTGCCATCCACACCACGCAAGACCCCTGGGACACTGGTGATCATCGGGAAAGTTAAACAAATCATCCAGGAATGCCGAAAGCACCCAAGAAGGGATCTGCCCTCCTCCGAAAGGAGCGCTTCAGCCCAGATGAACTCCAGTTGCTCGTAGACACCCTACACAAGCATGCTGGGACTGTGTCCAGCAGCGACATGAGGAGGGAGGCCGTTTTGCGAAAAAAGCAAATCTGGGAAGTAGTATGCCAGAAGGTCAGCGCATTGGGCAACACCCCCCGCACGGTCAAGGATTGGCTCAAAAGGTGGGATGACCTGCGGCTGAGGGTGCAGAACATTCTTTCTGTAAACCGTGCCCAGGCCTTGGAGACCGGAGGAGGACCAAGTTCTCCAATAAAGCTCACACCGTGGGAGGAAACATGTGCAGGCCTGATTGGGGCAGAATCCATAGAAGGGGTCGGATAGATGGAGTGTGGCGGCACATCATCAGCTGATGGAGGTGAGTGTCCAAAGCAAAAGTTGCTAATCCAAAAGTGATGAAAGTCAATGTCAAATGTCTGTCCAAAGAGTGACGCCATGGTTGGCCACACACACACTCCCTGTAAAGTATGCCGAATCAAGTGAGACACAAGATGTTGCCTGGTGCAAGGCCGTAACGTACATGACCCATACCACACAAAGTAGCAAATTCCATGAGGCACACAGCGTCCATGATCTAAATAGTGTGCATGTCAGACAGCACAGTACCTAGCCAACATGAGTGACACCGACATATGCCTGCATGTACCACCCATGTATTGAATGACGTGCCGTTCCCTACACAAATGCCTATTACCCACAATTGTGTGGATGTGCTATCGTACCAATGTATGGATGCTGGCTATCCAAACATCACTCATGCCGTCCCTCTCTTTCACCCCACAGGCAGTGAGCATGACAGTGAGGAGCAGGACAGCAACCGTCCCTCCACATCCAGGGGCCAAGCCAGGGGGCGCCATGTCCCAGCAAGGAGGCCACCACTGGGACATATTCCACCAGCAACAGCAAGGCCCGTGGAGGGCACACCACCCCCACCCGCACCCCTCACTGCACTGCCTGCAGACACCTGTGCAACGCCATGTTCGGAGGAGTCCAGTGTGGCTGGGGAGGTGGCAGCCACGGCCCCCCTTGCAGTTGAGGACAGCCCCAATGACATCTGCGGAACCATTGAGGATGACTATGTGGAAGTAGTCCACACCCCAGCACAATTGTCCAGCCCCCAGGTATCCATGAGTGACACTGGTGATGCCAACACACAGGAGCAGTCTGAGCAAGAACAGACACAGGGACATATCAGACCCATATACAGTCCCGGGGAGGATGAGCCGGCAGGACATGGCAGCCCGATCCCCAGCAGGGCCACTGGTGCAGCCGCAGGGGCACAGCGGGCTGACCAGCTCTCTGCCCTAATATTAGGTTTTCTGCAGGACAATCGGCAGTCCAGAGAGGAGTGGCATGCGGATTTGAGGGCACTGGGCCAGTCCATCACCGAAACACAAACCACCTCTGTGAGGTGCTCGGCCGCATAGCCGATGCTTTGGAGGCTGCTCTTCCCGGCCAACAGCCTCAGCATGAGGACACACCGTCCACAAGCAACTCCACTCAGACCAGCCCGCTCCGTAAAATTGAAGAACTATTACAACAAAAGATCCATGAGCACCACAACAACCTCTCTGAACATATTAGCTCAGAATCCCACCCTGACTCCAATGTCTCAAAAAACAAAATGAAACCCTCCACCTTCAAGGAAGTTACTGAGGCTGAAATAATAGATATTTTCAACAAAATAAGTCCATCCAACTGTAAAGGAGTTTCATGCCTGTCCAAACTAATAAAAGAATGTGCAGAAACCTTAGCCCCTCTTCTGAAAACATTAATTAACGCCTCCTTCAATGCCAATACAGTCCCTGCCAGCCTAAATGAAGCATGGGTTTGCCCTCCTCTTAAAAAACCCTCACTGGACCACGAAATAGCTAACAACCACAGTCCCATCACTACCGTCCCGTTCTTGCTCAAAATCTTGGACAAAGTGGCATGTACTCAAATCCAGCAATTTCTGGAAGAAAACAAGATCCTAGGCAAAAGGATTCCACCCAGGTCACGGGACAGAATCTGCCTTGCTTGACCTCAAAATGCAACTCAGGGACATCATGGACAAAGGCAAACTGGCACTTTTCCTTTTGCTAGACCTATCCGCTGCCTTTGAGCTTGTCAACCATGATATTCTCGGGGAGCAACTCAGAAATGTGTCTCACTTCTCACCTCAAGCCACAGCGTGGATTGCTTCCATCCTCAAAGGAAGAATCATGAGAGTCTTCTCAGATTCTGCATGTGCCACCCAACCACCATACTTTGTGGTGTCCCACAAGGATCCTGTAACGCACGTACTTTGTATAACATTTTCACCCTGCTGCTCTTCAACGACTTGGATCATCAAAACATAGCCTACACAAACTATGCCAACGACACACAAGTCCTATTCTCCCTCACAGGCATCTATGAACAAGACTTTGCAGCCCTTTCCACAATCTACACAGCCATACAAACATGGATGTCAGTCAACTCTGTCTTAACAGGGACAAAACCGAAATCCTCATTGTAGGCACTAAAGAAACACTAAAAAAACTCCACCCCAATACAACACATTCAATATCAACAACACTACCATTGCTGCCTCACCTGCAGTAAAAACTCTTGGTGTGTACCTTGATGTCTCCCTCTTCATGCCACGACAGGTCAGCGCCATAGCCTCCTTTGAAGCTTTCACCACACAAATTATCAATGCTGTCAAACCTTTCCTGTCAACCAAAAACTGCCTTGCGATCGCTAGAGCAACAGTCTGCACTAAGCTCAACTACTGCAATGCTCTATTCCTGGGCACCTCAGCCAAAACCCGGCCATACCCTGATCCCAGCGGGACGGCCCAATCACAATATGCACTTCACCTCTTCACACCTCAGGCTGATTTACCTCCTGCTTTCTTTGGAGTCAGGGGAGCCTGGGACTGAGTCTCTCCTCAAGTCAGGGCAGCCGGCCTGGCTGAAACAAAAAATAAGCAGGGCTGACTGCTGAGGGAACAGGTATTAGGCAGAAACCTGTGCAGTTCCCTTAGGGACCACTCCAAAAGATTTAAGACTACAGGTGTTGGCAGTAAACCCACTTGGTAGCAGTCTGTACCACCCAGATTTACCTGGTAGCTGTGGCTGAGCAGTCAGACTTCCCTCAAGAAGAGTTAGGCAGTATGCAAAGTATACACAATAGGCACTCAGATGCAACAATACAAGCAAACACTGACCAGAGCTTTGGTATCAGTGTATATAATTATTTATTTAAAAACACACTGTTGAAAACACTCCAACACTCTTATTGTAAAATATTCTAAACACAGTTACTATTATAATATATACACCCCTTTTTCCTTATCAGATAAGTCACTGTAAAACACCACTTATTTTCATACAGAGGTGAGCGCTTAACTAGATGGCACTCCAATAAGTTTGTGAGAAAGGGAGGGAAAAAGACAGAATATGGAAAGGTACACCACTCTAAGATTCAGGAACACTGTTAGCAAGGCAGAAGAGCAAAAAGTCACTGGTGAGCCAAAGTCCAAAGGCTGGGCCCACTCTTAGAGAGAGCAGAGCACAAATGTGCCCAAGATCACACAGTTATACTAGGCTTAGAAAGTCTTGCAGAGGGTTCAAAAAGAGCTTAGAGAGGCTTAGGAAAGTTTATCCAGTGTGTCCCAGGCTAACCCAGGTTCGAAAGCCGGGGCTAAATCTACCCCGTACAGTCGGTAGCAAGGGAAGCCAGGCGCGACACGGTACCTTAAGTGGGAAGGATCCTCCAGCGGTGGCAGTTGTCCCTGGTAGTGGGTGCAAGTTGCGTCGTCGTCCAGGGGAAGAGAAGATCTCGACTTTGAGTAAAGATGAAGGTTGTTGCACTACCAGGGCAGAAACCAGCCGCAGAGTTTTCCGGTTAAAGGTGGTACCTTTGTTTCGCGGTCGTGGTAAAACGTGGTATCCCGGTTGCCGGGGTGCTTGGCACAGGCAAGGCGGCCACGAGGTATGTCGGGAAGGCGAAAAGACGGTGAAACTGGTTATCCCCACCAGTCAATGGAAGAAGACTCTCCGGCGGGAGATCTCCTCTGTCGTTGGGAAAAAGTGGTGAGACGGTCCAGCAGTGCTCCACCGCTGGTGGTGTCGTGGCAGGTTGGCTCAGCTTCTCCCTCGTCGGATTCTTAGGCCCTGTGGCGACTTCTGAAGTTCCAGTCCCCAAAGCCCTGCTTTTATGCAGCAAACCCCCATTCACTCAGCCTAGCTGTCACTCAAACATGCTAAGTGGTGAGCCGGCCGGCTCACCACTTGGGCCAATCAGGATGGAGTGCGACTTGAGTTGCCTAGGCAACTCAGTCCAGGGTGACTAAATTCCCCTCCACCCCTCCTAAGTACCTCAGACAGAGTGGCACCACTTTGGAGGGCTTCTGTGGAGAAGCCCGCCAAAAAGTGGAACAAAGGGCTCGACTGTGTGGAGTCACAGAAGAGAACACAAACGCCATTTTAGAATCAAGTTTTGGCAAAAAATACCAACTGGAGAATTAATATTAATTAAATAAACCGGCAGTATGTTCGAGGCTACCGTAAATAATTAAATAAAGATAGTAGCCTAAAACAATGGGAAATCCCATAGGAAAATATTTGCAGTTGAATATAAAAAGTAGTATCCACTGCCACCAGCCAAACCTCTATCAGGGGGGACGGAGACGTGCCCCCTCGACTAACAGACCCTGGGGCAATCGAATTGCCCCAGCCAGTATGTCCACAATATGATGGTTTGTACTGGTTCTGTTCAGAATTTAAGACTAGTAAAGTCAATGGTGACTTTACATGCCCTGGGAGACAGTAGTCAGTCCCAGGGTATGGAGTCTATACTGGGGGGTCACTAAGACACCCCTGTGTCACTGCACTGAGGGTGCTGTGTAACACATATCACAAAAACACATGAAGCCCTATGGAGTAAAAGACCCCATAGCCCATTAAACACATCTAGATTCAAAGAAACACACCCAAATCATGTCCAAGAGTGAGGGTAAAAGAGTCTCACTCTTGGCAGGAGAAAAAAATAAACCCCAAAAATCCAGCAAAGCTGCTGGGGGACTCACTAGGTTAGGAAATTCAGCCTAAACAGAGAATTCTCCCTAACACTCGCCCCCCCAGACTAAGGGACAGGAGGATTTAATCCACTCCTGAATGAACCTAATACCTCTAGTCGATGACATACATCCTAGAGAGTCCATCAGCATTTTGATGGTGACACCCTGACCTGTGCTCAATGGTGAGATTAACCATCTCAATAGTTTTGTATTTTCCCCCTTCATTTGCATTAACCATCTCAAGGGTTGGTGGTCAGTCTGAATGACAAAAGTATAACCATACAAGTATGGCCTATACTTCTTCAGTGCCCACACAATAGCAAAGCATTCTCTTTCTATTGTTGCCCACTTTGTCTCAGGATCCTTCAGCTTACAGCTGATGAAGCAAATGGGGTGCTCCCTACCCTTCTCATCCAGTTGGCTTAGAACTGCACCTATACCTACATTGGAAGCATCAGTTTGTACAATGAAAGTTTGGTGGTAGCCAGGAGCTCTCAATACTGAAGCTTGGCAAAGAGCTTTCTTCAGTTTTTCAAAGGCCATATTGCACTCCTCATTCCATTTGACCTTTTTAGGGAATTTTGGAGAGGAGATTACATTCAGTGGAGAAGCTATGGTCCCATAGTTCTCAATGAAATTCCTCTAATACCCAGTGAGGCCTAGGAAGGCTCTCACTTGGGTTTGAGTAGTAGGTTCAATCTTGCACAGTAGGTTCAATCTTGCACAGCTTCAATCTTGCTGAGAAAAGGCCTTATTTCTACACCTCCTACCTCATGGCCAAGGTAGACCACCTTACTTTGACCTATCTGGCATTTACTTGCCTTGATAGTCAAATTGGCCTGTCCAAGAGCCTGCAAAACATGTCCTAGGTGGTTCAAATGATCTTCCCAGGAGTGGCTGAAGACTGCAATGTCATCCAAGTATGCCATGCAGAAGTCCTCCATCCCAGCCAGAACTTGGTTCACCATCCTTTGGAATGTAGCAGGTGCATTTTTTAATCCAAAAGGCATGACCTTAAACTGGTACAAGCCAACTGGGGTGGAAAATGCAGTTTTCTCCTTGGCATGGTCTGTCAAGCTATTTGCCAATAGCCTGACGTAAGGTCAAATGTGCTGAGGTACTTGGCTGCACCAAGTTTATCACCAACTCATCTGTCCTGGGTAAAGGGTGGGCATCAGTCTTGGTGACTGCATTAAGAGCTCTGTAGTCCACACAGAATCTCAAGTCTTTGGATCCTGCCTTTGATACTAACACAACTGGGCTAGACCATGGACTAGTATAGGGTTATATTACCCCGAGATCAAGCATCTTCTTGATCTCCCCCTTGATATGGGTTCTCACATTTGCTGACATTCGGTATCCTTTGCTTTTGACTGGCAGATAGTCACCAGTGAGTAGCTTGTGCTGTCCCCAAGGGGTCAAGCCTGGTGAGAGTGAGAACAGGGAGGCAAACTGATTTAACATAGATTTGCACTCCTCTTGTTGCTCAGGTGTCAGATCTGAAGAGAGATTGATTCCTTCAATTTTTTCATCTAAAGGTACACCTCTGAGGAGATCAGGGAGAGACTCACTCTCTTCTTCCTCTGCTGCTGAAGCTAGAAGCAAGGCTCCTACTTCAGGTCTGGAGATGTACGCTTTCAGTCGGTTGGTGTGGAAGACTCTAGGAGCTTCCCTGGGTCTGCCCAGATCCACCAGATAGTTGACCTCTCCAAGTTTTCCCACAACTTTGAAGGGTCCCATCCATTTGTCTTGCAAGGCCCTCTGCCTTGTTGGGAGCATAACGAGAACTAGCTGGTCTTGAGTGAACTCAACCATGTTAGCCTTTTGATCATGCCAATGCTTGACCAAAGCTTGTCCAGCTTTCAGGTTATCACTAGCTTCTGCCATCATGTGTGACATTCTCCTTCGGAGACCTATCACATAGTCAGTCACTCTGACTGGCTTGAGGGGAGGAGCGCCTTCTAACCCCTCCTTAATCAGGGCCAATGGACCTCTGACCGGATGGCCATAGAGAAGTTCAAAGGGAGAATAACCTACTCCCTCCTGAGGGACTTCTCCATAAGCAAAGAGAAGGCATGGCAGTAGAAGGTCCCACTTTCTTTTCAGAGGTTCCTCTAAAGCACCTATCATGCTCTTCATGGTTCTGTTAAACCTTTCTACCAATCCATCGGTTTCAGGGTGGTAGGTGGTTGAGAACTTGTAAGTAACTCCACAGGTTTTCCACATGGCTTTCATGTAGTGGGACATAAAGTTTGACCCCCTGTCGGATATTACTTCCTTAGGAAACCCAAAATTGGTGAAAATACCAAGGAGGGCCTTAGCCACAGCCGGAGCTGTAACAGTCCTCATAGGAATTGCCTCAGGGTATCTAGCAGCATGGTCTACTACAACAAGGATAAACCTGTTGCCTGAGGAGGTAGGGGGATCAAGGGGACCAACAATGTCAATCCCTACCCTCTCAAATGGGACTCCCACAACTGGGAGAGGCACTAAGGGTGCCACATTCTTGGCGCCAACCTTACCCGAAGTTTGGCAGGTATGGCAGCTCTTGTAAAACTTATCTACTTCTGCCCCCATTTTTGGCCAATAGAAGTAGAGTGAGAGCCTTTCCTTGGTCTTCTTGAAGCTCAAGTGACCAGCCAAAGGAATCTCGTGGGCTAAGTGCAAGAACTGTTGTCTGTTTTCTTAAGGTACTACAAGGCGTTTGTAGTCTCCAGGTTCAGACCCAGTTGGTTCACTGTAGAAGAGGCCATCTTCCCAGTGCAACCTATACTTCCCAGGCTCTTGCCCATCAGCCTGAGCAGCTGTCTGTTGGCGGAGACCCTCCAGAGTTGGACATTCTCTTTGTCCCTTACGGAAAGCTGCCCTGCTGGGCCCACCTTCTGCCAGTAAAGACTGCAGCTCAGGATGATCCTCAGGGTCTAGATCTCCAATAAGTTCTTGGCCTCCGACTAGCTCTTCTTCAGAGTCTAGTTCAACCATACAGGGTTGTACCTCCCTCTCAGCCTCAGCTGGAGGTGGAGTTACAGTGTGTAACTGTTGGAAGCACTGGAATGCTTGCTGCTGACTTTTTCCTAGGAGTCTTGGGTTGCCCCTTTGCTCCTGATCTGGTAGTTACTGCAGTGAGTTGCTCCAGTGGTAAAAGAGTGATCTCTGTCATCATCTCCTGAGATAACCCTCTCAGGGTTTTCTCTTTTGCAGGTTTTGTGAGCTCCTGTAACCTTTTACTAGGTGGTCTGGGGGTATGTGACACAACTCCAAGAGCTTTTAGGTCATTATCCAACAGAACCCTACCTGGCATTTCACATTGTACACTGACAGGTATTTTTACAGCCTTGTCATTACACTGGATGAGAACTGGTAACTGGGGACACATCTGCACAGGCCCTCCAGCTAACTTGGTGAGGCATTTGGGTGCCTTAGCAACATCCTCTGCCTTGAAAAATGATTCATCCACCACAGTTATGCTGGCCCCAGTGTCTCTAATGGCAGGAGTCTCCTGACCATTCACCTGGACACTGTCTTTATAATACTCTTTAGTATTATCTGGGATAGAATTATACATATCTAAATTCTGTTGTTCTCACAACCCCAGAGAGACTAAAGAAACACTGGCTGAGACTCCAATGGGTTCATCAGCCAGCAGTAGAAAGTTTCCACTTGCCACGGGGACTTCCTCTTCTGGAGCGAAAGCTAAGGAGGCAAGTTGGATCCCTGTAGGTTTACCCTTGCATCTGGGATCTCCTTTCACATGGTCAGTAGAGCCACAAACAAAGCATGTACCAAATGCCTTCTGGAATGGAGGCTTGTTCTGACCTCCCTCTGGTTTGGCACCAGAGGAGACACTATTCTGCTGTGGTTTCCCTGGTGGCTTACCCTTCTGGTTTTGTTTGGGGCCCTCTTTGGAATTTGCAGTATTAGAGTTCTCTTTGGAGTCCTTTTTAGGCTGTTTCCCCTCATCCTTTTTCTGAGTTACCCCAGAATCTTTGTGAGTGGCCCTTTTGGCAACCCACAAGTCAGCAGCCTTAGCTAGTTTTCGGGAATCTAATTCCTTTGAATCAGCCAAGTGCTGTCTGAGCTCAGGAGAGCAGGCATCATAAATTGACTCCAAAATAAAAAGATTCTTCATACCTTCATAAGTGTTCACTTTGTAACCCTTAATCCATCCCTCTAAGTTTTTCAACCCTTCACTCACCCAGGTAGCCCAAGGGGTACCGTCATGCTTTTTGAGGGTTCTAAACCTCTTAAGATACTGGGAAGGGGTCTTCCCAAATCTAGCTATCAGAGCTAGATTCACACATTCATACTCTTTCCTATCCTCCTCCCCCAACTCCATTACCACATCAGTTGCAAAAGCGGGAAGCCTAGAGAACAACCAGGTGAGTAAGTCATTTCTTGTGATGTTCTGGAGCCCATGATTATATTCAAACAGAGACAACCAATCTAACACATCCAACTTAGGCTCATACATACCAACCAATTCTTTAGGCATCCGGGGTCATGTAGGACTGGAACTTCTAGAGGAGCCAGAGAGAGAAGCATTATCGACAGATAATTTCTTCATTTCTAGCTCATGCTTGAGCTCCATTTTCCTTAGCCTTAGTTCTTGATTAATTTCCTGATGTCTCTGTTCAGCCAGAGTATTCAGTCTCTTGAACTCTAGTTCAAGTTTCATTTTCTCTAATTCGAGATATTGAGGACTAAGTGTGGGACTTGGCAAATGCCCAGTAGGTACAGCAGGTAGAGCAGACAGAGGCCTAGGGGGGACAGTCACAGCAGCCTCACCCTCCTCTTCTGACTCTTCCTCAAGATTATCAACATTGTGATCAATATCAATTTCTATACTGTTATCTACATTTTCTGTCATGGTAGGTTCCTCAGAACCATCATCCAGACTTTGGTTAGCTAACAACCTTTCTATTAATTCCATTTTCTTGCCTTTAGTCAGGAGGTTCTTATGCTTACATAATACTCTTAAACAATCAGCAGTTTTTGTAGCAAGGGACTCTTGACTATAAGTTTCCATAGTTGACATGTTAGAAAGATTACTTTTTCAGTGCTAAGCTCTGTGGTTAGTTGTACTAAGGTATCCTAAAGCACTCTAAAGTGTATACTCAATACAAATCCCACCGCTGTACACCAGTGTTAGGCAGAAACCTGTGCAGTTCCCTTAGGGACCACTGCAAAAGATTTAAGACTACTGGCGTTGGCAGTAAACCCACTTGGTAGCAGTCTGTACCACCCAGATTTACCTGGTAGCTGTGGCTGAGTAGTCAGACTTCCCTCAAGAAGAGTTAGGCAGTATGCAAAGTATACACAATAGGCACTCAGATACAACAATACAAGCAAACATTGACCAGAGCCTTGGTATCAAAGTATATAATTATTTATTTAAAAACACACTGTTGAAAACACTCCAGCACTCTTATTGTAAAATATTCTAAACACAGTTACTATTATAATATATACACCCCTTTTCCCTTATCAGATAAGCCACTGTAAAACACCACTTATTTTCATACCGAGGTGAGCGCTTAACTAGATGGCATTTTAATAAGTTTGTGAGAAAGGGAGGGAAAAAGAAAGAATATGGAAAGGTACACCACTCTAAGATTCAGGAACACTGTTAGCAAGGCAGAAGGGCAAAAAGTCACTGGTGAGCCAAAGTCCAAAGGCTGGGCCCACTCTTAGAGAGAGCAGAGCACAAATGCGCCCAAGATCACACAGTTACACTAGGCTTAGAAAGTCTTGCAGAGGGTTCAAAAAGAGTTTAGAGAGGCTTAGGAAAGTTTAGCCAGGGTGTTCCAGGCTAACCCAGGTTCGAAAGCCGGGGGCTAAATCTACCCCATACAGTCGGTAGCAAGGGAAGCCAGGCGGGACACGGTACCTTAAGTGGGAAGGATCCTCCAGCGGTGGCAGTTGTTCCTGGTAGTGGGTGCAAGTTGCGTCGTCATCCAGGGGAAGAGAAGATCTCGACTTGGAGGAAAGATGAAGGTCGTTGCACTACCAGGGCAGAAACCAGCTGCTGAGTTTTCCGGTTAAAGGTGGTACCTTTGTTTCGCGGTCGTGGTAAAATGTGGTATCCCATTTGCCGGGGTGCTTGGCACAGGCAAGGCGGCCACGAGGTACGTCGGGAAGGCGAAAAGACGGTGAAACTGGTTATCCCCACCAGTCAAAGGAAGAAGACTCTCCGGCGGGAGATCTCCTCTGTCGTTGGGAAAAAGTGGTGAGACGGTCCTGCAGGGCTCCTCCGGTGGTGGTGTCATGGCAGGTCGGCTCAGCTACTCCCTCGTTGGATTCTTAGGTCCTGTGGCGACTTATGAAGTTCCAGTCCCCAAAGCCCTGCTTTTATGCAGCAAACCCCCATTCACTCAGCCTAGCTGTCACTCAAACGGAGACGTGCCCCCTCGACTAACAGACCCTGGGGCAATCGAATTGCCCCAGCCAGTACGTCCATAATATGATGGTTTGTACTGGTTCTGTTCAGAATTTAAGACTAGTAAAGTCAATGGTGCCTTTACATGCCCTGGGAGACAGTAGTCAGTCCCAGGGTATGGAGTCTATACTGGGGGGTCACTATGACACCCCTGTGTCACTGCACTGAGGGTGCTGTGTAACACATATCACAAAAACACATGAAGCCCTATGGAGTAAAAGACCCCATAGCCCATTAAACACATCTAGATTCAAAGAAACACACCCAAATAATGTCCAAGAGTGAGGGTAAAAGAGTCTCACTCTTGGCAGGATAAAAAAATGAACCCCAAAAATCCAGCAAAGCTGCTGGGGGACTCACTAGGTTAGGAAATTCAGCCTAAACAGAGAATTCTCCCTAACACTCGCCCCCCAGACTAAGGGACAGGAGGATTTAATCCACTCCTGGATGAACCTCATACCTCTAGTCGATGACATACATCCTAGAGAGTCCATCAGCATTTTGATGGTGACACCCTGACCTGTGCTCAATGGTGAGATTGACCATCTCAATAGTTTTGTATTTTCCCCCTTCATTTGCATTAACCATCTCAAGGGTTGGTGGTCAGTCTGAATGACAAAAGTATAACCATACAAGTATGGCCTAAGCTTCTTCAGTGCCCACACAATAGCAAAGCATTCTCTTTCTATTGTTGCCCACTTTGTCTCAGGATCCTTTAGCTTACGGCTGATGAAGCAAATGGGGTGCTCCCTACCCTTCTCATCCAGTTGGCTTAGAACTGCAGCTATACCTACATTGGAAGCATCAGTTTGTACAATGAAAGTTTGGTGGAAGCCAGGAGCTCTCAATACTGGAGCTTGGCAAAGAGCTTTCTTCAGTTTTTCAAAGGCCTGATTGCACTCCTCATTCCATTTGACCTTTTTAGGGAATTTTGGAGAGGAGATTACATTCAGTGGAGAAGCTATGGTCCCATAGTTCTCAATGAAATTCCTGTAATACCCAGTGAGGCCTAGGAAGGCTCTCACTTGGGTTTGAGTAGTAGATGTTGTCCAATTTTGCACAGCTTCAATCTTGCTGAGCAAAGGCCTTATTTCTCCACCTCCTACCTCATGGCCAAGGTAGACCACCTTACTTTGACCTATCTGGCATTTACTTGCCTTGATAGTCGAATTGGCCTGCCCAAGAGCCTGCAAAACATGTCCTAGGTGGTTCACATGATCTTCCCAGGAGTGGCTGAAGACTGCAATGTCATCCAAGTATGCCATGCAGAAGTCCTCCATCCCAGCCAGAACTTGGTTCACCATCCTTTGGAATGTAGCAGGTGCATTTTTTAATCCAAAAGGCATGACCTTAAACTGGTACAAGCCAACTGGGGTGGAAAATGCAGTTTTCTCCTTGGCATGGTCTGTCAAGGCTATTTGCCAATAGCCTGACGTAAGGTCAAATGTGCTGAGGTACTTGGCTGCACCAAGTTTATCACCAACTCATCTGTCATGGGTAAAGGGTGGGCATCAGTCTTGGTGACTGCATTAAGAGCTCTATAGTCCACACAGAATCTCAAGTCTTTGGATCCTGCCTTTGGTACCAACACAACTGGACTAGACCATGGACTAGTAGAGGGTTATATTACCCCGAGATCAAGCATCTTCTTGACCTCCCCCTTGATATGGGTTCTCACATTTGCTGACATTCGGTATCCTTTGCTTTTGACTGGCAGATAGTCACCAGTGAGTAGCTTGTGCTGTCCCCAAGGGGTCAAGCCTGGTGAGAGTGAGAACAGGGAGGCAAACTGATTTAACATAGATTTGCACTCCTCTTGTTGCTCAGGTGTCAGATCTGAAGAGAGATTGATTCCTTCAATTTTTTCATCTAAAGGTACATCTCTGAGGAGATCAGGGAGAGACTCACTCTCTTCTTCCTCTGCTGCTGAAGCTAGAAGCAAGGCTCCTACTTCAGGTCTGGAGATGTACGCTTTCAGTCGGTTGGTGTGGAAGACTCTAGGAGCTTCCCTGGGTCTGCCCAGATCCACCAGATAGTTGACCTCTCCAAGTTTTCCCACAACTTTGAAGGGTCCCATCCATTTGTCTTGCAAGGCCCTCTGCCTTGTTGGGAGCATTACGAGAACTTGCTGGTCTTGAGTGAACTCAACCATGTTAGCCTTTTGATCATGCCAATGCTTGACCAAAGCTTGTCCAGCTTTCAGGTTATCACTAGCTTCTGCCATCATGTGTGACATTCTCCTTCGGAGACCTATCACATAGTCAGTCACTCTGAATGGCTTGAGGGGAGGAGCGCCTTCTAACCCCTCCTTAATCAGGGCCAATGGACCTCTGACCGGATGGCCATAGAGAAGTTCAAAGGGAGAATAACCTACTCCCTCCTGAGGGACTTCTCTATAAGCAAAGAGAAGGCATGGCAGTAGAAGGTCCCACTTTCTTTTCAGAGGTTCCTCTAAAGCACCTATCATGCTCTTCATGGTTCTGTTAAACCTTTCTACCAATCCATCGTTTTCAGGGTGGTAGGTGGTTGAGAACTTGTAAGTAACTCCACAGGTTTTCCACATGGCTTTCATGTAGTGGGACATAAAGTTTGACCCCCTGTCGGATATTACTTCCTTAGGAAACCCAAAATTGGTGAAAATACCAAGGAGGGCCTTAGCCACAGCCGGAGCTGTAACAGTCCTCATAGGAATTGCCTCAGGGTATCTAGCAGCATGGTCTACTACAACAAGGATAAACCTGTTGCCTGAGGAGGTAGGGGGATCAAGGGGACCAACAATGTCAATCCCTACCCTCTCAAATGGGACTCCCACAACTGGGAGAGGCACTAAGGGTGCCACATTCTTGGCGCCAACCTTACCCGAAGTTTGGCAGGTATGGCAGCTCTTGTAAAACTTATCTACTTCTGCCCCCATTTTTGGCCAATAGAAGTAGAGTGAGAGCCTTTCCTTGGTCTTCTTGAAGCTCAAGTGACCAGCCAAAGGAATCTCGTGGGCTAAGTGCAAGAACTGTTGTCTGTTTTCTTAAGGTACTACAAGGCGTTTGTAGTCTCCAGGTTCAGACCCAGTTGGTTCACTGTAGAAGAGGCCATCTTCCCAGTGCAACCTATACTTCCCAGGCTCTTGCCCATCAGCCTGAGCAGCTGTCTGTTGGCGGAGACCCTCCAGAGTTGGACATTCTCTTTGTCCCTTACGGAAAGCTGCCCTGCTGGGCCCACCTTCTGCCAGTAAAGACTGCAGCTCAGGATGATCCTCAGGGTCTAGATCTCCAATAAGTTCTTGGCCTCCGACTAGCTCTTCTTCAGAGTCTAGTTCAACCATACAGGGTTGTACCTCCCTCTCAGCCTCAGCTGGAGGTGGAGTTACAGTGTGTAACTGTTGGAAGCACTGGAATGCTTGCTGCTGACTTTTTCCTAGGAGTCTTGGGTTGCCCCTTTGCTCCTGATCTGGTAGTTACTGCAGTGAGTTGCTCCAGTGGTAAAAGAGTGATCTCTGTCGTCATCTCCTGAGATAACCCTCTCAGGGTTTTCTCTCTTGCAGGTTTTGTGAGCTCCTGTAACCTTTTACTAGGTGGTCTGGGGGTATGTGACACAACTCCAAGAGCTTTTAGGTCATTATCCAACAGAACCCTACCTGGCACTTCACATTGTACACTGACAGGTATTTTTACAGCCTTGTCATTACACTGGATGAGAACTGGTAACTGGGGACACATCTGCACAGGCCCTCCAGCTAACTTGGTGAGGCATTTCGGTGCCTTAGCAACATCCTCTGCCTTGAAAAATGATTCATCCACCACAGTTATGCTGGCCCCAGGGTCTCTAATGGCAGGAGTCTCCTGACCATTCACCTGGACACTGTCTTTATAATACTCTTTAGTATTATCTGGGATAGAATTATACATATCTAAATTCTGTTGTTCCCACAACCCCAGAGAGACTGAAGAAACACTGGCTGAGACTCCAATGGGTTCATCAGTCAGCAGTAGAAAGTTTCCACTTGCCATGGGGACTTCCTCTTCTGGAGCGAAGGCTAAGGAGGCAAGTTGGATCCCTGTAGGTCTTTATAATACTCTTTAGTATTATCTGGGATAGAATTATACATATCTAAATTCTGTTGTTCCCACAACCCCAGAGAGACTAAAGAAACACTGGCTGAGACTCCAATGGGTTCATCAGCCAGCAGTAGAAAGTTTCCACTTGCCATGGGGACTTCCTCTTCTGGAGCGAAGGCTAAGGAGGCAAGTTGGATCCCTGTAGGTTTACCCTTGCATCTGGGATCTCCTTTCACATGGTCAGTAGAGTCACAAACAAAGCATTTACCAAATGCCTTCTAGAATGGAGGCTTGTTCTGACCTCCCTCTGGTTTGGCACCAGAGGAGACACTATTCTGCTGTGGTTTCCCTGGTGGCTTACCCTTCTGGTTTTGTTTGGGGCCCTCTTTGGAATTTGCAGTATTAGAATTCTCTTTGGAGTACTTTTTAGGCTGTTTCCCCTCATCCTTTTTCTGAGTTACCCCAGAATCCTTGTGAGTGGCCCTGTTGGCAACCCACAAGTCAGCAGCCTTAGCTAGTTTTCGGGAATCTAATTCCTTTGAATCAGCCAAGTGCTGTCTGAGCTCAGGAGAGCAGGCATCATAAATTGACTCCAACATAAAAAGATTCTTCATACCTTCATAAGTGTTCACTTTGTAACCCTTAATCCATCCCTCTAAGTTATTCAACCCTTCACTCACCCAGGTAGCGAAGGGGTACCGTCATGCTTTTTGAGGGTTCTAAACCTCTTAAGATACTGGGAAGATGTCTTCCCAAATCTAGCTATCAGAGCTAGTTTCACACATTCATACTCTTTCATATCCTCCTCCCCCAACTCCATTACCACATCAGTTGCAAAAGCGGGAAGCCTAGAGAACAACCAGGTGAGTAAGTCATTTCTTGTGATGTTCTGGAGCCCATGATTATATTCAAACCGAGACAACCAATCTAACACATCCAACTTAGGCTCATACATACCAACCAATTCTTTAGGCATCCGGGGTCTTTTAGGACTGGAACTTCTAGAGGAGCCAGAGAGATAAGCATTTTCGACAGATAATTTCTTCATTTCTAGCTCATGCTTGAGCTCCATTTCCCTTAGCCTTAGTTCTTGATTAATTTCCTGATGTCTCTGTTCAGCCAGAGTATTCAGTCTCTTGAACTCTAGTTCAAGTTTCATTTTCTCTAATTCGAGATATTGAGGACTAAGTGTGGGACTGGCAAAAGCCCAGTAGGTACAGCAGGTAGAGCAGACAGAGGCCTAGGGGGACAGTCACAGCAGCCTCACCCTCCTCTTCTGAATCTTCCTCAAGATTATCAACATTGTGATGAATATCAATTTCTATACTGTTATCTACATTTTCTGTCATGGTAGGTTCCTCAGAACCATCATCCAGACTTTGGTTAGCTAACAACCTTTCTATTAATTCCATTTTCTTGCCTTTAGTCAGGAGGTTCTTATGCTTACATAATACTCTTAAACAATCAGCAGTTTTTGTAGCAAGGTACTCTTGACTATAAGTTTCCATAGTTGACATGTTAGAAAGATTACCTTTTCAGTGCTAAGCTCTGTGGTTAGTTGTACTAAGGTATCCTAAAGCACTCTAAAGTGTATACTCAATACAAATCCCACCGCTGTACACCAGTGTTAGGCAGAAACCTGTGCAGTTCCCTTAGGGACCACTGCAAAAGATTTAAGACTACACGTGTTGGCAGTAAACCCACTTGGTAGCAGTCTGTACCACCCAGATTTACCTGGTAGCTGTGGCTGAGCAGTCAGACTTCCCTCAAGAAGAGTTAGGCAGTATGCAAAGTATACACAATAGGCACTCAGATACAACAATACAAGCAAACATTGACCAGAGCTTTGGTATCAAAGTATATAATTATTTATTTAAAAACACACTGTTGAAAACACTCCAGCACTCTTATTGTAAAATATTCTAAACACAGTTACTATTATAATATATACACCCCTTTTTCCTTATCAGATAAGCCACTGTAAAACACCACTTATTTTCATACCGAGGTGAGCCCTTAACTAGATGGCATTTTAATAAGTTTGTGAGAAAGGGAGGGAAAAAGACAGAATATGGAAAGGTACACCACTCTAAGATTCAGGAACACTGTTAGCAAGGCAGAAGAGCAAAAAGTCACTGGTGAGCCAAAGTTCAAAGGCTGGGCCCACTCTTAGAGAGAGCAGAACACAAATGCGCCCAAGATCACACAGTTACACTAGGCTTAGAAAGTCTTGCAGAGGGTTCAAAGAGAGTTTAGAGAGGCTTAGGAAAGTTTAGCCAGGGTGTTCCAGGCTAACCCAGGTTCGAAAGCCGGGGGCTAAATCTACCCCGTACAGTCGGTAGCAAGGGAAGCCAGGCGGGACACGGTACCTTAAGTGGGAAGGATCCTCCAGCGGTGGCAGTTGTTCCTGGTAGTGGGTGCAAGTTGCATCGTCGTCCAGGGGAAGAGAAGATCTCGACTTGGAGGAAAGATGAAGGTCGTTGCACTACCAGGGCAGAAACCAGCCGCGGAGTTTTCCGGTTAAAGGTGGTACCTTTGTTTCGCGGTCGTGGTAAAATGCGGTATCCCGGTTGCCGGCGTGATTGGCACAGGCAAGGCGGCCACGATGTATGTCGGGAAGGCGAAAAGACGGTGAAACTGGTTATCCCCACCAGTCAAAGGAAGAAGACTCTCCGGCGGGAGATCTCCTCTGTCGTTGGGAAAAAGTGGTGAGACGGTCCAGCAGGGCTCCACTGGTGGTGGTGTCGTGGCAGGTCGGCTCAGCTTCTCCCTCGTTGGATTCTTAGGTCCTGTGGCGACTTATGAAGTTACAGTCCCCAAAGCCCTGCTTTTATGCAGCAAACCCCCATTCACTCAGCCTAGCAGTCACTCAAACGGAGACGTGCCCCTCGACTAACAGACCCTGGGGCAATCGAATTGCCCCAGCCAGTACATCCACAATATGATGGTTTGTACTGGTTCTGTTCAGAATTTAAGACTAGTAAAGTCAATGATGACTTTACATGCCCTGGGAGACAGTAGTCAGTCCCAGGGTATGGAGTCTATACTGGGGGGTCACTATGACACCCCTGTGTCACTGCACAGAGGGTGCTGTGTAACACATATCACAAAAACACATGAAGCCCAATGGAGTAAAAGACCCCATAGCCCATTAAACGCATATAGATTCAAAGAAACACACCCTAATTATGTCCAAGAGTGAGGGTAAAAGAGTCTCGCCCTAACACAGCAACAGCAACTTGCCATTCCAGTGGAGATGCCTGCAGAAGAGAGAGATCTACCCTCCACTCTCTGCTTGGAAAAGTGTGTGATCTGCCGAGAGTTTGAGCTAGAAGACTGAAGGGATCTAGCAGGGAGGTATTTTGGGAGAGAGAGTTGGATGTAGCAGGGTCCCAGGCCCCAGAAGGCCTCGTGGATGATGCAGTGGGTCTTTAACCTGATCCTGTTAAGTTAACTCTGCCATGTCTTTGCTGCTGGCAGGATAGTAAAGAGAGGTGATTTGCAAAATGGCAGCCTCTGTGTCTTCCATAAAAATCATGTTTGTATATAGTGTTTTCTGTCACTTTCAAGTAGTCCAATCTGA
This sequence comes from Ambystoma mexicanum, assembly GCF_040938575.1. Lineage (NCBI taxonomy): Eukaryota > Metazoa > Chordata > Amphibia > Caudata > Ambystomatidae > Ambystoma > Ambystoma mexicanum. The sequence goes on from NC_090923.1 coordinate 398,782,979, forward strand.
GGTATAATTATTTCAAAATCAAAGGCACTCAATTTCTCAAGTCATCTTACTCGAGTGGAAGGAAAGGAAGATGAGGGTGGAACTGAGGTCCATGCAAAGACTAATGTTCATGTAGCAGGCAGGTTAAACAAAAAACAAGATGTACGATCAGTTATAGGAGAAGTCTGTGCAAAAATAGAAAAAAATGTGTAAATAGTGTACAACAGTGCTTGCAAAGGTTCCACATTTCAGTGGAAAAGTTATTTATGCTTAATTCACTATTTAAAAATATTCAATAGATTGCAAACATACCATGATGGCAAATGCGTGCTGTACTATACCACTTAAAACATCTGATCAGAAAAAATAAGATTCAGTTTTTCGTTTACATTTGAGGCATAAACATCTTCACAGAAACATCCTACCTCTCCCTCCAGGGGAGTCAGAATACAACCAATTTTCTGAATAAAAAGGGAGGAACATACCATTTGAAAGTAGATCCTTGCTTTGAAGTGCGAGCAGTGCCATTCATCCAAAATACGTGAAATGTGATTGCATTTTCTTGCCACCACAATTAAAGTGCCCACTTTATTGAGAGATGATATTAGGGCTTGCATATAGACCAGGACGAACTTTTCAGGACACACCCAGAATCTCCATCATTTCATGGGATTCCTCCCACTTGATTCCCAGATAAACCATTTACGTTAGCACAAGTTCATACACATGGGAAATGAAGGAGCACACCTGTTTTGTTTTTAGTGTTGGGCAGCTTTCAGAGATGCAGCATGTTGGATTTATTGTATAATTGTTTGTATATATCTTTTTTTCTATTTTTTTAGTTTGCACTATGTGAATGATACACAGGTGCAAGTGTGTGGCACTTGGGGGAAGGAGCGTGCATACCAGAGAATCCCCAAGGGCAGCTTTTATGAGATATATGGCCATGCAATATTTGTAGGTGTAAGTAGCAGTGATTAACGGAGCAGGTAAATATGATTCCGTTTACATCATGTCTTGTGAGTGAACTGCTCATATGCCATCAGGTGAAACGAGAGTAGAGCAGATGTAGCATGGAACCTCTGAGGGTAGCCTGCGTGAGACACACAATCACACAGTATTTGTGGGAGGATGTAGCAGAGGTTCATGTAACTGTGAGATACCATTGATTGTCCATACCTTGAAGTAAGCGAACAACATATGTGACATTAGATGACACTTTGCTAGATAAGGAGAACTACTAAAAGGAGGGCATCCTTGATGGTAACATATACAAGGGACATCCACACAAGATATGTTTGGGAGAAAGATCCAGAGATTAAAGAAGTGTGAGATACCATAGATCAGGATTTATTGCTGGCATATCTATGAATTTTGCCATGAAATATACATATGGAGATTTGATATTTCTTTTTTCCACAAAACACATTTATCTTTTCCTGAATTGCTCAAAGCAAAATCTGGCAAACGTCAAAGGATGTGTGTCCCCAATTTGAAAACACCAGGCATAATGTGGCTAAAATTGTCTGTGCATTTCTTCATGACCACTGTAAGCCATTTTTGATAATGCCAACATTCACGAAGATGTAATCAATGTTTTTAACCGACAATAGATCTGATGATTACTGTAATTAGTCATTTTTATGTAATATTCAGGTTGCATTTAATCATTTTATGTGAACAGAGATACACAAAAGGCTTTTTTAAGAGCCACTATTGTTTGTTTTAAAAATACATTTTGGATCTATATTAAGACCTTTAAGAATGGGGGACGATGACCCACCACCAAGTTATGGAGCAAGGGATGGCGTTGCTGAAGACTGAGGCCGGCCACTCTGCTAGCAAAAATTCCAAGGCTGTGAGAGCAGAGAATGAAAAGATGTCACCTTGCCCCAGAGCCCCCATGCAGCGGGGCACACAGCATCCAGAGTTCCAAAGAAGCTAGGTCTCCTTTTTCTCATTGCTTGAACAACCTTAACTGCATTACAACTGTGTTTGCTGCCTTTGAACCACTAGGACACATGGTGCTGCCTTTTGCACTCACCTTCATACTTTGAACCAGTGTTACTGCTTCATCGAAGCAGCTCAAGCAGAGTCTCATGACCTGTCTGGCTCAAGGAACAATCAACCATGCAGACTTCTTTGAATTGCTGCATCAAACCAACCATTGAACGTTCCAGACATTTGCGTCGGTGCTCGAAATCATTTTTTGAAACAGGCTCGATCGTCATACCTCTCCTGCATATCGATTTTGATTGCTTGATGCCACCTTTGAACTGCATGGTGACTGTTCATACCCAACAAAATGCTGACTCCCTACCTCAGATACGTGTGACTCACCACACTTGAATCCAGTTCAACCTGCAAGCATTACATCTCGAAGCTTCATTCAAATCCATTGAACCACGAATGAACTGAAATTACATCCTATTAAGAGAACATGTCCCCATGACCCGTGTTTGGAGTCCTGTTGATTGTTTTAGGCCCTTGTGCACCTTCTAGGTCAAGAAACATGTCGTTTCAGTGATATTAATGCCTTTTTCATCCCAGCTAAATTGTCAAGAGGACAAACCCATTTGTTCTTTATTTTTTGTCTTCTTTTACAGGGGCAGGTTTTGTATAGTGTTTTTAACAATTAGCTATATAATTGATTTATTTACTTATATATTTTTAGAGAACGCTGATTGGACATTCTTGTATTTTTTAATCGTTGTGTTCTTGTTGGTTGCATTGCTACTGTCTCAAATTCATACCCCTTCCAATAGTATAGCCTTTCCTCAGTCTGTATTACCATAAAAGGTGAAGGAGGTACCTTTCTTGGCTGGGCCTGTTTTACCTTTATGACTGGGATTACTGTTGATTTATAGATTTGATAGGACTGACAAGGTGGTATGGCCATTAATCCTCCTTGTATTCCTGCAGAGCGAAAGTCATTTAATCACAGACGCACACACAGTTTATTAGGAGGGTGGTAAAGGGAATGGTAGCGGTCCCATGGATGTGTGTTTTTAGTCCAAACTTGCTTTTAAAACAGTCTGTAAGCAACTAAAATTAATGTATAAAATATAGTTTTTATCTAAGCAGCAATATATGGGCCTGGAAATGTTTGGTCCAACATATAAGTATTGTGCTGATTCATGGTGAGCTTGAGATGGGACAAGAGGGCTCTTGTAATGTGTAGTCTTTAAACAATTTAGTTTATATGAAACCACTCCTGTGAACACAGAATAACGAGTGTTGAGAGCCACCTGACAAGATGTGTTAGCACAAAGATGAGGCGGGGGGGGGGGGAGAGTGCATTGGGAAACACGGGGTACCACGTGAAGAGGTCGAAATAGAGAAGAAATGAAGTTAGCATACCTTCACTTAGTCTCCTACATCAGTGTCCTAATGAGATCTAATGTGTTGATATAAAGTGATAACAACAACAATCTCTGGGCCATTACTGGGTTAGGTCGAGTGGTAATCAGAAGTTATAATGATAAACAGGGTTGCTTTCTGTTCTTATATCTAATTTTGTAATTGCATTGTGTTATATGAAGTGAACACATTCATGAACTTCCCAGTGCTTTGAGCACTGTAGTATGCAGCAAAGTCCATGGGCCTCATTAGGACCCAGGCGGTAAGGGGTTTACGATGGCGTAAACAGCGCCGACCCTTACCGCCTGATTCCGAGGTCCCTTAGCGCCATGGAAGATTTAACACCTGCTTTTAGCAGGTGTTAAAATCCATGGCGCTAAGGGACCTGGTTGTTAATTACGCCACCGTAATTTACGGTGGCGTAATTAACGCCTTCCCCACTCCCATTATGCCCTATGGGGCAAAAATGGGAATGGGGAAGGGTAAATGGGGATTGGGGACTTACCGCCCCGCCAACCTCGGAATGGGGCGGTAAGTCCGCCAACCACCATGGCGTAAACATAGTTTACGCCATGGTGGTAAAGGTACGACCCAGGCGGTAACTTACCGCCTGGGTCGTAATGAGGCCCCATGAAAGAAAATACATACATTACTAAATCTCATTTGATAACTGGGATTTAGTGCTCCACAGGACTGTGCCAGGGCCTTAGGGCACATAGTATGAGGGGGAGAAGCTCCACAAGTGAAAAGACATGGCCCTCATTACAAGCATGCCAGTCTGGAAAAAAGTGCCGGTAACAGGCAGGCTGCTGGTAGTTCAGTCCAATACTGGAAGATACATCACTGAAGCACTGGCACCATACCCCGCATGTCCCGGCTTACCATGATATTGGGTGATGGAAATGGTAGGCCACATTTTCTGGTAGGTGGATGACAACCTCGTATTGAGGGCCATTGCCCCTATTGTATGCATCAGTTGAAGGAAGCAAGTATCATGCAGCGTGGCACCCTTCTGCAAAGCTGTGACAGTTATCATGACGTTATTTTACGCTCTGTATAGTGATTTAGGAGATACATCCACCTCACAGGTTTGAATAGCAGGGGTCAGGAGGAGAATTGAGGGTCCCTCAGCCAGCCCGTCAGCCATTCAAAGTGGAGCGAGTGCGCAAGAAACCGAAGTGAATGTGACCCAAGAGGGACTCAAAGTCAAGAGCAATTGTGACCCTGCAGCCTGTACCCATGGAAATCCTTTTCATGTTTTAATAACAAGTGGGAGGGGTTGTATGTCAGAAATGTGAATTTGCCAAGTTTGCAAATCCCTGAAAAGTTTATCTAATGTGTGTTATTGTTACCAAAGTCTCCTATATTTAATGAGGTTACCACCACAGTAGTAATTCTCAGAACTTCTTGTGTTTATGCATTTGTTCAAAGTGTTTAATGATTCAAGGAATGCTTTTGGGTCAACAGTTTCAGGGTCATGCCGGGTATTTTGAAATCATGCCCAAGAGAATGCAAAGAGGAAGAGCAAAACACTTTTACTTATTCCGGTAGTCCCCAAACTGCTACACACAGTCGTGTTCCTGATTGCTGCGTTTTGCTTTACGAGAATGGTTATAGTGGTGTGTGATTCATGTTTAGTAGACACACTTAGCTGTATTTGATCATTTTGAAGAACACCAAAGAAAATACAATGTGTGATAAGGTGCAAAATTCATATGTTACAATGGAACACACACACCTGGAAATGCAGGAAAAAGTGCCTAGGTGTGAATATCTTCCCACACAGTGGCTTAAAAAAGAGTGAACTGAGGAGTGTTCCTTCCAAGCTTGATAGGAGGGGCACAAGAAGAAGAGCAACTCTTAATATCCTTTTTCATAAGGCAATGGTGCCAGTAGTTGGACAATTTACCAATAAATAATGATGGCAATGTTTTCACTGTGTGTTTCCAGCTGTAAATTGTCCTATCCACATTTTTTCTGGACACTTTATAGGACTGAAGCTGATAAACTGGTTAAGCTCATGTTGTATAACTAGGAATCTGTCTACCAACACAGACAGACAACCGTAATAAAGCTGTGGGTGTAGAAAGATCAACATAGCCAGCTCCATATTAGCACTGCACACCTTGTTGTGTACACAGCCTTTGATTATTGTTCTCCTAATGTTTAAACCTATTGAATGTATTGGTTACACTACGCCTATCTCATGGGAACAGTGAAATAATGTCATTACTAACTGGGCCATAATTATTATCCGAAGTCCAAGACACAAATCAGAACACACCAAACAGTTCCTGCTACCTCTTTTGGAGGGGAGTTCTGTGCCTATGCATATGTAAAGTTTTTTTATCAGTAAACAGTGGATACATGGTTGCCTTATGCCCCTCAATCTGCACACATCTCCCTAGCTTGACAAACTGTATGCCAATTCCACCATCCCTGTCTCTACAGCAGTTAAGACGCTGGGAGTATACCTAGACTCCTCACTAACCATGAATAGGCAAGTAAGCGCTATCACCTCTGCCTCTGCACATACCACCAAACTAATAAACGCCATAAAACCATACCTATCCAAACCCAACTGCCTATCAATAGCTAGAGCAACCATTGGAGCAAAACTAGACTATTGCAATGCCCTGTTGGCATGCACATCCGCTAAAAACCTCAACATGCTCCAGGTCACGCAGAACAACGCCCTCCGTGCTGCCCTAAGCATCCCAAGAAGGGGACATATCACCCAGGCCAGACAGTCAGATCACTGGCTCCCGGTCAAAGATCGTATCACATTCAAAATCCTCACACTCACACATAAATTCCTCACCCTCTCTGCACCCTCATACCTATCTGAGACCATCGGCAAATCCTCATCTACATGTCCGAACAGGACACAATACACTAACCAACTCCACATCCCTTGTATCAATAGAGCCAATGCCGGTGGCTTAGGCTTCCCCTATATTGCCGCCAAAGCCTGGAACGCACTACCTACAGACATCAGAGCAGAAAGTTCACTCCCTGTATTTCGTAGGAAACGCAAGATCTCACTCCTTGCACAGTAAAAATGTAGCCATTTCTGTACATATGTAAATATCACACTACCTGTAACTTTCTTGTATGATCTTGTATATCAATTGGTAGTTTTTCTTTGTAAAAAAGAAAATTTGGAAACCTGCATTTGCGCCCTTTGCTGTTTTTCTTGGTTTTGTTTCAAAATGAAGAGAGGACTCTGATTTGCTGTTTTGCACAGTATGGTTTATTGCTGTTGTTTTTACAAAGTTGATTTTAGTTAAGTTTGTTCACAAATTGTTTGGGACCCTCGACACGTGTTTCACTGTCTTTTACATATATCAGACAGTTCTTCAGGAGGAAATTTGCTTAGAGCATCGACATATGTCTAGAATTGGAAAAACAACAAGAAAAAAAAAAGGGGGGGAAAGAATATTTCGTTTGTGTATTTCAACTTTTTCACCTCCAATATTTCTTAATGATATTGGTTCTTTATCATCAAAATAAATTTGCGTTTCATTTGTCAATCATAAATATACAAAATAATGAAGTTAATTGTGTATGAAACCAATACTTATTTGTGTTTTAAACCCAAACGTTAACATAAGTACTCTAATTTGGAATATTTTGTTAGTTGAGAGACTTTGCGCACTTAATAAAATGTAATTGCTAAATGTAATGGAAAAAAGCACTCACTGTTTGTCAAAATGCAGGGCAATTACGTCCTGCGTTAGATATAATGAAGACTCTCTCGCTTCTCAAGTAGAATTTTCCATAGAGCGGCCTATATGGGAGGAAAGTCAAATATGCGGTTTTCTAACGGAGAATAGACAGTATAGTTTTTAAAATCTATGTTTCGCATGACGCCACTATACGAATTACTAATGGGGTGTTGGTGCTTTATAGGCTATGAGGAAAGTTGGAGGTTGCCTTACCTTAATTTAGTTTTCCTGCGTTCTTGTTGGTGACATGATAACCTGCACTAGCAGATTTCTATTGCTATGGGATCGCGGTTACGTGCGAAATTGCTGTCACGCTTTGCTACGGGATTACGTGCTCGTCGGACCATAGTGTCACATGACCGCTATTCGGCCATGTTGGATTGGGGCAGAGTATAATGGGAATGGCTTTACCAATTGTTTAGATAAAAATAAGTCTCCAATATGTAAATGATTGGTCGAGTGTAAATAATAAATGTCTTATGTTATGCTATCTTGCATTCTGTTAAATTATCAGTTTTAATTTTTAGTCATGTTGGGCATTTTCTCTTAACCGCAGGGTATTAGAGATTAATTTTATATTAATGTTTAGGGTATGTTGGATGGACCCTGTTTTGTATGTTGATGTTTGGGCTAATTCACAAAGTATGGTGCATGACACAAAAAATGAAAATAAACAGTTGTACAGTTTCTTGTTTTTGATAGAACACTTGAGTCTTTTTGACTTTCTATTTATGTTTCCTCTCTGGCTGAATAATGATAAATATGAATAAGTTTAGTGTTTGAATTAAGGCCCGTATGGAAGCTGTCCACTGTGCAAATCCAATATGCTTCTCTGGATCTGAGAATTTTTTCCAAGTTGCCTCCTCTTTGTGGCTTTGTGATCTTCTCAATTCCAAAGAACTTGATTTCCTTTGTTGGTTGGTTTGCATGTTCAGTCATGTAGTGATAGCCTAATGGGTATCTGATGTCTTTTTTGCTGATAGCTCTCATATGTTCTTGAATTCTTGTTTTGAGTTTCCTTATCGTGCTTCCTACATATATTTTGTTGCACATTTTCCGAATGGGGGCAGCTGATGCATGTCCCGCATTTGTAGTTTCCTTTCAGAGGTTTTTTATTCCAAAGTTGGATTAGACCTTTTTCTTTGGGAACTGTAAAATACGAGTGGCTCAAAATATCTTTTAGGCTTTTTGCCTTTTTGAATGTTATGTGGACATCGTCCTCGATATATTCTGATAGATCTTCGTCCAATTTAAGAATGTGCCAATTTTTCTTCAGAGTTTTTTTTATTTCTTTAGCATTTGTGATATGTTTGTCTGATCAGTCTCTGACAAGGAAACCAGAGTGCAGCCCTAGTCTATAAAAAGAAAAATGGCTCGCCAAGGAGTTGTGTAAGGCTGAAAAGGACTAAAGAGTCCTTAATTATCTGTTCATGATCTTGTATATGTGACCATGCTATGTATGTATAATTCCCCAGGGCTGCTGTGCGCTTTATACATCCAAATAAATAAATAAATAAATAGTCTTCATTGAATTAGGTGTTGATGGTCTGACTGACATGACTGCTCTTATACTTGCAAACATGTGAATGACCACTAGGGCCAGAAAACCTGGTGATCCTTCCAGGATGTTATTGAAGGAGTTTTGAGACCTGAAGGGAGCCATTTATGTACCTTGGACCTGATATGGGTCAAAATTATACCTTAGCCAACTTGGTTTGCATCATTTGTGGACTAGTCTTGAGGAAATTGTCGAATAAGATAAGGCACTAGTTAAGAGACCAAATTGGCAATTGATCAAGGATTCACACTCCATGATCTTTGAAAACCTCAGTAGAGCATTGACTCAGCATTACAATATTTCCTGGATGTTAGTGGTATCTAGATAATAGCTATCCAGCCCTAATGAGGATTTCACATTTTAATTTTAGATTACAGATTGTATCAGTGCTGGTTTTATTGGGGACGTGGAAGTAGATGAAGGCTTCTGCAGGATTATTTTTCCCTGTAGTATGAGGCACATTGAGAGAGCAGTTGATTTAGCATTTTATTCCTACTTCATAAAACCCCCAGTCTGCGTTGGCCTAATTAACAGCAGAATATGAGAATTGAGCAGTACAGATGCACAAACAGTGCATCATATTTATATAAACGGTTAGCCAATATGTTTGGTGGGCCTGAAAACAAGGTCATTTGAGACCTATAATGAAAGAGAGCAATTGCTTGTACCAATGTCATTAAATTGATCTTTCTAAATGAGTTTAATATTTTAAATCAATTTTCACTTCAGAACATTAGTTTTATTGGTTCATTTAATGGTAAATCATGTTAGTATCTATGCATTTTGACCCGTGCAAATTGTGTGCTGGATACTTTAGTGTCTCCTTTTTTTATGTATTAATCAGTATGTATTATGTATACTAGCTGTGAACCAATAAGCATTCAACTAACAACACTACTACTACAGTGCATAGAAGTGTGGTTTTTAGAATATTCACCATACACATTCCTTTCCATGTTGGTGCTTTAAGACACTGCATATTAAAAGTTTATTTTTTTTAACGATGAAGTGGATGTGTAGATGATTCTACACATCTAGTGCAATGTCAGTGTGAGTGAAATGTCATAAACTAGTTTATATACCCGGAGTTGCTCTGAATTTCATTTTCTCACAGGTACTATTTGTTAGATATAGCTTAAGGTAGCTTTACACTTTTTGGAAAGGCTCCATAAGAAAGGTGAAAAGGAAAATTCACTAAATCTTTCCATTATTTAATATTTTTGGAATGTTTTCTTATACAGACTACACTGCACAATTATTTGTTCTTCTTAAAAACGTATTCTCAAATGTATAACTGTATGTGAGAACAACATAGCATTTTTTTAATTCAAAGCCGTGTGCCATTAGACAGGCTAAGTGGGTCAAGATTAAGAAGCAGCATGATGGGTGACCCAACTTTCAGTCAAAGGTGATGTGGTGACATTCCCAGGGGGTCCAGTGAGTTGAGGAATTCTGTTGTATTGATGTATTTAATTTTTTTTTATAATGTGCTTAATACCTGAGTTTGGATTCAACACACAGATCAGGGATTCAAACCTCTGTTGTTCTGCGTGGTCATGTTTCCAAGACCAGCACTTTGCCCCTGTGCTATCCTGCTCTGTTGGATAGATTTCATCTTCGTTGGCATCAACCACCGTATCTATTGAGTTGTACTCAGTAACTGTGCCTGAAAGCATATCCTGACTCTGATTATTGATTTCATTGACAGAATAAGTGATCATAGTGAGCGGGAACGGTTGGAAGCAGTGTTCCACAGCATTTATTTTAATCTGTTTACCATTGCTCTACTTTTTATGATCTTATTCACCATTCTACATTCTACCCAGAGGATTTGTCCATGTATGTCCATGTGCAAGTGTACAGTTGTAATAGGAGTCTTAGTTATTAGTCACTTAGACTATTGCAATGTCCTGGCTGCAACCCTTGTCACATGTTTACTATGCTTCTGCCTACCTGCTCCCAGGCCGAGAACATAGTTCCTCTACTTTGGTCGGTACACTTCTAGCACTGGACAGAATAATTTTTAGTGGAAAAGATTGCTCATTCACACAGCCACTCATGAAATAACACTTTGGAACTAATCGTAAGAGAGTAACATAATTGCATGTCACACACCTTTATACAGCAACAATTTGGAAACTTCTGGAATGCTACCTGCCTTCACCTTCGCCTCTCAGTTCCAGTCACCTCCCATACACCACGCCTTCGCCTCCCATACACCTTGCCTTTCGCCTCTTATACGCAGTCACCTCCCATACACCAAAGCCTCGCCAAGCCACAGACCCACAAACAAACAATGTTTTACTTGTATGTATATAGATAGAAACTTCAAGCTGGACACAACGTTTCATGGGAAAATCATATTTTGTTAAGAAAGACAATTTATCGGTTGATGCAAGTGACTACAGCAAAAGGCACAGCCATGCAGAATACATGTCCTACTACCAACTCACTGGCAGTTGCAACCTACAGTACTACACAATCACAAATTATGCAACGCTTATTAAAGAACTGTTTGTTATAAACGGACTAAAAATGCACCTTCCAGATTGGATTGGCACCACAATTATGTTGGACAGACATACGTTTTTCAGTTGTAGAAACACACGCGGCCTGAAAGGAACTCAGACATTTGCGAGGTTTCAAGCATAACACAAACAAATATTGGAAATCTGCTTGCATCTTTCCTTCACTCTAAATTTAAGTTATTTAGTGGCAAAGATGGAAATGCCCAAATCCGTAGCCTTCTCACTGGAATGCTTGCCATTGCACATAGCACTTGAGTTCCTAAAGGCACTAGATGTTTCCTCATCCCACATGCTACTGTGCAGGGTTCAGGGGGTTGTATTATATGCTCTCACATGTCAAGGTGTCATCATATGTCCTAATCAATGTTTCTTGGACTGAGCTTAGAATAACTAGTTGGCACATAGCTGTAAAAGACGGGCATGTATATGTGAAAGACATATGTCAAACAGGAAATGATGCTGAGGTATTTTGTTGTGGTATTGCATTTTTGGCTTCTGTGGTAAAAATGCAAGTTCAGCACAGTAAAAAGGCGCAAACCTATCAGCTGCAGGATTTGTTCACTAAAAGGGGAGGGGCCTTGTTCACAGCCACACAGTTCTATGCACTAGGCTGGAGAATGCCCTGAATAATTGTGTTTGAAGCAAATAAATTATAGGCAATAACGTGTGGGTTACAGGTAAGTATACAGGCTTAGACCAAGGCACTGTAAATAGGCCTCAGATCATTATTTTCACTAGAAACAAATTCACATTTTATTAACTTGCTCGGTCAGCAGCATATTGCTAATTATATGTTCCCAGGATCATACGGTAAGAACTGCAGAGCCTTTGATACTTTCGAGGTCACGAAACAAAGCTCATGGGTGCCGGGGAAAGGCAATGAATGCACAATAATTTTTATAATTCTGAATATTAGTTTATGAAGCTGGTCTACTGGCAGTTTTTAAAATGCCCCATTGTGTTTTCAAATGGCCCCTTAGCACATCTCAGCCGGGAAGTAGTTCGAAGAGTTCCTAAGATGCAACATTAAAATGGTAACTTGTCAATAGTTCAAAGCTCTTGTAATGTCATGATCGGTTGTATTCCCATGAGAAACGGATGGAGATGAGGGAACATTGTGTACCATGCTGAATCCCTACTCTCCCTAGCTCAGCAACAAAGCATGGGCTGCACCACACTCCAGCCTGACTGGTCCACCATGCGTGATCAATGCACATGATGATCCTGCTTCTGCAGGGGAATGCCACACAGGTGAAGGATGTAATTATGTGTTTTAATCAAACCTTAAACCGTTCACCTTGTGTCAAAGCAATGGAGATGTGCCTAACATCCGAGTCCTGACAACCACATTTCCCAACTGACTTGTGTGTGGCCTGCAATTTTATAACTGTAATGTTACCATAGGAAAACATGCTCATGCTCACTCTGCCAGTATATGCCAGTATCCCCATGTAGGAACATTCCCTTGTTGGCTTTTCCTTTAATGCCAATAAAAATGTCCAGCCACAGGAGGAGGAATACATGTTATTGTTTCTGTTCAACTGCTTTCCTGGCCCCCTCACCACCATATACGAATACTATTCATGGTGACATTTACCTCAACTCCACTAAATCATACAATGCTACAGGATCCATTTCATTGGCTGCAGAATGCCTCCATCCACCATATAAGAACACTCATTACGTTGACTTTGCCCTTAACACCAGTAAAGCATGCAATGCCAGAGGAAGAACATCTTTACTTGCTGACTGCACAAGTGCCCCCTCCCTCACCATATAGGAATACACATCATATTGACCATGCCATATATGTCAGTAAAACATGCCATGCTATAGAAAGAAAATGTTCAGTGTGATTGCCCCACTGTTCTATAAAGCCCCTACTCCAATCCCTACTCTATGAAATGACATTCATCAAGTTGGCTTTGCACAAAAATACCAGTAAAACATGTAAGATAACATCCATGCTCCTTGCCTAGCACCCAGACTTTCTCATAAACATTCATGCTTATTTACCCACCAGCCATCACCCAGTGATGGCTGGGGAATCTTTTGACTGGAGTGTGTTAAACATCTCACACAAATATGCACGGGCGAGCAATCATAGTGAGGGAGTCTGAGCCTTTTTTTTTAAAGAGCATTCAGAGGGTTCCCACCAGAGAAAGGTTTTTGAATTATGGGTTAAAAGGGTGCTTTATACTGCACACAATCAGTGAAAGAAATGGTAATTAGTCATACAATTTGCGATTGATTTTCAGGGGTAAATACAATTAAACAAAACAATAGATGCACAGGAGCATTTCCCAATACATTTTCATGATGCCTTTGGTTACAATATATGCCAGTGAAAACACATATTCATGCTGGGAGTTCCCAAACATGTACATGATGTCTGCATTAATATATGGCAGTATTCCCATATATGAACATACTACATATGCCCAAAGTGGCTGCACCAGAAATGAGAGTCTAGCCACATAATACCACTTATGTTCACTTTATCATAGATGTCTAGAAGGAAAATGAGCTAGAATGGCCACACCAACATGCCAGACTAGCCATGTAAAAACACTTATCATGTTTACTTTAACATAGATCCTTAGAATAAAAGTAAGATGTTGCTAGAATGCCACTTGCGCTGAGTAATAACTCTTATCATGATTGCTTAATCATGATAAGAGTTATTACCCATGGCTAATCAGGAAAAACATGTCATGCCACAGTAAAAAATGGCTAGACTGGCTGCATCACAAGGCCAGACCACCCACATACTAACATACATCATGCTTGCATTATCCTAAATGGACCCATACAAACCTCTGTAATAGGTGGCCCTAACACACCAACCTGCCAAAATCAGATCCACAGTAGACAGCTGTTAGGCAGAATCATATGCAGTGCCCTTTGGGAACACCACACACAATTAAGACTACAAATGACAGTACAAATTAATCTTTGGTACAAGCCTGTACTACACAATAAAGTGGTAGCGATGGCTGAGCAGCCAGACTTATCTCAAGAGTAAAGTGAGCAGTATCAATAGTTACACAAAGGGCAGCAATTACTATGGTTCAAACAAACACTGACTCAAGGTTTCTGAGTAAAAGAATATACATTCATTTACACATCATTTGTAAAACAATTCACTAAAGTAAAGCAGTAGAAAAATCACACTATTAATACACTACACACCACCCAATAGATTCTGGACAAGTTAAGCTCAAAATAAAGTGTGAGCAAAAAAGGGAGTGTAAGATAAGGTTAGACAAAAGTTGAGCAGCAGCAACAAGTAAGTAAGCAGGGTAATCTAGAAAAGGCAACTACGGTGAGGAAATCAAATCAAGAGGCCTGGGCCAAAGTTAATGGGCCAAAGTCTTTGCAGAGGATCACACAGTTCAGAGTAGTTTGCGTTTAAGTCTTTGCCAAGAGTTTGGAAGGTAGTTGATCAGAAGAAAAGTTACTTTAAAGAATAGAGAAGGACAAGCCCTCGGATTGGCAAAAGATTTCAAACACTTTCACCGCGGTCAGACGGAACAAACAACCAGGTTTGAACAGTACCTTAAATGAAGAAGAAGGCTGTAGCTGAGGCAAACGTTCCTGGCAGGTCTTGCAGGCTCACGGTCCCTGAAGCGACTGTCAGACTGACACAAAGTAGGAAGACTGGAGGGTCCTGCACTGCCCAGCGAAGAAACCAGCAGCAGAGCAAAGCAACAAATAAAAGGTGCGCTTCTTAAAACCCAAGCAAGGCCCGGTCCTCCTGGCTATCCGGTTCACTGTAGCTGTGCACAGCAAATTCGACCAAAGGAGGGTTGCCTGGCTTGCAGTTTGGCGAACTGGTTGGTCCCACCAGCTCAAGGGGAGAGGATTCCTTGCAGATCTTCCCTGTCGTTGAAGTCTGGCAATTCGGACCCGCAGCAGGACTTCACCGGGAGTTTCAGTCGTGGTAGAGGTCCTCTTCTGTCAGCTTCTCTTAGTTTCTTTCAATCCAGTGGTGACTCTGCCTTCTCATTGCCAGAGACCTGCTTTTTATGCAGTTTTCCCCCATTCACACAGCATTGCTGTCAATCACACAGCAGGGTGGCTGTCCCGGCGGGAGAGTCACCACAGGCAATCATACAGAGTGTGACATGGGTCTCCAAGGAGACACTGTGCTGGGAGTCTCAAACCCCTCCCTCACATCCTGTCCCCCTCAGACATTCAGGAGCCTAAGAAGGGCTTCCGTGCAGAAGCCTGCCAAAGAACGGCGAACAAAAGAACCAAACCTGGTTTGGCACGCAGAGTAAAACACGAGAAAGACCTTTACAAAAAGAAATGGTGAATAAACCAAGCCGGAACCAAATAAAAGTAAATGGGGTCCAGCGGATTTAAGTTCGAGGATACTAATTTAGCCTAAAACATTTAAATAGACTGCGGTAGAAACAATAGGTTAGATACCACTGCCACCAGCCAAATCTTAAAGAAAGGGGAACGAAATAATGTTCCATGAGAAACAGACAAAAAGGGATAACTATTAACCCTTTCCAGTACTCTATGTAAGATAGTTTGTACTGGGTCTGTGAATTTAAAAAGCCTAATAAAGTCAATGGCAACTTTACATGTTCTGGGAGACAATAGTCAGTTTAAAATGGGAAGTCTGAAAAAGACAACCCTGTGTCACTGCACTAAAGGTGCTGTGTAACACACAGTAAAAAGATTATGCCTATGGAGTAGGTGAGGCTACACAGTCTATGAACACAAAAATGTTAAACACACACAGCAAAACACATGTAAGAGTGGGAAAAAAGGCTCACACTCTTACCAGGTGAAAAACATAAATCCTAGAAATCCAGCAAAAGCTGCTGAGGGACTCAGTAGGTAAGGGAAATTAGCCATTTTGGAGAATTTTCCCTAGCAACGGCCCAGCACAAATATATGTGCATGCCCATTCACACAATAATCACTGACTCGTATAGTCACACCATTCATTTACGCACCCATACACCAAACACTCACTCATACAAACACACATTATATAATACATAACACACTCCTGCTTGCACACATCAATTATAAACATGCAACATCCATGCAAGAATATTTATTTTTTGTTACCTGCAGTTTAATGTTAATGTTGATGTTAAAGGATATTTATACCACGCACTATCACCATCGTAATGGTCCCCGGTGCTCTGGTGGATCCGAAAGAAAGGGGGGTAAGTTAGGGCACGTTAGTAGGACAAAGTTTGGAGAGAAAGCAAGGGAGCTGTGATGTGCTGTTTGCAGCTTTAGTTCAGTTAACACCGTTTGCTGAGCTTTTCGATGTGCTGTTGTGTAAGGCTCTGTGTAGTGTGTATGTTGTTGCGGTGTTGTGAAGTGCGTGCAGGTTGCTCTGGTTTAAGAGGTATGGTTGTGTTTAGTTAGGGTTTGAGAGGTGTGAGAAGAGGGATGAAGTTTTAGTAGGGTCGGTTATTAGCATTGTTGTCTGGTGAAACGCACACATTGTGTGTCTTTCGAGATTGACAGTGTCTTCCTTAAAGTGATCTAGTTTCAATATGACAAGGCAGTCTCATCTCTCTTTCCATATGTTGTGTTAGTTTATCTCTACAATTCTATCTTTGTTCTTACTCAGGTCAGCCCCTACATCCAATCTGTGATTGATGAAAACAAGCACCCTTTGATCTATCTAGTTGTGACCTATGCCTAGAGCCAGCACAGTGTCTGACTGCGATGCAGTATAGTCCAGTCCTTACCACAGAGTCTGGATTGGCGCAGGTGAATCACCATATCTATGTCTCGGATTTTGTTATTTGTGTTGGTTTAATTGTTAAGGACGTCACTACAGTTACAAGAATACTGCTAGGGTATTGTGTATGTCTGTCTAGTGCATTTGGTCACTACTACTAGCATGGGTGTGGGTTTCTTTGTGTGGTGATAGTGGTCTCATTTGGCTGGTGGCTTAGCTCATGTGGAGGGTTAGTTTGAGGATGGTTGTCTTGTGCTTGTGAGGTAGTAGTTGGATAGTTTCGAGGAACAATTGTGTTGGGAGTTTACACAAGGTTCATGTAGTCCTGTCCATCAGGGGATGCTTAGTAATGGTTAAGGTGAATAGTTGTGCCTGTTTGTGTCAGGCTTGTTCGCTATTATGTCCTGATTTGGTTGTTGCTCATGGTCGGTTCCACCTTGCATTGTCTCTCTTATTCTTGTGGGTGTTCCCCCTCTCTGCCGGTTCTTGGTGTTATCTGTACAGTCATGGGTTCTGTCAACTGGTTCTCTCTGCATTTTCGGTTTTATTGTTTCAGTTGTTTCCGTCTGGTTCAGAGGTGTTTACAGAGCCAGGTTTGTAGTAGTTTTCTGAATTTTAGGTGGTATTTCATGTTTCCTATTCCTTTTGGGAGTTTGCTGCAGGTTTTTGCAGCCAGGAAGGAGAAAGAGGAGCCCCCAAGTTTTTTCCTGGCTTATGGCTTTGGTTCCAGGTAGATTTCATTGCTCGTTCTAAGGAGTCTCGTGGCTTGTAGATGGTTATTTTCTTTTGTAGGAATTATGCTCCCAGGACGCTGATTGCCCTGTTTATTATGTACATTGGGCCTCATTACGAGTTGCCCGGTAAAAGCGGGTTTGTTACCAGCATGCCGGAATGAGCGGTTCCGTGCACGTATAAACTCGCTAACAGCAGGTGATTATGAGGCGCGAGCATGCGCGTTCCCCCATGCCGGTAGTGGCAATACCACCATGCCGGTAAAGGGCCACCAAACCCCCTATATCGGCATTGAGGGCCCACCCATAGCGTTACCGCCTCATAACAACCCCTAAATACCGGCACGGTAATACCGGCACGGTATTACCGTGTTTGTAAAAAACGGACCCGGAAATTACATCATCGCGCAGGAACGGGAAATAGGCCGGCGGCCATCTTTAAAAACACAATACATTGCCGTCCTCCACAACCACCAGTTATTTTGTGTTGTTCTGTGGCAGAATAGAAGCAGGATGTCCAAGGCTACCAAGAAGGCGACCCAAAGGAAGAGAAAACGCTGAACTAAGCATGCTTGCTGACACCCTGGCCCCACATGCGGACATGATCAGGAGCACTAACATGAAGCATGCAGCCCAAACCAAAAAAAAAGAAGTCTGGCAGGAGGTCGCACAGAGGGTGTCGGCAGTAGGAACCACCCCAAGGATTGCGCGTGACTGTAGGAAGCGGTGGGATGACCTCCGCCTCAGGGTGAGTAAGATCAGTGAAGTTGACGGCATGGGAGGAGATCGCCAGTACCTTCATTGACCCTGAATCCATTAAGGGAGTTGGAGACCAGGAGGCGGGCGCCGCATCATTCACAGAAGAAGGTGAGTGACCCATCACATCCATGTAGGCTAAACCATGATGTGCACAAGTGATGTGGAAGTGAGACTAGGCAAGGCAATGCATGTCCCAGGCCCACATCAACATATCCAATCAAGAATGTGTGGCACACCCTGCAACACACGCATGCTGAGTGCCAATCCCAATGCCAACACAAGTGCAACATGACCCAACCGTGCCCATGGAACTCACCACACAGACACCATACCAATGCCATGCCACCAGCCATGAATTAATTGCCCACATGCCCCCTCAGCACACCAAATGCCACACCCCAGAAATAATTTGATGCATGAATGTATGAACATATCGCAGCGCAATACATCATAGCTGCCATGTGACACCATCACTGATGACCTGCATCTCTTCTATCCCCCAGGCACCGATGAGGAAGATGGATTGCAGGACAGGGCTGCAAGTTCATCCACTGCAAGGGACCAGGGCCACCGCCACCCCCCAGCCCAATAAACTGCCCAGAGCAACAGGCAGTGTGCCACACCGGGCAGTAACCCTGCAGGAGACACCTGCATCCACAGTACAGCAGCAGCCACCCACAACAGTGGGAGGCGTTTCCATTCCCGCTCCGCCAGCCACCACGGACGTTGTGGATACAGAAGTGGAGAATGAGGGTGACATCATGTCCGGCACACCCACCCCAAGCCCCATTACGAGCCTACCCCACCCTACAGAGGCCAAGAGCATGGACGATCCCTGCCTCCACTACTCGGACCCTGGGGACTCAGACATAGCCCTCTTTGAGGAGGGCTGTGCCCTGGACGTGGGCCCTGCGCCGGTGCCATCCTCCACCCTGCCATCCACCACCCTGCCATCCACCACCCTGCCTACAAACACCCTGCCTACCACCACCCCGCCCACCAGTACCCCTGCAGCCAACGACTCCTTCGAGGCTCGCCTGTCAAGGGTTGAGGCCCGACAGGAGTCGATGCTCAAACTCATGTGGCAACAAATATCCAACGAGAATGACTCCCTGAGGGCCATTGCCACAGCCATTGCAGCCAACACTGCTGCTGTTGAGGCATCGACACGTGCCATGAGGGAGTGTATGGGGGCACTTACACAGGCCCTGCTTGCGAATCTACCTCAAACGCAGTGCCCACACCTCCACTGCCACAACCCCTTCTACCTCGGCCCAATCGAGCCCTGTGCGGGTGACGCGGAGGAGTGCATGGCGCTTGACCATGGCACCCCCGGATCCCAAAATTGCAAAGAAATAGAGTGGGCAGACAATGACATTTTGAAAATGTACGCTGGTGAAGGGGCCAGTGTTTGTTGGACATATGGGGACATTTGGGGTTTGTAGGGTTTTTTGAGGGAGTATACTTAGGTATTTTTGGGGTTTGTAGGGTGGGTGAGGGTGTTCACTGAGGGTTGTGAGGGGATTTTGTTCACATTATCACGTGTCTGGAAAATACACCCGTTATGTGCAAGAAAATCATTGGCTGGACATACTTATTTTTGTGCATGTACATTTAATCTGTGATGGTGTACAGTGGGGCAATTCTAACAAAACAAGTGTGCATGTCCACATGCAGACAGTGTGTCACAGGCACATTACATTTATGGTCCCTGCGTTTCAAAAGTATTCGTCAATTAGTGCTTCGTACAGCATGGCCATCCCGTGCATCACGTACTGGCAGGGGGGCTCCTTCGCCTCCGTCTCCTTCATCCTCACCCGGCCCATGCATGTCAATGTCAGGTGGCAGTGGTACATTCTTTCGGACGCACATGTTGTGCATCATGACACAGGCCATGGTGATCTTCGCCACCTTCTCAGGCCTATATAGGAGTGCCCCACCAGACCTGCTTAGGCAGCTGAACCGCGCCTTCAACAGGCCAAAGGTCTGCTCAATCACAACACGGGTACGAGTGTGCACACGATTGTACTCCTCTTCATGGCTGTTCTGAGGGTTCCACACAGGGATGAGTAGCCACGGCCTCAAGGGATATCCTCCATCACCTGCAAGCAGATACAACTAGGTGTGTGTCACTCTGAACTGCAACCTTCAGGGAGCACAGTCATGGCAGCAGCTATTTGGTGTGGGCATGCACATGTCCCTGTATGTGTACAAAACAGTCACCTAGATGCAATGTATACTGTAATGAGGTGTGGTACACTGGATGGGGTTCAATAGATGATGCAGGGTGTAATCATGCATGCTCTGGCAGATGTGCTGTGGTAGTGCGAAAATGTTTGGCCTCCAAATCATGCTGTATATTCCTTACTATGCATGGTCACACTAGCCGCATTGCCACTGTTGCCATCCTATTCAGGTATGCATTGCTTGCCATCACCATGGTGCCATGGGTGTGCTTCTTACTTGTTGTCATCCATATGCAATATTTGTGATATGTGGCCCAGTGATGTGTTATGCTCTGTTTGGCTTGTTCAGGCGAGGAGTGATTAGCTCTGCATGCATTCTCCACTCACTGGCTAGTGCCACCCAGGTGCACTACCCCCCCCTTTACCACCCGGTGCACTATTCCCCCCCCTTTACCACCTGGGTGCAGTAGCCCCCCCTTCTGCATCTGCACACATCAGTACCCCACAGCATGGCCATGGCCCTGTTGTGCAACTCACCAAGCAGCCAGGCACGTGGTCCAGCATGTCGCTCCATGTGACAGGGTAGCGTAGAGTTGCGCAGTACCATGGCATCATGTGTGGATCCAGGAAACCGGGTGCAGCAATGTGTGATGATCTTGCTGGAGTCACATACCATTTCCATATTGATGGAGTGGTATTGCTTGCCATTGCGGTACACCGCCTCTATGGCATGGGGGACTAACAATTCCACATGGGTGCAGTCGATGGTACCAACACAATTGGGCATGCCTGCCAGTGCATGGAAGCCTGCTTTGGTTTCGGCTATCTCCTGGGCAGTCTCTGGTAGGCATATATGGGTGCTTGTGTGCTTCAGGAGGGCATCCAGCACTTGGTTCAGCATGTGTGAGAATAGTGGTTGTGAAATGCCATACAGCTGGCCCACTGTGTGTTGGTAGGTGCCTGTGGCCAGGAAGTGTAGCACAGACACCACCTTTAGTAGTGGGGGGATGGCAGTGCGTATTTCTATGTGGCTGGCAATGTCGTTCTGTATCATGTCCACTATGGTGGTGATGGTGTCACGGTCCAACCGGTACAGGGTGTGGATCTGCTCAGGGGTTAGGTTGAATGGGCTGGGTCTGGTGCGAGGGATTGGTGGCTGCCTACGAGGCACTGGTGGCTGCCTACGAGGCACTGGTGGCTGCGCTGGTGGTAATTGCTGGGCCTGTCTCACCCTCCTTCTCCTCCTGCATCTCCTCTGTGCTGCCTGTTCTTAATTCTGTAGTTATTGCTGTTGTTGCTGTTGTTGCTGTAGTTGTAGCAGTATAGGCATGTCCTCCAGCGCCATGATAGCAACTGCTAGTGGTAGCATTTTGGTGTATGAAGGGGTGTGGTGTGTAGTTGTGCTCCTTTTGTACTGGGCCACTCTACATTGCCTACACCTGTGGGGGGGTTGTGGTGTGTGGGTGTGCTCAGTTTATACTGGCACAGCCTTCATTGACTCCACCTGTGGGGATTGTGTGCACTTGTGGCAGCTGCCTTGTATCCTGCTTGCTGTTTGTGGGTGGTCCGCGATGCCTGTATGGCCGGCATCGTGCAGCCCATGAATACCGGCTTCATGATGCCGGCATTTGTATGTATGCGTGGGTTGGAATTACCCCCTATTACCGGCATGCCGGTATTTGCTCCCTGAAGGGGCGCGTGCACGCGCCTATGCCGCTATTAGCAGCACCGTTGTTTAGTGTGCCGCTTATACCGGGTTTGCGGGTCAGAATGCAACGGGACGGTAAATGATGCCGGTATTACCATACCGGCATCGTTTTTGCCTTACCGGCATACCTCGTAATGAGGCCCATTGTTTTGAAAGTAATACGTTGTTTGATTGGGAACCAATGTAGCATTTTTAGCACTCGTGTGATGTGTTCTCTTCTGGAAAGTTTGAGGAGGAGTCTAGCCACTGCGTTTTGGATGCGTTGTAGTTTCTTCAGCAGGTGTTCTGGCATTCCGAGGTAGAGCATGTTTGTGTAGTCGATTCTTGACATGATGAGGGCAACAATTGTCAGTATTTTGTGTGTAAAAGACAGGAATGGCAGGATGTATTTTGTTGAGTGAAGTAGAGAGAAGCATTTCTTAATTATTGCTTTGACTTGTGGTTCTAAGGTTAGTGAATTGTCCATTAGGACTCACAGATTTTTGATTACGCTAGATGGTGTAGGCATGGTTCCCAGTTCTATCGGCCAGGGTATGTAGGTGTTCTTTTGGTTTTTGGATATAATCACGATTTCTGTTTTTCCTGGTTTGATTTTTAAGTTGTTGGTGTTCATCCAGTCAAAGATTTCTTTGAGACATTCTCCTAGAGTTGGGTGTTCTTCTTGTGCATCTTTGATTTTGTAGACAATTTGAGTGTCGTCTGCGTAGTTGTAGCACATAAGATTGTATTTTATGAAGGTCTTGATTAGCGGAGTCTGGTAGATGTTGAAGTATAGTGCTGTTAGTGAGGGTCCTTGTGGTACTCTGCAGTCGATAACTCGTGGAGCAAATTTGAAGGGCTTTATCCGACAGTTTCTGTTCTGTTCGCTAACATTATTTTATCCAGAGTAGTACTAAGTCTGCTATACCTATATCTTTTAATCTCTTGATGAGGGTGTCATGGCAGTGTTGTATGCTGCCGAGAGGTCTAGCAGAATCAGGGCCAAGGTTGTGTTGGAGTCGGCATTTGTCTTTAGGTCATCCCAGATGGAAAAGAGTGCTGATTCTGAAGCCGACATGTGCTTGGTCGAGCAGCTCGTGTTTTTCTATGTTCTCATGGGTTAGTTTGTATATGTAGGTTTCTAGGAATTCTAGGAATTTTGCCGGCTAGGGGATGTTTGAAATTGGTCTGTAGTTGGATAGGACTTCCATGTCATCACTTGTGTTCTTAAGTAGTGATTTAATATACACTGATTTGAAGTATCGTGGTACAGTACCGGTAACGAGCGACAGATTCAAGAGATTTCTGTAATATTCTGATGGTGTTCCTTGTGTGAGGATTGATTTGTAGATGTCTTGGTGACAGGGATCCATGAGCAAGCCTACTTTCTTGCTATGTTTTACCAGCTTGATGAATGTCTTCACTGATATGTATGATTTGTCGGATGCTGTTAATTTTATTTCTGAAATGGTCGGCCGGGTTGTTGCATAGTTTCGGTGAAGGTATTGGAGTGTTGTCGCAACCTGGTGGGTTTCTCATTTCGTTTATGATGTTAAACATTTCTTTTTGTTTGTTGGTGGCTTTGGTATTTCTGTCATCAGTGCCTTTTCTTCACCTTTTGAATTTCCTTCTTATATGATTGGATTTGCCTCTGGAACTGGGTTTTCTTACCTTGGTTATATTATTTCCTCAATACTATCTCAAGCTTCTTGTTTTTTTTCATGGTGCTTAGTAGTGGGGTGAACCATTTTGCCAATGCTATTTTTCTTGAGGTGATAAACAGTTTTTCTGGGGAGATGTTTTCGATTGTGTCAGCAATCCTTTTACGTAGTAGGTCTGTTTTTCCGTCTAGTTCTGCCTTCTTCAGTTTGGTTACGGATTTTTTTTCAGCTCTTGGGTTGCTCGCTCGGATGGCTTACCATTTTCTTTTTGTGGTGGTTGAGAGTTTGTGGAGCTATTTGGTAGCTTTAGTTGGCAGCTCGATCACAAATGGGATGATGAGATGGTTGCTCCAAAGTATCTGTATTGACAGTGCGGTGGTGATACGTTTTTTGTTGGCAAAAATTGCACCAAGTGTGTGCCCTGCTGAGTGGGTTGCTCCTTTGATCAGTTGTTGGAGTTTCATGGTTGTTAGTTGCCTGATTAGTGAGCTGCGTGAGTTGGTGTGTTTTTCTTTGAACCATATGTTGAATTCCCCCAGGATTATCAGATCATGTTGGATGGCTACGTTGGTGATGGCTTCTATGATGTTGTCGACAAAGGTTGTCGGTGGTCTGTAAACCAGTATGAATGTAATGTTTGTTTTTGGGTTCGATAAGTGTATGATCATGGATTGGCAGTTTGTTCATCTGTTTTTATTTTCAGGTGTTGTTTTAATGCTATTGCGAGGCCTCCTTTTTTTCCTTTCCTGTTTAACTATAGGTATTTGAAGTTAGGGAGGCAGCTTTTGAGGGTTTTTGTAGTTGTTGTCCTGCCATGTTTCTGTGATGAATAGAATTTCGATACAGTTGTTGCACAGCAGGTCGAAGATCTCTGTTGAGTGTTTTGACATTGATCATGCATTGATTAGTTTGCAGTGGATTTCTATGGTATGGTTTGTGCTTTATTATCGGTTTTATCTTCCGATTGTTTTTTTGGTTTTCTTCTTCTATGTGGACCCCAGTTGTGGTGTTGGTACAGTTGTGTTTGTGCCATCGAATAGCTCTTCTAGGTAAAGTCTTAGGTTTTTGTTTTCTTCTTCTAAATATTGTGGCTGTTGAAGGGTGGGTCTGCTTGTTTTGGTGATATGTGGGGTCAGGGCGTTGATCGTGTTCTGCAATGGATTAGGAGAGTATTGGGAGAATCCAGGTTTTAAGGGTCTTCCTGACTTTCAGGTGGTTTTCTGTGTTGCAAATGTGTAGGGGAAGGGAGTTCCAAATGATTGGCGCTTGGATGGAGAAGGAGGTACCACCAAGCCTTGTGGAGCTGTGGGTTGGGATCACTAGGCGAAATACTGTGCGAGATCTGAGGTTCCTGGAAGGTCGGTGGGGGACAATGTTGTCACGGATGAATTCCGGGCTGGTGTTGTGGACTGTGCACTGGGTGATACACATTGCTTTGAAAGTAGTGCGCCGAGCAATAGGGAGCCTGTGTCGGACTCTCAGGATGGCACTAATATGTTCAATGGCTGGCAGATTAATGAGCAGGCGTGCTGCTGCATTGTGGATTCTTTGGAGTTTCCTTAGTTGGGATGCTGGGGCTCCTAGGTAGAGCTAGTTTGCATAGTCTAGGCGGTACAGAATGATGGAGTTGATGGCTGAGAAGCGATGGGGATACGTGAGGTAGGGGGAAAATCTGCCTGAGAATCCTTAGGTGGAATAAGCAGGTTTTGGATATGTGGTGTGTTGGGTGAGGGATAAATCTGAGTCCAACTCGCATCCAAGGTTTTTCTACCACATTAGAGTGTGCCAGTGTTTGTCCTAGTGGTTTGGGCCACAGGATTGGTTGGTGGAGAAGCAATGTTTTCCCACAGACTAAGATTTCGGTTTTACCAGGGTTGAGGATGAGGTGGTTGGTCGTCATCGATTGGTCAATGTGAGAGAAGCACGATGAGAGGCCTGGGCTGTCAGAGCCTTTGCAATTTTGGATTTTGAGGATGATCTGGGTATCATCTGCGTAGTTGTAGCAGGTAAGGTTGTATGAGTGGATGATTGCAGAAATGGGGTGTATGCAGAAGTTGAAAATTAGGGGTGATGTGGATGCTCCTTGGGGAACACCATTACATACTGGTCGTGATATGGATGTGAACTGGTCGAGGTGCAAGATTTGCGACCGATTAGAGATAAAGGATTAGATGCACAAAAAAGGGCTGTACTTTTGATTCCTAATGTTTGTAGTCTGACTAGTAGATTCGAGTGATCGTTGATATCGGAGGCTGCAGAGAGGTCTAGCAGGATGAGAAACGCGTCTGCGTCGGCTGTTCTTTTTAGGTCATCCAAGTTAGAGACTAGGGAAGATTCTGTTCCCCTTAGTGGTCTGAAGCCTGGTTGCGCTGGTCTAGAAGTTTGTTGGCTTCAGCAAATTGGCCAAGCTGTTTGTAAGCTGCGCGGTCAATGAATTTGGTGATGAAATGCATATGGGCGATAGGAAGGTAGTTTTGGGGGAGGAGTGGGTCAAGAGTTGATTTTTTGAGAATGGGTTTGATGTAGGATGTTCTTAGGGCTTTCGGGAAGGATCCTGATGTGAGTGAGTGATTAAGGATTGCACGTGCGATGTTACCTGCACAGGTGGAGGTTAGTATTTTTTTGAGCATTGAGGGTGGGTACGGGTCTTCAGGGTAGCCTGATGGGCGGCGTGGTGGGTGTGTGATGGGACAGAATGAGTCAAAAGAAAATGTGATTGAGGGGGGTTTTGGTGAAGGACTGTGGGCGAGTGGGAGGTGGAGGTAAGTGTTTTAGTTTAGCGATGATGGTGATATGTCTTTCGATGGCTGCATTGTAGAAGTGGAGCGAGAGGGTGTTGCATAGGGCTTGGGAGCTTGGAGTGGACAGGCACGTGCATGAGGGGATTTGAATTCTGCTATGATTTTATGTAGTTCCTTTCTAGGGTTGCAAACATTTTGAATTCAGTTC
Organism: Ambystoma mexicanum; assembly: GCF_040938575.1. Lineage (NCBI taxonomy): Eukaryota > Metazoa > Chordata > Amphibia > Caudata > Ambystomatidae > Ambystoma > Ambystoma mexicanum. The sequence goes on from NC_090923.1 coordinate 398,809,827, forward strand.
CCAGAGAATGATTTCTTGCTTTTCTGATTTACGATCTGTAAATTCTGCTTGTCCTTGCTAGGGCAGTTTTGTTCTGGGCTGATGGGTCGGCTCTCCAGGCCTGTTCCAGATGGTGCTTGAGAGTTTTTATTGGTTTGAGATTGAGGGTTAACCATCTTGGCATTGGTCCAGATCTCTGTGAGGTTTGTTTTGATGGGGTAAGGGGCGTGAGGGAATTTTAAGCCAGAGGTCGAAGGAATCTATTGCTGGGGGTCCTTCCGCAAGAAAGATTGAGTCGATGGAGTTGCGGAGTGAGAATTCAAGATCTGGGGTGATTGCCACTTTGTTCCATAATGGGAAAGTAGAGGGTGGTGGTGGAGGTCGTGTGGGGCCTTTGCCGCTGACCACAGTGTTCAGTTGTATGGTGAAACACAGTGCAGAGTGATCGGTCCATGACAGGGGTGTGGCGGCTGGCTAGATATGTTTGTGATGTTGAATATTGCATCAAGGGTGTGGTTTCTCATGTGGGTAGAAGTGGAGGTGTGAAGTTTCAGGTTGAGTGGCATGGTCATAGAGTTTGATGGTGAGTCGAAACAAATGTACGTCTCCTAAAATGGTGAGGGTTGGGTGTAGGATGAGGTTAGTGGCCAGTGCTTTGCCAGATATGTCTGCAAAGTCTTTTTTGTAGCCGGGGATCTGTAGATGAGTAGGAAGCTGTGTGAGGTGGAGGGTGCACGTTGACATTTTAGTAGGAGGGACTTGTAGTCTGTGGTGCTGGTGGAGGTATCCTTGGTTATTAGCTTGAATTGGTCTTTGTGTAGTATTGCTAGCCCACCTCCCCTTTGTGATCTGTTCCAGACAGTAAGAATGCAGCCAGTTGTGAAGGTGTTGTGTGTGAGGGGTTCGTAGTCATCAGAGAACCAGGTCTCAGTAATGAATAGGATGTCTGGGTTTTCTTCCGTGATGAGGTCATAGATGTGGAGTTTATTTTTGGAAACTGACCTGGTGTTGATGAGGGTGCAAGATATTTGGTGGGATGCCTTTGTGGTTAGAGGGTGGGTAGAGTTGGGGGGACAGCGGGGTCTGATGAGGGGACTGGCAGTATGGGGGTGGTACCAATGTGGGAGGTGTAATGTGGAGATGAGGGAGCAATAGTAGAGGGGGGACAGGGGGCAGAGGGGAAGAGAGCCAGGACTGGGTTGGGTGAGGGTGCAGAGGTTTCGCTCCTGTACTGCGGGTGGCAGTGGTTGCAAACTGTGTCAGAGGATGGGCGATGCTAGTCAGGGCAATAAGTCCCTGAAAGGTAACGGAGAATCGATTCTCCAACTCCAGACACAAGTGATGCAGTATGCTGAACTAGCAGTTCACCACAAACAATGTCTAATATTATTCATTGGCAAAATTGAAAAGTCTGTAGAAATTTAGAAACAAGTCATGTAGAATGGCGAATTAGAATTCATCAAGAACTTTGTTCAACATTAGTATCTGGCAACTATGAAAAGCCGTAGAAACTTATCTCGCAAATGGCCTTTATTTTAAACATATTGAACATTCATTATCCAACACAGTGAGCGCAGTACATCAGTACTAAACCAGTGTGTACCGATCTTTCCTCTCTTTTACGTTCATATCACGACGACAATCATACATGCCAACCCTCCCGATTTAGGTGGGAGACTCCTGATTTCTCAGTGAAAAATACTGCTATTTTGTCACGTTCTCCCACCTAGAATAATTCTTTCCCCAATACATTCCTATGGGGAAATTGTTGTCTCCTGATTTCTCTGAAAAAATCTCCCTCCTAGGTTCGTCGGAATGTTGGCATGTATGGACAATATAACCAGACACAAGCGATGCGTTATGCTGAATTAATAGTTCACCACGAACAAAGTCTAACATTAGTTACTGGCAATATTGAAAAGTCTGTAGAAATTTAGAAACAAGCTATGTAGAATAGCGAATTAGAATTCATCAATAACTTTGTCCAACATTACTATCTCACAACCATGAAAAGCCTGTAGAAATTTATTTCGTAAATTACCTTTATTTTAAAAAAAACATCCATGTCTTTTTTTTACTTTTTTACATGGGGGGCCTGAATGGACAAGTAGCAGCTTGGTATCCTATACGGACGTTCAACATATGATAGGATAGGATATGATATGATATGATATGAGCGTTTATTTATATAGCGCCTATACACAATGTGTTTCAAAGCGCTTCAAGGCAAAGAAGGAAACAAGGGAAAATACAACCACATTCTTACAGGCCATGAACAGTAAGGATGTGAAATTATCTATCGTACTCGGCCTGACGACATTTCAGATAGTGCAAGAGCTAAAACATAGATAAGGAAGAGAAGGAGAGAGTGGGAAGGAAATAGAAGCAGACAGGCGACTACCGTACTAGGCCTGATGACATTTCATGGTAGAGCCGGAGAAAAACAAAAGGTGAGGGAGAAGGGTGAACAAATGTGCTTGTTTCTTTCTCCAACTATTATTGTGCTTCCAAACCTTCCTTTAAAATATCATGAACATATCAAGGCTTCCTAAAACACGCAAGATCGAAGAGTGAGTCTCCAGTAGAGGTCTAAGCTGGTGTCCTTGCAGCAAACAGGACCCAGTGTAAAAGCTCCTTCCAGTGTGATGCTTCTTCATTGACCAGTTTCTGAAGGAAGGTTTTAGGTTTGAATAAAGTGCTTAACCAGATAGTCACTTTGGATGAGATAGTTAGGATTGTGCAAGGTATCACTTCTTAGGGTGTTCTTAAGATCTGACATGACCCAGGACACGCAATAAGTTACTGATCTGTGAGGATTTCCTTCCGAAGGCCACTAAGGAGAAGTACGGAATTAGGTATTTCTGGATATTTTTGATTTGTTTGAGTTCATGGATAGGGCCCCATGATATTGTGTTACATAATCCATATTAATCAAGTTGTACTAGTTTCCTGTTTTAAAGGAACTCATTCTCTAATGCCATCCATCCCAATATGAAAGTAGGGCACCTTAATAATTGGGGGAGGTAGCAGTGGGGGCCCAGCTCAGTGGAAGGAATGTATTTGTTCTGGGAGGGCCATTTGGAATTTCACTGGTGCTAATAGTCTGTACAGCATCCAACCCCCTTCCTGCAGAATGTTCATGACCCAGGTTAGGCAGGCCCTCCTGTTTCAAGAAGTAAGGAACTCTAGCTATGAGACATTCTTTCTCTAAAATGGTTTCATCAAAGATGCTCTGTAGTGCTGGGTCCGGACACTGGCCCTCATTACGACCCTGGCGGATTTTTTCCACCATCGGCGGACTTTTCCGCCATGGCGCAAAGTCCCTTTACGCCATGGCGGATGGCGGACTTACCGCCCCATTCCGAGGTCGGCGGGGCGGTAAGTCCCCATTGACCCATTTACCCTTCCCCATTCCCATTTCGGCCCCATAGGGCTCAATGGGAGTGGGGAAGGTGTTAATTACGCCACCGTACACTACGGTGGCGTAATTAACACCGAGGTCCCATAGCGCCATGGATTTTTACGCCCGCAAAAAGCGGGCGGAAAAATGACCATGGCGCTATGGGAACTCGTAGTTGGCGGTAAGGGGTCGGCGCAGCTAACGCTGGCGCAAACCCCTTACCGCCAGGGTCCTAATGAGGCCCACTGTGTTTGCCCACATTTCTCACTAGGTGTGGTACTTATGGTTTCTTCTGGTGGGAAGTGGATACATGTTGGTGTGGTTAGGGGGATTATTGTTCTTCCTGACTCTCAGAAAGCCCCAAGTAAATTCCAGAAGAGACACACCAAGTGTTACCATGTTAACCTCTTTCAACCATAGAGCTTCTTTAGGGAAATATATTTTGCAGATCTGATTAATGGAACCATCTTCTTAATTATCACATGTTCAGTAACATGGTTAAACCAAAGGACTTTCAGTATAACACAGTAGTGCTGATCAATCTCATTTCTATGGCTGTAGTAAGAGATCTCAAAGAGCAAGTTATTACAGGTTTGACAAAAATGTAAAGCCTTTTCATGAAGTTAGAGGAGGAGGTGGGCATTTTCCAGCAGTGGTCCACCATGCCAAAATTCTATGACCATGCTTGGTAGGTCTCCTTTCACCTAACCAGCCACTTGTATCGTTGTCTTTATGGCACTCTATTCCTCGTTATATCTGACATAGCCTCAATGAAGTTCTACACACTCTTACCTTCTCTCACCTCTGAATTCAGTTCACAGTGGCCATCTTGGATTGGTGACTGATATCACTTCCAGTGGCCATCTTGTATCAGTAACATCACTTCCCGTAGCCATATTGGAGCAACCCGATCTCCAGCCGAAGAAATCACCTTATCCTAGCAATAACAGGGACAATATCAGAGACCACCCTCTGAACGTATCATCCTTTGTGGTTTTTGGCTTCACTTTCTGTCTGGAACTTCACTGCCAGTGGCCATCTTGGATTGCTGATATCATTTCATGTGGCCATCTTGGATAAATGACATCTATTCCTGTCGCCATCTTGGATCAACCCCATATCCAGCGAAAGGCCACAGAGGGACCTCTGGAGACAGCAATCAGAAGGAAATCGCCAAGCACCAAGTACAATATCAGGGTGACCACATCCTAATGGACTAGGTGATCAGATGACAAGATCATATGCCATCCCTTCTGAACTTCCTTGGGGAATCCAGCCATGGGTGTCCGTAAAGGCAGAACAGTGAAGAGTGAATACCAGCCCTTGACCAATCTCTTTGCCTATCCCTGTTGTACCTCTGTGTACCCCAAGCTTCCTACTTATGGTACTGTGCTACATCTAATAAATTCACCCCTGCTCCTCCTGCTGATCCTCCTACGGACCTCTCCCTACGCTTTCTCCAATCATACTACAAACACCTAGATTCTTTCGGGCATTACTGTGCACTTTATACATTTTAAAGAGATAAACTCTCTCCCATCCTATCCCTATAATAAAACTCACAACTCAAATCTGCCACTACTCCATCTCCAACAAACAAAGCCAATGAGATAACCATACAACCTCTATCACATATCCATCTTGCCTCTCTTCCTCTGAGACTCAACTTCTCTACTCTTCTTTACCTCATCGACTGAACATTGTTCTCTGTAATGCTCAGCCTGTATGCAACACTACTTCCTTTATCACTGACTACTTTTGCTCCAGCTCTCCTCCCTCAGATCTTCTTGCTATTAGTGAAACCTGGATTTCCCCATCTGACACTGCTGCTGTGGTGGCACTACGTGACTCCAACCTATCATTTATTCACTCTCCTCAACAGACTGGTAGAGGTGAATGCGTGAGACACCTAATCTCGAAACACCTCAATGCCTCACAAATAACCAATGCCACATCCTCTCCTACCTCTCTTGAATTCACCATCTCTACTATTGCTCTGCCTCACTCAGTTCACATCATTTCCATCTATTACCCTCCTGGTTCCACTGGACCATTCTCTGGGGATCGTAGCCAACTACTTGATTCTCTTTCCACTAAACATCACCTAATTCTCTTAGGTGTCTTTAACCTCCCTCCCCAACCACTTCTTTGAAATCTGAACTTCAATTCTTTCAGTGACCACACTCTCCACTCTATCCATAACCTACCTACCCATACATGGGTTAACTCTTTGGATTTCTTATTCATCTCTATTTCTCTCTCTGCCACTAATACTACTGTCACACCATAGATATCTGATCACTCAATTGTTTCCATTTTCATCTCAGTTCCACCCTTTGACCTTTCCTCACCACTTGCTTTGCCTATTACTAAAATGAAATGTAAACCTTTTGCCATTACCCCCTTTCTCTCAGACCTACATTTATCACTCTCCTACTTCACACCTTATGCCTCTTCCACCAACACTGACTTCTCCAGCTTCCATTCCCTATTGTATGACCTTCACTCTAACCATTCTCACCAGCAATGGGCCACCCTAAACTCACTCCTCACTCCTCCTAAGACTATGACTATCAACTTCACTCTCACAGCTAATGACCTAGCTCAATACTTCACTGCAACAACTTCCAAAGCTAGAGACTCTCTCCTGACCTTCCTCATACTCCCTCCTCCTATATTTTACACTCTGCCTACACTACCTTCATCCTCTGTCTCTATCTCATACTTTAGTCACACGAATACTGACAAACTGATCTCTCTACTGATGAAAGCTAACCCCTCTGGTGCCCATCAGACCCTCTTGCTCCTCATCTATTCAATACTTATTGCCCCTTTATTGGCATCTCACCTCATGGAACACTTCAAAATTTCCTGTGACTCTGCTTGCTTTCCCTCTATTTTGAAAACAGACATGGTCATCCCTGTCCTAAAACAGCAAGGGGTTGACCCAAGCCTAATGGCTAACATTTGGCCCGACTCTCTTCTTCTGCACTACTCTAAAGTAGGGGCTGTGTTCACCCATCTTACCAATTTCCTAGACACCCACAAACCTTAAGACCCCCTGCAAGTGGGTTTCCGCTCCTGTCACTCCAGGGAAACTGCTCTCATGAATTTGTCCAACTTCATTGCCTCTGCTAAGTACTCAAACCTATCCTATATCCTAATTCTCCATGACCTGTCTGCTGCCTTTAACACTGTCGATCACTCTGGCCTCCCTAACACTCTCTTTCTACTTGAGATTTGCGATTGAGCCCTTGCCTGGTTTCTCTGTTTCCTGGAGCAACAACACCTCACAACTCACTCCTCTAACTTTTGGTGTTCCACATGGCTATGTCTTGGGTCCACTCCTCTTTACACTCTACACCTCTGCTCTTGAGGCACTAATCTCCTCCTTTGGGTTCTCATACCAACTCTTTGCAAACAACACCCAAATCTCCTTCTCTTTTCCTGAATTCTCCTCTGATCGCTATCAAAATGTCCAACTGTCTCTCTGCCATTAAATATTGAAAGTCTTTGCACTCACACATGCTCTTCTTCTCTTGCCAAAAGCTCTCTCTCATCTCTCCGGCTGCCTGTTCATTTCCCTCCAAACACTCTCCCCTGCTCTCCATCAGCTAAAAACCTCGGCACTATCTATGACTCTCCTCACACCTTCTCTACTTTAATCTCCAAAACTGGAACAACAGCTTGCCTCAACCTCCTAAATATAGGTAAATCAGACACCTATTTCCTTTCAACACCACAAACACATCTCTTAGCCACTCTTGTCTTCTCTTAACTGGACTGCTATGCCAAGATTCTCTTTGGTCTCCCTAACTATGCTTTCTGTCCTCTTGATAAGATCATTAACTATGCTACTAGGACAATCTTTGAACTCCCTCACCTCACACTTACTTCCTCGTATCATCACCAGGCTGGACGGCTGATGATGCAAAACAGGGTCAGATTTACATTTCTTCTCCTGGTTCACAAATCTATCCATGATAAGGCACCATTGAATCCATTCTCCTATATACAAATCTACAAGCCTTCTTGTAATCTCTGCTCTGCCTCCTTTACTACCATTTTGCTCTTTGCCCTCCCTGTGCTTCCTCTTGTTTACACTCTTTCTCTATTCTTGCTCCACTCATATGGAATTCTCTTCCACAGGACATCCAAGAAAAGTCTACATGGATTTGCTCAAAACCAGACTAAAAGCCGACCTCCACACCTCTGAGTTACCCTCTTATCCTACTTCTCATCTGCCTGCTAGCTAACATTTTCCCCTCGCCTCTCATCTGCTTCTGTCCCTCACTTCCAATGCTTCCCCTCTAACGCTTCCCCCACCATGTTCACATCCCGAGCACAACTGGCCATACCACCTACCTGCACTTAAACATTTCCAATGTTTGTTGTCCTTAATCTATGTATGCCCATTTATTTATGTATTGTCCCTGGTGAATGTTCTATTTACTCCCATCTACAACCTGGTCAGAACGTCCCTCAAAATCACCATGTTTTAAGAAGCTAACTGCTTCGCATCAAATCTGATGTCTTATCTATTGTACATTCTTTTATGTGACATGACAGTTTATTTATATAGCGCCTATACACAATGTGTTTCAAAGTGCTCCAAGGCAAGGGAGGGAACAAGGGAAAATACAATGACATTCGTACAGGCCATGAACAGTAAGAATGTGAAATGAACTATCGTACTCGGCCTGACGACATTTCAGATAGTGCAAGAGCTAAGACATAGACAAGGAATGGACGGGGAAAGTGGGGAGGAAATGGAAACAGACAGGCGACTTCAGTGATAGGTCTGACAACATTTCTGGTAGAGCCGGAGAAAACAAAAGGTGAGGGAGAGGGGTGCAGAAAGAGAGGGGAGGAACAAAACAAGCAACTATCGTACTAGGCCTCATGCGGTTGCTATCATATTAGTCTGACAGAGTAAGTGCATAGAAGAATGTAAGGGGAGGAGGCAAGGAGAAAGGAAAAGGGAGAAAGGGAGAGGAGGAGAGAACAGAATGTAAGCAGTCAAAATGAGTGGAGAAGCAAGAGTGGAGAGCAAATACAATTGCAGAAGTCAGTAGTAACACATAATTTTGCAAGCCTGTATACAGATGAAGAAGGGAAGAGCATGATCCAGGACCACCATGAGAAAGGGTGACGCACCGTGAATCAATAAAGTCCATAAAAGTAAAATCCAGCATTGACCACAAAACGGTGATGGTGAGACCAGAATGTATCAGGACAGACTCCTGCAGAAGTAGGCTGGAAGGGGGGAGGGAGAGCAGGGTAGAAGAATCAAGCAACCCAGGCAACACCTGTGTGTGAGGAGGGGGAGGCACAAGGGAACAACACTGAGGGGCCAGAGGGATGGGGATAGCCGGTGGGGACATAGGGAGTAAGCACATGTTAGAGCATGCTTACCTGCTGTCTGAGCAGGGTTTTGGGCCCTAGAGCCTCCTGGTCCGAACAGGTCCAAACAGAAATTGCCCTTCCCTTCGGACGCCCGGGCGAAAGACGCCCTTGATCTAAGAGTTAAGAGCAGGAAGGAAGAGGCAGGTCTAATAAGGTGGGTGGGGCTTAGGCCAGGAGACCATGACCCACTTGCACCTGCTCCCCATCTGCAAAGGAAAAGAGCATTGTTACTCCTGTGTATAAATAAATAGAAATACAAATAAAATAACTATATTCTTCCATAGGACAACCTGACCCACAAAAACATTTCTGTTCTTTGTTGCCAATAGGAATGTCTGTTCTCCCCCATCCTCCACAGATCCTGCAACTTTAACTCCCCTAACTTTCTCCAGATTGTAATTCTTTCACCAAACTCTTCAGTATAAACCTCTCCAGATGGTGACTTTCTCCCTCAAAATTCTTCTGTATAAATGACACCAGATGGCAACACTCCTTTGCTGCTTTAACTTCCCCCCTACAATATCCAACTTCTCCCAGCTCTGTCCTTAACAGACCTATTGCTTGCCGATCACCACTAAAGTTTCCCTCTATCTTCTTCTCAAACACTCTGTACTCTCTGACTGACAAAGCCTACTTTTATCATTTGGTATCTCCCCCCCTCCCTTTGCTCAGGGATAGGTATTGCACTGGTGTATTTCAAGAGGCCTATTCCCTGTTTGGTCAAGTATTAATCAACAACCAGAAATCTGATGTTTTTCTTCTGCGCTCCAGTTCAAGAACTGTGTGTTTCCTTAAATTATGTATAATTATGTATTCTTAATTACTTCAGCAAGTGTTCAATTATACATTGATTATAATTCCAAATTTACATGTTAAATTTAAGTGAATTCCTAATTCAGAAAAAACAAATAATGTATGTTCATGAATTCATTAAGACTTTATAAGCAATTATACAAACATGGTGAAGAATTGACAACTCTACATATTTGAGTTATTACTAAAATTGAACTCCTTTTAACAAAAGATGAATCTAATTAAAAAATAAAGAAGAACTTAGTTCTTGAACTAGAGTGCAGGAGAACAACATCAGAATTCTGGTTGTTGATAATTACTTTACATTTGTGATTCAAGGTTGTTGCTGCAACACCTTTCTTTTCCTAGCCCCACAAGCTTTAGTGAAGGTTTTAATTTGTGTTGATTGCCGGGGACATATTTGAATTTGAGTGCCCTGGTGTCCTATATTTTTCACACTATTTCCTGAAGAACATAGCCTCTTGTTGTCATGAGGGCTGGGTCGAGTTTGGCCTTAGTTTAAATTATAGCCTGCAGCCATCTTGGATTCTAATCCTTTCTTCGTAATATGCGGGGTCTCCTGTCCTACTCTTTGCAGCCCTTCTCACATACCTTGTCATAACCTGGGTAGCAGCTACAAATAAATATAAAGATCTTGTCATGCAGAATTGGCAGCTCTGTATCAGTGATAACAGGAACGGATAACTGCAGGTTTATTTTTTCCTTTGCACAGATAATTTGTATAACTTTCATTTTTTTCCCAGCACACCCTTTATGTATAATGACACATACTATTTACTATCATAGCAAGCCTGTTAGTCTCCACTTTAGGTAATAACAAATGCAGGGTAATTTAGCTGAACGACAACTTTTTAACAAATATGTTTTTACAGCATTTTATTTGCCGATTTATTTACCACAAACATGTAGATGGTAAGTCGGGGTAAGGTATAGAGTGGAGTTAGGGTGGGAGGTGGAAGGGCCCCCCCAAACCCTGATGTTTTTGGTAAAAAAGCTCAGAAGCTGACAAACGAAATTTGACAAAGTTGCCATTCGGCAAAACAAATGCAGAAAACATTCATAGAACCTGACCCTGTTCTACTTTGAGTCTCTGTGAGTCTGGATAACACTTCTCCTCTTGCCCTAGAGTTCTCACCAAGAGATCTCATGGGGGCCATACTTCAAAGAGACACATGCATTACTGAGGCCAGCCTCACACCAAGAATTTACACGCCAAATGGACTTGAAAGTAGCAGGAGTGGCATACAAGGGTGTCCAGTCATTTGGTCGACTACAAACTGGTCGACTGCAATTTGGTCGACGTCATTTGGTCGAAAACCAAATCGTCGAATTTTTTCTTTTTTATTTATATATGTGTTTTGTGGGTTTTCGTGTAGAAAAAAAAAAAATAAAGAAAAAAAAGGGGATTGGGGGGGGACCCCCCCAAAAAAAAAAAAGGGGTAAAAATAAAAAAAATACAAAATTCGACCATTTGGTTTTCGACCAAATTGATTCGACCAGTTGTCTAGTCGACCAATTGTTTTTGACCAAATGACTGGCAACCGCATACAAGTAGCCAGAGTAAATAGAGAAGGTACTGAAAAAAGTTTTACCATCCTGTTTTTCTGTAGTGACCGCTTCATTGCTTTCCCCTCCACTTCCCACTGAACAATGCCTTTTGGTATAATGCAGGAAGGCAAAGGTCACTCGCAGAGAGACAGGGAGTGAACCCCTTAGGACAGACTTGCTTCTATCAAATACCCTGTTTCTTTTACCTTTAAAAGGAAGTGGTCTCTCTCTTCTTTGATTCTTTCCTGGAAACCTAGAAGAAGATATCTCTGGAACCCTGTTGGAAGTGCACTCCATTGCAATGTTCTCTGCAATATAGGTGGAGACAGTTGCATCCAAGGCAGGGTAGAGCTCTGTCCACTAATCATCCCTTTTGGCTAGTGGGGGTGAACTGCTGTGAATGCTTTAACCTCTGGTGGCATTGGAACTAAGTTCATGTTGAAGGATACACTATAGGTGTCAGCCACGCTCACTGGAGTGGGAGGGTAACATACGTACTTATGGTGTTGCAGTGATACACCTTTGAGTGACAATTCAAATTCTGGTCTGTGATTTTTGTTGTACATTTTATTATTGTGACTAGTTGTACAATAGTACACATCACCTGTAACTTAACGATTGTTGCTGTAAACCCTGGACTGGACTTACTAACATCCCAGAAGTCAAGGGCCACACCTGAGCCCTGATTCTCTCATTGAACCACTTGTGAGATTCACCGACAGAGACACCTTCCGCTGGACAAAAGCTTCTGTGTGCGAGCTTCAGCAACCGAGACACCTTCCGCTGGACAAAAGCTTCTGTGTGCGAGCTTCAGCAACCGAGACACCTTCCGCTGGACACAATCTTCTGTGTGCAACTTGGACTGCAACACGTTATACCGAATCGAACAGATCACATCCCTGATGCTGAATTACCACCTCAGGAAGCTCCTGGAAGCCAGGCACGAGGCATTTGATCCACCAAAGACATTGGACCATGGTGGTTTTAAACACCTGTTTCAGTTTTTTCTTGAAAGACAAAGCACATGAGCAGTGACATTGCTGCAGGTGCCTGCCAGGTTCACCCCTTATCCAGTACCTGGAACTATCATATATATGTTCTGCATTTTATGTCGGGTGGTTATGTTGTTTCCATTGAATGTTTCATTAAAGCATGTAGATTCCTAAAGAACCTATATTGAACATTCTTTTATTTTGGATTGTTTGCACTATTGTAGTTTGGGTTACTACTCTTATCACCTTTATACCCCTCTTAAGAGTATAGCCTGCCCTCAGCCCACAGTATCATAAAAGGCAATGGAGTTATATCTCTTGTCTGTTACTGTTTGACTTGTATGATTGGGATCACTGCTAGTTTTGTAGTAGTGTGAGTTCAAGTAGGCGGTATAGCTACTACTGATACCTGTTTGCCTGGGAAGCAATAGTCATTTCACACAATGGAACTCTTGCCAACTGAATGAGTTGTACTTATTCTCATGAATGCTTCTTTCAGCAGCTGTGCCAAGGAAAGAAAAAAGAAATGTATTTACACATTTGGTCTGCAGAATTCAAAATACCGTTTTTGTAAAAGGGAAAGGTGTTAATTCCTACGCTGAGTGTTTGTCTCTGGCTTGCCATTGGAAAAGTCCTCCAGGATCCTGAATGTCATGGTGATTGTTGGTGGGTTTATACTCCTCTGACTGCCACTTGAGTTTGTTCTGGGACCCAAACTGTGTGATCCCAGCATAAAGGGAGGGGCTGACACATTATACCCCTGCTCTGAGTTATGCACCCACTTGTTTGGAGTCACATAGACCACCCCACTGATGGTCCACAACATTAAGCATTCGTCACAGTTGCTCGAAGTGAAATTAAATTTAAAATTCCTGCTGGTTGCACACCTGAATCTGGAGAAGGAGAGAAGAGAGGTTCAGCAGAAAAGGAGAGGGGTGTGCTAGCAAAGCAAGCCATGATGGATGTGCTTTAGTCAAACTCATACACCTTCATCTGCCAACTGTGCAATTAATGATAAGCTGTTCTTAAGTATGACAATACGACATGAGACTGCGAGCCATTACAGTATAGGGTAATGCCCCTGGGGCCCATGGGAGTGCCTTAACACTTTAAGTGCCATGGGGTTTTCCCCCAGTGCCAAGGCCTTTTTTGGTGATTTCGGTATGTCGCCATTCAATGCTTTGTAACTTTTCTGTTACATGAGATATCTGGGCCAAATTTGTCTCCTTTTTTCCCACATGTAAGAGGTTGTCACACCATCCAGGAATCCTAGGTTGCTGTAGGGGTGTTAGAGAAAAAAACCAACAAGTGTGAAAGTTTTGAGTTTTTTCAAAAAATGCCAATAAAATGATGTACAAAGAAGCCTGTGTTTTTTTTTTCCTTGTAAGAGCAAGGAACACATGGTTTCCTGTGCTGGATTCCGCAATTTCCTGGCTTTCAAGTACAGGTTGAGTTGAAACAAAAAAAAAATATGTTGACGTGGTTATCAACCGTTTTGTGAGAGGTAGGTGATTTTGGCAATTTTTGCCAATTGGACATGCATGGACAGAATGGAAGAAAAGGGTAGGAAAGCCAAATTGGAGGACAGAAAGGCATACATTTATGAAAAGTAGAAAAAATTCCAAGTTTAGGAAGCAGTGATTTGCACAGGTCGGGCAACAACTAGGTAGGGGAAAATGCCATAGTTTGGGGAAAAAGCGGGAAAATGACTGAAAAAAAGGTATGTGGTGGACATGGTTGGCTTAGTACGGCAATGGCTTCTATGAATTTTGAGAAAAACAATGCTCTGCTACATTCCCCCGACTCTTGCAGTTAGAAAGCACATCATTTTATTGGCATTTTTTTAAAAAACTCAACATTTCAGCACTTTTTGCTTATTTTCTCTCACCCCCTACAGCAACCTAGGATTCCTTGGTGGCTTAACAACCTCCTACATGTGGGAAAAAAGGGGCCAAATTTGGCCGAGATATCTCATGTAACAAAAAAGTTACAAGGCATTGAATGGCGACATACCGAAATCACCAAAAAAGGCCTTGACACTGGTGTCATGCACCCCGTTCCAGCCTCGCTCACATCCACCTCGCTGCGGCGGATCGCGGGTAGCCTGACCCGATGTCGGAGGGGATTGCACCTACCATCAGGAGTCACTGTGCCTGGCCACGGGCTGCTGATGCCCTCAGCGGCTTAGCGCCATGCTGACCCTCCAGCATTACGGCGTTCGTGGCGCTGTTACAGGTAGGGGGCAGCCATGGCGCTTGTTGTCCTGTTGGACCTCCCTTCCTCATGGCCGCTCACGTGACCTTGCACGTAGTATATACAAACTGCGTTCACGTGTTGGTCATGTGATGCAAGCCCATCACAATCCTTAAGCCCATCAATCAGGGGCAAGCCAAGATAGGTCACATGACCAGGAAGTACGCAATAAAAGAAGCTTGCAGTTTCAATCAAATGCTTCTCAGCTGTTCTAACGACGGGTGGCCTTTTTTGCATCTTGCCTGCTTTTCTTGAATTCTGGAATTTTGGAACCTGCTTTTTGACCTTTGAGTGCTTTGGACGGCCCTTATTGGATTTGGTAGCCTAGGATTGTTTACTTATACGGCTATTACCCTCTGGACATTGAATTTTGGACTGCTTTTGCTTTGCCCTCATTGGATTCGGTAATTTGTTACTACTTGCCTGGATTGTTAAGAACTTCAGGATCAACTCTACTGACTGTGTTATTTTTTATTTTTCTTGCATCTGCATCCAAGAATCACGAACCAAGTAGCCTATTCTTCAGGTGGACCCTGGTAGAGGTACTCCAATCCCTTTACACACCCAGGGAGAACATCTAGGTGTAGAGCGAACATCGGTCTTCCCACGGGCAGGTGTCTTTGGCTTTTGTAACATCTGTAGTCATTGCACATTACTTGTTTAACCCAGTGCCTTTCTTGCAGCCACCCGGGATCCGGTGTTCCCTGTTCCTGCCACCTGTGGCCCCAATAATCTCTCTGACTGGTGATTGGGGACGGAGGTATACCAAATTTCGCGGACCTTAGATCTTGACAGACTGAGAAGGCTTTTTTCCGCCAAAGTATGGATACCTCCGCCGGGGACCCGGTGGCTGCTCTAGTACAAGCTATAACAGTTCTTAGGGCAGACATGATGGCCGCAACAGCGGTAATACACCAGCGTTTGGACGCTATTCAGAGTGAGAGACATGCCTTACCCCTGATGCGGAATTCGGGGATGCTCCCAACCCCGGTATATGTACCTACCCCATTTTCTTTGGTGGCACCCATGAAATTCCAGGGTGATCATCGTAAATTCTACACATTCTTGAATAAATGCAAATTGCATTTCCTATGTCGTCCTCAGGCCTTCCCTTAATCTACAACAAAAGCTGCCTTTACTTTGTCCCACCTAAGCGGGATCGCTGCCACCTGGGCGAATCCGTTACTGGAAAGCGACAATCCCGTTCTTTATGACTTTGATCAGCTGGTAACCGAAATGACCCGAGTGTTTGATACACATCACAAAGCCCAAACTCGTGACCTAGGGTTACTCAAGCTAGCACAAGATAAAACTCTGTTAATCAAGTACATCACACGCTTTAATCAGTTATCTGTAGAAACCGCTTGGCCAGAGGACAAGAAATCTGTGGTGTTTTACAGGGTTCTTAATGAACAGATGAAAGACACCCTTGCAGTGGTACCATCATTACCTACCCAGTACCTCGAGTTAGTGGATCTTGCCCTCCAAGTTGATGCCCAAGACACTCTACGAAAGACAGAAACCAGGAAAACCTCTCCCCTGTTCACAACAACTCCAATATCCCCGGAAACCACCAAACCCATGCAAATCGGGGGGGTATCCGTAGTCCCATATCACACCGTGGAGCGGGAACGCCATAGACAAGCCAACGCTTGTTTCTATTGCGGAACCCTTGGTCATTTTGGGAAGGAATGTCTCAGAAGACCCAAACTGAAGACAGCAGGTTTTCAGAAGGCTCATCCCTAGGACAGGGGGATGGACGAGCCATTCTGTATACTCCCATGCTCCCCCTACACTACCTGAGACCACTAGGCCCTTGTATCTGCAAGCGTACCTGTCTCCCACAGATAACATCAAGCATCAAGTCCACTTAATCATTGACTCTGGAGCCACAGGAAATTATATAGACATGTCATTGGCCACTTCCTAGAATCTGTCCTCACAGAATAAAAGACACCCTGAACCTGTACAGGCAGTAGATGGGTCTCCCCTGGTTTACGGCCCCATCAGACAACAAACCACTCCCTTAACTATGATTCTACAGGACACTCACCATGAGACCATCTCTTTTGACTTAATCACCACCCCGCAATTTGGTCTGATTCTCGGTGTCCCATGGTTATGGATCCACAATCCTGTCATTAACTGGGTTTTAGGATCTATCGTTTTTGAATCACCGTTTTTGTCATGAACCCTGTCTTTATGCCCTAGAAGCAGCAACCACTCCTGCTCAGGCTCTGGGGGCCCTGGCACACTTATCTCGACACAAACCACAGACGATGGACATTGATACCCCGGGACATGTAGTGGGTCTCATTACTATCGAACTGCCACCTGAATACCACGACTTCTCGGAAGTGTCCGCCTGCATGACTGCCCAATCGATTTGATCCCAGGAGCTCCGATCCCGTGTGGGCGCATTTACTCCTTGGCTCCATTGGAGGACACCGTCTTGAAGGAGTACTTGCAACATTCACTACAGTTGGGGCACATAAAAACATCCCAATCCCAGCTGGCAGTCCTATATTTTTTGTACCCAAAAGAGAAGGTGACTTACGTCCTTGTATGGATTACAGACGACTTAATCAGATCACTATCAAGAATCGATACACTATTCCCCTCATTATGACTTTGCTAGATTGTTTGACACATGCCACAATACTTATCAAACTGGATCTCAGGGGTGCGTACAATCTGATACGTTCAGAAAGGGTGACAAATGGAAAACGGCCTTCTGTACCCGATATGGCCTGTTCAAATATACCGTCCTGCCATTTGTTTTATGCAATGCCCCGGCTCCCTTTCAGAGGTTCATGAACGAGATATTTCATGACATCATTGGCACATATGTGGTAGTGTATCTCGATGATATAGTTATCTTTTCACAGTCACTACAAGAACACATTATCCATGTACGGGAAGTCCTTAGTCGGCTCCGTTCCCATTGCCTCTACGTCAAACCTGAAAAATGCCTATTCCATGTCCAAGAATTAGACTTTCTGGGTTTTCACATTACTCCCGGGGGACTGACTATGAACACCACTCTACCGATCTTCTCTGAGACACTCCTAGAAAGCAAACACATAATATGTTTATGCACGCCCCCTATTGATCTCTTGTTTATGATTCGTCAATGGGTTACCACACATCCCAAATGACTAAAGGAATGGGATATAGTCGTGCACAATGGTTTACCGTTTATCCACAACAAACTATATCTCACCACGCCTGACACACGCTCAATCGCCCTTGAGTGGTCCCACGACGCTATCATTAACGGATATCCTGGTCAAACCCGTACAGTGGCTCTGCTCTGCCGTTGGTGTTTCTGGCCGTGTATGCACAAAGACACAGTGTCTTATGTGGCCTCTTCTTCAGTATGTGCCCAATGCAAGAACAAGACCCAACCAACAGGCCTATTGCAACCATTATCACCACCGACCAGACCATGGCACACCATCACCATGGATTTTGTTACTGACATGCCCAAGGTTGGAGGGTATGATACCATTTGGGTTGTGGTTGATTAATTCTCTAAAATTGCACGTTCTGTCCCCTGTACCGGTATTCCAACAGCAGCGATCCTAGCGGATAAGTTCTTTCGCTATGAGTATTGTCTCTTTGGTCTGCCTTCAATCATTATATCAGACGGGGGTTCACAGTTCACTTCCCATTTCTAGCGATCCCTCATAAGATTACTAGGCATTGATTCCCGATACTCTTCATCAAATCATCCGGAAACGGATTGACAGATAGAACGGGTCAACCAGACTATGGAGCAATACCTCTGTTGTCTCTCCCTACAGCATCAACGCTCCTGGCTTCAGATCCTACATGTAGCCGAGTTTGCCTACAACAATGCACCACATTCATCCACAGGCTCCTCCCCCTTTTACTGTCTGTATGGTCAACATCCTCGAGTCCTGCCCTTCCCGGAACTCTCATCTACACATCTGCCTGCCGTTACCACTTGTATCAGCAACATGAAGGCAATCTACAACCAAACTTTGATGCACCTCAAAGAGGCTCAGTACTTAATGTGGCAGGAAGCTGACAAAAGACGTACAATGGCTCCCGCATACTCTGTGGGGCACAGAGTGTGGCTCTCGACTAGACATCTGCCTATACCAAGTTGTCAAAAATTGCTGCCCCGTTTCATTGGCCCTTATCAAGTCACGAAAGTTGTCAATCCCGTGACCTATAGGTTTTCCGTATCTGGTACATGGCGGATACACCTGGTGTTCCACACATACCTCCTTAAACCCTGCCCTGCCACCATGCAAATTGTCCTGCCCCCGTCTCCTTTTTTGAAAGGTTCATCTGTGGAATATGCGGTTAGTGGAATCCTTGGGTCTAGTATTTGCAGGGGATGCCTTTACTATTTACTTGATTGGTTGGGTTATGGTCCAGGGGAATGGTCCTGGGAACCCGCTAGCGAGGTACATGCACCGCTCCTAATTTCCCGTTTTCATGAAGACTTTCCTCTTAGTCCATGAGGACGTGGATGTTTGGGTGGGGGCTCTGTCATGTACCTCGTTCCAGCCTCGCCCACATTCACCTCGCTGTGGCGGTGCGCGGGTAGCCTGGACTGACGTCGGTGGGGGTTGCGACATGAGACTGCGAGCCATTACAGTATAGGGTAATGCCCCTGGGGCCCATGGGAGTGCCTTAACACTTTAAGTGCCATGGGGTTTTCCCCCAGTGCCAAGGCCTTTTTTGGTGATTTCGGTATGTCGCCATTCAATGCTTTGTAACTTTTCTGTTACATGAGATATCTGGGCCAAATTTGTCTCCTTTTTTCCCACATGTAAGAGGTCGTCACACCATCCAGGAATCCTAGGTTGCTGTAGGGGTGATAGAGAAAAAAACCAACAAGTGTGAAAGTTTTGAGTTTTTTCAAAAAATGCCAATAAAATGATGTACAAAGAAGCCTGTGTTTTTTTTTTCCTTGTAAGAGCAAGGAACACATGGTTTCCTGTGCTGGATTCCGCAATTTCCTGGCTTTCAAGTACAGGTTGAGTTGAAACAAAAAAAAATATGTTGACGTGGTTATCAACCGTTTTGTGAGAGGTAGGTGATTTTGGCAATTTTTGCCAATTGGACATGCATGGACAGAATGGAAGAAAAGGGTAGGAAAGCCAAATTGGAGGACAGAAAGGCATACATTTATGAAAAGTAGAAAAAATTCCAAGTTTAGGAAGCAGTGATTTGCACAGGTCGGGCAACAACTAGGTAGGGGAAATCGCCATAGTTTGGGGAAAAAGCGGGAAAATGACTGAAAAAAAGGTATGTGGTGGACATGGTTGGCTTAGTACGGCAATGGCTTCTATGAATTTTGAGAAAAACAATGCTCTGCTACATTCCCCCGACTCTTGCAGTTAGAAAGCACATCATTTTATTGGCATTTTTTGAAAAAACTCAACATTTCAGCACTTTTTGCTTATTTTCTCTCACCCCCTACAGCAACCTAAGATTCCTTGGTGGCGTTACAACCGCCTACATGTGGGAAAAAAGGGGCCAAATTTGGCCGAGATATCTCATGTAACAAAAAAGTTACAAGGCATTGAATGGCGACATACCGAAATCACCAAAAAAGGCCTTGACACTGGTGTCATGCACCCCGTTCCAGCCTCGCTCACATCCACCTCGCTGCGGCGGATCGCGGGTAGCCTGACCCGATGTCGGAGGGGATTGCACCTACCATCAGGAGTCACTGTGCCCGGCCACGGGCTGCTGATGCCCTCAGCGGCTTAGCGCCGTGCTGACCCTCCAGCATTACGGGGTTCGTGGCACTGTTACAGGTAGGGGGCAGCCTGGGCGCTTGTGGTCCTGTTGGACCTCCCTTCCTCATGGCCGCTCACGTGACCTTGCACGTAGTATATACAAACTGCGTTCACGTGTTGGTCATGTGATGCAAGCCCATCACAATCCTTAAGCCCATCAATCAGGGGCAAGCCAAGATAGGTCACATGACCAGGAAGTACGCCATAAAAGAAGCTTGCAGTTTAAATCAAATGCTTCTCAGCTGTTCTAACGACGGGTGGCCTTTTTTGCATCTTGCCTGCTTTTCTTGAATTCTGGAATTTTGGAACCTGCTTTTTGACCTTTGAGTGCTTTGGACGGCCCTTATTGGATTTGGTAGCCTAGGATTGTTTACTTATACGGCTATTACCCTCTGGACATTGAATTTTGGACTGCTTTTGCTTTGCCCTCATTGGATTCGGTAATTTGTTACTACTTGCCTGGATTGTTAAGAACTTCAGGATCAACTCTACTGACTGTGTTATTTTTTATTTTTCTTGCATCTGCATCCAAGAATCACGAACCAAGTAGCCTACTCTTCAGGTGGACCCTGGTAGAGGTACTCCAATCCCTTTACACACCCAGGGAGAACATCTAGGTGTAGAGCGAACATCGGTCTTCCCACGGGCAGGTGTCTTTGGCTTTTGTAACATCTGTAGTCATTGCACATTACTTGTTTAACCCAGTGCCTTTCTTGCAGCCACCCGGGATCCGGTGTTCCCTGTTCCTGCCACCTGTGGCCCCAATAATCTCTCTGACTGGTGCTTGGGGACGGAGGTATACCAAATTTCGCGGACCTTAGATCTTGACAGACTGAGAAGGCTTTTTTCCGCCAAAGTATGGATACCTCCGCCGGGGACCCGGTGGCTGCTCTAGTACAAGCTACAACAGTTCTTAGGGCAGACATGACGGCCGCAACAGCGGTAATACACCAGCGTTTGGACGCTATTCAGAGTGAGAGACATGCCTTACCCCTGATGCGGAATTCGGGGATGCTCCCAACCCCGGTATATGTACCTACCCCATTTTCTTTGGTGGCACCCATGAAATTCCAGGGTGATCATCGTAAATTCTACACATTCTTGAATAAATGCAAATTGCATTTCCTATGTCGTCCTCAGGCCTTCCCTTAATCTACAACAAAAGCTGCCTTTACTTTGTCCCACCTAAGCGGGATCGCTGCCACCTGGGCGAATCCGTTACTGGAAAGCGACAATCCCGTTCTTTATGACTTTGATCAGCTGGTAGCCGAAATGACCCGAGTGTTTGATACACATCACAAAGCCCAAACTCGTGACCTAGGGTTACTCAAGCTAGCACAAGATAAAACTCTGTTAATCAAGTACATCACACGCTTTAATCAGTTATCTGTAGAAACTGCTTGGCCAAGAGGACAAGAAATCTGTGGTGTTTTACAGGGTTCTTAATGAACAGATGAAAGAAACCCTTGCAGTGGTACCATCATTACCTACCCAGTACCTCGAGTTAGTGGATCTTGCCCTCCAAGTTGATGCCCAAGACACTCTACGAAAGACAGAAACCAGGAAAACCTCTCCCCTGTTCACAACAACTCCAATATCCCCGGAAACCACCAAACCCATGCAAATCGGGGGGGTATCCGTAGTCCCATATCACACCGTAGAGCGGGAACGCCATAGACAAGCCAACGCTTGTTTCTATTGCGGAACCCTTGGTCATTTTGGGAAGGAATGTCTCAGAAGACCCAAACTGAAGACAGCAGGTTTTCAGAAGGCTCATCCCTAGGACAGGGGGATGGACGAGCCATTCTGTATACTCCCATGCTCCCCCTACACTACCTGAGACCACTAGGCCCTTGTATCTGCAAGCGTACCTGTCTCCCACAGATAACATCAAGCATCAAGTCCACTTAATCATTGACTCTGGAGCCACAGGAAATTATATAGACATGTCATTGGCCACTTCCTAGAATCTGTCCTCACAGAATAAAAGACACCCTGAGCCTGTACAGGCAGTAGATGGGTCTCCCCTGGTTTACGGCCCCATCAGACAACAAACCACTCCCTTAACCATGATTCTACAGGACACTCACCATGAGACCATCTCTTTTGACTTGATCACCACCCCGCAATTTGGTCTGATTCTCGGTGTCCCATGGTTATGGATCCACAATCCTGTCATTAACTGGGTTTTAGGATCTATCGTTTTTGAATCACCGTATTTGTCATGAACCCTGTCTTTATGCCCCAGAAGCAGCAACCACTCCTGCTCAGGCTCTGGGGGCCCTGGCACACTTATCTCGACACAAACCACAGATGATGGACATTGATACCCCGGGACATGTAGTGGGTCTCATTACTATCGAACTGCCACCTGAATACCACGACTTCCCGGAAGTGTTCGCCTGCATGACTGCCCAATCGATTTGATCCCAGGAGCTCCGATCCCGTGTGGGCGCATTTACTCCTTGGCTCCATTGGAGGACACCGTCTTGAAGGAGTACTTGCAACATTCACTACAGTTGGGGCACATAAAAACATCCCAATCCCAGCTGGCAGTCCTATATTTTTTGTACCCAAAAGAGAAGGTGACTTACGTCCTTGTATGGATTACAGAAGACTTAATCAGATCACTATCAAGAATCGATACACTATTCACCTCATTATGACTTTGCTAGATTGTTTGACACATGCCACAATACTTATCAAACTGGATCTCAGGGGTGCGTACAATCTGATACGTTCAGAAAGGGTGACAAATGGAAAACGGCCTTCTGTACCCGATATGGCCTGTTCGAATATACCGTCCTGCCATTTGTTTTATGCAATGCCCCGGCTCCCTTTCAGAGGTTCATGAACGAGATATTTCATGACATCATTGGCACTTATGTGGTAGTGTATCTCGATGATATAGTTATCTTTTCGCAGTCACTACAAGAACACATTATCCATGTACGGGAAGTCCTTAGTCGGCTCCGTTCCCATTGCCTCTATGTCAAACCTGAAAAATGCCTATTCCATGTCCAAGAAGTAGACTTTCTGGGTTTTCACATTACTCCCGGGGGACTGACTATGAACACCACTAATATCTGCGCCGTCCTAGATTGGCCCGTCCCCACAACTATCAAGGAGTTACAGTCATGTCTTGGGTTCGCCAACTTCTATAGGCGGTTCATCACAAGGTTCTCGGCCATCGCTGCTCCCTAGACGAAACTCAAGAGCCCCCATGTCCCGTTCATCTGGACACCACTACAACAGAATGCTTTCACAGCCCTTAAAACATTGTTCACCGCTGCCACTATCCTGCAGCACCCCAACCCGATCTTCTGTATGTGCTCGAAGTAGATGCTTCTTCATATGCATTAGGAGCCGTACTATCTCAATCTTGTCCGACCACTGGTTTACTACATCCGGAGGCAGTCCACTCTTGTACATTCACACCAGCAGAGAGTCATTACACCGTCACTGAAAAGGAACTCATGGCAGTAAAGGACGCCATTCAGATCTGGAGACACCATTTACTTGGGGCTAAACACCAGGTTGTTGTATATACTGATCACCGTAACCTCCAGGATCTAGCTACGTTCAAGTGTACTAACAGTCGGCAGGTCCGATAGCATTTGTTTTTCTCTGCTTATGATTTTGTGATAAAACATTGTCCGGACACTGCCCATGGTAAAGCGGATGCTCTCTCCCACATTCCTGGAGGTGATTCTCTACCGATCTTCCCTGAGACACTCCTAGAAAGCAAACACATAATATGTTTATGCACGCCCCCTATTGATCTCTTGTTTATGATTTGTCAATGGGTTACCACACATCCCAAATGACTAAAGGAATGGGATATAGTCGTGCACGACGGTTTACCGTTTATCCAGAACAAACTATATCTCACCACGCCTGACACACGCTCAATCGCCCTTGAGTGGTCCCACGACGCTATCATTAACGGATATCCTGGTCAAACCCGTACAGTGGCTCTGCTCTGCCGTTGGTGTTGGTGGCCGTGTATGCACAAAGACACAGTGTCTTATGTGGCCTCTTCTTCAGTATGTGCCCAATGCAAGAACAAGACCCAACCAACAGGCCTATTGCAACCATTATCACCACCGACCAGACCATGGCACACCATCACCATGGATTTTGTTACTGACATGCCCAAGGTTGGAGGGTATGATACCATTTGGGTTGTGGTTGATTAATTCTCTAAAATTGCACGTTCTGTCCCCTGTACCGGTATTCCAACAGCAGCGATCCTAGCGGATAAGTTCTTTCGCTATGAGTATTGTCTCTTTGGTCTGCCTTCAATCATTATATCAGACGGGGGTTCACAGTTCACTTCCCATTTCTAGCGATCCCTCATAAGATTACTAGGCATTGATTCCCGATACTCTTCATCAAATCATCCGGAAACGGATTGACAGATAGAACGGGTCAACCAGACTATGGAGCAATACCTCTGTTGTCTCTCCCTACAGCATCAACGCTCCTGGCTTCAGATCCTACATGTAGCCGAGTTTGCCTACAACAATGCACCACATTCATCCACAGGCTCCTCCCCCTTTTACTGTCTGTATGGTCAACATCCTCGAGTCCTGCCCTTCCCGGAACTCTCATCTACACATCTGCCTGCCGTTACCACTTGTATCAGCAACATGAAGGCAATCTACAACCAAACTTTGATGCACCTCAAAGAGGCTCAGTACTTAATGTGGCAGGAAGCTGACAAAAGACGTACAATGGCTCCCGCATACTCTGTGGGGCACAGAGTGTGGCTCTCGACTAGACATCTGCCTATACCAGGTTGTCAAAAATTGCTGCCCCGTTTCATTGGCCCTTATCAAGTCACGAAAGTTGTCAATCCCGTGACCTATAGGTTTTCCGTATCTGGTACATGGCGGATACACCTGGTGTTCCACACATACCTCCGTAAACCCTGCCCTGCCACTATGCAAATTGTCCGGCCCCCGTCTCCTGTTTTGAAAGGTTCATCTGTGGAATATGCGGTTAGTGGAATCCTTGGGTCTCGTATTTGCAGGGGATGCCTTTACTATTTACTTGATTGGTTGGGTTATGGTCCAGGGGAATGGTCCTGAGAACCCGCTAGCGAGGTACATGCACCGCTCCTAATTTCCCGTTTTCATGAAGACTTTCCTCTTAGTCCATGAGAACGTGGATGTTTGGGTGGGGGCTCTGTCATGTACCTCGTTCCAGCCTCGCCCACATTCACCTCGCTGTGGCGGTGCGCGGGTAGCCTGGACTGACGTCGGTGGGGGTTGCAACTACCTTCAGAGGTCACCGTGCCTGGCCACTGGCCGCTGTTGCCCTCGGTGACTCAGTGCTATGCTGACCCTCCAACATTACGGCATTCGTGGTGCTGTTACAGTTGGGGGCAGCCATGGTGCTTGTGGTCGCGTTGGACCTCCCTTCCTCACGGCCGCTCACGTGACCACGCACGTAGTATATACAAACTGCGTTCACGAGTTGATCACGTGATGCGAGCCCGTCATATGCCTTAAGCCCAGCAATCAAGGGATAGCCAAGATAGGTCACATGACCAGGAAGTACGCCATTAACAGAAGCTCAGAGTTTCAATCAAACGCTTCTCAGATGTTCTAACGGCATGTGGCCTTTTTTGCATCTTGCCTGCTTTTCTTGGAGTCTGGAATTTTGGAACCTGCTTTTTGACTTTGGAGTGCTTTGGACTGCCCCTATTGGATTTGGTAACCTAGGATTGTTTACTTACACGGCTATTTCCCTCTGGACATTGCATTTTGGACTGCCCTTGCTTTGCCCTCATTGGATTCGGTAATTTGGAACTACTTGCCTGATTTGTTATGAACTTCAGGCCAACTCTACAGACTGTGTTTTATTATTTTTCTTGCATCTGCATCCAAGAATCACAAACCAAGAAGCGCACTCTTCAGGTGGGCCCTGGGAGAGGTATTCCCATCCATTTACACTCCCAGGGGGAACATCTAGGTGTAGAGCAAACATTGGTCTTCCCACGGGTAGGTGTCTTTGGCTTTCGTAACATGCAATGTCAGTAGTCATTGCACATTACTTGTCTAACCCAGTGATTTTCTTGCAGCCACCCAGGATCCAGTGTTCCCTGTTCCTGCCACCTGTGTCCCCAATAACCTGTCAGCAAGTTATTTTGTATCTCTCTGACTGGTGCTTGGGGACGGAGGTATACCAAACTTCGTGAACCTCAGATCTTGACAACTGGGCTGAAAAAGCCATGGCACTTGGCTTGGTACGGCAATGGCTTCTATGAATTTTGAGAAAAACAATGGTCTGCTACATTCCCCCGACTCTTGCAGTTAGAAAGCACACATTTTTTGGAGTGTTTCACAAAACAAGCAATACCACAAGCCAAACACTGAGCCATGGTACACAGGAGTTTTATGCTTACGGCCTGCACAGACGTACTTAGCATGTGTAAATCAGGAAAACCAATGTGGTGAGGAAAGGCAAGCATACATTTTTTGAAAGAGCACAAGCAGTCCTTTTCAAAGGTAGGTGACGTGTGCAGGTTACAAAAGTGTATGATGCCTAAACCAGCGACTAAATGTAGGACACATTTGGGAAATTAAAGGGTTGTGTGACAAAGGGTACCAGCAAATGGGTCGAAACGTTATGAAAACCACACAAACACAACAAATTTCATACCTTCCTGCGTTTCCAAAGGTGTACCGATGAAAACGGTACCTCACATGTATGGGTGCACCTAATTGGGCATCAAGGGGAAAGCCGAAAAAACCCCTAACCCCAAGTTTTTTCCGACAGCTATATTTCACGATTTTTCCAGACGGGCTCACCATACAGATATGGGCCTCGGGTGTCCAAACCACCAAGTAAAACAGGGAACCCCTTGCATTTCAGTAAAGGGGACACCTGTGGGAATCCGCAGAGGTCTGACTTGCAGAAATCGGCCCAGAATTGATTACCCAGAAACCCTGGCAAAGTCTGAAATGTGGCAAATAAAAACAATTTTCTGCACATTTCACTTGGCTCACCCACTGAAACATGCCGCCAACAACACATGGCCTACTGTCCTGTGTTCCCACAGGTGTCCCGATGAAAACGGTACCTCACATGTGTGGGTGCACATACCTAGGCGCCAAGGGGAAAGCCGAAAACACCCCAAACCCCAAGTCTTTTACGACAGCTGAATTTCACAATTTTTCCAGACAGGCACACCATACAGATATGAGCCTCGGGTGTCCAAGCCACCAAGGAAAACAGGGATACCCTTGCATTTCTGAAAAGAAGATGCCCGTGGGAATCTGGAGAGGTCTGACTTGCGCAAATTGGCCCATAATGTATTACCCAGAAATCATAGCAAAATCCGAAAAAAAACCCAATTTTCCGCACATTTGCCTTGGATCTCCCACCCAAACACGCCGAGAACAACACATGGACTACCGTCCTGCGTTTTCACAAGCGTCCCGATTAAAACGGTACCTCACATGTGTGGGTGTACCTACCTGGGCACCAAGGGGAAGGCCGAAAACACCCCTAACCCCAACTCTTTTTGCACAGCAGGATTGCAGGATTTTGACTAATGTGCACACCATACAGATTTGGGCCTAGGGTGACCAAGCCACCAAGGAAAACTCAAAACACCATGCATTTCTGAAAAGAAGACACCCGTGAGAATGCACAGACGTCTGACTTGCGCGAAGCGGCCCAGAATTTATTACCCAGAACCCCAGACAAAGTGAACATTGTGTTTTTCCCCACCAAATATTACACTTTGTCAGGGATTGTAGCTAGTAAAAACTGAGGGAATTTGCGCAAGGCAGACCTCTGTGGATTCCCAAGGGTGTCCTCTTTTTGCAAATGCATGGGATTCCCTGTTTTTCTTGCTGGCTTCGACACCCTAGGCCCAAATCTGTAGGTTGCCCACATGAACAAAATGTGCTGTGCCGAAAGGCTTGGGGTTACCAGTCGGTTAACCTTTTCCTTTTGCACCCCAGGTAGGTGCACCCATACATGTGTGGTACCGTTTTCATTGGGACACGTGTGGGGACGCGGGAAGGTAGGCCATGTGTTGTTGGCGGTGTGTTTCGGTGGGTGGCCAGAGCGAAACGTCTGAGTATTGCCATTTATTTCCAGCCAGTTTCAGAGACATTTCCCTCTGTTCACTCACCGACACACGTTGCCAATAACAGTTGACATACCTTCCTGCGTTTCCAGAGGTGTCCCGATTAAAACGGTACCTAACATGTGTGGGTGCACCTACCGGGGGGCAAAAGGAAAAGGGTAACCCACTGGTAACCCCAAGCCTTTCAACACAGCACATTTTGTTGTGTGGGTAACCTACAGATTTGGGCCTAGGGTGTCGAAGCCAGCAATGAAAACAGCGAATCCCATGCATTTCAGAAAAGAAGACACCCGTGGGAATTCACAGAGGTCTGCCTTACGCAAATCTCCCCAGAATGTATTACTTACAAGCCCCGTCAAACACCCACATGGGCGAAGGGTGCCCAAGGCCAAGGATATTACTGCTGACTTTGCTGGAGCTCTGGCCGGCCTGCGTTACAGCTTCTCCCCACCTTGGAGTCCCGGCAGTGTGCCAATACCTCCCCGAAGGGAAAAGCTTTAATGCAGCCCAGCTGCAACTCCAGGACAGTTGTAGGTGATATTCGCGGCCTTGGACATCCATGCACCATGAGGGTGTACTGTCCCCTAAGCACAGCAGAAGCTCCAGGGATCCCCGTCAGGATCCGCATTCCTCCCCGGAGGTGACACCTATAATGTAGCACAGCCAGAGCTGCAGCCTGGGCTTGCAGACGGACAATCCACATGGGAGGCATCCGCTCCCAGGGAAACACTAATGTTCTGCTGGCATGGGGGGCAATTTTTGGCCTTCCCCTGCAATTGTGTCCCAGCTCATCAAAATATCTGCCCAGACAGCCCATTCCCACCCACACCACCAACAATCCAGCCCCAGTCTCACCCACCCCACTGAGAGTGGGCCCTAATCATAGAATAAAAAAAAACAGTACTCACATAATGTTGCAGCTGCTCGCGTAGAAAAAGCTGTGAACAAAACAAAACATGTGTTACCTATGGTCACACCAACAAAAACAAATCAATACTTTCCAAGAATGCCCCTCCTTGCAAGCTATCCTTGGTGGTCTACTGATCTTCATCTACCCAGTGAAAACACATTTGCCCCTGCCTACGGGCAGATATCTGCCCCCAGGGAGGGCTGCATACGTGGCCCCCACACACTCCATTTGGGGTTGGGGGAGAAGCCCACCCCATAATGTCAGACAGGCCCCCAATGGATGGGAAAGTAGGGTTTGGGCACCCTGGGGCCAGATTGGCACACCAATGTGCCCCTCTGTGCCAAGGCAAGTTTGGTAAACAAAGAAAAAAAAATGAAAATGGCAGGCTGCACTTTGGGGGGGGGGGCTGAGGGGCACCCTACACTGCCAGGGAATTTTGTAATTTGAAGGTGGGTGCACCTCTCCACCCCCACCCCAATTAGAGGGGCGGCACATCTCATGTAGCCCTCGCTGGAGGCAGATAAGGGGGGGCTGTCCTGCACACCTACGGGAGGGCTGCATGACATGGCCGCCACTCAATTGTGGGTAGGGGTTAGGGGGGTTGCCACCCCTTCCCATTAGAAAATTCCCCATCGGTTTGGGGTGCCCCACAGCCTCCCTAAAATGCGATCCACCAGGGGGAGAGAGGGGAGAGGGCCACCAATAATTGTGGGACAGACCCCTAGTCGGTGGGACAGTAAGGTTTTGGCACCCTGGGGCCAATTTGACACACCAACGTGCCCCTCTGTGCCAAGACAAGTTTGGTAAACAAAGAAAAAAAGTGCAAATGGCAGGCTGCACTTTAGGGGGGCTGAGGGGAGCCCTAAACCGCCAAGCCATTTTCTAATGTAATGGGGTGACCCCCCCACACCAAATGCAGGGGGGCATCTCATCCAGCCCTCCCTGGGGGCGATAAGAGGGGGCATCTCATGCAGCCCTCCCTGGGGTCAGATGCTCCTTCCTAGAAGCAGATATCTGCTACAAGTGGTGCCCCCATTTCCCCTTGGAGTGAGCGGGAGAGGGCCACCCCCCCTTTTCCATAAAATAAATCCCTAGTGGCTAGTGGTCCCCACTCCCACCTACATTTCCCTTTTTTCTTTTTTTTCTTTTTTTTCATTTTTCCCCCCTCCCCTGGGGGCACATGATCAGCCATCTGCCCCCATGGGTCCCCTAACCTGCAGGTCCCACCCTTTGGGGGCCTGCACACTTATTCCTGGCACCCCCCCCCCAATAGGATGGGTGGCCATCTCATGTACTCCTGCCTGGTGCAGAAATCTGCATTTTTGGAATGGAAATGCACAAACATATACCAGGTCAGAACCTTATTAATATGAAGACAGAGATACTGTTACAGGTATCTCATGTATACTTTTACTTATCCAGGCCACTAAGAGCTGATCCTTTTATGGTTATTTGGGATAGCACGCATAAAGACAACATGCATGGTACTGGTCTTTTGGATTTTGGTGAGACTTAACAGAGTGTTTTATGACAATACTGTAGACAATAGGAACTCGCACGGGTCCTTTAGATCATTGGGTTCCAATTCGCACCCATAAATTGTCTCTTGCGATTACACGGCTATGTGTAGTAGGCCATTTAGAATAGGATTGTTTGTTCTTTCAGCTTTGCAACATTTGATATTGAGCCGATTTCATTTTTATCTAACAATTTACAGACATAGCGAGCAGGACAATCTGAATATTTGGTTGCAACAGACATTTTTGACTCATCTGATTGGTTCAACTGAAGACACACAGCATATACTTGATTCCTGGAACACATCTGTCCCTTAGGTATGCTCTGTTCATTTGGTTTTTCACTATTAGGACTATTGTCTTTTTGTAGACATCCACAATTCAGTTGCAACTCACAGTTGTATTTTTGATTGATTTGTAGATACAGTAAGTATTTGTGATGCCATCTTTGATGTCCTTGGTGTTAGTGTTAGCAGTGCACGGTGGCACGAGTTATGGTTGCTTATCTTACCATATTTGCCGAATTTCAGGGGGGTTTTGGTTTTACTTTAAACCATAACGTCCCTTTAACAATGTTTTTTTACTGAATTTGTTAGGTTTTTAGTAGCACAACTTAACCATAACGTCCCTGACTTTATATACATGTAACATAGAACATACTGAACCCCTAGCTAGTGATTTCGATGTCCGCGGACTACCGCCATGTCTGCGGACATATATCGAAAATCTGAGCGTGGTGAATGTAAATTTAAATAGTGTGCCCCATTTCCCCTTTGAGTTTGGCTCTGAAAAGAGCCGTTTTTTTAGAGTTTTTTTGCAGATGCTTGACAGACACCTGTTATTTTGTATTTTTTATTTTTTATTTTTCTTACTTTACTCCTAAAATCTTCACATAACCTTCTCCAAAGCAACCCTTACATTCCAAAACAGAACGGCATTTCCCATAAAAGATAAGGAAATGCCATCTTCTTTAAAATAAACAGCATTACTGGAATCAATATTCTCATTATTACAGAAGAACATACCAGCTCTAAGCATGAAGGCACACATGCCTCGGTTGATTACACACCTAGCATTGTTTTGCTGAGGAAACAAAAACTGAACTATTGTCCCATATTGCCCTAGGTACTAATCCATAAAAAATTACTTTGGCTTTTTGGAAGGATGTTCATTACTGCTTGAACCAAGTGTTCCAGATCTGCCAACAAAGTAGGGGCACTGACATAGCCCAAATGGAAAGCACCATTAATCCTGCCCATATCTTCACAAACTTGTACAATTCCCTGTACATTGCAATCAGGCACAGTGCTCCACACCACCTCCACTCCTTTAACATCAAAATTCTTTGCAACATGCCTGCATTGAGCATACTGTTGTAAACCATGCACAAACATATCTCCAAGCACCAACACCCTGACTTTCTCCACTTCTGCCATCTTCACTACACACAGTCTCTTTGAACACAAATCCACAACCTCAACATCTGATTGGCTGATCCCTACAGTCTTCTTTCCATGCTGAATTTGCTGGAAAACCCTGGATGTAGCACGCCCTGTCCGCGGACCGCATAACTCTTAGACAGCCCTTCTACCATTTCCACTTCATTCTCTGTGCCATTCCCTCATTGGATATAGCTAAGCAGGCACACAATACAGAGAACGTCCCCAGAACACCCCCATTTTGTTTATTTTCGAACATTTCAGGACACAGCGAGTGTTCTTAGAACACATTCAACTTGCCAGCGAACAATACGGACAACGTCCTCAGAACACCCCCATTTTCTTTATGTACGAACATTTCAGGACACCGCGAGTGTTCTTAGAACACTTTCAACTTGACACCATTCTGTTTATTTATGAACATTTCAGAAGAGCTGTGTTGTCTGCAGAAAAATCGAACACAACAAAAGTGTCTAGCACATAAAAAACAGAACATTGGCCTCCCCCACCCTCCCCAAACACTCTTACACACCAACACACTCCACTAAATACAATTTTTAATCCAAGTTTTGCCGCGCTGTCTGCGGTCGTCCGCGAATGCAAGATGGCTGGCGCCACAGAAAATCTGACATGCTTCACGCTCCACGCCGTCCAATCAGTGAAAACATTGCATGTCCGCGGACATCACGCAAGCTGCTCGGCCAATCAGGGTACTGGCCGCGGAGCGAACCGGGAAGTCTGTCCGCGGAGCGAACGGAGATATCACAATTTTTTTTGCCTTACATTTTGGTCATTTTTAAAAAAAACTACTGGACGGATTTACACCAAATTTGCAAAAGCACACTTTCAGGACCAAGCCCCCACTCCTGCCGCACATTTGGTGTAAATCCATCCAGCGGTTTGGGCTGTAGGCATGCGCAAAGTTTTTTCCCATTATGTCTATGGGAAAAAACAAAAGTTTTGGGACCCCCCCTATAACTTTGCCCCCCCCCGGACCAAACCTCTCCAAACTTTGCAAAAAAATTCAAAGTGGGCCATATACTTTTTTTGCAAAGTTTGGTGAGGATTCGTCCAGAGGGAGTGAAGTTATAAACCACCCAAAAAATGCTCTTCCTATGGAAACACCAACTTAACCATAACTACATGGACGCTACCACGTCCATGTAATATGGTTCCCATCATACTTTCACATGGTGACCAATAGGTGCTTGAAAACACCACACATTTTTGTAATTTTGAATTCTAAATTTAATCACTGGTTGATGATTATTGCACAAGCCCTAATTTTGAGAACAGTAACTTGACAATAACTTTTTTGACCTATGAAGATGTATCAAGATTGTTTCTGCATCATTTTCCCAAATGTTTTTCTTTTTCCACATCTGACCATGATGTTTCATTTCTCCGTTTGAAACTTCTTGTGTGGTATGTGCTTCTATTATCCCTTTCTCTATTATTTGTTTTGTATGTACACCTGTTACAATGTCATTGGATCAACACATTTTGATTGTAATATGACTCGTATTTCATGTTTATGGTTACTTTGACATTTTGCAGCCTTGAAAATGACCAATGGTTAACTAAGCCAAAAGGACTTCATATCTACTGTTCTCTGAAACCAAACCTTTTTAACTAATAAACTCATATGAGGGGCATTGAACGTGAGTTGCTATCTCAAAACAGAGTCCCACTACCTCTGAGGAGGTGCAGCTGATAGTTTGACTTCTTAGATGTGTCAGAAATGGAGGAGAGAAGGAAAGGGTGGAGTTGAAGATGAAACTGAGGTTCTTAGCCTAACAGGAAGGAGCAGGAAGAGGACCCAGTGTGGGAAGCCAGAGAGAGAGAGGAAAGGAAGAAGTGGGTGTCCCATTGAGGAGGATCTCAGTCTTACTGACATTAAGGCAGAGATCATTGGCAGCACACCATTCCTGAATTGCGGCCAGACAGTCTGGTATGAGAGAAGAAGCAGAGGTGGTGGAGGGGAACCTAAAAGAGAGCTGAGTGTCATCCGTATAACATTGAAAATTGGAACAGGCAGTAGCGATGCAGTGGCCAATACGTGCTAGGTAGTGGTTGAAGAGCCAGGGAGAGAGAGGTTGGACCACTGGGGAACACCACAAGTAGAGAGAAAGAGAGAAGAGAGGAAAGACTCCAGTTGGACCTGCGAGGGTTCATTCTTAAGAAAGGCCAGGGCCTGATCATTAATACAAAGGTTGTTGCGGAGATGATCGAGCAGGATGGCATGGTTGACCTTGTCAAAAGCAAAGGATAGATTGAGGAGAATGAGGACAGAAGGAAGATTAGAGTCAAGATTGGAGAGCAAGTCTTCACGGGTGTTCAGAAGAGCAGTTCCCGTGCCTCTGGCAGCTCTTAAGCCAGACTGGTGGTCTTGGAGGCAACCTACAGAGTCACGATGTAGATTAAACTGGGAGATGGCCAGCTTTTCCAAGAGTTAACCCAGGAAAGGAGTGATGGAGATCGAGCGATAGTTAGCCCGAGATGAAGGATCGGCCGAGGACTTCTTTAGAATGGGTGTACAAGAGAGTGTTTAAAGGGGGAGGGGCAGTTCCAGTGGCAATGGAGTGATTGCATAAAATGGCCAAGACTGGAGCAAGGTTGTCGATGTTGTCCTTCAGGGGAGAAGCTGCTTTGATGAGACTTTCATAGATTGGACTTGAACTAGAAATATTGTCAGAAGTGAATAGGGGAAAGGAGGTGAAAGGAGGAGGAGAGACAGCCTCAGGTGGGCCAGGAGTGGTAGAAGAAGAGGAAGAGGAGGTAGAGGAAGAGAGGGTGGACCAGATGTCCTAAGCTTTAGTAGTGAAATGAGAGGCCAAGGCCGTGCAGAGGGCCTGGGAGGGAACAAGTGAGGTAGAGACTGCAGCAAGATTGGCCTGCTCCTTGCAGATTTTGAAAAGGTTGGCCACGTTGTTAGATGCTGCAGAGAGGCGGGCTTGGATGTATGCTCTCTTCTTAGAGAGGAAAGAGAGTCTGTACTGCCTTTAGAGCAGGCGGCAGGCCAGTATGCCATTGGGGTACGCCCCATGCCCTCCATTTCCTCTCCGCCTCCCTACACTTGCACTTAAAAGCGGCGAGATTGGTATTGTACCAAGAGTTGCTCTTGGGTTTGAGCTTCAAGCTGATCCTCATGACAGCGGCAAGAACATCCAGAGTACTAGAGATAGAGAGATGAAGGTTAGAGAGGGCTGTTTCAGCGTGTGAGTTAGCCAAAGGTGCAGGAAGGAAACAGAAAATAGTGGCAAAAGCATTAACTGACACACGCTTCATGGGTCGGATGACCGAGAAGGTAGGGGACAGTGCTGGGGTTGACTTGACCTGTGGGGAAGAGAGAGTGGTGGGAAGAAAGGAGAAAGTGATCACTCCAAGAGAGAGGAGTGGTGAGAGGGTTAGAGAAAGGAGGTCTGAGGAGATCAGAACATCCAGGGTATGCCCGGAAGAGTGAGTCGAGCGAGAGGGAAGAATATATAGAGAGATAATTGCAGTGGTTGCTAAAGAATCCTGAAGAAGGTCTGGTAGCATCCAGGTGGATGTTCAATTCTCCAAGGATAAGTTGAGAGGTAGAGGCAAGGAGTGAGGAGGGGAGGTCAGCCCACTCAGAGAGGACACTGGAGCTGTCCTTAGCCTCTGGTCCTTTGCCAAGGGGCTGAAACAGGAGGAGTGCCTTGGGTGGCCGATTCAAAGGGCCCACCAACCAATGGGAGCACGGTGGGAGCGAGGGAGGGGGTGGAAACAAACAAGGAAGTGACCGGAAGAAAGGGAGGAGGAACGGGCACAAACGCGCTTCTGCGCGAGAATACAACTTTTACAAATGCACAATTTACTGTGCCATGGAGCATCTGTCCCCAGCACCGGAGAAGTTGATGTTGGTGTTGCCTGATGATGGTGGGGATGGCTTGTAAGGACAGAGGGAGAAACACATGTGGATGCATGCTTACCTGCTGTCTGAGCAGGGGTTTGGGCTCTGGGTCCTCCTGGTCCAAACAGGAATTGCCCTTTTCTTCATCTGCCTTTCAATTTGGACACCCGGGCGAGAGATGCCCTTGATCTAATAGTTAAGAGCAGAAAGGAAGAGGCAGGGCTAAGAAGTTGGTGGTGCTTAGGCCAGGTGGCGTTGATCTACTTGCACCTGCTCCCCATATGCAAAGGAAAAGAGGTTAGAGGGCTGCTTAAGTAGGGGAAAAGAGAAACAACTAGGAAGGCACCAACAGTTTAAAGTGATTGACAGGTGGGCAGGGCTTAGGCCAGGTTACCTAGATCCACTTGCACCTGCTACCCATCTGCAAAGGAAAAGAGGCTGGAGGGCTGCTTAAGTAGGGAAAAAGAGCGACAACCAGGAAGCCCCCAACAGATTAAAGTGAGTGACAGGTGTGAGGAGGTTAGGCCAGATGACCTAGATCCACTTGCTCCTGCTTCCCATCTCTATTTTAAATCCTTGATTTCACCTTTGATTGCGCACAACTGAGTATTAAAATTACACACATTTTCATCAAATGATCACATGGTTAATACCTGGTCATTATGTGGTGAAATCCTAGTCTAACTTGTGTCCATCAAGGAGGTGTTAATCGCTTCCGTTAGACCCACCATAGAAACATCACAATAGCCCATTTCATTGGACATTTCCAAAAGGATACGTGTGTGCCTTTGGACTTCACTCTTTAGGAGTTCAGGACAGAACTCAGCGCCGCCAGTGGGGACTCAGAGGAGCCTTCTCTATTAGCGGGGCTTAAATCATCCAGACTCTGAGCAATAGCCCATCTAGTATTCACTGACTCTTTCACAATGTGTCTCAATATCTGTTAGAGATAACACTGATTCTCCTGCGTCTTCTACTAAGTATTTATTTTGATTTGGCAATTCTCCCTTATGGTACCACAATGGTCTAACGGGAGCAGAAACCTTGGTGTCAGCCTCTCCTAGACTGCGTACTCTTTTCGACAAGATTTGTTATTGTTCTTTTAGTGGATGATGTTGAAAGCGTGCATTCCAAAGTATTTTTAAGTAGATCCCCCAGGGGTCAGATTTGCAGAGGCGATTTGGGGGGTTGTACCTGACTATGTTCTTTCTGATGAGAGATATAATGCTTCGGCCCAACTGCGACCATCCGGCCTATTCACATGAGTAAGTGTCCTAGGACAATCCAAGCATTGTGTTCTGTCCTTCTAGGTGGCAGCTGCACTTTGGAAAGGTGCATCCAGGAAACAACTGACCATCAAGTGCAGACTCTGGCTGCATTTTTGGATTCTTACTTTGCTAAATCCACATACTATTGCTATCAGTGCTTGCTTGATATTGGCCCACTAGCCAAATGGCTGTGATAAATTGCAACAAAATCTACTAATCGCCTAAGCTTATGAAATGGATAACCATGAAATTACTCTAGAGTCAAGCACGCATTCAGGTGGTGACTGCGGGGTGATTGATACCCTTTGAGCCACTGACAAGTTATCCTTCTGACCATGCATACTGCTCTTAAACAAAAAACATTTTCAATTCCACTCCTACTGTGGATGGGATCAGGGAAGCACCAGGAAAAAACCCTACTCTGTTTAACATTTAACAAACATTACTTCTCACCAGTACTCCTGACATGTATTTAACTCCAGAATAGCACACCTTAATACGTGTACTATACCATGCTTACACCAGACTCTGACTGAAACAACACATAAGCAAGCAATATGAACACATAAGGGAAAATTTCCCGGAATGATTAAACAGTACACATGGCCCGTAGGGCAGCGTTAGCAACGTACAACATAGATGAACTTCCCTTAGTTTCATTCACTAGTGAAAAGTTCTTGTCAATCTGCAATACATCCTGAATGACCCAAATGCACGGTTTAGAATGTTCGTGTACCACATGCATAACAAGGACACTTAGTTTTGTTCCTAACGTGTTAAACAAAAGGAAATGTGGGCTTTACGTATCTTAGATCTGGGGGCCCCTCAGGACCTCCCAGTCAAAAATTGAATAGCTGTACAATCATTTCAAGCCGTTTTGCAAATATTGCCCTCATGAGTACTTATCTTGAGTCTGGGAAGCCCCGAGGGATTTCCCATTAGAGACTGGAGGAAGGAAGCTATGCTTCGTTGGAAAAGCAGAGAGAAGAATGCGCGCAGGCATAAGTTGAAAGCAGAAAGAGTGAAAGAAAAGCAGGAGGAGGAGTGGGATGAGAGTTTGAGAAAATTAGACAGACGTGGTCAGTTGAATATAGACAAGATATATCCACAACAAGAGCTGCATTCATCAGATGAGTTAATAAGCAAAACACTAGCTGAAACAAGGCGTGAGCGCCCAACAAGAGAGACTAAGAAGATTGCACCACTGACTATTGCTCAGCCCCCTTCAGTTGCTCAGTCCCTCCCTATTGTTCAGATCCCAGCACAGCCACAGATCATACAACCAGCGCCTCCCATTAGCCAGCCAGCACTGCAGCAGTTACTTCCCGTTCCCATTGTACCATCTGCACCTCCGTCTCAAGAGATTGCTTCTGTCCCATCTGCACCTCCACCTATTGAACTTGAACTCACTGAAAGAAGAGAGGGGACGGGACAAAGTGAATTCACTAGAGTGACCCGTAGTGCGATTAGCAAGGAGAGAAAATGGGAGTTGCAAGAACAGGTAGAGATGTATATAGACGGGAATGATGAAACGTCGATGCTAGCTTCTATGTATGATTTCAGGAGGAGCAATGAAAGAAAGGTATTGTTGGAATGCATGGGGGAATATTTAACGAGGAGATGGAAGCAGTTAATTGGGAGGGTACCGCTGTAGAAGTTGTTGGATTTGAATGCGTTGGCACATTGTAGAGAGAGATGAAGAAATCAGAGTGAGTGGAAAAGAGGAAAGGGTGGAAACATTTTTGATGAATTTTTGTCCAAACCTTTGCCAGGAGAATTGAGTAAAGTGCCAACTTGCATATGGGCATTGAATGACAATGTTGTGGGATGCTTGAAAATAGAGCCAGTAAAAATTGTTCTTAAAGAGGGAGTAACGCTACCACGTATTCCACAGTATAAAATTTCAGCAGAGGGAGAGAAAGGATGGAAAAGTATTGTTTCAGATTTGGTAAAACTAGGGTTGATTGAAGAGATTACAGGCAGTTCATGTAACAACCCCATTCTCCCAGTGTATAAGTAAGGAGGTAATGAAGTACCATATCGTTTCATAATTGATCAGCCTGCATTAAACCAAGTGGTAGATCTTCAATTCCCATTGATCCCAGACGTCACCACGATTTTGATAATCATTCCCGCCTCGGCAGAGTACTTTAGTGTTATAGACTTGAAGAATGCCTTCTTCAGCATTCCAGTACATAAGAAAGCAGATACCTGTTTGCTTTTACATTAGGAGGACGATCATTCACATTCACGCGCATCTCACAGGCCTACACAGAGAGTCAGAGTATTTACAGCAGGGCATTGAAAGAACAGCTAGATATGCTAGAATTACTGGCAGGTTGTGTATTGTTACAATATATAGATGATCTATTGATCGCTGCTGATACAGAGGAGATTAGTAAAAAAAATACTGTTTCATTGTTGTCACACGTAGCAGCACATGGCCACACAAGAGCCGCTAACAGAAGGCAAGAGGCGAAAGTTAAAAACAAAATGGCTATTTCAATCACATCAAAATGGCCGCACTTCTGTTGCTAGTCCAAAAATGCACATAGACTGCAACAGAAAGTCTGAGGATTTTGCAGTGTTGTTAGCACAGACTATTACCAGAGGAGAAGGTCAGATAGAATCTCCTATCAGAGCTTACTTGACAGAACACAAAACACTTGACATGCTGCACACCGAGTGTTTAAAAAATTGGCCCCTCCTACAGCAGGCAATGGCAATGGAGAACAGACCGTCTAGCCATCTGTAGTGAGACAAAACACTTGACACACTCCACACCTCTACGCTTGGGGATGCAGTGTTTAATGAGTTGGCCCCTTCTCCATCAGGCAATGGCACTGGAAAACAGACCCTCTAGCAGTCTGTAGTGAGACAAAACACTCGACTGAGTAGGCTGAAAATACCATAAAAAAACATATATGTAGTTCACTAAAACAGAAACACAGCAGCAATGGATGGCCATCTTTTTTAAAATGGAAGCTATGTTATGTTTCTAAGTAAATGAAAGGCCTCAAGGTTTCACAAGAGTTCAAACCGCTGAAATAACAAAATGAAGATCCTTGCAGAGCTCAGACAGTAGCTTGTAGCTTGAGCCAAGGCTAATGAGAATTCACAGAGGTTTTCAGTGCCAGATAGAAGACACAAGATAGGTATTCCCAGTATACAAATGGTATTCTTCCAAATTAATCAAAGTCTGGAAAAATACAACTGACAATTGTGAGCCAGATGCAGGATTATTATACACAAAAAAACCCCTTGAAGAATACGCTCAAGAGAGTCCCTAGAGGTAGAGGCCATTTGTCCAAAATACTCAGAAATGTTGGGTGAATTATTTCCAAATGCCTTCCTTACACATGTAGCCCATGATTGAAAAACACTGTGCATTCATTAGCAAGGAACACAGATAGTACACCTGCCTCACTCCTTATGCATATTCCCAGAAACAAGGTGCCACACAAGGTTAACTAAAAAGGCAATCATCACCCTGGCTCATGGCCTAGGGATGGGGGATGATATTTTCTTGAATTATATACAAGCAGCCCCTGGATCTCTCTCCCCTTCCTCCCATTTGGCTTATGCCTTGATGACCTGTCAGTTGCCCAAGGTTGGCAAGGGTAAAGCCAACCAATCAAAACCC
Organism: Ambystoma mexicanum; assembly: GCF_040938575.1. NCBI lineage: Eukaryota > Metazoa > Chordata > Amphibia > Caudata > Ambystomatidae > Ambystoma > Ambystoma mexicanum. The sequence goes on from NC_090923.1 coordinate 398,850,762, forward strand.
CTGGTGATTATCCACCCATTACATTTTGTGCCAACCAATGATCTATTGCAAAGGTGATGTATTTTTGTGTTATCAATTTAGAGGTGGTCTTGATAATCCACCCATTACATATTGTGCCAACCAATGATCTATTGCAAAGGTGATGTATTTTTTGTGTTATCAATTTAGAGGTGGTCTCAAGAGGAACATTCACTTAAAAATGAACCAATTAAAGGTTTAACATGTAAAGAATATATATGTATTACTAATATTATCCTATAACCTTACCCCATAGGTTTTGTATTGTGATGTGGTCATTCTGATGTGTTTTTGGTATAAAAAGTATTGTTTTGTGTGAGAGCTCAGAGCTGCAACACTTTTGTTTGTCTGCTGTTGGTTCTTTATTTTGGTTGTTAATAAAGCTAGGTTTTGTCTTTCATTTTCTCTATTTCCATTTTTGTGAACAGACATTCTGGCTCCTGATCCTCTTCACACATCTGGGTTTTCGAGGCCATCATTATAGATGGTAGCAGAGTTGATGGTTGGCTAGGGAAGTCAGATTATTAAGGACTCCCTGCCATGGTCTGAAGACTACGAAGTGACCTGTGGGCTGTGGTATCACATGTGCACAGAGAGTGGTCGATGGGAGCCCCCTTGGAGTAAATTTGTCTCCGGTCCCCTCACGGCACCCCATAGGGCAGAGGGCAGCCGGCTGATTGGCGGAGAATTAACACCAAAGACCCTCAGCTGATCCACTAATGTAAGTATAACATCAGCCTGGCAAAACTAAGAGATGTGTGTATATATTGGTGCATATTGTAATGAAGTAAAAAAGATTGAAGATGAGATAGCTTCTGACAAGGTCAGGAAAGATTTCGCAGTACACCCTCTGACGGGGTAATAATAAGGAGATAGCGTCTGACATGGGTCAGGAAAGACTGCTTTGTACACCTCTTTACGGGGTAATGATAATAAGAGAATAATCCCTCACCCGGAGTTAGTAAAACAGGTGTATTATATTGCATTTATTTCTGTAGTGATTGCTGGCGCCTGCCTTGTATTGTAAGGCAGTTTAGGTTTTATTAAAAGTATATTGTTGTGTATATTGGTGTATATTGTGGAGGTTGTGATGTGGACCAAAGGGTGTGGTCCGGTGCAGAAGCAGTGAATTGATGCTGATCGTGGTGAGAGCAGCGTATGTGGTGTCGCTTGGGAGCATTAGGTGACAAAGAAGGTGTGTTTTTTGGGAGTGATGCAAAGCACCAAGTGTAAGAGGAGTATTGTTGGAGTGGAGCGTGAGAGGGAGGAACAAGAGTGAGTTAACATTTGAAATAGAGGTTTTGGTAAGTATTGTTCATTTAGCTGTAACGCATCATTATGTGACACACTCCCATTAATCAAGTATGTAAAGCATTACCCCGATACAAGGGCAAAATCATTAATCATCACACCCAATGGGTGCAGGGCACTCGGACAAATGTTTATGCCTTGGCCACAAGAAGGCACTTATTTGAAATCAGTGCTGCAACACATGACAACATACTTACACGCCGCATAGAAAGGAAAACAGTCACAGAATAGACTAGCAATTTTGGAACTATGGAAAGTGCACTGAAGTGGGAGAATGGAAGAACAGGCTCCCGCCCTTCCCCCCTCGTGCTTGGCCTAGAGGATCACGGCCCAGACACCCGCCACGAGAGGAGTTTGCCCATCTACCAGACGATCAAATACCCTGGTACAGGAACATACGGATGTGCCCACCAGCCTGCCCTGCACATGCCGACACCTGCGGCATGGATGGACTCGACTGAACCATCCAGCACTAAATCAACACGTCGTTAGAGATGCCATGACGACCTAGCCAACGGTTAGCGCACCTGTGCAAACATGCACACCGGACACTCCCACACCAATCCACACGAAGAATATACTCAGTGCTATGACGTAGGCGACAGACATACTCACGGACGTGCATCTTTATTATTTTCCACATAGGCTCTCAAAATGCAGAAACGCAAGACGCATCATGAACTTATCTAAAAAAGGCTTGCTCACGCTTCTTCTAAGAACCATGTACCATAATGAAGAATATAACGGAGACACGATACTGAGGATAGGGCAATATGATACCATAACCTAAAGCGCTCTGCATCAAACGGTTCCACCTATGCACCAGGCCCAAGTAGGCCGCAAGCAAAAGCTTCCATGAACATTGAATGAGCAAGAGCTCGGTTGCTGACCCTGCAGAATGAGCCCGGCAAAAGCACACCGCCAAGGGCACGATGTTGCAATCTCGCACGCCGCAAGCCAACGCCAAGGTCGCACCTGCAAGATAAACCAGGCACACAGTGGGAAAAACAATATTAATTGTGCTAAATTTTGCCTCAAACACGGTCCCACCTCACGTGACAAAGCCAAACCTGACAGGATGCCAAGCCCAGGAGGAAGGATACGCCTGAATCCCACGTTTTAAGACACAGGCAGATACAATTAAAAGACTCATTGGACATCTGCAGCAGTGGGAGTAGTCGACCTCCCAACATATGAATAAATCCTCACATTGTTTACACCTACCCATAGTAAAACATTGTTGCAAATGACAGGTGCACCGCGAGCTGAGAACAGCGATAGTCTCAGACTGGGGGGCTCGCGAGCGGACCAATCAGAACATGGGGCTCTTATCACTGACGCCATTAACATTGACCAATCCTCAGAGGTCTTCATGTAACAATTTTCATGTATCAAATTGAAGGGACAGCCCAAGTATATCACCTGACTAACCCTCAACCACTAACATCGTTCTCTATATGTATGCTATACTAACCCTACCACTCGAGTAACCAATCCAGAGTGGAAATAGGTTTTTTGCTAAACTTTGTAAGGTGACGCAAGTAGCGCGTCATACTAAGGTAAAAAGGGCCTGCGAGCCCCACGATTGTGTGTGTGTCAGGACGGACGCGTACGCACCTTGACCCATCCCTGCCGTTTTGTCTAATAAACAGCAGAGTCACCTTGCTTCTTGCGTGTGTCTCATACTCTATCTCTTTTGGGATATACGGGAGGAGTTGGGGCCTCCCTGCCCGGAGGTCTGCGGACGGCCCGGCCGACCCCGGCAGAATTTCCCCCCGACAGTATGGAGACAAGACAGAGGAACTGCCTGTGAAATAATTGATACTTAATCAGCATGACGAAGGGGCGACAGCACCCACAGCTCCTCCTTCTTCTACCCATAGTAGCAATCTGTCCATGAAGCAGAGGGATTCTATCCATTACGAGAATTAAAAGCTGCAGCAGGATACACTAACCCCACATATGTGCTCCCCACGTATAGTGTAAAGGGAAAAAGAAAGGAAAAGAGAGTAAGAGAGGAACACAGAGTAATGATTAGAGATAGAAAGAAGCAAGGAAAGAAGATGAAAAGGAATAGATCTGCGTATCATGGAATGTATGCTCTTAGACAGAGAGGAAGATAGGAGACAAGAACTTAGGGAAAGAGAAAATAGTTTAGAAAGACACTGCAAATAAGTGGATGAGATACTTAAAACCATACTTGATATGGTAAGTAATATAATGGGGAACAAATGAGGGTCTCTGCAAGATGCGGGAAGGAATGTATTGCAAGAGGTAATGAGTGGAACAGATATAACGAGTACCCTCAAAAGACCAGACTTTGAGAACATGGAGGATGATGAAGGAAATAAGAGTGATGAGTAGATGAGAAGAGAGAGGAAGAAGAAGATGAGGAGGCCGCACAAGCCCTTTCTGAAAGCCTGTGGTCAATGAAAGAGAAAGGAAATAGTTTAGTAGTGAGAACCAGCATGACAGATGTGGTTACAAAGACAAAGTGTGTATCTGCCCTTGGACATAGGGTAGGGTTTACACAGTTCCCTTTTTTAGATAAATAGGGTGGGCCACCACAGTGTGTTCCGTGGCAGCAAATGGACAAAAATAATTTGGTTGGCAAGCTACCAACATTGACATGAGGAGTGGGTAAATGGATCCATGAACTAGAAAGAATGACTTCAGCAGTGGGTGACATAAAAAAGCTTGCTTGCTGCTATATCAGGTGAATGGGCAGATGAAATTTGGAAATGGATGGGCTATCCTGGAGTGACAGCACAGAGGACTATTCATGATGCTGTACCTTTTAATAATTATCGAGCAGATGTATGGAGAGCAATCAGATTTCAGTACCCAGTTTTGTCAGACATGACTGCAATTATGACTCGGTAGATGTGCGACGATGAAGATCTGACCACTTTTATTAAAGAGATTCAGGAAAAGTGGCGCCTAGAAATGAGAGAACCGTGGGACAAACATATAACTATTTTTGAGCAAATATAATGCATGGGACTGCCTGAGGTAGTGCACAGACAATTGGAAAAGGTTGTTGGGATGCAACCGAAGCCATGGACAGATTCAAGTGGAAATAGTTCATCATTGACAGTTAAAATAAGAGAAAGACAGAAATAAAGTTGAGGAGAGGAAGATGGAGGAAGTTAGTTCAGAAAAAAGGTGTTCACGTTTTCAGTTGAAGGGGAACTATTGACAAGTGGATTAGAAGGGCTATATATATATGGAGCACAGCAGGTACAACCAACAGCTAATGGGAACTTTGCAGGAAGGGGAGTATATAATTATTTTCCATGAGGGCGAGGGTTTGCACCCAGAGGCAGAGGGTTCAGACTTCAGGCCCCACAAGGAGGAGGATGTAATGGAGGGAAACCTAGGTTTGGACGACAGACACATCAATGTTGGTCATGTGACAAGATGAGACACATTTCATGTTTTTGTAAAAGCAGGTGAGAGATGCAACAGAATTGTCCAGCAGCTGATCCAAGTGAGGGGAACATATATCCCCTACTGTATAGCATAGAGCCACATGAATTATTCCCAAGATCACACAGAGTGTAATACACAAGGAACACAAATGCAACCCAAACAGCAAAAAATATTGACTCAAATGTAACAAGCACTAATGCAAGCACAGCAAGTGTCACTGCAGATGCAGCAGCCACCATTACAAATGCAAGCACCAACACAACAGAATACAGTGGCACAATAGAACGCAAATGTACTGCTAAAAACACCCACACCTAGAATAGGTGACTTGATGTGTTCCATCCTGTTAGTGATACCAGACCCACAATAGGAACTAATAGTCAGAGTAACCATAGGTGACCAAGCAGGTTCCTACCTTGTAGATATGGGGGTGACTCGATACTCTGTTAGAGAACGAAAGTTCCCAATGTCATGCATTGCCATGAACGTACAAGGATTTACTGGTGTGACAACTACAATTCCTTTTACAGAGGCTTCACCTATCACCATTTGGAACCATGACATGTCTATGCCACTCTTGTACTGTCACAAGATACCAGTTAACATATTGGGGAAAGATTTGATGAGCAAATGGAATATGCCAATATCATTCACTGTCTAGGAACTCATTAATTCTTCCACAGGGATTAATTATGTTAATGCACAAGCATCCATAACTGCATTCAATCACAATAAAGCACAAAGTGGCATAATATTACACCCGGAGGTATTCTTTTATTGGGTGCTCATACTGGACAGAATATTATGGTTGCCTAAAACATTTTTGTACAGACCAGAAGTACCCATGGACGAGGAGGAAGGCCAATTGATTTTGTATGGCGTTGATGAGGAAGGAATAAACTGGAGAACGGTGACAGCTCTTGATGAAGGATACAGAGTGTCTAATTTTACAGACAGAGACTTGTTCACAGACGATGACTCAGATAACAAAGTAATGTTCAAAATAAGTATTATGCTCCAGCTAAAACCTTAAAACAGAGAAATACCCTAGAGAATGTCACTGATAAAAAAGATACTGGGCCTCAGTAACTCAGCCGATGCTGCTGGTGGGTTGCCGCCAGACTTGCAACATTTTCCGGTGCCCAGCTTAGTGGAAATACCGGGAGATTATGACCGCGGTGTTCCTGGAAGTCAGGTGCAGGAAAATAGTTAATCCCCATTCCCATTGAGTCAATGCGAATGGGATGACGGAAGCACTGGCATCGTTAATAAAGATTGCAGAGCTTCCGTGAAAGTCTGCAGGCAGTTGCCATTCTGCCCCCCAGGTCTGACACTGGCGGGCAGGACCACACACGCCTACAGCCTTGTAGTGTGCGTGTCCGGTAACAACGGTGCTGTTAGGCTTACTGGCACCATTGTAACCGGACCGGTACACTTGTAATGAGGCCCACTGTCTTTTCTCCAGTCAGATTTGGCACATGTTCTAAGCACATTGTGGTCCAGCACTCCATATGATGTTGTTCTATTACAAGGAGTAGGAGTACTCAAAATAAAATTGAAGCAAGGAGGTATTTTACAGTGGGTCAGACAAAATACAATGTCAAATCAAGCAGATGAAGGCATTCATGACACCAATGTTCCCCTGATGCGCAATGGATAATGGTGCCGTTAGAATCCCCATGTAACACAGCTGAGTGCCAAGTGAAAAAAAAGCAACAGGTGGGTCTTGGAGATTTATTCATGATTTACGCCCCCTGAACAATTGAGGCCCAGTTCCCATTGGTCCGGAACCCAGCCACAATATTGTGTAACATCCCATCAAAAGCAAAATATTTTGCGGTGATTGATTTAAAGATTGCTTTCTTTTCGATTCCGCTTCATGAGGAGACCCAGTTTTGGACCTTGTTTACCTATTGTGGGATAAAGAAAAAACAAACTTGTTTGCCGTAGGGGTCTTGTTAGGTCTTCTACAAAGTGCTTAATATGGACCTAGGAAACCTGCAGCTTGACAACACAGTAATATAATATGTTGACAACACTTTTGTGTGCAGCGAAACGAAGGAAGAGCACAGGAGAGACTCAGTACAGCTGATGACATTATTGGTGGAGAAAAGGTTACAAAGTTGACAAGGAGAAAACACCATATTGCCATGAAGAAGTCCTATACAGCTAATATCACAGGAAGGCAATAGGGTGACACCTGAAAGAGAAGAAGCAATAATGAAAGTCAGAAACAGTTAAGGGATTACAACAATTATTAGGCCTTTGTAACTATTGCAGGGCAAGGATGTTTGATTATAGAACATATGAAAATCTACTGTTAAAAGGGCTTTAAAAGTGACAGAAAGAAAACAGTGACACTGCCAGCGAAACGATAGATGCCTTTGATGAACTGAAGCTGGAAATCATCATGGCACCCGTATTAGGGAGCCCTGATTATAATGAAGAATTATTTTTATTTTCCCATTCAAACAGGCTAGTAATGACAGCTGCACTTCAACAAAAGACTAACATGGGACACAAAACACTAGCATTTTGAAGTTGGATCCTAGATTCAGCAATTAGAGGCTATTACCCTTCTGAACAAGCGTTGGCAGCAGCAGCCTTCGTGATTGAGAAATTTGCCATCATAACAATGGGTTGTGTTAGGCAGAATCATGTGCAGTACTCTTTGGGAACACCACTCACAATTAAGACTACAAGTGCAAGTACAAATTCACCTTTGGTACAACCCTGTACTACACAGTAAAGTGGTAGCGATGGCTGAACAGCCAGACTTATCTCAAGATTAAAGTGAGCAGTATCAGAAGTTACACAATGGACAGCAAATACTATGGTTCAAACAAACACTGATTAAAGGTTGCTGAGTAAAAGAATATACAGTTATTTACACCATCAGTTAGAACACAGTTCACTATTATAAAGTAGCAGAAAATCACATTCTTGATACACTACACAACACCCAATCAAGTCTGGACAAGTTAAGCTCAAAATGAAGTGTGAGCAAAATGCCACTCCAGTAATTTTAAAGGGGAGGAAAGACAAGGCTATTCAAAATCAACAACACCAACAAGTGATAGGCAGGGTAATCTAGAAAAGGCTTACTAAAACTAGGATTCAAATCAATAGGTCTGGCCAATGTTAATGGTTCAGAGTCTTTGCAGAGGATCACACAGTTCAGAGTATTTCACGGTTAAGTCTTTTCCAAGAGTTCAAAACGAAGTTGGTTGGAGAAAGTTATTCAAAAGAGTAGGGAAGGACAAGGCTTTCGGAGAGGTGAAAGATTTAAAACACTTTCACCGTGGTCGGATGGAACAAATGACCGGAATGGCACAGTACCTTCAAAGAAGAAGAATGCTGTAGCTGAGGTGGTGGTTCCCTGCAGTTCCTGCAGGCTCACGGTTCCTGAAGCGACTGTCGTACTGACATGAAGGAGGAAGACTGGGTGGTCCTGCACTGCCCAGGGAAGAAGCCAGCAGCCGAGCAAAACATTGAATAAAAGGTGCACTCCTTAAAACCAAAACAGGTTGTGCACTCCTTAAAACCAAAACAGGTTACTCTCCAGCTGGCAAACCGGTTCACTGCAGCGATGCACAGCAAATTGGACCAGGGAGAGGACCGGTGTCTGGCATTTGGCAAGCTGATTAGCCACACCAAGCTCAAGGGAAGAGGATTCCTTGAAGATCTTCTCTGTCGTCAGAGTTTTGGGCGATTCGGACCTGCAGCAGGACTTCACTGGGTTGTCCAGTATTTGCAGCAGTCGTCTTCCTTCAGCTCCTCGTTGGTTCTCTCGTTCCAGTGGTGACTCTGCCTTTCAAGTCCCAGAGACCTGCTTTTAAGCAGTTTTCCCCCATTCACACACCCTGACTGTTAATCACACAGCAGGGTGGCTATCCTGGCAGGACAACCACCTAGCCAAGACTTGGGTCTCCAAAAAGTGCAATAAACATCTCTTTGATGGCCATCTTGACAAATTGGAAATTCACTCAGTGAGAACAATCAGCAACATTGTCAAAATGTAGTGATAATGTCTCTAATATTAACTTTCAACTTGAATCAGTGAGAGGAGATATTATTGACCTAAATGACCTTCTTCCTTTTAGGGACCAAGAGGCAGAAGCTATTACTATGCAAGTAGACCTCGGGGAAAGTGATAGCTATGACTCCTCGTGTTGGAAATGGCAACCTCTTCTTCTACCCCGAAAATTAATCCATAGTCTCAGTAAATGTTGAGAAAAATAAGGGAAAGTAAAAGAAGCCCAAACAAGTACTGGAGGCCGTAAACTGAAATACAAAGATCAGAGCACAAAGATGCATATTCTTAAGCTGTATGCAATACCCACAATTTGGCTACGACAATTGAACATAGAAGATGGCTAATATGTGTTAAATCATGGCACTATATTGTCAATCATGAGGGAAATCCCTGACTTAGTTTTGTTTTCCTCCCATGATATTGAATATTTATGTTTTCCCTATGAAGCCTCTACTCATAAAGTAGAAGTAGCATTAAAGACCAGGATGGGTGCCAGTGGAATGCTGAACACTGTTACTGAATTCAGAAAATTCGTAATAGAGATCTCGACTACCTTGCCAGATTACCAGTTCTTCAAATTGAATAATGGATCTGAGGTTGCTGAAATGGTATCAAGTCCAATGGTAGACACGCAATGTGCACAAGAGTACCAGTGCAGACAGAGCTGGGAGTGAGGGAAAGAGGTGAAAACAGCTCCTTATCAGATACTAAGACTATGAACGGGTCTCTATTGCTGGACAGCCTGACAGATATTTCAGAAGTTGTATTAGGGTGAGGATTTGATCTAGTGACGGAACGGACACATTTTTTATATGCTGGAACATACAGGGTTCTAGCTCTTTCAGGAGCAAAGCCATGAGTGAGTTCATCTTTCGCACACCATGACCTGATCCTCTTTCAAGAAACCTGGCTTCACGAGAGTTGCAAGTTCGATGACATTAAGATCATAGAACAACTGGCTATCTGTCCTAATGGTGGTAGTCCATCGGGTGGCTTATTAATAGCGTCCTGTGATTCGTATACTAAATGTAGAACTTAATAGTTTAGAGTTGCAAGGAATTAGGAATTCAAATTCTCCTGCAGTGGACTCCTATAAAATCGTCTGATTGTAATACTTTGCCGTTTCAAGTGAATTGCATAGGAATCCTTATCCTTACCACCAGCATTACAATCTTTATGGTGGTAAGGCACACACATTTGTCAGGTGGAGCGTAAAATGAGAACGGACCAAGTCGGGGTCCTTTTCAAATGTATGCTAATTGCATGCAGTGAACTACCAAACCTTACACATATTAGTTGCTGCTCCACATCATGCAATGTTTAACACTCCCAAAGTGGAGTGTAATTACAAAGATTAAATGAAGGCAAAATTACCTTCACTGTTCACTTTTATTCTCCACTTTGTAAGAAACAAAATGCAGCATGCAAATTAAGCTTTGCAGTTGGCAATTTAAAATGGATTTCCATGTAATTTGTCTTCTCTGCACCATCCTTGGCCTTTACGCCGACCTGAAAATCTAATGCTTGCTTAAATCCATAGGCAGAGCAGTAGCAGCAAATTCTATATGGCCCCGCTATGCTGGAAAGTCACACAAATGAGATGAAGTGGAAAATTAAGTGTGAAGGCACTGTTACAGGTTCATTTTGTTTTCTGCTCATTACACAATGATTCCCAGCGTGTCCACCCGCTCCCCAACTCGATCTGACAAAGGAAGCACAATGAGGCACAATGAGGCATAATGAGAAAAATAACACACACGTATTGTTACATTACACATTGTCGTTATCGTATTTATCGTATTTAAAGATAGCCAGCATAATAAATACAGATTATGATAAAATGTCAATTAATTGGTTATAGTTATGATATGAAGGATGCAAAGTATCATGCTGTGTGAAGTCTTTAAAAAACAGCAGACTCTCACCTTGTGTGAGACAAGCTATTTGGCACATATTGAGATTTTGGCTGTTTTCATAGCATGCATTTGTAAAGTCTGCACTTTGTTTGTGCAGTTCAGTTCGAAGTCGACCAATTACATAGGCATTACACATGTATGTGTATTTGTGTATCTTGTGGTAGGGGAGTAGTAGGGTGGAGGTGGACGTTCAAGGGATGTTGGATGGGCTTAGGGGGTTGAGGGTGCGGGTTATGAACCCCCTATTTATTAAAAAAAATAAAAAATAATAATTAAAAAAAATAGGTCGTATTCCTGACGACCAAAACTGCACGAAAAAAGTGCAGACTTTAAAAAATGATGTCTTTCAATAAATAAAGTAGAACCATTTATACAAGATCACTGGGTCGACATTGGGTTTGTTTAGCACCGTCCATTGCTAATATGTCCATGGCCCCCAGTATGAGTAGCAGCACATCTAAAAAGATGGATTCCACATAGTCACTATACATGACTAATAATATTTTACATGCCAATCATGGACCAAATGCTATTAATCAAATACCACCTAAGAGTTTTTGTGAGCAAGAGTACATTGCTCAAGAGACACTTTTATTCCAATTGCAACTACAAAACCCGAGCTGAAGCTATCTGCAGGAACCTACAATTATCAATTTTTTTATGAAACCATAAAGGTAGAAAATACATGCTCACATGGAACTTTTAGTAACTAGGAAAAGTTAATTGTCTGGCTCAGAGAATCGAGCAAGTCAAGACAGTCCCTTATTTCCAATATGTTTAATTCCAGGCCACTCTGAGCTCATACATAAAATCTTGAGAAGACATTGACAATTATAGCAATTAGATACTGAGCTCAGTAACTACATTGATTAGACACCTAGGAACATTTACCACAAAGCTCGCACACTTCAAATTAAAATACCTCCTAGCTTTCCCAACACTGCAACAGTACCAGGGCACTGCTTTAGTCAGGGCAGTCCATTATTTTCCACTGTCCAAGTTCCCTGGGTGGCGACATTGGCTTGCTAGCTAACCTTCTAGACTGGTGCCATTTCCCAGAACTGGAAGCGGAGGAGGGTGGGTAGAGAAGGATTTCAGGTTGCAAATGTTGGTCCTCTCACATGTTTTCAAAGGAGCAGTATGTGGTACTTACAGTGATAGCCCTGCTTTTGGCGCAGACAGTTCAGGTCGCACAGGTTGGCACCAGCCTTGTCCACCACAGAATATGGAGCATATTACTCTATTCAACAATGTTATTATTTTGTCCAGTATGTAATGTTTGATTGTTTATCTACCTGATCCCTGCCCCAAGTGCTGATCCACCCACTACCAAATAACAATGAGCAATATTATTGGTTTTGTAATAGACGGCAGTCTGCAATATCCATATACCTCCCTGTAAATAATGACATCACTAGTCAACTGTAATGATAAAATGACATCGATACTGCAGCTGCGATAACTTATTATAGTTGACGTATGCAATTACAAAGCCTGCTGAATGAGTCAGCACCAAGCAGAATTCCAACTGCCACTGGAGCTCTTCATTAAAGCCATGATATGCTTTGAATCTGCGTTTCTACTCAAGTACCTTTCTGTGGCACTTTACAACCATTCTTTGATAAGAAACTATCTTCAAATACATAGTTATTTTTTGCACTGCTGGAATGTTTAACAGGAGCACAAACATGTATTCTCATGCATCACTTATTTGAAACCACACAACACCTTAATAGAGTGTTTTGGTGTCCAGAATGAATGTTCAAGAGAGGGATGATTGATTCGGATGATTGCTGGTGTTGTGGAAACGGATTGGGAAGTTTGGAACATATACTTTGGGAGTGTGTGCGTGTGCAGGGATTTTGGCATGATGTTTGTTGTGTCTGTTTGCTTGTTTTGAATTTGGACGTTGAGTTGGATTTCATGACGATGATTTTGGGGGGAGGTGAGTTGCTAGAAGATCTCTCTGTTTCACGGAAAATGTTTCTGCTCTGTGGTGCTAGTTTGGGCAAGAAACTAGTTCTGAGGGGCTGGAAAACACGGATTGTACCTATTGTGGAGGACTGGATTGAGGGGATGTTTGGGCTTGCGACCATGGAGAGGGTGATTTATAAGCGACAAGGGAAGTTGAGATTACATGCAAAGATTTGGGATGATTTTCTGAGCTTGTACTAGTTCTTTGATGGTTATTTGTAAATTGTATTCTGCGTGTACTTAAATGCTTTGTTTTATATGTATTAATTGATTTGCTTGTTTATCTTTGTGTAAATCTTATAAATAAATACATTTAAAAAAAAGAAAAAAAAATACAAATTACAAGTAATTAATGTTACCTCATGTCCTACCATGGATTTTCAGCACCACACAGCAGCACAGCACTTTTTTTGGTCACTAGGCTGCTCAGTGACTTGCAATAGACCTATAATGTATGAAAAGGGATTCCGTGATTCTATACATAATGTAGGTCTGCATTAATTAACTAGATGTACATCTTTCTACATATAATAAACAAGGTTATCACTTTCACCCTTCATAATGAAAAAGTGAGCAAAAAGGCATTTCGTCACACAGCCCATCACACCCAATTTTTTAAAATTTAGAATGGATACTTTCCTCTTCCTAACAGTAGTGGGATAAATAGGATGGTATGACACAGTATTGTGACATTATTTCAGTTAATGGGCTCTTCCAGGCTGCCTTAAAGTAGTTTTACCAGGTTGTTAAAAAAGACTAGATTATGAGTCCAGATTTTTTTTCTAAAAATAGTTGATGACATTGAGACAAAGGGCCTAATTCACAGAACGTTTAGCACAGAGTAAAGGGACTTTGCACTGCAAAAATAAACTTAGCACCGGGCCTAATTCACAGAGCAGAGTAAATGCACTCTGCTAAATGGTAATAATTCACAAAAAACAATACGTCATGCAGACTTAGTGCTTATTTTGTGAATTAGGCCTGTTGCAAAGTGTATTTTTGCAGTGCAAAGCCATTTTAATCAGTGCTAAACATTATGTGAATTAGGACCAAAGAGTCATACTAATACAATATTTGAATGCATCTTTGTAACTTTTTCAGGGGTTTTGATCAGCCCAGAAAACAGCTCCATTTCAGAATCTTTCAGAAACTCGTACATTGTTCATGGTTAAAAGTCTTTACCAAAAGACAGCTAAGGTATCTTTTCTGAATCATCATTACCAATCATTACATGACTTAAACAGTCATTTCAGACTAGCTTGATTTTTTTAGTTCACATGAGATCCATAATAAAAGAACGTTCATCTATAATTCAGTGCTCTGTGGGAATGAATAGGCCTTATAAGGTTGGAGCTGCGACCAGGGTCATTTTTTAATTTTGCTATGTTTAGATTGACAGTTGGTTTTGAAACCCGTCTGTTGAATTATTATGAGCCTTATGAGACTGTGGGCACGTATCAGAACTTATTAATATAGATCATGAAATATTCAAAACACTTGTCCATGCCAAAGCTTGAGGGGCAAAAGACCGCTTCATTAGAATTCTTCCTGTGAAACATAATGATTTAATTCCTAGTTCATGTTTTAAAAAGAAATGAGCTTTTCAATACAAATGATCACATTGCAGAAAAAGAAATTGTCTACAATGGACAAATGCTCTCAGAGAAAAATGAGAAGGCTTGGATTTTTAGAATTTTGCATCAATGTTGTCTAAATAATTAAACCATTAGGTTAATGGGTCTCTTGAGGCTCAGGGCAGATTTCTCTAGCTGTCATTTACATGCTTTTGTTTTGTTATCAAGGTAGATGTTTGTCTCTTTCAGACAGAAAGCTAAGAGTGGGACGAAATGATTGTATTAATTTAAATCCTCACCAACTTTAAAGCTATAGACATTGGGCCTAATTTACAAAATGTTTGCATTGGTGCACTTTGCACCATGCTTAATGGGTTTTTCCGATTCACAGTTCCATTTAGCACTGTGCATGAGCGCTTTGCGCAAGAGCAAACGTAACGTGCAGGAAGGGTCAGCGCAAAGAACAAAAAGGCGGTCAGAACATGCAAAATCCTTATTAAAGAAGGAAAATTAGAAAAAAGATGGACGTGGGGAGGTAGGCTCCAGTGCAAACAAACAACACACCCCATCAAGCGATAAGTAAAACATTTTCACAGAAACAATTGCGCTATTGCTTTGACTCCATAGGATAACGAACACACCGCCACCCTTTGCAAAGCACACAGCGCGATCAAAGCCCACGCATAAAATGCGTAATGCAACCCCAATGAACATATGAATGCCACAATGCCGGTTCCTGCAATGCTAGCACGGATATTACTACATGGAAGATGGAGCAGGAGGAGAGCCAGAATCTTCCATCCATGGACAACAATATGTGGGATGGCAGATGAGGTGCATGAAGATACCACTTCAATCCCAATGTCATCATAGACCTGGTCACGGAGTGGGCTAATTACCTGATATCACCCACCATGTGGTCACAGGTTGGGACAACTCTGGTCAAAGTGCTATTTGCCTTACAATTCCTGGCCACTGGATTATTCCAGCATACCACAGCCATTGTTGGGGGTATATCACAGCCCACACAATCAAGATGCCCCCACCCGTTCTTGCACTGCATCCTAGGCACATTTACATGCCACACACACTGCAAAAAAGGCAGAGAGTGTGCCAGGAAATATATGCAGTTGCACACTTTCCCTGGGTACTGGGAGCCATTGACTGCACCCATGTAGCAATGCAACCCCCCGAGAGACTGAGCACATCTATCGCATCAGGAAATATTGTCATTTCATAAATGTGCAGGTAATCTGTGATGCCAAGGGACACATCATGCATGTGAATTCAAATTAAAATCAAGCATGATAGCTACATCTTCCGGCATTCCCCCATATACTGTGCACTTGCATCGGGAAGCTTTCGAAACACCTGGCTTGTGGGTATTGTTGGGTATTTTGTGGATATTTGGGGCTTTGCGGTATTTTCTTACCGCCAAAATATCTTTAGCAATAATCACTCTCTGTATTCATATTGGGTCACACATGACAATAATACATTGCATTATTTCAGAATTCAGACCTATTTAGAGGGTATGCGCAGTAGTTTGCGTGGTTGGTTGGTATAGTGGTTGGTTTATTTGTGGCCCCAATATCCAACATCCCTTGTTTTTTATCTAGATTGTTCTTGATCACTAGAGAGACCTCAGGCCTACATTTTAGGGATACCACATTTTCAGTGTTAGTGTTGTGTGCCACCATGGGCAATTGTGGTATTTTTGAGGTAATTTCCACTACCTCATATACGGTAGGGAACTATGTCCAGAGAGTCTCTCTTCCCGTTGACTCATGTACCTCCAACAGGCTATGCTACAAACAGTCACTCACAACTGTCCATACTGAATAGAATCATGCACACATCTGCTTTAAAATGACAATTGCACTGTTTAAAAATCTACCCACGTTTAAACCTTTCCCCATGCAAATTGAAAGAGAAAAATAATACACACTAGCTATCTGTTTTCAAATATTTTTGTATTATAGAGATTTCATTTAAACACAGTTTAACTTTTTTTACAGAAATAAATAAAATGATACAACATTCTTTGTGATAAAATGAACAGAGAGCTGCGAGAATATATTCAATTGGTAACATTAAATATGCTGATAAGAGACTGAGACTCCCTCTAATACACTGACTGAACAGCTTTGCACACTTTCGCACAGCTCCCACTCGCTTCTGTAATTACCTTATCTGTTCAGCATGAGTTTTCTCTGGCTATTTTCTTTCTGAATTTGGCTCCCTTGAAGATCAACCCCAGTGAGAACAAGCGTCTGCCGTTCTCAAACCGGGGTTATGGCCTGGCGCTCTCAGCTTTTGCAGCAGGAATACCCAGCCAGGAAAGAGATCCTTCTCCCAGCTCTGCAAGATGTCGACTGCCTTCCCCCTCTTCTCAAGCTTCTCCAGCAAAGTTCTAATCACACCCTCTAGCATGATACTTGCTATGACGCTGCTCCAATCAGAATCAATCATGTCATCTCCTCCCTCACTACACAATGGCTCACTTCTACAGTGGCAATTGTAACAAACTGATTTCCTGCTCCTTCAAGCTCTTTGCTTCCTGTAGTTAGGTGGACAGAGCAGCAGAGAAAAAAATGAATGTGGGTTTAAAAGTTCACTTTCAGAGTTGGCCTAATTCTGCAGTGGAGACACATTTTTATTAGTGGGTTATGTTAAATGAAGTTTTATTAGTCAGGTTAGTTGTTAATTAGGTTAGTTATTAATTTTCAAATGTGTCTCTTGCAACATAGGCATTTCAGGTGAAAAATAGTGTGCATTTTGAATGTGCATATGTGTGCTTTTAACTGTAAAAATGGATTTGCATCTTATATGTAAAAATCGTTTTTGACTGAATAGCCTGTCTTTACTTATATGTCCATATTACTCTGGCAACACATATAGCAATGCACCACACCCATGTAGTGGTGCTGCATAAAAATGCTACCTGTGCAGTAGTGCTGTACTCTGTGCTGTAACACGCCAAATATCCTTACAGTATGTATCAATTAGCATGCACACACAAGCAGTCACATGACACATAAGAACACAAGAAATGCCAATACATACAATGAATACACAGTTTGTCCTTTGCAGGGGACAATGCCTACCCTCTATCATTGTACCTGTTGACACTGACCAGGAATTCAGCCACCCCTGGTGACACAAGTGTTGATGTAGCCCATATAACCATTAGGGGCAAACTGGAGCGCACGTTCGGAGTGCTCAAGTCAAACCTCTGCTCCCTTGACCACTCAGGTGGTGGCCAAGGGGCTCTCTGTGGTATGCAAAATGATTGTGGCATGTTGTGTCCTGCATAATATTGACACACATTGTAGCATAGCAGTTGAGCTGCAGGACGGCCTCGGTCCTCATCAACAGGCACCATCCATTCCCTTAGCAGGCCAAAGAGCACTGGGCAGGTCACATGCAACCAGGTACTACAAATCTACTTCACATGAATTGCAAACCCTGTGGAACAGAGTAAATCCAAATCCATAATGGCCTTAAATTATGTAATTGGGCTAATCCAGCTTGCCCATAATGACACCCTGAGATTTGTGTCTTGGGTTGGCAGACACTGTGTGCCCATAACATTAAAAGTAAAATGCCACCCCATCAACATCCATCACATAAAGTGCACAAACCACGGCCACAGTAATTTCAAGTGGAAATAAAAACCTCCATGACACAGTCCCAAAATTCTAAATATTGCAAAAGTGTCTCCATACCATGGGTTCCCCTGAGTCTCATGCATCAAGTGCAACACAAATGCCTCACCTGACTGCCATCTTGTTGATGGGTCCCTTTGCACCATTGCTGCTGGTCCTGCTCACCTCCACTCACCACTGCATTGTACATGCTACTATGATGGGGAAAATGTACAGCTGCTGACCCACCCTCGTTCATGCATGTCTCCGATACCCACAACATGTCCCTTTTCCAATCATGAAGATGCCCTGCAAATCTTCCAGAAAGTCTAATAATGCTTTTGGACTGATTGGGTGTTGTAAGGATATTTGGCGTGTTACAGCACAGAGTACAGCACTACTGCACAGGTAGCATTTTTATGCAGCACCACTACATGGGTGTGGTGCATTGCTATATGTGTTGCCAGAGTAATATGGACATATAAGTAAAGACAGGCTATTCAGTCAAAAACGATTTTTACATATAAGATGCAAATCCATTTTTACAGTTAAAAGCACACATCTGCACATTCAAAATGCACACTATTTTTCACCTGAAATGCCTATGTTGCAAGAGACACATTTGAAAATTAATAACTAACCTTATTAACAACTAACCTGACTAATAAAACTTCATTTAACATAACCCACTAATAAAAATGTGTCTCCACTGCAGAATTAGGCCAACTCTGAAAGTGAACTTTTAAACCCACATTCATTTTTTTCTCTGCTGCTCTGTCCACCTAACTACAGGAAGCAAAGAGCTTGAAGGAGCAGGAAATCAGTTTGTTACAATTGCCACTGTAGAAGTGAGCCATTGTGTAGTGAGGGAGGAGATGACATGATTGATTCTGACTGGAGCAGCGTCATAGCAAGTATCATGCTAGAGGGTGTGATTAGAACTTTGCTGGAGAAGCTTGAGAAGAGGGGGAAGGCAGTCGACATCTTGCAGAGCTGGGAGAAGGATCTGTTTCCTGGCTGGGGATTCCTGCTGCAAAAGCTGAGAGTTCCAGGCAATAACCCCGGTTTGAGAACGGCAGACGCTTGTTCTCACTGGGGTTGATTTTCAAGGGAGCCAAATTCAGAAAGAGACTAGCAGGAGAAAACTCATGCTAAACAGATACGGTAATTATAGAAGCGAGTGGGAGCTGTGCGAAAGTGTGCAAAACTGTTCAGTCAGTGTATTAAAGGGAGTCTCAGTCTCTTATCAGCATATTTAATGTTACCAATTGAATATATTCTCGCAGCTCTCTGTTCATTTTATCACAAATAATGTTGTACCATTTCATTTATTTCTGTAAAAAAAGTTAAACTGTGTTTAAAAGAAATTTCTATAATACAAAAATATTTGAAAACAGATAGCGAGTGTGTATTATTTCTCTCTTTCATTTTGCATGGGGAAAGGTTTAAACGTGGGTAGATTTTTAAACAGTGCAATTGTCATTTTAAAACAGATGTGTGCATGATTCTATTCGGTATGGACAGTTGTGCGTGACTGTTTGTAGCATAACCTGTTGGAGGTACATGAGTCAACGGGAAGAGAGACTCTCTGGACATAGTTCCCTACCGTATATAAGGCAGTGGAAATTACCACAAAAATACCACAATAGCCCATGGTGGCACACAACACTAACACTGAAAATGTGGTATCCCTAAAATGTAGGCCTGAGGTCTCTCTAGTGATCAAGAACAATCTAGATAAAAAACAAGGGATGTTGGATATTGGGGCCACAAATAAACCAACCACTATACCAACCAACCACGCAAACTACCGCGCACATCATCTAAACAGGTCTGAATTCTGAAATAATGCAATGTATTATTGTCACGTGTGACCCAATATGAATACAGAGAGTGATTATTGCTAAAGGTATTTTGGCGGTAAGAAAATACCGCAAAGCCCCAAATATCCACAAAATACCCAACAGTGTTGATTAGACCCCAATGTACATCATTGGATGACTTAAACTTTAAAGATAAGGCTGGTCTTGGTATTCACCCAGGGTCAGAGTCAGCATTTGTTTGTTGGTAAATTGTTTGTATATGCTTAGTGGGATGTTATAGTGTAGGAGGTACTTCAATCATCAGGGTCCTGGACAGTAATGAAATTTCACATCAGGTTCTACTTGTATATTGGGTGGGCTTCTCGTGCAGACTAGGGTATCGCACTGGACAAAGGAGAGGCAGACAACAAGGGCAAGTTTATGGACAAGAATGCTGCTGTTGAATCCTGCTATGAACTGGTTCTGTAATGGACCAAATGCACACTTTGGTTCTTTTGAGGTTGCTAAATATTTCATCCGATGATTTAGTGTTTTCTTCATTCACCTGGACAGGTGCAGTGTCGTTGATATAAACATTGATTTTTGTGGACTTTGGAAGAGCCAAACGCATCAAGTTAATGACCCCTTGAATGTAAAGTTTTTTTTAAATGGTTAAGCCTCCTAAGAATTTGTCTTGGCTGGAGATTGACTGGCAAAGTGATGTGGGAATGGTGTGTGAGGAGGGCTTCCACATTCCACAAAGGGATGGTTGATGATGACAAGCTGTTGAGAGAAAGGCTGAAGGTGGGTGCTCTTTATACCCATTGACTTACATGAATTAAGGAAGGTTGACCTTTTCCCACCATACCATTGCTTCAATAGCAGGTCATGCTTCAGATGCAGAAGTAACAATCACCTAGCTGCCCCAAGTGTGTGTCCTGGCAGAAAGATGACGTGCAACATGTGAAACGGTGGGGGCAGTTTGCCAATTACTACAACAGCCTAGATATTTGTCATCTAGAAGTGTTCAGAGGATTGAAGAAAAAGTTGACATGTCCGAGGATGATGATGAAGACAACGCAGATGCTGTTTCTTTCAACCTTGTTAATGCAGACAGAGGCACAGAATGTGAATGTCCCATTGCTAATGTGAACGTGAATGGATACAGGGCTTTAAGTGGGGTACGAAATCGAGGGGGGGCCCTCATTTGGGGGCGTGGCTTGTGGGAGGGGCGTGGCCTAAAAAGTACACAAATCATAGGGTATACACACATATATATATAAATGTTATATATTTGTGTGCATACCTTACTATGGTGTGTGTACTATGCAAGCCATCTTTTCTAAACATAGAAATATGTAACATAATAGAAAGGGGGAGAGCAGTCGAGAGGACTTCACATCGGCTATGGCTGGAAAACCCAATGAGGATATTAGACTATTTGTGGACTTAAGACAACTCAATACATGTGTATTTTGTATTTTTGTATTTTATATTATATTTATTTGTATAGCGCTCCAGGCCCGAAGGCATCTGGGTGGTTGAGTCATACACTCCCAAATATGCATGAGATGTTATTTTTAATTGGCAAAGGAAAGGTGTTCGTGAAGTTAGACCTGCCGTCAGCCTATCACCAGGTTCAGTTACATTGTGATTCTAGAGACTTGACTACAGTTGTGGCCAATGGAGGAGTTTTCCGGTGTAGATGTATGCCTGTTGGTCTAGTATCATCTCTGTCTGTGTTTCAGAAAACAATGTACAAGTTAATTGGTTTTATGAGTGGAGTTTTTTGCATTCAGGATGATATCCTAAAGTGTGGAGAAATCGCTCAGGTATTGGAGAAGGTGCTGAGTATACTGGAAAGGAGAGGGATGACACTGCCTGGTAGCGAAACCAAAAAAAGAGTTGGTGGAGAAATTGGTAAGTAATTTTGAGGATAAGGTACATAACGTGAGTAGCATTTGGAGAAAAGGTCAAGAGTTTATTTGAAACAAGGAATTAAAAAAGAGGAATTTCCCCAGAGAAGTTTGAGACCAGTTGAGGACCATTACCATTGTTGATGCCAGTGAGGTTGGTGTGGGAGCAGTTTTATCCCAAATTCAAAAGGCTGGTGAAGAAACTGATTGTGCATGCCTCTAGGCTGTAAAAAGGGCCTGCAAGAAGATATTCAGTGGTAGAAACAGAGGTGTGGGTGTGCCATTGGGGTGTTGAAAGAGTGTGCACATTTGTGTGTGTATTGCAATGTGTATGAAGCACAAACCACAAACTTATGAAATCTATCTTTGAGTTCAAAGGACTAGATAAGGTTCCCTGTCGTATAACAAATTGAGTGTCCAGGATGCAGTGTCACAGTTTTAGTGTAGAAGAAGTGGCTGGATGAAAGAATGTTTTTGCTGATAATTTATCTAGGTCATCTTGTGCTGATGTAGACGTAGAAGAAGAATGGACAAAACTGATTTATGTGCCCCATGAAGGGGTTATTGGACATGAAGAGTTGTTGGATACGGTTAGGAGAGATAAAACTATGTGTCAGGAAAAGGTATATATGGAGGATTGATGGCCCGCCAAGGGGACGCTTGCAGGAAAAGTGAGAAGATATTGAGAGGTCAAGCAAGAGTTAAGAGTGGAAGGTGGATTGCTGCATAGATCGGGGCGTGTGTCAGTGCCCACAGAGTTATGGGAATGGCTAATTGAGTTGGCTCAAAAGGGACATACTGGTGTGACAAGGTCTAAAGCAGTACCTAGGTAAGACTATTGGTGGCCAAAATGTGATGGAATGGTGGAAAAGAAATTGAAGGTGTGTGTTTAATCTGAAGTATCAGGAAAGGGGTTGAGACTGATTTTCCATTGATGGAGGTGGATCCACCAAACGCTGTGTGGGATGAAATCAGCATGGGATCTAGGTTTGAATCTGTGGAGGCTCTTGTGGATCTGTTATCCAGGTGAATTGAAATTATGTTCATCAAGGTCAGTCAGTCAGAACAGCTTTATTATTGGCTTTAGGAAACAATCACAAGAACACATACAATATACAGGAATAGTTATTTGGATGCATTCAAATTCAAATGAAAATGTGCTTGATCCATGTGTTGACATGGTGCACACAGATAGTATCAAACCAATTTACAATTGTACATCCTCAAATTAACAAAACATTGAAAAATATGTCATACAAAACCTCTAAATCCCAAGACTTATTTTATACATGGATATAACTCATATCCATCATTGCTCTTATAAGGTAGGATTTCAAAATGTAGGAAATTACTGTTGCCATCTTCGCGCTGTTAATATCACTAAAGCACAATGTGATAGCCTCTTTAGCTGTATTCATTTCAAAACTACAGAATAATGGAGTGAGATGTAATCTCCTCAGCAAATTATACCTTGGGCAGAATAATACAGAGTGGATTAAGTCCTTCACTTCAGGGCAAAACCTACAGCAAGGATTTCTATTGCCTATTGGTTCCCACTCCGCTGTATGTTCAGTCAGAGTTAGAATCGGGAGGGTAGCTCAGTGGCAACGTGCTCGCCTTGGAAACAAGATGACACAGAGCAACGCAGGTTCGATCCCCAGGTCCGCGCTTAGAAACCTCTGGGTATCATGCGCGTTATAAATAATCTATCATATTTATTTAGTTTTGTAAAGCGCACTAGCAGCCCAAGGGCATTGAGGCACTGTTGCATGAGATTGTCTTAGTTACATGAAATTGTCTTAGTTACATAGGGATACTTGGCTCTTGGTTACAGTGATCATGTTACAGTTACAGTGAAAGCTACAAAACAGTCAGACTGGAGAGTGCAGTCTTCATAGTACAGTGGTGCAAAATATACTTAGTTAGACAAACAACATGGTTTTAATTACTTTTCTGAAGGCTAAATATGAATCAACATTTCTAACCTAGGTGGGTAATATCATATCATAATCCCCAATCTCATATTCATGAACAGATTAATAGCTGTGAGGATGTCCACCGCATCCAAATATTTCTTATTAATTAATAGTTAACACTGTAGGGATACACTTGTCAATGATTTATGTATGATGTTTGTGATTAAATAATCATTATACTAGTGCTTTAGCACCCCCAGTGGTGTTTTGATGATATTGCCATGGTCATCCAAGAGCGACGCCAACACTGGGGAGATGCGTACATCTTCTATGTCCTCTCTGAAGGAGGCTAGACTGGGACAATCTCCATAGTTTGGACCAATATAAGAGGGGATTGAGTCCTACCTCAAACCTCTATGCCTCTACTGCCAAGTACATGTCTTAGTTCAGCAGTTGGTGCACTCGCAGGCTGGGATAACCGAGACTTTAAGATTTTATTTGTTTCTGTTTCTAAAGGGTTGAATTAGACATTCCTTATATCTTTTTCCCATATAGAGCAGTTGACATTGCATGGCAGCGATAGACTGCAAGGCATGCACCAATTGCACAACCCTCCCACTTTGTTGCTAGAATTATTGAACCTGGGCAGTCCATCTTCCCTTTTCAGGCATGCAGACGATAGTAGAAGAAAAATACTATTTCGAATTTTGATTCGCAGAGAAAAAGTGTGATATTGCACTGTTTTCTCCTCTGACTGCAACACATATAGTTTTTTTTTAACATTAATACATAGCCCATGTCCTATTATTGCTGCTTTTGGAGCCCAGAATGTGTTTTAGAGATTATAATTGCATCATCTGCAAATAGAAGTATGCCTACTTTTTTCCTCATATTAATGGGGCATCTGTGGCTAGGTTATTTATATCCTCTGCAAGGAAATGTATGTATAATAGTAATCAAAACTGGGCAGTATGCACTCTTGTCTAACCCCTTGCTTCACTGGGACATTTGGCGTGTGGTTTCCCTCAAAGCCATATCTAACATTGACAGTATTTACATTATAAAACCTGTTTACAACCGCTGTCAGAAAAGGAGGAACGCCCACGTTTGGCGATTTCTTTCCACAATAACATTCGGGGGACACTGTTGAAGGTTGTCTTCCGTTCAATAAACACAAAATAACGTGCTAGTATTGTAGGATTCATTTTAAAAAAATCTAACATCTTCATTGACTGTTGATAAACCCTTTCTAAAACCAGCCTGTACATCTACTAGAGGATTGGAATCAACTGCCCCCTCCTCCATGCGACCCAATAACACTTTCCTGTATACTTTGGCTATTAGTGTAACTGGTTGATATCTTGTTGGTTGGAGTAGTTGTGCTTTTTCAAATTGGAATTATGGTTGCACTTCGGCAGCTTTGAAGGAACCCAATACCTGCATTAATGTTATTAAATATTTGGATCTATTTTTAAGAACTTTGTAGTAATTTGCTCTGACCAGGGGCCTTTACAGGTTTTTGGGAATGTCTACCTGCCTTGGCTTCACTCTCCAAAAAAGATCCTGTACACCCTTGTGCACCCACATTTTTAAGGATATTTGTAGACATTTGATGCACAGTGATTGCTCTTATACATGTGTTCAAAGTGAGTTAAGCAAACAGACTCTTGGATTGGAGGTGGTCATGAACTACTAGAATCTGTTATATTTTTTGCTTTTGCGATGGATATAAGCTGGCTCCACTTATATTCCAAATCCCCTTTCTTACTTAAGCTACTGTTTTATTAGACAATTGCCTTTGGTTTCCCAGTGTTTAATGCTCCTATAAGCTCTTGGCTGCCCAGCCTTCTTTATTAAACTATCCTCCTTTATCCCTTGTAGCCCAGTTGTCTAGCCTGCTCTCTACTGTCCCATATGGTTTGGCAGGCTGAGACAAAATGTAATGCACATCATTGCATGATATAAGCCATATAGCAAGATTAGAAAGAGGGTTCAGTAATGGGATCAGGTCATCACATAGATTTTGGATGAGGTTGCAATTTTGTCACAATTGACCCTTCTTCTGACCAAGTTCTCTTTGGTGGTATTTTCAATGATAAAACCTACATTAGACGAGCCTAATTGTAAACCAATATCAAGTGTTAGGACAAGTGAGTCATGATCACTCACGCAGTCATTTAAGTTCATGAAGGTGATGAATGCTGATAGAGTAGTGGAATTCCTAGAGGAAGTAGTTGGCATGAGGGATATTCCGGTAGTATACTCACAGACAATGGCACCTTATTCGTAGGTAGGGTGATGAAAGAATTCTTATTCAAGTGCGGAATCAGGCACAGGAAAACAGCACTATACTATCCTGAGAAGGAAGCCATAGTAATTGTGGACGTGTGTGGAATGGATAAGAGGTGTGCAGTTGTGGAGAGAGTGGAGGCATTAAGAAAATCACCTCATACTGTGACTGTAGAGACACCGTTTGAATTCATGAGAGGGTGAAAATGACATACGATGGTGAGCCCTCCATGAGTAAAACTAAATCGGAAAGTAGTGATTGTTATGGAGGAAGTGAGGAGAAGAGAGTTGATATCGACATTTGAAGTGAAATTGAGGATTGACTGGAAGAGAGAGTTCAGAGAGAGTTCAGAGAGAGTTTTAAGTGGGGGATCTGGTGTAAGTGAGAAAGGCTGCAATGAGGAGAAAGGGAGAGTGTTTGTGGAGCGCACCCAAAAGGGTGTAGAGGATTATGAGAGGTGCTATGCGGATGGAAGGAGGGCAAATGTGTAACATGGGAAGGATTGAGAGGGTTGGGAGTGCAGGCGGACAGAGGGGCCTATAAAGAAAGGAGTGTGTGTTGTATGATGCTATATGGAATGTGGGATGATTTGTGAGGAGGGATTCCACATTCCGCATAGAGCACTGACAATGTGAAGCTGTTGAGAGAAAGTGCAAATGTGGGGGCTCCTTGTGCCCATTGACTTGTACATGAATAAAGGTTGATTGACCTTACCCCACCATGTCATCACTTCAATAAAAATAAAGGAATGGTCCTTGGGATGTCTGTTTTGATGTTTCTATACATATCTGTGATGTCCTAGAAAATTTGACAAGGCTATTTTGAATAGAGTTAGAGTTTCTGGAAACAAACGTCTTCTGCACACACTGGTGGTTCAGGATCTCTAATATGAAATCAGAAAAAATGTAATTCTGTTGCTGTCTTGACTTTAGTTCTTGTTCTAAGATATATTTTAATTCCCCCTCCTGAATATGATGTATGATTTTGCCTATTTTGATTTTGTCTTGTTCTCCCTACACCTCAATGGGATAAAGTCCTAAAAGGATCACTATGCCATTCAATATTGGTGTTTCCTAAAATGTGGTTTGTATGTGTCCATTAATCAGACTGATAGGTTGCCCTAATGTACGCAGTTATTTTTGTATGTGTGTATTTATTTAATTAATTTGTGAGGTATCACAGCACTAGAAATTACACATATAGATGCACTTCACATAGTGTGGTTACATGGCAGGGTAGTGATAGGTTACAGAGGGTACACAGATTCATGCATATGTGTTTAAGAGTGCAGTTTTGATTTGTTTGCAGATGTTCAGGAATGGGAGGTGGGAGGGCATTCCACAATGTGGGAGTGAGGACAGTGAAGCTTGATCCCCTGCTCTTTCTCTGCACAATCTAGGGGGGATATGTGAGGTAGAAGAGGAGGAGCGTAGGCTGCATAGGTTGGAGTTTTTGAAGATGCAGTTGGTGAGCTAAGGAGGGGCAGTGTTATGTAGGCATTGAAGTGATGAATAGGATTTTGAACTCGATACAAGACTTGATTGGAGGTCAATTGGCTTTGCATCTGATTAGGGAGTTGTGATCAAAGCGCTTGAGTCTTCACACTGCTCTAATGGTGTGGTTTTAGGTCAGTTGAATTTTATTTAGTTTTTTTGCAGATGTTCCCACAAAGATGGCATTGCAGTAGTCACATTTGCTGCCAATGATGGCTCTGTCTAGGGTACGGCAGTTGCTAAGGGAGTTGAACTTTCTGGAGAGGTTAATGTGTTTGTTAGAGTATGCTGCAGATGAAGATACTGCATTCACATGTGTTTGCATGTTGAGTCCGGAGTCGAGGTCAACCCCAAGTGTTTTGACATGAGAAGAAACTGGGATGCTGTTACCGTAAATGATGTAGGAGGCGAAGGCGGGATCAAGATATTTGAGGCAATGTGTGGAACCGACAATAAGAAAATCTGTTTTATCATCATTCAGGCATGGATGATGCTGTAAATGTGATTGATATTAGCAGTGTCAAGCTTGTGGGTGCAAGTGAGTTTGAGGAGGATCCGTGTGTTGTCCGCAAAGTTTGTGTAAGGTATGTTCAGGCTGTCCATGTGATCAAAAAAGGGGCTTGGTTTACAGATTGTACAATGTGGGGGAGAGGCAGGGACCTTGTGGGATCCCATAGGAGACAGGGATGTGGTTGGCTGCTTCAGCTCCAAGAAATACCCTGGATGTTTGCTCGCTCAGGAAAGGTTTTATCCAGTTGGGGTGAAAAAAAAGAAAAAACGTTGAGGTCAATTCAATTCAATTATGTGTAATGCAGGCAAATGCCCCTACATCTTCATATAAAAAACAGAAATAGTAATACAAAAAACACAGTCAAGAAAATCAAGAATACAATTGTACAATTGAATAAATCAAGAAGTGCGAAAAAATATTGTCATTACAATTATAATTGCCTAATTTAAGTTGATGCCTTGTGCCTCATTCGCAAAAATCTTTGTTATATTTTTTGTGGTCATTCAACTTTTTTGTAAAGCCTATGTCATGGCTGAATCCATAATCCATATTAAAAGAATAAGGGCCACATAGCATTGTCTGAATCCTCTAGAGCTAAGACGAGCTAGCAGTATCATTGGTCTTACTCATTCATATCTTGAACTGAACAACATACAGTGAGTAATATTAGCTCAGACAGGGAGCATGTCCATTTATTTTGTTTAATTTCAATGATTAGTCTGGACCCTGCCTATGCTGGCCTGCCCCTCCTTGGTACTGACCATGCGTATGTTGTTGGGACTCTGATTGGCTTCTTTAAGAGTCGCCCCTGTTGATTATCCGTGTCCTGTCAGTGTTCCCCTGGCTTAACTTGTATGTTTCCATCCCCCTTTCCCTCCGCGCGTACTGAGGGCTGCGGGTGAGTTGTGCTTTTTAACACCTATTAATACTACTACTAATAATAATAATAATAATAATGTCCAGTCTCAGGGTAGAGAGCCATATTGTTTCATTTAAGTCAGACACCGACCTCGGATAGAATTATGTTGCACAATGGTATTAACAATTGCAAGGTGTTCATACCCAATTGCATTCCTTGCATTAAAGTCATTAATTTATTACTGAGCAACATACTACTCATATAGAATCAACTTTACTGATCATTGTGGGAGTTGTAAAAGATATTTCAGAACTGATGTCTCCTAATTGCTGTTAAACAAACTATGAATGTAAAAATCAGACAAAAGGATTTAAGAGTCGCATTGGAAATGGACAAAGCAAGGCTGCATTTATTCTCTGGTTGCAACCATTATAAACATATGGCATCCTATCGACCCACCGCCCAAACCAATAACCCAAACCGCATCCATTTTGCCCTTATATTCCCTCACCGTCATGTCCAATTACATTGGTCATACATCCATTTAGGTATCGCCTACCCCTTTTTATAACAATAGAACACATTGCAAACAATCATAGTCCTTCAGTTTCTGTCTATCCTTCTGGGACCATGTGGTTCTTAACTTCTGGGTGAGTTGCCCTAATCTGACGGTATCCAGTGTTGTCCTCTTCAGTTCAGGGTTGGGAGACTGATGCCCCCTGGTGCACAACTGGTTGAAAATAGTACCCCAGTGTTCATGCAGGTTTACCTCAATATAATCCATGTCGGAGGTACAATCGGCCTTCCCCTAGTGAACCCAAGAGCTTTCAAAAGCGCTGCCTCAGCAGTCTGTTAGCGCATCTTTGGTTTTAGTAGAAGCTCTCAATGCAAGTATTATCATCAGCCAAAAGGTGGGACTATTCGTATCCAATGTCTGTACATAAATAAAAATCACAAACTGGTTGGGCGCATGCATAATTATAATACTCTTCCTGGACTTCTCTCATATCATGGTTATTTAGCCATTATGATCATAGCCATCCGATAGCCTTTGTTGCATCATTTTACACTTTACCTTAATAAATACAGTAAATCCAACAGCGTTAAATCTGAAAAATATAATCATAGGGAATAATACTGCCCTACCTCCACTTGTAATCCCTTGATTAAACCATGGGGCCAAGTGGCGGAACAGTAAATGTGTTTGATAGTAATTCAGCATATTTTCTGTCAAATAATACCAAACACGCAAAATTGCCCCATTTCTTTGTACATTTGCAGCTGTTTCCTATATGTTGTAAGACAAATAGGTCTTTTATTGAATATTTCCAGAAGATTAGTGCACAATTTGACCTTTTCTAAGGGTGTACCTATGAGAGTGAAATCAAATCTCGGAAGATGTTTTCTAGTTATAAACATACTCTCCAGTTTGCCAGAATACACTTTAACGGTCCTGCCCCTAACAGGGTTTGGTGTGTTCTGACTAAAAGGACAAAGTTGGCAGAGTAACTCATCAGAGAAAAACAATCCACCCTCCTATTTGTGGCACTTGACAATGTCTGTAGATCACTACTTGCTCCAAATGAGTACTACAAAGATTGAATAGGATGTGGGCCAGAGGTAAAGTCGGGGGTACACGCAGGTGGACGGAGCCCCCCCACTTTTTCCCAGAGGGTGGACTGAGCCCCCCCCCCAGCTAAAATGAGAAACATTGAATGTCCCCTTTGAATTTCTGAATTAGAACCAACCTCAGAGAATGAACCACAGTCGTCAGACTTGAAGGCCAGACACTTCACCACAGTACTATAACCCATCGAGTTTGTTGATGAGTCCCCCCACTTAATTTCTTGGACTTGACCCCTGATGTGGGCAAACAAAAACTAACTGCACTTATGTCACAGTTGGAATCCTTAAAGTCGATCTTCTCAAACATAAAACTAACACTGACTACAGTACTTGAATTTAGAAGACTAATAATTCAGCGAAAAGCTATAGGACCAGGCTAGGCCTCTAGTTATTGATATTTTATTTCTATTGGGCTCGTACACAAGTGTGTGCTTGTCTAGCACCTAGCAAGTCTAGCACCTCGATGGGAGGGTGGGTTACATATATGATGGTTGTTACTGATTACAATTGTGTAATTATGGGCTCCATTGCTCCTCTGAATCTATCCACTAAGTCAAAAGCAGACAAGAGATCTATGAAAGTCATGTCTAAGGGTGCATTATATAAGAAGTGTTGACTTTAATGCAATTACATCGAGATTAATCACTTGTTCACTAATGCCCAAAATGTCTCAAGTCCCAGTGAGATACACACAGATAATATTCCCTTGTAACCAATCGGTCAGTCTGGCACGTATAAATGTCTCAACATATGATATTAAATAAAAGAACAATATAGGATGATACGAATTTGTATTTAGCATGCTCCTTCTAGTACAGGAAAAAATAGGAATTGTTCTTGGTCATTGAATAAAGTTTAAATATTCTTTTCAATGAAATACTCATTACCATTGTCCTCGAACAAAACAGAACGTAATGCGTGCCCCAAAAACAAATCTGTGTTGTTGCTGTACTTTAAAGGAAACAACAAAAGAACGGAGGGTTTAGCTTGTGATTTCATTTCTTTATGTTTTCGAATGGGTTGTGTGGGGACTTAGATGTGCCAAATTGAGTGTGAATGGCTCCAACTAGAAAGAACAGTCACAGGTAAGAGCCACTGTATCACATTGAGTACCAGTAGCTTTTGATCATGTTAAATGATGTGTTGCTTTTGATATGCTATGATATTTTATTTCTATCGCATGCGTACACAAAGTGTTTCAGAGCGCAACAAGCCAAGGGAGGGGAACAAGGGAGAACAAAACAACGTTCTTACTAGGCCCCGTGACATTGAGAACGTGCGAGTGCATGGAAGAGGGGGAAGGGAAAAGTGCATGGAAGGGGGGAAGTGGAAAGTGCGGAGCAGAAACAGATAAATAATAATAAATAAATAATAAAGGCAACAAACTGTGGTATTGCAGCCAGCAAGTGATGGGTGTAAAGGAGCAGACAGGGTAGGACTGATACGTGCAGGAATAAAAAGGGGGGGGACTGTATGGGTACAGATACAGACCCCAGTGCAAGGGTGGCCCGGAGGCAGTGCTGGTGGCAGGGTGAGCAGGTTCCTGGGCCTGGCGGACAGAGGGTGGCCAGGTGCACAGTGCCAGAAGAGAACAGATCAGTAGGGGAGAGGGTGGGCGAAGGAAGAAGCAAAGAGGAAGGTCTTGAGGTGTTTGCAGAACTGAATGTGGTTCTCCTCAAGTTTTAGAGTGGCAGGGAGGCTGTTCCAGAGGGAGGCTCCAGCCGAAGACTGAGATCTACCCCCAGATCGTTTCTTTGAAAAACAACTGACCTTGAGGGAGGAGTGAAGAGCTCGGCAGGGGAGGTATAGTTGAAGGTATTTTGGACCCAGGCCCCAGAAGGCCTTGTGGACAATGCAGAGGGTTTTACTCTAATAAATGATATTCATTCTATCAACTGCATAAAGAGAACATACATTATTGGTCCTGGTAGAGCTAACAATATGCATGTTCTAAATATACAAATGAATATGCCTGCTAAAGGTGGAAATGCAGAAAAAAAACATGATTCACTGTTCTTAGCCAGCACCATTCCTTCATGTTTCTTGAACATATTCTAAAGCAGTGCGCTAACATCCTGTGCTATATGTCTGGCATGTATATTGCTTGACAATTTTCATACCTGTACATAATATAAGTGCAGGACTACCTGGTGCTATTTTTCTCTCCTATGCTATTTTCTGTTCCCTGCAATATTGTGTCTGACGCTTTTAAGTCAGGGCCTTTTTTTAACATATTTTGGACCCAGGTCACAGACAACTTTGGAACATCCTAAACCAAAACAATGAACTGACCCTAAGACACTCTAGTTTGCCCACCTCAATCCATGCATCACAATCCTGACCCTTAACCTTATGTGTTGCCCTTGAAGAGACTCATTCCCTCAAAGTAACGTTTCCCACTTCATTCATGTTCATGCGGGAATGAGAACAGTAAAATAAGTGGAATTTCAAGTACAACGTTAGCTTTCCGCAATTAATATTTGTGGTCTAGCGTAAGTGCATGACACATTGAAGCAACAGCAGCCCAAAGAAGGTATACAAGCTGTAGAATTGATTGAGGAGACAGTGAAGAAGTCATATGGCAAAGGTACAAATACCCAAGAATAGGCAACCAACTCAGAAATGCAGTCTCACTTGGGACTGGGAATGTTGACAGCTTAGGAACTGAAAGATTAAATTAGTTGCCCAGGATCACACACTTTTTGCCCAACTATGCAATTTTGTTACTGGACCATAGCTTTTCCCAATACTTGTCAGACAGCAATGTACAATTAGTTTTGAATGTTTAACATTCAAGAACTAAAACAATAATCTTTTTGGTAGGCCTAACTTGGAAAGTGCGCAAACTGCATAATAAATCAAAATGACAATTTATTGTTTTAAACTATCTGAGGAAAAATGGTGGATGACAGTAGCTGTATTTTCTCAATTCTAAATGGACTCTAAAGCATCAGCATACTAATTGATGTCAACCTTACAGATCTTATCTGGGTTGTCAACTATATTTTCAAGTCAAAAGAAAGTTTGTGGTCTGTTCACCCGCTTATAGTCACTTTTTGATTTGCAGATTTGTATTAATAGATTGAAATTGAAGAAAAAAACAAATAATATTTGTGTCAAACAAGCGGACCTTAACATAAGCTTGCTAGAGACTTATGCCATTTGCTCGTCTCTCTCCTGTCTTTTCCCTCAAATGGGTAACATGAAACGAAAGAGCAGGTAATGGGCTAAACATAGCAATCTTAATGTGAAGAGGATGGTCTATCGAGTAGCACCATATCATCCAGTGACAAAGATGCATATGGGCCTTGACATTTTGAGTAATGTCTAACTTGGCTTCCAAATCATTTCTCCCACCAAGAGCATTCTGCTCTTCAGTAAGGAGGGATACCCAGTTTACAATGCTCTGGAGCTAGGTCTACATCTGCGTCATACTATGTTTGCATTTTTAAATAGTCGTTTCTAGTGCAGTTATGCTGTTTTGTAAAAGAGTAGGTGTTACTATTCTAATACTAATATTCTAATTAATTCTCATTCTAATATACTAATATCAAGTTTATTTACTCACATGTACCAACCACAGAGCTAACTCTGCATTTCCAGTATTTTGAAATATGATCTGGCGTATGAACAGAGATCTCTAAAACAACATCTTAACATAATGACTGTCCAAATCTAGGCAACCAGATGTGAGGCCACTTTGCTACCAATCAAAGGTCAT
This sequence comes from Ambystoma mexicanum, assembly GCF_040938575.1. Classification (NCBI taxonomy): domain Eukaryota; kingdom Metazoa; phylum Chordata; class Amphibia; order Caudata; family Ambystomatidae; genus Ambystoma; species Ambystoma mexicanum. The sequence goes on from NC_090923.1 coordinate 398,884,804, forward strand.
ATTGACTTTAAAACTGATACCATATGTGCATCTACAAAGTGGCACCCCTTTACTTCTCTCAGAAATTCCCGTTGCCGTCGCCAACATACTGTTCCAGCATCTTATTGTTCACCCGTTGCTATAAAAACAAAACAGCAGGAGGCATCCGCTTTTGTGTTACTGCACCTACGCTCTGGAACTCTCTCCCGGCAGCCATCAAAAATGAACAATCATACACCTCCTTCAAAAAGCTTGTAAAAACTTGTTGATTTGACAAGTACATTTAATTTGTGTATAAAAGGTACCCATTACTCCTGTGGACATCTGTCTGTACCAAACGCTGTGATACCCCAGAGTATGGGCGTTTCAAAAATGTTATAAATAAATGAAATGAGCTATCTTCTGATTCATTATGGCACTCAACTCACCAATACACATTTTAAACATATTTCTTAAACATAATCAATATATTCCCATAGCAAGGTGAACATGTGAAGTTCTAATTTCCCCTTTCTCTTTAGACATACTGCACTGCCCACTCTCTGCTACTAATGTTCACCAATCAGAGCAACCACTACCACCTCCCACCTTCCAGTACCACCCAGACAAAAATATACCTTGCCTCATTTAAATTCCATAAATAGAAATGCCCCTCTCTACATCCCCTTCATGTGTATCCTTATCTGTGATATCTTGAGAAAACTCTTGCTACCCCAAAATATGTTAGTCACACCAAGAAACATGACTACATTGCCCCTTTCATTACCACCCCTGATACATATGTATCTTGCCTCATTTGCATTGCTTATTTAAAAATACTCTCCCACTTACCCCTCTCATTTACATTTGCATGTGATATCCCTACTGCCTCAAGAAACTCCTCCTTCCCTGAATGTTGTTTTCACTCTCACATGGAATACCTCATCAGACTGATTCAGAATTATAGGCTGCACGTTTCAGCTGTCGTGCATTTAATAATGTCCAGCCAAGGAAATCTACAAAGTCACCTAGGAATACAGCAAAACTTCAGAAAAAACATAATAACCACTATAGTGTCACCGGCAACCAACAACCATGTGATTTCAAGATGGCTCAATGAGAGTGGTGCACTAGGGAGGTTCTCAACAAACTAGGTTGCTCAGTGGTGCAATGACATTCAGAAATGCTCACATGTGTATATATGCACTCAAACCCTGAATTGCCCAAATCTTCACTATATTCTGGATTCAGAGAACTTTTCAAAACAGTTATGAGATTTGATTAATTGATGTTGGGCAGCCAGATTCAACTGTCATTATGCGGAACTTGCTCGTGGAGCTACTCAGCTCTGACTGGTATGTGTAAGAGGGAGGTGGCAGATATTCTGGTAAGTCAGACGAAGGATTCAGACAAAGGGGTGGCATTTCAACTCAAATTTGTACTTAACAAAGGAGAACAGATCCTAACTCTCCCTATCACTGTAATGTGTGCACTACCTAAATGAATAATAACTCGGAAACTCGCTGTCAGGGTGGTTGTCAAACGAAAACGTTTGTCAACTGTCCAGCTTGGTTTATTATTTTCTGAAAAAAAACATCAACACATATGGGGGGAGGTGTATAAGGGGTAAGGTAGGGTGCTGTATAAGGAATACATAATAGGGGTGGGGGATTGGGGTGGAGCACTCAAAAAAAATGAACCCTACCACTAATCAAAAGAGGTTTTAACAAACAGAAATAACGCCAGGAGAATGAATCAATTATCCTGGTTCTAGTGGATAAACCTTAGAGCAGCTAATAGTCTTGTGCAAAGGGTCTTCACACCAAAGGGCGATGGAGGCAGGAGAATGACTCCCTTTGATTGATTTCTAACAATTGTTTGAAAATGTTTCTGATTCACCAAAAGGTGAAGCCAGGAGAATGACTCCTTTTTCCCAGTCAAACTGCATTAGCCGTAGAGACTGTATTTGGACAGTCTCTGGTAACAGCCTTTACAAGTCCTTGAAGTTCCTCCCAGGGACTTTCATTGGTTTGACCAATTGTCCAACAGTTCTTCCTTTTTAACACAACATACATGTCCATGCTTCCCTGGTCTTCTGCATGAGTAATGAAACAAGGTAGATCACTCCCGAAGTGAGCTTGGTTTCTTCTACTATTCTTAACAGCATCAGTAGGGAGACCATTTTTGTAACTTCCTTGATTGTGAATGACTCTCTCTGGTTATTGTTATGAGGAAGATTTCTCCCAAGGCTCTCTGCACTTTTGAGTTTTTTTCTGATGAGGAGGATTACTCTTGATGCTTTCCGCACTATTGGTAATTTTGGCACTCCTACTGGGATGGAGTAGATGACTCCTGATGCACTCTTCACTGGTGGTGTGTTTAACACTATTGGTGTGACGAGGGAGATTACTCCTGATGCACTTGTCACTCTGGTGTCTTTAGCCAATGTGGCGAGGGAGATTTCGCCTGATGTACATTTTACTTGTAGTATCTTTAGCACTCTGAATGTGATGAGGGAGAATACTCGTGATGTTCTCTTCGCCCTCTCCCAAGCCGCTACCATGTATACCGTAGCTCTCATTACCTTATGTTTGATGGGGCCAAATAGCTGGTTCTTCCTGGGGTGTTGGGTTAGCTATTTCCCTTTGACTGATCGCCTTAACTCTCTCTCCACTCCCCACTGAGTAGTCGCAACTCTGCAGAGTCTCTGGCCTCTTGGTGCCAGCATTGTTGAAGGACCACAAAGCCCACCTCCTTGAGGTCAACCACCATTGGGATTTCTCCAGCTTCTGCTCACGCAGGGCCTCAGCATTTGGAGGATTCCTCTAACCTTTTCAAATCATCCTCTCGACTGAGGACTTGCTCCCTCTTCAACCCGCTTCATTGCCAGTTTTGAACTTCCCAGGGCTAACAGGCTTGACTTTGGCTTCATCTGCCGGTTAGATAGCACAGCAAATTGAGTGCTCGCTTTGACATCTATGTAGAGCCTGCCAACACAATTTCGAATCCTGGCAGGGCCCGACTCAGCCTTCCAAGGATGATAAATGAGCACCACAAATCGTGGGTAATAATAAGCAGCGCTCAGATGCCTGAGGGTTCGTAGCACTATGTAAATGCAAAATTATTATCTCTCTAGGAGTCCTTCCTTGCGTTTTATGTTCTGTAGCGGGGTCATTCCCAGCGGAGTCCTGCAGTCTTTTCTTTTATGTCTCTGAAGTACTCTTCACAGCTCCTCTGGGCCGCTTCTTCCCAGTAATGCCTAGAGCTGTAAAAGGAGTAGTTTGCATAACTCTATCAATCTTCTTCCTCACAGTCCTTTTAGGAGATGACTCAATATTGCGTTGTATGTTCTTTTCATTCTTTCTCATCTTGGTGGAGTCAAATATTACATAAGGCAAGGAGGGAGTATTACAGTAACAGACTGTGGTCTTCTCAGGTTGGTTCTCAGAAGACCTCGAGGATTGTATGATCTCAAAGGCAATGGGGTTAGGAGTTCCACCACAGAACCGGAGTCTTTGTCCCCATGAGGGGAGTCTCTCCCTGTGAGGTCCCGTATTCCACCACCCTTAGGGGGATTGTTGCATAGCAGGCTCACCTCCCTAGCCTCACACAGACGAGCTCCCCTGTGGGGAGAGGTGACGCAATCCCACGAATCAACAAAATACCTATTGATGCGGGATAGCTGAGACATTTTACTTGTACAGGCTTTTAAGGCACTGATTTTAGTGTTCGTTTCAGGGAGTGCAGAAAAGTATATATATTTATTTTTCCCTGCATTTTCAAAAGAAATTATCTTTATTTCAAGGTAAAAGGTAGGCTAGTTTAAGTCATTGTAAGGATTTAGGATTTGGTTTGAGACGGATTTCATCTTTCCTGTTTGGCCCATTGCCTTATTAAGTGCATATTTCTTGCTGCGCCAGCGTGAATGAATGCAGGCTGACAAATATCATTGTTTCGTGATAAATCTGACGTGAGCATATGAATGTATTTAAAAATTCAGTACACTTTGAAGGAAGGGAAATAAGAGGTTGAGGGGTGCTGGGAAAAATAGCTTTTGATTGTCTTGCTGAGTTTTGTGGCATTAGTAGAAGGATGATTTGGTGTGTGATGCAACACACAATCTGCTTGCACACTAGAGGAATTTATGCTGGTGAATCTCCTTTGAATGCACTTTCATGCATTGGTCACAACTTGGTTTAGGAGAATAGCTGACACCAGCACATACATTTATTTTAAATGTATAAGCATACATTGAACACGGAGGCAACGTGTCTTTGTATGTGCTGGGAACATTGCTTTGCAGAGCCTTTACTGATCACTCTGGTATAGTGGCAGGGTGATTGGGCTTGTGACACAAAACATTAGCTGGACAGATAGAAGAATTAGTGAAGTAAACCTAGCACTAATTCAGGTGATAGCTAATAAGATGATCTTGTTGAAAAAACGTAATGTAGATGAAATAGAAGCATACTTAAAAGCTATTGGTAGGGGAAAGGGATCTGTGAAACCACAACGTGTGACCTCCGAGAATCATTTTAGTAGATTTGATATCGTGATAAGAGATGCTAAGCAAGAAATGAGAAAGAAACTAAGACAAACATGCAGGGCGGGTTGGCCATTGTATGAGCTGACATGTCTAGTTAAGAAAATTAAACTGGAGTATAGGAGTTGGCTTAAACGATGGCGATATTCAGTCAAGAACCACCACTGACAGAATATGATCTGTGCCCTTGGCAGTAAGGATACTAAGTGCATTTGGCAGATCTTGGCATCAGCACAGGGTGAGAGAGTGAAGCATATTATTAATCCCATTAAAGAGGAGGTCTGGCTCTCATATCTTATAGCTAAAAGTATCAGCGCTAGTAACACAGTTGATATGGACCATCACCCTGCTGAATGGCCATTGGCAATGACTGAGAAGGATATAGTGCTGATCATTGCTAAACTTAAGAATTCTAGGGCTCCTGGAGCAAATGGGCTAGCTAGTGCTGTTCTGAAATACAACCCGACAGCATTGGGCACAGATCCTTAAGATCTTGTTTGATAAAGTTTGCCAATCGGGGGTGATTCCACATTCATGGCAACAATCTATACGGATCCTAATTTATAAAAAGGGGGATAGATTGTTGCTTGAAAACTTTGCAAACATTATTATCACACTTAGACACTACAGGGAAAATATTTGGTACATTTGTACTACAGATCTTACAAAATGGGGTTGAGGAAAATCATATACTCCAATTCGTTCATACAGGATTTTGACCAGGAAGTGCCACTAATCACATCAGAGCTTTAGACCGTATAATTCAATCGGTCAGCCCAAAAGGCAAGCTAGCACTCTATGCAGTGTTTGTGGACTTCCGGCAGGCTTTCCATTATATAAATCGGAAGAAGCTATAGCTTAAGTTGGAAAAGATGGACTGCCCAAAATGGGTGATTAACATCCTTAATGACCTCCATATGAATAATGGAGGACAAGTGAGGTCGGATGACTCTGGTGCCTTATCACAGCGAGTACCTATTAATAGGGATGTGGGTTGCCCCCCCTGTTGTTCAACATATATCTGGCAGACTTGCCCCACTGCTTTTATGCTGAGATAGGATGCTGGCCGAAAATGGGAAGGGTGGCTGTACCGTGTCTCCTCTATGCGGACGATTTGGAGATTCTTAACCATGCAATCAGAGGAGCTAAATCCATGTGTGAGGAGCCAGTTGAGAATGCGGAAAAGACTGTTTGTGTCATAAACATGGATAAAACTAAGGTAATGGTGTTAGTTGCTAGAAAGGGTCATCAACCTAGGTTTGAAACTAGTTTGGGAGTACTGGAATATGTTGAAAAGTACCCTTATTTAGGCCTAGATGTTACTGCTTCTAGGAATTACACTCATATAATAGACGGGAAAACTAGGAAGGACCTCATACAGACACTAATGAAAGAGAAATGTGCAGCACACACTGCTGACTTTACTATGGAGGGTATAATTCCCCTGTATAAACAAAGTTTTTGTCCTGCGATTCTGTATGGTATGGATGCTATTGTTATGTATGATTTGGGGTGGCTGGACAGGTTAGAAGGTTGCTTCTGGAAAAGTATGCTACAACTGGCACCCTCAACACCGATCCAATTCCTGAATCTGAAATTGGGTTTCATGTCATTAAAGGGTCAGCTACTAGAGAGGAGAGGGTAATTGTTTATAAATGCCATATCTCACCCAAAACATTGGCTGGCACCATGGAAACTGCATAAAAAGATGGGATTGGGAAAGTAACGATGTACAACTGGTACCTATACGAACGTATAGTAATGTGTCCCATGCAACCCATCGATATCTGGAAGCCAAATCGTATCTTTGTCAATGCGCACACCCGGCTGTGTGTCACTTCATAATCAGGTTGCAAACTAATCGGCTGCCTTTGTTAATATTCAAAGGGGCTTTATTAAAAATTACCAAATAAGATTGGATTCACAAAATCTGAAAAATGGAGGAGAATCTTGAAACCCCAAGACGTGTATTTACTGAATCTGCTGCGTTAAAATCACTCCATCAGCGCATCCTTGGGAACTATGTGCCTGTATACGACACAATTAAATTGTGGATGGTTTGCCTCAATGCGGAGACAGTGAGCTTACAGATCGACCTATATTCGATATGGTGCTCTATTTTGAGGCTCCTAGTAGATGAGACCATGGGAAGAGAAAGTGGGTTCATCTGAGAACATGTGAAACAATTGTATATTACGAACTATATATGGTTTTAACAGTTTGTTATATGTGGGACATCTGATTGAGGTTGAATCGAAATTTTAAATGTATGTTAATTGATATGGAATCTGTGATGTTTGGATATATGAATATGTGGGACATGTTATTGTTATATTATGGTTTTAATGTATGTATTATTAATGTATGAAAACCATATTTTAATTTTGTAATGTTCCTTTTAGACCAAAAACAAATAAACAAATAATAACAAAACATTAGCTTCTACGGAGGAGAAATAATGTGTGTTGGGGTGATTTGCTTATTAAAGCACTGCAACTTGCTTTAGCAGCAATTCAAGCAAGCTGAAAGGTAACACGTCATTACACTACCTTGGACTAATAAAGGAAGTCAGTTTCATTGGTATGTGAGGCAATTAGCAACACCAAATAATATTTCTTCAGGGTCAGTGGTCAGAAACAACTGCTGCTTCAGTAGTGAGGAAGGTTGGATTATGAGTGGTAGCAGAGCAGAAAATAGCTCCCAGAAGTAGCACATCTACCAATCAACCACAGCTACAAGTATATAATGCACTGAAACATCAATTCAAGTGGCTATTAGTAGTTATAAAGTATGCAGTGGTTTGCAGTACCTGACATTTCACAGCTGACAGCCCTCCCAAAGCTTATCTTCCCTAACATCTTAGCCTGATACAAGTGTGAATGTTTCCCGTCTACAAGCTAATTGTTACTGCACCCCTATTTTCAATCCAATTTATTAAACAAGTTGTAGAGGTTTAGGTGTGGAGGAGGCATACTGTTTCCCATATTCCCATGTTGCAAAAGTACAGGGTCCACATCTTACATTTGCAGGAGTCTGTAGAGGTGCCAGCAGAGGGGTCACAAATAACAGTCTGCTTCTGAAGCAATGTGCTTGAATTCGGGTTGAAGTTGCAGCTCTAAAGAGAGGCAACTGTTCCATCGTCAGCCTCCCATGACATGTTGCAGGTTTATTCAACGCCCTTGAATCTCATTATGATAATGGTTTTCATAAATCTGTGAATGGTGGCAAACACAATGTTGAATGTACTCCATTAAAGCGAAAGATAGAGGAGCAAGCAGACTCTTAAGTGGCATCTTTAAGGAAAAAACCTTTCATACATTCAGAGTGCAGACATTCCATGAAGCATACATACTGCCTACAATCTCTTTGTGACCACAAATATCAGTGGGAGAAAGATTGTCAACAAGGATTGGCAGCACTAACAAGGACCTCATAACAACCAATGACATCTGTTAGACATGTTCTTATAGCAATCCATGTACTCCTCCTGCCTCTGTGCAACAGACAATTGTGCATGTGTGTAAAGTTGCATCTTTACACCTGTGTTTTACACCTGAAAAAAAGTTCCCTGTAGGAACTTGGGACAAATTAGGTGATTAACATACAAAGCATTACCCAAAGAATACGCCAATATATGTATTCAGCAGTATGCTGTTATAACCCCATAATGTCACCCTGAAAGTGGTAGGTGTGTTCGTCGTTCAGAAAATAACTCTCACGTGCAAGGAAAGCTGTAGTAGTGGCACGGGAACAATACATATGTTCCATCCCAGTCTTAGCAAGCCATATGAACACAGCAAGAATTATAATTGCAATACATATGAGGGTATCTTATTCTACAAGTACAGCTTCTGAATGCCACACTAGGGTTAAAGTTGGCTGTAAATCTTGAGTCATATGCTAGGATTTAGAAGACTTACGGCAAGTAATGATACCCAATGGCACATTCGGAGCCGGTATTTATTAGCTTGCTGAGTTCTATATTGCAGTATGTTTTACAGTGAGAAAGATATTATACAAGCCAGAGGGAAGGAACGTCTACTTCACAATGGATATGTGGTTCAGTGGACAAAGCACTGGCAACATGGCTGTAATGGTGAATTGGGTCACATTGGTGTACCAGAGTGTTCATCACAGAAGAGCATGAAGTCACCTTGTGTAAACCACACAGCAATCAACATCTCGAATACAGTGAAGCAGGTGGTTGCAAAGTGTCTAAGGCCCCAGCAGCTATCCCTTGGCATAGTTACTGTGGTCAATGTCACCAACACAATTTCGATATTAAGGCTGGAAAATAAAATACATCCTTTGCACAAGTGCTCCACCTTGTTGTGATATTTCCGTCAGTGATTTATCGTCTGTCTATGAAATGGTTACATGGTACAACAGGTCTGATCTCATTTCAGCTGGTTAGACAGCACCAGAAATGCTTTACAATTGTCATAGGCGAAAACACAGACTCGCACAGCACCAGTGGAAAATGACTGTGGCAACCTTCAGGAATTCATTCTTACAGGTGCTAGACTACTTGTTTGAACAAATTTAACGAAAAAAATAGGGTAGCCCCCAGCGTGTGCAGTGTGGGTTTGGGGCAAGGATACAAGAGAAACAAGGAAGAAATCAACTCACACTGGAACTAGACACAAGAGTTAAGGTCTATAATATGCTAAATTTACCAAACCAATGTACATTCTGCTCCTAAGGAGTTCAGACTATAGGACAAATGCTGTGGACAACCAACTGGAGTGAAACTGATCATACATTTTTAATGAAACGGAAAAGAAGTAGGTTAAAATATCCAGATACACAACATAAATGAAAAAGATATAATCCTAGACAATGTAGTAGAGGTTTTTTTGTTTTTTTGTACCTGAATTCTTTAAATATATACACAGTAAATAAACCAAAATTGTCAAAATAAGTGATAAAACATACTAAGAAAGACATTTTGTTCTATACATGAACAAAACATGTTTCCATTTGGTGTATAAATTGCAAAATTGAACTTAATATTTCAGCATGTACAATTGCAATTCAAAGGTTCCTATCCTTTGTGTGGGTGCATGATCAAGGTATGATCACGTTTTTGTAAAACTGCTACTTGTGGGAACAAAGCAATGTTATGACGGCTACAGATACAGACATAATCAATCCTTGGATGGGACTTTCTTCACCTTGCCTCAGTTGTCCCATGTCTGTTGTGTATGATGGTCCTATGAGAAATATAAATGAGTCATTGCTATGTATCAGGTAGTGAAGTACTTTCAATGAAATACTTGCTAAAAATTAATCTGCCCAAAAAAAAACAATGGAACACAAACACATGTATGATTCAGATATTGCCCAACCTGTCAGACAATTGATGTGAATAATGCTTGATAATCCATGAATAAAATGCATGAAAGAAAATATGTACTATATTTATCATTATTTGATTGTTTCCAGCACTGGCCTTACCCATATGTTCCAGAATGCCTCACAAGATTCAAAAGTTCAAAAGCTGATAGTTATAAGAGTGGTAACAAAATGTTTCAGCACAGTATGGAATGATTAGGATAGCCAGTAGATGGCGGGGGATGTGTGGCTGGATTAGGCATTGGAAAATAAGTTTGTTTTGAGGCATTTTTTGTAGAGTAGTGCTGGAGATTGGAATGTGGCTGTGTGTGAGGGTGTTCCAGGCTCTGAGTGCTAACCAGGAGAGTGTTTATGTTTTTTGTGTACATTAGTGTGCAAATTGGAATGGGTAGGAGATGTTGGCATGCGTGCCTGTGTGGGTGATGATTTTCAGTTTGTTGTGAAAGGAGGATGATTCTTGCATTCATGGCTTAATATATAATGAAGAGTCCTTTGAAAGCAATCCACTGCGGTGTGGTAATCCATTGGTGCTGGGAGAGAGCAAGTGTGATATGTGAGTGTGCCTGTAGGTTCAGACAAGTTTTTCCAATACATTCTGAATGGCTTAGTGTAGGCATGCATGCTATTGGGGAATCCAGTGAGGACAGCATTTCTGTATTGTGCTTGGACTGTTATTTGGAAGGCAACATGAAGAAGAGTAGGAGCTGTAGGAGCTGTAGGTTACATGCTTTGATGATGATGATGATAATGATTATGATGCTTCTGTGGTGTGTGAAGAAAACATCTGGGTTAATGGTAACGTCTAGGGATTTGACAGTTGTCGAGAGGGATGTTTGTTTGCTGTATGTGGTGCATTATTTTATCAAAGAGGTGAGGTCAGGTTTAAGCCTGGGGAGGCAGCTGAGTAGGTATGCAATTGTAGAATGGTTGAATTTGAGGACATAAGTGACCATCCATGTGGTGATGGTGGAAAAACAGCTTTTGAGGGTGTGGATTTGTGAGGGTGATAGAAATTGGGAAGTATATGTGTGTCCTCTTCCTAATGATGAACATTGACGCTGTGGTTGCTATGGATCTATTTGAGAGATTTAACATATAAGTCAAAGAAGAGGGCTGACATGGAGATATTTCAGGAACCACATACTTGAGTGGGATACGGTCAGATTGTTAGGGGGCATGGAGACAAAATACATCATGTCAATGAGAAACGAGGTGAACCAATCAAGAACATTACCTGAGAGTTACTACCTGTGGTTTAGGATGTTTAGGAGAATGGTGTGGTCGATGGTGCCAAAGGCTGCATAGAGATGCAGGATTATGATGAGGGCTGTAAGTCCTTCCTTTACAATGTTGTGTAGGTTGAAGAGGATGGAGAGGACTGGGAGGATAACTCAGGGCCAATGCCTTTGTCTTGGAAGCAAGACAACACAGAGCAACACAGGTTCAAATACTGGTTCTGTGCTTAGAGCCTGGTCTCCACGTGTTAAGAATGCTATAAAAGATGTATTAATTAGTTAAAGTGTAGCAGTCTTAGTGCAGTGGCCAGGTTTAAAGCCAGATTGGAAAGCTTTCAGAAGGTTGGTTGTGATCTGTTTTTTGAGTTGGCTCTCGTGACAAAGCATTCCATGATTCTGTCGAGGAACGGCAAGATAGTTATGGGATGGTAAAGTACGAGTTGTGAAGAGTCAAATTATGTTTGTACCATGAGAGAGAGTTTGATGATGTTGAACCACTGATGTAGTTTAATGTGGCTTGAGGTAGGCAGGGACAATTCAGTATGTGTGCTGGTTTTGTTTTGGTGGTGATGGTGATGGGTCTGTCTCAGTCAATGGGGTGTAATGCGTCCCATGCTTAGAAAGGTTTTTAAGTATGTGGTGGGAGTGGGATGCAGAGGGAAAGACATGTATGATGTTCTGTATTTTAGAGGTGAAGTAATCCATGAGGGAGTGACATGGTTTGTGGAAGTTTTGGATGCTGGTTTGGAAAGTCTTGGAGGTAGTGAGTGGCTTTGTCATTGCAAATGGCCATCTTGCATTTGAAACAGCAATGTTTGAGGGTGTTCTAGAGCAAGGGCATGGGTACTTTTGCAAGGTTTTCTCATGGTGTGTGGCTTTTTATTGGATGAAGAGGAGGAAATTGTTGAACCATGGAGGTGGGTGTGATGTGTTTGTGTTTTGAGAGGGGCTGTTTTGTTGAGTGCCCAGTCTGATGGTGGTGTTTTAATTGTTGAGGAATGTGGTCTATTCTGACCTTAAATTGGCCTTAAGTTTGGTCCGTAAAATAGAGTGCTGAACTTAAATTGCAACATCCTGTCTATTCCAGTGGATGTTGATAATTGTTGTGCAATACAAGTGCATTTTCTTGTACTGGTGTGTGCTCCACAAAGGGACTTTTGACAGGGGGTATCAAACATTAGTTGGATGTAGTACTGGCATTAGCAGCACACACACGAGAAGAAAATAAATATCACAAACAACACTTCTCCAGCTCATGACTCATTTACTTACTTCATGAAAAAGACATTAACTGGCATGTCATTAGACAATGCCCTGAATCGCTGCTGCCACCTTCCTGCAAAATTGAAAAGAATTCTCCTCCCATAAGCTGCTCTGTTTGGATCTTCCACCCAGCTGTCCTGGTGGCACATGTATTACTTGTAAACCCCAATTTAATCGAAAACACTGTCTGTAAGGATGTTTTGGTCGAATTGGTTGTTACCGTTTTCTTCGAGGCCAAAATAACTGAACATGAGGAGGTGGGGCTGCAGGGTTGCCTTCCACTCCCCATGTTTGGTATTTAGGATTTTAGGTGTGTGGTGATGTCCCCGCTTACTTACCAATGGCATTGGGGGACAAAAGAACATGAACAAACAAAACAGGGTATGAGCACATAGATTGTGTGCCGTACTGCTGTGAACAAATGCTGCATGAACAAACAACCCAGATCTGTATTACCCACTCACTACACGAGACAGACATTTCTGGTGTGTCGCTCACTGCATTTCTGAATCTTTGCGGCTCTCTCCCAGCAAAACAGGTTGTACATGTGCTACCACAAACATCTCTCTAGAATACCTTGCTCTATCAGCTCCTAGTCACAGGTCTCATTAGGTGGCATGTTTCTCATCCACTCTACTCAAGAGGTGGACACTGACTAGTGTGCCACCCACTTCTGAATTAAATTAGTTGGCTGTGTTTCTCCCACAAGCTGCCCTCTGGGACACCCATTTCCTCAAGCTCCTCTTTACAGATGTTGTCCGTTGAACTGTGTCTTGTCCACTTTCTTCAAGAGAGAGACACTGAGTTGTGTGTTATGTGTGACTTTCCCCGATCCTTTTTGCTCTTTCCCCGCAAAATCAGGTGAGCATGCATCTGCCACAAGCTATCATAAGGGTTTTGCTGCTCCTTCCGATCCTTCTTAAGGGTGCCACTTTCACTCACTGCTATGACCAGTGTGTCACACACCTACCCAAATTTCAGCGGATGGCACTGATTGGTGTTCACCCACTCCCATCCACAGCAAGTTTTACAGATCAGAATAGGAAATCATACCATGAATCTTGCTTCTTCACTAGGTCACAATCACTCACTACCTGTCCATACAACTATTTTTAATGCACTCCAGTTTATTAGGACTTACCTAAATATTGTAATCTTGCCTAACTCAATGACCAGCTGCCTTTTTGAAAAATGTGGGTGATCTGCATTGGTTGCCACCAAGATGATTGAGGCCTATTAACAATGGCAGATGCTGGAGGACATTAAAAAGAAATCTGTTAATCAAATATGTTAAAGTGGGAGATATGATATTGAAAAATGCATGCAAACACCTACTGAAAATGCAAAAGTACACGGCGTATTTATTAGACATCAGTTAATCATGTTTTCACATGCAGAAGCAACATCCAACTTAAAGTATGTATTCCCTACATCAGGCTGAACGATTCCATCCTGGCAGATAAGAAGTAGTACTTCACAGGCTTCGTCATACAGAACAAAGTTCCAAAAGCAACACAAACACTGTTATTGTTTTTCAAATGCTGTACTGGTGGAGGAAGAACATTTGATAGGCAGCTGGTTGAAAATACACAGTTGAAACAGAGGGTTTTGCTTTATTATGCATTGTTGCCTAGCTGAAAGGCAGGCCTCAAGATGTCATTCAACTTCAGTAAACTTAAGACAGAAACCTGATCTTCATCTTCAAGTTGCTGTTGGACAAGCAATGCATTCCTAAACCTGCAGAAACTTCTGAGTGTAGATTTTTCATTGATTGGATTCCTCAATTGGCTATAATGAAGTTCTCCTCCTCTAGGCCACTTTAGCTAATGCATGTCTAAGTCACATTGACAAGAATGGAGATGTTTTTTTTTTCCAAATGAACATTGTGAAAGCAAGATGTATGTACTGTGCCAGAGATGATGTGGACTTCCTCAGGACACAAATGATGGGAACCCTCCTTGCAACGGTTAAGAATGTCATGAAAATTATGCATCACAGATCATAACGATGTATGATACAAGCATGCACAATCATATACCAGAATCTGTCATGCTATGCTTCAAGATACACTTCCTGTCCTGCAATGGGTGATAACACCTAAAGCCAACAAGTACAATTTCTAAGGAATCAGATGTTAACATTATAGATAAGTATTGGACATTCTTTCTAGAAGAAGACTTGCATTTGTTTCTATGCAAAACTGTAACTAAATGAAATTCTACACCTTTGAATAATGAGAGCATAGAATCTGCAAGCAGGCTGGATGATGATTCAATAGATATACAGGCTAGCAAAACATGTACCTATTAAAACAGGTCCTGAGTATGTTTAATCCTGTAATGTTTTCAATAACAATTTGGAAGAAGTGCAAACACAAATAATTGACATACATGTTCTATCACACATTGCATATACCGCAACAGATTGTTAAATGCACTTGACTTTCTTAAAACATCTGGAAAATTCGACAAAATAAAGTTCTTAAACTGATGAAAAATGTATTGTGACTTCAGATCTAGCTTTATACCATTCTCTGCAGTAATTAATAATGCAGTAACAGGAACGGTGTTATCAATTTGTCTTACAGCAAGTTGAACTGCGAAAATGTAAGCATTGTGTTGTGCTTCTGGCTTGTCTAATGAAGGAACTGATTTTTTTTTAAAAAATGTGGGATGCGTTGTACAGCGAGAACCTTCTACAACAAATCATCAAAGGCAAACATATTTGACCTGCCAAAAAAAGCACTCATTCACGCACGTTTTGCATGGTATGTCTGCTACCTTGGGGTGTACTTCAAGATGTGTTCATGTGTGGAAATTCTTAATAAGGTAACGGAATGACAAACCCCAAGTAGCTACTTTATCTAGTAGTTTGACAATGTTCAAGTTCAGTGTTACGCAACATTTCTAATGATGTGGTTTTGCATGTTGTAAATAGCAAGTAGTAAGGCCTGTTAAATGTGGTTATTGGAATGCATACATTTCATCACTGGAAACAATACATTTGTATTCATTAGCATTCAAATTTCATAAACGATCACAAGACTGAGATTTTGCTGGTGTGCTGCCTGGCAAAAGGTTGAATTAATTTACCAATCTTAGACATGATAAAAATCTTAGTTCTATTCCTGGATGCCTCTCTCTCTCTGCCTCAACAGACAAGACTGCGCTTTTGCGACTTCAGCAGCTTAGACAGCAAAGTTCATCAATGCAGCAAGACAATTTCTCACCACAGAAAGCTGTTTGACTATTGCCAGAGGAATTAGGGGGGCGAGACTAAATGGCTGTAATGTCCTATTTGTGGAAACCTTCAAATGGAACATGAACAAACTATAAATAATCCAGAATAACGCCCTTCAGAGCAGCAATGAACATTCCAAAAAAGGACCATATCACAGCCACAAGGAAACAGGATCAAATCTCTTTGATGTGTCAGAAGGGCTTTGTCAAGCTGAAAGTGTTGAGCAGAATTCTTCCTTTCCTTCAATCAGAATCTCTGCTCAAGGTTGTTATTCCTCAATTATGGGTTCCATCAACTACTGCAATGGTATTTATTTAGGTCAGCCTATGGTCTTGCTCAGTGGCTGCAGATTTTACAGAATGTGGCAG
The DNA here is from genome assembly GCF_040938575.1 of Ambystoma mexicanum. Taxonomy (NCBI): domain Eukaryota; kingdom Metazoa; phylum Chordata; class Amphibia; order Caudata; family Ambystomatidae; genus Ambystoma; species Ambystoma mexicanum. The sequence continues at coordinate 398,900,766 of NC_090923.1, forward strand.
CTAGATTTGCTCTTGGAGCCTCAAGGTTTTCTCACTCTGTGGATATGCTTTGCTAAATGGCAGCCGAATTAAATTCTGTGCCTGGTGCATTGGGCCATGCATGCACTGGCACAGGACACCTCTGCTCTAAACTTGTTCTATACAAGCCTGTTAGGTTACCTCGATCCTCCTCTCAAATCCTGCAAAAAAATTCCAAACTACTGCAGTGCAAGAGCAGGAGGACATTTCAAAATAACCTGAAAACATTCTTTTTTTTAGCTTGACCTCATGCTTTTTGGTTCTACACCCAAAAAAATCAGTGTTTTCTAGCACCTTGATGCCTTCCGATCATTTGTCTGCGCTCTTTGCATTGATTCACACTATATGGCATACTATCATGCAGAAATTAGTGTTTTAAAAGATAGAAAGAATATAGAAAGGGAAACTGGGTTTTGAAGAAAACGAACATTCCATTTTGGAGCTGAAGAAGAACTGGATACCTGACCAGAGCTTTGAAGATTGTTGGAGGATTAGCTGGCATGGTCAAACATTCTTGGGCATGTGCACAATCCCACATATCTGTACAGAACTCAAACATGGCAGGGATACCAAAGCAAGCAGAATCATACAAACATCATTAGAACTGTAAATAATTAGTAACCATAGATGATATTGCAGTGACCAGATTGCTTGTTGAACTTACACAAAAGCAAACTATATATATATATATATATATATATATATATATTTTTTTTGTTTTTATTTTTTTATTATTATACTTGATTCAATTGAAATTAAAACTATTTTTACAAGTTTTATCCCATGTGATGGAGAGCTCTGCCTTGTTCTTTAATTCTTTAGCTTTTCCGCTGTCTCTACATTGATGGAGTCAGACTTTTGCTGATTAGTCTGAGGTTTTCGAAGAAGCCTACTACAGCTATCATCTAGCTCATCTTCTCCCAACTCATTAACCGACTCCACCATTCTTCTTCGTTGTAGTACGAGAGATTACTGAGAAAGTGGCTTAGATGTCGAGTGCGAGTGGGGATCAGCCCTGGACACTTAAGCAGGAGATGTTTTACTGTTTCAAGCACTTCAGGTTCAGTGCAGTAGCAGCATGTGTTTGTGCTGGATTGTTTCCTTCTTGCCCGGATTCCGTTCGTGTGTAAGATGTTTAGGCGAATGCGGAGAACATTTTTGCGAAGTTTCTTGTCTGGACATTTTACCAGGTAAGATCTTGTTCCGTTGATTTTTATCGTATTCACTGGGAAGTCGGAAGTCAGCTTAGAACAGCTAGCCTCCTCTAGTGTTTGAATCCAGTCCCTCTCCTGTAAGCGTATATTTTTTATTTTTCAGGATTAGTGATGAGCTCTTCCCTTGCGCTGCCAACCCACTCCAACAGCAGATCATTCTTTATTGCCCATTCTTGAAGCATGGAGCAAGTTCCGGCACAAATGTCCTGGTTTATTGCCTTCAGAATGAATGGAGGTGAAGGTAGCAGTGTTTTTCTGAATAGCATGAGACCGTTGCGTGCCACAATTGAGCCCAGTGATTGCAAAGTTAATTCCCATTTTATCAGTGAGATCAGGAGAAATTGTGGAAAATTTAGGACCCTCTCCGATATATCCCTTCTATCCTTGGCCAAAACTTGGCCGGGATATTAGGCATGGCTTCGGCCCCATAGGTTAAACAGGGGGTCACTTTGCTTTTGTAGAAGATCGGAATGGGAGACAAGGTAAATCGCCCACATTTCTTTGCAAGAACTCGGGTCTGGGTATTCAACAGGCCCACTTTCTTCAATAGACTCTCTTGCATCGGGGCTTCTTTTTTGTTTTTATTGAGAGTTATTCCCAGTTATCGGAAGTCATTCACCGGTTCCAGTGGTTGTTCTTCAATCGACCAGATGAAGTCTCACCTTTCCTCATGTTCTTTCCAAATGCCATGATTTTTGATTTTTCTCGAATCATCTGAAGGTGGTACTCTTTCAGGTAGGAGGCTAGGTTGGTAATTTGCCTCTGGAGTCCGATTGGCATTTGGTCCATGAGGATTATATCGTCTGCATAAAGCAGTCTTGAGATTTTAGACTCACCCAAGGTAGGAGGAAAGGCTCGGACTCTGTGCTCGTGCTCCATGTAGTCTGCGATATAGGCATTGTACAATTCTGTAGCCAGTGGGCATCCTTGATTTACTCCCCATCCCATTTTTATCCATGAAGATAGTAGGCCTTTGTAATTGAGTCTGACGCACATTGAAGTGCGGAGTACAACTCTTTTATTGGATTGAGGATCTCCAGTGGGCAGGCACACCATTCTAGTTTTTCCCACAGGAGGGCTCGGACGACTCGGTCAAAGGCCTGGACCAGGTTGATAAATGCCATGCAGATTGTTGTCCGTCCCTCAGAAACTTTGGCTTCTAAGGCACTCAAGGCCAAGATGTTTGCTGCGTCCCCAGATTTTTTTCAAAACCCGCTTGAAGTGGGTCTGCAGTGTTGGAGGTCAGTATCCATTTCTGGAGATTTTCAAGGAGCATGGAGCCAAAACGCTTCCTTATGCAGTCAACGAGTGCTATCAGCCAGAAGTGGTTTGGGATGTCTTTAGCCCCCTTATTAAAAATTGGCACTACTTTTTCCATGAGGGCAGGATAGCAGCGGATCAAATGCAATTTTTGAAAACCTCCATTATGAAAACTGACCAGGGTTCAGCATTTTTTTTTAAGTCGAAGTTGGTGATGCCATCCATGCCTGCTACCTGAGATCTGTTTAGTTTCTTTATTTTCAGGAGAATCGTATTTTGATCCGCAGAGATCTGCCATTTAGTGCCCCTTCTGCTTGTGCTCACAGTCCTTGATTTCTCAGGCGTACTGTAAAGCTCCTTGAAATGTTTGTCCCATGCTTGATCACCCACTGAGTTCTGGAGTGTAAAATTTGCTCCATGAGCGTTACCCTTTATTAGAGACCAAAAGTCCCTCGACTTCTTCCCACAGATGGTGCACAGCATCGCTACAGCGTCTTCCGGAGATCTTTGGAATTTGGTGTTTCTCGGCCAAGCTCAGTAGCTTTTTAGTGCGTATATGGCCTCAACCTTCTTTTTTTGAGTGAGACTTATTTGCTTCCCTTTGCAGTTTTCTAAGGCACTTTCTTCTCTCCACCACTTGTGTGTTAAAAATATGTTGGGTCGAAAGTGGGTGGAATGGAGTCTTTGCCTTTCTTGGTTTAAAAACTGAAAGGGTTGTGGAATAGTTGACAAGATTAGTTTGACTTGTAGCCCCTGTTGCCTTTTGAGAGATGTAGATCTGTGTGAGTGAGATAATGGCTCTTTCAGTTAGTCTCAGTCTGGTCCCACTGGAGTTGACTTCAGGTTTGTTGGAGATCCAAGCACAGGTCAGCATGTTGTGATTACTATGTTTGGTCCTGATTACCTCAAAGGACTCCATCATTTTCAGTAGGCTTCAGGAAACGTGGATGAAATCACTTATAGCTCTTTGACCGTAGCTGCAAAATCACATGTTATATGATGGATCTGAATCTGTTACGATTGCAACAAATGTATGATCTGTCTGCTCTTCACTCTGTAACAGCACCCAACCCTTTTATTTTTATTTTCCTCTTGGTGTTTGGATCCAGATATTTCACTAGTCTCTTGACCCATTTCTCATCTAAAACTCTACATCACCCCCACCTCCACACCCACTCCTGCCATCCTGCCTCCCTTGGCTCCCCTCCCTCCACCCCCACCCTCTACTCCATCCTGCCCGATAGCATCTGATGAGGTCTCCAAAGTTGTCTGCTATATGAAGGTTTCATCCAAACAGGTGCTCCCCTGCACTTCTATAACCATTAAAGGCAGCCTCTCCTTTTTTTGCCCTGGCTCTTGCCAATTTATGTAACCACTCCTTCACAACTGGCTCTTTCTCTATATCCCTCAAGCACTCCCTTGTGCACCCTCTCCTGAAAAAATCTATCTGTTGACCCCTCCTGCCCGGGTAACTATTGCCCTATTTCCACCACCCACTTCCTGGGTAAACTCTTGGAGAAGTTGGTCCTCCCCAACTGATCCTTCATACTGAATTTGCTGGTTGCCTCCACGACCATCAATCTGAATTCTGAACATCCAGAGGCTCAGAAACTGCTTTCATGAACACCCGTAAAGACATGCTCACAAATCCGGACTCTAACTCATCTGCTGTTCTCATTCTCCTTGATATCTCCTCTGCCTTTGACATGGGCAACCATTCCATCCTCATAAAATGGCTCTGTGATACCATCAGCATCACATATTGGCCACTGGACTGACTGACCTCTTTCCTCACTAACCGCCCCTCCAAGTTACAGCTGAACCCTTACTCCACCACCACTTCACTCTCTACCTGCAGTGTCCCCCAGGGTTCTATCCTATCTCCATGGTTCTTCAATATCTATCTTGCCTCCTCCATCTCTCCTGATTTCCAGTGTTAGGCTGATGACACACAGCTTTCCTTCAAACTTCCTTTACCACCTGCTCTTCCTCCTCCCTCATCCCGATTGTCTGATCACTATCCAGGCATGGTGTGTGGCCAACAAACTATGTCTTAATGCCAGTAAGAATTAGATCCTTCTTATAGGGAAACCTGTGCCCTGTTTCCCTGCTACCCTCTGGCGCCCTCCTTGGGTCCTCTACCCTCACCTTCCCTTGAGGCCAAAAACCTTGGGGTAATCTTCAACTCCTCCCCCTCCTTCACCTCTCATATCTTGAATCTTGCCAAGAAGGCCCACTTCCAGTTTCAGCTCCTTAGAGGTATTCTTCCTTTTCTCACCTTTCCACAGAAACTCAATTTTTCCCAATTTCTGGTCCTCTCTAGGATAGAGTACTGCAACAGCGTCTACCTCAATCTCCCCCTTTCCTCCTTACGCCACCTTCAGCTAATCCAGAACAGGGCTGCAAGACTTATCCTTGGCCTCAAACCTAGGCACTGTGTCTCTCCAGCACTAAAACTCTCCATTGGCACCCAGTGGCCACAAGGATCAAATTCAAGACACTCTGCATTATCCACAAGGCTTGCTGGTGCCTGGGACCAATCTATCTTCAACTTTATCTCCCGAAATACTTCCCTGCTCCAGCCCTCCACTCCTCTAACTCCAACTCTATGCTTGTAAAATGCTTCCCCAAGCAGAGAGAGGGCAGAGAGAGGGTTGTAGGTCTCTCTGTTCGCTGTTGCCTCTCTTTGGAACAGATATGAGGCAGACTTTCTTGAGTTCCATAAACTTTTCAAAACTCTTTTTTCTCTACCTCTTTCCCTCATCCCCTTCCCTTCCACTGCTGACGAGACTAGCGGCCTGGACCTTCATGAATCTCGCAGCTACTAGGCCTCTGCCCAGTGGCTCCCAGCACCCCCAGCACTGCCCTAGTTGGGACCCTACTATGCAACTGTGCATCACACCATTGTGATCGCCTTGCCCCACCACTTAGCCAGAGGTTCCTCCCCTGGCACACTAGGCACTTCCCTCTTGGGCTGTCACACGCACTTGCCCATAACTTCCTCCGGTCCCCTGCACCTTCCCCTTTGCCCCTTCCCCTCAGCAACACTTCTTCCACGGCACTTGCACACCTGGATACCAAAAAGCCTACTAGGACTAAGATTGGATATTTTCTGTCTTTTTCCATTATGGGGCTAATTCATAGAATTCAGCGCACAAGTGGCGCACGCGGTTGGCGCACAGTGTGCGTGTGCGACTTTCTGCGCTAGCCGCGTGCGCTAAAATCCATTCCTGCGTGCAGCGTATTCATGGACTTTAGCTTCCAAAACCAGCCGTGGCGCAGAGTGGCGCAGGGAGCCTGCAGCAGCACCAGTTACGCCCTCAACCCCTCCCTGTGCGCCATGCACAGCGCACAAATCCCGTACATGGCACACAGGCCCCCAACCACGAAAACGCCTGTTAAATTCCTTGCGCACCCCTCCGAATACACATACCCCGCTGCACGGGGAGTTTCACGTATGATTGGAGCGGGGTACGTGTATAACTGGGGTTCGCGGGAAGTTTCACATGCAATTGGAGTGGGGTACATGTATTTTGGGGGTGCACGGGAAGTTTCACACGTGATTGGAGCAGAGTATATGTATTTCAGGGGTGTGCGGGAAGTTTCACATGCGATTGGAGAAGGGTACGTGTATTTCGGGGGTGCGCGGGAAGTTTCAAATGCGATAGGCCCTGTGCGAGTGGGGTACGTGTATTTTGGGGGTACACGGTAAGTTTCACACACGATTGGAGCAGGGTACGTGTATTTCGGGAGTGTGCGGGAAGTTTCACATGCGATTGGAGCAGGGTACGTGTATTTCGGGGGTGCGCGGGAATTTTCACACGCGATTGGAGCAGGTTAGGTATATTAAGGGGGTGCGCTGGAAGTTTCACAAGCGATAGGCCCTGTGCAAGTGGGGTACATGTATTTCGGGGGTACGTGGGAAGTTTCACATGCGATTGGAGCAGGGTACGTGTATTTCGGGGTTGCACAGGAAGTTTCACACACGATAGGCCCAGTGCGAGTGGGGTATGTGTATTACTGGGGTTCGCAGGAACTTTCACACGCAATAGGCCCTGTGCGAGTGGGGTACGTGTATTTCGGGGGTGTGAAGGAAGTTTCACACGCGATAGGCCCTGTGCGAGTGGGGTATGTGTATGACTGGGGTTCGCGGGAAGTTTCACACGCAATAGACCCTGTGTGAGTGGGGTACGTGTATTTTGGGGGTTCGTGGGAAGTCTCACATGCGATAGCCCCTGTGCAAGTGTGGTATGTGTATTTCAGGGGTTTGCGGGAAGTTTCACATGCAATGGGCCCTGTGCAGTGGGGTACGTGTATTCCGGGGGTGCGTGGGAAGTTTCACACGCAATTTAATTGTCAGAGCTGCGTACGTGTATCCAGTGGGGTGCGCGTGGAGTCCCACACATGAATTAGCACTGTAGGTCCTCCCAGGTGTCCCCTCTACCCCCTCCACGGCCCCGGCAGGCAGCCCACACCACAGAGGACTACCATGCACCCCTGGTCATGTGCCACAGGCAGTCCATCCACCATGGGCATGCCCCCCAGCCATGCCACATGTCAACTTGCACTAGTGTTCGCCAACTCATGTCCCCCAGCACCCCCACCCCTCAGCATTCAGGGGCACCTGCCAGCAGGCCCCCATACATGTCCCCCAGCAGCCCCACCCCCAGCAGTCAGGGGCACCTGCCAGAAGGCCCCCACACATGTCCCCCAGCACCCCCAACCCCCAGCAGTAGGGGCACCTGCCAGCAGGCCCCCACACATATCCCCCAGCACCCCCACCCCCCAGCAGTAGGGGCACCTGCCAGCAGGCCCCCACACATGTCCCCCAGCAACCCCACCCCCCAGCAGTCAGGGGCACCTTCCAGCAGGCCCCCACTCATGTCCCCCAGCACCCCCCCAGCAGTCTGGGGCACCTGCCAGCAGTCCCCCACACATGTCCCCCAGCACCCCCACCCCCCAGCAGTCAGGGGCACCTGCCAGCAGGCCCCCACACATGTCTCCCAGCACCCCCACCCCCCAGCATTCAGGGGCACGTGCCAGCAGGCCCCCACTCATGTCCCCCAGCAACCCCACCCCCCAGCATTCAGGGGCACCTGCCAGCAGGCCCCCACTCATGTCCCCCAGCACCCCTCCAGCAGCCAGGGGCACCTGTCAGCAGTCCCCCACACATGTCCCCCAGCACCCCCACCCCCCAGCAGTCAGGGGCACCTGCCAGCAGGCCCCCACACATGTCCCCCAGCACCCCCACCCCCCAGCATTCAGGGGCACGTGCCAGCAGGCCCCCACACATGTCCCCCAGCACCCCCACCCCCCAGCTGTCAGGGGAACCTGCCAGTAGGCCCCCACACATGTCCCCCTGCCCCCACATCATGACGATCCTCAATCATAGGCCTTATGGCCAGCCACATCACACCCCACGCCACCCCAGCCCAAAAACCCAACCAAGTAGTGCATCCACCCACATAGAAATGCCCATTACATGATACAACCCGAATGGCAAGTATGTAAATGAACACATGTCTGTCACACACACACAATGGGTGCAAGTGAATGTGAAATCCCACATCATGACATGCATGAAATCAATGAGAGAATACCACACATCGAAGTATGAAACAAAAATGTATTGAACCCAAAATTAATGTAATGAAAAGAAAACACACAATAATTTGAAGGAGAAATAAAACGCAGCATGTCCGGAAAATAATCAAAAATATGAAATCAGAATCCAAAGAAATCCAAATGAAAATGTGTCCAAAGCAAATCCAAGGGAAAAAAATAAGTGAAATCCATTGCTCCATGGTGAAATGAAAAAAAAAGACAAATCCACTGTTCAACTATATACAAATCACCAATCCAGGGTCCATGAGCCCAACAAATTAAATGAAACTTACTAAAAAGACTACCTAATAAAGAACTATGTGCATTGTCCAAGCGCCCCAAAATAAACAAAAACAGAAAGGAAACCTAACACTATCTAACTATCTCTGGGGGGCAGTAATTCGGCCTTCTGGGCAGGAGCGTGGTCTTCTGTGTGTTGTTGCGTGGCCAGCTTGATACGGAGTGATTTGGCAAGTGAAAAAATTGTACGTCAGCGTGTAATTGGAGGAAAGGCCCTTAGCGCATAAGCGGGTCAGCACACGTACGCAATTTCATTGGACCAGAGGCCCTTAGCGCGTAAGCGCTTCTGTGACATTACGCGCGCGGGCGTTTCCCTCGTGATGTGGGCATAGCAGTTCAGCACCCGTGAAAAAACTGCACATCCGTGTGTGAATGCGTGTAATCTGAGGAAAGGGCATACGCGCGTAAGTGATGTGATGCGCACAGGCATTTCCCTCAGCACGAGTTAAAGGTGAGCGGGGCCAGCAGTTTGCTGTACATGTCTTTCGTGGAGACTGACGTGTGTTCCTGCTTCGGGTTGTTTCGCGCGCCATCACAACTTCACAGCTATCAAGGACGTATCTCTTCTTCTGGTGAGGGTATTGCCTACGCGTGTTTTTCTGCATCAAGCTAGTCAGACGCTGAGTCGCACACGCTATTTTTCCCACTGCGGGTGCCCCTGTGTATCGCACCCGTTTTGGAGGTCATAGGCTTCAGGGTTGCGTGCACAGTTTTACTGCAGTTTTGGGGTGCCTGAGCATTGCCCGTCACTACATCACCGGGGTCACATACAGCCTTGCAGATGCAGGGGGGCTGTTAACATCTTGCATCCCACCCCCTTCACCCCATTTGCCCAGGTCAATTGTGGTGTACACCTCCCATTGGCACTACTCCATCGGTGCCGGCACTACTACATCTGTGCATTGGTTGGGAGGCCACCAAAGGTGAGGGGGGCCTGAGCTGGGCGTCCTCCTCGTGGCAGGCATGGTCAGGGACGTGGCCAGGGTGACCAGGGAGTAGGGAGACTCCAGGCTGTCCAGGGTGGCCGCAGAGGTGGGAAGAGGCAGGGGTGCACCACTTGAGCACAATGTTGTGCCATGTGTCGGTGCAGTCATGCCACCACCCCCTGTGGTTCCGGGAGATGCAGCTTCTGCTTCTGGCACTGGTGCCCGTGTGACCTGGCAGTACGTTTCATCGACCTCCTGCATGTCGAGGAAGAAGCCTTTCTGCAAACAGGAACTGGACTTCCTAGTGGACTACTTGCGGGAACACAGCCTGTGACATGCTAGTGGTGCTAACTGTCAGACTACTAGAGGAGGAAGACCTTACTCCGCATGAGTCACGCGTGTGTGTTTTACTTGTATGATGTGTTGTGCATGACTGCCACTACATGTCACGTGTACATGGTGCTGATGTTAGTAATGCAATGCTTCCCTGATGCATGTCTACTCTGCTGGATGGTGGACATGTGGAGCAGACGGGGACTGTCCGCATCACCACTATTATACCCTACTCACATGCTGGTTACCAGTATGCCCCTCCGGTCCATGTTCCAGCTCACTGGCACTTCTGCATGTAGCGTGGGGTGACCTTCCTCTCAGCCCAGGGACTATGCATAGCATTACTGAAGTGCATGTGTCTTCTGCCTGCAAGCGGGTACTCAATGTAGGCATGCTCCCTTGCCCCTCAACCCCCCGCTCTGCACCCCAATTGCACCTTTGCACTGGTGTGCTACAATATTGCCGTTGGGTACTTCCCTGTTCATGCCTCCTGTGTACATGCTAACATCCAGCGGCCAATCTGCCAGACATATGCTGTGTGGTACATCCTTAGTACTTGATATAGGGTGTCTCACTTGGACTGTGCAGAGGTCAGATGCCCCGCAGGGACATGAGTGCCCATGCATGCTCCATGTGCATTCCACGCATGCCCCTATGTGTCCATGACTGGATGATCACTGTAATACAAGTCCTGGATGACCTACATTGCATGGCATTTCATCTGCCTTCCCATGTCAACTGTGGCTCAGTACTGCATTGCACACATGTTTAGGGCCTGACAATCTGTGTGGGTCACAGGCCTCAGCCTGTTTAATGGCCAATGACGCTATCCAACTGGTGAAGTGTCTTCTTCACACGTGGGTGTACTCCAGAGGTTTCATTATGTGTCCTGCTTACTGTCCCGTGATCATTTGCTGTGTTGTCACTTGACTCACATGATGCTGTTAATGCTAGTCAACACTGTCTGTCAATACACAGGTCTATGGTCAGCCTTTTGATACCGTGCTAGGCATCCCTGCTTTTGCATTTGGGGGGAGGGGTGGTTTGCTTGTAGACATGCTACCCATTGAATGCACATTGCACGTGATGGCTGAAGTTGACCTTGCACTGCCTTCACATTTTCTGACACACACCATGAAGTCCTTGTACATGTAGCTAGTGGTAACATGCATATTTGCTGCACTGCATAGACCCACTTCAGTGCAAACTGCCACCTTTCCACATGTCTAATCACAGAAGCAATTTCAAGTTGACCCAGCATGCATGCCAGGTTCTGTTTTGTGTGTCACATGTCTGCCTGATGTGTTTGGTGTCAGTGTGTGTGTGTGTGTTGTGTGCTTCTAACATGTGTAGTGACCTTTTTTCTCTCTATTTTTCAGATGATGACGCAATGGAGCCAGAGGATGGTGTTGTCATGCCAGGCACAGGGTTATCACTACATCAACCCAGCACAAGTGGGGGTAGTGGGGTGGTAGGCCACGAAAACCCCTAGGTGCTACAGTCCATCTTGTCTCTGGCTGCCTATGAGTCCAGCCCTGATGAACACTCTGACGAACATGTCGAGTTGGATGAGCATCAGGTCCATATGTCAGGGGTGAGTGATTCTGATGTGGACACTCCTCTGTCTGCGACACATGCACTCCTCTGTCTGCCACACCAGTCAGTGATGTGCCTGGGACATCACGTCGACGGGGGCATGCAGTCGTGCCAACACAATGAGGACACCAGGTCCTTGGGTCCCGCAGGGGTCAAGCCCAGCAACGCAGTCGCCGCGCGCAACCACAGTATACTGAGTGGGAGCAAGACATGACTGCCCATTCTGAACGGCAGGGGGCAGCAATGGAGAACATCGCTGAGAGCATGGAGCGTGTGGTCCGATCTGTGCTCCCCCCTGCTAGGCAGGTGCTTCTCCAGCAGCAGGTGGCACGATCCATGGCCCGCTTACTCAGGCTGGGCATGGCGGCCTCAGACAGGGCACGCCAGGCTGAAATGTTGCATTTGCATCAAGCAACTGCTGCTCACGCAGAGGCACACATGAATGCCCTGAGGGAGGAGTATGCTTCCCTCAGATCCACTCTGGGTGTCCTTCTGATGTCCCAGAGGGAGCGGGCAGAGGAGAGGTTTGTACAGCTTGAGCGTACCATCTCGGCTGAGCTATATGTTTGCCGGGAGGTGCAGCGGTTGTCCAGCCAGGCCTTGCAGGAGGAACTCTGTGTTACACGTGCTACCTTGCAAGAGGAAGCACGTGTATCAAAGGAGGTTCTGCATGCAGACCTACGTGTCATCGCCACACAGGACAAGGCTCACCCGTCCGGCAGACTTGTTGCCGTTGAGGGGCAAATTGCGGCTAGGCGTGGTCATGCTCCTATGCCACGTCCTCCTTTCCAGGAAGAGCCAGACTCAGACGACAATATATCTCCCACATAGGTCGGGCTGTGCAGGCTTTGAGCCCATGGAGGTTTTTTTTTCCTCAGCATCATCGCGTGTGGGTGTTAAGCAGCACCCTGTACCTTCCCCTCCTGGGTGCCCCCCCCCAGGGTCCTATGTGGCCATTTTTGATTTTTCTTTTAGTTTAGTTAGTTAAGTTACTGTTTGATAGTTAGTTTAAATAGGTAACATAGGTTTTTCATAGTTAGTGTAATTAGTTACTATAGTTTAAAATTGCTTGTCTATTGTGCTTTCATGTGACGGTGTGGTGCTTTGTGGCTTTTGAAAGCATCCACTGTCTGTTCCAGCTGGGCCCTACAAGCTTGTCTTGTGTATGTGTTTGCTGCTTGGGGTCCTTGACTCACATATGCCACTCCTGCTTCCCTTATCCATGGGCTCGCAAGGATGGTTCGGTGTAACAGCCTATTACACAAGGGCTTTGGACTGTCATATCTGTGGCATCTCTGCTGCTGTGGAACTTGTTTTAACACCCCTAGAGGAATGATTGGGGTGTAATTGACCACTGTCTAGCTAGATGGGATGTTTCATGATTCATGTTTACATTGATTGATATGCATTGTGTAGTATGTTTCTTATCTTTACTGTACATGTGTTTGTTGCAAATCATGCTGTAGATAGTGTGTTTCACACTTTGGCTGTGAAAGACGGACTGATGGTGTGATTTCTGATGTAAGTCTCTGACATGGTCCAGTCATGAAATGCCTGAAGAGACACAAACAGATGAATCTAGATTAATCATGTGTTTCATGGCCTTTCTGCAGGGGGATGAGTCTCCAGACCACCTTTGCCAGCAGACATGGGCCATTGGACATCTAGAATCTGGACACATTTGATGGTGCCGACATGCGCATGTGTGCGCAAGCAGAGGCACAGCGATTGCGATCATACATCTGAAAACTGCTGACGTGTTTGAAGGGACTCCAGGAAAGGTGAGCAGCATAGGGGGGTCACAACACAGCAAAACTTCCACCAGGCCAGTTGCACATGCATTCTTAGTAGCAGCACTGACGGTGAGCTTGGACAAATATTGGTGTTGAAGCGCACAATACAGCTCAGATGTGTTAGTGGACTGATGGCTACTTGATGGGAAAGTTGTCTGGGGCACCTGCAGGGACAGTGGCACATACCCTCCGGTCCACCATGGTCCATTGAGGCACTTGTATTAGCCATGTGGTGTTCCAAGACATGGAAAGAAGCAGCTCACAGGGACAGGCAGCAAGGGACAGACTCAGGTGCAATGCATTTCATTTCCAAGTAGAATTTGATACATGCACTGCCTACTTTATTTTGGTCATGGTGGCACACGACTTGTTCTGAAGTCATACCTTGCTATATGCATCTGTCTGCTTACCCAGGGACATTGCATGTTGTGTGAATCGTGACACATTGGTGTTCCATTTGCCACGCACCCACCGGTGCCTGACTTACTGCATTGACTGTGTATGAACCATCATAGGGGTAATGTTACATATGGGTACGAAGTATCCACACAAGATTGTCTGTTTGTAGAGTAGTTTATTACTTTTGGGGAAAATTTGCTGGTGTGTTTGTGTGTTTTGGACAGGCACAGATTATTAACTGTGGCTCTATTTGCAGCATTGAACTGCTCCTGTTACTGGACCTGAGAGTGCGCAGGCAGGAGGCCAATTTTGGTCTAATTGTGTATGTGTTAATGTGAGTACTACATTTTTGTGCATTCCCTACTTTCCCGTGTCAATTCAACTCCCCTCTCCTGCCCCTCATTCCGGTTATCCAGTATGCCAATGCCTGTCACGACTGCATATCCCTGACCCTCCTTCCCCACCAGGGTCTCAGAGGCCTGTGTGAGTTTGACCTTGCAGGCACCCAGACAACGGTGGGGGTGGTTGGTTCGTGCCACTCCTTTGCCTGTACACGAGAGCTGTGACAGTACACATCCGTTCGTGGTGCATCATTCTATGTTATGTACCACACATGATACACATCCTGTTGTGACATTGTTTTAATGTGCTACCTTGGTTGTTGCCATCATGTGGTAGTACTTGGCCATTGTGGCGTACTGCTACTTCAGGTCATCTACTGGAGGCTGTTCTGGTTTGTTTTACTGCCTGCAGGCTATTTGCTTGGCTTCTGTGTTGGCCTGCTTTGAGTTCTCTTGGATTTGGTGCTTTTGCAATTCAAGGTGGACTCTGAGGGTGCTGGCAACTTTTTACACACAAGGTGGTAGATCTTGACAAAGGGGAAGGGTGATCCTGTGGCCAGGTGAAATTCAAGGATGAAGGCTGAATAACCCAGGTGCAGTTGTTCAGAGGGTCGTGGTGATTTGTGAGGGAGTGGGGGTGTTTTGTTGTTGATAGTTGCCTTGCCCTGCAGTGTGATGGGCACGCTGACATTGTAATTGTGGTATCCTATGTACAAGATGTATTCTGCTGATCAATGCCTGTTCATGTGTTGTGTTTTCCTTTCAGGTGTGAGGGGATAGTTGTGGTTTGGCATGCTGGGGTATACACACGGTGAATGTTCACATCTGATGTGTAGAGGACACTGATGGTCACTTGATTGCACATGCATATGTTGAGTGCATGTCCCTACTGACCCACACACTCGCACTATAATCCACTACATGTACAACCACCCTTCCATGTCCACGTGCCAATTCTGTTTGCCTTCTTGTGCCCACTGTGCCCCTGCAGCACATGTTCTATAACCAATGGTGGATCCTGTATATGCCTAATTTGCTTTTTGATGTAGTTTGTCGCTTAGATGTGAAGCTCAGGGTGTGCATCACATACAATGGCTGTTCACTGTGCTGTGCGCTGAGCAGTGTGTTGCAAGAGGTGGACACGGAACACATAAGCTGCAGTGTTGATTTTGCAATGCACATTGTGCATGTAGACAGGCATTCATTGTTATGTTACAACTACAACTTTTGGAATGCATTTGGGTATGACTTATTTTGGGTGGGAGATTGTTGGTCAGTCATTTCATCTGATTCCATGTCAGGCATCATTGTCTGATGCCAATTTACATTTTTCACATGGCAATGTGTACCTTATTGGTACTGTGTTGGTGTATGGCTATTGCTTGCCATGTCATGTTGTGGTTTGGGAGGGTTTGAGTGGCATACCAGTGATAGTCATAGCCTGTTTTGCAGGTATGTGTGATGATTCACACCTTGCATGTGTGCCTTTTGGTCACACATGATTGCTTGTGTTTAAGTAGCTAGGGATGCACACAATGTGGCAATTCCATGGCAACATTCTCAGGGTGGTAAGGTTGTGACAGTTGACTGTCTCTTTGTCATCATCGATTGTCACCTGGTATGTGCCAGGCCTGTGTGCACTCCGCAGGGTTGGGAGTTTAGGTGAAAAATCTGGCCACAAGCTGGGTCCGGGCTTCCTCGCCACGTGCCCTATCCCCTGTGGTTGGGGATGTGGGGGCACCACCATGTACACCGGTACGCCCTGCCGTGTTGCAACATTGTGCAGGACACTTGCTGCCACAATGATCCTGCACACTACTGGGGGTGCATAGAGTAGCTGCCCGCCAGAGCAGTCAAGGGAGCGGAAGCGTGACTTGAGCATTCCGAATGTGCGCTCCACTATAGCCCTGGTTGCAATATGGGCCGCATTGAATCTTACCTGGGGTGGTGTGGTGGGGCTCCGGATTTGCGTCATCATCTGGTTGCTCAGAGGGTAGGCACTGTCCCCTGGAGAGGTGATAATGGTTGCGATTATTGGGGTTTGTGTATTTGTGTGTGTTTGTGACATGCATGCATGTGCACGGGCATTTGTACTCACCTAGAAGCCATGTGTCGCCTTGCTGGCCAGCTTCCAGGGCCCGGCTCAGTGTGGACATTCTGTATATGAAACTGTCATGGTGGAGCCAGGGTAGTTTGCATAGACAGAGGTGATGATTCCCTTTGCATCGCATACTACCTGTACATTGATGGAATGCCAGTGCTTGCGGTTTCGGTAATGTGCTCAGTGGCCCTAGGTGGACGTAGGGCCACATGGGTGCAATCTATGGCACCGATCACTTTGGGGAAGTGTGCCACCCTGTAAAACTCCTGGACAACGGCCTGCCTTTCTGCGGACGTTCTGGGCATGTATATGTGCCTGCGGACTGAGGGGCGCGCTGTCATGATTGCCAAGACCTGGTGTAGGCAGCGTGACTGCGTGGCCTGTGAGACCCACCCCCCCACTATGGCAGTAGTCCGCTGAAAAGACCCAGTGGCCATAAAATGCAGGACATTGAGCACCTTCTCCAAGGGGCTCAATGATTTCGAGCAGTGGGTGGGGGATGTAAGGGCATCTTCCCACTCTCTGACCAGGTCTAGGATGATACAGGGTGGAAACCTATACCTGCCATAGACCTGGTTGTCAAGCATCCCAAAAAGGCTTGTCCGTGGTGAAAAGATGAGTGTCCTGGCTATTCTCCTCCTCCTGCGGTGTCCCACAATCAGTGCTGAGACAAATGGGGCATTCATTGTAGCTGTATATACGTGTTTGTTGTTTGCACGCACTTTTGTACTATGCGCGGGGACGCTTCTGCCTGCCTTCGTGTGGTGGACGCATTGCTTTCTCACGCTTGTACCACCTTGCGCCTGCTTGTGCTGGGATTTTCAGCGCACGTTTGGTCCATGAATCGGCCCCTATGTATTTTTCCTCCCCTTGTTCCTTTCCCACTTTGCCTTGTGGCGCCTTGAAACACTATTTCATTGTACATGTGTCCAACAAATGCTCAATAAATAAATAAATAAAATTAATCTATTCCCGGCCACCAATACCTCTCTCTTATTCTGTGAATCCACAATGTCCTTGATGGGCCATTGTGATTAATTATTCTCTTAGTGTTTTGGAGGGTAATATTTTCTCTCCCTGGACTAACAATCTTTCTTCATTAGAATCTTCTTTATTGATCTCCCAAAATGGCAACAATTATTGTCTTATTTCAGATCAGACTTCACTGTCGAACCTGAAACTGTGCTTTTCATCACTTTTGGTAGAACATAATCACACTTCAATTCTTTCAACGTCCACTCCCACAAGCTCACCCCTACATACTGGCAAGTGTGAGAGAAAATCTGGTACTCTATTATTCACTCCTGGCACATAATTAATTGCATAATGTTAATCCTGTAGTTTGAGTCTCAACCTAGTCAACCGCAGTGTTCCTCTCACATCCCTCACACATTAAGTAACTCTACCAATGGTTTGTGGTTTGTTCATCTGATCGCTTCTAAATTGCACTTCAGTATCACTAAAAATGTTTATAGGAGAACCCTCTCTCCACAAAATGTGTTCCAAAAATGTTATCACCTCATAGGTACTCACATTTGTTACAAACTTTTTTCAACCCACTTCAAACAATAATCAACCATCACAATCAGAAATCTCCTCCCCGACCAGTACATTAAATGGTGACGCAATGTGTATCCCAATTTGTTCTGAAGCTTGGGCATGATATTTGTATTCATTCTGGTCTTCTCACCCTGTTACCCTTATCCGACACTCCCAACAATTTCTCACTAATCTCCTGACCTGTATATCTATCCCATGCCACTAATACCGCTTTTAGTTTTTGCCTAGACCCTGTGAATCCAAGATGTCCTTGATGGGCCAATATTATTAATTATTCTCTTAGTGTTTCAGGGGGCATTAATTTCTCCCCCCTGACTAACAATCTTTTTTCAATAGAAACTTCATCCTTGATCTCCCAAAATGGCAACAATTCTTGTCTTATTTCAGACACTCTGTTGCAGGACTGCACTCTTTGCAGGACTCACTCTATAATGCATAGACTTGTTAGGCCTAGTAAAGTGGTCCTAACAACATTTACTTTGAGGTCAATGGTGTATTAAACAACTGCACTTTCATATTATAAAACTGGTGTGTCACTATGCACATAATCTTTCTTAAATCATCTTTACTGTCCTATTTCATACAGATCATTGTTTCCTCCACACTCACACATATCAACACAAAGTAGATTGGTAATTAAAAGTCTTCATTGCAGGTACAAAAGCAGTTCTTGTAGGCGGTATCTTTTCTTAACTTGTATTTTTCTAAGGAAACATAGTCCAGCACGACTTTATGTATACTAGTTCTGTCTGGTAGACATGGCAAATTAATAATTCCACATTATCCAGTTCAGATTTAGAATTGTTTACTTTCTAATGTTCCTAGTGAATTTAGCGCCAGAATGGTATCTTCAGTATCTGTAGTAAATGCTTCCCACTATGAAATGTTACCTTTTCCTTATCAAGTGCCTGTACAACAGATCCAGACAAGGCGAAACATTTGGTTCATGCAGGAGTCTCCTAGAAGCCGAAACATGGTTAAGTGTAAGGGAGGAGATTTGCATAACTTCTAGCAAAAATGAAATGTCTTTGTATTTTGCTAATATATAGGGCCTCATTACGAGCATGGTAGTGTGGGAAACACGGTGGTAATGTGGTGGGAACTCAGTTATCACTGCATTACCACGACATTACCGCACCACTGTACTACAATTTTGGTGGTGAGGTGGAGGATTTTTCTCCAGCAAATGCTGGAAGTAAATCCTCCACCTTGACACCAATTAATGGCAAATTTGGCACAATTACCACTGGTGAAATTACCGCTGGTTGTAATTCTGCCAAAATCCCAACTGTGTCACATTTACTCCATAGAATCTGTGTTTACACCACCTACCACCACTTTTAATCCCACAGTATATCTGTGGGACTAAGTGACAGTGAAAGTAACTCCATTTGGCAGTATTTCATCAGATGTACCACCGAAATACCGACAAACTTGTGATGAGGTCCATAGAGTTGTTGTAGGTCTTTCTCTGTTCAATTTATAACATGAAGAATAATCTTCATGTCTGCCTCTTCTTGATTATTACTATGATAGTCCCAGGTGCAATGTGAGTCAGACACCTCTGTGCCACACCTCAATAAAGCTAGACACAGTTATTGTTCATCTTTGATGTGAAAGTAGCTTTTTCATAGTAAAATTAGCTATATTTTAGCTGTCTGTGTTTTTGTATGGTTTGTCGAAATATCACAGAGTCTCTATTGCTTTCTCATGCTCTTTGCTGAGTTTTCTTTGTATTTGTCAAGCACTAACTGTATTCTATTATGGTCTGTAACATTTTGAACAGTTTATTTTGTTAATGGAAAAGATACATAGTTTCATCATTATTAAATAGTGATCATGGTATAGCAGATAATTCATCCAGCCCTAATGGCTCACATACATCTACGTAATGTAGCGATTTGCCTACAGCTGGAAGATGGGGAATGGGTGATCTGTCTGCTCTTCACTTTGTGACAGCACCCACCACTTTTTTTTTTATTTTTCTATTGGTGTTTGGATCAAGATTTGGATTGTTCTACTTGTTTTACTTGATAGAATCACATATTGTCATGTTGCTAGTTTAAGAGACTAGTCTCTGGGTTTTGAACTGGGTATACAATCTAATTTTAACAGCATGGAACTGACCAGCATCCTTTGTAATACTCCCATTAAAAACTGTGTATAAAAAACTGTGTCAGAATGTGGATGAGAGTACTAGGGTGAGAAGACCAGAATGAATACAAATCTCATGATCAAGCTTGAGAACAAATTGGGAAAAACATTGTGGGACCAGATAATATACTAACGTTGGAGATGAGATGTCTGATTGTGATGGTTGATTATTGTCTAAAGTGGGTTGAAGCAAAGTTTGTAAGAAATGTGAGCACCAATGAGGTGATTCAGTTTTTGGAACACGTTTTCAGATAGAGGGTTATCCGATAAAAAAAAATCTTTTGTGATACTGAAGTGCAATTGAGAAGTGATCAGATGAACGAATATGCACAGAGAGTGTGAAAGCTAAGGGGTTAGTAGTGAGGTACAACAGGGTCATGATTGAGACTATAGAACAAACTATCGGGAATAATTTAGTAGTATATGAAGCAATTGCAGAAAGGTTATGGAGTATTAGGACATCTGTGAACAACAACACTGGTGAGTCACCCTTTAAGCTGATGAGTGGAAGAGACCCTAATATTATAGAGAATCATGCATGGTTAAACGTTTTAATGAAGGCCACAGTGGGTACATATGAATGGGTAGATCAGAGTGAAAGAAGCCATGGTAAGGAAGGAGGAAGTAGTAGGATCAAATTATATTTTCACCCAGGAGATTGACTAAGAATCAAAGAGGGAGTTGCAGCACATCAACATTTTCTTATCCCTTGAAGATAAGGGAGCTGAACAGAGCAGTGGATGGTCGGTGTGGCAGTATGGAAGGTGATGAAGGAGATTAACATGGAGAACAGAGACAAAATGGTAGTGTGAGTAAAAGAATCTGCATGCCCCCGATATGGTAAAAAGACTATGGGCCTCATTAGGACCCTGGCGGAGTGGGTTTCCGCCAGCGCTAATCGCGGCGGACCCGTCCGCCGTACTACGAGTTCCCTTAGCGCCATGGAGGTTTTCTCCGCCTGGTTTTACCGGGCGGAGAAAACCATGGCGCTAAGGGACCTCGTTGTTAATTACGCCGCCGTACTTTACGGCGGCGTAATTAACTCCTTCCCCACTCCCATTATACCCTATGGGGCAAGAATGGGAATGGGGAAGGGTAAAATGGGGATTGGGGATTTACCGCTCCACCAAGGTCGGCATGGGGTGGTAAATCCGCCAACCCCCATGGCGCTATCGGCGGCTTTCCGCCATGCTCCGCGGTGCATTTAGCACCGCGGATTCCGCCAGGGTCGTAATGAGGGCCTATGTGTCTCATTCTAACCTTTTCCGGTCTGGCAACAACGGTGCCGGTAAGCTTACTGGCACTGTTGTTTCCAGACCGGCAAAAGTACAAGTCTAGTCGTGGTTTGCCATCCCGCCCAGCTGGTCTGACATGCCCGGTGGACCGGTACCCACCCACAAACTTAGACAGAAGCACCGGTTTTCTGTGGTCCCCATTCCCATAGAGTCCCATGAGACTCTATGGTTGTAATACCCCAGTGTTACCGGCAAGACAGGCACTGGTAACTGTTTACAGGTATGGCGGCTACCTGCTGGATTTACTGGCACGGTTACCGCCAGGCCCATAATGAGGCCCAATGTCATGAGTTGAGGCAAGTATCAAGGTATAGTTCAAACACTGCAATCTTGCTATTATGTTGACAAGTCATGTATTTGAGTTTTAGTTAAGGCTGCAAAATATAACTATGTTCTGCATGCTTTTTGAGGGTATCGGACCTTGGCACAAATGATTTATCATTTGTGTGAAATTATTCATAACATGTATTTTAAATGTGTTAAATTAATTACTACCTTATGCCTAGGTTGTAGGTTTTTGGGATTGTGTGTTTTTTGGTTGCCTGTCATTTGGTTGGAGGCGGTGTGTTGTCTTTTAGATGTTAGGTCTAGGTCTACTTAGAACAACATGGAATGTAGAATGCAGAGGAGGGGTTTGAGAGAGCAGAGAGTGGAAGAGGGACTGCCATGACCACAGGCTCTGTATAGTATGCTTAATGAAGTGTCACATCTTACTTACCTGGTATCAGCCCAAATCCCGTTTCGATAGAGGGAAGCCCCGCTTGACAGTTCTTAAAACAGTCTCTTCACACAGGGAATCTAGAACCTTATTTTCACAACACTGCAGTTATCTCAAAACCACTGGCAAGTACAGTTATTTCCTACTTGCCTCTAAGATGCAACCTGATAAAAGAACACTTTGAAATCCTAAAACTGGCCAATAGATGTCACACAGACTTGATCAATGGCCAGGTGCCTGGTTATTTTTCTTTGTCAGAAGTAAGATCTTTACCTGCTCTCATTACTGGAGCACGGTTTAGCACTATATGGATGAACAGGATTACTGCAAAGCGGGCAGCTGACTTGACACTGAACTACCGTTACCAGATTTGTAATATCCCGAAGAAAGACTTGCTTCAACTGATCTTCTTTTTTTGGCCATATGTTAAGCCCTTCCATCACATTTTAATCCCAATATTAAAAACGATTAATTTTAGGCAATGTAAACCAGTTCTTTATGTGTTGCTTAAAACAGAGACTCCCGTTATAGCATGGTCAGTGTTGGGATATCTGAGAATCAGATATAGATTGTTAGAATTGTGTTCCTGTGAAAGTGTTTATTGTTTATTGTTTTAATGAATTGTATTATATGTATTTATTGTCATATTTTCTTTCCAATGGCTATTGTACATTTACTGTAAGTTTGATGTAATTTTACCAAATAAACATATGTGTTCTTGATATTATTATTAGTAGTAGTAGTAGTTGTTGTAGTAGTAGTAGTAGTTGCTGTATTTACAGTAATACTATTAAGATAGTATGGATTTGGCACTAACTAAGAAACCAGATTAATTCAATTAACTAAATGAATTAAATAAATATAGACATATTATGCCTCAGGGCGTTAACATCACCCAGCAATACATTTCCCACACCTCTATTGTCCATTAATAAGAAATAAATCAACTTAACAAGGCAGTCCAGGTAGATATTCAAATTAAATTCTGTCAGAAAGTCTGTATTTTCATAACCTTCCAATATGACAGCATAAAAGAGCCAACACCATGTCCTCTTGACCCATGGGCCTCTATTGCATGAGTGTGGAGATTGTGCGGAACTGGTATAGCTGTATCCCTGTGAAAGTGCCATCCTCCAGTCTTCCTACTTAGTTATTTTTAACGTATACTATGGGCCTCTTTACGAGTCTGGCGATAACCCTACTGGTGCTTGCAGTGGTATGCTGCCAGACACATAGACAGTACAAGTCCGAGCGGATCGGGAAGTCAGGTGCTGGAAGATGTAAATCCTCATCCCAAAGGACTCCATGGGAGTGGGGACATGGAAGCACTGGCAACGTTGCTAACGGTGCTTCCGTGAAAACTCTGCGGATGGGTGCTGTTACTCCGGGCAGGTCAGACCTGCTGGGCGCAAAGGACCGCGCCTGCAGAGTTGTAGTGTGGCGGTCCAGAAATGGGTGCCGGTACGGTGCAACCGGCACCTATAATTACAGACCGCCGCACTTGTAATGAGGCCCTATGTGTTGCTATGAGTAAAAGAAAACATCTACAAAGTAAGTTTAACCAGAAGTTGTTGTATGAGGCTTAAGAATGGGTTAAGGGGGATTGGTATGTGAACATTTGCTGGGGCTGCCAAAAAAGAAAAGTAATTCTAAGATATCTTTGTATGATAGACTAGGTTAGGATTAACTATTGAAGTCAGCAGGTTTGAAAAGCGAAACATGATTGCCTCCCAATAACTGTTTCCCAATTATTTTTACATCTGAAGGAATAATGAACATAACTATAGTTAACATTGGTTAACAATGGTAACATGAGAAGGCTTTTTTCTGTGTGAGGCTGCCTCTCTGCAGCAACATTTATATACACAAAAAGGCATCAATCTACGGTATGCAGAACCGAGGGGGCTTTACAACAACCATTCACACTTATACAATAGAGAACACTGACCACACAGCTCCAGTAAGAAGTTCAATTTAAAACCAGGATGGTGACCTGAGGACTTATAATCCCCTCCTTAGAACATGTGTTCAGAAAAAAAAGATAAACAGTGCTGGGAAAGAGGTCAATGGACTCCTAATCAATGGGGTAAGGGATTTAGAGGTCCAGCAAGTGGAAGTAACACAGCAGAGGAGGAAACGCTCTGGGAACATGGGAAAGGAGAGACAGATGGAAGTGAACTGTCACGGACAGTGATGTGAGGCCCTCTGACATGTGGGACTGGGCCAAGGAGGAGAGTTGCAAGGTAGAACACAGGATGTTGGCTAGATTCTGAGCTAAGAGTCTGTTCTTTGAAATTGGGAAGGAAAGACACCACAAAGAGAATGCTTGTTAGATGTGGACAGATAAATGGAGATTGAATCAATGTGCTGACAGAATATGAAAAGGCCTTAGACAGGATGAGGTGGGGAAACAATCAAGAAAAGGAAGGAAAGAATCTGGTGATATGAGTACTTGAGTATGGCCAGATGATGCATCCTGGAAAATGCAGTAGAAGTACACAACCATTAGAAAGAATTGCAAGTTAATAAACCACCTTAAGTGGCATTCTCGGAAAAATGGTCATCGTGTTGACAGACCCTGTGCTATAGAGAGAATCTGGAAGCAAAATTGTTGGAATCATATTGAAAGTACCAGAACATCCTATACAGTGTGAGATATTGAGAACACAGAATGTGCATTCTGGGGAATATAGTATGAATATCAAAGCACATTGTTAGTTTTAGGAAGCTCTCATTTGGCATTTTAAGGGAAGATAGTGAAAGTGTTAAAAGACACTGTGACATAACGATAACCCTAGTATTGCATTTTGGAAATGAAGTGAAAGTACCAAAGCATCACAAAATACACTGTATGATAACAAGAGTTGTTAAGGTGTGCTCTGGGAACCCTAGGGAAAGTTACAAACAACATTGCGCCACTGTAGAACACATTTGTAAACCAGGCCCACTAAGTGACAAAAAGTGCATTTGCACTGTATTCCAGGTAACAAAAGTGTATTACCCAAAGTTTAAGTAAGAGGTTTTGAATTCGGAAAAATGTAAGCATATTCTATTGATGTATTGTTTGTATTGGTCTTTGCATTTTTCAACATTACAACTACAGAAATGGACCCTCCGACCACCTACCACTCACATCCTCCCCGCACCCCTCCCCACAGCCACCCCTCCCATTCCACCTTCATGATCCAGATACACTGTATTCATTAACTAGATGAAACAACATCTTGTAGGTTCTACGTACATTAGATAATGTCCAATATTCTTAGCATTTGTGGGCACAGGGGAGCTTATAGTAATTTGGAAGGATGGAAAAAATGGGACTCCTATGTTTTTAAACATTATTGCTCCCCATGAATGGTGTAAGTGACCCACTCCAAGGTGAGCAAGTTCCAGACTTTTAGTATTCAATCATGCTCGGTTGGAACGTCTTTCCGTTTCCATTGTTGTGCCAGTACTAATAGTGCTGCGAAAGTCAATACCATTGCAGCTTTCATTTACGTTTTTGAGAGTAGTCTCATTTCTGGGTCCCATCGCCCACACACACATTCCTTCATACCGCACTTCTTGAAGTAAAGTGATCATATCCTCCCAATAAATCTTAATCCCTGGCATTACCACCATATATGGGCCCTATCTACGCTATCCACACAGAGATGCAACATTTCAGGGAACATCTTATGTAAGGGGACCAGGGTCAAGTGCCACTGTATCATTACCATATAGCACAGTTCCCGAAGCTGTATGGTTCTGGTTAGCTTTGATATGTTTCTCCAAAGATAATCCCACCATTGCTGTGGTAATGTATGATTTAGTGCCTGTGCCCATTTCTTCATATATGGCCATTAGATTTGTGACGTAGGTTCTGTGAACATTCTTTAACATACGAGAGCCTCCTCCTCAACCCCGAATATCCTTTTACATGTCTCGAAGGATTTCACTTCTTGGCCCTGCATTATATCTCGTAATTGCAAGCATCTCATCTCCCTTCATGCCCTTAAAGATCCACTCTCCAAACCCAGGGTGACATTTGGATTGCAAAATAATGGTGTGAAAGGAGAGGGGGTTGAAGATATGCCGATTTTCTGTATTAATGTATCCCATGTATTTTCAATGATTGCAGTGATATTGCTAGAATGTACATTTTGTGGTCTGTGGACCCCGTTCAGCCATAGCTCTCCTGACAGCGTTGCCCCGCCACTGCTCTATTAATTCTGGCACAGATTCTACTCGAATCACCTGTGAACCATTCATAAATTGTGGAAAACCTATTCCCCCTTTACTTATTGGTGCCATCAAGGTTTGCATCTCAAGTAGTGGAGGTATACAAAGGTCAAAACCATTGTACTTAATGTTTTGAAATACTGTTTTTGAAACATGATTTTGAGAGTGGTATTGGAATAGCTTTAAAAAAAAAAATACAAAACCCTAGGTGGACTCACAATTTTTATGGTCACTATTTTAACCAACCAAGAGGTAGAGAGGGGACCCCTTCTGCCTAAATCTATCTTAATTGTATCTACAAGCATTGTAAAGTGAGATGGTTATATGTAAAGGTGCAAAAGAAGGAGGCTGCTACAAAAGTGGAATGTTTGAGGCTAAAGACCTTTATTTAAACAAGAAAGCAAGAGAAAATCTATCTGTCTCTATTCCTAAGAGGGGTTTCCCTGCCTCAACTATAGACGAAGTGTCTGTCAGGATGTTTATCAACTGAAAAGTGTCCACCATCCTGTGTCAAGAAAACCTTACTTATGTCCCTTACACTAGAAACTAAAGAACAAGGCAGTACTGTTCTGTCCCGAGGAGAATGACTCCCTTCTTCTGAGGTCTGGCTCTTGGTCGGTTGCAGCAGTTCAAAATCCTAGGATAGTCTTGTGTCTCACACATTATCAGGGGGAATGGCTCCCTTCCCCTGATGGTAAAGTTCCACACAATACACTCTTGATGTGTCTGAGGATCAGAAATGAGAGATGGACACAAGGTTTTTGTATTCTTGATTAAAGACAATGGGTTGGAAAACGCCTCTCTACCCTATTCTAGAAACTAAAACTAAGGATCTGTCTGTGTCAGTATGTAAGTAACTGAAAAGCTGTCCTCGTGTCCATAATAACCTATCCTGACCGTCACACCGCTAAAAAAACAACAAAATGTGCAAGGAAATGTCTTCAACTTGATTTTAGAAAAAGTGTTTAGAACCAAAATAGTAAAAATGACTCCAACAAAAATGTTCTCCAAGGTAAAGACCCTCGGATCCAGAAGGTGGTCCTCTTCCTCTGGATTGTTAAACGGGATGGCAAAATGTCTATTTAGCTAACAGTTAAGCCTTATCACCATTAGTACTGTTTTCTGCCCATTTATCATGCCCCTCTGGTTCCTGAACCTATCCAGACTATCCACTGGACCTGGCCCTCGCAGCACACCAGACTTCATTGCTGCTCCGTCGCCGCATTCCATCACATTGAGGTAACTTACATGTGAACTCTGATTACCTGTAACTTGTAACTGTGATACCAGTTGGCCCATTGGCAGTAACACTTAATAACTGCTCCCAAGTTATGCTGCATGTTATCTAAACCCAGCCTCCTGCTGCATTACCCTTTGTCAGATATACTCATTGTATGGCCCCACAGCTACGCATGCACACGCATTTACATGCTACTATTCTATACTTTGATAGCTGCATTTACCTATTTAAATGTGCACCACCATTGAAAGTTGCATTTAGCCTGCCATTGAAAGTTGCATTTAGCCTGCCATTGAAAGTTGCATCTAGCCTGCCATTGAAAGTTGCATTTAGCCTGCCATTGAAAGTTGCATTTATCCTGCCATTAAAAGTTTCATCTAGCCTGCCATTGAAAGTTGCATTTAGCCTGCCACCACACTGTATTTTGAAAGTTGCATTTAGCCTGCCATGGAAAGTTTCATTCAGCCTCCCATTGAAAGTTGCATTTAGCTTGCCATTGAAAGTTACATCTAGCCTGCCACCACACTGTATTTTGAAAGTTGCATTTAGCCTGCCACCATACTGCGTTTTGAAAGTTGCATTTAGCCTGCCACTACGCTGTATTTTGATAGCTGCTTTCAGCCTGCCAATATATTGTATCTTGATTGTCGCATTTATCTCTCTGTGCGGTATCTAGTCTCTGATTGTTGCATACTCATCCTGGATCAGCTTCACCACTTGATTTCCACACCTCACTTACGGCCAACATAATGTACCTACCAGGTATCTACTCAGTACTGCTGAGAGTCATTCTCCACCTTATCAATTCTTCCAGTGATCCTAGGTTTACCACTAGCGCGGCCTCCATAGGCACCATTCCAACACCTTCCAGTATGCCCTACCTCACAACACTGTGCCCCACTCCTCCAAACCATGTAGCCTCCCTGCAAGAAATACCAGACTACGTGCCAGACTACCCAAACTATACGAGCCTCGAGCCAGGGACGCCATCAAGTCTAAACTGACTAACCATTCCCCAACTATGCACAACCACTCTCAGCAACCCTCCTTTGGAAAGAACCAAGCATAGCCCAACTAATACCATGACCAAGCATAAGGCGCACAACACAGACTCCAATCCTACACACACCAAAAGTACTGTCTCGCCCATAAGAGGCGCCCTAATAAATGCGCGCTCTATAGTAGCCCATGCCACAGACATAGTAGACCTCATTCTAGCAGAGATCTAGACTTCATAGCCATTACCGAGTCCTGGCTCCATGCAGCCACAGGCCTAGCCCTCTCGCTAGCCATTCCCGACGACTACACCATCCTCCGAGTGGATAGAACAGAATCTAGAGGTGGTGGCCTGGCCATAATTGCCAAAACACACCTCAACATTTGACTTGATTCCTCTAACCACCTCCCATCTTGTGAATCACTCACAGCTAAGCTGCCTACGGCCAATTCCCAAACTATATCCATTCACTTATTCTACAGACCGCCTGGACCCCTAGGTTCTTTCGAGGAAGACCTCACCACCATCCTCACCAATGACCTAAAAAACACCTCCCAGTGCCTCCTTCTAGGGGACTTCAATTTAGGCCTAAAAGACCCCAAAGACCCCCAGGCCACCCTCATCAACAACACACTGTGAGAACTAGGCTTTACCCAAAGAGTGTCCACCCCTACCCATAATAAAGGGAGAACCCTCGACTGGGTAGCAAACCATAACTGTGTTGCCTCCATCACAGCAAACTCCCCTCAACCATGGTCTGACCACCATCTCCTCTCGTTTGCCCTCGAAGCCTCAAGCCACATCGCCAATAACATGCTAGCCTCAGCCATCCCTACGAGAAGTAAGAAAAATATCACAGTGGAAAAACTAATCCCCCTCATCCTACCCCCTCATCCTACCAACTCTAAACCAACTGCCAGCTACCTCCAACCCCCATGACCTTTTAGAAGGTTACAACAAAATCATGAGCTCAGCCCTTGACTCTATTGCACCGTTAAAACTAAGAAAATCCAAGCTGAAAAAACACCCGAACTCCTGGTTCTCTACTCACCTTAAAGCCCTTAGATTCGTGAAACGCAAAAAGGAACAAGCCTGGAGACAATCACCCGCAGACAATAACAAGCTAATTCTCAATAAAATAAATTCCACCTCCAAAAAAGAAATCATAGCCGCTAAATAAGAGTCCTACAACCATAGAATAACACAAGCCAATTCTAGTACCAAAGAATTATTCACTATCATTAAAGAACTGGAAACAGCTGTCTTAATCCCAGACACTTGCGTAAAAGACAAACAATGGTGCACCAGTGTCCAAAATGCCTTGTCTAACAAAGTAGTAGGCCTACAAATTAAAATTAACAACAAGAAAGAATCCATAACTAAATTGACTAACTCTTCTAACACTGCCCCGTTGCCCACACCCCAACACCCTATACCCAACCCACTTACCCGCTCCAGCTTTTCCAAAGTCTCCATCCTAGAAGTAGAAAAAATCATTCTCAGCCTTAAACCATCAAACTGCAAGGGTGGCCCTTGCCCTTCACAAGTCATTAAAGATGCAGCAAGAGACCTCTCACCATTCATTACCAAACTCATTGACACTTCCTTTTCCTCAGGCACCATCCCCAGCAACCTTAAAGAGTCCTGGGTCCTCCCTCTTCTCAAAAAAGCCTCTCTTGACCCTTCTAAACCCAACAACTACAAGCCTATTACCACCGTCCCCTTCTTGCTCAAAATATTAGACAAAACAGCATACCAACAAATACAAAAATACCTCGAACAAAACCATCTACTGGGTATCCGGCAATCAGGCTTTAGACCCCAACAAGGGACAGAAACAGCCCTTATGGATCTGAAGGCTCAAATTGACACCCTGAGAGACAATGGGAAAACTGCTTTACTGCTCCTCCTTGACCTCTCGGCAGCATTCGATCTAGTAGATCACAACATTCTATGCAACCACCTGGACTCAGCTGCCCACTTCTCCCAAGAAGCCATCGGCTGGATCGAGTCATTCCTAAGTAACAGATCTATGTGTGTCTTCTCCACCTCAGCCGCTGCCGACCCCATCCCAATCACATGCGGAGTCCCTCAGGGATCTTGTGTCTCCCCCACACTGTACAACGTGTTCACAAAGCCCCTGTTTGATGATCTCGATGGCCTGGGTATCACCTACACTAACTATGCCGATGATACCCAGATCCTCATCCCGTTGATGGGAGATTACAACCATGATTTGGCCTTGGAGAACAGGCTGTACCTCATCATCCAGGCATGGATGGCCTCTCATAGTCTATGCCTGAATGATGACAAGACCGAACTCATCATCCTCGGCTCCACCCCCAATGTAACCAGATTGGATCACAAATACACCAGCTTCATCATTGACGGGAACCCGATCATGGTAGCCAAAGAAGTGAAAACATTAGGAATATACATTGACTCCTCCCTCTACTTCGACAAACAGGTTAGCTCCATGGCATCCTCCACGGCCTACACATGTAAGCTAATAAGAGCAGCCAAACCCTTCCTATGCTCACAGAGCTGCATCCCTCTAGCCAGAGCCCTTGTACTATCAAAACTGGACTACTGAAATGCCCTCTACGTAGGAGCCAACAAGCAGGTTACTTACAAAATCCAGACGTTGCAAAACAATGCTCTCAGAGCAGTGCTCAGCATCCCTAAGAGAGAACATATCTCCAATATCAGGAGAACCCATAACTGGCTTACCACTACTGACAAAATCTTGTTAAAAGTAGCCTCCCTAACTCATAAATGCCTCAACAATGCTGCTCCCCGCTACCTAATCGACAGAATAAGTAGATACACCCCTAACAGACCTACCAGAACCTCAAATGCAAATTTGCTCACAGTTCCCAGGTTCAAACAAACCAAAACAGGCGGGAACAGCTTTCAAGTGAAAGCAGCCCAACACTGGAACGCCCTACCGCCTTCCTTAAGGACACCTCAATCCTACACCCACTTTACTTTAGATGTAACTACATACAGTGGATAAAAAACAATGACCGTTAATTGACTGTCTAATTTACCCTGCCACTGTAAACTATGCAAATATGTATACTTTTAAATTGTATATCACTTCCTCTATTGTAACTGTTCCAACCAATGTACTCACTGTAACCACTGTACAGTGCTGTAACTAAGCTGAGAATAATCTTGTTTGCTCCTGCTCCCTCTTACCCTCGGGTCTGGCGCGCAATATAAATGAATAAACATAAACATAAACAGTTCCTTGGTGTTTTCACTGGACTCACAAAGATATTGTTCAAACCAAAAGTTCTGTTCAAGCAAATGGTTCTGTAACAGTTTCTCTATAAAGGTTCTTGATTACCGGGTTACTCCCCAGCCAGGAATCTTTATACAATTTTCAGCTGCCTGATGTACTTGCCTGCCAGGGCTTCTCTTTAGGGTTTTCAGATCACCTAGTGTACCTTCCTGCCAGGAATATGTGTACAATAGCAACTGCCTGGTATACATCCCTGCTAGGACTTCTTCTGTGTGTCACGGTTGCTTGATAAAACTTCAGCTGCATGTGGTATTTATCTACTAGAGCTCTTATGAATGCATGCAACTTCAGCTGCTTGGGGCATTCACCTACCAGGGCTCTTATGTGTTTCACAGTTCCTTGATATACCACAATAACATATACCATGTGGTCCTTGGTATATCTATCTGTGATAATATGTTGCTCAAATGTACTTGCTCAAACTTCTCCCCCACATTGGCATCTCATGAATCTGTATCTGATTGGGGTTTGCCTTTATATTGTGTCTTTTCTGCATTCAAACATTCTTCATATTCAATCTTGCCTTTGTACTTTGCCTTGGCTGTTTTCAAACAACCTTTGCCATTATACTTCTTCTGCAGTCAAATAGTCTTCATATTGGGTGTTGAAACTGTACTTTGCATTGACTGCTTTCAAACAAATTTTGTTTTTGTATATTTTCTGCATTTGCAATCTTGTACCATTCAATCACTTCTTTGCACATTTGGTGGAATTCCCCGGGGTCCCCAGCTGCTTTGGGAATGACTGGCTTCATCTACCATCTCTGATGCTGCTCTCGCCTTCTGTGGGATTCTCAGATGCTTCTCCCACATCTAGCGTGGAACTGTGGTCACACGCCAGCTTTCCCTCATAGCCCACTGTAATGACTGCTGTCCTGTTGAGCGCCCAGCCCTCCAGGAGCTTCTCCTGGCATCTCCATGGCTCTTCTTGCTCATACGTAGCATCTTTCACCCTTTCCTGGTGGCGTTCTGTGCTTTGCCAGCTCTCTCAGTGTGTCTCGCGCTCAGGCACCTTAGCATGGATGGCAATGTCTCCTTCTGCACTGCTCTCTACTTCTCTCCTCCACAGTGTGGTTGCCATTTTTAAATGTCCTGCTCATTACAGGTTTGGAAAAACAACTAGAATGCATTTTGTACTCAGAGCTCCTTTTTACAAACTCCGTTTCCTCCTCCTCTTCTCAGTACCTGGTGTTTATGGAAGTTGAAGTCTATAACTTTCTCTGGGCTTTTAAAACCTTGAGTTTTTTTTGTCACAGATTTCACCAACAGACACATCAAGATTAGAGATCATGGTTACCTTAGGACTCTTAAGGACTCTTAACTCTTGAATGGATTTTCTCCTGGATTTTCTCCTGGACTTTACATAAAGGCACATCACAAGCAAAAGGGTATCTGTGAGTTGTGGGTGTTTAGGTGAAAGGTGAGTGACTGACTTAAATGAGCATAATTAATTAAGAACTCGAATATCAGATGATCTTCCTCATGGGGAAGGAGGGAACAATGTGTCTCCTCCAATGAAGTCATGACATATCCCCAGAAGTTGTCTCCTCCCATGTGATCCTTCCTCATACAACCACCCCTCAGGGTCCTGATCAGGTAGCGGCTGCCACCCCCTGGCCTCATGAGAGGAGGTCATCACCGGTAAAACAGTGATGAGTCTATTGGATTCATTGCATGGGCCAGGAGAATGCCTCCCTCCTCCTGACGTCCGGTCTCATATACTCTGGGGTGGTGACTCCCTTCCCCAGGCATTTTGGACCTTAGAGCCACTCTGGGTAACCAGGCGAATGACTCCCTTTTCCTTTTATCTAATTATCAGTTCCTAACAACCAGAAGGAATGACTTTCTTCCCCAGGTCTTCGTTTCATTGGGCTTCACAAAACCTAACTCTAAGTTTTAGGAGGGTCCGCGACCCTGGTTTCTCTTCTTCTTTGAACTGGCTCACTTAGTTCACTTTTCTTCCAAGTGCTGCCATGAGGAAGATGACTCACATTATGTTCTTGCTTCGTGTTCCAGCCCCTGGTTTCTCTTCTTCTTTGCACTGTCCACTTAGTGCACTCACCTGTCAAGTACTGACACAAGAAAGATCACTTGCTTCTTCTTTCGGGTCACTGACCCTCCTTTGAAAGTCAGTGGGTTTATCCATGCCACTGTCACAAGTGCCTCTCCCTGTCAAGTTCTCTTTATGATGATTGGGGTCCTCAACCCCTCCCGCGTAATCAATGGGGTTAAGTTCACTGCTGCAATGAGGAGGAAAAGGTTTGCAGACTTTCTGGCCCTGCTGTGCCACCCAAGCTTTATGGTTCCAAAGGGGCCTACGGACAACTGCATGTGTCCTCTGGATACGCCGCCTGCATCCCTTCTGGGTCTCCCATGCCACCCTTCACCTTGTTGGGGGGTTTGGCACATCGCTGGGACTTCCTGCGAAGTTGGGTGTTCAATTTGGCTGCTCTGGCGTCTTGCTTTCCCTGCAGTTGTGCAATAACATTCCCAGCTGCCATCTCTATTCCTTCCTCCTCTCAACACCACTGGGAACCAGTCTGCTCCTGCAGGCCTCCCTATCACAAGACGCAGTGAACTGCTGGCATCCTTGGTTTCTTTCCCACTGGATCAGCAACACAGGTTTGTATCTCCTGCATTCGGTGTGCAGAACACCTGTCATCTTCTGTGGCTGTCTGAGACCTAGTGTTTAGTCCATTGTCGATTTATATACAATGTTGCCTGCCTGGAGTTTCTGGACCCATTGTATTAGTCCTTTGTCTCATTCCCAGGTTTCATCTTCATTTGCTGCGAGGGACCTACTCATCCCAGTATTTGGATTACCTATCTTCCTGCCAATCTTCTTCATCCCAGTACTTTCAAGAACCTTGAGGCACTCTGCCTCATAACAGTACATAGGTCTTCTGTCTGCAAAGAGGTTACCTGAGGAAGCAGAGGCTAGAGTATGTGAGGGTGTGATGTTCTCATAAGGGCTGTATCCTAGATGTCCATCCTTATCCCTAGAGGGGGAGGCCCTCTATATGAGATCCTCCTGCATTATGCTACTCCATCCTACATTATACTACTCCAAGAGGGGCTATCGGTTGGAAGCAGCCTTACTTCTCTGGCCTCATGGGAAAGGGCTCCCCCTCGGGGAGAAGTGACATCTAATAAATTGACACATACAGTTACCCCCATCCTGGTTCCATTTACACATGAACATGGCTGTGTGTGCTCTGGTATCTCTCCCTGAACCGAGAGGTTGAGTATTTCGGATTTATGTACATTTATCTTAAGCTCTGTCATGGACTGTGGCACCTAACAAGGAGACTGGTTCTTTCAGCGCAAGCAACATATAGTCTCTTTACTTGTTCAGAGAGGAATTGCCTTAGCATTTTGGTGCTGGACTGACCATGTGGGCGGGACAAAGAATGATATGCAAATGGGCATTTTCCATCTGTGAAAGGTACACTGAGCAAAAAGCGTGTGCTGCAAAATCTCATCTCAGGATAGGTTATCATGCCATGTTCTTTCTGGAGAGGAGCCCCTGCTACCTTTTATGGAATATTTTCAAATAACTTGGGGGGGATCACCCTAAGTTACCTGGGGGCAACCAGTTGTAGACTCACTGCTCACTGTGCTCAGAGGCACAATTTCACCTCATTGATGAGGCTCAAAAGGCTGAAAGGCGTGTATGGGGTTGCTGTTGGTACTCTTGTTCAGAGAGGAATTGCCATAGCATTTCAGTGCTGGACTGCCCATGTGGGCGGGACAAAGACCGATATGCAAATAGATATTTCCCATCTGTGAAAGGTATAGTGAGCAAAATGCGTGTGCTGCAAACTCTCATCTCAGAACAGGTTATTATGCCATGTTCTTTCTGGAGAGGAGCGCCTGATACCTTTTTTTGAAATATTTGAAAGGAACTCTTGGGGTTGGTCAACCTAGTAACCTGGGGGCAACCAGACGTGGACTCCCTGCTCAATGTGCTCAGAGAGGCACAGCTTCACCTCACTGATGAGGATCAAACAAGGCTGAAACATGTGTATGGGGTTGCTGTTGGTACTTTTGTTCAGGGAGGAATTGCCATGGCATTTTGATGCTGGACTGCCCATGTGGGCAGGAGAAAGACTAATATGCAAATGGATATTTCCCATCTGTGAAAGGTACACTGAGCAAAAAGCATGTGCTGCAAACTCTCATCTCAGAACAGGTTATTATGCCATGTTCTTTCTGGACGGCAGGGCCTGCTACCTTTTTTGAAATATTTGCAAGGAACTTGTGGTTGGTCACCCTAAGTTACCTGGGGGCAACCAGACGTGGACTCCCTGCTCACTGTGCTCAGAGGTACAGCTTCAGCTCATTGATGAGGCCCAACAAGGCTGAAACATGTGTGTGGGGTTGCTGTTGGTACTCTTGTTCAGAGAGGAATTGCCATAGCATTTCTGTGCTGGACTGCCCATATGGACAGGAGAAAGACTGATATGCAAATGGTTATTTCCCATCTGATAAAGGTACAGTAGGCAAAAAGCGTGTGCTGCAAACTCTCATCTCAGAACAGGTTATCATGCCATGTTCTTTCTGGAGAAGAGCGCCTGCTCCCTTTTTTGAAACATATGGGGCCTCATTACGAGTTTGGAGGTAGCCATGGTGCTATGGGCGCCATGGCTGCCTCCAAACTCGGGTCCGGGTTCCTTGAATGAGGAATTACCGGGTCATTCCAACCTTGGAGGACCCAGTAATTCCTCATTCAAAAAACCCATCCCCATTCTCATTCAAGCCCCCATAGGGTTCAATGGCAATGGTGATGGAGCTAATAACAGGCCTGTTAATAACGGGCCCGTTATTAGCTCCCTGGTCCCCTTGCGGGACCTGCAAAGGACGTTTGGTCTGACCGGCGCCGTTAAACCCATTCCGCCCACCTCGTAATGAGGCCCAAAGTCTTGAATGCTACATCGTCATGATCTTCTCCCCGAAGTTGATTCCCTTATTCATTTTTGTGGTTCTTATTTTAGCCATAAAAAGGTTCCAAATATATGGTAAATAGCAATGGTGGAAGTGGGAACCCATGTTTGTTTCCCTGTTTGATAGGAATGCTTTGCGATATGTGTCCATTGATTGATAACCGTATTGGCTGATAATTTGACTGTACCATTTGTCCACATTTAGATCCAAACCCCATAAATTCCATTGTCTGTCTTGATTTTTTATGAATCCTGATTGATCCAGGTTAATCCAGATCAATTAGTTTCAGGAGCAGCTCTACGAACCGGTGAACCATAATTTTTGCAAATAAATTGATCAATGTTATTGGACGATATGAACCAGATATTGTTGTATCCCTGTTAGCTTTGGGAAATAGAGCCAACTTTGCTTTTTCAATGCATCAATGCATGATGTAATATGCCCCGTGGTCTAGAAGGTGTTATATCATTTTGTCAGCCAATTAAAAGAGTGCCAAGAAGCCATCAGGTCCTGTGGCTTTGTGTAGTGGAGATTTTTAATAGCTCCAAGGACCTGAAATGTACTGAAATCTTCTGGAGGGTAACAGATTCCAGATAAGCTTTCTGCCAGGCTGCTAGGGTGTAGTCTGAGGAATATAATGTAGAATAGTAGTGAGCAAATAGATTCATCATTTCTGTACTTTCTGTAATATACTGACACTCTTGATTTTTAACCTTTTTTATATTGTGGGTGCGGCTGTTTGTTCCCTAGGTTATCTAGCAAGCAGACAATCTGCTTGGTTGGCTTTAAGATCGTACCTCTCTCTCATATCTAAGAGAGCTTTTTCTTCTCACCTATTGCGTAACAGTACTAGTTGGCTTCCTATGCATCTATATTTTTTAAAATGGTCCATTTTGGCTGATGTGCCATTGTATGGATAATTCCCTTCAGTTGGTCCTCTAAATCCTGTTCCCTCTGACTCAATTGTGATTCTCTTTGGAACTTTACCGATATCAGGTCCCCCCTAATTACTGC
This sequence comes from Ambystoma mexicanum, assembly GCF_040938575.1. Classification (NCBI taxonomy): domain Eukaryota; kingdom Metazoa; phylum Chordata; class Amphibia; order Caudata; family Ambystomatidae; genus Ambystoma; species Ambystoma mexicanum. Next base: position 398,938,100 of record NC_090923.1, read on the forward strand.
TTTGCATGCATCCAACAGGATTTCTGGAGCTGCTACCAAATCTCAATTTTCCTCAAAATTAGCCTTAATGTTATCTCCAACAGGACACTGGACCTCATTACACCGCTCTGCCGCCTGAGATACCAGTGAAACCAGTACATTACAATTCCCAGCGGCCCTGGATGTCAGGTGGTGGAAACTGTAACTCCCCATTCCTGTGCAGTCGCACAGGACTCCACAGGAATGGGGACACAGAAACCCTGGTCCTGTTGCTTACAGTGCTGGTGCTTCCGTGAGAAAGATACATGCAGGGGTCGATGCTCCTGGCAGGTCAGTCCTGCTGGGAGCACTGGCCTCTACAGGCATTCTCGTAGTCTGGCGATCTGGAAAGTGTGCCAGTATGTTGCTACCAGCACCCTTATTTCCAGACCGCCAGACTTTTAAAGAGGCCCATTGTCTTCGTTATTTTGTTTGGGAATACCTATTTCCACAGACGATTGCTTCTGGTTGGGAGGTCTATCTTGGCGATAATGGGAGTGTGATCTGAAAGACCAATGGAACCTACTGTGACCGTGACCAATCTCCCCATTAATTGTACAGGGACCCAAATATAGTCTATACAGGATAAGGATTGGTGGAAATCCTGGTAGAAAGTGTACACCCTCTCTCTCCATTTAATAACTCTCCATGAATCTTTAAGGGCTAAATGCTCACATCTTTTCTAAAAGGTCATTGACTGGGATATCAGACTTTGTGCAATGATCTTACTCTGTCTTCCTTGGGTGACCACATTAAGATTCCCCATCAATATAATGTCACCCACCACGTAGCTTTCTAGATGAGACAGTACCATTTGTAAAAAAACATCTTGTCCTACATTTGGGGCATACGCTGTTGCTATGGTGAGAGTGTGGCTTCCTATTTGGGCTTTGGTTAATAGATATCAACCCCCTCTATGGCCTTGTATCCCTAGAACTCTTACATTCGGTATGTAAAATCTATAAGAACCCCCCAGTTTTATCGTAGGCGTTGGCTTGAAGGATTAGGGTATATGACCGCAACCTAACCCTGTTTGTATACAACTTCCTAATATGAGTGTCCTACATAGCCACAATATCTGACTTCTCCCTGCACAGGCACTGCTCCATTTTTCTCCTCTTCACCAGGAATTCAGATCCCTAATATTTTATGTCATTAATTTGGATGGAATGTCCCCTTGGACTCATCATCCCTACCCCACTCACTTGCTTCCTTCATTTTCTTGCCCTCTTCATGGTGACCCTTGTCTTTGATGCCCCCAACTTCCCTCCAATCAAGCAGTGTACATCTACCCTAGTGCATCTGGATTTCCCTTCCCCCTCATTGTCCCTCATCCCCCCATTCCCAATACCTCCCTTGAACAGTGTAATGCCCTTTGGAATTGACCCGAAAAACCCCTGAGAGAAAAGCTTGCAGGGACACTCTAAGGCCCCCCTCTTAATTCCAACTGATGCCACAGGCACTGAAGACACAAACCCACCAAAGTTACCTTCAGTATACAAAATGTTTGTCTTAACCCTCTAAAGATGCTCATTTCCATCTTGCCTCCGATTTGCACAGCAAACATTCTTGGCTTCTTCCCTAGACAGACGTTGCGATTAGTCGATGAGGCTTTGGCTCTGTTCATCTTGTGTCTTCCCTCCCTAGCAATTCCCCTCTTGGACTGATCTCCCGGGGATCCACTTGGGCAGCCTCCTCTGTTCCTTCCTATCAGAGGTACTATTGACCATTCCCATGGTCGCTTTCTGATCGGTAACAAGCTTCAGACTGGGCCTGTGCCCACTGCTATTTCGTTCTTGATATGCAGGACTCTCATACCTTCACTCCAGGTGGTGATATGATGTTGCCTGCCTTCCACAGAGAAGAGATGACCAAAAAGGAAGGTCCATTTCTTTTGAATGTATGCTTGAACCACCAGACTCATAGCCCTCGGTTTCTGCAGGGTACATTTGGCTAAATCCTGATATACCTGTACTTCCATCCCGCTCATCTTTGTAGGAACAGCCGTGCTAGTAGCCTTCAATATGTTTTCCATCTGGGTGGATGACGCCACTGCCATTAATACATCTCTTGCTCTTGCACCCAGTGCTATTCTTTTGAGTCCAACCCATTGGATTCTGTCAATTACGATTGCAGCTGGCACTACATCTCCAAGTAAGTTCCCAAAGAAATGCTGTTTTGTGTATTTTAGGTCATTATCCCCTAGATTATCCAGCAAATGGTTTGGACAAATGTTGGACCTTCTCGATCTAATTTCTAGGTCTTTACATTGAAGCTCTAGATTCTGCAAGACTCGTGAAAAATGTGCCATAAGTTCATCATTTTGTTTAGTGTCGTCGAACACCTACTGCAGCTCACATTCATTAGTATCTATATGCTCTTCTAGCTTTGAGATCTCCACCTTCATTTCCTTCATAGATTGTTCCAGCTCATCCCTTAGCGATGAACATGTATCCTGAATTGATGCTGCGCTCTTCTCCTTGAACTCATGAAGGCATTGAACCAGTTATTCCTTATTTACTGCCATGTATGTTGTTTGCACATGTTTCTGTCCTCTGCCAAGGTCTCCTTCATTAGTGTGTTATTTGCTGTATTTGTCCCCTATTGTCAGAAACACTGTATGTCTCCTTCTGCCAGGAGGTGTTGTGGCTTGGGGCTGTTTTTCCCTTTCACCTTTGAAATCAGGGATGGGTATGTTCTCTCTCCTGCCAAAGCCCCCTCCCAAGATCTCAGCTGGATTGGTATTGCAACCTCACTGTTAGTTTCTAAACCTGGTGCTGAGGCATTACAGCAGAACCACTCACTGGCGTCTTGGTGTACACAAACCACAGGGGAAACCGCTGCTCTCTTCTAACCTTCTCCAACGCCTTCTCTTAGCCCTTTATATGTGAACGTATAACTCCTGTGCCATGTTGTTGCCAGAGGGCTGATTCCCCACATCTTGATCTTGTGTCTGTTCCCCGTGCCACATGTTGTCACACTCCACAGGAAGTTCAGGGATCAGGGTAGAATATGCTCATCATACTGATACTCGTCGGTCCTAGCGATGCAGCAGTGATTTATATATATTGCCTGCTCACCTTCTGACACCCCCTCTTCGCGGGGACCACTTATGTCTGACCTCCAAACCACTTCCAGCTGGGGGCCGACTGCCCGCATCCTGCTAACTCCTGATGTCGCTAGCATACACCAGGGAACTTCTTTGCATCACCGGGAATCCTAGTCCAGGCCACAATGTCATCTTGGCACAGGTCTCCCCTCTGCTTGCCTCGATCTAGTGTACTGCCCCTTCATATCACTGGCACAGAGCCTGCACCACCGCCTGTTCAAACCGCTCCCTAAGCGCGCCTCAAACTTGACTTCCCTTGTGCTTCTCCTGGTGAGTTTCTCCAGCCCCCTAGATGTCTGAGGGTCGCAATCATGGTCACTGGAGTTCCTGGAATATTCTATTACTGTAACCAATAAAAAAGTGGATCAATGTAACCTGCACAAGGTGTTGTGAGCTTCGTTCACTGATTCATCAGAATTGTGAAAAAGATGAACATATTTTTATAAATACCTAACATACATTTACTTTGAAACTGAAACAATTGCAAAAGTTAATAAAAGGGTTCACTGGAGCATGGGAAGTGAATTCTTCCACCGCCAGATACTGGTACTTAATTGGCAACACTTGAGTGTTGATTGCGCTAAAGAAGCACAATGGCCCTCATTACAAGTTTGGAGGCAGCCATGGTGCTTTTAGCACCATGGCTGCCTCCAAACTCGGGTCTGGGTTCCTTGAATGATAAATTACTGGGTCATTCCAACCTTGGAGGACCCAGTAATTCCTCATTCAAAAAACCCATCCCCATTCCCATTTGAGCCCCCATTGGGCTCAATGGGAATGGGGAGGGAGCTAATAACGGGCCTGTTATTAACGGGCCCGTTATTAGCTCCCTTGTCCCCTTGCGGGACCCGCAAAGGATGTCTGGTTTGACCAGACGTTCTGAGCGGGTCCTGCAAGAGACCCTCCTAATAGGGCGGAATGGTTTACTGGCATCGGCACCATTACCGGCTCTGTTAAACCCATTCCGCCCAACTGGTAATGAGGCCCAATGACATGTATTTACCTCCATGCATAAAGCCAGTAACAGGGCGCTTAAGCAGATTGTATTTGGGAATTTAGTCATTTGCGATTTGTGAACGCTAATATACTTTTATCAAGATGTGTGTGAGTAAATATCCAACCCAACAACATGAAATAGTATTCTAGGCTGGGAGGGGCTGCATTTGAAAGCAACTTTTTGTTTTCGTTTAGCACATCTTTTAAACATTGGAGGGAAGTACAAAGTCTTTCTAACCCACTTCTCGAGAAGGGATCTGTTTAAATATGTTTAAATTAAGTGTACCTGCTGTGCTTGCATTCTTTTATAGGCTGTACAATTGATTCGGTGGCTTGGGTATACTAATATAAAGTAAAGATGTTATAAATCATTATGATTTAATGAATGCATCTGTTTATTAGTCCCAAGGTGCACCTCGTTTGTGCTGTACTTTAACCGTCTACTGTTTCTGTGAGTAGTGAACTGATTTCTTCTTACTGAGTCTCAAGAAGAGCATCATGCAGGTCACAGATCAGGATACTCAAGTCTTCCACACCATGCTCATGTTGAAGATTCGAGTGGCATACCACATGCTATACCATTGCTTGTCTCTGCCAACAACTTCTGTGCAAACAGCTCCACACTGTGAGTGGAAGCGTGAGAGCTTCAGAATCAGATGGCACCTTCTGATTGGGGGGCCAGCCCATGTTTCCATGGCTGCAGCTCTGTGATTAGGAGCTGCTACCCCTCTGAACTCCGTATTCTGCTGATTCTCTTTTTAAGGCAAGGCTCTTCTACACACAACATGAGTCACGCTCTGAAAAGAAGTCTGGGAAGAGGTCTTTCAGTGAGGAATCATGCGCATGCTCTTCCTTCCATTCTGCAATGTCCAAGAATGTTTCTGACCATATTTCTTCAAATTAACCAGAGAGGCTGATCTGTGGTGCTCTCTTCTCTGGACATGTTTGGCACAGCCGAGTCAACTGCATAAATAACCTTTGCTGGTAAAACAGATCCAGACCAAAGAGTAAGACACATCTTGATTATGAGCACTGGTAACTTGGATGAAACTAAACTGGACTGAATTGCATTGCTGTGTCTGGGTCCTGGTTCTCTCATATTCTCTCATATTGAGTGACTCAATATGAGATAAGGTTACTAAGGAACTTGAACCATGTATTACAAAATCAGATCATTTCGGGCAGGAATTCATGCACCCATGTAGCTCTCTCACAAACTCTCCTCCTGTGGTGACAACTGGGCAATGCAAAGAAAACAAGAACTACAAGTGGAATCTCACCTTCCCGAGACTCCAAACATTCAATGATACGTTATCGCGCTGTAGTCCAGAATATTCAACACACTCCAGAATTACCTTGAACCCCCTCACCCCACAAATAACTGAGAGTCCTTTTTTTAAGAATGAAACAATTATAATGCAAAGCTTTAGATCATTTCCTAACACGGTCACACAAGACATGAAAGATACCTGAAAAAAACAAGCTTTATAATATATTGGGGGAGAATGGCTGCATCGTTGATATTTTGTAAAACGTCTTGACTTCTCTCTACTCAAACCAAATCATATTAGGAAAAATCAACGGGAACAATTGTCCTAATACATTTGAGCATTTTCAACAGAGTCCATTATGTCTACATTCAATATTTATTTTGTGGAGGAAAAAAAAAACAAAGGACACGTTTGTTGGTTAATGATTAAGACAGTAATGTAGTCAGTGGGGTATGTTGTTGGAACACACAATAACACTACAATGATCTCTCACTTTCTCTAAAAAACACCTTGTTGGCCGTCTTACTCCTCACAGTCCTTGACACGAGGTGAGTCATTATAGAGTAAGGACTGTGATGAGGAATACCTGGACTGGAGCAATTTGATTACCGAAAAGTAACTGGGCCTTTATTTTTTGTCTGTATTGTTGACATTTATTAGATATGGAGGAGAGGTAAAGAAACCCATACAAAGAGAAAACCTATTAGATATACCTACGATCAACTAAGGGCTTTTGTATACATAATAGAAAGAGGTGAAAACGACCAGAAAGGAATAGTCATTCATGAGATATTATGGTTAAGGTGCAGGAAGGTAGAGGAAAGATGTAGCAGTGTATTTCATTCACGTGAGAGAGCTAGAAACAGAAGAAACACAAACAAAATGTACATTCTGAATATAATTGTAATCCACATATAGAAGGGAAAGAAAGACAATGAAGAGGGGAAGTATGCCAAAGCCTACTTAATACAGTGAAAAATAGCAAAAGAAAAACACAAAGGGTGGGATTATGGTACGTTTTCACATGTGCAACCAAAACATACACATGTCCAAGCCAATTTGTATATGGCAACCTACAGTAATTCCCCCAAATATCTTTGTTATTTGTTATTTTATGATGCCGCAGAACTGCGCAACACTGAAAAATACCAATGCATGCTTTTTACACCTTTATTGCAGTTTTTCCAATTGGTTGATTGTGCTCAAATGAACTAGTTCTTCAACTGCGTTTCTAAATAATAGCTGACAACTTATTTGACATCCTAAGAGTTTCATAAAATATTCCTGAACCTTTGGCATCTTTTCCTGCCCTGGGCCTTATGAATAAAACATTCAGCCAGTCAGCAGCATGGGCAACGAGGAATGGCCAAGTTGCATCCATCAACGTCAAATGTTGGATTACAGAGTGATTTCAAATTGTTTAATAATTCTGCTTCTATATAGCTATGTTGGTAAACAATCACATAGTGCTGGCATTTGGTTTTTATTAACATTCCTCCTTCCTATGCTAATATGCTTCTTCTATTATGATTAGTTTTTTAATCTTCAGTTCTCACAGAAATGCCTTCCCATTTTGTTGCAAAGGTCAACTAAACTTGCTGAAGAGGCACCTGGTTGAAATTAAAAGATAAGTCGAGAATAAATATTGCATGCAGTCTGCAGTGCAGATAGTACTGTAAAGTCTGGAAAAGGTTTCAAAATGCATCGAAATGCACAACATTGGAAAAGCTCCTTCAACGATAAAGCCTGCTGCTTGTGCCAAAGCAGAACACCTCACCACAGATGCAGAATGAGAAGTCGTAGCACATAGCAGCGGTCCTTGGCAACGTGTCCTAGAAAGGGTCATTTTCTGAGAGACAACCCCCTGCAATGGCATTATCAATGCCATCTCGTTGTCTCTCCCCATTGCTCACTATCTTGCCACCTCAATCGCTCAACTGCTCCCCTGGTATCTGCATCAGCCCACAATGAGGTTCAAAGCAGGCAATTGTACACTATACGTGATGGAGGAACATGACTGTCAACTCTCAGAAGAATGGTCGTTAATGGTCAGTATGCACATCAGAGTGCTCGGGTTTTGCGCATCTGCAGAGTTCCTTTAGTTCTGCAGGGATACAGCTGCAGGGGTTGGTGTAACCTTAAGATATGGAGGTCAAAAAAAGTGAAAAGCCCTTGTTTACTCATTTTAAACACACCATAAGACATACAGGGCCTGCTTTACAGACACGTTTTTACAATGGCTCAACCCCATTGAAAAACGCTTTGTAAATCCGGCCTGCAGAGTCACAAGGATCTCAGAGTGCAGAACACTCGTATAAATGATTAAGAAAAGAAAGTTATTTTGGAAACAATTTAAACTGAGGCATCAGTGCAATGCCAACACATAGACAACCCTTTTATTTAAACCTAGGGGCTGAGAAATGACGTGGGACAACCTGGTATAAATAGCATTAATGGTCAAGCAGGGCTGACGATGCAACTACACAACACCGGCCATCGTTGATTCTTGATTGTTCACAGCTGCTTTTACTCTCAGGTGCTGCAGATGGGGATGCGTACATTAAAAATTTTCCTGCAATGATATTCAGGTATTTTTGCAATGTAGGAATCTAGAGTAGATGACGACATGGCATAAAGCAGACAACTTGGTATCAGGTACAATTTTACAGTCGTGCAACCATCCCCAATTTATCAACAAAGGAGACATGACCATCATGTCCATTAGAAACAAATCAGCCGTCGATTTAATAGAACCTTGATGGTCAATACATACATGACATTTCCGACTTGTGTCTTGTAGGCATAAAGGAGAACGTGCTGAATCAGCAATAATATAATATCACCATGGTATAAGAGGCCCTCACCATGCAATTATTTAACATAAGCACATCTGAGGCCAGATTATGGAAACTTTGCACCGTTGCACGTGTAAAGTTGCATGGTATTAGCAGTTTCAAAAACACTGGGACATGTTAGGAAACCATTGCACCATGACAAGTGCAGTTTGGCATGGTATAACCACCAGGGCAAAAATTGCCCTCATGCTAATACAGAATGGTATTAGCATTTGGGAAAACTTTGCCCTGATGCAAAAATGCAACAAAAATATATCTTTTTATTAGATTGTGAACGTTATTGCCCGGTCCCGGGCGCTGCTTCGTATGCACACTGCGTCATCTCGGGACGTGGCACAGATGGTCCCAGCCGTCATCATTGACCGCACCTGTGTGGCATGATGATGGGTTCCTGATCGCTGTTTATGCTCCAAGGACATCTTTAAATCCAATTTTTAGCAACTATATTAAACTTTGCACTGCCCCACCTCCAACTACCATTCTAAGGGCTTCTATAAACTCTTTACAACTTTTTATGCACTTTCTTTGTACCAGAACTCTGCACTCTCATCACGGTATCATTCCACGGACATTGTCCTATGACTGCATCCATGTGGGGTACTGAAGTGTCCGTGATCAGCTTCCGGGCTCCACGGACATCCTAAAATCAATTTTTACAGCAATCTAATCTGTGACCTTCCACAGCTGCTATTATCATTCGTACTTGATCTCTAAACTTTTCACAACTTTTCGAGCCACCAACATCTTTTAGTCATTCTCATTCTGGAGGACCAGCAGAGAGGAGGCAGTTGTTTGGTGCTTTTCCACAATTGAAAATAGAATCTCTCCTCGCCATCCCTCCTCCCCAGGACCCACCCCCACAACGTGGAAGATCTGCTGTCTACAATTGAAATATAGCTTGGTTTTGAGACATTTATTTCTACAAAAACAATCGTTACTCCTGTTTCTTTGGAAAATAAGGACGCTCATCACTTTGGCACTGTCGACAAAGCAGTGAGATTGTAACCTGGAACAACATTATGATGTTTACAATAGAAATAATTTGGCATTGAGAACATTTATTTCTACAAAAACAAAAAAACAAGTTTCGGCTGTTTCTTTGGAGTAAAGGGCCCAACTAAGTATTCATACCTAATATGAGGTTTATTACAATGTGTAATCCCAATAACCACATTATTCAATTTGAAATATTCATATTAATTGCATAATCACTGTGCACATATTGCTTTGGCCATGGCCAGTCTATAGATTATAACCACTTTGCGCACTTCAGTAACAACTGACACATGTATATGTATTTCTTTTTTCCAAACACATATTATCCAACTAAGATTCCATAACTAACATGAGGTTTATTACAATGTGTAATCACAATAATGAAATTATTCAATTTACAATATTCATATTAATTACATAATCACTGTGCACATATTAATGTTGTAAGGACCATGACCCAGAGAATCGGGACACTGGCCATGGCCACAACAATACTCTTTAGCCATGGTATGAACACTTTACACACTTCAGTAACAACTGACATATGCATTTTTATCCCAAACACATATATATTACTCACACTCACCACTTTCATGGAATATGTATAAATATACCCTGACAGAGAACACCACCTAGTTCAAAAGATGTCCACAGACAGATGTTCATGCTTGCTGCTTGGGATACGCCTGTGGATCATGTCTCGTGTTTGCGTAGGTCATGGACAGTCAAAATGACAGCAGACTCAGCGACAACCACATGACCATTGTTCACCTATACCAACGGGTCAATCTTAACTTTTTTCTGCTCTCCCACCCTTCCCAAGCACTCTTTCATCCACAAAATAACCCCAAATGTATTTTCCCAAGTTTATTTTACCACTGCGCTGACCATGGACATAGGCTAGGGTCCGTGGATACAATATGGTGTCTATTTAAAAATAAATTGACGCGCCTCATGTTTTTCAATGTATTTATTTATATTTGTATTTATTTCAAAAATCAAACTTTTACAATTTTCTAAACATATGTGTTTCAATTAAAACACATTGACATAAAACAATGAACATGCATCGCAACAAATATCTATTGGACTAAATAATTCTACCTTACATTAATTTCAAATAATACTCTCAAATCTATGAGACACATACCAAATAAAAATAGAATTGTACACTATTTCATTCCAATTTATCATTACACAGAAACGGTAAAACATTTTCCCATATTCTGAAAAGTGCCATGTGCATAGCTCTTGATTCAGTGTTCAGATAGTACTACCATAATTCCATCAATTTAATCGCATCGTATTGATGTACATATTTTGCAAAAAGAGTCACGTAGACAGACCCTAAGCAAGGACATTCTGTACGCACATGTCTGACGGCATCAATGTTCTTGATGTTTTTACACATACAACATGTTCTTTGACTGGGGGCCAACTTCCACTTACCACCAGATAGGGCACTAACTGGAAGTTGGTTAGTACACATCGACAGTTTAAAATTCCGTACAGCAGGTTCACAACATTTAACCAAGTAAATGTGAGGGCACAGATAAGAATGTTTTATTCCTTTTATGTAGATATAATTATGCAATTCACTTAGGTAGGTATAATCTTTGGCCCAATCCCACTTCCTAACTTTGTAAGCAAATGTTTTTTTTTTTAGTTTGGCACAATTACTGCAGAATGAGGGGCCTAGCATTCAGTTAACTTAAAAAAGAAGTTCACTGATTGATCGTACATATAAATCAGTGTTTTTGTTGCTGTTACTGATGTTGGTTGCGGCACTCAGAATCTGTAGCACTGGGCATACTGGATGTGTTAACGTTTTTAGGTATAAAAGGCCTCAGTAAAATCAAGGCTTCAATGGAGGTTCGTCCAAGTTCTAACCTCAGGTATTGAATCGCACAGTTATGAGGCAGGTTAAGAACGGTGCGCCAAAAGAAAACCTCAATTCTGTCGATCCACCTCAGCTCAGTAATGGCAAGTGTTTCCAGCCATTTTGGTGATGTCCGGTATAAACCATTGTTTGTATAGTATCACTATACCAGCCTATGAATGTCTAGCATGACCTACACTGGATCTTGGCATCTCTAATATGATCATAATACTTTTTACAGTGCATTACTAGTCGTAATTTTTACATTTTGAGATTTTTCTGGGAGAGAATAACATTATTTGGGTCTTATTCAGATTCATTTTCAGCCCATTTCCATTGATCTAGTTGCCCAATTCCTCTAGAAGTAGTTGTGTCCCCCTAAGTGTATAATCTATGATCACAAGGTCGTCTGCATATAACATTGCTGTGACACTAGTATTTTTAAGTTTAGCTGGGCATATTGCTCTCCTTTCCAATCTGTTAAACAGGTCTGCTAAATACAAGTTAAACAACAAGGCAGCTAATAAGCATCCCTGCTTCACCCCTTTGTTGATTTTGATAGACGCGGTCAGTAATCCTTGATAGTCCAAACTTTTCTGAGCAGTGTTTTTGGTATGAAGGGCGATTACTATTTCCACTAGCCATATAGGACAGCCCATCTTTGTGTTAACTTGTGCCACAATGTCAAGCAACTAACGCTATCAAAGGCAGCGCTAAAGTCTACATAAGTCACGTAGACTGAAAAATGATCACAGGTTTTTGCCTTGGATAACATTTCAACCAGCATCCAGAAGTTATGTAATGTATTGGAACCTGGCTTGGAAAGGAAGTATTAATTTTCCTTGGTTCGCCCAGCTTTGGAGATGGTCTAGAGCTATTGCTGCAAACCCCTTCCCGGAGGTGTCTAAAAGAGAGAGAAGGCAATTTGCAGATAGCAGCTGATCACCAGCTTTAAACACTGGGATGAGGATGGAGGATGTCCATGAGCTAGGTTTCTTTCTGTCACTCCATACCTTGCTAAAGAATATGTGAAGTATAGCAGCTCACGAGTGTGGATTAGCTTTCATCACCACTGATGCTAGACTATTGGGGCCAGGGGCTCTAGAGTTCTTAAGTTTAGTTATTCTTTTCTTTATACTTTACACAGTGAAAGATAGTGGCCACATGTTTAGGTTATTTCTAAACATAATATCGTGGCACTGTTCATACATTTTGAATTTAATGTATGCCGTCCATTTCAAATTGGCAAGGGAATTTATTAGCTGCTTAGGCCCCCTAAGCTTTGTTTAAGATGTTCCGTGTTGAACTAGTGTTATTTTCTTCTAAAACTCCCATCATGTTTTGCAACTGAATGTTAAATTTAACTTTCTGTCTGTTTTTTACCCAATTTCTGTACTCATTCTTGATTTTTTTTACATAGAATCTTAGCCATACTCACTGTTTTCTCATATGCTTGTGCTTCTCAAATCTTCAACCACAATAAACTCTTAGCATGAAGTAGTTCAATGTCAAATATGTTGAGGTGCTTTTTCATTGTGACACATGTAGAAACTTCTTTTATACCAGCATTGCCTATCGATAGTTTTTTGAAAAGTTACTACAACTGATCACTGGTCATGAGGGAGAATTAATTCGGAAAGGTCAACAGCAACCTGCTGTATGGCTCCACTACTTTTTTTGATGCTAGTTTGAGACAACTCTGTATGGTTCCCTTTATTGTTTGTGATCATGTAGTTGGGCCCCTTTCATTTGCCACATTTAATGGAATGTCTTACTGTATGCAGATAAGGACATGATCACTATGCTGTGTAGGGACAACTTTAAAGCCCAGGACTTCTCAAGCCACAGCCTTCAAGATGAATGGCAGCCTCTGGGGGTACACTAATCCCACCATCCATTTTGACCTTGGACCCAATAGGTCCCCGCTCCTTCATACCTCCTGTTCACCTTGGATGTCACCATAACCCTTAGGCATCGATCCAGAGCCTTGGGACATATCTATTTGTATCCGTGGTCATCCCCATAGTTACCTTGTAAACTTAGCTGGACCATCCTGAATGAGCACTACCCAGAGTGTTCTGCCTTCCCGTTACCCCATTTGCCCTTGTCTTGGTGCCAGACACCACGTGACAATGTCCGGGGAAGCCTCCAGTTATTGTTGTTGGTGGCCGTCCATCAGGTGACCTTGTATACTTCGCTGGGCCAGTCTGAGTGAGCACCACCGGGTATGTCCTGCCTTCCCCCTACCCCATTGGTCCTCCCCTAGGCGACCAGACACCACGTGGCAACGTCTGTGAGGCTTTGTCAGGCACACAGCCTAAGCACTGTGCCTTATGGTAAGGCTCTAACAGGCTTGTCCACAGCACCTGCAGCCTTCCGCTTGACACCACCGGACTGCCAGACAGGTATTGTTGCATTTTGCTGAGGTATTGTGATGCTACCCCTTTCTCCTTTTGGACACTCACTGTGTTTTGTTTTTTTCCTTCCCCCTCCGGCATGTCCATCTCCTACCACTCCTCACCTCCCGGCTCTACCCAGATGGCAGCCAATGTGCCGTGGGAATCTCCCGATGCCTATCCCTGATGCCTATCCCCTTGGCTTGGCTTGTAAGTACTTTCTTTGAATTTTTCCCACCGACATCTATCGGGCAAAGTAAACCCTGTATCTTTCCTATGCCAACCTGTAACCATCAGGGTGCATTCTATGGCTCTTTGTTCTGTGCAGGTCCACATGGGTGATCTCTGGACTCCTACAGGTTATGCCTGCACAGTGCTTCAGATCCCTTGAAGTAAGTGCCTGCTGTGGTTTACCCCTTAATTCCATTGTTTTTTAACCCTTCAGCACTTCTGTTATTCTCCCTTCTGGTTCCTTAAACGTATTTCCTCTGATTTGTTCTAGATGCAAGATACCCATTCCTGATGAAAACTAAACTGACCAAGGCTTTAATTGAAAGTAGGACATTTAACGTTTTAGATCATTTTGGAAGACAACACATCGAAAAAGAAATGTTGTTATTTCGACATTGTCTCACCTAGTACACTTCATGTCAGGGAAAATTATCCAGGATGGCTAATTTTTCTTACCTACTGAGTCCCTCAGCAGCTTTGCTGGATTTCTAGGATTTATTATTTTCACCTGGTAAGAATGTGAGCCTTTTTTCCCACTCTTACATGTGTTTTGCTGTGTGTGTTTTAACATTTTTGTGTTCATAGACTGTGGAGCCTCACCCACTCCATAGGCATTATCTTTTTACTGTGTTTTACACAGCACCTGCAGTGCAGTGACACTGGGTTGTCTTGTAGACTTCCCAACTTAGACTCCATTTTCTGGGACTGGCTACTGTCTCCCAGAACATGTACAGTTGCCATTGACTTTATTAGTCTCTTTAAAATCCACAGACCCAGTGCAAACTATCTTACATAGAGTACTGGAAAGGGTTAACACTTATCCCTTTTTGTCTGTTTCTCTTAGAGCATTGTTTCGCTCCCTTTTCATCAAGACTTAGCTCATGGCAGTGGTAACTACCCTATTTTTCCTACCGCGGTTATCTTAAATATTGTTTAGGCTATCTTGGTACTGTGGTTATCTTAAATATTGTTTAGGCTATCTTGGTAGCCTATTTTAGGCTATCTTGGTAGCCTCAAACTTAAACCTGCTGGACCATATATGTTTTTATACAGTGCCTGCTGGGTTTATTCGCCATTTCTTTTTGAAAATGTCTTTCTCGTATTTTACTCCACGCGCCAAACTAGGTTTGGTTCCTTTGTTCACCGTCTTTTCGCTGGCTTCTCCGCAGAAGCCCTCCTTATGCGCCTGAAAGTCTGGGAAGGCAGGATGTGAGGGAGGGGTTTTAGGACCCCTGCATAGGTTCCCTTGGTAACCTAATACGCACTCCTGTTTGATTGGCTAGGTGACTGTCCCACCAGGAGAGCCACCCTGCTGTGTGATTGACAGCCACGCTGTGTGAATGGGGAAAATCTGCATAACAAGCAGGTCTCTGGGATTGGAAAGGCAGCGTCGCTACTGGAACGGAGGACGAGGAGCTGACAGAAGAGGACCCCTACAATGATTGAACCGCCTGGTGAAGCCCTGCTGCAGGTCTGAATCTTCAGACTCCAACGACAGAGGAGATTGACCAGGAATCTTCTTCCCTTGAGCTGGTGGGACCAAACAGTTTGCACAAACTGCAAGCCAGGACTCTCTCCTCTGGTGAAATTTGCTGTACACAGATACAGTGAACCGGATAGCCAGGAAGGTTGGACCCTGCTTGGGTTTTAAGGAGCGCACCTTTTATTTGTTCTTTTGCTCGGCTGCTGGTTTCTTCCCTGGGCAGTGAAGGACCCTCCAGTCTTCCTACTTCATGTCAGTCCAACAGTCGCTTCAGGAACCATGAGCTTGCAGGACCTGCCAGGAACATCCGCCTCAGCTACAGCTTCCTCTCCATTTAAAGGTACTGTGCAAATCTGGTTGTTGGTTTCGTCCAAACGCAGTGAAGGTGTGTGAAACCTTTTCACCAATCGGGGGGCTTGTCCTTCTATACTCTTTAAACTAACTTGTCTGCCGACCAACTTCGTATGGAATTCTTAGCAAAGACTTAACTGCAAACTACCCTGAACTGTGTGATCTTGAGCAAAAGACTTCTGTCCTATTGATTTTGGCCCTAAGCCTTTTTGATTTGATTACATCAGTGTAGTTCCTCTTTCTAGATTGCCCTGCTTACTTACCTGTTGGCGCTGCTCAATTTGTATCTAACTGTGTCTTTCCCTCCCTTTTTAAATTGTTGCAGTGCCATTTTGCTCACACTTCATTTTTGAGTGTAACTTGTCCAAAATCTACTGGGAGTCGTGTGGTGTATTAAAAGTGTGATTTTTCAACTGCTTAACTTTAGTGAGATGGTATACAACTGATGTGTAAATAAAAGTATGTTCTTTTACTCAGAAACCTTGAGTCAGTGTTTGTTTGAATCATAGTAATTGCTGTCCTTTGTGTAACTATTGATACTGCTCACTTGCTCTTAAGATAAGTCTGGCTGCTCAACCATCGCTACCACGTTACTGTGTAGTACAGGCTTGTACCAAAGGTGAATTTGTACTGTCATTTGGAGTCTTAATTGTGTGTGGTGTTCCCAAAGAGTACTGCATATCATTCTGCCTAACACTTAACTTCATAGGATAGTATCTACTTCATATGATTGTATTTCTGTTTACCAATTGAAAACCACTGATGACTATAAAAAGACATTGGACCTTTGTGGTTGACTATATTCTGTTAACCATTGCCGGTCCAAGTAGAGTGCTCGTTTTAACATCTGTGCAGAGCCTGCTAACGCAAGTTCGAATCCCGGCAGGGCTAAACTCAGCGTTTCATCTTTCTGAGGTCGATAAATGAGCACCACACACACTGAGTAATAATAAGCATGGCTCAGATGCCTGAGGGTTCATAGCACTATATAAATGCTAACATATTTTTATCATACGTCAAATTGTCAATCAATAAGTGTATCTTGTTGAGAACCGTATTGAACAGCATAGGGCATTTTTGTGGCCTATCTTTTATGTTCTATCCCCTTACTCTGCCACATTCTGTTACCAGTGCTTTCCCTTTTTCATGTGTTGTATCCATCATGTATTAACCACTTGTTTTTTAACATATATGTGTTGAAGCCAGCGACTTGCAGCAATTTGAATTATTGAATTAGACTTTTTTGATCATTTATATGTACACCTACTCTCATTTCCCTTTCTTTATTTTATTTGAATAGTAGAACATTACCACACATGTAGTCCAAGGTTGCCGTTATTAATAGATTAACCCACGTAGGTTACCCAAGTGTATCACTAAAGGATCTACCTTTCAGCGGGCAAAAACTCTTCCAAAAACTCATTCCATATCATTCCTTTAGCATTGGACTTAGTGTGGGCCATCACGCTAATGCTTGCAATCTTATGAAAAACTACTTTTATTTTAGATGGACCGCCGATTATAATCATGCTATTTTTGGGAAGCATAGCCCACTGTGTTATTATTACATCAATGTAGTCCATTATAGCAGTAGGAAACTTGCAAGTGGGCGGGTCGTATACATTTATCAATAGCATATTGGGGGCTTCAGGTGGGATTTCAAATTCAATTCAATTGCTAATACATGATCACAATCCCCTGGTATATCAATTCTGTTTGATTCAAACCTGTGGCTCACTCCAGTGATTAAACCATCATAGGAATGAACCCTAATCCCAATTTTAGCATTTTCCTGGTGTAAAACATTGCTGCTAACATAAACATTGGTGGTCAGCCATGTCTCTTGTAGCATAAATGCATTGTGAGACGTGATAGTGCTGAGAGAGGGCCCTCCATTAATAAAGTGTGAGTGGCCTCTGGTGTTCCACAAGGCCACTGATAGCTATCATTTTTCAGGGGCTTCCATTTGTTTCACCAAACCCTTTAACCATTGGCATCCCATTTGGTTGTCAAGACACTCTGGTTTAGCTCCATGGCTATTTTCTATGATTCAGTGGATCTTTGGGAATCACTTCCCGACAATGCTCACAACATGGGGATGGGTTAGTATCAGACCATATCAAGTTCATAACCCAGATAATGTATTGATTTGTATTCACTCCGGATCAGTGAGTCAGTGGAGGGGAGGACACAATGAATACGAGATGCTGCTCCAAAATGTCTTTTCATAGGTTCGATAGGTCACATGACTTCAAAATCCGAAAAGTTGGAATTTTCTAGAAACCACTCAGCAAAGTGATTCTGTTTAGATGTCTTTTGTATTTGTTGTCAGCCCTTCTCTCCTTAACTATCCTTGCATCCATTGTTTGTGCTTCCGTTGTTGGCTTGGGTGTGACCATAGTTATACAGGGTGCCTGCTGGTTAAAGTTTTTCTTTTCAATTTGCAGGCAAGTGTGACTGTCTTTTTCTTTCGGCACATTAAGGGAGATTTAGCTGATTTGCGAGAGTCATCATTACTATGTTGTATATCTATTCCAATATTCTGCTGATTGCATTTCTTCTTTCTATTTATCTGCTTCCTAGCCCATTTTGATTTAACCCGCAGACTAGCCACAGACATTATTCTGGAGTTGAGTGGCTGTTGCTGATCTCCGATCTCAACACCTTTTGGCAGAGTTTTTGTTGTGCCTTTTTCTTGAACTTTTTACAGTTTTGCGATTTTGCGCCTTTGTTTATACATCGGATATGATTCAGGTGAGTCCAACGTTTTATTGTTATTAACCATGGTTAAATCAGAGTCATCCTGAGTGGAGATTATTATAGCAGGGGAACAAAGATGTGTTTCACCCTTTTGCGTATCCGCTCTTTCTTCTCTCAAAGAGATGGTATTAAGTGTGTCACATTGCATTTCTAACAGTTCACTATGCTTCTGAGTGTCCGTGTAGATGGAATCACATAGTTTCAATAGAATTTTGATGGCAAAATTGAGCAGGCTATTTGGCAATTGTGCAGCAGTCATGGTTAAGTTCTCTGTTTGAGATTGATGTTCGTTCGGCAGCAACTCCCGATTGCCGCTTCAATCGGACCATTTCCCACTATGGTACGTGCTGTTGGATACACACCAGGTGGTGAGTTAGCGGTAGATGTGAAAAACTTTGGGGTCAATGATTGGTGTTGCTATATACTTACTTCCTCTTTGAAATCAATGATACAACTGAATCGGTCTTGGGTTCACTCGTGCATTCTCCTTTAGCCCAGTCACCGTAAAAGTTAAATAAACACTCTATACGTTGTACCCAGGTGTGATAAATCTTTCGTTTTTATAAAGTCACATTAATTAGAGTAAAGAAAGGTACAATGTAAAACATCACAGAATTTTCAGTATCGGTCATACAGAAGAACACAAGATAATGAACAATAGGTCAATACAATTGCTCGTGTATTAGGAAGAACGTGAATCATCTATGGTCGTTATATGGCAGACAGTGTCAAACAAACATAAGTGAACATTTAGAACAAAAATTCAAGGAACTGTATTTTCTTCCAGAACAGTGTTGATACACTTTGGTTAAAAAGTGCATCTACACTGTGGTGCTTGAGCCGTCTATAGGGGCTGGATATGCTTCATATCTGACACGGCCTTCTTCAGGATGGGGGACACTATGAGCTGGATGTTCATGGAGTTCTCTGAACAGGGAAAGGGAATGTATGGTCAGGGGAGTGCTCAAATTGATTTATTTGGCAGGAGAATTAATCATTTAATGTGTCAAGGAAAAATACCAAACACATCTTACCTGTGGAAAAAAGATAGCCACATGTACTCTATTGGGGACGCAATCTCATCTGTGGAGGTCCCAATTGACTCCTATTGTCAAGTAAAAAGGTGACATTAGTATAGTCTCCTCTGTATTAATATATTTATTGGAAAAGCACAATGGAATTGTGTACACATACATATGGCCACAGCGTGCTTGGTTTGGCTTACCTCTTAAGTGGAGCTACAGTATTCAGGGATTGATCTAAGCTAACCTCGAGGGAATTTGGTATCCTACAAGAGGGCACGCAATTAGAAAAACGTGAACAAAATGATTGGATCTGTATCTAAAAAGTGAATGTGAGACACATCATGCACTCGCAAAATATCTTAGTGATTAGCGAAGGCTCGCAGGCTGCGTGCGGCAAAGGGATGTGCTCTGCAAGAAATGCTGAGTCACACTGCAGGCTCGTAGCTCGTAGACCAGGAAGGACAGCGTTTTTCACGCTGTTGCTAGGTCACAAGTATTTTTATGTTGGTGGCCATCCTTGAAAGGTGTCCGGGATCGTGATTGAGAAAATTACGTTGTTGGTTACCTCACGGGGATCCGAAAATGTTAAAAAAGCAATTTAGGTCAATACCCTTGATGACTATGGTATTGTGGTTTCAAAAGACGACATTTTTATTCCGGTTGCCATGGCAACCACTGTTGAAGGAAAATACCCCGATAGAAAACGCAGGAAGGCCATATATATACCTCATACCCTGAGTTGGCCAGTCTGAAATGCGTGATAGCATATATGTGACAAACATATTGAGAAACACATCAATTTATCAGGTAGTGAATACAGATTGTGCAACCCCTTGGGAGAATCACAGTTTGTTTTCATATGGTGGACATTTCGCATAAAGTTGTAACATTTGTTCATGGTTCTCACACCTCGATTCAAATGGTAATAATGCTTGACATGGACCATTTGCAAAAATCTGCATTACAAGGTCATACATATTGATCCGTGGAGTGGCCACTTGGGAGAATCACCGTTTGTTTTCATAGAGCCCGGATTTCTATGTCTTTCTTCCTCTGTGACAGTAGCCAAAGCCCCCTATGCCTGAATCGAAGGTTCAGGCTCCTCTCTTTGTTCTGTTGTTGACCTTGTTGCACCACAGAGCATAAATCTAACAGGGAATTATCATCAATTTCATTGATGGACACACAAGGTGTAGTGCTGATATTGGTAGCAGCTGCAGGTGGATCAATCAATGGTTTAGACAATGCTTTTCTGGTTTTTACTTTTGTGCACGGTTTAAAGTAGGTTGTAATTTGGCCAATAGTTTAGTGGGCAGCCATATTCTTTATCTTCGGCAGAAAATGGTTGTTCTACTTGCTTGAGTGGGTGTTCATTTCCTCAAGGTTGAGGGATACCTTTGTCAGCCCTTTTATACCCAGTGATTTTCCCATGGGATTTGGGCTTGCAAAAGATATAGCCATTCCCTTTTACTGCTGCTTTCCCGAGTATACTTAGCCTCTGTTTGGCTTATTGTATGCCTGCCTCACCTGCTCTCGCTGCGGACTGATGCCGACCTGCGTTTTCACTGAGGTGCACACACAGAAGCATGTCTTGTAGTGTTCAGTTGCTTGTTTCTTGTGTAGAGGAAGGTGGTAATTCCCCAAAATACAAATTCCAAACTGAGAATGAAAGGACGCACCCCAATAGGGAATAAGACCAAGAGAAAGAAAACAAGTTAAGTAAAGGTTTATAAAGTATAATGATGCATGCAGAGGACTCAGGACAATACAGAAACAACATATCTTTATACACACATTTTGTCATCAGTGACGAGCAGTATAAGGGATGAATAGTATGAGCCCATTGGTGCATTGTAACAACACTGTATAGTCCATATGGGGTTGGTGCACCTTGATTGGTTGGTGCAGAGTTGTTGCTTCTCGTGGCATGTGGGTCAGCAGGGCTCATCTGGGAGGGGTGAAGGTCAGGCTGGGTCCACAAGACGTGTTTGTCCTAAGTACACAGTAATCGTTCACATATTAAGAATAATGTAACACCTAAAACTCATACAAAAATGTGGGGTCGCCTATGAATTGTGAACTCACATATATACATTTCTAACCTAGGCCTTAGCGGGGCAGGGGTGCAGTGGTCTTGTTTGCCAGGTGGCTTATCTAAAGGTTTCACCCCGAAATGTATTCACCCTGGTGCCTCATGGTTCAAATGATGGATTGATAGGTGTTAGTCCGAGAGGAATTTATGATCACCCAGGCTTAGTTATATTGGGGGCAATCAAGCGTGGTCTGTGGGTAAGGGTCTCACCAACTGCTAGATGAAAGAAGAATAAAGGGGCAAACAGTTGTTTTGGGTCCGAAGAAGCAGGAGCAGGTTTGTGGAGATGGATGAATACACAAGTCAAGATTCACCCCGGTCAAACACAGGGCAGTGGGCTCAGAGGAAGAAAAAGAATACAGTTTTTCAGTTTGCCACAATTCGCGCCTGGCATTCTGTGAGAACAAGGTTGGTGATGCATAGACAGGGGAGGAGGTGGTGGGGGCTGTTGGAGCTGGCTGTGCGCGGCACTGGGTGAGGGGAGAGTATGCTTTTTAGAGTCTGATGTGGCACAAAATGGAGTCTAGTGTATCGTCCTATTTGGCTTCCTTCCACTGTCATCAGGGAAAGACAAGGGGGGCGTCTCCCCATGATGGGATGAGCAAATAGACTTATTTCATGTGGAATGTACAGTGGGGCATACGGACACTTCCTCCCTTACATTCCCCCCTTTCGTTGCTCCTAAAGTAACAAATAACCTTATTCTTTGGTTCTGCTTCCCTTTCCACTTCCTCCCAAGCTGAAGTTCCCTTTATTGGCACCCAAGCCCTGCGCACAGATCTCAGGCTTTCACCCCTTCTTGCATATACATCAGGGGTACAGGTCATATAAGTGCACCCACCATCTCCAGCTAGATCCACCCACACCTCCTTATACCATTCTAGTTCACGGGGCTCTTTGATAGTTGTGTGCCATAGATTATCCACTCTGTCCCCTGTGTTGTACTATTCTGTCATGCAATACGTACGCTCCTGGTGTCCCCTGTTTGCACTTGCACGTCTTTTACATCATTAGGCACTTTTGTTGGACTGCCCATTGCCACCATCATCATTGCACTACTAGGCAATGATTTTGAACAGCATCAAACCCCTACCTGGCACACACAAAGAATTAGCAGCAAAAATACTACAAGGGGTACCAGTAGTTTCATTGCAGTCCCAAACCAGGATGTTACCCGGTCAAACACTGTGTCGAACCAGTCACTTGGCTGCATTCCACCTTCCAGTTTCATTCTTTCTCCAAGGTTGTGTACTGCAGTTATCACGTGTGATAGTGTCCCATTGTCAGCATTGGCAGAAGGCACAAATGTGCAACATGCACTCCCGATTTTTCAGCAAACACTGCCTTCCATTGCTGAGAGGAGGTCTAGCACATATCTATTCACTGTGGTCATCAACCGTCGGGATCTGTGTTCCACCTTGATGACGTTGAACCCTTCTTCAGTGTCGTTGGCTAGCTGGATCAGCTCCCAACGCACAATCTGCAACCACTTGGCGTTTTCTCGTGCTTGGATACTTGGTATGAGTGATGCAAAAAATATCTCTGCTGAATTGAAGAGCTTAAACTGGTCCGGTATCTGTGCCAAAATGTAATTTGATGCCCTTCTTTTGCGTGACATGCTGTCCTGCAGCTTATCCTCTGACAGCACAACATATGTGGGGGGTTCTTCGGTTGTTGACTGGGGTGCTGGAGACATTCTGGTGGGCACCCACTCCCCCTGGACATGACTCTCCGGAATCACCATCAGGGCTGAATGCAGCATGGCTAAGGCACAATTACCTCTCCATGATGGTGGTGGTGCAAGTACGTCTGTTTTCCGCATACCCAGTAATTGGCATTAGAGCAGACGTTCCGTTCATGTCAGGGCGGATAAGTGTTTTGCTGCAGCGTTTGTTTGCCCCCATGGGTACCTTCCCTTCTCCGTGGAAACAAAGTTCATATTGTACTTCACGTTGGATCTTGATTGGTTTTTCAAGAGCTGTTACCCATGTCAGTTTGGCAATGTGCTGAGACCAGACCTGAGTGCCATTTGTTTTCTGTGTACATTGTACCCTCTATCACAAAAAATGGCTCTTTAATGCACATCACTCATTGAAGCTTGCTGTGGCAGGTTTTCTCGTTCTGGAGCAGTTGTAATGCTACTTTGTGTGCCTGGAAGGTACTTCAAATTCTACAAAGTGTGAAATGAATGAGACATTGGGCGTCTGCTATGGGGGTCTCCTGAGGTATTAAAACCCTTGGTGTTCCTGATGGGTGAGGTATCAAAGAACACACATAGCAACTCTCATTAGTTGTCTGTTTACCCATGGTGCTCATGTCAGAGTACCACTTGTTAGCCTGATCTGGTTGACAAGAGTCTTCCACTGCATCCAGCCCCAGGCCATGGTATGCATAATATCTCTTTTGTTCCATCCCCCTTTTCCATCTGTTACTCCCCAGTAGGCCATTATGTAGCTTCATCAGTCTTTGATACCGGATAGGAAAGATGCCTGAGTTTATTATCTCATTTTGACCATACTCATATTGTCCATGCTGTGTGTTGAGATGGGCCTATAGGGTGGGTGTTTGAGGGCTAAATTGTATGTAATTGCTATGTGATATAGGTTCAACAGTCATTTGTGGGTGAGCAGGTGGCAACATTAGTAAATTAGAAATTAGTTTGTTGCCATTGTAATAATTAAATACATATACATCAGTATTCATCATTGATAGTTCATTCAGTGGGACTTCCATTGTACTATTTATGAAGTGAGGTCAGGTTTGCCTAACTCCATTTGAACCATCCCATACTAAGTGTGTCCACTCTTGTACCAGTTTTGCCCCCTAATCCCCCTTCTTTTATACCTTCTAAAATAAAAGAAATCGATCTATACAGTCGTAAACACAATATTATAGTTGAGAACACTAGAGCTGTAAAGTAGAGACCACACTCATACGAGTAGGCTTCTGTCGCGGTAACATTTCCCCTATTGCTATCTACATTTGTAACAGTGTCATTGAGGGCCCTCGTTTCTGCCATGTTTGTTCCTCCCGAGTGAAATACAAGGGGTTAAGTGCACCGTTCGATTATGCAAAACATACTTTGTCCTTTTATACTAAAAGAAAATAAAACAGCAGTAAAGAGATAGATAGAAGCAGGTTAGTGCCAGTGAAAGAGGTAGATATGTGTAATCATATACAGAGAGGGGGAGACACTGTGAGAGAGAGCGAGGGAGAAAGACAGAGGGAGAGAGAGAAAGAGAGACAGAGACAGAAAGAGAGAGAGAGAGAGACGCATGCATTTATATATTCTGATAAACACTCAATCTTCTATTTCATCTTTTTCATTAATCATCTTGGCTGTGCATACACTTACACATTTACATATTACAGATAATTTCAAGTATTTTTTTATTTTCTGATCGTTTAATCTTTTCAAGGTACAGCCGCCTCTTGCTCATTTGGCAGATCCTCTCCTTCCATCGCGCTGTGTGCTTTCCTAACATCAGAGCGGTGTATCCAAAATTTCAGGCCGTTAACCTTCACCGCAGAAGGGGTGCAGTATATCACCTCATAAGGGCCATGGAATCTTGGAGAGTTCCATCTCTACAAAGCTCTGCACGTACACACACTCCCCGGGCATTAACTGTGTTGTGGCACTGTCTGTTGCTGCAGTGTTTGTATCAGTTTTGTTTTCCCTTGTAAAGGGTGGGGCAATTTGCTTGGCTATACTCCTTACCGCCCGTGTAAGCCATGCCAGATAATCTCTAAAATCCCCCCCCCCCAAAATTGTGGCAGTTCTGTGAGCAATTGATGCTGTCCTTATTGGGGATAATGGCGTTTGCATGCATCTGCCTGTTACTATTTTGTGCAGTGACAAGTGGTGGCCTTTGCTAGGTTGTGTTTGTAATTGAAACAATGCTAAGGGCAAACAATACACCCAATTCTTTTTGAGTGTATGGCATCATTTTGACAATCTGCTTTTAAGTTGACCGTTGATTTTTTTGACCACTCCATTAGCTTGCAGGTAGTAAATGGGACATAACTTGTGTTTGATCCCTAACAGGGATGTTACTTCTTTAAAAAGGTCATTGACGAAGTGTGTTCCGTTGTCGGAGCATATGATGTCACAAATGCCCCAATGTGGAAACACTTCCCCACCAAAAATGTTGCCGTGCATTTCATATCTGGGTGGGCACATGATCCTGCTTCCACCCCATGTGAAAAGGGGCAGACCACCACCATTAAGTATCGTGCTCCATTGCACCTTTATTCCATGCAGCTCACGGAAAGGTCCAATGGGGCGGAGCAGCGTCCCTCTTAGTGTCCTGAGTGTCATTCCAGAATGTTATGTTTGACACGTTACACATTCAATTGTCATTTTAGCAGGATGCTCTTGCAATTTTGGGACACACCAATCTTCCTGGATGTCGGCAGCTATTTGTTGCTCTGCTGTGTGTGCTGGAAAATGAACTGTTGGAATGCAAGTTGCAATAATTCTACAGGCATAACTACCTTTCCTGTATTTTCTTGGCACCAGAGGAGATCATTTGGTGACTGTGTGTGCACCTCTCTTTGACCACATCTCTTGTTCTTCAAGGGGGGGGGGGCATTTTTTCATTGCATGTCTATTATCTGGGTTATGGGCATTGAGTTATAGCCCGCTTCCTTTTCCTCTTGGGCATTACCTTTTAGCACATATTCTGCTGTTTGGGGTTTTTGAAAATATGCTGCCTGTTTTGCAGCAGTGTCTGCTGGCGCGTTTCCTAATGAAATTATGTCACTGTTATTGGTATGGGCTTGGCATTTCACCAAAGCCACTACTGATGCTTCTACTAGTGCTTCCATTAGCTCATTTAAAATATCTGCATGCTGTACTGGGGACCTGTCTGCCCTTCTAAAACCTCTCCTCCTCCGCTTGTACAACCCAGCATGTACTGTCGTGGTTACGTATGCCAGGTCTGAATACATTGTTACCGCGCATCCCTTTGCTGTGTGCAACGCTTCAATCAATGCTACAAGTTCTTCAGCTTGCGCTGAACTATGCAAGGGTAATCTTTTTTGCACAAGGATCTCATACTCCCCTTCCTCCAATCTTACCACCGCTGCACCCACATGCTTCTCGCCTGTGTCTGGGCATATAGATGCTGACCCATCCACAAAGTACACTTCACCTTCCTCCAGGGTGTTTTTGTTTGCTTTGGGAATGTCATCACCCTCCCCCTCGTATGTGGCACAGTCATGGTTTTGCAAGTCTTCTACCGTGCATGGCTCAGTGATGAATGTGGCTGGATTTACTGCCTTACGGTCCGTCCCCATTGCCGGGTGCCGTTATTCATTACTTCCCATTCCCATTCAAACCACATAGGGCTCAATGTGAATGGGGAGGTCGTATACACCAGCACCGTTCATGAATGGGGCTGGTGCATCCGATGTGTTGTGCTCATGGGTGCCTGCGTGCCCGCCAGGTCAGACCTGGCTGGCACGCAGGCACCCGCAAATGCAACTCGTAGTCTGCCGGTCCGGGTACTACGGTACTGGCATGCTTACCAGTACCGTAGTTCCTGGACCGGCAGACTCGAAAGGACCCCCAACGTCACAGTGGCTTGACCAGAGACACATATGCTGAGTCCTGATGGCGGTATTAGACACCGCTACTCCATGGTGCCACATACAGGGGTCAGTGCACCTTCTGTGGCGACAATGGCTTCAATCCCTATCCATGAACAGGCACCATTTGTCCCATTTCCTAGACCCTCATCTGTGACCATAATGTCTGTGATGTACACTTTTTTTGGCACAACTTGTTGAGAGAGCATTTCTTTTTGGTGCCAATCCTGAAGATAAAAATCTGTCATTGGAGAGGGCACTGTGAGAGTTGGATGCAGCCAACCAGCCGAGGAAGACATTTTTGGGGGAGGTGCAGGCAGCATGGCAAGAGGCCACCGAAGATATGGCTCCCTGGGGTGGCATCATGCTGTGCTGATGCAGTTTGGTTGCAGCTGCATTTGCAGCAGTATGCTCAGATCAGGGAAGTTTCCTGGCTGGCCCAGGAGCACACCTGTGCTGATGCTTCTGCGGCTGAAGCTGCATCTGCACCTACCTGTGGTCAAGCCAGGAAAGGTGTCTTTCTGGCTCTGGATTAGGCTACTGATGCACCATGCCTGTACCTGTATCTTCATCAACCTGTGTTCTAGATAAGCAAGATGTTTGTCTGGCTTGGAAGCAGGCTGATGCTGATACAGCTGCAGATATAGCTGCATCTGCAGCAGCCTGTTGCTCATGCCAAAGAGGATGCCTGACTGGCCTGGGAGCAGACCTTAAGTCACAACCAGGGTGCATACCATGATGCATTCACTTCCTCTGCTGCTGTCTGGCTTCAGTAATGCAGCAATGCCACCCTCTGCTGCCATATGCTTGATGACCACCTGCATACTTCCCATCTATAAATTGTCTTGACTAGGCTGCTGATCAACCAAGAGCAGTCCTTTGTCCAAATATACGAGTATGTGGGGAGGGATTCTTCTCCCACCTCAACCCTCCCTTATTCTGCTATGTTATCTGCAGAGCACGACCCCAACGGTCATATGCAGACATGCTCTTCCAAATGGGTGTGAACGGTGCAAGCACATACCGAACCCTCCAGGGCCATATTCCAAAGCAGCCATGCTGTGGGAGCTACTTGAACCATCCCAAACCCCTCAATTTCCACTATTACTTCCCTAGCATGCTTGTCACACAATTTCCTCCATTATGTGTGGCACTCTTTGGACTCCTGTTTCTGTGGATATTCCCGGTGCTTCCCCATCATCCAAACATGTGATATGATATGATATGCCATTTATAACGTGCCTATACACAAGTGTTTCAAGGCGCGGTGAGGCAAGGGAGGGGGAACAGATGGAAGACAGAGACAACGATATGACTAGGCCAGGAGACACTGAGATCGCTCAAGTGCAGGGGAGGGGGAAAGGGAAAGTGCGGGGGCAAAGGGGAGGGACAGTGCAGTACATAGGATCAACAGAAATAAATACATAAATAATACAATAAAAAGGTCAGAAGTGCGGCCAGCTTTTGGGAAGTGCAGGGGTAAGTGCGAACATCAAGTGCCAAGAGCTGGTGGGGACTGTAGGGACACATAAACAGCCCCCAAGTGCAGGGGTTGCCTGCTAGGCAGTGCATGTATGCAGCTGGTGGGGAAGGGAACCTGGGCCCGAGATCAGAGGGTACCCAGGTGACCAGTGCAGTTTCAGTCAGGAGTGCAGCAGGGGAGAGGAGGAGAGAAAGCAGAAGCAAAGAGGAAGGTCTTGAGGAGTTTCCGGAACCAGAGATGGTTCTCCTCAAGTTTCAAGGAGGCAGGGAGGCTGTTCCAGAGGAAGGCCCTAGTCAAAGAAAGAGATCTACCACTAGCTCTTACCCTTACAATTGACTCTCCATTGTCACTGCGTCTGATGGAGAAGGTTCGGGATATTTGTCTTTCAACATCCAGAGGGGCAGTAGCACACAACACCCTTCCAACATCACAACGTAATACAATGTGATTTTTAACCATAGTTGTTGTGTTCCAATTATTTGACTATTCGGTACAGTGGGAGGTGGCTGTGGGGAAGTGGGCCATGCTCTGGTGAGAAGAAATGCACTTACCTCTACAATTTCTAGATGAGTTCCTCCCACAGGACAAGTCCATCTTGCTGACTCTGTTGGTGTCGGTGCCCTGGTGGATCCGTATCATGGCCATGGTCATCACCATCTGAGTCAGGCCACCTCATTCCTCAGGAATAGGCACATTCTAGCAAATACTAATGTTGTGGAGCATGCAACACATGGCCATGATAAGGCAGACCCTGTGCATAAAAGCACCACCTGTCTTGGTTGATACATCTAATATGTACTTTAGGAACACAGATGCATGTTCAGTGGGTTTCTGAGAGCATCGTATAATTGCTATCTGGAGTTAACAGGATTCTTCAGAGCTTTCATCATCCACAGGCACATGGAGTATCTGGCATCTCTTATTGTTCAGAGAGTTCAGTACAGACAGACAACACAATGATGTTGTCCCTTATACAAACTCACCCTTAGATTCGATGTACACCAATGGAACATGTTTGTTGTTATCACCAATTTTTGAGGTCTGTGGAATGTGTTTTCTTTTTGTCAGGCAGCTTTGCCATGACCATTCATGTCTATTTGTTGCCATACAGGGGACAGGGAAGTTACAATGTATGTGCTGTTGGGTACTCCTCATGTATGTTGTACATTTAATGAAGTGGAAACTGAAGAGTGTAACCAGAGAAAGAGAGCTTTTAGATATGTGCATTACTCTTTATCTTGCAAACAGGTACACGCCACATGAAAATCAACCTCTGCAGACAGAGTTTACTAAAGGATCTCTATGTAATGGGACTGCTCATTAGCAAGTGATATATAGGCAGATTGGATTTAAAACTGGTTACGGTTGGCAGCAAATGTTGTGGAATCGTGATGTGAAGTGTGCATGCGAGACAAAGGAGGAAAGCACATGAAGTATCATCACCCTGCTCTGTGCCTCTTCCTCACCTTATTTCAGCAGAGATTTGGAACTGAGCAAACAATGGAGGCGGAGTAGCTGACACATATTGATTTCACACCTCCAATAACTACTATGCCTGTTGGATAATGACCCAAAAACTGCCATGGCACTTACATCATTATGGAGATAACTGTAGTACACCTGTATTATTGTGGTTGTCTGACATAGAACGCTCTCATGGACATTTTCGACTGCATTGCAGGGTAGAAAATGGGCTCATGCATGTGTGGGAGAGAAGGGAGTGATTCTCATGTGATGGCCAATGCCAGATTGTTGGTCTAGATATGGTATGAGATTGCATATGAATGTTTACATCTTCTCTGTTGACTATCTCAGATACAACGAAATATTTTGAAATGTATGCACTGTAATATATGAAGTGTGATACTAACTTCATGCAGGAAACGGGGTAAAATGCAGCACTGGTCACAGACTGCATATCATGGTACATGCCTACATATTCTATTGTAATTCAGCATGGGGAGCAGTGTGGAGGACATTCCAAGACACATGACAATTCAAGTGACAGTTGATACCATGGCAACAATATATGTGAGCATGTGCTTTCCCAGGAACGCCCAGTCTGTCATTGCTCATGCATGATCACCTATCTATCTCAATTATATATTTCTGGTTTGTAAGATAATATCACCTATGCAAGGGTCAACCTTTTTTTATGCTACCTACATATACCCTGTCCTTAGTATGACCGCAACCGGTTCTCTCACAAGAGTTCTTAAACATTTCATAAAAAAGCACAACTTTATACTAAAAATTTGGCATCATTGACATCATACTACGTGGCAAAATAAGAAAACCTATGGGGTTTATGATAGGCTTAAAAATAACATCTAAATATATTTTCTATGTGGTATGGGATCGTGATTGGATCTCTAAGGTCAGGTGGACAGTTATGCCCACCCCAAGTGCAAGTCATCATCCGTGTCATACTAATACAAAAAGTTCTATTGGTTTCTCAAACTATAGGGCTCCTTGCTACGTAGCCCTCTACAATTGGTTGGCATGCTTGTACCCTTCTGGAATATTCCACTCGCTAGCAACACGCAAGCTGGTACCTCAGGTGCTGGAGGGCTGGCTTGGTCATGTCTCCCCACTCAATTAGCTCAACATCCATCATCACTCCGCCGGTCTGCCATTCAAATAGCTTCTTTGAACTCAGCTTTGTAAAGGATCACTGTGCCTGGGAATATAAGGAAGTGTCAGTATGGCGTTATCTTCTGGTCTCCGTGTAGCTCGCCCCAAAGTCTATTTCCAACTTGACCATGTGACAGGCGACTGTGTTTTGAACTCCTTTGCTGCATTTAATACTATTAGATGAATAAAACCTGGAACTTCTAGTGTTTTTGCATTACACCTCAAACAGGAGCTTGGCTTGTTTCTCACGTTCATTGTATCTCCTTGAGTAGATAACCAGGATCTTGGCGGCCCAACTCTTGACACTGGGCCAGGCAAGCCTTCTTGAATCTTCCTTCGCTTTCAGCTATTTTATTTTTACTTCACCATACTTTCAGCCCTTATATTCATGGGGTACAAGTTTGCTAAAATGTTCATCACCCAGATTCTCTACACTCACATATATATATTTATTGGCAGCACTGCCTGCAGTCTATTCCCTACGTATAGCCAGCCTTTGTGATTACTTAGTCTACTTGCGTTACTGCATCTGTACAATTATAAAAGGGCTTTGAATTTTCTTCAGTGCTTCTCTGCATCTGCAATCTTCATTTTGCTCCCGGAATGTTGCTCAATGATTTACTTTGCCATCAAATTCTATATGGTTCATTGGCATCTCTTCTGGGTGCGTGATTTCAGCTTCATGTGATGTCACCAGTCTTTTCTTTCATTTATTTTCACACTTCTTCTGCAACTTACTTCAGAAGACCGTCACTATTTTTCAGGGATAGATCATATCGTGTTTTCTCAATGGATACCTTGTTTCGATGACTTTTCTCGGTATAGGTACCCTTACTGGCATTGCGCATGTCGCAATTTCCTGGTGCCAACATATAGGCAAAATGGGGGCGGGACTTCCGGCTGAGGGACTTGGCTCCTCCTCTACACTCCCCTGTCTGGTTGATTTATCGACCACTCTTCCATCAGTTTTCACATCTAGACATCCTCATCTGAAGAAGTGCTTCTTTGGAGTCCATATCTTTATTACTCCTTTCAGACATCCTGCTGATTTCACATTTTCATCAACACTCCAGGTCATAAGAAAACATTGTCCATTCGGGCTGCAGTAAATCTATCTTCAAACATACTTGTTGTGGTTTCTCGGATACAGGAATTTTGTTCCCTCAGGGGCATGAACACTGGCCTTTACATAATCTCTGATTTCTTCATCTGTCAGTTCTTTGGGACCAAACCCTGACTCGACATTGATCATGATCTTCATTCCTGTTGCTTTCTTTGCTGTCTTCTTGCACTGTGTGATTATCATTCCAATCACACAGAATCCAGACATGATAATCATCAACAGGGCTCCAAGAAACTTGAAGATATTCGCCATCCATTGTGGAACCCATGAGAAGATTGATGCAAACCAGGTGTCATCAGCAATGTCTTCTACTTCATCTTCCATCTTGATGTGTACGTTTGTCAACATCGTTATGGCCTCTGTTAACGTCCCATTCTTTTCATCATGAGACAGTATGAATGTGCAACATGATTCTCTGATTTTGCCACAAACACCTCCATCCGTAGCTGTAATCAGGTCCAGGCATATCTGTTCTAAAGAGTCAACAGTCTTATGGTTCTCAGCTCTTCTTTGATAGCATTAAATCCCTTTATGGCAGTGTTAGTCATCTGCAGGAGCTCACATCTGTTTGTCTGTAACCATCTGGCATTCACCATTGTCTGGATCCCTGGCATGAAGATTGCCATGAATATTTGCTGAGGTCTGACTGAACAACCTGTGTTCATATAGAATGTCATTGAAAGCTTCTATTAATTTAGGTGAGAAGTAGTTCTCTCTCACTATTTGATTGAGGAATCCAACTGATCCCCTGCTTTTGAAAATTCTCCA
Organism: Ambystoma mexicanum; assembly: GCF_040938575.1. Taxonomy (NCBI): domain Eukaryota; kingdom Metazoa; phylum Chordata; class Amphibia; order Caudata; family Ambystomatidae; genus Ambystoma; species Ambystoma mexicanum. Next base: position 398,971,159 of record NC_090923.1, read on the forward strand.
ATGATCATGTCACTCTTCGGTATTACCAGTGCTGGAACATGAATAATCGCTATAGAACACAGTCATCCAAAGTCCTTGGGCAGCTTCATGTATGCTCTGGATCCTATCACTACTGTTCTCTCCATTCCTGGTACATCAAAGATTCAACCGCACTGCTGGCTCTCTCCGACTTTTATTGTGCCATTATTTCTGAATCATAACTCTGCACTAGCCAGAGGCACTATCTGCAATGGGCCTCCTTTGTCCTCGACCCATGTTAGCAACTTTGCTTGCTTCCGCCAGAGGGGTTTGCATCCCTTCTCCACACAATCTATAACAGGCTTGTGATGTCCTGTTACTGCCACTGTTCTGCATATGACTATGCCTTCTTCTCATTGGTCTGGAGAAAGCAATTTTCCACAGATTTGCATCAGGCTTTCTCCTTGCATCTTCATATTTCTTCATCAGTGTTTCCTTGGCAATTGAGTTTTGTATTTATTTCCCATCTGATTCCTGCTCCCTTCATTCCAGGCTGTTTGTATATTATCACAAAATCTCTGAAATGTGCTTGTGCTCTTGTCTTCAAATCTTGAAAATAATCATCTTCTTCTGGAGCTGACCATTCAGTCACTCATGCCAAGTATGCTGTTTGACCATGTAACAGACCTATTGTATGGCAGAGTGCAAGGTGAGTCAGGCAATGAGCTGTCTGGAAATCTATTTCTATAGCTATGAATATTTTGGACTTCCCCATAGCGTAAGGTAGGAGAGGACAAACATAGCAATCATCCCTAAAGGTCCTTTTTCCCACTTCTTTCATGTGTTGATATCTCATGTTGTTCCCCAAATGTGCTGTACTGTCTAGATAATTACTTAACTCATAATCCTCTTCCTTTGTGCTTCTGTTAGGTCTCTTTCTTGCAAAGAGGGTGCGTGCATAATGCTCAAGTAGTACGGATCCTTTCTACAGGGCGAATCATCAGAACACTTGTCAAAGAAGTGGTGACTTCACATGAGTCACTGTTGTATGGATAATCACATATCGCCTTGGTCTTATCGCAAGTGAAAACTCTGGATAAGTCACTGGAGTGGCAAGGATCAAAGGGACTCCTACCTTTTTGGGACCAATATAGTCAGCAGTGTGAATTAGCAAAATCAGAAAAACAATAACAAATTTTGAGCATGCATAGATTATGCCCTAATACATGAGCCCCCACCACTGGCATCTCTCCAAACATTGCTGAGTCGGCTCACTTTCTTGAACTGCATTATTCTCAATAGTCCACATTGTGCCTGTATACTACTTTTAAGGAAGGAAAAAAAGTTTTAATCAGACAGCCTCATTAAATGTTCAGGTAGCTCCCAAATCAGCTCAATTATCTCCACAAGTAATCTTCTAATTGTAGGGCAATTCTTAGGATCTTGTAGAAATGCACAAATGTTAGTATTACACTTAAAAATGTAAGGATGGACCTGAAGTATGTAAACAAAGATAGCAATAAGTAGTTTATGGGCATCGGCATTGTATAGAATAATGAGTCGAGCCAAAAATAATCTCAGTGAGGAATGAATCAGGGAACTCCTCCCTTTTCCAGTCGTCATACTCAAAATCAAGATCTGGCAGTTTTAACACATCAACACTTCCTATAGTTCAATTCAAAGATCCCTGTGGCTTGTGAATGTTTGCTTTTGTACTCCTGCTAAAATATCTATAAAGACTGTCCGGGATGAGTCACAGTCCAAATGCACACTTGCATTTTATTTAATCAGCACTCTTAGCATTCTCCTTCCTCATCATAGATCAAGTCTGCATGTGCTGAACTGCTTCTTCTTGTCTTGCTTCTGAATCAATGGGTGTGGGTGCATCAGTCTCACCAGCATACGGCTTCACATCACCAAAGTGTATCCATGCATGCCTTTCTTGGACTTTTACTTCTGAGGGAGTGACACCTTCAACTATGAATGGTCCACTAATTGGAGCTTGTGCCTCTTCCTTGTGAAGTTGCGCACTAAGACTGGGGGCCTCATTACGACCCAGGCATTAACCATTGCGCTATTAGCGCCATGGTTGACGCCGGTATTTTACCGATTGCGCCATGGTGGATGGCGGAATTTCTGCCCCATTCCAAGGTTGGCGGGGCGGTAATTCCCCATTCACCATTGGCCCTTCCCCTAATTACCTTGAATGTCCCTTTGCGGGTTCCTTCCTTAACGGCTGGTAAAACCAGCCGTTAAGGTGGGGACCCGCAAAGTGACCTCGTAATTAGGCGGTAAGGGGTTAACGGCGCGACCACCTTTTACGGCGCCATTAACCCCTTACCGCCTGGGTCGTAATGAGGCCCAGGGTCTCCAATGAATATTTTGGGCACAGATAATAATTTTTTATATCCGGTTGCTGAATGGTCTTCATCTATGTCCTGAGACCGACATCTCTTACCCTTGAGTTGATCTGAAATGACAGAGATACTAACAGTCATACATGTCAAATACGTACGTAACTCATTTCCTAACAATTCTGCAGTTGTTTGGGCATCGCTTCTACTCCTCGATGGAGGAGACAGGGATTCTGTTACGCTCACCTTAGCTCTGCGGGAGCGTCCGGAATCTCCGTGTACGGTTCCCCTCTGGATTGCCTTCTTTGGGTTGCAGCGGTCACTGTGTCTAAGACAGGAGAAATAAGAGATGGGCTGTCAATACTAGGGAGCTAGGTAGTACTTTCCTCTCCCCCTGTGAAGCACCCACCCGTGAACACGCTCACATTATGTATGAAGAAAGTGGGCTCTCCGTCCTGCATTTATTCCTCAGCAGGGGTGCATTAGTTCTAAGCCATCAGTTACCTCACTGATGGATGATTCCTGTTGCGCTGGATTGGCGCGTTATCGGTTTGAGAATGCTTATTCCTTATAAGGTCTTCTTCAATATACTGTCCAATGGTCTGCAGCACTTTTGCCAGTTCAAAGTGTGCAGCGCTTATGTTCCTAGATAAGTTGCACCAAACTATTCAAGATGAGGTCTTACTTGAGGTAAGTTGCGTGGTATTAACCACTTCATGCGTGTCTGGCTGGGTCCTTGTATACGTGTGCTAATTCTTTCTTGTTCTCTCGTTTCCCTTAAAGGTTCCGGTTTCCAGAGCGTAGTGTGGTTCTTTGACGGAACCGGTAGCCGAGGAGCCGTGGTGTACTGCAGGCAAGATGAAGAGCGGCAGAGTTCTGAAACTGAAGGCGAGTGAGCCGCAAGGCGAAGGAGCTTGGATGCTCGGATCCTGATGAGAGGGACTGCGGTACGCTGCTAGTGGAGCTGGAGCGCCACGCGGTCTGTGAACTAAAGGCAAGGAACCCACCGGGAGGCGTTGGGGAAGCTGGATGCTGGTGAATGGAGCCGTGGTATGTAGCGAGTGGAGTTGGAGCACGGCGCAGTCCATGAGTGGAAGGCGGGTGAGCCACAAGTGAAGGATCCCACCTGGAGACGTCGTGGAGACTAGTTGCTGGTGAGAATAGCCGCGGCGCCCAGATGAACACATGCAATTAGAGTTCAGAAACGTGATGAGCGTTCAGCTGCTGTGAGGCAGACTAACGCGAAGCACGGGGACACGCCTGGGTGTGGCTTTTATAGCTTGACTGCTTCTGCCATTAGTTCTCAGGCTTATTCCTCTCCATGGTGGAGGACTGGTTCCATGCTGAATGATGGGCTAATTCAATATGAAACAATGCAGTTGGTGCCAGGCACGCCATTCTTGTGTCCAAGTGAGTTCCCTCCTGATTCTCCATGCTGTGTCACTGAGATGTTGTGATACTTTCTGTAACCCACATTGAAGTCCTGGGACATCTATGTGTGTATGAGATACTGGGCTGGTAGGGACTGGTGTTCTAGGATGGGAGGTTGTGACAGGTGTTCTCATTTGCCTTCCTGTTACTAACTCATGGGGTGTGAGGTGTTGTTCTGACCCGGGCTGATTCCTTAATGCATATAATACAAGGGGCAGGCAATACAGCCATCCCTTCTTCAGTGTCAACTTTAACTTGACAATTCTCTCTTTCAGAAGGCTGTTGAGTCTCTCACATTCCCCATTCGATAAGCAGAAGAAAATGTGTGTTTTATAATAAGCAATATGTTAGTCTGTTCAAATATTTCATTAACAAAATGGGGCCCATTTTCAGATTTCAGCACCTCACATACTCCCCATTTAGGAAAGACTTCTCATACTAAAAACTTCATGGTGCACGTGGCATCAAGGTGTGTACATGAACCAGCTTTGATCCATCTCAAAAAGGGGCACACCACCACTATCATATACCTATATCCACTACATACTTGCAGCATATCAGCATAGTCAATATGGAAATGCTGAAAAGGGCTGTTGGGTTGAGGAATCACTCCTCCGATTGTTCGCAGTGTGTGCCCAGTGGTAAACATTTGACATACGATGCAATTTACTACATAAAAGGCAACATGTTCAAACAGGTTCAGTACGAACCAGTCCTCTGAAATAGCTGCTGCAAGGCTTTTCCTATTTACATGCACAGGGTAGTGCAGCTGTTCATGCGCTACACTTAGTAAGGCTACAGGCATCACCGGTTTTCCAGTGCTGTCCCGTCACCACAATGCTTCAGAGGGGGATAAATAACACCCCCTTTGTTTCCACAATTCTTGCTCTTTCTGTGGAGCACTGCCTTGAACTTCCTTCAACTGTATTCTGAACCAATGATTAAACCCTTCATTTACAATCATAATCGTGACCACTTTTTCTTTTACATCCCGAGTACGAAAAATAGATATATATGGTGATTATACAAACCTTTTGGCATCTTCGTCTGCGGCTTCATTCCCCCGTGAGTTAAAGTCAGTTTTCTTAGTATGTGTTGCGCATTTAACTATTGCCATGTCTACTGGGAGTTGAAGTGCCTTAATAAGCCTGTCCAATAATCCTGCGTGTTGCACTGGGTGCCATCCGCTTGGAGGTAGCCCCTCCTTTTCCAACATGCTAGCCCTGCGTGCACGGATGACATCACGTAGGCGGAGTCACTGTACACCGTTACTTCCTGCCCTGTGTTTCTCGAGTGCAACAATAAGTGCCACTAATTCTGCAGTTTGTGCTGAAAAGTGAGACAGTAGTCTTGCACTTGCTACCAGTTCAAATTACCCATTAGCTCTGTGCCTTACCACAGAGGTACCTGAATGCCTTTCCCCATCAGTTTGATACATTTTTGAAGACCATGTCAATAAAGAGAACCTAGCCCCCTGCTAGAGCATTCTCCTTCACTCTTGGTATATCATCATGGAACTCTTCAAAGTTTGAGCAATCATGCACTTGCTCATCCTCTGTTCCAGGTTCAGCTACAAACATTGCAGGGTTCACTATTTTACACCAGGCAATTTTAATGGCTGGATTCAAAATAACTACCTCATATGCAGAAACCTTCTGATATGTTATGATATGATATGGCATTTATAACGCACTTATGCACAAGTGTTTCTGAAATGTTAATGTACCCTTAGGTTTCTCCAAAACAGCAAACACAGCATGCTCAACAAATAAAGTCATGGAACATCCCAATCACAATGCTGGTAGACTTCTCAATGGGGTACGCGTCTGCTGCCAGTGAATGTTCGCAAGGAAAGTGTCCTCTCATAACTGGATCTAGAATCCCACCATAATAAGCCAGAGGTTGTACCCTAGTGTGGTCCTCTGTTTAAGCACCACTGTCATAACTGTTCAATTAGTATGCAAAAATAGGAAGAATAATTGGGAATTCCTAAAACCGGAGCTGTAAAAATTGCTTTCGTCAATTCCTCAAACCCTCCCTCCTTTTCCTCTGTCCATTCTATTCTTTCCTTATTCACTTGGGCTTTTTTCAAAGCCTGCAAAAGGGTCTCATGTATTGTTTGTTTGTTTGTTTGTTTGTTTGTTTGTTTGTTTTATTTGCTTATATAGCGCACCGAACCCAGGGGTATTTGGGTGCTTTCTTAGGGTACATCAGGTTACAACAATGAAGTAAAAGTACAATACAATAATATTTACAGTAATCGATGCAGAAATGTACAGAAATGTGGAAAAGTATAAGAGACACCGTATTTACAATTGTTGGTTATATACATAGCATATAGTTTACAGTGGGCAGGTTCAACACATACACTTAATCAGTGTAGATAGCTTCAAGACATAGCAATACACAGAGATAGTTACTTGGTTTGTGCAAAAAGCCAGGTTTTTACTTTAAACCGGAATGATAGGAATTTATAGTCTGACCTGAGAGCGGGTGGTAGCTTGTTTCAGGCCTTGCCTGCGAGCACAGGAAAGCTGGCACCTCCTGCTTTGAGGAGTTTGAATTTGGGAATGTTAAGACAGTGGTCATAGTTTGCTCTGGTGGGTCTAATGGAGTTTTTTCTGGCAAATGTGTCCATCAGTTACTTGACAGCTGCGTTGTTTAGGCACTTGTGTGTGATCATAAGCGTTCTGAAGGAGATACGATCTTGGATAGGGAGCCAGTTGATATTTTGCCTAGTTTGTATGATGTGGTTGGAGCGCTGAATGTTTAAGGCAGTTCTGAGTGCATTATTTTGCAGTTCTTGTAGTAGTTTTTTTTTGGCTGGTGCCAAGATATAGAGTATTGCAATAGTTTAGTTTGGACAGTATCAGGGCTCTTGCCAGGGTGATGCAGCTGGTGGTGGACAAGAATTGTCTACATCAATTGATCAGTATAGGCTGTCGGTTTTCTCATCATTGAGACATAGCCTGTTATTGGCCATCGAAGCCTGAATTTTGATGTATATATTGTTAAGGAGGGTCAAGTCTGATTGGTTATCGCCTGATGGAGTCATGAGTATTTCCGTATTGTCTGCGTAATTAGTATACGATACGCCAAGGTCATCAAGGAGGTCAAATAGAAGCTTGGTAAATATATTATAGAGGGTAGGGGAGACGCACGAGCCTTGTGGGACTCCGGCTGAGGCGATAGGGGAGAACACTCTCATAGATCTGTCTGAAAGGAAGGAATTGACCGAGGCTGCGGCTCTGTTTGAGAAGGAAGTAGTCTGCTGTGGTGAGGTGGTTGGTTCAGATATTGTGATCGACCAGATCGAATGCTGCCGAAAGGTCCAGTAGGAGAAGTAGAGCAGGCTTTCCATTTTATCTTGCATCATCCATTTGAATTTTCAAATCTAAGAGGGCCATTTCAGTCCCATGTCTAGGACAGAAGTCAGATTGTCTGAGGCCTAGGATGTTGTTTGTCTCAAGATGGTTCTGGATCTGAATGTATGCAGCTTCTCCAAGATTTTTAGAAGAAACGGTACTGTGGTGATTGGTCTGAAGTTGGTGGGAAAGTTGGGGTCGAGGTTTGGTTTTTTGAGAAGGGGCATGACCAAGGCGGCTTTAAGATTTTCGGGAACGGTGCAGGAGGCAAATGAGGAATTGATAAAGGATGTAATGAATGGGGCAAATTCATTGGCTCCTTCTTTTATGATGGAGGATTTGCAAATGTCGCCTTAGCATTTAGATTGCTTGAGGGTTCTGATGATGGACTCAACTTCTGAACTGGAAACAGAGTGAAATCCAATGGTTAGATTTGATTAATGGGCATGGGGTGTAATGGGCTTAGGGTAGGCTGCATCTCGGTTGAAAGACCAGCTTTGGTGGCGGTCAGGAGGCTGGATTTAGTTGCTTCAATTTTGGATTGAAGTAGTGCAATTTTGTTAAGTAATGCTTTTTGGACGTTTGCACACCAAAGGGCATCTTTTTTGCAGGAGTCTGGTCGGGACAGGAGATTCCAATTCTTTGAGAATAGTGAAACGCTCTTTAGTGCTGAATTTGGCATTAAGAAGTCAGTTGTAATTTTCTCTTTTTGTTGAAGAATGGCCGATTTATAGGCGGAGGAGGCAGAGAAATGTGCCTTGTTTTGTGCTGATGGGTTTCTTTTACAAGAAGCCTCTGTGTCTCTTTTGGATTTACGTAGGGTTTTCAGCTCAGCTGTAAACCATTTTTTGAGGTGTGCCAGAGGTTTGTCTTTCTTTGTTCCTGCCAACTCTGTCTCCTGCTGGGGTCACAGTTCTGTGACCTTTTTTGGTACACTTCGAACACTGGCTGTATCACTGACCTTTGTGCCACCTTCCCAATGCCCATAGACTAGTATTGTCTCTCTTCAGTAGCCTATGCATCTTACCTCCCTCCTGTCCTCTTTCCCTCCCCTCCCAATTCACGTACACCAAGTCTGCAGGATGCCTCTTTCAGTTCTACAGAATGCTCCTTCCTCCTTGATCTTTACTTTTTCCACCAGTGACAGATATAACCATCTAGGTTGTGTTTGTCCCTTCTATGGAATCCAGTACCTCTGCACATAACCTCGGGTGTTTGTACCCACTTCACTGCTTTTTCTTGAAGTTGTATTGGTGTGTATTGGGATGTACAAGAAAAACTCTACTTGGCATCTGAGCAAATTTAGTGTTTGTGGCAGTTGCGTGGTGGTTTCTGACACAAATATACTCCATTCACCGCTCAAACCTCTCCTCCTAATATGTTTTCTTTTAACCCTTCTCATCTTCTTCAGCACTAATCGTAGCCACCTCCCATACTCAGTAACTACATATAGACCTGTATTTCCCTTTGATGAGTCCTTCCTAGAAAACCTGCATCACCATAAGGGGATTTTGGTAGCTTGGCAATGCATGTCCAGCATGGGAGCTGTCTGAGCCACCATGCCCATATGATGTGGGTGGTCATCCTATGCCCAATTGATTTGGTACATAAACAATTTCCAAAATAATAGAGTGAGAAGGTTCATAATGTGTTTAAGGATGAACCAGCTACCTACAATTGTAATTGTACCTTTCGTGTCTCCTTAAAATCTCTTCTTCTCCACTCCCCTCCCTGATACTCTCATTCCCTTCTCCACCTGCCCCTCTCCCCCTCTTTTTATCCTCCTCTTCTTACCTCTCTTTACCTGCTTCCTTTCCTTTTAAGTCCCCTTTCCTCCTCTCTCAGCCTTCAGCTTATTCCACTTCCTGTTCCCCACCACCTTCCCCTCTCCACCCCCTCTTCCCTCATTTATCTTCACTGACAAATTGTTCTAATTGCTGCATTACTGGTTTGACTCATATTTTGTAATTGCTTCTACTGTTATTGTATTCTTGTTGTCATAATGTAAAGCGCTTTGGTGTAAAGCGCTATATAAACACAATAAACATAAACATAAATAGAGGTGTGTGGCTTAAGATTCCCAACAAAGAGCATCTTGGTAGACTATGTGGAAACAATCCGGAAACAGCTAGGACCTCTTGGCAGACTGTATGGCATTAATTATTGTTTATGAAAAAGGATATATGAAACTGGTACAAGACATGAATTTTATTTGCACTAAACAATTCTGGTCATTACTATATGCTTGGGAAAATGTTGTCATGAACTTTATGGTCTATTAGAACCCGGCGAGGGCACAATCAGATTGAAAGAGCCATTCCGATTGGCCCTCTCCGAGGCGTTACCCGGCCGCCTTGTCATTGCCGGGGGCGTGACAGCCCCTCAGCCAATGAGGAGGCTCGAAGCAGGGCTATCCCTGCTCCGAGCCTCCATACGGCTGAGAGGCTGCCGTCGACCCCTGCCGGGGATTCAGGTAAGGCTTTTTTTATTTTTTTTTCCTTTCCTCCCTCCTCCAACCTTCCAGCCCTCCCCACCCCACTTACCTTCTATCCCTTGGTCCCCGTTGGGGGACGATGGCAGCCTCCAGGCGTGTGGGGACTCGGAGCAGGGCCACACGGCTGGAGGTTTCCATCGTCCCCCGCCGGAGGCCGCGGTATGTTTTTTTATTTCCTTTTTTATTTTCCTTCCCCTCCCTTCTGCCCTCCCATCCCCACTTACCTTCTTTTTTTTTGGGAGCGGACACGGTGGGAACGCTTCTGTTTCCAGCGCATCCAGTACATAAAAAAGCTATATTCCCCTTGCAGCGGGGGAATTACTGACTCAGGTAATGCCCCGGGGCCTTCTTTAAGGCCCTTGCTTCACTCGGTCCTATAACTATGGGCCCCGGGGCATTACTTGAGTCGGTAATGCCCCCGCCACGCAGGGCATATTTCTTTACTATATATGGCAAGAAATGATTAAGAGATTGGATTGTCCGAATTCTGGGAAGTCTATACTTAATCACTTGTTCTTAGTACATTTTAAAGCAATGTTTTAAAACTACGACTTTTTATTTACTTTTATTTGCGATGTAATGTAAATGAATGAAGTAATTTTTGCACGTTTTCCTGTAATTGATTAGTTGTGTTCAGGGTTATATTAAATCAATAAAACACAAAAATATAAAATAAAATAAAAATAATGCTTGTGGCCATGGAATTGCCATTGTCTGGCTCTCTATTCACATTTCAATTCACATTCTACACTACATGCTGGCCTCATTGGATTGGGTGTGCCACGTGGGGCAATGTGATTATGTTACATGACTGGGTAGACCACATGGTCCCTCATGTTCTATTAGCTATACTGTCTATTTGACAATTTTTCCCTGGTGTACTCACTTAAAAGTAGCGGCTTTCTATGATGATAGTGCCTGCACATTGCTCCTACGCCATCTGATGGGAGAGGTGCAGCCCTTCTTGTCACACTTGCATGTGCGTTCTATGAAGCATCAAGTGGAATCCGGTCCTAGGATCAATGATGTGTGCATGTAGGTGCACATAGCCTGCTGGTGATTGGGGGTATTTTACTACTGTTTCACAGCTGGATGTACTTGCACTTGGGAATGTGCTTAGGGGTGCATATGTGTATGGTCTGTCTCATGCAGTTGCCATCTCCCCAAACTCCCCAATATGTAGTTGGTGATTGTGGGATGTAGACATGTGCACAATGAGGGAAATGTATTGGGTGTGCTTTTTTTAATTTTGTCAGGTCCTTCTATTGATGCACATGTAGGGGGTGGGGAGTGCTTGAAGACATGTGTGGCTGTTCTGGATCATCGGGTGCTGTAGCATGATTACATCACATGCATGCTGTTCAATCACTCAATCACTCTCTACCTCAGTTTCTCCTCCTTCAATTCCCTCAAGCGTGCTGAAGTTGATGCTAGCCACTAGCCAGTAGCCAGTGCTTTCTCCTCCCATGATCACAAGTGGTGGTGGTGATCCTCCTCCTGTGGTCAGGCACTCCCTTCTGTGTTTTGTGACCAGCTTGCAAGCACGCCTCTTGAGGTCCTTGAAGTCCTTCCAGCGCTTCTTGATCTGGCCCACCCCGTGGAGTGTTGATGTGAAAGCATTGACATTGACCAGGATGACCATCTACATCTTATTACACTGACGTACCAGTATCTTGAATCATCTCGGACTCACAAGGCAGCCAGCAACCTCTGTGGCAACCTCCACCAGGACCTTCAGCTTCACCTCTGTGAACTTTGTTCTGCATTGTTTCAAAATGGGTCTGGTCTTGCTCTGGTGTCATTGTGCATAGAGGGTGGCACACTATTCTTGCAGAGAGTTGCAAAGTCGTGGACAACTCAGGAGCAAGTAATTGTTCCATGGACTGGTGTTTGAGGGACAACAGATTATGTGACAACACTAGGGCAAGCCAGGCAGGTTGTAGGTGGCAGTGCATGGATGGTTCTGCCAGGAGCAGAAGTTGGGGCTCTCTGGAGGTCCTGGTGGCAGGGGATCTCTAGGGGTCCTGGGGAAAGAGGCTCTATGGAGGTTCTGTGAGCAGGGGCTCTATGAGGGGGTCCTTGGGGAAGAGATTATATGGGCTTATTAAGAAAATAAATGTGTCATATTCGTTCTAGTCCCAGGCCTACAGTTGCCCTTACCTGGGGATAACTGTGTGGGGCTAGGGGGTTGTAGTGCTGATGGGGAAGCTGGAGGTGCTTCCTCTAGATGCAGCATTGCTGCCTCTGTTGTTCCTGGTTATGCTCCTGTTTGCACGTATCCAGAAACTGATATTCCGCTGCGAGGCTGCAGCACACAGTGTAAACATGAGGCTTTTCAGCTGTGCTTTTTAACATTCGCAGGGTTCGGTGGCGGAGCTAACATTCCACCATAAAACTCCACATATGGCATGAATTGTGGAAAATGACATAGGCGTAAATGTTCATTGCTGCGTAAAATTCTCTGAACAGTAGCCCTATTGAGTTCTTTCTTAGGGCTAATAACACGTGTTTCACCCATAAGTTGTCTCCAAATGTGGAGTAAGAGAAAAGCGTTTACTTTTCCCCATATGGTCAGTAAAAAATAAAAATGAAAAGGTTGTTAGGGCTTGCTCCATGTAGAGCGAAATCCCTTGGTTTTGCCATATATGTATGCTCTTAACAAAGAGACTTTTGGATTAATGTTTTAATTAGCAAATACAATGATGTAATCATTCTATCACTTAAGCTATTTTCACACTTCGGCCTGTGATATGTTCTTTTCCATGACGATTTTCAGTGATGTCTGCACCTAAGTACTTAAAAGCAGATACTTCGGCTAGGCTCAGAGCGATATTACCTAAACTTTATGCACCTTTTCCAAAATCCATAACTGCACATTTTTTAACATTGATCGTTAGACCTAATTAATTAATGTAGGACATATCGTGTTAAGTGCATGAATAGTGGTTGTGCAATGAAAATCGAATCATCTGCATTGGCTATTAAGTCTACCAAGGGTGTACACAGAACATGTGTAAAAAGACTGAATAGCAGAGGGGCCAAGACAACAGGTTGACCCTGTTGATAACTGGAAAACGATGTTAGGCTGTAATATGAAAATACCTCATATCTGCTGAATTTGTATAAGGGACATCACAATAATCAATCGAGTACTAGGAACATCCAAACCCCTTAACATTTCCCAATGGTTGGAGAGAGTAACTACTTTGAATGCAGGCGCCAGACCCATATAGATAACCAACAGTGATACATTATTTAAACATTTACATTTAACAAGGATATTTCTGAATGGCTACTGTGCAACTTTCCACTTTGTTCTTCATTTTATTTCCACTAGTGGTAATACAGACCTTTTTTGGAGGATTTACTGTTACCAGCAGTAAAGGTAATTACACCAAAACCATTTTTTTTAGTTCTACTTCCTCCAGACGGAATAACATTTGTACGGACTACTTGGTGCACGGCCATGGCTTCGTACTATGTACTAATTCATCCGAACATGTCAATAGTAACAGTATTTCCGTGTGGTGGAATGAAGACCAGTTTTATAGCCAACCTTGTAATCAGTCACCTTTCCTTTTCACACCTTCTCGTAAGCCAACGTATATAGCTTTTTTCACCACCGCTGCACTCAGCAATGCTCTGACTTTCACAGAGGTGTTGCACTACCCAACAATCAGATTTTTTGACGGTGAGTGAAATAACAATTTTTGAAGCTTTAACGAAATGCATACTCCTCTGCAGATTCTAAAATATCTTTTGCTATCACAGTGACAACAATATCACCCAATAAAAACTGTCACAGACTCAACAGATACTAGGCAAATGGCAACACCAGAAGGTGAAAGCCAGCTTCCTTCCATGCACGCCAAACCAGACTATGGGCCTCATTCCAAATATTCCGGTCTGGAAATAGGGGTGCTGGTTGCAACCTACCGGCACCCTTTACAGACTACCATACTCTGAGATGGACGGAGAACTCCCAGCAGGCCTGACCTGCCAGAAATTCAGGCCCCTACCAGCATTGTTTTCACTGAAGCACTGGCACCGTGAGCAATGGTGCCGGTGCTTCAGTCCCCCCAATTCCATGGATTGGACTCCATGGAAATGGGGAGTAAACGGTACCTTTGCCACGTGTGATATCCGAGTGGCACCAGAATATCAGGTGGCGGTAAGGCTATTACGGGGTTGCCGGAAGCACGCCACCTACCAGCGGGTTTTCCAGCAACCACGCAATGAGGGCCTATGTGTTACTAAAGCATCACCTAACAGCCAAAAATAAGAAAGCAGATTATTCAAAAAAGCACAAAGTTACTTGTCGAGCCAAATTATTTTTTAATGAAAATTATACAGCAAAAGATGTGTTTTGTCAACATCATTGTATGGCCTTTATAAATATAGACCACACATTCGTATTTCATGGATAGGTCTCAAATAACGTTTGAACATATTTACAAAAACACACACATTTGCTGTATAACTTTTGAAAAAAAGAGGCAGATTGCTTCATTGCGTTGCTTAGCTCAGTTATAGCTAGACCACCCAAGGCGAGATATCATGTACTCCATCGTGCTTATCTCCCTCCATGTTACCTTCATATAAATTAGAAACCTATCACACAGGCATGACATTCATGGTATTTCTTTTTCAAAACGAATAGAAAAAAAAAAGTTTTGTATTGCTACAGGGCAATTGTCAAAATACTAATTTATAATCAGTGACATTTCGATAATATTTTTTTGTTAAAATTGCTCTCTGTATTGTAATTTGTTGAAAATATCATGTCAGAGCATTAATGAAATGGAGACATAAGAACATGTATTACAGAAGTATGTATGGAACTTTGATTGTCCTCCGTCGAATATTGACTTGCTTTCAAAGCCGTTCAAACTTTCATTAAATTTACGTGATCAAGATATAATATATGGTTGCAAAACGATTTTACGCGTTTCCACCAGGGTACAACCTATTATGTTGTTTGTTACAGAATGGCATTTCTCAGTAAAATGATTTGTTAAAACACATGTTTTTATTTTCCTTAATTATTCTAGACCACTGCAGTCTGACTGACAACTTCAACCAACTATTTCAAGAAAAGAGTTGAGTAGAGTTTTTGAGCTATATCACAATATACATGACCAATTTGTCACTGTGTAACAAGGCTTCAGATTCATCCTTTTTAACAATAATAGATTATTTTACTGCAGTGTTGGGGTTACGTAAGAAATTGCCTACGATTTCATATACATCTGCAGACTGATGGGCCTGTCCAGTGCATAGGCCCCCATACAATCCGGGATTCTTGAATGCATAGCACTGCTGCAGAAAAACACCAAAAACGTACATTTCTCCACAGATGCAGACATGTCAATCATATTCGTCCCCTACCTAAACAAAGTAGACTGCCTAAGACTGCTTTGGCCATCACCTCTGCCAACTAAATTCAGGTGGTGTTCTCAGTGCTTTGGTCTTCTCTTCCTACTACAAAATGCAATAATCCTTTGACTATTTTGTCTTTTCCTCCTCCTACAAAAGTATGTGGTTTCTTAGTGATTTGAATTTCTCCTCTGACAACAAAGGTATGCCTGTTCTTAACTATTTTTCCTTTCTCCTCCACCTGAAAAGCACACGTGGGGGTTTCAGTGTTTTATCCTAAATCCATATTGGGTCTCCCAGAGTGTTGGCCTTTTCCTCTGACTTAAAAAGGCATGTGGGTGGGTTCTTACTAATATGATGATGACATCTGACAAAAAAAATGGATATGAACTTTTCAGTACTATATTTTCTGTTACACCTTAAAAACGAAAGTGTACCTACCTAACACAGCTTTTCAGTACAGCATTCATATGAGTTTCTCAATGTCCTGTCAGTCTCATCTGACTCTAAATGCTTGTGGGATTATCCATTATTTGGCGTACTCCTCAGAATACTAAATGCATGTGAATTCTCAGTGCGTTATACTTCTCAACCTAAATAAATTAGCTATGGCTCTCAGTAATTTGGACACTGGGCGTCATCATGAGTTGGGTGGAGCGATAAAATGTGGTTGTAACGGTATTACAAGATCTTTTGCAATGCTTTTGCAACATCTCCGTGTATGAGTCTGCCAGCAGGGCCTACCTTTACCACCAAGAGGCCTGAGGAACACCCCCTCCACACCAGCATGAAGGTAAGCCCTCTGGGATTTATTGGGTGTCACAAAGAATCCAATGGGTACGGATCACAGTGCCCTTTGAAAACTCACCAGCAAACATCCACAAAAGGCCCTGTATTTTTTAAATGCAGAGTTTGACTAATTGTGTGAAAAACCACAGTTTCTGCGTCCATAGTTCATTCTGTGTCTTTGAAAGGCAGTGTGACCCTGCACCTTCCATCATGGCTGCCTCTGATGCCTAGGCACCGGAGTGCCTAATGTTGTGGGAAGGCCTTGGCTGATTGGGCCCCTCTTTCTGCATATGGCCCAAACAGGCTAGCCGGCAGGCGAATGCTGGCCGCCTCCTAAGGCTCCACTCCTAAGGCTCCAGTCGGTTCGTATCAGTGCCTGGCTGGGATTCCGGGCCCCACTCTCTTACAACTACAGCCAAAGATGCTCATTCATGTTGGTTATTCCTCCAGCACACCTCTGGACTGCGAGATCCCCCCTCGCCATCACGTGAGTACTGCTGCTTGATGGATGCTTTGTCTCTATTGTCTCACTCCCTCTGCCTCTCCAGTCATTCACTTTGCAGATGTCCCCTGCACTAAAATCCACTCTGCTCTCACTCTCCGAGCCTCATTTGCACTGACCCTGTCTCCATACTGCTATGCTGCAATTCCTGTGTCATCCTCCATAGTTTGTGTCTTTAGTATAACAATTGATTTTAGTTGGGCCTTCACCCTGCTTTGAAGTTGTTTGTTAGTGTAAAAATCGCATTTATGTGTGCCTTCATCCTGCTTTGAATTTGTCTTTTAGTTTTAAAATCGCATTTAGGTGTGCCTTCATCCTGCTTTGAAATGTTCTGTTAGTGTAAAAATCACATTTAGGTGTGCCTTCATCCTGCATTGGTTTTGTTTTGTACTCCTAACACCCAATTGGCCAACTGTGCTTCAGGTTCAGAACTGTGCATTGCAGTACACTCACACCCACCCCATCCCTCTCGCGTTCTCTCTACCTCTCACTTCCACCTTTCGCTCCGAGATGGCTCTCTCCATCTCCCCAATCTACTCCAACTGCTACACCATCACCTATCCTCCATCTCTCACAAAATCTGGATGGAAAAACCATAAAAAGACATCCTTGTTGCAAACCCTGGCCTCCCAATTGCAGGCACCTATATCAGTGCGGCCTCATGAGAAATCTTCACTCACATCCTTTTCTCTGTCCCATCTCCTGATCTATGGACCTCTCGCCTCACTGCCACTCTCCCACCTTATTTCTCCACATCCATTAATGGCAGCAGCCAGTGGGAAGTCCTCCTTGCGGGATTCTTCTAATCTTGCTGCTGCATCAATGTCTACCTAACGGGCAAGTCCTGGCTCAAGGCCCGCAGGCCAACCTCCTTCTCTTTAACTGGATCCTGTCATCTCTCAGCAATTTCTTTCCTTTGCTTGCCTCTCCCCGTTCTACCCCCTCTGCTCCACCACTTCTGATGGAAGCCACACGGCCCTACACTCCGCCTCATAAACCTTCAAAGGCAGTGATCATCTCCACCTGGCGACACTCATCACATGATCAGCCATCAAACATTCTGCTGACATCTATCGTCTCCTTGAAGACACTCACCTGGACATACTTTCACTCACTGAAACGCGGTTCAATGCCAGCTCAGTTACCTCCTTTGACTTACTCTTACCTGACGGCTTTAAGATCACATCAAAACCTTGACCCCACCATGCTGGTGGTGGTGTTGTCTTAATCTTCCCAGAGTGGATTCCATCTTCCATCTTACCCACTCAGCCATATTTGTCCTGTGGGAGCCTAATATGCACATTGGTAAACTCTCCTTCCACCACCTTGACCATTGCTACCATCTATCGGCCCCCAGTCACTTCTTCTCTGTTCCTCTCTGACTGGGTGGACTTCTGCTCCTCCCTATTCTCTACCACGTCCAACCTGCTCCTAAGTGACTTTAACTTCCACCTAAACTCCCCTTGCACAGCAACCACCCTCTTCGCTGACCTCTGCTCATCCATATCCCTCTCCATTCTTCCTTCTGGCCCTACCCATTCTGATAGATGCCATCATCTACTCAAACCTCACTCTCTCTACTCCTCTGGTCACCTCTCTTTCTTGGTCTGACCACTCTCCACTCACTACTCATATGGGTCCCTATGGCCACCTCCTCATAATGCTCTGCCAACCTCGTTAAAAAAAAAACCATCTGATGAAACGAGTGTCAGTTGCTGCCTTCTCTCCCACCTTCATTTCCCCTTGCCCACCCAAAACAGACTCTTCCAATGATTCTGTCCTTGGCAACCTCTATCTGTCCATTACCAATACACTTGACATTCTTGCCCCAGTCATGAGGATCTGCCTGAAACATGCCTCCAAGCATAACATCTGGTATGACTCCAAACTTGCAGACCAAAAACTTAAGTGCAGGGCTGCTGAATGGATATGGCACTCTTCAGGCTCACGCTCTGACAAACTGACCGGCCGCCTGTTCCAGAAACACTACAGACTCTCCATATGTGCCAAAAAAAGAGCCCATATTCAGGTGCAAGTGTCCAATGCATCCAACAACATGGATGAACTCTTCAAAATCTGTAGGGAGCTTGCCAGCCTGTCAGCAGTATCTTCTGCCCCTACTCCTTTCCAGCCCGTTTGTCATGCACTCGCCTCTCACTTCACTTCCAAATCCAGGACATACTGAACAGCGTTGTCACACACTCCTCCAACCCAACACTCCCACCTGCCCCCTACCACTCAATCTCCTCCTTCCTCCTTCTCCTCCTTTGCTCCTGCCTGACCTGAAGAAGTCACCAGAGTTGTCAAATCCATGTATGTGGGATCTCACTACCTTGACAATATCCTGCACCATCAAAATGCTAACAGGATTCACTTTTCTTTTCCCTTCTTCCCTACCCTGTTGTTCTTTATTGTGTTTTTGTTATTATAACCAGTATATCCTTCTGTAACCAAGCAAGGAACCTGTATCTATGCGACGATATTAAATGCCTATATAGCCTCTTAAAAATATTAACACAATGTACAAAATCATTTAAACAAGTTTCCTTTCATTTTTCTGAAAAAGTACACTTAAAATTGCTTTGGCATTTTCCTTTGCCTACTAAATGCATTCAGTGTTTTACTGCCTTGTTGTTTTCTTCCACTTCATTCGTCTTCTTATGTTACCCAGAGACTTTTACAGAGACTGATGTTCTGGATTCATAAGCTACCATCTTTGACAATGAAAGGGATCAATGCATACTGGGATGTATAATTTAAGATGCTATCTATATGATGAGAGCCTACATTAGTGTGTAATTATCATTAACACCAGGAAAAAATTCATTGACAAAGGCAAATTGTATTGTCAGCTGTGTGAAGGTGATTGATCTACCAAGATCATTTATGAATGTAATAAACAGTTGTTGCAATTGTGATCATTGGCTTGTTTGGTAAGTAACATGCATATTGCAATCTGAGGTACAGGCTATCTAGGTGATAGAATAATATTGAATATTGAATATATATTGAAATACATGATCCCTGTGTATACACATTGAGTGTTCCTTATGAAAACATTATAAACTGCTTGGAATTGTGGATATGTAAAACGTTCTTAATTTGAGGTTAATACATGAGATTTAACTTAGAATTGACATGATGCACAGTTCTTACTAGTAGTAGCAATCCCTTCCCAAGATGGCTACATTGAAAATGTACTTTGAAAATATACTATGAGCAGTCTACCTATTAGAGAGCAAAGAAAGCATAAGTTTTGAAGGGGCAGTTCTCCAGTTCTTCGTCTGGCTTACAGGCAGATAGAATACTTAAATGTTGAGGTAAGAGATTGTAAGGATGGTATTTGATTAATATTATTGGTATCATGAAGCAATTGAGAAGGGAGTTCAATAAATGGGTATTTGTGGCTTTGTCTGAACACCAACCTGAATTGAGTATAGAGTTTCCCTGCATATGCACATGACAACTTCATATGTGTGATGCAGGTATGATTGACATTTCTTAACACTTTTTAGGATTAAATGATTTGGAGAAAGGTTTGAGACTCAAAATAATATTTTGAATTCTAATTATTTAGACTAAGTTGAGATTATGAAGATATTGTGGTTGGATTGTTCAATAGAATTAGATTTATTTCACTATTAACAAGAATAATGTCTTCCAATCATCGCAATCTACGTTAGCAGAACACGCTATGGCCTGGATTGACCGTGAAGAGAAAATGTATTTAAAATAATGTTGTCTAATATCCCAACCCCCCCAGCACTGTACACTTCATCTGCAGATTTTAGAATTATTATATGAAGTTATGGTATGAAATGGGACTATATTTGTTATAAGAAGATTATATTTTTTTGAATTTGTTTACATTTTTGTGAGTTTCGATTTTCGAAGAGAGTGAACTGCATTTCATCCTTGGTGCTTTGGCCCTTCTTCAGCTTAAATAATGCATGTGGGTTCTGAGTAATTGGGACTTCTTCTCCATCTACAAAATGCATGGGTTGTTTTCTGTGTGTTTCCCTATTCCTCTACCTACAAAAAACTTGTGGGATACTCACTGTCTTTGAATTGTTCTTTGTGGTGTCATTTGCCTACAAAACATATGTTTTGTTCTTAGTGCTTTCGCCCTCACCTCTTCCTACTAAATTCCCTTAGGGCTCCAAGAACCTCTACCATGACTACTGAATGCATTATTGATTCTCAGTGATTTGGTCGTCTCCTCTACCTTTGGAAAGGATTTGGCCATCTAACTGACTTAACATTTATCACTGTCATCTAAATTCACACGGGTGTTTTATGTGTTGCCTTTCTACTCCACCTACTAAATACATATGGGATTATCAGTGCTTTTCTCATCTCTTATGCCTACAAAATGCACATAGGTGTCTCACCTGTGATGATCTCCTCCATCTCCAACATTGATGGGGGATTTTCAGTGCTTTGTTTTTTCCTGCACCAACAAACGGCAAGTGTGCCAACAACTAATTTGGCCTTCTCCTTTGTCTACTAAATACATATGGGATTCTCACTGCCTTGACATTGTCCAACAGCTACAACATGTATGTAAAGTTCTCTGTACTTTGGCTTTTCTGTCTGCCTTTCTGTATGCTATTGTTATCACATCCACCGAAAAATACAAATTGGTTTACATGCTTTGGCTATCTTGCTCTCCAATTCAATGCAGGGATTATCCTTTGTGCTTTGGTCTTCGATATAGATTTCTAAGTACAAGTGGGGTTCTCACAGCTTTGGCATTCTCCTCCACCTACATATTACTCATGTAGCTTGCATTGTTTTACAACACCTATTACACTGTAGTTCTCAATGTTCTGGCATTCTCTGTGTACAAAATAGAATTTTAGAAATTTAAGTTAGCAACAAAATTGCGGAAAGAATGGACTCTTTGTCTGGTATCAACATTTGTTATTGATTTTGGAGAAAATAAAGTATATCTTTAAAAACTGTCATTTATAAAAGAAAGTTACTTCTATGGAACGACTGTCTACGTGTGTTGACTCTTAGTGAGATTCTTGAAGGGAGGCAATCTTTTATTTCTGTAAGCCAGCTACCTATATTTATGAAAATTGCTGTGATGTTTTCCCACTTATAGAATTAGAGGAATACCTTGGAATAGATATCCGCTTTAATAAAATGAGATGTTGATTCCTAATAGAGCCAGTTGCTGGCCCAGAATTGTGGGTTGGGATTGTATAAACGGTATATTAATTAGTGAATAACTATTACAACACAATAAGCTAATGTCATAATTTGCATTGTACTCTGCCCATAAAATGCACACAGGGTTCTTTTAGTGCTTGCCCACTCCTCCGCCTTCGTAATACACAAAGGGCCTGATTCACAGAGCCTTTTCCAATGGATTTATGCCATTATAAAACAGTTCTGTGAATGGGGCCCAGAGTGTTATCAGTTCTTTGGTCTTCTACTTTTCGTAATAATTGCATTTTGGCTACTCAATTCTTTGATTTTCTCTGACAGCTTCTAAATGCACGTGGACTTCTTAGTGCTTTGCTCTTTTCTTCTTTACTCACTAAAACATCTGTGGTTCTTGGTGCTAGGTCCTCCTACTTTCCCTTCACGGTTTGAATATGGTTCTCACTGTTATGACATTTTATTACACCAACAAAAAACACTAAACTGCACCTATTGTTCTCAATGCAATGTTTTCAATGCAATAGATTAGTGCCTGCAAACTAATTGAATGTGGCATTTTCAGTTACTTTTGTGGGTTTCTCAGATCTCTGGCATTTTCCTTCACCTGAAAAGTGTACACAGACTTCCCAGTGTTTTGGCCTTCTCCTATTCCTACTGAATGCAATTGAGTTTCTCAAGAATTGGCCTACTCCTTCACATAATAAATTCTTATGAGACTCATAGTGCTTTGGTATTCTGCCCTGCCTACTATATGCACATCAGCTTCTGAGTTTTTGTGGCCTGCTCTACTGTTTATATAACACAAGTGGGCTTCTGAGATGGTTGACCGCTTATTCACTGCCTTCTAAATGAATTGATTCTAAGATTACAATCAGAAGAAAGAAGTGGAGGGAGGGAACAACATAGTTGCTTGAAAAAAGATAGAAGTCGACAGAAGAGATAGGAACAAATATAATTTATTTTTTGGACGGATTAAGGATTAAGGTGGAGCAAATGAGCAGTCATTAGGGAAGAAAAGCAAACATGGTGCTAATCATCACCATACAATTGACAATAGAGATACATAGAAGAAATAGGCGCAGAGAGACCAATTGTGCACAGGGAAAACAGAATAGGTCCAAGGACAGAATTCTGATGAACCTCTATTTGCAAAGGTGCATTGGCCCAGTCAGGGGACACAAAAGGTCCTGCCAGAGAAATAGGAACAAAATCGATTAAAAAGGGAATTCTCAAACTCCAAGGAAGACAGTGTGGAAGAGATAATTGAATGATTTAACATGTCAAAAGCATTTAAAGTTCAAATAAGAAGAGATAAATGTCTGGAATGACGAGCATAGTAATAAGAACGTAGCCTCTTAGCTAGGTGGAAGATCCTTCTCGTCTACCTACCTACAAAATCATATTTTGGATTTCATCTCCACGTACAAAATGCAAATTGTATCTCCGTGCGTTGGCCTTACATTCCTATAAATGCATAGAGGATTCTCAGTGTTTGGCCATGTGCTCCCCTGATTAAATGAATGTTGTCTTCTCAGTGCTTTTGCATTCTCCACTGCCTACAGAAAGCACAGCGGGTTCCCTACCATTTCAAAATGTATTTGCATTGTTAGCACAATATTCCTACGCTTCCCCTTCCTACCCCAACCCATACCATGCACCCCTCTGCCTTTTTCCCCCAGTACTTTTAAACAGCTTTGTTGTTGTCATGTGTTAGTCTACAAAACATCTATGAAATACAAATATAGTTAAATTTTGCTAAATTATTTTCCAGTCACAAACATTTGATCAACTTGCCCAGAAAATCCACCTTTGTCAATATAGTTTCCAAACCTGGACAAATCACTGCACATTTTCAAGCCTCGTTTTCCTTTTCTGCCAAAACAGCTGACTCACTGCATATAGCAAGCAGTATGAACAATTTGAAATGCATGTGTACTCGCTACAGGATGAAACACCCACATAAAACCATACCTAAATGATAACTGCAATATTTTAAACAACTATAAACTGTT
Source organism: Ambystoma mexicanum (assembly GCF_040938575.1). Lineage (NCBI taxonomy): Eukaryota > Metazoa > Chordata > Amphibia > Caudata > Ambystomatidae > Ambystoma > Ambystoma mexicanum. The sequence continues at coordinate 398,994,612 of NC_090923.1, forward strand.
GTTATGCACATTAATGATGACTTTTCTTTGACTAAATGATGGCCACCTGCATACATAGAAATACAAGGAATAGTACCATTGATGATGATGCATTAAGATAATTTGAACCTATGCATTCAGCTCTGCTTAAGTTCCTGTTGTGGAAGACGGCTTTTCTTGTGGCCATCACCTCTGCAAGATGAGTAGGTGAGATCCAGGCCCTATCATGCAAGCAGCCTTACTAGGATTTTCACAAGACGAGGATGGTGCTGCGGACGCACCCCTGCTTCATTCCCAAGGTCCCTTTGGAATTTTACCTCAACAAGCCCTTGGTGTTACCTGTATTTTCGTAGCCGGTTCAGAAGACTTTGCACTCACTCGATGTGGCTAGAGCCCTGAAGTTGCATGTGGCCCGCACAAAGAGTTTCCGGAAAACCGCTCAACATTTTGTGAACTTTGGTCCTATGAATCCAAGGCCTCCATTACCAGGTGGCTCTCCGGCTGTATCACCTACTGTCACAGGAATCCAAAATGACCGCTGCCCAGCTGTCCGAGAGCCCATTCTACCAGGGCAATCGCTGCTACTACAGCGTTCTTGTCTGGTGTGACCCTACTGGACATCTGCAGGGCTGCTACATGGAGGACAACACACAATTTCACGAAATTCAACTGCGTCAACAGTGATTCCAGGGAGGAGTCCAGAGTTGGCCAAGCAGTGCTGCACAACCTGGTCGCTTGAAGGTGAGCCTGGTGAGGAGGTAAGAGATACTTATGTTGAGCCTTGACACCTCCTGTGGTTGCGCATGTTTACTGCTATGTGTTCTTTATTCTTGAGCATGTGAATGCATGCCAGATCACATGCTGGAGAAGGAACACGTTATTTACCTGTACCTCGCAGCTTTTATTTTCCAGTGCAAGGTGAGCGGAAAGGCCTCAAGACTGCCCATTGTCAGTTTGCCCCCCTAAAAATAATTTCACCATTCATAGCATGTCCCGTGTCCCTCCTCAACCCTGAGCAGCTTTTGCATTGCTCCGAACCCCCTCCCGCCTCCCAGTTCGCCCACGGACCCCTGATTGGTTCTTCCCTTCTGTTTAGCTCTGGACTAGCTTCCCGCTGCCCCTGCACCTCACCACTTTTTGTTTTTCCAGTGCAAGGTGAGTGGAAAGGCCTCAAGACTGCCCATTGTCCCTTTGCCCCCCAAAAAATTATTTTGTCATTCATAGCGTGTCCCTCCTCAACCACGAGCAGCTTCCATGTTTCTCTGAACTGTCTACCAGCTGGCCCACCCTCCCCATATTGTTTCTTCCCCTCTTTTTAGCTGTGGCCTAGCTGCCAGCTGCGCCTGCACCTCACCACGTTTTTTTCTAGTGCAAGGTGAGTGGAAGGCCCCAAGTCTGCCCATTGTCCTTTTGCCCCCCTAAAAATAATTTCCCCATTCATAGCATGTCCTGTGTCCCTCCTCAACCCGAGCAGCTTCTGCATCCCTCTGAACCACCACCCGCCTCCCAGGCCACCCACCGTCCCCTGATTGGTTCTCTCCCTGATCATAACTGATCTTCCCAGGGAAGTCCTCTGCCCGTGCAGCTAAGGGCCCTGAGGCAAAGGGCGGCTCCTACAGTGGCGGCTCCAGATCGTGTCTGCAGCTGTCAGCAGGGGAAGCCAGTGGCCAGCCTCCAACCAGCAGCAACCATCAAAGTAAGTGTGGCATGGGTGGGGAATAGAGCAATTACTCTATTTGAGAAAGCCCTGCCACTCTACATTACCTTACCTCCCAACATAGCTTGCCAGGTAAGTGTTACCTGCTTCACTCTCTTTGGGAACCCTCAACACAAGCAATCGGCCATTGAAATTGGCTCTCAAGTTTAGGTATATCTAACCATCTGTGTCTGCCCTGAACTACACCTACTATATTATGTTACGAAGCCTGCTGCATTATAAAACCTAGGCCTTTCCCCCACTATACAGGACTCTCAAATCTAGGTGTAGTCTCCATCTTTGCATATGGCAAACACACCATTAACCGTTAGCCTGCGTCACACCTAGACAGAATTGTGAATAATGGCAATGCTACACATCGATAGAATTGTGAATGTGAGCCTGCGTCGCATCTAGACAGAAATGTGAATGTTAGCCTGTGTTGCGTCTAGGCAGAACTGTGAATGATAGCAATGCCACACATCAATAGAATTGTGAATGTTAGCCTGCGTTGCATCTAGACAGAATTGTGAATGTTAGCCTGCGTTGGATCTAAACAGAACTGTGAATGCTAGCAATACCACACTTTGATAGAACTATGAATGCTAGCAATTGCCACTGTTAGATAGTGTTCTCGAGGAGAGGAAATTGCTGACGGGCCCATTGGTCAGCACTCACCCTCAAGGACTTGTAAGACAAGATAGCTGCACCATGTGAGGACAGGGGGGTGCAGGATTCACTTACTCCAACACAACTCAATAACGAGGACTCAGTAGTTTGGCAAAGGGAAGTCTGTTTAATGATGCATACATCAAACACGGAAATAAATGGGAATCAGCTGTAGTGCGATCACCGGTCTTGTTCCGACTTCCAAGTTCTTCATTCAGACAGTAACTTTTATAGCTGATTCTCGTTATCATTGACGTCTACTTTCTATAAAAATCATTGTGCAACATAATTGGTCAGGAAAGGTAACTTACGTATAGGTGCTATATCTGTATATGATAACAGGCTATGCGGATTGGATAACTCTTATCGGGTGGGCGTCTACGCCAATCCCTCTACAACACACGTGATCGATGTCACTATGAGTACGACATCTCATTGGTTATACTGTCTATAGGACCCTAGATTACATGGTCCATCGTGATTGGGCAGGTTACACCCCTAGACATAAATCCCCATTTTATTTAGCAGCATGCAGAATGGACACTCAAGGACTAGGTGTACCAAGTTTCACCCTTCCTTTCTCTCATCAAACAGTATCTTAGAGCTATGTGACAATTAGTTGGCTGAGTTTGGCCTTGGAGCTGTAGTCCCTTATCGGGAAAAGTTATGGCATCCTGGGTTCTGGATGACATCAGGCGGTGGTACCTCTTCACGCCTGGTTGGTCACATGTCTGTTCACCGTGAATCTGCTTCAGTTTCTAGCTTTTATTGTATTTCATTCTGCTTCGGCTCAGCCACCTGCCTGGGGCCTCTTTTGTCTTGACCTTGCTTGTGTAGGCTGGTATGCTCGGAAGTTGGAGTCCTGTGAGCTCATGTTCTCCTCCCCTTATCTGGTTGACCTCGATTTCCTAAGCCTGAGCCGCTTTTGCAGAATTTCGATTCCGCTCCCTCTCCTGCCATTAGCTGGGTTTTCGAAACTTGGTCCGTCAGGCCTCTGGCCGCCTGGGTTTATTTCTGCTTTTACAAAATGGAGTCGCACTTGTACAATGTGCTTTGTTGAGGTAGATTTGTGGTTGGCGCTTGACGCTTCTGTCTTCTACTAAGCATTGCAAGCAGTATCGATTTCTTAGCGTCTTGCGTTTGAAGCCTATTTACACACGTTAACTCATGGCGGTTGCTTCCATCTTGTCTCGTAGCACCTTTTTTCTTACGTTTTAACATTGTCTCTTCTCTGTGTCCATTACAATTATTTTCTTAGCTACTTGCACTGGCGTGTTTGTCTTTAATAGCTTCTTTTGCTCCTTCACGTCTGTTCAGGCCCTTGTCATTTCCACTGGCCTTCCATTATGGCTTTTGGGGTCTCTTAGCGGATCGTGTGTAGGTATTCCTCATTTCGTGTCATTGGTTGGTATGGCTGTTTGATAGGGTACTGTGCTGCCCAGGCTTGTCTGGTTATGGGTGCTTCAACAGGTATGGATCTTCTAATATACACTGGGCAGAGTTCCCGTGCAGCTCTCTGTTGGTTCATTTGCTCTTTCTACGTCACAAACCTTGGTGCGCACCCTCGTGGCAGTTCGGAATGAGGGGCAGGGGTGCAGGTCGTGTCTGGGACCTCATTTACACTCCCCCCTCTGGTCGGTTCATCGACCACTTCTGCTTCATTCTTCTCTTCTATTTTGTTTGGTTCTTCTGTGTTATGTTCATCATCTTCACTATTGGTACATGAAGGCGTGAACATGTGCGTCTTTGGAGTCCATATTTTTATCACGACTTTTAAACTCCCTGCAGTCTTGACATGTTCATCTTTGCTCCAAGTCATTAGCTGGCATTGTCCATTTGGACTGCAGTAAATCCATTTACCTTCATACCTTCTTCGTTTCTTGGGATAAGTGAACTTTGTTCCCTCTGGTGCGAATTCACTTGCCTTCACAAAGTCCTTTATTTCTTTATCTGTTAGGTCCCATGGCTTTCTTTGCAGTTTTCCGGCATTGTGTGATGATTATCTTGATAACGCGAATCCTAGCAGTACCATGGCCAGCAGGGCTCCCAGAAACTTGAATATATCAGCCATCCATTGTGGGACCCATGAGAATAGGTTTTCAAACCAGCTGTTATCATTCACTTCATTTGTTTCATCGGTCATCTGACTTTTCAGGGTTGTCAACATGTTGATGGCTTCTGTGAGAGTTCCATTTTCTTTGTCGTGTGATGGTATAAATGTGCAACACGATTCTCCAATCTTTGCGCAAACACCTCCATCCATTGCTGTGATCATGTCAAGCATGTATCTTTTCTGGAGGGTCATCAGTCTGACTGCTCTCAGTTCTTCTTTGATCGCGTTGAATCCTTTTATTGTGGTGTTGATGGTCTGCAACAAATCCCATCTGGTTATCTGCAACCACTTAGCATTCACTCCAATTTGGATATGTGGCAAGAGCATTGTGGTGACTACTGTTGAGGTGAGGCTGAACAGCCGGTGTTCATATGGGATTGCATAGAATGCCTCTTCGGATTTAGCGGAGAAGTAGTTTTCTCTCTTCATCCTAGACACCAGTTGTACTGATCTTTTCGTCCTTAGATGGGCATTTGCTTTCGGGAAGCTGTCCAGATTTAGATCATTCTTTGGGATCACTAGTGTAGGAACGTGGACGTTCACCAGTGTGCATACGCCTCGCCAGTTTCTCGGCAGCCTTATGTATGCCTTGGATACGCAGGCCCAGTAGTGATCCATAATTACTGCGGTTCCATGTATCATTCCTTGGACGTTGAAGACTCGTCCACAGTTCTGATTTTCTCCCATCTTCCTTGTACCATTGTTTCTGAAACATAATTTTGGGTTTTCCAGTGGTACTATCTGCAGTGGTCCTCCTCTGTCTTCGACCCATGTGAGTAGTCTTGCGAGTTTTGGCCACAGAGGCTTGCATCCGTTCGGCACTATGTTGATGGTAGGTTCGTAATGTCCGGTAACCATCCAGGCTCTGCAGATCACCACTCATTTTCCCCATCCGGCTGGTGACAGCACGGTTCCCCAAATCTGCATCTGGCCTCTGTTCTTCCAACTTCGGGCCTCTTCTGGGGTTTTTCCTCAGACATTTAGCTTTTGATTCACTTCCCATCTAATTCCTGCTCCTTTCACGTCAGGGTTCTCATAACTGATCACATATTTTTTTAGTATGAGCTCTGTTTCTTGTTTTTATGTCTTGAACATAATCGTCCTCATCCGGATCCGTTGCTTCCGTTGGCCATTTTAGGGAGGCATCACTGCCCATGAACTGGCCTCTGGTCTTGCACATAACAACGTGCGACATGCAGTGTGCTGTCTGGACATTGATTTCTACAGCCACAAAGATCTTGGATTTACCCATGGTGTATGGTAAAAGAGCACAGACGAAGCATTCACCTTTCGACTGCCTTTGTACTACTTCCTTCATGTGCTGATACCATATGTTGTTTCCAAGATGGGCTGTGCTGTCCAGGTAATCATTAAGATCATTGTTATCTTCATAAGGTCTTCTCTTGATCCGTCCTTGTTGGAAGCCTTGCAACCATTGACACTTGCCTTTGTTTGTGTGCATTCTGTGTGTGCGTGCGTGTCGTGCATGCGTGTCGTGGAAAGTGCTAGGTCATCATTCATTCTGTGCTGACCCTGTCTCCAGCTTTTCTTTCCATTCATCACCTCACGTGTGTATGTGTCACTACTGATTATATTCAATTGCAAACTCTTCGCTTTATCATCCATTCTTCTCGGAAAAGGGATTACTATATACTGTCTGGGTGCTTTTGTAGGCCCCAGACGTTCAGTATCTGATAGATGCATTGACATTGTGACACCTCGTGCACCAATGAAAAATGCAGTTCTTATAGTCAAGGATAGAAACACAACGATAATTACTATGCATATACAGATTATGGTTTTCTATGTGAGGTGGCAGCATTTCCTTCTAGGGAATTGGGGGCGCCCCTCTGCCTGGGGAAGATTATGTTACTGTGTTGGGCCACCATTTCGATCGAGTCCATAGTCAATTGTTTATTCGTTTCTTGTTCCAATCTCACTGTTCAACGTTTATTACTACCGTAGAGCCGGGTGCTTTCCAAGTGTTCCCCCTCTTGCAGGTGATGATGACGATAGTTTTTGGGTGTGCAAAACGGTTTCATCAACTAAACTATGGAGAAAGGTTTTACTACTGTTTCTAGCACATCATGTTCATTCTACATTTCTATAATAAACACAGTGCCAGGGCACCCTTCCAGCACGCATTGGCCCTGTGGACATGAGGAACCTATTTGCAAGAACACCGTGAAGAGATGGAATCGCTACTCATCACGGAAAATAAAATTTTTGAAAAATCAAAATAAAAATAAGAATAAAAGTGAACATATGAGAAGGAAGGAAAAAATAAGAACAATGTTGAAAACGGTGAACACAGCGGTGAAGTTTATGTCTCTATTCCCTTCCCTTGGGTTTTCGATGACAAGTTGACGAACAGTCTCTCCTTCTCCCATTTGTTCTTCTGCGAGGTGATGATAGAAAAATAAAAATAAAAATTAAGAAAATAAGAAAAAAAGAAAGAGATGTTGTTGTCCTCGTTTCTGCTCTTCTCGATCTGTCCTATGTTGGAAGCATGAAGAACTGTGTCTTTTTGTTTCCTTGGTCTATCTCGGTGGGAAGATGATGAAAAGTTCTAGCGTGGATCTCCCCTTTCCAAAGCTCTCCTCAACGGTGGGTGTCTGTGATTGCTTCTCAGCTGTGATGCAATAGCCCTCAAGAGCCTGTTAAATTGTGCATTCTTTGCTGGATCACTGAGAAAGGTGGGCACATCGATATTGCTAGATCTGGCCACTAGTCTGGAAAGTTTTCAATTAGGTGGAAGAAGACTCGGAATGCATATCAGCTGTCTTCTGGTGTTAGTGACATTTGCTCTTATTTTCTAGTCTTTAGGTCTCAGGCTTGCCTTACAGCGTGAACAGTCTTTATCTCCTCGATCTGTCCCCCGGCGAAAGGTCTCACTGGAAACTTCTTAGGAATTCTCGCTGGAAGTTGTACAGCTCCGCTTGGAGCATGATGACGTGGAGAAGAGTCTTTATGTGTACGAAAATTGGCAGGATCTCTGAGGAAAGTGACAACGTTGACATCTGCAGGCCTTCGCACCATTTCTGGATAGTCTGTGACTAGTCTAATCAGGACATCATGGGCTAGATGCGTGTCTGCGGGTGACAAGGACATTTGCTTTGGTTTGCTGGGTCCCGATCACAAGTCTTTCTTTTGTCGTGAGCAGTTTTTGCACTTTCCTGCTGCGTGGATCGCTACCACATGGTTCAGATTGTACCAAGCCTGGTTTAGGAAGCTATTATTTCGGGGGTCTCTGATAAATGTCAGTGTGTCCGTGGTTCTCCCAACTAATCCTGGGCACTCCTCTATGATTCGGAAGAATAAGGTGTAATTTATTTCGTCAACGATCACCTGAGGTGGGAGCATTGGTCTCTTGTTCACTGTGCTCGGGCTACTCGGTGAAGACCTCTGTGATGACAGTCAGCAGTTGCCTGATTACCTTCTTATTTGCAGGGTCTTGAATGAATTAAGTAACGCTTCTTTCTCTGCCTATGAGCGCCGGGTATGATAGTATCACAAGCTGTAAGTAGGTCAGTACATCCCACTTGAGACTTCTGTTGGGATGAACCATGTGTTCGTGAACAACGTCTTGATACTGGATGCTTCAGAAAGACAGTTTTTTGTCCTCGGAATGTCTTGCTTTTCTAACTTATCAAAGTCTTAGGATTTAAATGCTTGGTGTGGCTTTCAATGTGCATGAGGTCAATGCTTTTGCTGATATGAATATGCGATTTCCTTCTTTTACCCTGCACTTTGGCTGCACATGGTGTTAGCTTTACTTGTTATTGTCTCTTTCGTGCAAAAAGAAAAAGTTCAGCGTGGACTCATTTTTCACAATAGTTCTCTTTTTGGCTGCATGGAATATTCATGTAATTGTCCTTTGACACCGCTCACTCGGCTTGTGGAACTGTCTTGCCTTGTAGGTCTACCCTTTACTTAAGTTCTCATCGGTTGGCTGCTCAACCATCCTCACGCTACCAAGTGTTCGCGAGGAGAGGAAATTGCTGACAGGCCCATTGGTCAGCACTCACCCTCAACGACTTGACAAGATAGCTGCACCATGTGAGGACAGGGGGGTGCAGGATTCACTTACTCCAACACAACTCAATAACGGGGACTCACTAGTTTGGCAAAGGGAAGTCTGTTTAATGATGCTTACATCAAACAGGGAAACAAATGGGAATCAGCTGTAGTGCGATCACCGGTCTCGTTCCGACTTCTTCATTCAGACAGTAACTTTTATAGCTGATTCTCGTCATCATTGACGTCTACTTTCTATAAAATCATCGTGCAACATAATTGGTCAGGAAAGGTAACTTACGTATAGGTGCTATATCTGTATATGATAACAGGCTATGCGGATTGGATAACTCTTATCGGGTGGGCTCTACGCCCATCCCTCTACAACACATGCGATCAACGTCACTATGAGTACAATGACTCATTGGTTAAGTGTCTATAGGACCCTAGATTACATGGTCCATCATGATTGGCAGGTTACACCCCTAGACATAAATCCCCATTTTAATTAGCAGCATTCAGAATGGACACTCAAGGACTATGTGTACCAAGTTGCACCCTTCCTTTCCTCATTAATCAGTATCTTAGGGCTATGTGTCAATTAGTTGGCTGAGTTTGGCCTCAGAGCTGTAGTCTCTTATCGGTAAAAGTTATTGCATCCTGGGTTCTGGATGACATCAGGCGGTGGTACCTCTTCACGCCTGGTTGGTCACATGTCTGTTCACCGTGAATCTACTTCAGTTTCTAGCTTTTATTGTATTTAATTCTGCTTCGGCTCAGCCACCTGCCTGGGGCCTCTTTTGTCTTGACCTTGCTTGTGCAGTCTGGTATGCTCTGAAGTTGGAGTCCTGTGAGCTCATGTTCTCTTCCCCTTATCTGGTTGACCTCCATTTCCTAAGCCTGAGCCGCTTTTGCAGAGTTTCGATTCCGCTCCCTCTCCTGCCTTTAGCTGGGTTTCGAAACTTGGTCCGTCAGGCCTCTGGCCTCCTGGGTACATTTCTGCTTTTACAAAATGGAGTCGCACTTGTACAATGTGCTTTGTTGAGGTAGATATGTGGTTGGCGCTTGACGCTTCTGTCTTCTACTAAGCATTGCAAGCAGTATCGATTTCTTAGCATCTTGCGTTTCAAGCCTATTTACACACGTTAACTCATGGCGGTTGCTTCCATCGTGTCTCGTAGCACCATTTTTCTTACGTTTTAACATTGTCTCTTCTCGGTGTCCATTACAATTATTTTTGTAGCTACTTGCACTGGCGTGTTTGTCTTTAATAGCTTCTTTTGCTCCTTCACGTCTGTTCAGGCCCTTGTCATTTCCACTGGCCTTCCATTATGGCTTTTGGGGTCTCTTAGCGGATCGTGTGTAGGTATTCCTCATTTCGTGTCATTGGTTGGTATGGCTGTCTGATAGGGTACTGTGCTGCCAGGGTTGTCTGGTTAAGGGGGCTTCAACAGGTATGGATCTTCTAATATACACTGGGCAGAGTCCCCGTGCAGCTCTCTGTTGGTTCATTTGCTCTTCATACGTCACAAACCTTGGTGCGCACCCTTGTGGCAGTTCGGAATGAGGGGCAGGGGTGCAGGTCGTGTCTGGGACCTCCTTTACACTAGAATCATGAACATTAGCCTGTGCTGGACCCAGACAGAATTGTGAACAATAGCAATCCCACACATTTTCAAAGGACAAAAATAATCAGATAGCTATCGGCCTTCAGTACAACATAGCGAACTCCAGCATGGTTCGGTGTGCTCAGCGAGTGGGACTGTACATTAGAATTAGTCGCACTTTTCTACCATTTGCGAACATGATGTCCAACCCTACTGCGGGTTAATATTCCTCTAATACATTACTGATCTAGAGCTCATGCCGAGTTCACACATCTATATGCTTAGGGTTTGCCTTTAATGCATTTGACAACAAGTCTACACGGTAACAGTGTATTTTAGGATTCCTGAGAGAGTCTTCTCAAACATCAATACAATGTAGTTAAACAAGTGTTCTGAGTTCAGTATTTGGATACATTGTTCTTAACATATGCTCACGCATTAGTTTCATTGGCATGAGTAATCCTTTACACACATTGTCCACCATTTTAACTCACAGGGTGACTTTACAGAGAGAACCTAAAATGGCGGATTGACCTAAAATGACGGCTTACATTGATTCTAAGGTCAGGACCTTGCAACATGGATTTCTTCACAAGTGGCTTACAAGCAGCTTGGCATAGGCCAATATACATATATTCATTGCACTAGGAGGCACAATATAATTTCCCGTTTGACAATCTAGACAGAACTGTGAATGCTAGCAATACCACACTTTGATAGAATTGTGAATGCTATCAAATGCCACACTCAGATAGAATTGTGAATGATAGCAATGCCACGCATCAATAGAATTGTGTACATTAACCTGCATCCCACTTAGACATAATAGTGAGTGATAGTAATACCACACTTTGATAGAATTGTGAATGCTAGCAAGTACCATACTCGGATAGAATTGTGAACATTAGCCTGTGTCACATCTAGATCGAATTTTGAAGGATATCAATGGCCACATTTAGTTAGTGTGAACATAAGCCTGTGTCGCATCTACACAGAATTGTGAATAATAGCAAATGTCACATTTAGTTAGAATTATGAAGATTAGCCTACATTGCATCTAGACATAATGTTGAATGTTAGCCTTGCCAGATTTAGATAGAACTGTGAATACTAGCTCACATCAACCAGCGCGACTCAAACCTAGAAAGTGCCCACTGTGATAGTATTGTGCATTTACTAGTCTGCGTCGCACACTTTGAAACTTAATCTTATTACATTGATTCAAATCTAGAGGATGCACACAGTGAAGATACTGTGACTTATTAACACACTTAAGAATTGTTCTTGTTAGATTGTTTCACTTCTAGAAAACTACTTTAACTCACATCCTGAAGTACCCCTCAGATAGCACTGTGCCTCACTCGCATGCGCTACACAATTAGAATTGTTCTGACTCGCTCGACTCACAACTAGAAATGGCTGCCTGAGATAGCTCTGTAATGTACTTACCTATGTTTTAGATCATAACACATATCACACTCCCATCCATTTCACTATGCGTACTCTCTACTCTACACCATCACTCAATTAGAGTACAGCTATACCCCTTGATCAATTTCGGCTTAGCTGCTCACATACGAACATTACCCCATTAACACTTCATCATTCAAATTCAACAATGCTATAGCCCATGACAAACCGGCTTAGCTGCACACATAAGTGTCCTTTAGGCCAAACGCAGCCAGAACTTAGTCTTGGTGTCCACCAACCAGACTGCACACATTCAACTGATATTAATTACACGACACCTAATGCTAGGATGTAGCCATCCTTAGGCAATTACATCAGCTGCTCACATAACCGGAGCACCCCAGCACAACACTTTATTCTTTCAACTGACCTGGACTATGGTCCCAGAGGGCGTTCAACCTACCAGCGCTTTGAGGTCATACCAATGATATATAGAGCGCTATATAAATGCCAAATAACATAACTTAACATAACATAACATTTAGAAAATATCTAATGCATTTGACATAGACACATACGACCACACACATAATGGTTGGTACCAACCTACAGTTTTTTGTCAGAAAAAGAGCCTATTTTACTATATTTGGTTTACTGTTGTAGTCATCTCTTTGAGTCGTGTTTTAATGACTCCGGATATTTCTTTGATCATGCTGTAGTATTTCTTTGTGGTAATTCAAGATAACTAATTTGATTGGTTTAAAAACTCACCGGATATAAAATATGGGGAAAAACAATGCACTTTAGAAAGGTTGTTTTAACAAGGGAAACTGAGAGGAAGAGGCATAATGAGAAGGCATTTCGAGTTTTGATACTTTTTACAGTTTGATGTCTGACACAGGGAAACCTGTCTTGGTTGCTATGCATGAGCTGTGGGAATCAATATGAAATGTGTGCTTTCTTTCACTGTGCATTGTCTGTTGTTGGAATCCCGTGCTGACATCATACATCAATTGATCAGTAAAATTCCTCATTGTGTTTTTCCTTTAGTAGCATCTTTCTGAAAGATGGAATTGTTTCTCAGGATCTAGAGATTTTTTATTGGATGAGCATAGGTCCTACGTCCTAAGGCATAGTTCTGCAACCTGTGGATCTACAGCTGTTTTGAAATACGACTCCCATGATCCCTCTGCATTGCCTATTCACACTATGGCTGACAGGAGTTGTAACCCGAAAACATCTAAGGATCCAAAGGTTGCCTTAAGGTATTTACCTGGGTGCATTTGCAACTCTGTTTTTAAGCAGATGGTTTCTGAATTGCAATGCCACAGGGTTCTGGTTGGGGTCTTAGGCACTTCCATTTGTGTAAATAGCTTTGTTCCAGAACACCTGTTCCGGAGGTAAAGGTTTCAAACTGCATCTTCAATGTTACTGAGACCCAGTGCCTCTTTCATCAGTAAACTGCCTAAATGTCATGGTATTTAAATGACTAAAATATACATCACTTAATATTCCATCTTACCTCATCGCCCTAATTTATCGGCGTCAATGACAGAAAAATAAATAGAATCTAGCCCCCCCATTCCTTCAAGGTTGTCTGTTGACAGTAATGGTAAATAGTAAACGCTGGGAAGACTGGCAGTCTGCGAATGCAAGGTTGAATGCTTCAATTAATGTCTTACGAGTATAAAAATAGTGGTTGGTTCACAGAAAGTTTACCCTGAGTAATTGTGTGTTTTTCTTGGGAAGGGTATTACATTCACAAAGAAATTACTGTTGACCTACTGCTAGTAAGTGTGGAGTAAGTCAAAGTTAAGAATAGTACCTTCAGAGTTACTCAGAAAAATGTCTTTGTGAATCGAATTGCACTCTCCAGGAGTAAGCCAAGGGTAAGTCTGAGTCGCTCATAGTGACGCCTTTTTGTATTGTGACCATAGTGTTTATTTTATAAGTTGAATGTATGGACGTTTTAAATCACTCTCAAAACAAAAAAGCATTTTGTAAAAAAATAATTGGCATTTACATATTTCATTTTGTGGTAAAGGAAGTACGGCTACAGTGATAATAAACAATGATGTTATTAATATTATATTATTCATTGTTTTTAATTTATTTCATATTGCCTTTAGTCCTGTAAATGCATTGCTGAGCTGAAATGAGATCCCTGATGATTACATGCCAATATGCCTTCTTTCTTTCAATACCTAAAATATGCAAGCAATCTTATTATCAATGCACAGAATGCAATTATGCCTTCAAACTTTATTGAGAGTGTACTGTTGTAATATGATTTCCGCAGGGAAATTTCATTGCATGAGGAATTTACATTTAAGGGCATTTTAATAACTTCACAGGATATATTTCTTGGCACGGTAAAACTTTGTTAGATGAAGCTACCGTAGGTTAATTTACTGAAAAATGTTGTTCAATTTGTGGAAAGCAAAACATTAACTGTGAAAGGTTATATTGGAAAAATGCAAATGATAAAATCAGTTATGCCAGAGGAAAACATGCATTGGTTTAGCGCATGCACTCGTCCTGTAACACAAGTGAGTCTGAAAGCTTCTGATGTTAGTTTCTTAAAGAGCTTAGAGGAATATTAATATCCCCCAGCATTTATATTTACTTAGTTGAGAGGCTAGAATCAGTGATTTGGGTACTTTAATTAGACACTGGAGTCCACCTATCAAATCTACCATTCGACTCGTGAGAAGTCCTAAGGCAAGGATGTGTGACACATTATTGTATAGAAATCATGTATGATTGTCTGTGCATTTTCAGAAATGAAAGGTTTGTTCCTCCAAATTTTAGGTTCATTAATGTATTTGTGTGAAATTGTTATATTCAGCAGGTGTTATTAACATATTCCAAATAAGCCAAGTGATCGCATATCATTCGAAAACAATAAGTTATCATTTAAATTGGATAACGAATAAAAAGCTATCATAGAATTTGGAGGCTGCAAAATGACAACACATAACCACTGGGATGGTGGAAAACAGTATGAGTACAGGATCAAACGCCTACACTTCCCCACAATACTACTAAATCAGCATTCATTCCAATCATAAAGGTGAGACAGGAATACCCCAAAATGATTTCCTTCTCCTCTTGCGGTTGCATGGGGTAAGGGCAGGGCTTTTCTGTTCAGGAGGGGGTTGAACTAGTAAAGAAGCATGAAAACACCCATAATAATATCATATCAAAATAAAAGAATGTCCAACCTGCCGGAATACTGTCATGAGGTCAAAGCTACACAGGTACTTGGCAATGCCCAACTTGCCAATGAGTTAATCTGCATGATGCATGGGCTATGAATGCACACAACTGAACTTTCTGCAGTCCACACAAAATGGAACTGCAGTTGCCCCATTGCTGGAATCTTTTTTTAGGGCCCATCACCACAGGGCTAGCCCATGGGCTATGGGATTGCTTAATCCTGGACACGTCCTCCTTAATTGTCTCCCTCACCTTGTCAGACATCTGGTGAAGTCTATTCTGGTGCCAATATCATGGACACACCAGTATGTGCTATCTGGAGCCAGTAGAACAACCCTGAAAACTGTCCGAGACACTGGCAGTCTTATGGTTGCTGTCCTGTTAGATCTGAAGCGATGTGACCTGCTCTATAGAACTGTCCATGGCTTTTGTGTATAGCAGGTATAGTGCAGGTATGGTGCATCAGTCTCCTCTTCAGTATCAAAATCTGTCACCAGAGCCAACACCAAGCCAAACAAACTGTAGAGTGGTTTTGACTGGTTTACATAACATACCCTGTGCATCTGCCTGGGAACCTTGAATTAATGAGGTACTTTACCTCACTGATAATTTTCAAACCTAGGTGGGGATTAGTCTACGTATCCTACAGTGCACAGGATTTGACAGGTTACTCTACTCAGACCAGCCGTCCAGGAGTGTATTCTGCCACCAGCCTGGCACTGCCAGTTTTTAATCAATTTCTGTCTGGCCCAGACTCCTTTTTAGACTGTTGCCTGTACGGGACTATTCAGGATCATTACAAAAGCAAATAATCCACTATGTCATGGGAAGGATTATGGGGGTTACCCTCCTATTCTTCCCTCGCCAGACTCAGAGAACCCTAACTGGATGGCCAAACAGAATCTCAAAGCTCAAAGGAACTGAGCCCTTCTCAGTTCTGAGGCATCCCATATAGGCAAACAGTGGGCATGGTTGGAAAAGTTCCACTTTATCTCTGGGTGCTTTTCCAAGACACCTATCATGCTGTTCTTGGTCGTGATTAATTTTTTCCTCAAGCCCATTGGTTGGGTATGGACAGCTGTGGAGAACATGCCACCCTGTGGATTAGTTCTTTCTTGAATAACTGTTGGTCTAGATTGTTTTGCAAAGAAGCAGAGGCTGAACCATCAAGCCTTGATTATGGGGTACGACACAGGGGGTGTTTATCCCCCACCCTTATTAATATTTTCACTATCCCCTTCTTTGCTCTCCTGGCAGAAAACAAAATTGGCTTCATGTACTATACGGATGACACGCAGTGTGTCATACCATTGACTGGCAATCAAACATACGATGAAGAGTCCATTAATAAAATACATAATCATATCTAAACTTGGATGCTAAGTAATGGCCTGGCCCTAAATAAAGAAAAAAACAATTCATGATGATAAGCACAGAAGCCAAACTAAGGAAGATGGGCAAGGAATATTCCAGTTTTATTATAGCAGGATGTGATATTGAAATCAAAGATAAAGTGAAGATGTTGAGAGTCTATTTGGATAAGAACTTGAATATGCGGGCCCATGTGGGCAGTCTAATCTCCTCGTTCGCTTATCACATGAAATTGCTTGCACAGATTTGCCCATTTATTTCCCAAATCAGTTTTTAAACCTTAGCCGGAGTCATTATAGGGTTAGAAATTGACCATTGCAGTAGTCTGCGTTTGGGCATCGCAGAGACAGACAGAGCCAGATTGCAAACAGTGACGATGGGACTTAGGAAGAGGGACCATATGTCTGAAGCCAGATGCAGTCTGCATTGGCTTCCATTTGAGGACAGAATTTAATTTTGCATTCTCCTGATCACACACAAATGCCTGACT
Organism: Ambystoma mexicanum; assembly: GCF_040938575.1. Taxonomy (NCBI): domain Eukaryota; kingdom Metazoa; phylum Chordata; class Amphibia; order Caudata; family Ambystomatidae; genus Ambystoma; species Ambystoma mexicanum. The sequence goes on from NC_090923.1 coordinate 399,011,183, forward strand.
GGGGTTAGTCCCACATACCTGAGTGAAGTGATGGTCAATAATGATTGTAACAAGACCCTCAAATCTAACACTTTGAAATAGCTGAAGATACCTGCATGTAAGGTTATACAGTTGCAGAAATGTGCCTTCTTACTTGCCAAGTGAGCTTGGAATTCCATTCTGCCCGGTCTCAGGGCAATCCGTGTTACTTCATTGCTTAGAAAGAAACTAAAGACCTGGCTGTTTACATGACGCTGATGGGAGTGTTCTCGCCTCATACAGCGTTGTTTATTTTTCTGCTTCTGGTAGCCCATCTGTGTTATTTCATATTACATGTTACATATTGTCTGCGCCCGTAAGCCTCCAAGGCATTTGGTGCGCTACATAAGTATTGTAAATGAAAGTAAAGTATTGTGCACTATTGTAAAAGCAAGCACGAGAAAGTTAAAGAGACAGCAGGCAACGCAGTAAAAGCAGAAAAAACCCACCCAGCGTGAGTAGCCTACAGTAGCAATGGTAACACAGCAAGGAGAATACACACAGGTTCCATGTAATCAATAATGGGGGACAGTGCAGATAAACAATAACTTGCATTTACAAACACACACCAGCCTGGGTTTTCATATACGGGAGGAACACACAATTACATGGGACAGTACCAGACAGGAAGAGAATATTATCCAAGGGGAAGGGGATTTGGGTACAGGAGTATGGGGACAGGGGTCACAATGGGAAGGATCTAGTTTTTCTGGCATTAAGGCAAGATCATTGGTAGTGCACCATTCCTGAATAGCAGAGAGGCATTCAGGTATGAGCAAGGAAGAGGAAGACCAAGAGGAGAGTAGTTTGAAGGAAAGCTGCGTGACATCTGCATAACACTGGAAGCCAGGAGCAAAGGTGGAGATCAAATGGGCTAGAGGCAGGGGTGTCAGTTCATCAAAATGCCAGGGTTAGCGGAAGATTGCTCAGTTGCTGGAGTTGTCCGTGGCAGACCTCTCAATGCCCCCACACAGTGAGCTATCTGCCCGCCATCTTGTCTCCTGTGGTGATTGAAGACATTGCTGCACACCTTCAACCCTTTAATCTCCCGCTGCAGAGCTCCTACTCTGCCTATGTACAGGCGCCATGCTCTCTCACTGGCACTGGTCCAGCTCTCCGCACTGCCTCCCTCTCACTGTGCCTCGCTGACTCCTACAGGCCTCCATGTGCAGGCCTCATCACCGACTTCCTGCCCCTTCCTGTGGTGAGTCTGCCACTGCAGCCTGCTTCATGATGCTGGTCTCAAACGCTCTGTGTGCATCCGATTTGACTACCGTGACCACAACCTCACCGGCGTTCCAACCCTTCGGACGCTGACACCGCCATTTTGTTTCTAGTCGGTGCCGTCCCCTGGGTTTCACTTCTCCACACTAAAAGCACTTGCTTCACCAAAAAGGGTACTCTTTTGCCACTCAATGTTAGACAGATTATGCAAGTGAAATAATCCAGTACCCACACCGTTAGCTACTCAATAGGCCAGGATATTTCAGGATCTCAGCACTGGCACGTCATCACTACATGGCTGCTTGCCTCATGCGAGAAATGTAGTAACATGTTTGTACAGAAATACATTGTTGAGGTATGGTGTATGAGGAAGATAGATGAAGATAATTGAAAATCATTTGATTTGAGTAATGCTATAAGGACAGTGAAAGATAATAATGAATTCATGAAATGTTGATAGCAAAGGGAAAGAGTGGTGTAGGAATGAAGATGTAGATTTATGTTCAGTACTTGGATGAGGAAGAAGTTTGTTGTGGGAGTAACATGAGGCAGAGAGATGTATTTATGATACGTATGGTGGGAAAGCTTGGTAGAGTGAGAGGTGATAGAACTGTGTGTTGGGTAAATGTTAGATTGCAATTGGGAAGTGTTGTGTAGACTAAATATGTGTACATGATGGGGAATGGGTGATAACGTGTTTGTAGTGGGATGTGTTGCACAGTGGTGGTGTTAGTGAGTAAGGGAGTGGTGGTGTTATTTAAGAAAGAATGTTGTGTTGTGATGGAAAACAGTGTGATTTCTGTGATGGCATGAGTTATTGTACAGGTATGAGGGTTGTGTGGGTGTAATTGTTGAGGGATGAAGAAGAAGAATGAAGAGGAACACAGAGTCTCAAAAGAGGTATTGGTAAAGGCAGCAGTCTGTAGTCCAATGAAGTAGTGTCGGCTTATGGGTACATGAGCAACATGAACATTTTAACATGTTTAACAAAGGAAAATGGACTAGCCAAACACTCTGATAGCACTATTAACTGCCACTTGATGTGAGCTGGTGTATAATGCTGCAAGTACATGACCATATGATATCAGTGACTAGAAAATAGCATACTTTTGTACATAAGCCAAATCTGCTGCCTTCACCAATGGCTCTTATTAACAACACTTCATTACAGTTAACAATCTCACTTTTTGAAGGCAGGCATTTTTACAGCACCAATTAAAACATTAACTCTCCAAAACAGATCTAAAAATACACTAACAGTCACTAAACAAGAATCCTTGATGGTAATACTTGATTAAAGCAAACTAAACAACTTAAAAAGAGGGATTAGTAAAGCAAGCAGACTGTAGTCTAATGCAATAGCTTCGACTTGTAGGTACATTAGCAGTCTATTGCCTAGAAAATAGCATAACCTTATAAATAGGCTCATACTGCTGTCCTCACCAATACCTCTTTTTAACAGCAGTTCCCTAAAAAACACAAAGAGTCCTAACATAAAATGCACTTTTTTTTGGCTTCTGCATACGTTTTAACCGTTTGCCAGACACTGCTATTAGAAGACTAGGTACTAACAGCATTTTGCACCTGCTATTAATAATGGGTAGTTACTACCACTATGGATGTGCCTGAAAGGGGACTCTTCCATGCCTACACAAAAGCACAAGCTGGTCGAATTGCTTGGCTAAAAGCTTGTTTAAATTAGTAAATGGTGCTTCGGCGAAGTATGTTTTGCAGCAATATGCATTGTTTAAGCTTTATTAAAAAAGTGGTAAAAAATACTTTTGCAGAATACCTGTAGTATCTGTTTTTAGATGTAGATTGGGGAATGTAGATGAAGAATCCGAAAATAAAACTCTACAAAAGGTTGCTCTGTACTTTGTGATCGAGGAGGCTCTGAATCGCAGGACAAATGCACCCTCAAAGTTGAAAAGTACATCTGAAATGTTGAATGAGGTGACAGGGTTGCATGTCTAATTTGCGCATGTGTCTGGTGAATGGATGGGTTACTGTTTGAATGTAGCCAATCTGGGGGTGTTACAGAGATAAAGGTAAAAAGTGTAGAAGGGATGATATTATATGATATTTTATTTGTATCGCGCTCGTACACAGGTGTTCCAGAGCGCGACAAAGCAAGGGAGGGGAACAGGGGAGAACAAAACAACTATCTTACTAGACCCAGTGACATTGAGAACGTGCAAGTGCATGGGAAAGGGAAAGGGGAAAAGTGCATGGAGGGGGGAGAGTGGAAAGTGCGGAGCAGAGGATAGACAGATAAATAATAATAAATACAAAATGAAATAAATAATGGAGCAATGTACAGGGGTAGTGCAGCCAGCACGTGGCAAGTGCTGTGTTTACAGCAGCAGAACTGGGTAAATCTGATAAGCGCATATAAAGAAGAAAGTGTGGGTGTGGGGGACTGTAGGGGTACAGATACAGTCCCCAGTGCAAGAGGTGGCCAGGAGGCAGTGCAGAAGTGTGGCAGTGTGAGCGGATACCTGGGCCAAGGGGACAGAGGTTGGCCAGGTGCACAGTGCCAAAAGAGAGCAGATCAGCAAGGGAGAAGGGGAGCAAAGGCAGATGCAAAGAGGAAGGTCTTGAGGTGCTTCCAGAACCAGAGATGGTTCTCCTCAAGTTTTAAGAGTGGCAGGGAGGCTGTACCAGAGGGAGGCGCCGGCCGAAGACAGAGCTGTAACCCCAGCTCGTTTCATTGAGAAACGACTGACCCTGAGGGAGTTATAGGTAGAGGAGAGAAGAGCTTGAGAGGGGAGGTATATGCGGAGGGATAGCTGAAGGTATTTTGAACCCAGGCCCCAGAAAGCCTTGTGGACAATTCAGAGGGTTTTAAATGTAATCCTTGCATCCACTGGGAGCCAATGGAGAGATTTCTGAGCTGGAGAGATACGATCCCAGGGCTTGAGGCCAAGGACAAGTCTCGCAGTACTGTTATGGATTAGTTGCAGAGAGTGAAGAGTAGAGGTGGGTAGATTTAGAAGGAGGCTGTTACAATAGTCCAACCTAGAGAGAACCAGAGCTTGGGAGACAGTGAGATTCTGGGGGAAGGAGAGAAAAGGAAGAGTACCTCTGAGGAGGTGTAGTAGGAAGTTTGACTTTTTAGAGACCTCAGAGATGTGGGCGGAGAAGGAAAGTGTAGAGTCAAAGATGACCCTGAGGTTTTTAGCCACATAGGTGGGGACAGGAGGAGGGCCAAGTGAGGCCGGTCAGAGAGAGAGGCAAAAGGATGGAGAAGAGTTGCCAATGAGGAGGCTCTCCGTCTTGCTGGCATTCAGACAGAGATCATTGGGACACACCAATCTTGAATGGCAGTTAGGCAATCAGAGATGAGGGAAGGAGAGGAGGTGGCTAAGGGCAGCCTGAAAATTAGTTGAGTGTCGTCAGCTTAGCACTGGAAATTTGAGCATAGAATGGCAATGCAGTGGGTGACAGTTGTCAGGTATTGACCTGTGTTTTAACATCCAATGATGTCTGCGACTGTTCGTGAACGTATCACACTTACCAGCCAGACACTTTCATCATGCCCTGCATGTTATGAGTACTATGAAGGCCACAGACCCTGCAGATGTCTGCAGACATCGGGAGGCTCAACCAATCAGGTGTTCTCTTTGTGGAGGAGGAGTTCAACTGCAGAGGAGGGCAGTGTAGGGAGTGTTAACATTTCTTGCTTGAATTGTTGATGGACACAAACAAAAAGATTGTTTGGATCTATGTATATTTGTAGATTCATTTGGTGAAGATATATGCAAGCAGCTTAGCATGGATTAGAAGAAGTGGAGTTGGTATGGCTTGCAGTTTGTAGAATGAAATGGAGTGAATTATTACCAATGTTTGAAAATATGCTGTACTTGAAACATCCAGAATTGATTATTGTACGTTGTGGAGGCTCTAGTTAAGGATTTGTAACTGGAATATCTTTGCAGTCTGCCATGAGACATATTTTCCACACTCAAAGTTGATTTTTTCACTAATTATTGAACGGCAAATGTAAAGAGATCAACTTTCTATTGTCCACAAATTGAAAAAGCAAGGCGGAAAGTCAATAAAGTTTTATGTGCATTTTTAGAAGATGTAGGAAAAGCATATTTTCACAATGAGAATTTACGACATGATGGCGTCAACATTTTTTGAAAAAGATGGAGTAATAGTATCATTCTAATATCATCTTTCTAGTATTCTGAAACAGTTTTTGTAAAAGTAATTAAAAAGAAAGAAGAAGTGTATGTATTTAAACATTTGGGGTAGTAAACACAGTACATATACATATTAACAAAAATGGCTCTTTTAAGAGCAAACATATAGTAAGAAAAGAAGCAGCAAATTGAAGTTAAAATCTCCTTTTTTCACTGTGTAGTCCACAGACATATTCTCCCCCTGCAGACTTCAATGGGGCTGAAAAGTAGAGGAGGTCGGGTGTGTTGGGTGGTGTAATGTGAACGGGAAGTGAAGATGCCTTTAGTATGACTGAAAAACTTCCCAATCATGGTACATGTTATGTTTAATATTTTGCATGGCAGAGAAAAGGGTATGGGAACTACTTTAAGCATACATTTCAAGAAGATGGCGTCTACAAGATTAAGACAATTATTTTCTGTCTATTTTGAAACTTTGAGAGGCACCAACCACCATCAGGAAGGGACAGATGGACAAGGGAAGATGTAGGTCTTGCTTTTAAAAACTAACCTAGAGGTCAAGGCTTTTTGTGTGCCTTTATAGCCACCTCAAAGACGCTTCTGAATTGATCCCCCCTACAGAAAAGTGCATCACAGTGCACACAGATCATTTTTGACTGTGAAAGATATGGGTCACCAGCTCATGTATGGGCTGTGAGGCAGCTGGGGGAATCCTCTGACCCACTGAGGTGGAATGAGTGGCGGCAGAAGTTGTTGATGGGGGTGTAGTAAAGGAGGTAATGCTACAGCATGAGTATGGAAACCACCTTCCTCAGGGCAGTCGGGTGGAACATCTGGGTGTGGCGGTGCATAGAGGTAGTGCCCAAAGCGGTACTGGCCACTATGGTAGTGAAATAGAGTGACTCCACACTCCATGCAGCTCACACGAGCAGCCTGAGCTTTTGGCACTCCACCTACGGTGGTGAAAAACCTCCACACCGAGGACTACTTTTGACCACCTGAGGTAGTAGGTACCACCTTTACTACATCCTAAACTTCCTCTTCCTCCTACATTTCATCTGCTGCAGCGCTCCTGTTCCCCTGCAGAGGTCTTTCAGGTGGTGATGGTCCCTGAGGAGGGATGGCCATAACAGATGCCATTTTGCAACAGTTCCCAAAACAGAAGATCATGTGAGTATCCGAGAATAACTAAATAAATGGGTGGCTCCTATAAGAGGATCAGTCTTCAGTCGATCCTCCTGTCTGTGGACTTCAGACTCCAGAAAAGGCTTTGAAAAGTTATATAAAGTGCTGAGTACTAAGAATCCTACTATCAGTTGTGGAAGGGTGAAGTTTCAATATCAAAAGTAGCTAGAGTGTCAAAAAATGTAATTTGAAGATTTTGGTGAAGCACATCAACCACAGACACGACTTTATGCTGCACAGGCGCAGTCATATGATGACGATTGTGAGAGCTCCAAAGACGTCAATGCATTGCGATCCTCAGAGATGAAAAAAGCGTGTAAAAAGTTGTAAAATCTTCAGAGAAACACTAAGAATGGTAGTTGCAGTTGTGGAAGTCCAACGATTCAATTTCAAAGTTGATATAGTGGCTGAAAATTGAATTTCAAGATGTTCATGAAGCTCGGATATCAATCATGGACACATCATTATGTCGAATGGGCACAGACCCAAGATGACATTTGCGAGTGTTTGCGACCACATCACAATGTTTTCAAACTATTACTCACCCCTGTGACATCATGCATATGAGATGCAGCGTTCACAACGGAGCACTGACATTCGTGATCTACGTAGGGATGCTTTATTCAGTTATGGGCATGTCTATTGGCAACCAATGTTTCTTTCGCATGGTGTGACATCACATTGGCCCCGTAGTGAGACTGCGACCAAGCACCGAAGTTCACAAAATAATTAAAATTGCTGGATTGGCATGGCAAACTTGGCAGTGCATTCAAAAACATCAGACACCCTTGTGAGATCACCATAATGAGATTGTGTGGACACAAACATCTATACAGTCTGCTGACTTCAAATTTGTGTTTCGAAAAAAGAAATCAACATGTTTCCATGATATTTACATTCAGGTACTTTCAGATATGGGTGGTTCACAGCTGGTAAAAAAAGGAAGGGGAATTTGAGGGTGGTATATCATCAAGATTGGGTGAATTAGGGATACAAATCTCACCATTCATATTTTAAGGAAATGATTGGGGTGATTGATAGGGGAAAGGCTCACAGGTGTAGGTAGGGCAGTGAAAATCAATATTTCATATAACATGATTTTTAACATATGTGGACAGGTTCAGAATTTACTTTACTTTACTTTACTTTAATACATTTGTATAGCGCGTCCATGAACCCGAGGGCGTGAGGGCACTAAAAGACATAACAAACAAAAAACACACAGCCTATTCATACAGCAAGGCAATCAGATAGTATGTCAGGGGCATCGGGGTTGACTAATGGAACAAGTAGGTCTTTAATCGTTTCTTAAACAATTCTAAGGAGTCCATGGATCTCAACTCCAGCGGAAGAGCATTCCAAGCTCTGGGTCCATTGGCAAAGAAAGCTGAGTTGGCTACTCTAACAGTGTGGCACTTTGGTTCAGACAGGAGGTGTAGATTATTTGACCTCAATGATCTTGAATTAGTTCTTGTGGATAGTAGCTGCTGTAAATATCCTGGCATATACCCAGCTCTGCACTTATGTACAATGGTCTGAGTGCGGAATAAAAATCTAGTGGTCACAGGTAGCCAGTGGAGCTCACGTCTCACTGGTGTGACATGGTCTCTATATTTAAGTTTCATAACGGCTCTAATAGCCCCATTTTGACAAATTTGAAGCCTAGTACAATCAGCCTTATTAATACCCATAAGAAGGCTAGAGCAATAGTCTATTTTTGAGCCTATAATAGTATGCACATGACGAAACAAGACTACTAACATGTTGTTTCATGGTCATGTGTTGATCGAAGGTCACTCCCAGGGTTTTCACTTTTTTTAGTGGTTTGATGGATTCTCCTCCCAGTTGGAAATTATCATACAATGGGCCAAGTTTAGTGATAGTATGTGGGGATCCAATTACCACCAGTTCGGTTTTTGATTTATTCAAGGCTAATTTATTATGAACCATCCAGGTCTCAATTATAGAAAAGACTCTATAGATGGCCAATTCATCCTGAGAGTGAGAGCCAGAGAGCGGGATGACACATTGAGTGTCATCCGCGTAGTTGGTAAATATAATATTCTCGTGGTCGAGCATTGCAAACAGAGGGGCCGTAAAAATATTGTAGAAGCAGGGAGAAGTACAAGCACCCTGAGGGACACCACAAGATGTGATAATAGACTCCGATTTTCTAGATTGGAGGAGATCCTTTTTTCTACATTTTCTGGAGTGTCAGATGTAGGATCAGTAATGGTGTTAAGAATTGATTCAACCTTACTCATCGTAATGTTCTTTAGATTTCGATACAGAGCTTTAGAGTGATTCTGACATTTGAATTTGATAGGAAAGTCTATCAGAATGTCAAAATTCATAAAGTAGTGATCCGACCAGGGACATGGTGAGAGTATAATGTTATTGACATTAGTTTCATGACTTGTTACCCAGTCTAGAGTATGGGCCAAACTATGTGTGGGCTCTTGAATCCATTGTTTGATTTGTTAATTGAGTCATTTGTACACATAATTTGTTCTTTTGATTTTCAATGTTTGTTTTCTTACTGGTTTTCACTTTCTGTTCCTGATGATTATTTTCGTGTTGGTCGTGTTCTTTTACATTACAAGTTATACAAAATATGTAATATATACATTTGGATAATGTATATATACTCTTTACAATTAAATTTTTAAAAAAATATATAAATGTATTCGCCGTTGCTACATTGTTCATCACTGATATCTTCTTTTGGGAAGTACAGCTCAAGCCATTCAAGTGTGATTGCAATTTCTATGAAAATATATGATGTTTACTTGTAGTTATGAAAAAGGTTTTACACAGTTATGACATTTGTATAGTGAGTGTTTATGATAAAAGATATGGTTCTGCTTACTTACTTTCTTAGTTCTGAGGGATTGTTTACAAAGGGTTTACAAGGTTATGCTTAATATGTGGTATAATCCATAATATTGAGTGGGGATTTAAAAATTAGTTTTTACATTTTAAAAGGTCTACTTTTATATGGATGTATATTTTGGTTGTATTCATTGTTTGTAGTGTTGCTGTGTGTATCATATTGTATACTCTGCTGTGGTTTTGGGTTACATTAATGCCACCTTGTCCCAAGTACGTCGGCAGAATACTTATTCTGGTTATGGACACAAGAGCTATTAAGTAACAGGCGAGAATGATGTATAAGAGTACAGTTTGTAATGAGAAATTAGAATGTTACAGGAAATTAGGGTACACTGGTAAAAACCCATGAAATTTAGTGACAAATATTTGTTAAAGGGATGTTATGGTTAAGTTACACTCATAAAAACCTATTAAATTCTGTGAAAAAACTTCAGTTAAAGGGACATTGTGGTTGCAAGGTAAAATCAAAAAACCAAAGAAATTCAGCAGTTATGGTAGACTATGCAACCATAGCTAGTTCCACCACCATGCCCTGTTAAGACTAACACCCTGGACATCAAAGATGACATCTATGATGTCATCTGTGATATCATCATTGTGGTTATACGCGGCGCAGAGGCGACACATAGTTATAGTGGGATATGCTCAAAAATTGATTGCTGAATTTCAGGGGTTTTGTTGTGTTAATTCTGATGAATTTAACTCTCTCTTAACCATGTTTTCTTCCACCGAATTTCAAGGGATTTGGTATACTGTATTGTTTTTGGGACCCACTAGCCATGGTCATCAGCCATCGCAATTGCCCATGGCCTTTGGCTGTGACACTGTACATGTTGAACCACTAGGTTTTTTTAGGGCTGCCTAGCTATGTCCTGTGGTCACAGCCTTTGGCTGTGGTGTTTGTTCATGTTGTACTAAAAGGTTTCTTTGGGGCAAACTAGAATAAAATCTTTTTGAAGCTTAACAACTTTTTTATTTTGTAACAAATCTTTACAAAGCTTTGCTGTATGGGGGGCCTACAGACATTTAATCACTTTCGAGATTTCGACCAAATCCCTTACTCAAATCAAAAGTTATTAACAATAGAATTTTATGTGTCTTCAACTCACCTTAACTATAGGGCGGCGACTACTGCCCTGTAAATGAATATATATATTTGCTGGACTGATTCTTAAACAGTCAATGAAGAACACTCCCCAACATGGAAACAAATCCTCCGGAAACTATTAGTGCAATATTTTCTTTATTTAAATAATGATGTGCAGCATCAGAGCCAGCAGAAAAAGCCAAACAGAATGTAGCTATCCCATATTGTATGGCCCGAACTCAGAAGCGTTACATATATTACAAGGCATGCAGTAGCAGCCCTGTAGTTAAGCTTACATTGCTCAACTCATAGGAAGAACACTTTCTGTGCGGGTTACAACTTTGCTCCCCCTCGACGTATCTTTACCAGACTTTGCAAAAAAAGTATATGGCCCCCTCTGAATTTTCTTGACAAGTTTGTTGAGGTTTCATCAAGGGGGAGCAAATTTGTAGGGGGGTCCCAACATTTTTTTTTTCCATAGCTGCAATAAAAAAAAATCTACACATATCTACAGGCCGAACTGCTGGACGGATTTTCACCAAATTTGCAGCAGGAGTGGCTGCTTGGTCCGGAAAGCATGCTTCTGTAAATTTGGTGTAAATCAGTCCAGTAGTTATTTTTTAAATGGTTCTAAGGTAGGTTAAAAAAATAGTGATGTCTGGGTTTGGTCAGCAGACTCACTTCCCTGTTTGAAGACATTGGGCACACCCGCTGATTGGATGGTGAAAAGCATGAAAAGCTTCAGATTTTTGGAAACACCCAGCATGTTGGATTCGCGGAAATCCGTCGGTGCCCCAGTCATCGCGGTAAAAACCAGTTTAAAAACACAACATTGCTCTTGTTAAACTCATCAAACATCTCTGGGGATGTGGGGGTGATGAGGAGAAGATGGGATATGGGCGTAAGAAGCCAAAAAAGCGTTGGTGTTTTTCAACCCGAAGTTCGCAAACAGTCCTGTGATGTTCGTGAACACTTCAAATCTGTGGGGACATCTATACCTTTTTCTGCATTACTGGATTGGTAAAAAGCACTTTTTGGATGGCTTATAACTTTTGCCCCACTCAATGAAACTGCATGAAATGTTGGCATTTTATTATAGACCTGATACTGAACGGTTTTGGGAAATGTGGAGCTGTGTTGTCAAGAGGGAACAAAATTAGAGGGGGGGTTCCAAAATATTGTAAAGGCTTATAAATGTGGTGTCATTTGATGAATCTGCACAAAGGTTAGTATAACAATTTTACATCTAGATATAAATGTGTTTGCATAGTTTGGTGGGATTCTGTCAAGAGGGCACAGAATTAGAGGGGGCTCCCAAAATGTTGTAAAGGCTTATAAATGTGGTGCCATTTAACAAATCCACAAACATATTTGCAAGAATATTTTAGATCTAGATATACATGTATTTGTAAAGTTTGGTGGGATTTTGTAAAGAGAGGGCTAAATTCGATAGGAGGGGTCTTAACATTTTTAGATGGCTTATAACTTTGTTTCCATTTGACAAATATGGACAAAAGTATTCAGAAAGATTATAGACCCAACCTTAAATGTTTGTGTAAAGTGTGAATGGATTTTTTTCAAGTGGCGGCTAATTTATATGACTATTGTATGTACATACCTTTTGACACGTTTGTAAAAAAAAAAAAAGGTGGATTTCCAGCAAACCCGTGTAAGGAGCATTGGCAAGGACCTGAAAGCATGGATTTGCAAATGTGCCTGTGTTTTTTTTTGACAAGTGTCATAATGTAGGTACAAAACATAGTGATATACCTTTGGAGACTGAGGTATCATCAGGGGACATGGGTAGTGGCCAAGCTGTCTGGGTCATGGCATAAAGTCATGACCTGGACAATCTGGCCTGGCCATGACCACAAGGGACGACAAATGGGGTTAAAGTGGCCATGTCTACCTGTGACCGGCATTATGGTAAAGTTATTCGAAAGTGCAATAGGATTGAAAGGGAAAAAACATTTGCTTGTGGTAATATGGTCATATGGTTCTCTCTTTGCCTTCTGCAGGCTGCCATGGAAAGGAAAGAGGGGCTCTGTTACCGAGCCCTGCCCTCCCTTTCCATGGTGTCCATCTTGGAAAAGGATTTTCCTTCCTACACCGGAACGCCAGAGGCGCCCGGGTGTAGGAAGAAAAATCCTTTTTTTTTTAGCACCCTGGGTTCCCGCCTTGGGATCCCGAGTTGCTAATGGCTTTCATCCCCCATTGCAGGGGCTGGAATGGAGGATAAGGATCCGGAGCCCTCGTTATCTGTCCTCGCTTGGCTTGGACTGATAACTTCGGCTGCCGGGACATTATCCTTGGAACGGGGGATGAATGCCACATTATTACCATTAGCATAACACAAAATGCTAATGGAAATGTTGGAAAATCGTATTTAGTCTATGTACTTTACTGAGAAATGTAAAGTAGATGGAGTCTATAAGATTTGTTTTTGTAGTTCTAGGCAGGTGGACAGGGCAAGATGTTGCGCATATGTTACTCCTAAGGTAGGAGGCAGTGTTTCTCATGCTCCTTGATAACAGCTCCAAAAGCACTTTGAAATTGCTTCCCCCTGAAGAGTGGTTTGTTGTAGTATATGCATAGCACTGTAGCCTTCTAAATATATGGATCAACAGCCTCTTTTATCGATTTCAAGGTAGCTGGTTGGATTTTGTGTCCCACAGAAGTATTGGTTGAGTAAGATGAGGTAGAGGAAGGCGGCCTACTACTTGTTAAGAAAGGAACAACCTTTCTGAGAGCATTGCAGTCCCTTTGGAGTACTGTCCAGGTAGTCCATGACTGACTACAAAGTTGCACTCAGTGCATTTGACTTTGGTAGCTTTAACCTTTGGTACATTCCCAGCAGTGGTAAAGAACTACCCCACCCAGGATTATCTCTGGGTGCTAGAGGCAGGCACTTCCTCTAGCTCATCTTCTTGGTCCTCTTCATTGTCTTTAGAAGTACTGCCCGTTTTTGTTCTGTGGGTCCTCCAGCTAGTGGTGCTGGTGGCATTTGGGGAGGAGGGATGGCAATAAATGATAGGTTATTTATAACGCACTTAATACCCAGAGTTTTCTAAGCGCGGACCCGGGGATCTAACCTGTGTGGCTCTGTGCCGTCTTGCTTCCAAGGTGAGCATATTGCCACTGAGCTATCCTCCCGAGACTGCTAAGATAAATAGCCGTTTTGCTAATATTCTTCCAAGTATGTGCTTTGTACGAGATTGTTAATGGATAATGAGTAAGAATAGGTGTGGAGCTGTGCAAGGGTAACGTTTGAACTTGAAAGTTCCTAGATCAGTAGAAATGCAGTTCTGAACTGTTCTCGAAGCATGAACATGATTGCGAAGTGCAGACGCTTTGTTTGTCTCTCTACAGGGGCAGCAAAATTTCATGCGTTCTTATATGCATTTTGAATTATACGGAATCAGGTAGGATGAGCTTATACACCAGATTTAAATATTCAGGGAGCATAGACTCCAATGCATGTAAACTAAAATACACTTTTTGTTTTGTCTTTTTTTCACTATGGGACGAATCGATTGTAACAACAATGAATGGCATTTGCTGCATAATATATTATTTTTGACCAGGTTTATTTTGTATATTTTGTACATATTGTGCATCCTATTTAAACAGTGATACGCTTATTGAGCGAGATGTTGCCCATATACAGCCCTGATGAATGTTTTTCCAAAATGCTTTGGCATATGTATATCTATGGCAGCTTAAGATGATCGCTCAACTTTGTATACTGCAAATAAGCGTTACTTTGAGAACATAAAACAGGAATGTGAATAAAACATTTCTTGTTACACTTACATGGACTCAATACTTGTCTAAAAAGATTTAACACTGAAGAAAATCTGTTTTGAAATTCTTATTGAAGTTTTCATTTCCTCGGATTGGGGGCCAACTGAGAAGCGCCAGTTTTAATAAGGTGAAGCTACCTTATTTGTTTCGTATCAGAGTTTTAAGGTGAAACATTGTAAACTGGACATAAATGTTGCCATATGGGGGTAAGTATGATCAATCAGCAGCCCACCACTCTACTGCAGGAATTTCTGTTATTGGAAATGATTACTGTGAAGTTACCACAGGAATGAGGAATTAGAAAAAAATGTTTTTAACACCTCTAGTGCCTTCATCTGTTCTGGGCAGGGGTGAATGGGCCTTTGGTAACACATTATTGGTGTGACATGGCCATTGGCCTTGGCTGTTGGACGCAAAAGAAATATATTGGTATACAACACATACAGAGGGCACGGCTGAAGGTCATAGCTAGTGAGACCTGAAGAAACTATGCAACATGTTTGGCTGTTGCCACTGACCATCACTGTTAGGCCATGGCTAGTGAGCCTAAAATAAATCTATTGGTACAACATGTAGAGTGACCACGGCAGAAGGCCATGGCTAGTGGGCCCTTAGTAAACTGAATAGCAAAACCCTTGAAATTCACTGAAAAACCATTTCTTAAGAGAGAGTTAAGGTGATCAGATTTAAACCAACAAAAACCCTGAAAATTCAGAACTCGAATTTCAGTCAAGTCCACCTCAGAGAATAAAATGTGCTACACAACCAAACAGTGATAGGGGTAATGGCCAGGAGATGGCCAAGGAGGAAGAAAGCAATTGAGGGGGCTGGGGGGAACATGGAAAGCAGAGGGGGGCACTTGGTAAGTGCCTGTGAGGACAGGGAAGAGATTTGGCGTATTGAGCAGTATTGGAGGAATACCAGGGCAATCCAATGGGCACGGGTAGTTCAATGGAGATGTATGTGTAGGTTGTTGCCATAATCAGGGAAATATCAGGGGAATCCCGCAGGAATTGGGAGAGAGTGATCACATCTGCAGTAATCACATCTCCTAGGCAGAAGGTAATGGTCTATGACGTTTGGCATGGCTAGTTTGCCCCAAAGAAACCTTTTAGTGCAACATGAACAGATGCCACAGCCAAAGGCTGTGACCACAGGCCATGGCTAGTCAGCCCCAATAAAACCTATTGGTGCAACATGTAAAGTGGCCATGGCCAAAGGCCTTTGCTAGTGGGCCCCAAAGAAACCAAAACATGTACAGTGGCCACGGCTGAAGGCCATGGCTATTGAACCCAATTAAAACTACTTCCCATTCATTTTCCCATAGACAAAAAAGGTACATTTTTTCCAAAGCGCACAACCCAAACCACTGGACGAATTTGGACCAGGTCCAAAACAACTTGGGCACAGAGCATTGACCCGCAATCCATGTATGGTTTGGGGTTATTCCGTGCCATAGTTATTTCAAAATTTGAAGAAAAATTACAGTTCTATCTCTCATGGTGCTTTGCAGGATCATGGTTTTCAAAAATGAAACGACCTCCATCTTGTTTTTCTCTCGATGCGAGAGATATTTGCATCAATAACAGTGGTTATGGCAAAATGAAACGCAGTAAACGAGTTTGCAACATTAAGCTTTCCGGAGCCTCGGCTATAGCCACGAATAGCTGACATCTCATAGCAAACGGCATCATAAAAGCAATGTGTGTTGTGGGGGGAAAAGGAAAGGGCAGGGGAGGTGAGGTGAGGAGGCCATCTGGGGAGTGGTGGGACCTGGCACAGATGAGGAGGGCACATGGTGAGGTGCAGGGGGGAATAAGAAAAAAAATTCTGGCTGTTTTGTGTATATATGCGGCTCTATCTGAGGCTACAAAGGACTACAGATAGCCAAGGGTATGAGTAGTTCGGTATCCCCGGCTCTATACTTGGGGTACTTTGTTTAGGTATAGTGACTTTGGGGGTGAACAAAGGCCATGGTCAGTGACCTTGTAGGTAATGGAGCGTCTTTTTTATTTTTGATGTGTGTTTTCAGACTTCTGAGCATGCAAAACCTTGGAGTAAGATCGAAGAAAATAGTTAAACAAAATTAATATATAAAGGAGCAGTTGTAGTCTAGTTTTAGATGCGCCACGCAATGTATTTTAGTTTGTGTATTCTCACTTATGGTATTATGTTGTGTGGGTTTGCAATGTTTGCCTATCTAGTGTCCTGTTATGTGTTTTTCTATGCATTCTTAGTTTTCAGGTACTTTACAAAAGTACATGAGTAGTGTTGTTCTGTACTGATCATTTAAGTTGGATTGTAGTATAAAACTTGAAGTCAGTCCCTTGTCAACTCACTTTTAGTAACCACGGTTATGATAAAAGTCAATGAACTGTAGCCGTGGTTATAATAAATGACTGTTTTGGTGTGCACTGAGTGTCGAACTTTAGAACTTTGAGAGTACTGTGTTGATGATAATGAAGGAACAATGCATTTCCTTCATCAGTTTCGGTGTGCTCCGTCAAGTCAATAGAAATTGGCCATGTAGAACTGTATGTTGTTGTTCGCAATCCAAAATTGGTTGTGGTCTGTCATGAATGCTGAAGCTGCTTTATTAACTTTTTTATGGGATTTCTCAATTGTACCATTAAATCATTGCCTCTACAATTAATCAATATAAAGTCTGGGTGCCCCCTACTTCTCAGTCTTAACAATTCTGTGGAAAAACCTGGAACTAACGCATTTCCCGCAATCCAAACCATTTAATTGTAAACTCTCTCAAACCTAGCTCCATGTTAATATTTATTTTCTCACAAAAAGCCAGAAGCCAAAACAGCCAACTGTCTCCAATCAGCGACACAGTTTTCAAACCAGCCATGATACCTGCAGTATTTCTCTGTTTCCAGAAAAATGTTTCCTAGTTTGAAGTTCTAGTAGCTTACACTTTCTAATTGGTTGATGGTGCTGCTGTTAATATTCATGGCTATCCAACAGCTGCCCAGCATGAAGCATTGTTATTCGCAGGTAGATCGTCACTGCCCCCGTTGCTGTCACAGCTATATACGAGCAAGTGACACGTCATGTGTTTCTGGATTTGTGGTAGCCTCGGCTATCCAAAATGTTGGGTGGTGTGGCATCCTACATGCATTGAGGGTTTTGGGGGATTGTAAGAGGCTAGGGGAGTGGTGGAGGACTATGAGGGGAGGAGGTAGGCTGGTAGGCATGTTGGGGACAGTTTCTGGAGTTTGGTGGAGTGGAAATGTAATTTTGAATTCGTAGTTTTTGCGAATAGCCACGGTTATCATGAAACGTCTAGGAGGGGCTCTTGTATAGCCGCGTCTATAAAAAGCATGTGCGTAGGCACGTCAATACTATTCTGCATTTCATTTGTTGTGGCTGTAACCATCTGTATTTTAAAATTGTGTTTATAAATATACATTTTCAGTGCAATAATCATAATTCTATGTGGATGATACGGTACAGAATTTTGTTTGTGTGTGTTTTTTCATGTACTGGGTTGTTCACTTATTTGATTGGAAGGTTTCAAGCCCAATTTAGTTTGATTTGGGACTTGCAGAAAAATGTGCATGTACCCGCGGCTACAAGTGAGCTTTTTAGCCGTGTTTAATATTTGCGGCTACTTTTGATGCTGATTAGTGTTTGTATGTGTTTTTGAGTTTCTAATTGGGTAGTGTTGATTTTTTTAATGTGTACTTCATTGTGATAGGATGCAGTGAAAATGTCAGCCATTTTATTAGTTTTCTTACAATATAGTCCTATTTTTGTGGTTTTGATTTTAGAAAGTATGACACTCCCCATTTTGTCTACTTTTCGCATTTTGACTGCAGAACTCTGCACAGTTCATGTTACCTGTGATAAAATGTGATTGGCATTAATCTGTTGTTAGTCATTGTTTTGTTGAAAGTTTGATTTGACAATATGTTGATAATTGGACTCAGTGTTTTTTTTTGTTTTTTACTGTATTTGTTAACAATGAAGGGGTGCTACTGTATACGAAGACAATGGGTGGGAATAATTATTGAAAGTTGTTATTAGGAAAGAAATTGAATTTTAGTGAGGTTCATGATATAAAATCATGAAATATGCTTGTTGTTTTCAAAATAAAAGATCTATCACACAGCAGTAGAAATGTGATGTTATATACAATGCTTTTGTAATAACTTATGGTGTGTGTAAAAGTGATTTTTGGGGTGCTACAAAAATGTGTTTGTTTTCAAATATTGTTTGCTGGTGTGGTGTGATATTTAGTGTGCCTATAGTCATAGGTTCTGACTACTGTGAGGGCTTTAATAAAGACTTTGGGGCAGTATCTGATGCAGGACGGCCCCCTTGGCTTTCGGCTTATTGCTATGCAAACTCCTATCATGTAAAAAAGAAAGGCAATGTGTTTTTCGGTGCAAATTGCCCCAATAAATGCAAATGCAGTATGTGTTAAGAAATGCTCTTTTAGTACACAAATTAGAGGCTGTAAAATATAGGGATGGTTTATTTGAAGTTTACATGTCCAACAGTTTTAAATAGGAAACATTTCTTTTGTTTTAATGTTCTTGTTGCTGTACTGGTATTTGCTACAGAAATACTGGCAGCTGTCAATGGCAGTTTACTGGGCACACACTGGTCTATCTGATGGTTCTGTAGGTATTTCAGATTGTCCTGGTGTATCTGCATGTTCTTTAGATATTTCCCATATTCCTAGTCTCTCTGCAGGTTCTTTAGGTATTTCCCTAAATAACCTGCAGAGAGCTGTCAATGGCAGTTTACTGGGCGCACACTCCCGGACAGTCCTTTGTTGTCCACGAACATCTTCGATGTTAGGGGGCATCTAGGCTTATTTGTGTACTACAGGGTTGGTGAAAATCAGTTTTTGGATGGCTTATAACTTTGGCACCACTCAATAAACGGCCTGACATTCTGGAATTTCATTCTAGACCTGATGAAAGTGTAGTGCTGTTTTGTCAAAAGGGAACACAATTAGAGGGGGGTCCCAACATTTTGTAAAGGCTTATCAATGTGGTGCCATTTGGCGAATCTACAGACAAGTTTTCAAAAAGATTTTAGATCTAGATGTAAATGTTTTTGAAAGTTTGGTGTGATTTTGTCAAGAGTGGGCACAATTAGAGGGGAGTCTCAACATTTTTAGGTGGCTCATAACTTAGTTACCTTTTGACGAATGTGGACACGTTTTCAGAAAGATTATAGACCTATGCTTGAATGTTTGTGAAAAGTCTGAATGGATTTTGTCAAGTGGGGGATAAGTTATATGACTATTCTATGTACGTACATTTTGACACTTTTGAAAAAATAAAACATGGGCGGATTTCCAGCAAAGTCATGTAGGGAGCATTGGCAAGAACCTGAAAGCATGGCTTTGCAAATGTGTTTTATTTGTGAAGTGTTATAATGTAGGCACAACACATAGTGACTGAGGTATAGCATGTGGCCATGGGCAGTAACCAGATTGTCCGGGTCATGGCATAAGGTCATGACCCGGACAATCTGGCTAATGGCCATGACCACGAGGGACGACCATTGGGGTTAAAGTGGCCATGTGCACCAGGCACCAGCTATGTAGTTTTTTTGAAATTGGGATAGGTTTGAAAGGGAAATAGAAATGTGGTTGTGGGTACAAGTTGAAGTGCTGGATCGGATTACAGCAAATATGCACGAGTAGGGTCAGCAGGAAATGGCATGCATTGTTTTGCAAATATGTCCTGTGTTTTTTTTTATATGTAAAGTAGACATAATAAGTACATAACACAGTGATATAACATTGGTGACCGGGCAATGGGCCTGGCCATCAGCAACAAGAAATGTGTACTGTAGTGTGCATATTGGGGCCTGTGGTATGGCTGAAGCAGTATTTTTGAATGGGAAAACATATTTTGCTTGTGGTGACAGCCTGAATTGGTGGAATAGATTAGAACAAACGTGTGCAATGAGCATTAGCAAGGACCTGCAGGCATGTTATTGAAATATATGTTGTGTTTTATTTTTCGAAAGTGTAAGAATGTAAGTATAAAAACTAATGATATACATTTGGTGCCTCTGTAGTGGGCCTGGACCTCTGCAAATCCAAATGTGTACTCTAATTTGCTAATTGGAGAATGCGGTGTGGCTGATGCCTATGCTCCATGGATTTGGAGACTTGCCATGGCTGCAAGCCATGAGCACTGGACATTGGTTATATTTTTCTGGTATAGTGGACACTGAACTAGGATGCAGTGTAGGTGCAGTGAATAATAAGGGTTGTTTAGTTTGGCTGGGGTCATAGGGGAGCCTTATTCCAATTGAATGATGATTTCCATCACCAGCATGCACTGCTGGTAACAGACATAAGTATGTGCTGCAAAATATATGTTTCTTAAAGGAGCTTTATAGTTCTTTCATATATGTGAAGAGTGGCCGTTCTAATATTCTGTGTTAAAGCTTGGGAACATTAATTATGATAAATTATGTGGTGGAAGTTCCCTGAAATGATGTGTTTTGAAATTGCATGAACACTACACAAAAGTAAATGTTTGGGGCTAATGTGTTATGTGTATGGAAATTGGCTGCACGTCGAGTAGGTGATTCACCCAGTGCGATGTCACCAATATGAAATGAACTAGTGACTTTGACAATTATTTCTGTCTGGCAATTTCTAAGTGTTCTGAACAATAAAAATCCTCTCTATCAAAAGTGTGCTGCATGTTTGAAAATCGAATCCAAGAATAAATGTACCCTAAAAATAGCACAATATCCTACAACTAAACGTCACTCTTATGTAATAAATATGTACTATGTATGAAAAGTCTTAATAGAATTATTTAATTTGTATTTGTATTTGTATTTATTTATTTGTATTGCGCACCTTGCCCGGAGGCTTGCGGGCGCATGTTTAGTAGGCAGTTACAAGTTGCAGAGGAGAAGTTACAGGTTCCAGGAGAAGAGGTTAACAGTTACATAGGTAGTGATACAGTATAACATGAACGGTGAAAATGACAATGATACAGTGTAACATAACGTGTGAAAATGACATAGATAATAACAACAAAGTAGCAGTACCCAAGGTTACAGTAGAAGGGTACGCGCTGTGAGCAGTTACAAATTTACAGGATGTCTTGTTCCCGTAACCAAAGTTTAGCTTTGGTTTTGAATACGTGGCAAAGCGGAATGTTCCTTAGTGCATTGGGGAGTGAGTTCCAGAGCTTGGCAGCAAGGACCGGAAAACTTGACCCTCCTGCCGAGCGTAATTTGAAGCTGGGGATGTCCAAAGTGTGCGCCTGGGCAGCTCTCAAGGGTCTGGTGGCTGTGTGATGCGAGAAACGTGATATTAAGTAGGCTGGAGCTGCATTGTTCTGTGCCTTGTGTGTGAGCACAAGAGATTTGAGTGATATGCGGTGCAAGATAGGTGACCACTGGATGTTGCGTCTGATAGTGGCTATATGATTCCGTCTAGGTATGTTGAATGCTGCCCTAATGGCGTTGTTTTGTGTGACCTGTAGTTTGTCCAGATTTCTTTGGCTCGTCCCAAGGTATAGGGCATTGCAATAGTCTATTTTGGATAAGATGAGGGTTCTCGCGAGGGTCAGACAATTGTCTGGAGTCAGGAATGGCCTGCAGGCTGTAATCAATTTGCAGGTGTAGGACGATGCAGAGACAACTGCATTGGTTTGTCGTGTGAGGGACAGGGTAGAATCAAGGTAGATTCCTAGAGTTTTGGTGACATTGGCCACTTTGATGTCAATCCCGTCAATAGTGAAGGAATTGTAGTTGGCGTCAAGTTTCGCGAGTTTAGTTTGGGAGCCCAGGATGATTAACTCTGTTTTTTCGTCGTTAAGGCAGAGCCCATGATTGGCCATCCAGGCCTGGATGACGGAGTAGACCGTATTAAGAGATTTTGAATCGGTTACAAAATCACCAGTGATAGGGATGAGTATCTGGGTGTCATCCGCATAATTAGTGTAGGAGACACCCAGATAATCAAGGATATCAAAGAGTGGTTTAGTAAACACATTGTAAAGGGTGGGAGATACACAGGATCCTTGTGGGACTCCACAGGGGACGTGGGAGGGGTCAGCCGCTGCTAGTGGAGAGAAGACCCTCATGGTTCTGTTGGCAAGGAATGAACTGATCCAAGAAGTGGCTGCTTCCGAGAAGTGGGCGGCGATTTTGAGATGATGACAGAGAATTTGGTGGTCAACCAGGTCGAAGGCAGCTGAGAGATCAAGGAGGAGCAGGAGTGCCAATTTGCCCTTGTCTTTCAGGTCCTCGATTTGGGTTTTCAGGTCCAGTAAAGCTGTCTCAGTGCCATGCCTGGGACGGAAACCAGATTGTCTCAGCCCTAGTAGAAACATCACAAAAACATTCTCTAATTCAACTGCATCTGACGTACTTGACATTCTGGGGTCGATTCATGGAATTAATGTGCGCCGAAAATTCCCGCGCAGAGGTGCCAAAACGTGCGAATCGCAGGAAAAGTGCGAAAATCGCAGTGCAAGTGCGAAAATCGCAGGAAAACCAGCGCACAGCGATTCATGGAAGTCCATGCGCGAGAAAAACATTGGATGTGCGCTAAAAATGTGCGCCGCGTACACTGGCGCACAGGTCATCCAACAGCGTGCACCACGGCCACTGCGAAATCGCACATAGCGCGGCGCACATCACAAAAGTAGGCGTAACACGGAGCGTAACACTCGGAATGGGGAACAACGCGTGAAAATATGGGCGTCACGGGGGAAGTACAGGAGGCAAGTGCGCGGAACGCCCACACGCTCGCCTACAACCCGTATTCATGGAATCGAATAGGGCAAAACAGCGCACGGTCAAAGACGCGCACAGGGCCAAGCAAGTACGCCACAAGAAAGCAGGCGGTAGCGCCCCTGCGACTGAAAAAAATGTGCACCAAAATGTGCGCTAACAAAAAGCACCCATATACAGCCATGATGAATAGCCCATACAGTGGCCCTCAAGGACAAATGAGGTTCAAAGGGGCCCCGACAAACACGGACACCCGCTGTGTGAAAAATAGCGTGTGCGCGTGTTCCTGGGTGCGCGGGAAGTTGCACACGCGATTAGCCTGGGTACGTGTACTTCGGGGTGCGCGGGAAGTTCCACACGCGATTGGGCTGGGTAGGTGGGGGTGCGTGGGAAGTTCCACACGCGATTGGCCTGGGTACGTGTACTACGGGTGCGCGGGAAGTTCCACACGCGATTGCCCTGGCTAGGTGGGGGTGCGCGGGAAGTTCCACACGCGATTGGCCTGGGTACGTGTATTCCGATGTGCGCGGAAGATTCACACGCAATATCTGCAGGGTACATGTATCTCGGTGGTGCCGGGGAATGCTACACGTGATTTGGCCATGTGGGTCCCCCCAGGTGTTCCCTCTACACCCTCCACGGCCCCTGCAGGCAGCCGACACCACAGGGTACTACCCTGCACCCCTGCTCATGTCCCACAGGCAACCCATCCACCATGGCCATGCCCACCAGCCAACCCACATGTCACCTTGCACTAGTGATCACCAACACATGTCTCCCACCACCCCCACCCCCCAGCCACCAGGGGCAGCCTCCACCAGGCCCCCACTCATGTCTCCCACCACCCCCATCCCACAGCCACCAGGGGCAGCCTCCACCAGGCCCCCACCCATGTCTCCCACCACCCCCACCACCCAGCAGTGCAGGGGCAGCCTCCACCAGGCCCCCACTCATGTCTACCACCACCCCCACCCCCCAGGCACCAGGGGCAGCCTCCACCAGACCCCCACTCATGTCTCCCACCACCCCCAAGCCACCAGGGGCAGCCTCCACCAGGCCCCCACTCATGTCCCCTATTACCCCCACCCCCCAGCAGGGCAGGGGCAGCCTCCACCAGGCCCCCACTCATGTCTCCCACTACCCCCACCCCCCAGCCACCAGGGGCAGCCTCCACCAGGCCCCCACTCATGTCCCCTATTACCCCCACCCCCCAGCAGTGCAGGGGCAGCCTCCACCAGGCCCCCACTCATGTCTCCCACCACCCCCATCCCACAGCCACAAGGGGCAGCCTCCACCAGGCCCCCACTCATGTCTCCCACCACCCCCACCCCCCAGCAGTGCAGGGGCAGCCTCCATCAGGCCCCCACTCATGTCTACAACCATCCCCACCCCCCAGCCACCAGGGGCAGCCTCCACCAGGCCCCCACTCATGTCTCCCACCACCCCATCCCACAGCCACCAGGGGCAGCCTCCACCAGGCCCCCACTCATGTCTCCCACCACCCCCACCCCCGAGCAGTACAGGGGCAGCCCCCACCAGGCCCCCACTCATGTCTCCCACCACCCCCACCCCCCACCCACCAGGGGAAGCCTCCACCAGGCCCCCACTCATGTCTCCCACCACCCCCACCCCCCAGCAGTGCAGGGGCAGCCTCCACCAGGCCCCCACTCATGTCTCCCACCACCCCCACCCCCCAGCCACCAGGGGCAGCCTCCACCAGGCCCCCACTCATGTCCCCTATTACCCCCACCCCCAGCAGTGCAGGGGCAGCCTCCACCAGGCCCCCACTCATGTCTCCCACCATCCCCATCAAACAGCCACCAGGGGCAGCCTCCACCAGGCCCCCACTCATGTCTCCCACCACCCCCATCCCACAGCCACCAGGGGCAGCCTCCACCAGGCCCCCACTCATGTCTCCCACCCCCCTCCCCCCAGCAGTGCAGGGGCAGCCTCCACTAGGCCCCCACTCATGTCTCCCACCAAACCCACCCCCCAGGCACCAGGGGCAGCCTCCAGCAGGCCCTAACTCATGTCTCCCACCACCCCCACCCCCCAGCCACCAGGGGCAGCCTCCACCAGGCCCCCACTCATGTCTCCCACCACTCCCACCCCCCAGCAGTGCAGGGGCAGCCTCCACCAGGCCCCCACTCATGTCTCCCACCACCCCCACCCCCCAGCCACCAGGGGCAGCCTCCACCAGGCCCCCACTCATGTCCCCTATTACCCCCACCCCCCAGCAGTGCAGCGGCAGCCTCCACCAGGCCCCCACTCATGTCTCCCACCACCCCCATCCCACAGCCACCAGGGGCAGCCTCCACCAGGCCCCCACTCATGTCTCCCAC
The DNA here is from genome assembly GCF_040938575.1 of Ambystoma mexicanum. NCBI lineage: Eukaryota > Metazoa > Chordata > Amphibia > Caudata > Ambystomatidae > Ambystoma > Ambystoma mexicanum. Next base: position 399,036,625 of record NC_090923.1, read on the forward strand.
CACCCCCACCCCCCAGCCACCAGGGCCAGCCTCCACCAGGCCCCCACTCATGTCTACCACCACCCCCACCCCCAGCAGAGCAGGGGCAGCCTCCACCAGGCCCTCACTCATGTCTCCCACATCCCCCACCCCCCAGCAGTGCAGGGGCAGCCTCCACCCGGCCCCACCCATGTCTACCACCACCCCCACCCCCCAGCCACCAGGGACAGCCTCCACCAGACCCCCACTCATGTCCCCTATTACCCCCACCCCCCCGCAGTGGGGGTAATAGGGTACATGAGGTCGTGTACTTCAGGGTGCGCGTGAACTTCCACACGCGATTTGCCTGGGTACGTGTACTACGGGGTGCGCGGGAAGTTCCACACGCGATTGTACGTGTACTTCGGGGTGCACGGGAAGTCCCACACGCGATTGGCCTGGGTACGTGTACTTCGGGGTGCACGTGAACTTCCACACGCGATTGGGCCTGTGAGAGTGGGTTACTTGTATTCCAGGGGTGGGCGGGAATATTTACCCGCGACTGTGCCTATGAGAGTGTGCTACGTGTATTCCTGGGGTGGGCGGGAAGATTCACACGTTCGCTTACGACGTGCCGAAAAATGGTCCAATCCTGAGACAAGTACGCCAGCATGAAGCAGGCGTACCTCGACCCGCACAGCATAAAAGTGCGCGCAATCAACAAACAAGCTCATACGCCAAGATGAATATACCATTCCTAGCAGCAGTGGCCGTGGGTTACCAAAGGAGGAGGAGGATAGTGAGGGCCCGAATTTTCACTCCCAGAACCAGCCTTTTTGGGATGCCTGATGACCAGGTGTATGGGAGGTACAGGTTTCCCCCATACATAATACTGGACCTGGTCAGTGAGTGGGAGGATGACCTCACATCACCCACTTTGTGCTCCCAAGCAATCAGCCCCCTGGAGAAGGTCCTCAATGTACTGCACTTCTTGGCCACAGGATCATTTCAGCGGACAAGTGCCATAGTGGGTGGGGTGTCACAGGCCACGCAGTCACGCTGCCTACACCAGGTCTTGAACATCATCACTGCACGCCCATAAGTCCGTAGGCACATATACCTGCCCAGGACACCTGCAGAAAGGCAGGCTTCCACCCTCGATTTCTACGGTGTGGCACAATTTCCAAAAGTGCTAGGTGCCATTGACTGCACCCATGTGGCACTACGTCCCCCCAGGGCCTCTGAGCACATCTATAGGAACCGCAAGCACTGGCATTCCATCAACGTGCAGGTAGTATGTAATGCTAAGGGAATCATCACCTCAGTATATGCCAACTACCCAGGGTCCACCCACGATAGCTTAATTTACCGAATGTCTACCCTAAGCTGGGACCTAGAAGCTGGGCGGCATGGCGATACATGGCTGCTTGGTGAGTATGAATGCCACTGCACATGCATGCATGTCAGATGCAGAGTTATGTCACTACCCCACTAATGATACCCATCACCTCCTCACCAGAGGACAGTGCCTACCCTCTGAGCACCCACATGATGACGCCAATTCGGAACCCCATCACGCCTCCAGAGGTAAGATACAACACAGCACATATTGCAACCCGGGGCATAGTGGAGCGCACATTTGGAGTGCTCAAGTCACGCTTTCGCTCCCTTGCCGTTCTGGCGGGCAGCTGTTATATGCGCCCCCAGTAGTGTGCAGGATCATAGTGGCAGCATGTGTCCTGCACAATGTTGCAACACGCCGGGGCCTGGCCGTGGACATGGTGGTGCCCCCACATCCCCAACCACATGCACGCCCGCTGCACATGGGAGGGGAGAGGGCACGGGGTGATGCAGCCCGTACGCAGCTGGTGGCTAATTACTTCACATAGAAATCACACCCCAGTGGAGTGCACACAGGCCTGGCACATACCATCTGATAAGCAATGATGACTCGACCTGACAATTAAGACAAACAAAATGACTGTCAACTGTCAGAACCATAGCAGCCTGAGATTGTTCATGTGGAAGTGTCACAATGTGTGCATCCCTACCTACACAAACACCGCCAATGCAGTGTCATGAAAAGACACTTCCATGCTGCAGAAATGAATACCCACTTGCAAAATACTACATGAAAACAGTGCCATGTCACCCACCCCCTCCCCGGCACGGCCACACAACACACCATGGCATGTCATGCAATGTGAGAGGAAAGAAATGAATCCCCACAACATGCCCCAAGTGTCAGCAGCTACAGTGTCCCTAATGGAAACATGTCCACACATGAAATGCTCACAGTAATGCAGGACCTACAACCCACATTACCAAATACTTACCAAGAATACCAATCACCTACACAACCTCCAACCTACCTTAAACATGACATTACAGACTTATAAATTAGCTAGCCTCACCACCTGATGATGACAGCCCTCCGAACACTTCCAAGTATACAGTGTTAGCGCCACGCAAGAGTGTAGGTGCACTGCTTACAACATGGACTCCAGTTCCAAGGTGGACCGCATTGTGAAGACATGAGGAATGGACCTGCAAAAATGGAGGATGAGATGGATGCAGAGGCACATATCAATACACCACGCAGTGTACAATACAACAACAATATGCACTATGAATGTATACACAGTATTGACTACAGACTGCCCACACAGCTCATGGGAGTCCAATGTCACCATGTACGTCAATGTCACTTGGGCACACCCTTTGCAAGCCCATGGAAACGGGAAGCAGGAGGGGTGTGTGTGACAAAAACCCAAGCATCTGAACCAAATCCATGACAAGCCTGCATGTGCCGAGCCACAATGCAGCGTATGCCCACGGGAGCCACACAAGGCAACACACTGTCCCAAAAAAAAAGAAAACAAAAACAAAAATCAAAAATGGCCATTAATGGGCCCGGGGGGGTTGGGGAGGCCACCCAGGAGGTCCGAGGACAGGGTGCACACCAAAACCCACCCGTGTGGATCTTGGGAAAAAAAAAACACCTCCATGGGCTCATGGCCTACACGGCTACCCTATTGTGGGAGTATCACTGCTGTCGCTATTCTCACCCTCTGCAGCTGCATCCGGAGGTGGTGGCACTATGGGAGGCAGCCCACGCAAAGCCCTAGTCTGTTCCTCCATGGCTGCAAGCATGCGGGTGTGGTATGTCTCGTTCTGGAGGATGAGTGTGCGGAGGTCCCCATGCAACAACTCACGGGATGCCCGGACCTCCGCCCTAGTTGCCTGCATCTCAGCTGAGAGCGTACGGGTGAGACGCTCCAGCTGCTGTTCTGTCCTTCGGTTTGTTGAAGCCTCAAGCTCAACAAGAGTCGTCCTGAGGTGAAGGAGTTCCAGCCTCAGGGCTTCCCTGTGGCCCTGGTACTCTATGGAGATGGCTTCCTGCAGAGTCGCCAGTGCCGCCCTCCTGTCCCTGTCGGACGCCAACATGTCCTCCCTGTGTGACTGGCAGATGGAGTCGGTTGCCTGCTGTAGTCGCTCCATCAGCCTTTCGGGGGGGACAATGGAAGTGGCCACCCTATCCATGGCCTGAGCCATCATCTCTGATGGCTTACCAAGAATACCAATCACCTACACAACCTCCAACCTACCTTAAACATGACATTACAGACTTATAAATTAGCTAGCCTCACCACCTGATGATGACAGCCCTCCGAACACTTCCAAGTATACAGTGTTAGCGCCACGCAAGAGTGTAGGTGCACTGCTTACAACATGGACTCCAGTTCCAAGGTGGACCGCATTGTGAAGACATGAGGAATGGACCTGCAAAAATGGAGGATGAGATGGATGCAGAGGCACATATCAATACACCACGTAGTGTACAATACAACAACAATATGCACTATGAATGTATACACAGTATTGACTACAGACTGCCCACACAGCTCATGGGAGTCCAATGTCACCATGTACGTCAATGTCACTTGGGCACACCCTTTGCAAGCCCATGGAAACGGGAAGAAGGAGGGGTGTGTGTGACAAAAACCCAAGCATCTGAACCAAATCCATGACAAGCCTGCATGTGCTGAGCCACAATGCAGCGTATGCCCACGGGAGCCACACAAGGCAACACACTGTCCCAAAAAAAAAGAAAACAAAAACAAAAATCAAAAATGGCCATTAATGGGCCCGGGGGGGTTGGGGAGGCCACCCAGGAGGTCCGAGGACAGGGTGCACACCAAAACCCACCCGTGTGGATCTTGGGAAAAAAAAACACCTCCATGGGCTCATGGCCTACACGGCTACCCTATTGTGGGAGTATCACTGCTGTCGCTATTCTCACCCTCTGCAGCTGCATCCGGAGGTGGTGGCACTATGGGAGGCAGCCCACGCAAAGCCCTAGTCTGTTCCTCCATGGCTGCAAGCATGCGGGTGTGGTATGTCTCGTTCTGGAGGATGAGTGTGCGGAGGTCCCCATGCAACAACTCACGGGATGCCCGGACCTCCGCCCTAGTTGCCTGCATCTCAGCTGAGAGCGTACGGGTGAGACGCTCCAGCTGCTGTTCTTTCCTTCGGTTTGTTGAAGCCTCAAGCTCAACAAGAGTCGTCCTGAGGTGAAGGAGTTCCAGCCTCAGGGCTTCCCTGTGGCCCTGGTACTCTATAGAGATGGCTTCCTGCAGAGTCGCCAGTGCCGCCCTCCTGTCCCTGTCGGACACAACATGTCCTCCCTGTGTGACTGGCAGATGGAGTCGGTTGCCTGCTGTAGTCGCTCCATCAGCCTTTCGGGGGGGACAATGGAAGTGGCCACCCTATCCATGGCCTGAGCCATCATCTCTGATGATGCTGCCTGTTGGGTTGCCATACCGTAAATGGATTGCTCCCATGCGGTATTGCCAGGTGGCGTACGGCCACCACGTCGGCGGGCACCACACCTGTCTGGGGCAAGGCGAACTGTGCCTTGCTGTGCCAGCACTGCCTGAGGCTGCAGGACTGCATTCCCCCTCTGATCTACTGGCCCAGAAACAGGATCAGATGTCGCGGAGTGTGACCCTGCATCCGTAACCACCAAAGGCGTACCTGCCAACACTGACATCCCCATTGAGGGTTCTAACCCTGGTGCAGGTGGGTCGGACAGAACAGAATCCCTCCCAGGAACACTCACCTGCGACGGCACGTAGGTCTCATCATCCGAATCAACACCTGAGTACAGCTCGGGGGAGGTGCAGCCAGAGACACCCCTTGAGAGCACGACCTGCAGCAGTTGTGGGTTCTCACCCACCACCACACCACGTCCCTCACTGGTGGTCGGTCGGCCCTCAGACCCCTCCTGGGTCTGCACCATCTCCACAACCCCAGCAGTATCAGGTGCGTCTTCCCCTGCAAAGACATAAAAGAAAACTAATGGAAACAGGCATTAGCACTATGGCACACAATGAGGGCTGAGAGGCTACAGAAACAGTACTTGATTGACACATGTCCCACATGACTAAAACACTCCCATGCATGCACCGTCACTGCGTGTGATGGGGAGGCAGATGGCACACATTGATGACACCAAGATGGAAGATGAACACATTTGCTGCATGCTGCCTAGCAGTGGCATCACACATTGGCCAGTGATTGGCAGGTCAAATACACATGCCACATCACACAGATGGCATATACCCTAGCCATGAAGTGAAGAGGGAGAGGAGGTCACCAATTGTTCATTCAGTCCAGTTTGTTCATATGATAGATTATTTTCATTGTAATGGTTGAAATGTTTAACATGCAGCTGCCAGTCAAAAATGGTCCTATAGCACAGGGACATGTCCAAACTAATCATGTCCACGAAACTGAGCCAGTCCACTGTACCATAGCCATGTCAGACATGTGACAATAGGACTGAGAAATCCCGAGTAAAAGTGGTGGTATGCAAACAATCTGCCTGAATAAACAGAGGTAAATACGCAACAGTGTAGTGGCAAGATGACACTCCAAGGGCAACTGGCGTGGTGTTGGGCTGGATGTCTAATGTTGGCAGAAGGGATGCTGCTATACCCAAATGCTGTTGCCAAGAATGTTTAGGAAGAGGCACATGGGTGAGCCGAACCACTCAGGCACACACACCCTCCCCTGGCACCCAAACAGAAGCCCTCTCAGACACACCATGCACATGGATGACACACACATGCATGTGCACTCACCGGACAATGCCTCGTAATCTGCCACTTCTCCCACGCCTTGGATCTGTTCCTCCGTGACGTAGGTCCCAGCAACCTGCTCATGTGGAGTGAGTTCTATGTCGTCTGCTGGAGACCCACCTCCAGTCACTAGAGTTGCGGAATGACTTGAGGCCAGCTTATTCTTTGCCCTGCGCTTCAGGTCATTCCAGCGCTTGTAGCATTCATTAGCTGTGCGCCTCACGATTCCAAGGGCACTTATGATGTCCGCAATGGTCTGCAAGTGTGCCTGACGTTGTGCAGGTGTGGTCTTGGATCCTGCAACAATCACCATTTCGCGGTCATATGCGGACACATACTCTACAAGTGCAGTCAGTTCGGCCTCATTGAAGCTGGGCTTCCTTGACGGGCCAGACTGTGTAGCCGTGTCTGGGGCATCAGCTTCTACTGGACGAGCACTCTTCCTCTTCCGCTTGGAAGGTGGTGGGGATCCGGAGTGTCCTACACCGCTCTGGACACTAGGGGAAGGAGCGTGGGATTGCACACTCAGCATGGGAGTTGGTGCAGGCATTATCTCAAGTGTGATGGTGTCAGGGGGAATGTCAGCATGATGGACTTGGACCGACACTGTCCTGGATGGGTGTGTGAGAGGTGGGGTGGATGGAGCCGCAGCTGCCCCTGCAGCCTCCCCAGCCTGCCTACTCGGGGCAGCAGATGACCTAGCTGCCCCTGATCCACGTGGCCTGATGACACCAACGTTCACCGGCGCACATGGCCTAGACCTGCTGACCTGGAAGTCAGCCATGGAGTCACCCTGTGCCAGGTCTGGTTCCACAGTGGGCTGGTCCAACAAGGGCTGAGCATGGATGGTGTCAGCCACGGTAACCTCAACCAGGGGGGGGGGCATGGGTGTCCCTGACTGCTCCTCCACACATGGGGGGCTAGGGGCACCCTGCAAGTCACGGCCACGTCCCCTACCGGATCCACCAGGGCCACCACTTGGGGCTCGGCCACCTTTGCCACCCTTACGGCTTGTTTGCCTCCCAGCCATGGCACTGATGTTATTGTGCGTATGGGAGTCAATGTGAACTATTGTCCTATGCAATTAGGGGCCAAAGGGGTTGGGTACCAGATGGTAATCGTACCCTAGTGCTCTAGCAAGGCTGTATGTCACCCCTGGGGAAAGATGACGGGTCACGCAACGCACAGGCACCCCAAAAAAGCAAAGTAAGGTGCACGCAACCCCTCCTAGACCACGTGCGTGGAAAAATAAACCTGCACTACGCTGTGGCACCCACGAACACATGAATGAACGTATGCGTGTCACACGCAGCCTAGAATGACCTCTGAAGGGGTACGCGACACACGGGGCAAGCACAGATGTTAGATACGTGCGCGACTCACTGTCCGCCAGGAACAAAAGCATGAAAAATATGCGCGTGTGCGCGTTGGCAACACCCCCGCCAAAAGAAGAATTGTACGCTGTCTGAGGAGACAGGACAACAGTAGTAGGGAAGCTGTTTGAGGAAACAGGCCCAGGAAAAAGAGGAAAAGAGAAAAAGCTGTCAGAGGTAACAGGGAGTACGAACTGGAAACGCTGTGAAGTAAATCGCGTGTGAACCGACAAGAAGTACAGATTTCACCCACTCGCTCTCCACGAAAAGCACGTACAAGGAAATGGCGTTCTACACGTACCTTTTATACACACGTCACAGACGCGCATACGCAATGAGGCCATTTCCACCAATTACGCGCTTTGACACTCGGACGTGTATCTCTTCATTTTTACACGTGCCATTCTCTACGGCTATGCGCGTGACGTCACAGCTGCGCATGGTGGCCTTTGGGCCAATGAAATCGCAAATGCGAGCACACGTGCTAAAACTGCACGTCCGAGTGTCATCGCATGTAATCGGCGGGAAGTGAGCGTACACGCGATTGGCCTGGGTACGTGTATTTCTGGGGTGCGCAGGAAGTTCCACACGCGATTGGTGGAAATCCACGTGTGCTCTGTCATCACGTGTAATGAGGGAAACACCCGCGCGCCTCACGTCACAGACGCGCTCACGCGCTAAGGGCCTTTGGTCCAATGAAATCGCATATGCGTGCTGACGTGCATACGCGCTAAGGGCCTTTCCTCGATTTACACGCAGGCGTGCAGGATTTTCACGTGCCAAATCACTCCATATCAAGCTGGCCACGCGTAAGCACACGGAAGACCACGCTCCTGCCCAGAAGGCCAAACTACTGCCCCCCAGAGCCCCGAGAACGCTCCCACCTGCCATCTGCTGCTGCCTGACTGCCTGCTGCCCACGTGCCCTGCCATTTGCTGCCTGCACATCAGCCAGGGGTGCTGTTGCTGTGACCACCCCTGCTGGAACCGAAGACTCCCGACTGGGATTCCATCGCTCCACAGCCCAGCCCCAGGACCCAGTGCCCACCCACTCCTGCCTCTGGGGTTGTCATGTCGGGGCAAACACCATCTGAGACCACTGACAACCCCCGGCCAGAGAGGCAGAGGGGCACCAGCTTCAGTGCCACCGAAGTTGGTGTCCTGGTGGAGCAAGTCCTGGGGCAGTATGATGCCCTCTTAGGAAGTACCCGCGCCGACAAGGAAGGACAGACTCGGATCTGGACTGACATCGTGACTGCCATCAACGCAGAGGGGGTGGCAGTCCGCGACTTACAACATTTCAAGAAGCGCTGGGAGGACTTCAGGTCCAGGACCCTGAACAAGGCCCGGCGCCTCTTGAAGGCAGCGGATGCCAAGGGGCGCCGGGGCCACTTGTCGGAAGAACAGATGAGGGTCCTGGAACGCATATCCCCAGCGCTCCACGTCCAGGTCCTTGAGAGGCAGACCCGTCTGGAGTCGAGCGGTAAGTGTACATGCATCCTGATTGTGAGCTGTGCGTGTGGTGATTTTTCAGTAGTGTGCAGGTTGCACATCTGTTTGTATGGGGTCGAGTATGGGTGGGGGTGTACAGGGCCGTGGGCCTAACACATGCGAGGGCTGGAATGTGTGAGACATGGATGGTGCTTGTGTGTGTAGGCTTGCATGCCAAATGCAGTTGTGTGGGCACACATGTTTGGATGAATGTGTATGTAAGTAGACATGTCCGTGATGTCACTCATGTATGTTGTTTTCAGCTGAATGTATCAGCACTGTGTACATGTGCATGTGTGTGTATTTGACAAGGGTGCAACAGTGATGCAACATGGATGCATGTGACAGCGGTATGTGGAAGCCTGATGGGCAGATGTGACATGGATGCCCATCTGAACACTGCAACACTTGGCAGAGGTGTACACATGCATGTGATGTCTGGCTCACCTTTGCCTGCTCATGCTGTTGTATGTGTATGGATGGTGCTGGCAGTTGTGATATGGCTGTGGTATGGCTCATGTGTGTGAGTTGAAATGACATGTGTGTTGGGGATTGTGATGACATGTCTGAGGTTTGCCAATGCCACTCATGCACAACTGTCATGTGTGTATGTGTCCATTGTACAGTGCCCTGATGCCTGTGTTTTATTTCTCCCTGTCTGCAGCGTCAACTGATGAAGAGGGCGGAGAAGGTGCTGTGGAGCACAGCGGCGGGGATCCCACCGCCAGCCGGAGACGCAAGGCCCGGCTCCCCTCCCATGTTGTCATCTCGTCGGGGAGTGAGGAGTCCGGTGCCGCATCCCAGGCCGCAGCTGCTGGGGGGCGGTCCAAGAGGCGGAGGTTGCAGTTGGACTCCTCGGCAGCAGAAGGGGCAGCTGGGACCCCACAGGGCCCAACGGGGGAAGATGGCACAGAGTCATCCAGGTTGGTGGGGGGTTTGGTGGAGGAGGAGGCCGTGCAAGCAACAGAGACGGGGTCTGGAGGTGGGGATCCCACTGGTGCTAGTGGTGCAGTGCAGGACCAGGGACAGGAGGCAGCACAGGCCGCCGCGGAGGTGCCTGTGTGCAATCCTGTCCCTGATCCTGTCCCTGCATCATCTTGCACCAGCAGGGATGCCTACGTCCAGACCCGTTTTCAGGCAGGGGATGAGCTCACGACAACTGGCCTTCCTCTGCCTGCGGACGTGGCTATCCGGGTCCGGGTTGAGCCTGTTCTGAGTGGTGTGGCATTGCGTCAACGGGCCATGCGAGGTGACCTGCAGTCTTTTCATGAGGAGACTGCACGTCATTTCGAATGGCTCGTTGACCATGTCAGCCTGCTGGGACAGGTCACCCAGGCCGGATTCCTCCGTATGATGGGGCTTGCTACGACCCCCTCCTCAACTGAACCCCCTATGCGCCAGTCGTCCTCCGTGCCATCTTCCCACCCATCAGTCACCTGGGTGCCCTGTGGAGCTGCCTCTGACGGTGCGGCCAGGCTGGTGGAGGAGGCATCCCTGCCACAGTCAGGAGTCGGACGTCCAGCAGGGGTGGCCACATCAACGACTGCACCCCAACCGGCGGAGGATGTGCAGGCAGCAGGAGGCAGTGCACGGGCAGAGGCACAGTAGCAGCAGCAACGTGGTGGGAGCCATGAAGGCTCGGGGCCTTCAACATCGGAGTTGCAGGCATCGGCCGGAGGGCAGGAGGACCCAGGACAGAGAGTGTCTTCCGTGTGGCAGCGGTTGGGCCACGCCATAGATGCGGAGCGGCAGCGGGCGGAAGAGGCACGGCTCACAATGGTCAGGGCGGAGAACTCCATGCGGAGGGCCCTGAGGCGGGCCGAGTGCCTCGAGGCAATCCGCAGGGGTTTGGAGGTGGACACGTCAACGGCCCTGTGGACCCTCGGGGCCATGGAAGAGGACCACCTCCGGGACATTGAGCAGGAGTTCCATGATGCCCTGGCCCGGGACATCCACAAGTGAGCCGTCAAACTAGCCCGCTGCCCTTGTACATAGTTATGTAGGTAGTGTTAGGTTTCATTTTTTTTAGGATTTATTTTGGACCTTTCGGACATTGGCCACATTTTTGTATATAGTTTATTTTATTAGTTAGTGTAGTTAGATAGGTTTCCTTTCTTTTGTTGGGATAATGGACCCTGTCTTGTTCGTATGTAAATAGTTCACTGTTGGATTGTATTTTTCTTTCACATTTTAACCATGGAACAATGGCTTTCTATTTTATTTCCCATTGGATTTTGTTTTCTGGACAGTGACTTTGGACACCATTACTTTGGATTTTGATTTTTGGTTTTGCTTTTTTTCACGGACATGCTTCTTTTCATTTTTGTACTTTCCCATTTCTGTTTCTTTATTTTTGATTCTATTTGTGTTTCCTTCAATACATATTTTTTTATCAAACTTCAATGTGTAGTATCATCTCATTGGTTTAATGCATGTCATGATATGGCTTTTGAGATTCACTGACACCCATTGGGTGTACGTGAGGGAAATGTGTTTGTTTCGGAGCTTGCAATTGGTGTTCTGTCATGTAATTACCAATTATGAGTGGGTGGATGCAATACTCTGGTGGGTGTTTTGCATTTGGAGGCTGACCATAGGGACCAGGGATCTAGATTGTGATGACATGTTGGCTGGGGAACATGAGTTGGACATGGGTGGGGGCCTGCTGGCAGGTGCCCCACAGTGCTGGGGGGTGGGGGTGCAGGGGGACATGAGTGGGGGCCTGGTGGAGGCTGCCCCTGGTGGCTGGGGGGTGGGGGTGGTGGTAGACATGGGTGGGGGCCTGGCGGAGGGTGCCCCTGCACTGCTGGGGGCTGGGGGTGCATGGGGACATGAGTGGGGGCCTGGTGGAGGCTGCCCCTGGTGGCTGGGGGGTGGGGGTGGTGGTAGACATGAGTGAGGGCCTGGTGGAGGCTGCCCCTGCACTGCTGGGGGGTGGGGGTGCAGGGGGACATGAGTGGGGGCCTGGTGGAGGCTGCCCCTGGTGGTTGGGGGGTGGGGTGGTGGTAGACATGAGTGGGGGCCTGGTGGAGGCTACCCCTGCACTGCTGGGGGGTGGGGGTGCAGGGGGACATGAGTGGGGGCCTGGTGGAGGGTGCCCCTGACTGCTGGGGGGTAGGGGGTGGTGGGAGACATGGGTGGGGGCCTGGTGGAGGCTGCCCCTGCACTGCTGGGGGGTGGGGGTGGTGGTAGACATGGGTGGGGGCCTGGTGGAGGATGCCCCTGTACTGCTGGAGGGTGGGGGTGCAGGGGGACATGAGTGGGGGCCTGGTGGAGGCTGCCCCTGGTGGCTGGGGGGGTGGTGGTAGATATGAGTGGGGGCCTGGTGGAGGCTGCCCCTGCACTGCTGGGGGGTGGGGGTGCAGGGGGACATGAGTGGGGGCCTGGTGGAGGCTGCCCCTGGTGGCTGGGGGGTGGGGGTGGTGGTAGACATGAGTGGGGGCCTGGTGGAGGCTGCCCCTGCACTGCTGGGGGGTGGGGGTGCAGGGGGACATGAGTGGGGGCCTGGTGGAGGCTGCCCCTGGTGGCTGGGGGTTGGGGGTGGTGGTAGACATGAGTGGGGGCCTGGTGGAGGCTACCCCTGCATGGCTGGGGGGTGGGGGTGCAGGGGGACATGAGTGGGGGCCTGGTGGAGGGTGCCCCTGACTGCTGGGGGGTAGGGGGTGGTGGGAGACATGGGTGGGGGCCTGGTGGAGGCTGCCCCTGCACTGCTGGGGGGTGGGGGTGGTGGTAGACATGGGTGGGGGCCTGGTGGAGGGTGCCCCTGCACTGCTGGGGGGTGGGGGTGCAGGGGGACATGAGTGGGGGCCTGGTGGAGGCTGCCCCATATGGCTGGGGGGGTGGTGGTAGACATGAGTGGGGGCCTGGTGGAGGCTGCCCCTGCACTGCTGGGGGGTGGGGGTGCAGGGGGACATGAGTGGGGGCCTGGTGGAGGCTGCCCCTGGTGGCTGGGGGGTGGGGGTGGTGGTAGACATGAGTGGGGGCCTGGTGGAGGCTGCCCCTGCACTGCTGGGGGGTGGGTGTGCAGGGTGACATGAGTGGGGGCTTGGTGGAGTCTGCCCCTGGTGGCTGGGGGGTGGGGGTGGTGGTAGACATGGGTGGGGGCCTGGTGGAGGGTGCCCCTGACTGCTGGGGGTGGGGGGTGGTGGTAGACATGAGTGGGGGCCTGGTGGAGGCTGCCCCTGACTGCTGGGGTGTAGGGAGTGGTGGGAGACATGGGTGGGGGCCTGGTGGAGGCTGCCCCTGACTGCTGGGGGCTAGGGGGTGGTGGGAGACATGGGTGGGGGCCTGGTGGAGGCTGCCCCTGGTGGCAGTGGCGTGGGGGTGGTGGTAGACATGGGTGGGGGCCTGGTGGAGGATGCCCCTGCACTGCTGGGGGGTGGGGGTGCAGGGGGACATGAGTGGGGGCCTGGTGGAGGCTGCCCCTGGTGGCTGGCGGGGGGTTGGTAGACATGAGTGGGGGCCTGGTGGAGGCTGCCCCTGCACTGCTGGTGGGTGGGGGTGCAGGGGGACATGAGTGGGGGCCTGTTGGAGGCTGCCCCTGGTGGCTGGGGGGTGGAGGTGGTGGTAGACATGAGTGGGGGCCTGGTGGAGGCTGCCCCTGCACTGCTGGGGGGTGGGGGTGCAGGGGGACATGAGTGGGGGCCTGGTGGAGGCTGCCCCTGGTGGCTGGGGGGTGGGGGTTGTGGTAGACATAGGTGGGGGCCTGGTGGAGGCTGCCCCTGCACTACTGGGGGGTGGGGGTGCAGGGGGACATGAGTGGGGGCCTGGTGGAGGCTTCCCCTGCACTGCTGGGGGGTGGGGCTGGTGGTAGACATGAGTGGGGGCCTGGTGGAGGGTGCCCCTGCACTGCTGGGGGGTGGGGGTGCAGGGGGACATGAGTGGGGGCCTGGTGGAGGCTGCCCATGGTGGCTGGGGGGTGGGGTGGTGGTAGACATGGGTGGGGGCCTGGTGGAGGGTGCCCCTGACTGCTGGGGGGTGGGGGTGGTGGTAGACATGGGTGGGGGCCTGGTGGAGGCTGCCCCTGGTGGCTGGGGGGTGAGGGTGGTGGTAGACATGGGTGGGGGCCTGGTGGAGGCTGCCCCTGCACTGCTGGGGGGTGGGGGTGCAGGGGGACATGAGTGGGGGCCTGGTGGAGGCTGCCCCTGCACTGCTGGGGGGTGGGCCTGGTGGGAGACATGAGTGGGGGCCTGGTGGAGGGTGCCCCTGCCCTGCTGGGGGGTGGGGGTGCAGGGGGACATGAGTGGGGGCCTGGTGGAGGCTGCCCCTGGTGGCTGGGGGGTGGGGGTGGTGGTAGACATGGGTGGGGGCCTGGTGGAGGCTGCCCCTGGTGGCTGGGGGGTGGGGGTGGTGGTAGACATGGGTGGGGGCCTGGTGGAGGGTGCCCCTGACTGCTGGGGGGGTGGGGGGTGGTGGTAGACATGAATGGGGCCTGGTGGAGGCTGCCCCTGACTGCTGGGGTGTAGGGAGCGGTGGGAGACATGGTGGGGGCCTGGTGGAGGGTGCCCCTGCACTGCTGGGGGGTGGGGGTGCAGGGGGACATGAGTGGGGGCCTGGTGGAGGCTGCCCCTGCACTGCTGGGGGGTGGGGGTGGTGGGAGACATGAGTGGGGGCCTGGTGGAGGGTGCCCCTGACTGCTGGGGGGTAGGGGGTGGTGGGAGACATGGGTGGGGGCCTGGTGGAGGCTGCCCCTGTACTGCTGGGGGGTGGGGGTGCAGGGGGACATGAGTGGGGGCCTGGTGGAGGCTGCCCCTGCACTGCTGGGGGGTGGGGGTGGTGGGAGACATGAGTGGGGGCCTGGTGGAGGCTGCCCCTGGTGGCTGGGGGTGGGGTTGGTGGTAGACATGGGTGGGGGCCTGGTGGAGGCTGCCCCTGCACTGCTGGGGGGTGGGGGTGGTGGGAGACATGCATTGTTGATCAGTAGTGCAAGGTGACATGTGGGTTGGCTGGAGGGCATGCCCATGGTGGATGGGCTGCCTGCGGGACATGAGCAGGGGTGCAGGGTAGTCCCCCGTGGTGTGGGCTGGCTGCAGGGGCCTTGGAGGTTGTAGAGCGAACACCTGGGAGGACACACACGGCCCATTCACGTGTAGTACTCCCCAGAACCCCTGAAATACACGTACCCTGCTGAAATCACGTGTGGAACTTCCCGCGCACCCCTGAAATACACGTACCCTGCTGAAATCGCGTGTGGAACTTCCCGCGCACCCCTGGAATACACGTACCCTGTTCGCACTGGGCCAATCGCGTGTGGAACTTCCCGCGCACCCCTGAAATACACATACCCTGCTGAAATCGCGTGTGGAACTTCCCGCGCACCCCTGAAATACACGTACCCTGCTCGCACGGGGCCAATCGCGTGTGGAACTTCCCGCGCACCCCTGAAATACTCGTACCCTGCTGAAATTGCGTGTGGAACTTCCTGCGCACCCCTGGAATACACGTACCCTGCTCGCAGGGGGCCAATCGCATGTGGAACTTCCCGCGCACCCCTGAAATACACGTACCCTGATGGAATCGCGTGTGGAACTTCACGCGCACCCCTGAAATACACGTATCCTGCTGAAATCGTGTGTGGAACTTCCCGCGCACCCCTGAAATGCACGTACCCTGATGGAATCGCATGTGGAACTTCACGCGCACCCCTGAAATACACGTACCCTGCTGAAATTGCGTGTGGAACTTCCCGCGCACCCCTGGAATACACGTACCCTGTTCGCATGGGGCCAATCGCGTGTGGAACTTCCCGCGCACCCCTGAAATACACGTACCCTGCTGAAATCGCGTGTGGAACTTCCTGCGCACCCCTGAAATACACGTACCCTGCTGATTTTGGTGTGGAACTTCCCGCGCACCCCTGATGCACACGTACACAGGACAATCGCGTGTGGAACTTCCCGCGAACCACTGAAATACACGTTCCCCGCTTGGCGTTTGCTGTTTGCCAGCCCTGTGAACTGGTCCAGGGTTAGCGCAGCCCTTTGCGATTATTTGGGGATTTTGAAGGCTTTTCCTTGCGCGAGGGCGTTCTTGGGGGCGTAACTGGCGCTGCTGCAGGGTTGCTGCGCCACCCTGCGCCACGGCTGGTTTTGGATGCGAAAATCCATGAATACGCTGTGCGCGGAAATCGATTTTAGCGCACGCGGCTGGCGCAGACATTCGCACGGGCATGCTGTGCGCCAGTTGCGTGCGCCACTTTTGTGCAAATTTCTATGAATTACCCAGTCTATTGGTAGCTATCCACGACATAGACAATGGACAATGAATCAGAAAATTAATATAAATATTCGATTGTCTGTTCTCATGTATTGTTTTTCTATTTCTAATTCCAATTTTGAAGTGACAAGCTGGGGCACTATGTGAATGGTGGCTTTTTCTCATGTACTGTTTTTCTATTTCTAATTCCAATTCCAATATCTGCAGTAACAAGCTGTATTTCTATCTACCACACTAAAGCAGCAAACGACATGCAATGGCTGGAGGACACTTATCCTACAGAATAAATAAATACAAAATAGGTTGTTGAACACAAAGAAGGAATACAAAATACACCACATGCAGTATTTTGTAAGTCCATTATTTATGTATGTGTAAAATGAGTAACAATAATATTTTAAGGAAGAAAAATAAGTCACGAAACACATATAGCTAGTCTGTCTACTTAATATTGTTTATACAACCAACACATTTATTTTTAAATTGTGTTATATCTTCAAATTGTTTCTAAATATTTCAAATATGTTCAAACAGATGAAGAAGTTATTGTGGTATGAAAAATCAAAGAAGAAGCACCACAACAACTACTCACAAAACTAATCCTGGTTTAATTAAAATAATAAACACGACTATTAATCAATGTTGGAAAAGACCTACAATCAATTAAAATGGATATTGAAAGTTTAAGAGACATTATGGACAGTAGAAAATCACATTGAGTTAGAAAACATGAAGATGTGGCTTTTTTAATGTTCTGTCATAAAAATTGCAAACATGAATTATGATAAATTATCTAGTGCAAGTCTCCTGGGGTGATGTGTGCTGGAAATTGGACAAGATGGTCTAGGCCATACTGGGCTGCAGCCTTTTTTGGCTTATATGTAATGTTATATATTTACTACATCTGTGAGCGGTGGCTATGCAGAATGAATCTCCACCCATTAAAGGTGCTGTGAGCAACATCTAGAGTTTTGAAACACCTGCAGTAGCAGAACACTCTTTTTGAATAGTCATATGAAATGCTAGAGAGGTTGAGAGAGGAGGGTTTTTATGAAGTGTTTACAGATGTGGTATTTCTATTTTCAGTAGGACCACTTGGATAAGTGAGAGGCCTTTGTAGGATCTTTTCATTCTGATGCATCCACTTCATCCCGGGGTACTAATAGCGTATTTATTTGGTTGAAGACACTCCAGTACTTCGGAAGTGAAAAAAGAGAATACAAGATGTGTGATGAAGCTTGGGAACATCAATGATGATAAAGCATTTGGTGAGAGTCTTCTGGGATGATGTGTGTTGGAAATTGCATGAGATGTTTTTTGGCTTATATGTAGTCTTATATTTCTATTGTAGTTGTGAGAGGTGGTTGTGCAGAATCAACCTTCAGCCAATAAAGGTGCTGCTAGCAACAGCCTGAGTCTTTTAACACTGATAGCAATGGAGCACTCCATTTGAAGAGTTATTAAAAATGGTAGAGAGGTTCAGAGAGATGGCTTCATTTTCTGCAGCATTGCCTATCTGTGCCTATGGATAGTGTAATTGCATGTACGGTCTATTGACATGGCCGTATCATGACATCCGTGCATAAGATCCACCTAATCAGCGGGTGCTGAAGTCTGTAGGGGGGAATAATCACCACACACACAAAAAAAGAAGTTTACATTTATCGTTGCTCTCTTTACTTGCTAATGACTAATGACAGTAACTACAAGCACTGGCACTATACCCCTTAAATTCCTCACTCTTTTTACCCACCTTTCCCCAATACTATTTTTCTTTTTTTTGTGATTTGTTTAGTTTGCCTATTTTTTTTTTTTCATTTTCTGATGCATTGTCTGTTTTGTGTTGCTATTTGTATTGTTTTAAATATTCCTTCTAAGTTGGACATTCCAACATGTCTGACCACGAGGGTACCAGTAGTGATGACATTATCATTTGGGTTCTGAAACCATCGCCACCGAGGAAGAAGGCAACTCGGATGAACACCACTGCTGACACTTGGTGCTTCTTTAAAGTTAAAGAACACTGTTCCAGAAAAGAGGCAGAGGAAGCACTTTGCACATTCTATGCTTTGGGCATTCCAATATTTCATCTCAAAGCCTGGAAACATCTATTATGATTAATCATGTAGTGTGAGTCACTGGGATAACATGAACAATGACTATCAGTAAGCGCACAAACCTTATAAAAAAAAAATGCATGGTTCCATTCTGCTGGGGGGTGGGGGTGGTGGGAGACATGAGTGGGGGCCTGGTGGAGGCTGCCCCTGGTGGCTGGGGGTTGGGGGTGGTGGTAGACATGGGTGGGGGCCTGGTGGAGGCTGCCCCTGCACTGCTGCGGGGTGGGGGTGGTGGGAGACATGCATTGTTGATCAGTAGTGCAAGGTGACATGTGGGTTGGCTGGGGGGCATGCCCATGGTGGATGGGCTGCCTGTGGGACATGAGCAGGGGTGCAGGGTAGTCCCCAGTGGTGTGGGCTGCCTGCAGGGGCCGTGGAGGTTGTAGAGCGAACACCTGGGAGGACACACACGGCCAATTCACGTGTAGTACTCCCAGAACCCCTGAAATACACGTACCCTGCTGAAATCACGTGTGGAACTTCCCGCGCACCCCTGAAATACACGTACCCTGCTGAAATCGCGTGTGGAACTTCCCGCGCACCCCTGGAATACACGTACCCTGTTCGCACTGGGCCAATCGCGTTTGGAACTTCCCGCGCACCCTTGAAATACACGTACCCTGCTGAAATCGCGTGTGGAACTTCCCGCGCACCCCTGAAATACACGTACCCTGCTCGCACGGGGCCAATCGCGTGTGGAACTTCCCGTGCACCCCTGAAATACACGTACCCTGATGGAATCGCGTGTGGAACTTCCCGCGCACCCCTGAAATACTCGTACCCTGCTGAAATCGCGTGTGGAACTTCCCGCGCACCCCTGAAATACACGTACCCTGCTCGCACGGGGCCAATCGCGTGTGGAACTTCCCGCGCACCCCTGAAATACACGTACCCTGATGGAATTGCGTGTGGAACTTCCCGCGCACCCCTGAAATACTCGTACCCTGCTGAAATCGCGTGTGGAACTTCCCGCGCACCCCTGAAATACACGTACCCTGCTCGCACGGGACCAATCGCGTGTGGGACTTCCCGCGCACCCCTGAAATGCACGTACCCTGATGGAATCGCATGTGGAACTTCACGCGCACCCCTGAACTACACGTACCCTGCTGAAATCACGTGTGGAACTTCCCGCGCACCCCTGGAATACACGTACCCTGCTCGCATGGGGCCAATCGCGTGTGGAACTTCCTGCGCACCCCTGAAATACACGTACACTGCTGATTTTGGTGTGGAACTTCCCGCGCACCCCTGATGCACACGTACACAGGACAATCGCGTGTGGAACTTCCCGCGAAGCACTGAAATACACGTTCCCCGCTTGGCGCTTGCTGTTTGCCAGCCCTGTGAACTGGTCCAGGGTTTGCACAGCCCTTTGCGATTATTTGGGGATTTTGAAGGCTTTTCCTTGCGCAAGGGCGTTCTTGGGGGCGTAACTGGCGCTGCTGCAGGGTTGCTGCACCACGCTGCGCCACGGCTGGTTTTGGATGCGAAAATCCATGAATACGCTGTGCGCGAAAATCGATTTTAGCGCACGCGGCTGGTGCAGACATTCGCACGGGCATGCTGTGCGCCAGTTGCGTGCGCCACTTTTGTGCGAATTTCTATGAATTACCCAGTCTATTGGTAGCTATCCACGACATAGACAATGGACAATGAATCCGAAAATTAATATAAATATTCGATTGTCTGTTCTCATGTATTGTTTTTCTATTTCTAATTCCAATTTTGAAGTGACAAGCTGGGGCACTATGTGAATGGTGGCTTTTTCTCATGTACTGTTTTTCTATTTCTAATTCCAATTCCAATATCTGCAGTAACAAGCTGTATTTCTATCTACCACACTAAAGCAGAAAACGACATGCAATGGCTGGAGGACACTTATCCTACAGAATAAATAAATACAAAATAGGTTGTTGAACACAAAGAAGGAATACAAAATACACCACATGCAGTATTTTGTAAGTCCATTATTTATGTAGTTGTAAAATGAGACTAACAATAATATTTTAAGGAAGAAAAATAAGTCACGAAACACATATAGCTAGTCTGTCTACTTAATATTGTTTATACAACCAACACATTTATTTTTAAATTGTGTTATATCTTCAAATTGTTTTTAAATATTTCAAATATGTTCAAACAGATGAAGAAGTTATTGTGGTATGAAAAATCAAAGAAGAAGCACCACAACAACTACTCACTAAACTAATCCTGGTTTAATTAAAATAATAAACACGACTATTAATCAATGTTGGAAAAGACCTACAATCAATTAAAATGGATATTGAAAGTTTAAGAGACATTATGGACAGTAGAAAATCACATTCAGTTAGAAAACATGAAGATGTGGCTTTTTTAATGTTCTGTCATAAAAATTGCAAACATGATTTATGATAAATGATCTAGTGCAAGTCTCCTGGGGTGATGTGTGCTGGAAATTGGACAAGATGGTCTAGGCCATACTGGGCTGCAGCCTTTTTTGGCTTATACGTAATGTTATATATTTACTACATCTGTTAGCGGTGGCTATGCAGAATGAATCTCCACCCATTAAAGGTGCTGTGAGCAACATCTAGAGTTTTGAAACACCTGCAGTAGCAGAACACTCTTTTTGAATAGTCATATGAAATGCTAGAGAGGTTGAGAGAGGAGGGTTTTTATGAAGTGTTTACAGATGTGGTATTTCTATTTTCAGTAGGACCACTTGGATAAGCGAGAGGCCTTTGTAGGATCTTTTCATTCTGATGCATCCACTTCATCCCAGGGTACTAATAGCGTATTTATTTGGTTGAAGACACTGCAGTACTTCGGAAGTGAAAAAAGAGAATACAAGATGTGTGATGAAGCTTGGGAACATCAATGATGATAAAGCATTTGGTGAGAGTCTTCTGGGATGATGTGTGTTGGAAATTGCATGAGATGTTTTTTGGCTTATATGTAGTCTTATATTTCTATTGTAGTTGTGAGAGGTGGTTGTGCAGAATCAACCTTCAGCCAATAAAGGTGCTGCTAGCAACAGCCTGAGTCTTTTAACACTGATAGCAATGGAGCACTCCATTTGAAGAGTTATTAAAAATGGTAGAGAGGTTCAGAGAGATAGCTTCATTTTCTGCAGCATTGCCTATCTCTGCCTATGGATAGTGTAATTGCATGTACGGTCTATTGACATGGCCGTATCATGACATCCGTGCATAAGATCCACCTAATCAGCGGGTGCTGAAGTCTGTAGGGGGGAATAATCACCACACACACACAAAAAGAAGTTTACATTTATTGTTGCTCTCTTTACTTGCTAATGACTAATGACAGTAACTACATGCACTGGCACTATACCCCTTAAATTCCTCACTCTTTTTACCCACCTTTCCCCCAATACTATTTTTCTTTTTTTTGTGATTTGTTTAGTTTGCCTATTTTTTTTTCTTTCATTTTCTGATGCATTGTCTGTTTTGTGTTGCTATTTGTATTGTTTTAAATATTCCTTCTAAGTTGGACATTCAAACATGTCTGACCACGAGGGTACCAGTAGTGATGACGTTATCATTTGGGTTCTGAAACCATCGCCACCGAGGAAGAAGGCAACTCGGATGAACACCACTGCTGACACTTGGTGCTTCTTTAAAGTTAAAGAACACTGTTCCAGAAAAGAGGCAGAGGAAGCACTTTGCACATTCTATGCTTTGGGCATTCCAATATTTCATCTCAAAGCCTGGAAACATCTATTATGATTAATCATGTAGTGTGAGTCACTGGGATAACATGAACAATGACTATCAGTAAGCGCACAAACCTTATAAAAAAAAAATGCATGGTTCCATTCTTTGCATAGACGGACATCAGCACAACTTGCAGCACTTCCGTTCACCAGTTCAACAATATTACAAACTGCTAATAAAGCCTCAACTTCAGCAGTGGTGTCAACTGCACAGACTGCTGTCAAAAGAAGGTCCTTCGGCATCCCATCAAGCCCCCTCTGGCATCTGTGGACTGGAGACAAGATAAAGGAATGGTCGCCTGGTGAAATTCACAGTCATCTTTAATACAGATTCAAAAGACACACTGGAAGGGCACACAGAGCTCCAGCAATCAGCTTGCTTTTACAGGCCTTTTCAATTATGCAATACTTTGATGCAATTTCAGGATACATATCTGATTGGTTCGCTTAGCCAAAATAAAAGCCCTCCCTAGCCTTGTTTTGTGGCTTATCTGCCACTCACAAAGCCCACATTATTCACATTTGGTAAGCACTGGCTGACTGACACATAGACTAATAAGCTTAGTTTAGGCCCAGCCGGACACAATAACACATCCTTTAACTACCACTATTTAAGCCATGCCCAGGCTGAGAAACATGCTTTGTCTTTTCTGCACCTGCAGCGTGACACTCACTGTATTCGGATCGGTCTCCAGTAGGCCTGCATCTTTCTTCTGCGCTCAGCTCCTGCAAGAACAAGAACACCGTTAGGAACAGCCTTACCTTGCAGTGCTTCTGCCCATCATTCATCGCTTCTTTGGCGGTGTCATTCCCATCCCGGCATGCCGCTTCCTAAGGAAAAGGTAAAAAACAGAAAAAAGGCATTAGTAAGCATTCAGCAATCTTCGCTGTACGAGCTTCAAACGCTTACCTGAATAGCCGCCGCTCTGGGGGAACTCTGTCTCTGGAACTTCTCATCCATCTGCAAGAGGGTAGAGACACTCGAGGTTGGCGTGGAAATATCTAGAGGCGCTGCATACCACGCTTAGTCACTGCATTTCTTCTTCATAACCGGCATCCACGCTGAACACGTTGCAGCACCTAAAAGACACAGAAAAAGAACTCAGTTAAATACAAATACGAAAAGGTCGCATCGCGCATGGCACTCTCACTAACCTTCAGCACTACTCATCTCAGCAGCACGTCGCCATCCCTGGACACCGGCCATCATCTAAGGAAGGAAATGAACAAAGTTAGAGAACTGTTCAAAAGACTCATTATACTTACCTGTCGGACTCTTGCCAGTGAAGTAACTAGGCAGCAACGAGCCCGCATAAATCAATGTGCCCCTGCGCTGAAAGCAAGATGGAGAGCACACTTTCCAAGAAAACAAGGCCCAGTATCCAGTCGAGTAGACTCCAGGCAAGGGTTTGAGGTCGTAAGAGGTCAGAACAGGCTGAGTGACGTCCCCGTGGATACCAGGTGAGCGTTACACCCAAATAGGGACTGTTTTAGCTTTAAAAACACTATAATTCTAATTTCTGCA
The DNA here is from genome assembly GCF_040938575.1 of Ambystoma mexicanum. Classification (NCBI taxonomy): domain Eukaryota; kingdom Metazoa; phylum Chordata; class Amphibia; order Caudata; family Ambystomatidae; genus Ambystoma; species Ambystoma mexicanum. The sequence goes on from NC_090923.1 coordinate 399,060,164, forward strand.
ATACTGGAACCATTGATCAGGCTATCATGTTATCTGTACTGAGTTTGAGGGGGGGGTCTGATACCCCTATACATGTCCCCCTCTGTTCAGTAATAGACCACTGTTTAATACACGACCACTACACCCAGTGTCCACTCTCCCCCATATAAAGGGTACCTATACATTCCCTGTCTCAGCGACCCCCTTCAGTGTGGTGATTTATCGCAACCTGGGAGGTATCATAAAATCATTTCTACATAATCAACAGTGACTTCAATCATTTTTTACTCTCTTAATCTAAAACATATATGTTTCTCATTTTGCCAAAAAATCATTGCAACGTTTTGCCCTCTTTGAATCTTTATGTGTGTATTTGCAAAGAATAACTTTGTTTGTTCTTGTCTGGATCCCATCTCCATTATCCAATTAAATATAAACATAACATTGACGGAACCCACCAGCCCATGTTTTCCGGTTCCGTCCACATGCAACATTTAGTTAATTCACTCTTTTTCCTTTCTCCCACCCCACCGACAGCTTCCACCTGATTCATCTTGTTTTTAGCTTATTCCACGTCCACGGACCTTCTTTATGATTAGTCCATTTATTTTATTTTTTTATTTGTCCTTTAAGCTGCTTTGTAGCGAACTCAATAGCCCCTTAATATAGGCCATTTTGTTTCTGTTTCATTGTTCCTTGCAATCATAGAGTCCTGCAACTCTCAATCTTCTGATTAAAATAGGAAAGTCAGTGGGGGGGGGGGCTTCAATTGTTTCTGGTGAACACAAGGAAGGGGGAGTCTCATAGGGACACATTTTCAATAAGTGGTTGCAACTGGGCATATGGCTGGGTCCCTCGAAACCTTTTTCATACTGGACTGTTCTCCCTGCTCGCAGGATCGGTTGCCATCAATCACCTGGTGTGTAGGTTTCTCTCATCCATCTTTAATATAAAACTGGATGAGTTTCATGAAAAATAAGTGTATCTTTATAGTCAGTATTGCCTCCATAAACCCAAACTTTAGACTACTTTTGTCCCTCATTTAAGCATGTCTACCTCCAAAAACAATTTCTACTGCATTTTCTATTTTTCTAATATAATAGGATGGCTACTCCTTTCTCTCTTTGTGCACATCTTCTGGTTACTTTATACTCAATACACCCTGGCTGATACCTGGGTTTGGCTTTGAACTGAAGCATATGCATCTTTGCCTGGCATTGCTCTCGTTTTCATGGGCCTTCTTTCCAACAATGCTAATAGCAAAGAAAACATGTTCTCTGTGCTTGTCACTCTTCTCCCCACAGATGTATACAGTCTCCTTAAAAAGTGAGACAAACAACATAACAAATTCAAAACATTTTGTTGAAAAAAGGATATGTTTTCTTTAGTGGCCCTCCTTCTTTCTTTTGGTGCATCCGTAGCTGAGGAAGAAGACACTGGTTGGGTCCCTGCTCCCTGTAGAAAACTGAAATAGAGGCAAAGTCTTTTTATTATGTTGGCAAAGTGGTCAGTTATTTCCTCAAGGTGAATGGACCGTTGCTATTTCTTTTATGTTCCTCAATATTTACTTAGGTCATTTATTGACACTCTCGGCCCACTGAAATGTAAGCCTTCTTTTCTGTCTCCAAAATCTTGTTGATGCACATTCAATCAACCTGTTATTAGTGTAACAATCAGCCTGTTTTTTCTTTAGTCTCCTTTGCAATGCTGAACATTTTCTCTGTACTTTTGAAGTCCTCCTCCTGATGGCGTGGGGCCACAGTCTACTTCTTTCGTCGTTGCTGTGTTTATTCATATTAACATTTTTGATCACCCTACCTAACCTTATCGTGCCTACCCCTGTTATTTGGAACCCAGCACTGTTCCTATTAAATGCATGCAATTGTAACATATAGGCATACATTGTTTTGCCTATCCTCAAAACTGTATGCATTCGCCAAATGCACCTTTTTGGCATTTTTCTGTCACCAGAATTACAAACAGGTTACTGCATCTTCTATCCAAAGGTCTTCTTTATTCTTGTCATTAGATATGACCATTCCTCTATATCTATGCTATTCTATTCTCACACCTGGTTGCACCATTCTTGGGAAAATGCTATCTATTTAAAAGACTGAGGGCCTCATTACGAGAAGTGCGGAATGGGTTAATGGGCTCCGCTAATGGTGGCGGGCCCGTTAACACCATTCCGCAATATTACGAGGTCCCCGCGAGGGGACCAGGGAGCTAACAACGGGCCGGTCGTAACCGGCCCGTTGTTATCTCCCGCTCCCATTCCAATTGAGCCCTACGGGGGTTTAAATGGGAATGGGGATCGGTTCCTTCAAGGAGGAATTTCCAGGTCCTCCAATGTTTGAATGACCCGGTTATTCCTCATTGAAGGAACCCGGTAATGGAGCCCGGTTTGGAGGCAGCCATGGTGCTAATAGCACCATGGCTACCTCAAAACTCGTAATGAGGTCCTGTATCTTTTACTGCCTTTTTTCTGTACTCACCTGGATCTTCTTACTCCTAATAAATGATCAATAAAGTTTGTTCTCACACTTACTGTTTCAACTGATACTTACCTTTGTAATAATATTCTGTTTCTTCCCATTATTTTGCTCTGCTCTAAGGCCATATATATGTTCCTCCTGTACAAAAAAACTACAATAATTTTCATCTGTAAAACATAAATCGACATCATCATATACATACAAAACACTGTTTTTGTTACTTACACTCATATGTTCTTTGGTGTAGTTCTATTAAAAATTCTCTTATATTATCAGATAAATCTTGGCCATCCAACCCCTTTGGACTTTCATTAATCATATATTTTATTTTCATCTAAATACACTACACTACTCAATTGTAACCAGCACCATCCATTGCTAATTGTTTGCAAATCTGGATAATTTATCCAGACCTTCCTTCATCACCCTTGTCTCACAACGTTACTCTTTGTTCCTTCATTGGCACCTTGTATCAACGTGTGCTTTTTACTCCTTTAATATTCATGCGTTCATTCATTCATTCATTCATTCATTCATTCACCCACTCATTCATTCATTCATTTTTGTTTATTCCACCCCTTAAATCGTTGCCTCTCTTTTAGTTTTGAACTTCTTAATTCTGCGCATTTCTCCTTATCTATTTATCATTATCTCACATTAATTAGTCTAATTACTATTAAAACCTCTTATTTTTTACATATTTATAATCTCTCACATGTGTGTACTTTTATTGTGTCCCGCTATTCCTTTCAATAGACCCATGTCATAAGGGCCTGTGGTTCACATGGCACTCTCTCCAAGTCTTCCTGAAAATATGCTGGATGCTGCTGCATTTTTATCATTCTCTGTGGGATATCCTTTCCTCTTTATTTGTATCCAGTATGTGGTGTGCCTAAAAAATTCCACTTCATCATCTGTTGAGTCCTCTCTAAATATGTCATCATCAGTAACATCAGTCAATCTAGACCTTTCTTCAAGAGCTATCACTGTTATCCATGGTCTACCCTCATTGTCCATTCCTTCGAACATTGTTAAGATATGCGTCCCGGGGATGCTGCATACCTGTGCTACCAGGAGGTGTTCGTTGAGGTTCAGCCAGTCTGTCACATTGGTTGATGGCACAGTGATGGCACGACGATGGGTAGCGCAAAGAACCAGTCCCACCTCCACCCAAACTGCACAGGGTGAAAGGGGAACTGGCTCCTGATGCCACTGATGGGTGCTTCCCTGTGTTTTAACGTGGCGCCAGAACAGTGCAAGCAATGACAGGGAAGGCTGCTTCCAGTTGATGTGAAGAACTGATGATAGATGTGGCTTCTAGTTGATCCGAAGAAATGGTAGCAGTCCACAAAGGCAAGTACCCAGGCTGGAGGCAGAGTTACACAGGGACATGCAAAGGGTCTCCAAACTGGGAACAGGGGCACACGACCAGGTAAGGACCCAGGACCAGGAAGGAGATGGAGCCCCAGAACAAGGAATAAAGCAAGGACCAAGGGAACCCTGGATGAGGAGAGAAGGAATCCCAGGAAGAGGGAAAACCCAAGGAAGGCCCACGGACCTCAGGACCCAAGAACTAGGAGCCAAAGAGTACCAGAAGGCAGCCGGGAATAGATTGCACAGGAGACAAGGCACGGGGACAAAACCGGAACAGGAGCGAAGCGGATAGAAAAACCAAGCTGTGTTTAGACGCAACAAGTTCCGATTCAGTCCGCTTGATAAGGTGTCAGTGGGAGACCGAGGGCTGGAACGCAACACCCTCTTGCCCAATCAGCATTTGGCAAGCGTGCACGAGAATGAGGCTTGACTAGCAAGCCGATGTGCTGCCGCCCCAACGCACATGCGCGAAGGCAGCCAATCCGTGCCCGCAAGCGGGCGAGAAAGCGAGGCCTGACAAGCAAGCTAACGTGCCATGACCCACAGCGCATGCGCGAAAGGAAACAGCGTAGCCACACGCAAGCGTGAGCCCACAACAGCGTTGCCTCTGGCAACAGAGGGGAACGTAGAGCATGGACCCCACCACCGGAAATTGGGATAAAGTCTCCAGGACCGGAATCGATGTGTGGGTCTCCCCGGCCTCTGACAGGTAGGTGCCCTAGCGGGTGTCCTAACAAACATCGCCATTTCCCCTTGTACTATGGCTGCATCTAATTCTTCAGGGATTGTCTGCCCCACCTCTTCATCCATAGATATCCGTGATTTTGAACACAAATTCATCAGGTATTCTCGCTATCTTCTCCACTAGGCCAGATAGGACTGTTCACCCCATGAATAGAAAAACCTCCAAACTCAAATGAAACATCTCGCAAAGCCACTTGCCCTGTGAGTGCCAGTATAAATTGGCCGCATTTCAATAGTGTAAGACAAGAGTGGAACACACTATCCCTTGGTCAATAAATAAAATCATCATATTTATTTTTGTCATTAAATCCATTCCCAAAATATTGACTGGTGCCTGTCACAAATATGACAAAGGATCAGTCATGTCACACACTCCTATAGAGACTGGTAATTCATCAATAAAAGAAACTCAACTTGTGGCTCCAAAGAACCCTTAATCATTTATGGCAATTTCCACCATTGGATATTTTTCTCTCCTATACATGGACTTGCAATCCTGGGGCCTCATTACACGGTAGGCACTAAGGGATTAATGGTACTGGTAACGTCACCGGTGCCGGTAATCCCTTAGCGCCATACTACGAGGTCCCTCAGCGGGTCCCGTCATTAACGCCTGGTCTGACCAGGTGTTAAGGACAGGAACTGCTAAGGGACTTCAGAGCTAATAACGGTACCGCAAATTGCGGTACCGTTATTAGCTCCTTCTCCATTCCCATTGAGCCCTATGGGGGCTCGAATGGGAATGGGGAATAGTATTTGGCATGGGGACTTACCGGGTCCTCCAGGGTCAGAATGACCCGTTAAGTCCCCATACCGCCTACCCGGACCCGGTATGCGGTAAGGGAGTAGCCATGCCGCTAATAGCAGCATGGTTACCTCCTACCGTGTAATGAGACCCCTAGTGTCTACTAATAAAGCAAAGGTTTCACCTCCTACCATCACAATAACCCTTGGATCCTCTTGGAGGTCTAATATCACAAATAATTCTGGATACATCAAGTCGTCCTGTGAGCTGTCCTATTGTGGGTTCATGCATACCGTTGTTCCTGTGAAAGGATTTGCTCCTACCAAAGTGGCACCTGGTATTCTGGTTGTCAATACCTGTCCTGTGGTTGCATATCGCTTAATCTGCATGGGCGCTTATTACAACTGCCCCTATAGTGAATTCATTTACACTTGCTCTGGCTGCTATATCTGTTGCACTCTTAGCGCTTGCGTCTGACACAATGTCTGATTCTGGACAAACCCTTCCCTACCTTGTGAGCTATATGCTGGAGGATAAGCTGTCCCCCCTCTTGAAAATTGACCAGTATGCACATATCCTTGGCTCCTGCATGTGCGCACTCTGTATCTTGGCATCCACTTGTCCAATACACAGGGGGACATCTTCTAACTAGTCCCCCTTGGTTAAACCCTCCTTGCATATTCTTACTCTCATTCTGCATATTCTGAAAACCGCTTTGATTATTCTGAAAACCACCTCTTCCTCTTTTTCCCATTCTTCTGCCTTGTGGCACAAATCCATTGCCACCTTGGCCTATCGGGCGCTGATTATTCGTCTGTGTACCTACTGTTTGTTGCATTCCTCGCCCTTCTCCGCTTTGTCAATATTGCCCTTTCTATGGCATATTTTGACAATGATTTTCGGAACTAACTTTTCTTCCTCAATTTTCCTAGTATCGCCTTTCGTAGTATTCTTCTCCTGTAACAGCTGACAGTGATGCACTATAGTCAACTGTATTTCAGGCCACGGTTTCACTTCCATTCCCATTTGCTTCTTACGTTGCCTCTGTACCTGCCCAGGCTATCCTTGACACAAAATGTGGTAAAATACTGCCACTGTTTTTCCCCTCAGCTCGCATATTTCAAGAGCTTAGTGCTGATAAATGTGAGCAAGCAGATCCTTATTCTCTTTTATTTATAAAACTGGTATTCTGAATATAAAGCGAAAGCATCCTGTATGTATGTGTGTGAGTCTTCTTATTGTAGTATTGGGTTCCTTTTTCTGTCTACTTAAGAGTGTTTTTGTGCATTGAGCCTGGAATCCATTGATAGCCTGTACTGTATTACACAACACTAACCATCCACTAGCTATGGTCTTTGACCGTGCCCACTTTATATTATATACACTAAGCAGCCACTAGTCATGGTCTTCAACACAATACTAGCCAGTGGCCACAGCCTTTGGCTGTGCCGACTGTATATTCTGACATATTATTGGGAACTAGCTATGGCCTTTAGCTGTGACAACTGACTACAGCTTTCAATGGTGCCCACTGTATATTTTAAAACAGTGACAGGCTATTAGGCATGTCAGATAACCATGCACATTGGCATTTTTGAACACTAACCGACCACTAGCTTTGGTGCTGACCAGTGACCCCAGCCTTTGTCTTGGCCAAGTCCACGGCCTAAATTGCTTTTAAGGTAATCAAAGATTTCATGAGCTAACTTATAAATTTTGGTATGACTAATTCCATTATTGATGTAATCAGTTATATACAATGCAATTACTGTTGTCACCAGTGATGTCATTTATAATGCCATCATTGTTCTTATACAGCAAGTAATTAGTGATGTAATCACTTTTTTCCTTGAATATATATAGATGTAGGTTTTAAGGAACAGGGGTACCCAGATATCTCTGTCGGATATTTTAAAAACTACTGGATATATTTACCCAAAACCAGTTAAGGAAATTATTTAAATGCTTTGTGCCCAAATTGTTTCTTATGTGGTCCAAATCTGCCAATCATTTTTCACGATACGGCTGTTCAAAAACAGCACCTTTTCTCTATGGGAGTATTAATGGGAATAGGCCCAATAACTTCTATTAATTGTTTAATGAATTGTTCCCAAAATTATCATTTTGGGAGGGGGTCTTGACAAACGTTTTGTTGGGAAAAGTTCCCCCAAATCTATCCAGCAAGTCAAAAGTTATTAGCCATCGCTGAGCCACTCTGCTGAAAAGCATGCAAGGCTGATATAAATGTTTTAAGGAGCCAGGGGCTCCCCCTTCTTTGTCAAATATTTTAAAAACTACTAGATGCATTTACCCCAAACCATTCAACAAAATTACATCAATACTGATGCCCTCAGTGTAAGTTTACCGGTATCCTGGCGGTATTACCTCTGGATTATTAGTGCCGGTGATGGTTGTAAATCCCCATTCCATGCAGTCCCATTGGTCTCCAGGGGAGGATTTGCCAGTATTACTGGTACCGGTAACACTGGTGTGGTAATATTGGCTATTAATTGCCAGTAAGGTGCCTAAATTACCTCAACCTGGAGATAGTACAGGTATCTCACCAGCTAATTTGTAGTTTGGCCTCATAATGAAGGCATTTGTGCTGATGTTATTTGGCCCAAATCTGGCCCGTGGTTTTAGTGCTGCAGCTGTACAAAAACTGAACTTTCCATCTATGTGAAAATAAATGGGCTGAACACTGTGGTGGTTTGTTTTCTATAACTTTTTCTTTTTATAACGTATTGTTCCCAAGGTTTGAAGTTTCATGGGGCCCATCACAAATGTTGTGCTTTGAGTATTTCATCCAAATCCATCCAGTAAGTCAAAAGTTATTAGCAATAGAATTTTGGTAAACAATGCTGCTTTTTAATTTCTAAAGCCTCTCAGCCTTTTTGCCCCATGGGAGATGTAGCTATTTTTTGGCAGCAGGCGGCACCTCCTTACCTGTTAAATATTTTAAATATTCCTGGTCCTATTTACACCATACCTGTCCCGGAAATCGAGTCAATGCTTTGTGCCCAATTTGCTTCTGAAAAGCCTTTCACTGTCCAATTTAAACATTATCTAACCTGATCTCCGTTGATCAGGAGGTGTGGACCTCTTGCTCCCTTGGTGCATGCACAAACACCTTGGTCGCATCTTCCAACACCTCATTGATCTAATTCTGCACGTTCCTCCCTATCTCTGTAACCAAAGTAACATTAGCTTCTGCCAAGTGTGGTATTCATTTTCACTCTATCTTTTTGTCTCTCTAGAGCACCCCATGGCTGGTTTTAGAGGAAAGGATCCTGCTATGGGTAGGGCTGACGGTGTCATAGCAGATGCTGTGCTCGCTGCAGTGACATGGGCAACCTGGGCTGGGGTACTCACACCCTCTTTCACCCTTACCCCCTTGTCCATGGGCACTGCCTCCTCCTCATATAATTTCCACAATTCTAAAGCGCCCTATCTTTTCTTCATCTTTTGCCCATTATATTTCAATGTGAGATAGGCATACATGTGTCCTATGATATTCCACTTATGGGTAGCCTCTCGGGGCCATGGTGTAAATAGTTGCCCTGGTGTGTCCCTTACCAACTCAAAGTGATATTTCAATAGCTTGTCTCTGTGCTGTGGGAGTATCTCACATATGGGTTTCAGTGGAGTCACCACAGTGTTCCTCTGTCTTACCCTCTTCAAACACTGTCGCCAACATATAGATTTGCAACCTCAATAGTCACTTCAATTCCCCAATTTCACAATGCTAATTATTAACTGTTTTTTCAAGATGTCTTTGACATACACCACACCTGTTTATTCTCACTACTTCATACCCACAGAACACATTCTGTTACACATTTCTCATAAATACACACATCCCATCAACTTCCAATCACACATATTTCATCAATCAAAAATACACCAAAAAACAAACCAATCAAATCAAACCCCAAACATTTCACTGAATACTACCTCTAACACACCCCAAAATGCCTGCGCTCTATGTTACAAATTTGAAACACACCCCTAGCCACAACAATGCACCTCCAAATTACACATGTCTAAATACCACGACTATTTTGTCTTATCCTCAAAAACGAAAAAATCACTTTTGCGCAACGTGGTAGCTATTTATCACAAAAATTACTCAACATCAATAAGTCATCACAACTCTACTCTCAACATCGTCTTTCCTCTCTAAGGAGGCAATACCCTTCCTTAATCGACATACACTGCTATACTACAATACTACACTAATTAAGACTTTATCACCAAATCTTGATCCACTTTTAAGCCTTACTGTCTTTCTCCATCTCTGGCGAGATCCCTTTTCCAATGTGCATGCACTACTACACGATGTAGATTTTCTCCAACTATTGGGAGGTCCCTGCACTTATTGCACTATTAAATAATAAAAAGAGCAAAGGGACAAATCTACAAAGTATAATAACATACTGCACCTTGTGCTTTCAAGCCGGGGCGCACTACGTGTTTGTCAATCCTCCAACTCCCTCAACACTGGATCTCTCAAACAAAATGCCTGGGCCACCCATCTGCTATACCTCCTTGTTTGTGTGCAATGGAACTGGTCTCTGCATGCTTGATCCACGTCCAGGATGTGGTGGAGAGCCCCCAGACCTACAGGTTCCGGCTGATCTAGCTTGGGCCTCCAAAAATGTAGAGCTACTGGAGCTCCCAAATCGGATCCAAAAGCAGGGAAAAGAACAATCCACAAAACTAAAAAAAGCAGTGTACCACATGCAGGAAAAAAACAAAATTAATTTGTACATCAAGGCCGGGAAAAGGTAAAAACAGGCCAACTTCAAACTACACCTCCGGGTCACCATTTTATAGCCACAATCAGGACATTAACATAATAAAAGTGTAACAAAAATATCAACCTAGCATTCTGATTGGCAGGCCATCACCAGCCACCTAAACATTGCTATACATTGTCAAGAAACTATTGGCAGTTACTATTTCATCACAAAAGGATCAACCCCCAACCCACATGGTCACATCTCCCTTGATCAACCCAAAAAAATCACCTATCATTTCGGGCAATCAGTTTGATAAAGGGCTTCATTTTTAATTGGACCATGTCACCTCAGACAATTGGGGTTGCAACATCCCACTGAGATGGACCAATGAGCAATGAACCAACATGTCACACACCTACTATATTCATTCCCAATTCCCACTATCTGCACATACACACTATGTGGCTCCCTATCTTGTTACATGTAGCCAGCCCTGGTACACTGCCTTCTAGTACCCTTCCTGCAATTATTAGCCTTCTAGAAATAAAGTGACCATTCCACTGCTGATCAGTACTCCTGGACCATAATTTCTGCTAATTATTTCGGCTGCCTGAGAATGCTCGCTGCAGCATTCACAAACGTTATGTATTCTTTCCCGATTAGATGAGGCAGTACTTATTGTTTGGGGCCAGGCATTTGTCCCTTGAGAACTGCTTCCCTTGCAATAAATACCTTACACCCCTCCCCACCTGCCCTTGGGCTCTCAGTCTGTTTGCTTGACAAGATGAAATTCAATCAAATGCTCTCATCTAACAACTATGGCCTAATACACTATAATAGCAGTGTAGTGCCTCTAACTGAGGCCTATCCAAAATTGGCAGAGGTAGCATCTAGCGTCCCTACTGGCACATGTCATACTAATGCTGTGTCATGTGCTTCACACTTTGTGCCCGATTTATAGAATAAGCGCATGTACCCCTCAAAGTGCATGTTGAATCCCTTTGAGCATACCATGCATTCATGCAGTCCAAAGCGCAAAAGAACTGGACCTGCAAAGAAAAACGAGCTGTGCGAGGAACACCCACAGATATGCAAACTACATCTATTGCCACAGATCAACCTTGCAGCAAACCTTTGTGGTCACCTCTGAATCACCCTTCCACCACCCCAGCGACACGCCATATGGTACCCTTTAAGTCAAGACTGTACCCTGGTGAAATTGTGTGAGGTCCCCCATAAGCAACGGCTGCAGCTATGTGAAGCTACACAAGGTCCCCCATAAGAAACGCATGCACCATGGACATCATTTAGGGATAGCCAGGGGTCTCCCTTGCAACCCCTGTTGTCTCCCTTACTACCAAAAATCTTTTAAAAAACGTTTTTCTTTTTTAAATAAATGTACATTGAGGCTCATGGGCTGTGGTCAGCAGCATAAAGCTCTTAGTTTCTGGGGTGCCTGGTTTCTGATGGCTATAGGCGGTAAAATAGCTCAGTGGGTTGAGAGCTGACAGCTGCAATGTGTGCATGATCTGCAGGCTGAAGGTCAACTCCCAGCAAGGTCAACTCATCCTTTCATCCTGCTGAGGTTGATAAATGAGTACCAACAGAGGTTGGGTCATATTGTATGTATATTTGTTCTATATGAATCACTTAAGTGGAATTGCTATATAATAACACATCATTATCATTTGGCCTTGGACGTCTGCTAGCATTCACAGTAATTTGGTAATACGGGCCTATACGCACTGATGCATATTAATGTTACATATGGTGATCCGTTCTTGTATGAAATGTATATCACTTTACATTGACATTGTAACTTCCTGTTTAGTCGTGGGTTGAAAGGTTGTGTTCCATTGCTTCCCGTGATGTCACTTCCGGGTGGGGTCAAATTACATCACTTCTGTGATGTCATCAGAGGTCAAGGGACATGTGATGTCACTCCCGCTACCCCTGGTATTTTCATGAAATGACGTCCCTGGTCTGCACCCCTGCAAAACTGCGTGATGTCCCTCATAAGTAAAAGCTGTACCCTAGCTAAACTGTGCATGGTCCCCTGTAAGCAATGGCTGCACTGCTGCGAAACTACATGTAGTCCCGCATAAGTAACCACTGAACTGCTTCAAAACTGCACAAGGTCCCCATAAGGAATGGCTGCACCCCTGAAAAACTGTGCAAGGTCCCCTGTGTGCAATGGGTGTGTCCAGCCAAACTGTGCAAGGAATTCCATAAGTACCAGCTGCGTCCCTGAAAAACTGTGCGAGGTCCCCCGTAAGTAACAGATGCACCCTTGTGAAACCCTTGCAAAACTGCAGACCATCCCCCATACTCCCAAGGCACCCAAACTGCTGGAAGATACCGCAAAGTCATAGAAGCCACCTCAAGTCCTGACATAACTTTGATATATCCTTTTTTCTCTTGTTTTATTACCCTATTTCACACATGTCACGTGATGTTTTTCTCTGAGATTTATAAATGGGGACTAAATATGTTTTCAAGAGAGTATTGAATTTTCTCTTGAAAACATATTTAGTCCCCAATTATAAAAACTCGGAGAAAAATACTCCCACCTTAAAATCTTATCTGGTCCACTGCCTGGATGTATTGCATTATATTGTTATTAAATTATGTGTTTTTCAAATCCAGCACTGTGAGTGACTGCACGCTGTGTATGTGTACATTGTGGGCACATGCATGTGGTACATTGGCCACACACCCCTGCTTCTGCTCATCTGTTGTCCCTGTAGGTGTTGCCAGTGCACGCTATGATCCATGCACAATTACTGGGACTGTCTCGTATAGGGTGAGACAACAGCTGGTTATTGTTGTTAAGTCCATTTACTGTGGTGTCCAATGGGGCGGGATTGGTGGTTGGTGCAGAGTCAGGAGATGTGGTTGAATTTACTTATTTGCATGGATGTGTGGCACACAGGTGTCTTTCTGGTTTACATGCCATGGTGGTTTGAGCAAGTTGTGTTTGTGATGTGGAGCTGGGGATTGCCTTTTCACAGGTGGTCTTTGTTTCCCAGTGTGTACTTTCCCTTCACCCACGATTGTCCTTCCTTGCCCCCAACATGTGCTATTTTTCCATCTATGTTCCTTCCAGGCTCTCAGAGCATGTTGCATTTCCTCCGGTCTTTCTGTCTGTCTTTCTCTCTTCACCACCTTCTCTCTGCCCTCACACACTGTGACAACCAGCATATTTCTCATCATCTCCCCACCAGCCAGTCTGCTCCTTGAACCACAATTCTCCTATCCCTCTCTCTCTCTCACTCTGCAGCTACACATTCATGCCTCTGTGTCCTGTATCCCTCTTGCCCTCTGTCATCTTTCAAATCAGCTCCCACACTTGTACTTCGACTCCCAGACCATCACACATTACTTGGTGTCCTTATCCCCCCTCCTTCCATGGGTGACCCAAAGGCATGAGTAACACCTAACAGTGGGTGTGAAGAGCTTGTAGGTCTGCAATCAATGGCCCTAGGTGCGCCCACATCCTAGGGCTGATTGACACCTGTTTCCAGAGTGCATGTTGTGCTGTGCTTGAAATCTGTTTGCTTCACTGTCCAGGGATTTCTCTTTTGGTGAGTTTTGCTGTAGTAAGGTTGATAGTTGCACACGCTCTTTAAAGGAGCCACTGGATACATGACCCCTAGCTCCCGTCCCCTCATCGCTGACATATTGGAATAGCCAGAGAAGAGCTATATGTGGGATTCCATGTTTTGTCCCTGAAGAGGAAGTGTTGAGTTTCGGCCCCACTCCAGTTGCCCCCCTCCAATTACCTATTAGGTTCACACTAAAGTATGTGACGTATGGCGAGCAGGAAAATCAGCAAAAAGCGGCACTTGGGCTCTGCCCAGTACCTATCAGGATGACAGCACCTGTTAATATACCGACACTTAGGAAAACCTGGACAGTGAGGTATCCATTAAAAAAGACATACTTACATCCTAAACAATATGATGGTTGTTTGAATAAAATACCTGAAGAAGCAAAAAAGATAATGAACGAAGAGGAATGGTGACGTTATAAGAAATCGGACCGACACACATATAGAAGATATAATGACCTGAGAATACTAACAAAGAGACAAAATACCATGGATAAGTGACATCTTGAGCCTAATGTGAAGACATGTATGTCAAGATGAAGAAACATATGCCACATACATGATGAAGATACTTAGTTAGTTTAACCATGTACAGATGCAAGTAACTGCAAGAGGCAAAGAAATCATGAAGCTTGCTTATGCTAAATAGTCGATAGATTGCGGCAAGCTGTTAGGGAGAATTCTCCAGAATGGCTAATTTCCCTTACCTACTGAGTCCCTTAGCAGTTTTGCTGGATTTCTAGGATACATTTTTTTCACCTGGTAAGAGTGTGAGCCTTTTTTCCCACTCTTAAATATGTTTTGCTGTGTGTTGTACATTATTTGTGTTCATAGACTGTGGAGCTTCAACTACTCCATAGGCATCATCCTTTTACTGTGTATCACACAGCACCTTTAGTGCAGTGACACAGGGTTGTCTTTTTCAGACTTCCCACTTTAATCTCCATTTTCTGGGACTGAATACTGTCTCTCAGAACCTGTAAAGTTGCCATTGACATTATTAGTCTTTTTAAATTCACAGACCCAGAACAAACTATCTTACATATAGTACTGGAAAGGGTTAATAGTTATCCCTTTGTGTCTGTTTCTCATGGAACATTATTTAGTTCCCCTTTCTTTAAGATTTAGCTGGTGGCAGTGGTATCTATGATATGTTTCCTACCGCAGTCTATGAAAATAGCCTTGGCACTGTTTTAGGCTAAGTTAGTAGCCTCAAACTTTAATCCGCTGGACCCCATTTACTTTTGTTTGGTTCCGGCTGGGTTTATTCGCCATTTCTTTTTGTAAATGCCTTTCTCGTGTTTTACTCTGCACACCAAACCAGGTTTGGTTCCTTTGTTCGCCGTCCTTTGGCTGGCTTCTGTACAGAACCCTCCTTAGGCGCCTGATAGTTTGGGTAGACAGGATGTGAGCGAGAGGTTTTAGGACCCCAGCACAAGGTTCCCTTGGAAACCCAAGTCGCACTCTTGTTTGATTGGCTAGGTGACTGTCCTTCCAGGACAGCCACTCTGCTGTGTGATTGACAGCCAGGCTGTGTGAATGGGGGACAACTGCATAAAAAGCAGTTCTCTGGGACTTGGAAGGCAGAGTTGCCACTGGATCGAGAGAACTGAAGATAAGCTGAAAGAAGACGACCACTACCACGACTGAACCTCCCGGTGAAGCCCTGCTGCGGGTCAGAATCTCCAAACTTCAACGACAGAGAAGATCTGCAAGGAATCTTCTTCCCCTGAGCTTGTGGGACCAACCAGTTCGCCAAACACTAAGCAAGACCGCCCTCCCCTGGTCGAATTTGCTGTGCATAGCTGCAGTGAACTGGATAGCCAGGAGGACCGGACCCTGTTTGGGTTTACAGGAGCACACCTTTAATTTGTTGGTTTGCTCTGCTGCTGGTTTCTTCCCTGGGCAGTGCAGGACCCTCCAATCTTCCTCCTTCGTGTCAGTCCAACAGTCGCTTCAGGAACCGTGAGTCTGCAGGATCTGCCAGGAATTTCTGCCTCAGCTACAGCATTCTTCTTCTTCTAAGGTAATGTTCAAACTCGGTTGTTCGTTTCGTCCGACCACACTGAAAGTGTTTTACATCTTTCGCCAATCCGAGGGCTTGTCCTTCTCTACTCTTTTAAGTAACTTTTCTTCCAACCAACTTTGTTTCGAACTCTTGGCAAAGACTTAACCACAAACTACTCGGAACTGTGTGATCCTCTGCAAAGACTCTGAACCATTAGCATTGGCCCAGGCCTATTGATTTGAATCCTCATTGTTGCAAGCCTTTTCTAGATTGCCCTGCCTACTTACTTGTTGGTGCTGCTTAATTGTGTATAACCTTGTCTTTCCCTCCCTTTTTAAATTGTTGGAGTGCCATTTTGCTCACACTTCATTTTGAGCTTAACTTTTCCATAATTGATTGGGTGTTGTGTAGTATATTAAGAGTGTGATTTTTTCTGCTGCTTTATTTAGTGAACTGTTTTACAAATGAATGTTTAAATAAATGTATATTCTTTTACTCAGAAACCTTGAGTCAGTATTTGTTTGAACCATAATAATTACTGTCCTTTGTGTAACCTCTGATACAGTTCACTTTACTCTTGAGATAAATCTGGCTGCTCAGCCATCGCTACCACTTTACTGTGTAGTACAGGCTTGTACCAAAGGTGAATGTGAACTCACACCTGTAGTCTTAATTGTGTGTGGTGTTCCCAAAGGGTACTGCATATGATTCTGCCTAACATAAGCGCCAACCCTTACAAGTATATACCTCAATAAGCACTTTATGTATGAATGAAGATCCACTACGTACAAAAACAGAATTGAACAAAGGTTAATATAGGCCTCAGATGGAGTGTGTGGCAGCAAGATAATCTACAATCAAGACAGAGCAAAACTCAGCTAAGGATGACCATGCTAAAAAACCAAGGTCTTATTTGGCTGGAAAAGGCAGACATTGAATACAATTAAGGAGAGAAGAGAACAGAGGATGCTTTTCAGAAAGGTCACGATGAGCCAGAGACCTCAGAAGACTGCTAGAATTAAATCAAATATACGAAAAGACACAGTGAAAAACTGATTTCACGGTGTCCAGTCACGTGACAAAGGCAGGCTGGAAGAATGAAACTTTCACACCTACGCATGGATCCCCGCCATGCCCATGCTCCTTGAAAGTTCTCAGAGTACAGAACAGACACAAGGCCAAACTACAAATCAGTAATTGACACATGACCACCGAGGTAATGATTGATTGTAGCATAATTGGTGGGAAGCTGGCGTGCTGACGAGCTTCTCTGCACCTGAATGTTCTTTCTGCGTGCTGCTAGATGTAGGTGGGAAAGTATGAGTGGGGTTGATGCCAACCCAATCATAGTGGACGTTGTAATCTAAGGTCCTATAGTGAGTAGAGCCAATGGGACGTCATACTTTTAGTGAAGTTCACAGTGGCCATTATGAAGGGAGGGCTTAGTTGCCCAACCTGACATTTCTTATCCAACCCCCACTCCCCGTTACCATATACAGATATAGTACCTATGTTAAGTTACCTTCCTATAACCAATCACGTTGCATGTTAGGTTTTTAGGATTGCCTGCCACGTAGAATGACGTTAGTACGTGTGCAGGTTGTACGTCAGGAATGATGAGTTTTTGCTATAAATATTATGTTTTTTCTAAAAGTAAAGAGAGCTATTGAGATGTATTAATTATTTGATGCATGAGTATGAATCTGCATCCCCATCTATCTCGAGGGTACTGCTACTCTTCTTAAAGGGCTGTTTGAGAGATCATCCAGTTTACTTGGTAGCAGAGATTAGATTGTCTGATTAGATAAAGATACCCATTGACCGTCGACATAAGTAACTTCGGGTCCTCGGCAACATCACACGTCTTTTGCCATCTGGCCGATACAACGAGAAGCTCCCCATAGATAGTTGATAGATTAACTAAAAACACTGCAGGTTAGGTGCGACGGGTTCCTTGCTTTCCCTCAAACCCCCCCCCCCACTTCAACGAGTAGCGGATCGGACGAGCGGCACGGAGAGGCAGTAATGAAGGCGGTGTTAGGCAGAATCCTGTGCAGTGCCTTTAGAGACCACTACACACAATTAAGACCACAGGTGGCAATACAAGTTTTACCTTTGGTACAAGCCTGTACTACTATGTTAGAGTGGTAGCAGTAGTGGCTTACCTCAAGAGTATATGATCAGTAGTAGAGATTACACAAAGGGGCACAATTACTGTGGCTCAAGCAAACACTGACTCAAGGTTTCAGGTAAAATATATAAGTACATTTATTTTTAAACCATTTGTTATTAACACAACACTTTTATTAAAATGTAAAACCACATGTTAAATACACTACCCCTGACCAATTCACTTTGTACGGTATGAATCAAGGTAAGTACCCTGTGTTTGAGAGAACCGGTGTTACGAAACAATGCACGTTACTGTAAATACGATTGCGATCAATTTTTGACAGTTCGGTCTACTAAATAAACGCGTATCCGCGGCAAGAAATGCTACCGGGGAAAAAAACACACTTAGCACCTAAGATACGCAGAGGGAGTTGGGGCAACAATCATAGGCAATATGTTAGATAGGCAGACAGAATCGAAGAACACTCATAGAAAGAAATACAAGAGTCAAGAGGCCAGAGCCAGTGTGAATTGGAACCGGGTTCCTGTGTCGAGGATCACACGTCAGATAGTTCGGGATTCAAAGTTGCTAAGACTATTTTAGATATTGTCAAATGTTCGGAAGCAAAAGTTATAAGAAGGAGGGAAAAATAAGGGCAAGCCTTATAAGCGAGAAATAGGGATTTCACCCAAAATTCCTCAAGCAGAACACACTACCTTTTCAAAGAAGAAGCTGGTGCCATGGCAGTTGTTCCTGGTAGTTTCTTGTAGACCCACGATTCCTCCTGGCTTCGGCATGAAGAAGGACGATGAAGGGGGTCTACACCACACAGGAATGAGGCAGGCAGCAGCGACGATGAATAAAAGGTGTGCTCCTTAAAAACAGGAGAGGCTCTTCAGGAGGCTATCTGAACCACTAAAGCAGTGTGCAGCGATGTCGGCCACAAAGGCGACCTCTGGCTGAAGAAGATAAGCTGGTTATCCCCACCAGGCTCAAGGGAAGAAGACTCCGGACTGGATCTCCTCTTGGTCGTTGAAGGGTAGAAAGCTCAGGACTGCAGCAGGGCTTCACCGGTACAGGATAGTTGCAGCAGTCGACCTCTCCTCCACTTCTCTTCGGTTCCTTGTAGTTCCAGTGGCGACTCTCTGACTTCCAGCCCAAGAGACCTGCCTTTTATGCGAGAATCCCCCATTCACACAGCCTGGCTGTCAATCACACAGCAGGGAGGTTGTCCAGCCCGGACAACCACCTCAGCCAATCATGAAAAAGTGCGACCTGGGTTTCCTAGGATACCCTGTGCAGGGGGTGACTACACCCCTCCCTCACATTCAGCCCACCTAGACACCCAGGCGCCTTGAGGAGGGCTTCTTGGCAGAAGCCCTCCAAAAGACAGTGAACAAAGAAGGCAAACCATGTTTGCCGCGCAAATCCAAAACACAAGAAGGATTTTAACAAAAAGAAATGGCGAATAAACCGCACCGGAGCCAAACAAAAAAGTATTTGGTCGAGCGGGTTTAAGTTTGAGGCTAACACAATAGCCTATAATATTACCACGGTTATATAAGATAACCGCGGTAGAAAATGAGGGTAGGTACCACTGCCACCAGCCATGTCTAAATGTTAAAAGAGCAAAATAATTCTCTATAAGGTGCAGAAAAAAAGGACTAAGAGTTAATGCTTCCAGTACTCCATGTAAGATGGGGTGTACTGGATCTGTGGTTTATTTGACAAAGTAAAGTTAATGGTAACTTTACCCTTTTCTGGTGGACGGTAGTCAGCCTCAGAAATGGAGTCGGTGGGAAGTCTGAACGACAACCCTGTGTCACTGCACAGACGGTGCTGTGTGACACACAAAAGAAGGGGGCTACTGAAGTGGTGTACTCCAGAGTCCACAATCACAAAAACAGGTAAAAACACATACCAAAACACAAGTAACAGTGGTGAAAAGCTCACACTCTTACTAAGTGGAAAGAAACAACTCCAGAGATCCAGCAAAGCTGCTGAGGGACTCACTAGGTAAGGGAAATTAGCCATGAAATGAGAATTCTCCCTAACACTCGCCCCCCCCAGACTAAGGGACAGGAGGATTTAATCCACTCCTGGATGGTTCTCATACCTCTAGTCGGTTACAAACATCCTAGAGAGACCATCAGCATTTTGGTGGTGACTTCATGCTCTGTGCTCAATGGATTGACCATCTGAGTAACTTTGGGTTTTCCCCTTTCATTTGCATCAGCTATCCCAAGGGTTGGTGGTCAGTCTGAATGATGAAGGTAGATCCATACAAGTATGGTCTAAACCTCTTCAGTGACCACACACTAGCAAAACATTCTCGTTCTATTGTTGCCCACCTTGTCTCAGGATCCTTTAACTTCCTGCTGATGAAACAAATGGGGTGTTCCCTACCTTTCTCATCCAGTTGACTAAGGACTGCACCTATGCCTACATTCGAAGCATCAGTTTGTACAATGAAGTGTTGGTGATAGTCAGGAGCTCTTAGGACTTGAGCTTGACAAAGGGCTTTCTTCAGACCTCCAAAGGCTTGATTGCACTCCTCATTCCATTTGACGTTCTTGGAGAGGAGATGACATTCAAGGGAGAAGCTATGGTGCCATAGTTCTCTATGAAGTTCCTATAGTACCCAGTGAGACCTACGAAGGCTCTCATTTGGGTTTTAGTAGTGGTGGTGGCCCAGTTTTGTACAGCTTGTTCTTTGCTAGGCAGTGGCCTTATTTCACCTCCTCCTACCTCATGTCCAAGGTAGACCACTGAACTCTGACCAATTTGACATTTGCTTGCCTTTATGGTTAGATGGGCCTTTTCCAGAGCCTGTAATACATAGCCTAGGTGTTCAATATGTTCTTTCCATGTAGGGCTGAACACTGCAAGTATGCCATGCAGAAGTCCTCCATCCGATTCAGAGCTTGATTGACCATCCTCTGAAATGTAGCAGGTGCATTCTTTAATCCAAAAGGCATTACCTTGAATTGGTAGAGGCCAGCTGGGGTAGAAAATGCAGTTTTCACCATTTGTATCTTTCAGTCTTGGATAATGGACCTCAAACTCTTCCAATCTGCATAGGTTCGGACATGTGAGTTGGTTTAGAAGTGTTTTCTTTAGGGAGCACATAAACAAGATTTTCCATTTTAGCTCGATTAGCTCTTCGATCCTGCAGTCTGTGGTATAATTGCACCACCAGGTCAATGTATTCCACACAGTCTCTTGGAGGATTCACCACTTGAGCCAACACGTCTTTTAGCTCACCTCTCAATCCACGATGGAACAGTGTTGTTCTCTTGTCTTCGGGCCAACCAGTTTCCACTACCAATCTGTTGAAGGTTGCGATATACGTTAACAGATCTTGGTTCCCTTGACGCAAAGACAGGAGTTTGTTGTCTAGTGCTTGACCTTGGGTGTGCCCGGCAAACAGCTTCTCCATATTTTGTTGAAACCTCTGAAAGTCCCGTAGAAGAGGGTCATCCTGATTAACAAGTGGTACCGACCAATTCGCAGCGCTGCCACTGAGGTATGAAAGCACGAAAGCCACCTTCCATTGATCATTTGGAAAAGCTCCAGGCCTATATAGGAAATGAAGTCGGCACTGGTTCATGAAAACCGCATATCGTTTTGGGTCTCCAGCGAAGCGTTCAGGTGGAGCCAAAGGTATGGCCACCGGAAGAACCACCTTTATGGGGATGCTTGACAGAGCTGGAACTGATGACCCGATTCCTGGTAACAGTGTTTGACCAGCCTGCGATTGAAGTTATTGTCTGGCTAGTTCTTCCGTGCGAACTTTAGTCACAATCAGTTCTCTTCTTAGAGCATTTGTTTCTTGTTGGGCAGAGTTCACCTCGGCCTTGAGTTCCCCCAAAATCTGGGCCAACTGATCAGTCTCCGATGTTTCCATGACGCCCAGGTAGAGGATTTGATGGATGCTTCGTGTTCTGTTACGCTCACCTGGTCTCCACTAGGGCATCGCACGAAGCTGAGTGATGAATGTCTGCGCGTGTCTCTTCCTGTCTCACACACTTGGGCGGTCCCCTAGAATGATGAACAGAAATGTTAACTTGCCGCTCAAGACCCCCACCTCCCTTAAACCTCTAACCACTTCCCTCTGTGCTTATGTCTCATCTTAGGTGTTTTAACACTGGGCTCTCCGTCCTGCATCTGAATTTAGGGGCGCTTTAATGTTCCTAGGCACTTTCACTGGATCTAGTTCCGTCACTCATCCTGTGGCCTGTAGAGGAATCCAGACCAGCTGTGACTCCGTTGGTAACTCTTGTACCAATTGGTAGCAGTTTTCCCTTAATGTGTTCTTTTGTTACCAAAGTTTTACTATTGTGCTTATCCCTTTGCAGGAGCAGTTTTGGAGATGCCAGAAGGAATTGACTCCTCACTGCGACGCTGAGCAGTATTTTTGCAGGTGAGTGTTAGCGTGAGAGCGCGGCATTGAGATGTATTTTAAAATAGATATTTCTTTTGCGTGGCTAACCTGGTGTCTTTTTTCCTTTCCTCTGCAGATGCGGTGAGGCTGCGGAGCTGCGATCGCGTGAACCACTTTGATGGAATGCTGAGATGACTATCGCCTCCGGGTAAGTATTCGCTCTCCCTTCTTGTGTGGATTTCTGCAGGTGCAGTGGTTCCCAGGATCTGCAGGTGTGGTGGTTCCCAGAAGCAGCGGAAGAGAAGGCCGTTCGGATGGAGTTGGAAGACTGCTTCTCTCAGGTAAGCACTCAACTGCTGTTCTTCTGCTTGTTTTCTCTTTACTTTTCCCCAACAGGCACTGATGGTCCGTGGTTCCCGAGGCATGGCTGAAGTCCGGGTAAGCTGGAGCTGAGCAGGCACGGCGAGCGTTACACTGCAGGAGTGCAGAATAATGCAAAGCGTGTTCTGTTCCTTGGGTGTGGTTTATATAGCCTTGGTCAAATAGTCCCAGGTAAAGTAGTCCCAAGCCCAGCCACTCCCTGGAAACTAGACTGCATAACTCAGTTTCTCAGGACTGAGAAATGCGTGCCTCCATGTTCACTGAACCCTCATCCACGTGACCAAATAATATGAGCCTGGCGCCAAAGGTGCCAGGACTGGCTCCAGGAAGGTGTCTGAAAACGTTTTGTGGCCTGAAATGTCCCAATGGAAGCCTGCAACTGGGGAAGGCTGGTCTGGCCCTGAAGACAGGAGGCATGCATCATGACAGCGGCAGAATTATCTGGGAGGTTTTCGGAATAAGCAAGGTGGAAATCAGAATATGCAAAATGGGCAAAATGGGCAAATAGTCAGACCACCGCCAACGAGTTGGACGTGTGGGATGACAGGACATCTAGCATGTATGTGCAGAAGTTAAGGGGTTGTGCAAAATGACCAATTTACAAGAGGGGGGATGATGAACCCACCTGCATTCTCGCAGCAGGGTGGAGACAGATTTGTGCAGAATCAAACTGTACAGCAGCAAGTGCCCAGAGTGCAGCAAAGTTTACAGGCACAACACACTGTGACTAATTTCCCACAAGGGCAGTCTCAACAGTCTCCAAAGTAACTTCTACAGAATACAGGAACAGGACAGGTATTGCACTCTAGAGCAGGAAATGCCACGGGTGATGGATGAAATCCATTCACTAACTGTGGGACGAAATTGTACATGGACTAGGACAGCTCACTGAGAGACCTGATGTGTTCCATCCTCTCAGTGACACCAAGCCCTCACGAGGATCCAAGGGTAGATTTCACTAGTGGACACGGGTGTGACACGCTCGTGTATTTGTGAATGCAAGTTTTCTTTATATGGCAGTGCCATTAATACCCAAGGTTTTAGAGGAGCCACAAGCCGCATTCTTTTCACAAAAGAACTTCTAGTTTCTATAGGAGAATGTGACATTAAAGTACCACTGTTATATTCGAGACAGATGTCTGTCAATATATTGGGACGAGATTTGATGACAAAGCTAAAAATGACAATCTCGTTCACTGGGGAAGGCATAGTGTATTCAACTCCAGGAATGCATTATTCGAATGTGTGCAAAATGATCAGAGCATACGCAAGACGAATGGCTATGAGAGCTATTCTATTAGAACCTGAGATATTTGCATATGGAGTGAGCATATTAATGTCATGGCTACCAGGCCTTGCAGACAGAACAATGAGAACACCAGATGAGTTTCTGTTCAGACCAAGAATACCTATGCATGAGGAAAAGAAAGAGTCTTTACCTTAACAATAAATGCAGCCATAGTGCAAGGAGGACTGGCTTTGCTTGATGGCTGTGATGATGAAGGCAGACCATGGTGTGCAGTAATCGCAATTGGAGAAGGTTACAGGGTGACTGATGTCACTGATGACAATCTATTTGAAGAACAAATAGGTGAAGATGAGAGGAAAATTGAGGTTAATCTGATTTATTGGGTAAAAATTATTAAAATAGAGGTGCCTCAGAGAATGAGGTTGGCACAACAACATCCGGAATATTTTGATGACGACATGGCAAAGGTGCCTGTCTCAGTATGGACTACAGGCCCTTATGACATAAGCCTATTAAAGAGAGTTGGAGAAGTGAATATTAAATTGAAACCAGGTGTGATTTTTCCAAGAGCACGATAATATCCCATGTCTAGGGAGGCAGATGAAGGGATTTTCAAGACAATTTCTGCCATGATGGATCAAGGTATCTTAGTGACGTCAGATAGTAGAGGCTGAGTTCCCTCTAGTCCCTAACCCATCTACAATCCTATGTAACATACATGTTGAGGCACCTTATTTCATGGTGATTGGCTTGAAAAATGTATTTTTCTAAATCCCATTGCACAAAGACTCCCAAGATTTTACATCGTTCACGTTCAGGCAAGTTCGTCTGAAAAGCACAAAGTTGCCCCAAGGTTATTGTGAGTCTCCTTTGATTTTCAATAGAGTCCTGCAGATGGACTTAAGCAACATTGCATTAGAGAGTGTTGTTTTGCAATACGTGGATGACATTTTAGTCTGCAGCAAAACAGAGGAAGAGTGCAGATGTGATTCCAGTCAGTTATTGACTATACTGACTGAGAAAGGATATAAAGTTGACATGGAGAAGTTACAGTATTGTCAACAAGAGGTGTTGTACATAGGCCAATTGATTTCACATGAGGGAAAGAAGGTTACCCCTGAAATAGATGAAGCTATTTTGAAAACGGCTAAGCCACACACAGTAAAACAAATATAAAGTTTTCTAGCATTATGTAATTATATCAGGGCATGGGTATTTAACTACAGCTCTTATACCAGGCCATTATTACAAGCCTTAAAGAAAGCACAGGCAATGAAAGAAATAATCATGTGGACTAAGGCCATGGAAGAAGGGTTTGATGAACTAAAAAAGACCATTTGCAAGGTATCAGTTTTAGGGATTCCCAATTATGCAGAGGAATTCTACCTGTTTTCACACACATATGGTACTGTTATGACCACGTTGGGGTACAAGCCCCTGGCATACTACAGTGGGATTTCAGACCCAGTAATGAGAAGTCATTTCTCGTGCTAACAAAGTTTGCCTGCTGCCGTGTTCGCCGTAGAGAAAGCTACAACCATTGTAATGGGGTGCCCAATGACGTTATTCATTAAGCACGCATTATTCACCATTTTATAGAAACCGAAAGGTACATTGGCATCACAAGACCTTCTGCTTGTGAAGTGGTCATATCAAATCCAGCGATTAAAATAGATTGATGCAGAATAGTGAACCCAGCTATGTTTATAGCAGAGCCAGTTACTGATGGAGAGCCAATACATGATTGTGCGAACTATGAAGAATTCTATGATGAGATCCCCAGAGTAAAAGAAAATGCATTGGCAGAAGGAGAAATCGTCTTCATTGATGGTTCCTCTAGGATCGATCAAAATATATATAGGTGTCGCTGTGGTGAAGCACATGGCAAATGGGGAATTTCAAGTACTTATTAGTACTTATTAGTGCATGTTTACCCTTCTCATTAATCAGCACACACTGCAGAATTATTGGCGTTGATACTCGCACTTCAGAATCACGCAGACCAGGAAGTAACGGCATACAGTGACTATGCGTATGTGATGTTGACAGTGAATGCATGCAGGTTTAGTGTTCTGGAAAAGGAGGGGCTACCTCTGAGCAAACGGGAGGCCAGTGCAACACGCCGCCTTATTGGACAGGCTGATTAAGGCACTATAACTGTGGGCATAGCAGTCATAAAATGTGCAGCCCACACGAAAGGGACACATTTTATCTCACACAAAAATCAAGCAGCAGACACTGAAGCCAAGCGTGTTTCAACTGGATGAAATAATGGTGGATGTAAAAATGCCTGATGTGCATGAAACATGATTGTTGTAAGAAGTGAGCCAGAAGGCTACAGTAACAAGGCAAATACTCAGTTAAAAAGCTCCAAGGGGGAGGCACCACAGGAAGAAAAGAATCTTTGGAAGCAAAGAGGGTGTTCTCTAAACCCCTCTGAGGCTTTGTGGTGACAGTACAGCACTGGTAAACCAGCAATGCCTATAGCCCTATTGAAAATAGCACTGGAACAGTTACAGTATCCAGGGCATGTAACAAGAGGAAATCTAGCAGCAACCATTGCCAAAGACTGGTTTGTACCAAACTTAGCAGAGCATGTTGCATTTGTTATGATAACTTGCCTATTTTGTCAGAAATTCACGGCTGGGCATATACTACGTGTAATCAGAGGAGTCATCCCAAGCCCTAATGGTCCTTTTCAGCACTTGCACATCGACTATGTTGATAACATTCAAGTATGTAACGGTTACAGGTATCTAATTGTTGTGGTGTATCCATTCTCTAGATGGATAGAAGCAGATCCATGTGCACACCCAGACTCTACCTGTGCAGCCACATTCTTGGAGGTGTTTCACAGATGTGGAGTTTGTGAAGTGATGAGGTCAGATAACGGTCCTCATTTAGGTAACGCAGTATTTGAACAGATCAGCTTGTTGCTTTGTATAAAGCACAAGTTTTCATTGGCGTATCATCCACAAGGGAATGGGATATGCAAGAAGCTCAACTGCTTGTTAAAAGAAAGAATAGCCAAGTTGAAGCTTACTCTGAAGAAAGGATGGTTGCACTGCCTTCCACTGGCATTGTATGCACTCAGATACCAGCCAGGTTCTGACCACCATTTTACGCCACATGAAAGTGTGATGGGCGGAAAATTGCGGACGCTGTTAATGATTCAAACTAGAGCTAGATGTAATGCTCAGCCAACAGGGGAAGTGCTAGGATTGGAAATGCAAAACTACCTGAACTGTATGACTTCCAGTTTTTCTGTCATTTCAGGACAGCTGCAGCGACAACAAGGAGGGTGTAGGGCAGTACAGGACACAGAAGGAGATACTACAGCTGACAAGCTTCCAGAGTTACATATACCTCAACTATACCTCAACTATACCCTGGGGATACAGTCTTAGTTCAGAATCACACAAGGAAAAGGTGGGACAAGCCAAGGTTCCATGGCCCTTTCATTGTGGAGGATATTATGCCATCTGCAATCAAGTTACAGGGAAGAAGAGCTTGGATCTTCCTTGGAGACATCACGCCATATATCGGCGAGACCCCTCTGCCCACACCCCCACCCCGAGAGACTACATACAATGGGGAAGAACCACATCACGTGCAGACGAGGAAGAAGGACGCATGACCAGTCAAGTGAAAAAAGCAAGGAAGCCTTTGTGATAAGTTGTGGCCCAGTTATAAGACATTTCCTTTGAGCAAAATAAGGGAAAAAGGACACACATACAAACACTCTGTGCTTCCTAGTTTCAGAGTAGAAGAAGAATTGCATTTATTGAGCCACAAGTAGCTTGTTGACTTTGGACTGAGGCACACTAAAACCTTGCTAAAATAAGCTATGCCAAATTTTGATCAAAAAATACAATATCCTGAGTCCTTCCACAGAGATTCTTTGTTTGGGCTTACTTATGGTGCCACACAAAAGTGACCTCACTAGGCACATACTGACCTATTTCAAATTGGTATTGAGGTCCTATCCATCACTGGTGGGGAGACTTACAAGCATAACCAAATTTCTTCAAGATCCTAAAAACACAATAAGAAGACTGCTCACAGTGATTGCAGAACAGTTTCTTTTACTTCCAGAGTACAGCGAGGACAAGACAAATGTCCCTATCACCAGAGAATCATAGACTGGCAAATGCAGTGTTTTTCGTTTAATCAAGGACTTTCCAGACCTTGTTGGGAGACATGCCAATGTTGATGTGCTCACAATCATCCGTAATCCATCCAACACTACAAACTTGAGTATGGTCCTACATAGAATAATAATTCAGGTTGCACATTAATCTCATCAAAATCACAGAACAGTGTAGAGACTCTGACTCGAGGGACAAAACGTGGAAATATTGACAAAAAATACACTTTTTCTGACAGGGAAGCAACATGTCATCTGGTGTGAAGCTGATTCGAGGTATAGACTGGGAACTAGTCTATATAGAGCACATATTATTGACTTACCAAGGTCATCGTTCATTGTTGGAACATTACAATGCAGACAGAACTGTTTCCAGAGATAAGAGACGATCCATTATCCAGAATCAGAGGACAACTGGTCCAGAAATTTTGATCCGTTAAGCAGAGACAGCAGAATGCAGACAAAGTGATAATAATGAACATGTATTAAAGAACCAGTTTTTGCTTCCTTAGATGATCGAGATGGGAAGCCAAAGTAGCAGCATCATTCTTCCTCAGGAGGAGAGACATTCATGCTGCCCAAGAAACAAATGCTGCAAGATGACCTACCGGTGCATTGTTTATGCATGCATTGTATCCATAATCGTATTACTATCATTACATATCAGAGCTGCATTTTTTAAAGGTGCACAAAGTGTTGTCCTGTGCACCTACTTGAGAACTTGAGAATGCATGCTTGATACCCACAAGAGCGCCCAGACCTTATATAGTCATTCCTGTTCCAAGAAATAATGACAGAGTGACAGAGCTTGGAATGTATATGGTAAGCAATGACACACACAGAACACTTGTTCTAGCAAATGAGTTGAAATGCTGTAAACAGGGTCGGCAAAGTAAACCAGACAAGAGGTTGATGAAAGTTACACCCACACAAATAATGCATGCAGATACACCTGATCCAATGACAAAAAAATCAAATAGAAGTCCTACAAGACAATCGCATGGAAAGATGATAGCAGAATCAATATGGCCGTTCATAAACAGAGCCAGAAAAAGGCAGAGGGATGAAGAAAGACTTACTGAAATGTCTTCTACTCAGAGAACCCAGATGGAGATGCCTGAGAATCCGTCAGCCAGAAGAAGTTATACCGATGTGTTCAGAGATGTGGTTATAGCAAACTACAAGAAGACTTTGAGGATCAAAAGAAGCACGCAAGACGACAATAATGAACTGAATGATTACCTGGATAGAAAAGCACATTTGGGAAACAACATATGGTCCAACATATGAAAGAAGTCGGAAGACGAACTTCGGATGAAGAATGCTTTTTATGTGCACTTTTGCCCTACAGCATGGGAAAGTCAAAAATCTTTGTAGCTATCGAGATAGATGTGCAGACAAAACACTGTCTGTCACATATAGCAATGTGCAAAACCAGTGGTCAGTTCATGGGAGCGATGCTTCTCTCAAATGGGCGACTGAAAAAACAGATCCAGACGAAGATGATTATGTCCAAGACATAAAGACAAGAAACAATGGCAAGACAAAGAACATTGTGATCAGATATGAAAAACCTACAATAAAAGGAACAGAGATCAGAAGAGAAGTGAACAAAAAATTGAAAGACTTCAGATGAATCTCACAGATGGAAGAACAGAGGTCAAATGCAAATCTGGGGACCAGTGCTTTCACTAGATGGATGGGAAAAAGGAGTAGTGATCTGCAGGGCATGGGTAGTAGTCGGTTGTTACCAGGCTACCATTGATATAGTGTAAAATGGATGCAAGTCATTATGGCCAAAGCTTGCTAAATTACTAAATTAGTTGGCTAATAAGTGCAGTGAATTAGGGGACTTTAAGGTTGCAAATACAATCCCTTAGGTGTATGAGAGGCCCGGAGGCAGTGCAAGAGCAACCAGCCATGCAGGAATCTGGTCCCATTAGTTCAGTCTGTGGCCAGGTAACCAGTATGCATAGCAGACAGGGACATCAGCAAGAGAGACGGAGAGAGAAAGTGAAAGCAAATGGAAGATCTTGAGTGTTTTCCGGAATGTTAGGTGGTCCTGCTCAAGATTGAGAGAGGCAGGGAGGCTGTTCAAGAGGGAGGCCTCAGCTGAGGACAGAGATCTATCGCCCACTCTCTGCTCAGAGAAGCATCTGACCCTCAGAGAGTTGGAGGTGGAAGAGCAGAGGGCTTGAGAAGGAAGATGATTAGGAAGAAAGAATTGGATGTAGTGTGGTCCCCGGCACCCGAAAGCTGTGTGTACGAAGCAGAGGGTCTTGAACTTGATCCTCACAGCCACAGGGTGCCAGAGGAGAGATTACAGGTCAGGAGAGATACGATCTCTGGACTTGAGGCCAAGGACACATCTCGCAGTCCTTTTCTGGATGAGTTGTAAAAGGCAAAGAGTAGAGGTAGGCACATTTAGAAAGAGGCTGTTGCAGTAGTCCAGCCTAGAGGGACCAGGGCTTTGGAGACATTGAGCTTCTGGAGTAAAGTGAGAAAAGGAAGAATACATCTGAGGAGGTGCAGCTGATAATGTGACTTCTTAGAGATGTCAGAGATGTTAGGCGAGAAGCAGATGGTGGAGTTGAAGATGACCACAAGGTTCTTAGCCTCAAAGGAAGGAGCAGGTATCCCAATGTGAAGGATCTCAGTCATTAGAGGCACACCATTCCTGAATTGCGGATAGACAGTCTAGTATAAGAGAAGGAGCAGTACAGTCTGAGGGGATCCTGAATGAGATCAGGGTGTCATCTGCATAACACTAAAAGTTGGAGCAGAAGGTGGAGATGCGGTGGGCCAGAGGGGCCTGGTATTTGTTAAAAAGCCAGGGAGAGATTAGACCCCTGGGGAACTCCACAAGTAGAGAGAGAGATAGTAGACAGGAAAGACGTGAGTTTGACCTGGGAGGGTTGATCCATGAGAAATGAGGTCAACCAGGCAAAGGCCTAACCAGAGACACCCAAGTTGTCTCTGAGCCAAATGAGCAGGATGGCATGGTTGACTGTGTTAAAAGCAGAGTGTGCACTAGGACCCCAGTCGGCCCATAGAGCTGGGGGTCTCCCAATAGCACTTTAAGATGAGGCAGCAGCACCCGTGAGATGGATGGGGATGCAGATTAATCCTCTTGCATCAAATCAATAATGACAACTCAATAGTTTGGCAAAGGGAGCCCATTTAATGAAAAGTACAAAAAATGGGGAGTTCATGAATATCAGCAATCGCTCGATCTTCCTACTCGCTTCAACTCCAATTAATTTAATAAAATACACATCAATACTACTAAAAACTCATCATCACTGATGTTTAACGCTTAAAATCTGGCATGCAATTCTATTGGTTCTAGGAAGGTAACTTTAATATATGTGCTATATCAATACATGATAACAAAGTGAAGTGATCGGATAAACACTGACAAGTGGGGCATCTAACCCCTTCCTTCAAAATGGCTACTGTAGATGTCACTAAAAGTACAACATCTCATTGGTTCTACTAACTATAGCACCCTTAATTACTTGGTCCACTATGATTAGGTTGACAACAACCCCACTCATACTTTTCCACTTGCCTAGCAGCGTGCAGAATAGCTGGCCAGGTGCAGAGAGTTCGTCTGCACCCCCAGCTTCCCTCCAATTATTGCTACAATCAATCACCACCTCAGTGGTCATGTGTCAATTATTTCTTTGTGGTTGGCCTCGAGCCTGCTTCTTGGTCTGCAAACATAAAGACATCTGTCCATGGCACAAGTCCATGCATAGGTGTGGAAGTTTCATCCCTTCTCGCTTGGCTGGTCATGTGATTCAGACACCGTGAAATCGCCTTATTCTTCATGCATTTTGAGTATTTGATTTAATTATGCCAGCCATCTGCCTTCTGTGGCTTATCTTGACCTTCCTGAACAGGATACTCTGTTATTCTTTTCATAAATTGTATCCACTGTTGGTCTATTTCAGCCGATACGACCTTGGCTTCTTGGCATGCTTTGCTCTCGTCTGAGTTTCTTTCTGTCTTTAATTCTCGATTTGTTCGCTGCTGAGCTCTCGTCTTGAGACCTTTAGTAACCTTTGTTTGGTTCTGCTCTTGTTCATAGTTGAAGTATACTTATATAAAGTGCTCCTTTTGAGGTAGATATGTATAGGTGGTGCTTGCCACAATCTATTCTACTACTAAGCATAAGCAAGCCTCACAATGCTTTGCTTCTTGCGGTTCCTTGCATATGTACACGTTTAAACTAACTGAATATCTTCATTGTGCTCATGGCATACGTTTTTGTCAGATGAGGACAAAGGCAGTGAATATGGCAAGGGAAATGTGCACAAAATCACACAGTGAATGGCTTCAAATCAAACAATGTGCACACAGGAACCAAGAATCATGTATACTAAAACCCAGGAGTGCATATAGAGTATGAGAACAATACAAATACATGAAAAGGGATGTGGGGTAAGCACTTAGAAACTCCTTATGACTGCAAGGAAAGTCGGCAAGCTCCTTACCCACAATTGCTGTTACAGGTACTAACAGCGCTAAGCCCAAGTAGAGGGCAAGCAACAACAGGATCTGTGAGCTAACACTCTTGATGGTATTGAATAAGGGAACTTAAAAACAGTACTCACGAGGACGAGAAATACCACTTGAATGTCAGCAAGCCCACGAACCCTGTAGAACAAACAGGGACCGAGAAGGGCTATAACAGCAATGGGAGGATAACTAAATACATAAGGCTCAAGACAAGGGGCAAGTAGGAATAGTGATTAGAGAATAGTGAGGAAAAAATAGGCATTTCACACAGGAGCTAGCTACAACAGCACACCACACATAATAATCAATGGGAAATAAATGCAGAAGTGCAAGGGAAAACATGGAATGGATTCCAAGAGAAAGTAAAGGAGCAGGAGCAGGGAAAATGAAATTACAAAGGCAAACTTCCCCCACCCATCCAAGAAAAAAGGAAGCTAAATCTATATAGAGGAAAGACTAAAGCATCAAGGATTACAGCAGCAAAGGGCAAAGTTAAAGAGAAATAGAACACAGGCAAACTGGGCTGCACCAAAAGGGAAAGCACTGAGAAATGCTGCCTGTAAACAGAGGAATACAGAAAGGGAATCTACGAAGCAGGAATCAATTAAGCACATAAATTTGAAATCCATGGAAAAGGAACAAGAAATAGAAACTAGGAACTAGGCACAAAGCTAACAACCAGGAACAAGGGACCAGTCACAAACAGGAACACTGCATCAATGACCAGCGCTGGACTGAAGCAAACTGAGGCTTTTAAAGCTGCTTAACGAGCACACGCCTCAGGTGTGCTGCTTGCTGCACCTGCAGCCACAGGTGTTGCCTATCCTCCACCCAACCTTGTCCTGCAAGGGTGGAGATGAAGCAGTGGGCCAGGCATTGTGGGAAGCATAGTAATTTGTTTAAAGAAGCATGCTGGCTGCCAAAAACCTGGAATGGATCCGGAAGGGACGTAGCTTGGAAAATAAGGATTTAGCGCTCCCAATTCATCACAGCACTGTAGTGTGGAGGGTTTTGACCCATGTGGAATCATTAGACGGGGTAAATATGGGGATTAAGCTGTCGCTGCCCATCATTTTACCCCAGAACAAAAATAAATCATTGGAGTGCGTAAAGATGGGGATGCGCTGTCGCCGCCCATCATTTCATCCCAGAATCCAGGAGAGCTGCGCAGTTGTGCGCACACCAAAATGGTTACCTAACTTGCCACCCACCAGTGTAAAGAAAGGTCTTTGTTAACAAAATCCACTGTTACTGATGTCAAAAAGTTGCTGAAATCGTGACTCATTGGACCACTTTAAAGATTCAACCCTTTTGTGGGGTTCCACATAACCATTTTACTGTAAGGAGCCCCATCAAAACAATGTTAAGCAAGGATTTACTACCATGTAAGAACCATTCCTGTTTAGAATGCATTAATCCAAGAAAATCCCAAAATTGCATGCAGTACCAACAAAATCCTCAAGGGGGCGCTGGCGGTCTAAACTCTGACAGGAGAACTGAGTGCAGTAGCTGACAAAGGGATTTGACTTAGCTGACTTCAAAGGCTGCATTTTAATTAAAAATTAGCCACATGCTGTTCCCAGAGGCCTGAAGCCTGGGAAACCCTCTCACCTCCAGAGCTCACACCAGGAGTTAGAATCTCACATGACCTCTTGATTGATAGAAGGCAGACTGGCTGGGAGCTTCCCAGAGACCACACAATGGCCCCTCTCCTCTGAAAGGAATATGTTGATTTTGACTGTTTAATGTCAACAAAGCCCTGCCTGCCCAGAGGACTGACCCACCCAAGTCTTGGAGGCGGACTCCAACACTCTGAGAACTGAATTGAAAGAAAAATATATATTTTACAAAAACACTGATAACTCTTTGTAATCAAATGACAGAAATGTATAACTTTGAGAGCTTTAATTCAAAAAATGTACCTTTAATTCAAGCCTAAACTCGAATTTGTGTGATGTTCTGGGGCAAAACCCCATTGTTTATTAATATTACAGACTCCCTGTTTCAGCTAGACAAACGAAAATGCATTGGTATGTGGGTAGATATGTGAGGAACAGTTGTATAAAATTTAATGAAGATCCAATGTTGTTTAGCACATGAAAAAGTGCTAGAAGTTGCCATTTCTGAATGCAAGCTCTTAGAAACAACAGATTTGGACAGAGACATGGCTAAATTCAGCCACGCCATGTATATGTAATTTCAAGCAACTGTGTAACTGTGAAATATGTCTTTTATTATCAAATATAGAATGTGTGCAATCTGACAGAGGAGTGTCCTATCTGCAAGCCATAAAATGACATCCCTCTGACTCACAGTTCATTCCCCAATCAAATGATAAATGGAAGTTTGACCAATTAGAAGCTGAGAGAGAGGTAGGGTCAGTGATGCTAGAACACACCCACATTCTAAACACATAAAAGCAGACAGACAGGACAGATAGAGACCTTCAATTCCATTTGCTGCACGCACTCTGCCGGAAAAATCCATACTTACCTCCATCAATCTTCAAAGAGCCAACCCTTAGACTCCAAGATAAACAGAGACTTCAGAACCTTAACCAAAAAGGCCACTGCCAGCAAGAGTATTTGTCAGCAGGCCTCAAAATATTTTTGCAACTGAACTCTTCAGACAGCCGGGTGAGCCGTCTGAATTTTGCCAAGAACTTTTGCAAGAACCCGGTGACAGAGATATCCAAAGAGAAGGCAGGACCCGACCCAGAGAACCGGTGCCTAGCAGAGAGAAAGCAGTGCTGTACCCAGAGAGACCCAGACCAGACCGCTGTGAGCAGTTCCAGAGGCCAGGCGCTGTGAGCAGAACCCGGGAAGACCTGACCAGACTGTTGACCAGATCGTGACAAAGCCGCTTTCCGGTTCAAAATCTCTTGTGAGTACTCAGCAAAACTCAGAACACATCTCTTAGTTAAAATCATATAATTCAATCCATTTTTAATCTAAGTAGAACTGCAGCTTAGCAATTGGGTTATCCTGCCATCATTTTTAAAGCTGAAAAAGTGTGCGTTTAAAATTTGCAAAAACCAAAAACGACCTCTAGTAAATCGGTCATATCTCCGCAACCGTTTGGGCTAGAGACTTGCAGTAACTTTTATTTGGAAGCTGAGATCCTAGGCTTTCCTAGGACCCCAGAATGATAGAGATAGTCCTTGTGGTTCCTCTGTAATAGCGCTCGGCGCATCCGCGAATTTTGCCGCGATTTGCAAATTTCTTCACATGTAAAAACTGCTGCTGCTTGCTTTCCAGTTGCCAGAACTTCGTTTAACCTGCTAACTATCCCTGCCTCATTGCTAGTGTGAGCCTGGACTAATATTAACTAGATGCCACTCACCCTGAACCTCTGAAAGGGAATTAAAAGCAAATTTAGCATATTTCTCATCCATTGCTAGCACATATCAAAGCATTTGGGCCTGTGTTTTCAAAACTCCTATCTGTGTTTTAAACTTCTGTTGTCTAAGCTTGGGGGGGGATTGAACTGATTACATTGATTGCATTTCTGAGAACTGTGTGCTCTCCTCCCATTCCATTGCATTGCATAAAGAGGGGGGGAGTGAATAGCCAGAGAAAAGTGATTACATTGTTTGGTTGAAATCATATTGAGTATTTTCTGTACTGCATTCATTGAATATTGCATCCACCTGAGCTTACATAAAGCATTCTGTACCACCTTCTTCTTTTGTTCCTATTCACTTGTGTGCTACCTTATCCATTTCATGTCAACTCCTTATTGATTATAGAGAAGCGTGTTAGTGCCAGATTCTCTGTTGTTCATCTTTATCATATCAGATTAAGTGTGCTATTCAATTATTAATTTATTATAAAGCGTGATATAATATATATTGTTTAAGTTATCAAATAAACCTATAAACTTGCAAAACAGAACTACTTCTTGGCTCAGTGGGGTCAGGGGGATTCCAAGAGAGGGGCGTTATATAGGGGTAGTCATCCAGAACGCATGAACTGGACCTAAAGATATATCAATAAGGGTTTTCATTCAGTATTCTAGACTAGGCGTTAACTTAGCGGTAGTGCTGAATTGAATCCTCTTACAAATTGGGGGCTCGAGCCGAGACGTTGGGTTAGATTTACCACTTGTGCAGCTTAATACAGTGTGCTAACTGACGGGATACATACATCCGGTCGGATCACCACGCTGCATTACGCTGTGAAGCATTCCTCAAAAGGGACACTCCAAGAAAAGTTCTGTTCTGCAAAAATAAAATACAAACTTCTGTAAGTCAGGACAGAGACCAATCTCTAGAATGACGACCTTAGTAGACATGAAAATAGCCAGAGAGCACCTCTTGCATAAGCTATTTGTGAGAGGTGAATGGACCGAACAGGGCCAGGATGCCTGGTTGCAGGCCATCACGCGACACGTCACTGAAACAGGGTCAGATATATATAGAGATCAGGGTCCCTTACATGTGGCCCTGAGTGAACTATATATGGCTCCTAAAGCCAAAGAGGAACACAATAAGATTGCCAGGATAGCAGCATATCTGTACCTATATATGGGAGACATGCAGGATAGATGTGCTGAAAGCCAAAATCTGGCAAATAGGCAACAGATGGTGTTAGAGAAGGTCCAATCTGACCTGGTCTCTTCTGAGCAGAGGCTGCAGAGGAGCCAGGAGTCAGAAAATGACAGCAGACTGTACATCACTAAAATAAAGGAGGATATGGATGTGCTGCAAAAGGAAAAGTCAGAACAGGATACCAGATTTCTGGCCTTGCAGAAGGAACACCAAGAAGGTTTGGACTCCCTACTGCAAAGCCAGAAAAAGCTGGAGCAACAGCTAGACTTCAATAGGGCATGTGCTGAGCAGGTAGTCACCCTGCAAAGTCACCTAGATAGAGAGAAGGCAGAGAGCAACAAACTAATTCTGAAAGACCTGGATACCCAGGCAGAGTTTGATCAGGAGCGCCAAAAAGCTGGTGCCCTTCAACGGCAAAGGGACGACCTGGCGGCACAAATGCAGGCTCTTAGTCAGGAAAGAGACGCCTTAGGCCAGGAAGTCTGCCATTTAAAAAGAAAAATGGAAGAAAATCACCTGGCCCACCAGGGACTGGGTGACCTCCAAAAAGAACACCAGAACTTGCTAGAGCACACCAGGAGGGTGGAGGATGCTCTAGCAAGAAAGGAGCAGGCCAATAGGGACACAGCTCAGGAGGTAACCCTCCTGCAGCAAAGACTGGCCCAGTTCTCCAGGACCAACCAGGAAGCACAGAGGGAAAATGAGGCTCTCTGCCAGCACAATGATAGGCTCCAACAGCAGGTAGCGATGCAGGAGAGACTGATAGAGTCGAGTAAGGCCTTAACTGAGGAACTGAAGGCACAAATGCAGGCTCTTGCATTGCAACAGGGAGCAGGGGCGGATAGAGTTGAGGTTCGCTGGGAAATGGAAACTCCGGAGCATAACCTCAGGAGCCCTAGTACCAGAGGCCCTCATACCTCTCAGTCCCTGGACTCTGCCACCCCCGTGTCCCCTGGCGCACACGAGCACAGGGCCACAGGGATGGCAGATTACTATCCAGCCAGAAGCATGGGGCTCATAGGCCAGTACCATCCAGGAATGGAGGGGTGGGCATCCGGGTATGGGCACCCAAGTACAGTACAGTTCAATGGGGAACCCCAGGAGAGTAGGCCCATTAAGGACATCCTGAAAACCTCTGCCCAGTTAGGTCAGTGGGGGGGGTACCCAGCAAATCCTGGCAGCAAGGAGGAATCTGAAGACTCCTCTGAACTGCGCAGGACACAGGAGACCAGGTCCCCACATTCTGCCAGCCATTCCCAGGCTCGCAGAATCCGGGAAAACCTGGAAGAACAGACGGGAACCTCTGGGAGCAGTGCCTCTGAGTCCGAGGATGAATGGACAAGGGTTACCCGAACCAAAAAGGCCAATAAGGCAAAAAGGGCCTTGCTTAAGGACCCCTTAAAACAGATTAAGGCGATCAGGAGCGTCATCACGCCTTACCATAAGAACGCTAAGTATTCTGTTTGGGAGCACTTAGAGTTGTTTGAACAAATGATGGAGACTTTCCATTTGAAGGACAGCCAAAGCTGTATTCAATATGTAAAGTGGACATTCTCCCGGGAATACTCCAGTTTCTTTGCGGGGCTGGAGGACCAAAATCATTTAAGATGGTCCACATATAAGGCGGCCATCCTGAAACATTTTTCTGTTCACAGAAATCCTCAAGAGGCTCGCAAGGCAGCCTACAATTTGCAATGTGGGGAGGATCAGGCCCCACAAGAATGTGTGCAGGAGTTAAAGCGTGCTTTTGCACAGACCACAAGAAGGGTGCGCACAGATAGTAAAGAGTTCATAAATACGTTTTTCCATGCCTTGCCCAAATACATCATGACCCAGCTCGTGAGGGATTTTCACGAGAAAAGATCCTTAGATTGGGTCATTGAACAGGCTACCCGGATCTATGAGGTGCAGAAACCGATAGATAATAAAAGCAATGCCCAGAAAAACCCCAAAGCCAACAGCACCCCTGCTGCTGCCAAGGTGGCAGAGGTAAAGGTCACCCCCGTTTTGGATTTGGAGATGGGGGGGCCTAAAAACCTACCTGCACCTAATAATGCTAGGCCCAGAAGGTCCTCGGGTCAGTCACAGACAGGGAGCCAGGGAGGCAGCCCCACAAATGGGGTCCCTCGCTCTCCTGATTATGTAAGTCCTCGTTACAAGGGAAATCGACCCATCCTGGGTTATGTGTGGACTCCTCCAGCCCAAGGGGGGGAATCCAGCCAAGCACCTAACCCAGGGAACTTCCCTCCAAACTTCCCACAGGAGGGCAGAAATTTACCAAACCCTGGGCAGAACTTTTTCCCCAGATATCCTCCCGACTTTCAGCCCCAAAACCATCCATCCTTCTTTCCCCAATTCCCTGAGCCCAGACCACTGAATCCGGGAGAGGGGAGGCCAAGGGGTACCCAAATCTTCCCAACCAGGGGTACTACCAAAGAAGGGACAGCTACCCTTCCCGGGATCAGCCCAGGGGAGAAAACAGGGCCCCGTATCAGCCTGAGCGGGTTTCCCAGTTAGAGCGCCAGGTTCAAAACATGGCGCGGGATCTGGGTCACATACTGAGGGCTCAGCAGAACCCTCAGATGGGCGTGCCGGCGCAGAACGCACCCAACTCTGGACCTGGTGCTCCAGAACAATGACGGGGGCAGCACCCCGATAACTCACTGGTTCCCAGGGAGGAGGCACAAGGGGAAGGGGGGTGTAAAGCCTTGGAGGAAGCTTCCTTCCTCACTTGTAAACAGCCCCTGGAAACCCAGGAACCGGAAACAAAATCTCTTGCCCCTGAAAGTCTGCCTCCTAAGGAGCAGAGGGGGGGTAGGAGAAACAAAAGACCCAAACAGACTCAGTTTGAGGAGGAGGTACAGATCTTCCAATTTGAGGGAGAGGGATCCTCAGAGGATCCTGGGAAAAGGATCTTCTCCTTCAGAGAGGGGGGAACTCCCCCCAAAGAAAAATGGGTCCCTAGGGATGCAAATCCAGACTGGGGAGATGTGGAGACTGAGCTACCGCCGCCCACCATCTCATCCCAGAACCAACAGCAAGAAAATCCCCTGGTTCAAACCCATCCTGGTGACTGCCTCCAAAAAGGGGGGGGCGGCCCGGAACCGGAGCCAGGGGAACCCACAATGGCTCTGATCTCCAGTTGCCAACTTTTTCTTTCAGATTCCCAAGGCTCTCCACAGAATTCTGCCCAAAATTCTTCTCTCGCGATGTCCAAAACCAGAAAATTAGCCCACCAGTTGTCCAAAAATGTACATTATCTGTGCCCCCTTGAGGAGAAGGAGGGAAGATATTATGCCCCGGTACAAGTACAGGGGCAGGGTACAATCTCGGCACTGGTGGACACTGGATCTCAAGCTACCCTTCTGTCCAGAAGGGCCTTTGACGAACTGAATGCAGGAAGGGGAGAGAATTACCAAATTCCTCTCACCTCTCTTCCGGGACAACTACAGAACTTTGACGGGAAGGAAATTCCCGTTGAGGGGACTGCAGACTTGGACATTAAAATTGGGCGACACAAGTTGAAACACCCGGTCATAGTTGTGACCCCAGAGGGCACCCCTTGTTTACTAGGGAATGACCTCCTGAGAAGGTTGTCACCCCTAATAGATTGTGTAAACAAGGTCCTCTGGACCCAGACTAGCCGACCAATAAAATTAAAACAGAGTGTCAACCATGTTAGTTTAAACGGCACCTGCCACATGGTTGAACAAAAATCTGACCAAGTAGAATTTCACTTCCAGAACAACCAAATTCCAGACGTGACAGTCATAGCAGTAGGACAACAGACTGGTGATGGGGGGTCCTCTCTATTTCTGAAAATCAACCTTCCTTCCAGTCTAAAGTGGTATTCCACGCTGGAAGGAAACACTTTGAAATTCTATACCAATCCACAATCTGAAACTCCCACTCCTATAGTCCAGAAAGATGTGAAATCAGCTCAGAGCCTGGCTGATATTCAGCAAATTGGAGAGCAGTTGTTCATCCCTGTTCAGTTAAATGATGGGAAGGACACTGTTCTCGCTCGAGTGTGTGTGAACAACGGTAAGAGCTTCATCAGCGAAGCCATGTTTCGCCAACTCCCAAAAGATCCAGCCATTCCCACCTTCAAACTGATAGACAAATGGGAAATGGACCTGGAAGCACCTAATTCCAAACATCTCCTGCCAAGCAGGTGTATGCTCAAAATCTCCATTGGCAACAAGAGCATAGTCCACAATTGTTGGGTCGTGCGAGACGTCCCTGCCGCCTTTTACTTAGGCAGTGACATTCTCAATCGCTTTGCCATTAGTTTGGACCTAATAAACTTCAAAGCTTGGTCCCGATTAGCGGATAATCCCATGGGCTTTGATGATCCAGAAAAAGCATTTAGGTCAGCTCAATTGCTACCTTATGCAGTTGAAATTCAGACTAAAGAGGAAGTCACCATCCCAGAAAGGACCCGACAATTCTCCCTGGAAGTGAAAGTTAAAAGAGGACAAGAGTTGAAAAACCCTGATGCTTACATACATCTAAATGCTTCTCTCCAACAGCAAGGGTTAGGGGTAAACCCAACACCATTAGTCAACATAGAACATGACACCATTCCAATAGAGGTGGATAACAGCGACTTAAAGAGTATTACTCTAGCCGCAGGCACCATTATTGGAATGGCGGTTGATGACCGACATTTTTCCATAGATTTAGGAAATGAACTGTTAGGGCCAATCCCCAAGGACTGTTTTGACAATGACAGTGAGGACCAAACAACACCAGACAGGATTTTTACCCGGCATGGGGGGAAATTCCTGGTGTACACTTCCTGCCCCTATGGTAAGGAAGATGTGACTTGTGATTTCAGGAGGGATGAGGTGATTTTCCAGGTCCATGAGGGCTGCCTTTCCCACCTGAAGCCTCCAGTCCAAATCAGCACTCTGACCAGGGACTTCTCCACCCAGCTGGAGGAGGCCGCGGAAATAGCCAAACCAGAAGTCTTTCCAGGCTTCAGGCAGATGGTGGAAGAGAGAGTCAACCTAGCTGATGCCTGTGTGACTCTGGAACAAAAGCAAAAGTTGAACAAGTTTTCTTGGATTTCCAAGATCTCTTTGCGGTAGACTCATATGACTGTGGTCGCACTGACATCCACACAACAACAATCCCCACGGACCCTGGCATGACTCCAGTGTTTGTGAAGCAATATCGTTTGCC
Organism: Ambystoma mexicanum; assembly: GCF_040938575.1. NCBI lineage: Eukaryota > Metazoa > Chordata > Amphibia > Caudata > Ambystomatidae > Ambystoma > Ambystoma mexicanum. The sequence goes on from NC_090923.1 coordinate 399,102,395, forward strand.
TCTCGCATCCATGGAGTCCCTTACTGAAATAATTAAGAACCTTGAGTCCCGGGGAATAATCCGTCCAGTCCACAGCACCTTCAATAATCCGGTGCTGGGAATATTGAAGCCGAACGGCCAGTGGAGACTCTGCGCCGACCTTAGGGAGCTCAACAAACGGGTCCATACTTCCCGATGGCCTCTGCCCTACATTGACCAAGGGCTGGCCCAGATCCAGGGGTCACAGGTATTCACTGCAATAGACCTGACCAATGGATACTGGACTGTGCCTGTCAGTAGGGAGGACCAATACAAGCTGGCTTTTACCTTTGGGGGCCAGCAGTACACATGGACCCGGACTCCCTTCGGATACCTCAACTCCGGCAATGAATTCAACATTTTTCTACATAAGGCCATGCCCGACCTGGGTGCGAGGGGTAACCTGGCTTATGTAGATGATGTCCTCATCAAAAGTTCATCTGTGGAGGAACACATAGCGGAGATCCGTTATGTTCTGACCCAGTTGAGGGCCGCCGGAGCAAAACTTTCCTTTCAGAAAGCACAGTGGTGTAGAACCCGTGTTAATTTCTTGGGGCATGAGATTACTCCTCAGGGCCTCTGTCCCCAGGAAAAGAAAGTGGAAGCACTTCAGAAACTGAAAGACCCCACAACTCTGCGGGAACTAAGGAGCCTCCTTGGACTGACTAATTACAGCAGAAAGTTCATTGAGGGCTACGCAGAGATCACCAGACCCCTGATTCATCTCCTAAAGGGGGGGGTCAAGTGGGAATGGGGTCCAGAACAATCCGAGGCAGTAAAACAACTCAAGAGAAGCCTCTCACAAGCGCCTTGCCTAGCTTACCCTGTCAGAAACAAGGAGTTCTTCCTGGAGACAGGGTTCTCTAATACGTGCTTGACGGCCGTATTATACCAAAAGCATGACAAGGTCAATAAAGTAATCTCCTATGCGAGCAAAACTTTATCCTCTGTGGAGGAAAAATTCAACGATTGTGAGAAGGCACTCCTGGCAACGGTGTGGGCATTGAAGAATTACCGCCCGTTTATCCAGGGGGAACACATCATAGTGGAGACTCCACACCAGCCTCTGCAATATCTCCAAAGTGACAGAATCCGGGCCGGAAATGTGAGTAATTCCCGAATTACTTCCTGGATTCTGTCAATGCAAGGCTTTCCTGTGGAGGTCCGATATGGCCAAAACAAGAAGAGTCCCCTCACGCAAGGTCTGGCTGACTTGCATGATTGTGCCAGAGAAAACTGTCTCGAGGACGAAAGTCTAAAAGTCAAGGACAACATGGAGGCATACCTTAATTCCCCACACAAAGTCTTTGAAGAGGACAAGTGTGAGGGAATGCCCACTGTGTATGTGGATGGATGCTCTTACCATGTTGACAACGACGGGGAGAAAGAACTGGTGGCTGGCGTAGGGAATGCATGGGTGAATGAGTCCCCAGAACCCTCCGCTGGATACAAAATTGGTCCCCGAAGTAGTCAGGTGGCAGAATTGATGGCTGTGCATCAGGCCATCCTCACTGCTGTCCAGCATCAACTCCACGAACTGGTCATAATCACAGATTCGGATTATGTACGGAACGGGTTCGTGGAGCACCTGGTTAATTGGAAAACCAGAGGCATGTTATGTGCTAACAACAAACCCTTGAAACATGGGAAGTTGATCCAAAACATTGATGATCTGGTCACCTCGAATGACATGACCATCTATTGGAAAAAGATCAAGGGTCATTCCAAAGTAGAGGGACCAGACAAAACTGGAAATGACTTAGCTGATCAGCTGGCCAAAACCGGGGCCATCCAAGGGGATCTAATTGAGATTGAGTCCCTGTTGGGGGAAATCCAGGTCACTGCTATCACTAGGTCCCAGACAAATGCTCACAACGACCTTTCAATTGCACAATGGAGTAAGGAGACCCCTGATGCTGATTTGATTACCGCTCAGAAGGGGGATCCAATTATTGGTAAGTTTTACCAGCACCTTGAGGACCCTGAGAACTTTCCCCTGACGGATACCGATTACATTGGGAAAGAGGACCTAAGAGTGTTGATGAAATGTCCAAAAATGTTCCGGATCCAAGACGGTTTGTTGGTAAGGAAATCCAAAGCTGGCCACGATCAGTGGGTGGTTCCTACCTCATTCCGAAGCCTGATGTTAAGTCACGCCCATGATGCGGCCACCGCCGGTCATAGGGGGTTTCACACAACATTGGAAATCTTAAGGGAGGTTGCATACTGGCCACACATGGGCCAGGACCTCAACCAATATTTGAAGGGTTGTCTTGTGTGTGCACAATTTCAGCCGACATCCCTCACACACCGGGCGCCTTTACAAAAGAGGGGAATGACACTGCCATGGTCAGATTTACAAATCGACTTTGTAGGCCCTGTGATTCGCTCGGCTAGGGGGAATAAGTACATGTTGACTGTGACATGCTTGTTTACCAAGTGGGTGGAATGTCTCCCAGCCCCAAATTGCAAGGCAGAAACTGCAGCTGCCTTGATGATTAACCACATCTTTTCCCGTTTTGGTCTACCTCAAAGGATTGAGTCAGACAGAGGTAGCCACTTCACCAGTGAAGTAATGACAAAGATGTGGGAGATACTGGGGGTCAAAAGGAAGTTGCATATTGCTTATCGGCCAGCTTCTTCTGGGGCAGTAGAGAGATATAACCGGACAATTGTGAGCATCTTAAAAAAGTTTGTGGCAGATTCTGGGCCAAGTTGGGATATCCGATTACCTCTGGTCCTAATGGCTATCAGATCTACCCCTTCATCTGCAACCAAAATGTCACCATTTGAGTTGATGACTGGGCGCAAGATGGTGCTTCCTCAGCATTTGCTCTATAGGACCCAAGAGCAGACACTGATAAATGCCTCCACTACTCATGAGTATGTGGAGAATTTAAGGAAACACCTTCAACATGCTTTTGCTTATGCTCAGCGGAATCTAGAAAGATCAGCTGATAGCATGAAGACCCACTATGACCTGAAAACTTCCAGGAAGGAATATCAGGTGGGAGACCGGGTCTTTCTATACAACTTCCAGAGGAACCAGGCCAAGCAGCGCAAATTTTTGCCTACATGGAAGGGACCCTTTGAGATCATCGACAAGATCTCCCCTGTGGCCTACAAGATCCGCATCCCCAAAGGCGGTTCGGCAGAGGGGGAAGACAAGTGGGTCCACATAAACCAGTTGAAATGTTGCCATCCCAGGCACACTCTGCAACAACTGGAGGAATCCTCTGGAATCCTAGCGGGTACTGTCTCAGACTAATTCAGTTCCAACCATAAAACATACCACATCTAGTCTCTAAAATATTGTGATTTGCATGAAACTGTCTCTTAGTTATACTGTTTTTTATCAAAATAAGAATGTAATGTTTCGTTATGATGAAATGCATATGCCGCCCCACTATCTCAACAGTGGTGGAAAGACGTCTATGAGCAGGTATTGCCGCTCTTCCTTTGTCGTCCTAGGAGAAAGAAAACCGGGAGACGGGCCAAGGAGGACGATCCGGAGACCGGGAGCAGAGACGCAACGGGCCCGGGGTACCGCCCAATCTTCCCATCAGGACCGGCGAGGAGAACTGATCGATCTGACCGGATGGAGAGGAAGATGCTGAACTGTGCCATCTACAGAATTGGAAGAAGATAATGTGGACATACCAGCGCCAGGGTTCAAAACCTCCCTTGCAACCGACTCCCCCTCGACTCAAGTCAAAGCGCAGTCGGGCGGGGGGGTTTGTGGAGGGTTTTGACCCATGTGGAATCATTAGACGGGGTAAATATGGGGATTAAGCTGTCGCTGCCCATCATTTTACCCCAGAACAAAAATAAATCATTGGAGTGCGTAAAGATGGGGATGCGCTGTCGCCGCCCATCATTTCATCCCAGAATCCAGGAGAGCTGCGCAGTTGTGCGCACACCAAAATGGTTACCTAACTTGCCACCCACCAGTGTAAAGAAAGGTCTTTGTTAACAAAATCCACTGTTACTGATGTCAAAAAGTTGCTGAAATCGTGACTCATTGGACCACTTTAAAGATTCAACCCTTTTGTGGGGTTCCACATAACCATTTTACTGTAAGGAGCCCCATCAAAACAATGTTAAGCAAGGATTTACTACCATGTAAGAACCATTCCTGTTTAGAATGCATTAATCCAAGAAAATCCCAAAATTGCATGCAGTACCAACAAAATCCTCAAGGGGGCGCTGGCGGTCTAAACTCTGACAGGAGAACTGAGTGCAGTAGCTGACAAAGGGATTTGACTTAGCTGACTTCAAAGGCTGCATTTTAATTAAAAATTAGCCACATGCTGTTCCCAGAGGCCTGAAGCCTGGGAAACCCTCTCACCTCCAGAGCTCACACCAGGAGTTAGAATCTCACATGACCTCTTGATTGATAGAAGGCAGACTGGCTGGGAGCTTCCCAGAGACCACACAATGGCCCCTTTCCTCTGAAAGGAATATGTTGATTTTGACTGTTTAATGTCAACAAAGCCCTGCCTGCCCAGAGGACTGACCCACCCAAGTCTTGGAGGTGGACTCCAACACTCTGAGAACTGAATTGAAAGAAAAATATATATTTTACAAAAACACTGATAACTCTTTGTAATCAAATGACAGAAATGTATAACTTTGAGAGCTTTAATTTAAAAAATGTACCTTTAATTCAAGCCTAAACTCGAATTTGTGTGATGTTCTGGGGCAAAACCCCATTGTTTATTAATATTACAGACTCCCTGTTTCAGCTAGACAAACGAAAATGCATTGGTATGTGGGTAGATATGTGAGGAACAGTTGTATAAAATTTAATGAAGATCCAATGTTGTTTAGCACATGAAAAAGTGCTAGAAGTTGCCATTTCTGAATGCAAGCTCTTAGAAACAACAGATTTGGACAGAGACATGGCTAAATTCAGCCACGCCATGTATATGTAATTTCAAGCAACTGTGTAACTGTGAAATATGTCTTTTATTATCAAATATAGAATGTGTGCAATCTGACAGAGGAGTGTCCTATCTGCAAGCCATAAAATGACATCCCTCTGACTCACAGTTCATTCCCCAATCAAATGATAAATGGAAGTTTGACCAATTAGAAGCTGAGAGAGAGGTAGGGTCAGTGATGCTAGAACACACCCACATTCTAAACACATAAAAGCAGACAGACAGGACAGATAGAGACCTTCAATTCCATTTGCTGCAACGCACTCTGCCGGAAAAATCCATACTTACCTCCATCAATCTTCAAAGAGCCAACCCTTAGACTCCAAGATAAACAGAGACTTCAGAACCTTAACCAAAAAGGCCACTGCCAGCAAGAGTATTTGTCAGCAGGCCTCAAAATATTTTTGCAACTGAACTCTTCAGACAGCCGGGTGAGCCGTCTGAATTTTGCCAAGAACTTTTGCAAGAACCCGGTGACAGAGATATCCAAAGAGAAGGCAGGACCCGACCCAGAGAACCGGTGCCTAGCAGAGAGAAAGCAGTGCTGTACCCAGAGAGACCCAGACCAGACCGCTGTGAGCAGTTCCAGAGGCCAGGCGCTGTGAGCAGAACCCGGGAAGACCTGACCAGACTGTTGACCAGATCGTGACAAAGCCGCTTTCCGGTTCAAAATCTCTTGTGAGTACTCAGCAAAACTCAGAACACATCTCTTAGTTAAAATCATATAATTCAATCCATTTTTAATCTAAGTAGAACTGCAGCTTAGCAATTGTGTTATCCTGCCATCATTTTTAAAGCTGAAAAAGTGTGCGTTTAAAATTTGCAAAAACCAAAAACGACCTCTAGTAAATCGGTCATATCTCCGCAACCGTTTGGGCTAGAGACTTGCAGTAACTTTTATTTGGAAGCTGGAATCCTAGGCTTTCCTACGACCCCAAAACGATAGAGATAGTCCTTGTGGTTCCTCTGTAATAGCGCTCGGCGCATCCGCGAATTTTGCCGCGATTTGCAAATTTCTTCACATGTAAAAACTGCTGCTGCTTGCTTTCCAGTTGCCAGAACTTCGTTTAACCTGCTAACTATCCCTGCCTCATTGCTAGTGTGAGCCTGGACTAATATTAACTAGATACCACTCACCCTGAACCTCTGAAAGGGAATTAAAAGCAAATTTAGCATATTTCTCATCCATTGCTAGCACATATCAAAGCATTTGGGCCTGTGTTTTCAAAACTCCTATCTGTGTTTTAAACTTCTGTTGTCTAAGCTTGGGGGGGGGATTGAACTGATTACATTGATTGCATTTCTGAGAACTGTGTGCTCTCCTCCCATTCCATTGCATTGCATAAAGAGGGGGGGAGTGAATAGCCAGAGAAAAGTGATTACATTGTTTGGTTGAAATCATATTGAGTATTTTCTGTACTGCATTCATTGAATATTGCATCCACCTGAGCTTACATAAAGCATTCTGTACCACCTTCTTCTTTTGTTCCTATTCACTTGTGTGCTACCTTATCCATTTCATGTCAACTCCTTATTGATTATAGAGAAGCGTGTTAGTGCCAGATTCTCTGTTGTTCATCTTTATCATATCAGATTAAGTGTGCTATTCAATTATTAATTTATTATAAAGCGTGATATAATATATATTGTTTAAGTTATCAAATAAACCTTTAAACTTGCAAAACAGAACTACTTCTTGGCTCAGTGGGGTCAGGGGGATTCCAAGAGAGGGGCGTTATATAGGGGTAGTCATCCAGAACGCATGAACTGGACCTAAAGATATATCAATAAGGGTTTTCATTCAGTATTCTAGACTAGGCGTTAACTTAGCGGTAGTGCTGAATTGAATCCTCTTACAGTAGCATAAGGTTCGGAGGAAAAGTCCAGTAGGGAATAAACCCCAAATCATGCCCCCAAGTGGTGGGAACGGTAGCGAAGGGAGCGAGTCGTGACAGTTTCTGACATTTAATATGATTATTTCACTTTAGACTCAGGGTGTCACTTGTCCATGATGTTTTGTCTTTTTTCATCATTCTCAGGTCATGATATCTTCCATATGCAAGTCAGTCCAGGTTCTTGTGACGTCACCATTCATCTTCCTTTTGTGTCTTTTTAGCTTCTTCAGGGATTGTATTCTGACAATCTTCATTCTGCTTGATTTGTCGATATGGTTTTCTCAATGGGTACCTTACTGTCCAGGTTTTCTTAGGTGTAGGTACGTCAACAAGTGCTGTTCTTCTGATAGGTACTGGCCAGAGCCCAAATGCGGCTCTCTGCTAGTTTATTTGCTCATCATACGTCAATTATTTTGGCGTGAACGTTCCTGGTACTTCAAAATGGATTGCTAGAGTGCAGGTCATGCTTGGGTCCTCCTCTACAAGAGGATATATCAAGGAGAATGAATACAGAAGAAAGGTTAGAGTCAAGATTGGAGAGCAAGTCTGCACAAGCATTCAGGAGAGCATTTTGTGCACGTCTGGCTGCTCTGATGCCAGACTGGTGGTCATGAAGACAACCAAAAGATTCAGTATGAAAATTAAGCTGGGAGATGGCCAGCTTTTCCATGAGTTTGCGCAGGAAATTAGTCATGGAGATCGGGCAATAGTTTGCCTGAGAGGAAGGATCGGCAGAAGGCTTCTTAAGAAGGGGGTGCACAAGTGAGTGCATAGGGGGCCAGGGGAAGGTTCCATTGGCAAAGGAGTGATTACAGAAATCAGCCAAGGTTGGAGCAAGGGTTTTGATATGGTTTTGTTTTTCTTACGTGCTGCTAACAATCCGAAAATTCAAGGTTGGGTGAGAATGCCAACCACTCAGAGGGTCTATGGGACAACATGCTTTGCAATGTTACATAGACCAATCTGATACCATTTTCTTTTCTATAATCAGTTGTATATGTATTTCGAGGCCATTTGAGGCATGCCATATAGATAAGGGGCAGCCAATGAAGTACTTACCCATACAAATACCATTGGTACATTTGTTCCCTTAACCAATCCTTCCCGTCAATATATTTTGCTGTTTGCAGTGTAGGATGACATCATAGATGATGCACATTGGGGTATATAACCTCTGTATAATCAAGTTTTTTGTGAGTGTGCAAGCATCAGTGCAATGTCTGCCCTGCTACATTACATTGAGAATAAAGTAGTATTTTTCCATATTTTCTGAGTCTATCCAGTTATTTGGTCTGAGATCTTTATTGATAATTCCATCTAGCACAGAGATGCTTCAACGTCATGGGCACATTTTGGTGGAAGAGGATGGGTCAGGTCTAATCGATCTAGGCCCAGATCCATATCTTCACACTTTTGGCGCTTCCATCATTAGCCAGAAAACTGTGCAGCTTCCTGTGGAGAATGGCGTGTAACAAAACACGTGTAAGAAGATTTGGTTGGCAGTTTCCTCCTTGATGAAATTCCCATCCAGTCCACGCAGGTGCCACTCGGACTGAAGGCAAACTTGTTAGTTGAGGAAGAGTTGATGCCATGGAACTTGAGCTGAGCCACAAATGTAAGTAGAATATTGAAGGTGGCAAAAAACAGGGGGAGGGATTGTGTTGTAAATATAAAGTTTAAAAGTAACAGGACATTTTTAGATTATAGGTAAGAGAAAGAGAAACGTTGATTCCTGATTCAAATGGCATGTAAGGGTATGCACTAAAACTACTCCAAATAGGGGTGTTAAGAATTCCTGAGGCAAGGCCAACAAAAAAATCTGTACCAAACTCCTATATGGAGTAAACAATGAGATGAGATACATTTACTAAAGGTAGAAAAGTAAGGCGTACACAGGGGAAATGTAATTAAAGCGCTCGTGTATTGGGTTATAATATGTCATTATAAAATGTGTGTTGTGTCCAGATGAATAGATGTAAAACTATAGTAAAGCATTCAAGTGATTATTCGATTTTTTTTATCAAAAGATCGGTGTCAATTAGGAGAAAAACCAATGGAAATGAATAAATAAATAAAGAGATTCTAAACATATCAGTGATAAAACGATGAAATATTAAACATTTATATAAAGTATAAATGTAGGAACAAAAAGAACATTGTTTCATGGATTTTAAAAATTGTTAAAATATTTTGATTTTCAGATAATAAACAGCGATTGATGGTGCCTGCTCAAATTGATGAGTGTGGCATATTTGATAGAATAAAGAGAAGAATGAGAGTTTGGGTAAGTATAGACAGTGGAGATTGACTTGTCATCATGGGGGACACTCCTCTTCAGCACTTATGTGGAACATTGCCATAATACACAGCAAAAATAAGGGAGTATCATTCTGAGTGGGTTCGAAGCATGACCAATAAGACACTCATGCCATAGCTTCAGGAGGGTTTGTTGTCAAATACAGTATTTCGGCATATGACGACATATTTGTACGGTATATATAGGGAAAGAAGTAACAGAAAAGGATGGCTATTTTAGGGTTATGGAAGATGTATCAGAATGAGAAAGAAGATCCAACCCAGAAGGAGTGTATGCTTAATCAGCATAAAGGGTAGGATGTAATGCCTTGGCTCCTCTTCCCCCTCCTGAAAATAAGAGCGTAGATACAGAAGAGAATTGATTTTATCCCTTAAAAGAATTGAAAGAAGTGGTGGGGTATGTTGATCTAACATATGAACCCCAGCTTATAACTGTGAGGACAATGCAGAAGAGAGCAAAAGCAGAAAATGCAGATATATATTAACACGCTCTGAAAGTAAACAGCATGATGAGAGAAAGGACAGTCAAGATAGACAGATGGAGATAGAGGAAGAAGCAAAGAAACAGAAAGAAATAAAGGAAGATTCTAAGGGAATAACAATAGTACAGAATTAATGGATGGGAGGACACATTTTACTTAAGCTGGATGATAAGGGCATTGATGGGATTCGAGAAAGAGAAGAAATAGAAGAGCGGCAAAAGAATGAAAAGGAAGAAGAGAGAGCATGCAAAGAAGGTAAGGAAAGAGAAAGTGACAAAGGGAAGAACTAAAATGGTATGAAGCAAGGAAAGAAAAGGAGAGAGTAGAAGAGAAGAAGCAAGAGGAGGTAGAAGCACAAAGAATGAATGTACTTATATTGAAAAGAAGGTGAGAGTAAGATGGATTGAGGGAGATGAAGAGAAGGGAAGAAGAAATTAACAGAAGTAGGGGATTTAAAGATGACAAGATAGAATATCTATGTCATAGAAGCATAGTGCCAATTGAAGAACACAAATGGCTTGAGGAAGAGAGAGGGTCACAAAAGCCAAGCAGACAGCTGCAAGGGATACCAAGAATAACAACATGAGCTGACAAGGATGAAGCAGAAAAACCTAGGGAAAATAATTGGGGATTTATGTAGGCAAATGAGGGATAAAGAAGAGATTAAAACCAAAGGATATTTTTTGAAAGAAATGGGAGGTAGGTCAGATGATGTCATGACAGAGAAGAATAGAACGTTGTCTTTAAGCAGATTAGACCCTGATGATTTGGAGAATGATTATAGTCATACCAGCTGGGGCATACTGATGTCAGGCAAAGAAAGGGATGAAAACAAAAGAGCGTGAAGGGAAAACGGATCCAGATTTTCAAAAGAATTGAGTGTAGCGAAAGGGGTAAAATGCCAGATCTATAATACCCCAAAGAAAGAACACCCGAATCAACACTGTACACTGAGCGACTACAAGTACAATCATGCAGTACATGGGTTGTATACCTGCCTTCTGTAAGCAGATTAAGGGTACTGCCAGGACGGAGACAAATGGGCGAGACTTGCCCCACCAGGAAACCAAGAAGTGTAGGCAGGTATGATTTTGGACCAGGATTTTCACAATTACCATTATTAGAGAAAGGGGGGGGGGCAACCACAAAATATGCCATGTCCACAAATGGATAAAGACAATTTAAAATGTAAATTATCGAGTTATACTTCCAGTCCGGGAAAATTGATTTATGAGTTAGAGAGAATGACATCAGGTTTGACGTTATCCATAGGAGATATAAAAGGCCTGCTAGCAGCTATTCTAAGGGAGAGGGTTGACTACAATTAGAAGCAAGCAGGATACGCAGGTGGGTCTGCACAAAACACAACACACAATGGAGTGTCAATTAACAATTGCAGAGCAGATGTATGGAAGTTGTCAGAATACAATATCCTGATACATCAGATATGGGTGCGATTATTACTAGGAAAATGGGCATGCGTTATGCCCTAGAGTCTTTCCATGTAAATGGGTTGCATCTCTAGGCAGGTTGGAGGGAAAGATCATACGGTCCTTGTTGAATCTACCTCTTGGTAAACCAATACAGGTGATTAGACTTGAACTAGGCCTCCCTCCTCTCTTAATGTTTTGGTCATTGGCCTCCTGTAACTTCTGGGCTAGGACAACTTTTTATCTGGTGGGCAAATGGTTTTGTAACCTGGATTCGAGGGTCAGGTGTTACCTATAGGATACTGGAGTAACCCCAATGCCAGACTCCTGGCTGGGATTTAACCTGGCCAGGATATCAGCCAAAGCGAGGGCATATGATGCTGATCAGGCCCTAAGCCATCTCAATACTCTAAGAAAATTTGGGGAGTATTCCCTTCAGGCGTTTGTTCTGGGTAGCCTAAATAGTATCTTATAAAAGGGCGGCACCTGACCCTGATTAGGTTTATTCTATCAATAAAGCTACAGACAATCCTGGTCCTGGAAAATAGAGGGACCTGGGTTGGGATCTAATATGAAAACAGATTATGCAGATTATGCGAGAAAAATATTGAATCTTCCCAACGTATCCTAACGCAATGCAAAGCTCTAGAAAGTATCTATGATCACGCATACATCAAATTTATCATGCCCTCTTCTAATACATTTTGGAGCTGTTTGTTCAGGGCTGAATCTCTCGTCATTTCAGCGGCTGCCATGCATGTTTGGGACATAGCTGCCAGAAAACGTATTTTAAGGGAAGACCAGCTGAGAAAATGATAATCTATTTTATTTGTAATATATGTGCATGGCTATTTCCCAGCTGGTAGCATGTTTAAATGAATTTTACTGGTGTATCTCTACTGTAAGGTGCATTTTATGTGTTTTACTTCCTAAATAGAACACTGTGAAAAGGTTGTAATTCAACCAAATGCACTTTAAATAATAAAAAATAAGAAGGGAATGTGGCCTTCATTCAAGATATTCAAAAGTAATGGCGCATTGAGACGAGAGAACAGTGGGATAAAACAGTACTATTATTTTTACCACATTTTATGTCAGGGACTGCCAGAGCCAGTGCAACGGCAAATGAAGAAACAGGTAGGAATGGAAGTAACCTCATGGCCAGAAATATAGTTAACGATTGTGCATCACTCCCAGTTGTTACAGGAGAAGAATAAGAAGGAACCTGAGAGTAGAAAGCAGGAGGAAGTGAAGTTAGTTCAAAAGAAGTTATCAAAATTAACCATAGAGGAAGCGGTATTGATGAGTAATGAGGGTGCGGTGACAAGAGATGCGACTAGCACAGCAAAAGAATACAGTTTACCCCAGAGATCAGGGCAGGTAAAATTCTTGGCCAAGAGGAAGAGGGAATGGACCTCGAGGAGGAGGAGGAGGAGGAGGAGGAGGAGGAGGACAAGGTGGATTTCAGAACCCTCAGGGACGAGGATAATTTAATGGTGGACAACTGCAACAATGTTGGAATTGTGGGAGAATAGGACACATAGCCAGAACATGTAGAAGCAGAGGAGGCATGCAGCAAAATTGGCAATCTCCAAGCCGGGGGATGTGCTATGTTCCACAATATAATACAGAAACATAGGGGTATTATGCCCAAGATCACACGCTGAATCAGACACAAGTACCACAATTACAGCAGACACAGAAAGTGCCATTGCAACTGCAATCACCGCAAGGGCAAATTCAACAACTACCTATGCAAACACAACTAGTACATATTCAGCAGGCACAAACACAACAGGTCATGATACTTAGGGTGTGTGACCATGGTTGGAGGAAATCCTTTCACAGGTACAGGGATGAATTAATATCCACAATAGGACAGCCCACAGAGCAGCCTGATGTGTTCAGTACTATCTGTAACACCAGACCACTAGAGGAACGAAGGGTCAACGTGACGATAGGAGGCAAGGCATTTTATTTCTTATAGGCACTTGAGCAACTTGTCACTGTGTCCGTGAGGGAAAATATCCAATGTCAGGTAGTGTCATGAATGTGGTGCAGGGATTCACTGGGGCGATGAATGTAGTTCCTTTCACAGATGAATAACCAATCTCTATAGGAGATCACGACATGTCAATGCCATTATCCTATTCTAGACAGACGCCTGTTAACATATGAAGGTGTGACTTATTCATGAAACTTAACATGATGATAGCTTTTACTGATGATGGAATTGTATACTCCAGGGATACATTATATGAATGTGAGAGAGTTTATATTAGCCTTCACAGGCCAGAAGGCATTACGAGGAGTGCCCTTAGATTTTTTTTAATGGGGTGACTGTTCTATTATCATGGTTACCCAGTTTGATAGGTAAACTATGAAGGATACCTGAGGAATGTTTGTTTAAACCAGAAATCCTCATGGATGATGAAGAAGGTCAGATTAGGCACTTAGGGCCTCATTACACGCTGTGCAGTAAAAGATTAACGTTACCAGTAATGGAATATCAGTATCGTTAAATCCCCATGCCAATTACGACCCTGATAACCGCTATTAGCGGCACCGATAAGTACAGTGCCACTAATAGCGGCTAGTTTGCGGGTGCGCGACCCTTCATCCTGCTAATAGCGCCATGCCGCTAATAGCACACCATCACAAGCCATGCAGACATGCAAATAGCGGCATGGTAAAGCCACAAAAACCTCTTACCGGCATGGCGCTAATACCGGCATCACAAACCACTCGTTAATAGAACTGAGCAGTGTTCCCACCTGCCACAGGTGGACACAATCAGTACAGGTGGAGGCAATGAAGACTGTGGCAGCACAAAAGGAGCACACCATACCGCTTCACACACCCCTTCCCACACCAAGATGGTTCCAATACTAGCAGCATTACATGGGCTGGATGACATCATTGCAGTGCAGCACCAACAACAACAGGCAGCACAGAGGAGATGCAGGAGGAGGAGGAGGAGGAGGGCAAGACAGGCACAGCAAGCACCACCAGGGCACCTAGTCATACAACAGAGGCAGCCACCAATCCCCAGTATCCGAGCCAGTCCATTTAACCTAAACACTGAGCAGATACACACCCTGTACCGTCTGGACCGGGATACCATCACCAGCATCGTGGACATGATACATGACGACATTGTGAGTCTCATAGACATCAGAACTGCCATCCCCCCTCTATTGAAGGTGTTGATTGTGCTCCACTTCCTGGCCACAGGCACCTACCAGCATACAGTGGGGCAGATGCATGGCATCTGACAACCAGTATTCTCACGCACGCTGAACCAGTTACTCGATGCCCTCCTGAAGCATGCACCTGAACACATATTCATGCCACGGACTGCCCAGGAGATCGCAAACACCAAAGTTGGCTTCTATTCACTGGCAGGCATCCCAAGTTGCATTGGGGCCATCGAGTGTACCCATGTGGAATTGGTGGTCCCACATCACAATGAAGTAGTCTACGGAAACAGGAAGCAATTCCACTCCATCAATGTCCAAATGGTATGTGACACTAACAAGATAATCACTCAACCATACCACGCTACATGGAGCGACAAGCCGGACAACGTTCGTGGCTACTTGGTGAGTAGCAGGGCAAGCACATGGCAGTGTGATTGGGGGGGGGATAGATACTCCAACTGGGTGTGATTGGGGGGGGAGAGATACATACTCCAACTGGGTGTGATTGAGGGGGAGAGATACATACTCCAACTGAGTGTGATTGGGGGGGGGAGATACATACTCCAACTGGGTGGGATTTGGGGGGAGAGATACATACTCCAACTGGGTGTGATTGGGGGGAAGAGACACATACTCCAACTGGGTGTGATTAGGGGGGGGATACATACTCCAACTGGGTGTGATTGGGGGGGAGAGATACATACTCCAACTGGGTGTAGCCTGTCGTTCATAGGACAAATGGACATACAGATGTACGCCAATGTCCATCAGGGAAGGCCGTAAATTACTTGAGAAGAACCCGCATGCAATTATAAGCTACACAACATAGAGAACAATCCAGGTCTACGAATATTACACATCCATCCACATCCACATTGCACATCATGCCACACCACATAATACACAAATCAGCAACATGGTGTCAAGATGGTAATACAGTATTAGCGCAGCACAACATCAATACTATAATGTGCCCTTGAATGCATGCAAAGGGATCACCCCTAGCCATAGCATTGAACCACACACCTATAGCACCAGTGAAGTGATGCTACACAGCATGGCAACATCAATGTCGGAATGGTAGTACACTAGCAGTGTGGTACCAAATATGCCTGGGCTCAGGGACACCTAAGCACATGTCAATTGCTGTCGGAGGCATGAATCGGGCATGTCCACTTGCATGGTCAAGCACACCTTTGCACATTGCAGTCACACAGATCGTCTGCATGCATGCTGGTAGTCGTGGATCTCAATCAGAATGCAAAGTTGATTTGTGTGACATGTACATGCCGCTCCAGAGGCGAACAGTAACAGGTCTCCATTCTTCCCCCCAAACAGGCGATGCCGGCTATCCCCTGAAGAGGTGGCTCCTTACCCCTGTACGGAACCCGCAGAAGCAGCACGAAGAGGACTACAATCGTGCACATACCCGTACCTGTGTTGTGATTGGGCAGACATTTGGCCTTTTGAAGACACGGTTTAGGTGCATAAGCAGGTCGGGTGGTGCTCTCCTGTACAGCCATGAGAAGGTGGCCAAGATCACCATGGCATGTGTCATGCTGCACAATATGTGTATCAGACGGAATGTGCAACTGCCCCTGACGCTCAAATGCAACCACCTGATGAGGATAATGATGGTGATGAGGACGGAGGTGACGGGGATGCAGGTCATGCAAGAGGCGATGGCCAGGAGGGACGTGATGTGAGACAGCATCTGATCAACCAATTTTTCTGAGTAACATGGTTTCACTCTGTACGATGGATATGGGTAGTAATGCACTGGTGTCTGTGTTGAAGTGCACAATGGACCCTGTCACCAATAAAGTACACATACACAATGAAGAAGTCCATGCCTGTGTTTTAATTAATCACCAGTGTATTAAGGAATTTCAAGATGTATAAGTGCATGTCCCCAACCATCCCACCACTCTTCCCCCTCCCCCACAACAATCCCGAAACACCTTTCCCCCCTCCCCCCACAACAGTCCCGAAACACCCTTCCCCCCTCCCCCCACAACAGTCCCGAAACACCCTTCTCCCCTCCCCCCACAACAGTCCCGAAACACCCTTCCCCATCCCCCCACAACAGTCCCGAAACACCCTTCCCTTCTCCCCCCACAACAGTCCCCTATGTGTCTGGCACAATGTTGTTGTCCAGCTGCACACGTGGAAGGTTGACCCTGCAGTCCCTATTCCCCATTGCCACCACCAGCATTAGGAGGCTGGGTTGACATGCGCCTGCTGGTGCGCGTGGAGCGGCCGAGGGGGCTTGTCTGCTTCGAACTAGCAGATGATGATGTGGCTGTCTGTCCCGGTGGTGGTGGTGGGAACTGGCGGTCCATTGCGTCCGCTATCCGCGTGAGGACCTGCCGGAGTTGGCCAATCTCCCACACAGCCTGTTTGTACAGGCTTCAATCGCCTCCCTTGAGTGCCTGGCAGTCTCTGTTATCTCCCCTCTGAGATGGGCAACCTCTTCAACATGCTGCCCAACCAGCACAGTTATGTCCTCTTGGCGCTGCCTGATGCTGGCCAGGTCAAGGGCACTGTGGCGTTCTCGTGGTGTGGCTGCTGCATCTTCCTCTGTAACCAGGACATCTGGTGAAGCCACCGGTGGGCTACTGGACCCTCCCATGTTGTCCTCACCAGACTGGCCATGGACACTGGACACCTGGGGGGGTTGGGGTGTGCATTTCCATTGGGAACTCTATCGGGTCCTCCACATCTGAGAGCGGCGCTGTGGCTGCCGCCTCACCTGTGGAACTTGTGGCAGCAGAGGGTGGGCCCTCTGTGGCTGGAATCTGTGGTGGGGGGTTCACTTCTGAAGGTGGGGAAGTTGTTGCTGGTGTGGACAATGGTATGGTAGCAGTGGCGCTCCGCCGATGTTTGGCACTCTGCATGGGAACTCTTCTACCTTTGCCCCTTGATGTAGTGGGGTGTCCCCTGTGTCTGGTGGCCTTGGTTTTTTCGTGGCAGGGGGTGCCCGAGTTGCAGTGCCAGGTTCTTCACTGTCTGTATGTGAGCCTGTCAGGGACAAAGAGGGGGATGGCATTGGTGACGGTTCAATATATTTCATGCAGAATATGACAATCATGCTGTTGTGAGCATTGGGATTTCATTGGTACGGATGCAGGTGATGTGTCTGTTGAGTGGGTCATCCATGCATGGTTGTGTGTGGCACTTGTCTCTGGTGATGCGTTCATGTGTGTGTGTTTGGGTTTGACACTGACATGGCCAGGGTTGTATGCATGTATGGATGTTCACAGTGCATACTTTCATGTATACACTCACCTCCATCTGATGTAGTTGCCACACCATGCTCCATACTCCCGACTCCCTCAATCGATTTAACACCAATCGTGTTGGCGCAGGTTTCCTCCCACTCTTTTAATTTTATAGGCGAATCGGCTCCACCTCCTGTGGCCATGTTGCGGTTCGCAGACAGGATGCTTCGGACCCGGAGGCGGAGATCATCCCACCGCTTTCTGCACACCCGGACCAGTGCGGGTGGTGGTGCCCACTGCACTCCCTTTCAGGGCAACCTCTGCCCAGATTGCCTTCTTGCGGATCAGGGTCTCCCGCCGCATGTCGTTCGCAAATACCTTGTCGGGATTCGCTGCAAGGGTCTCAGTGAGCATTGTTAGCTCCTCGTTGGTGAACTTCTCCTTGCGCTGGCGGTCGGTTGTTTTTTTAATGGCCTTAGGCATGGCGAGGGTATCCTTGTGGCTTTCGAATAGAAAAGTTCTCAAAACAGGTCCAGGGGGCAGAGGATGGCAATGGATTGTGTTTTTAAAGATGGCCGCCGTGCTCCTTCCCGTTCCTGTGCGATGACGCTATTTCCGGTTCCGCTATTTAACGGTGACCGCTAATTGCGATGGCCGCTAATAGCGCTGACTGCTGTTTGCATGTTTCGGGAGGTCGGAAGTGCTATCAGCGCTTTCATCGGTGCCGCTAAGGGTCTTTTTGGGGTCTTTAGCGGCATGGTGGTAGGGTCATTACCGGCATGGCGCTATGCTCGTGTCCGCATACTCGTAATGGTACGCTATTAGCGGCCTCTTGCCAAGGCGGACACGTTAATAGCGCCATGCCGGTAAATTATGATTTTTAGCGCACAACATTTAATGAGGGACTTAGAGTTAGAAGCGGAAGGTGTTAGAGAGTAAAGGGTGGTTCCTTATTAGACAGATGATGAGAGAAGAGGATGGAGGAAAGTGATAGCCCTCAGTGAAGGATACAGGTTGACAGATTTGACAGACAAGGAGCTGTTTAGGGATGAGGACTCAGATGTTGAATTAGTATTTTTCATAAATCCTACTTATTGGATTAAAGTAGAGAATAGACAATTACTGCAGAGAATGCCGCTGGTAAAAAATAAAACATAATTTTTTCCAGAATATTGTATGGACCACAAGTCCATATGATGTGATTCTATCAAAAGGAGTGGAGCAGTTAAAACAAGAGCTCTTTTGCTACGAGCAAAGTATAACCCATGTCTAGAGTAGCGGATAAAGGTATATTTGAGAACATTTCTGCTTTAATGAAGTAAGGAATATTTGTGCCATCTGATTTTCCATGCAACACGGCTGTGTACACAGTGAAAAAATCAAGGGGGGGAGGGTCATGGAGATTCATGCATGCTCTTTAACCCCCTAAACAATATAGTCAAAGCTGAGTTTCCTGAAGTTCCAAATCCTGTGACAATACTGTACAGCATCCAATCTAAGGCCAGATACTTCATAGTTATAGATTTAAAGAATGTGTTCTTTTTAATTCCCCTCCATGAAGACTCACAAGATTTGACCTCCTATTTGTATAGAAATATTCACCTGAAACACACTCATTTACCATAGGTTTACTGTGAGCCCCCTTCAATCTTTAATAGAGTCTTTCAGGTGGATATAGGTAATGTTCAGTTCGAAAGTGCAATAATTCAATACATGGATGATATTTTGGGTGTAGTGAGACAGAAGAAAGATGCAGAGAAAATTCAGCAAAGCTGATGACCGTACTCTCAGAGAAAGGGTATAATGGGGACTAAGAAAAGTTATAATACTGTCAGCAAGATGTCTTGTATATAGGACAGTGTATTTTTCACAAAGGGAGGAAAGTGACACCTGAGAGAGCACAAGCAATAATGAAGATTTCAGAACCTAAAACAAGAGAAATGCAACAGTTTTTGGGCCTATATAATTATTGTAGGGCTTGGGTTTCCGATTATAGTACATATATCCTACCACGTTTAAAAGGAATTAAAAAAGCAGAGCTGAGCAAGAGTGAAATGATATGGACAGAGTAGTTAACTGAAGGATTTAAAGAACTAAAAAAGGCAATCAGTACAGCCCCTGTGTTAGGAATTCCAGATTATCATGAAGTATTTTATTTATTTTCTCATTCAAATGGAAAAGTTATGACTGCAGTCCTTACAGAGAAAACCTCATTAGGACAAGGACATAAACGATTGGCTTACTCTAGTGGGATGTTAGATCATTGTGAGCAATCTTTAGCTGCTGCTGCATTCGTGATTGAAAAAGCTTCAAGTATAACAATGGGGTGTTCACTGACACTATTTGTAAAGCATGCATTATTTGTGATTTTAGAGAAACCCAAATGTTCATCAACTACACACAGAGCATCAGTATACAAGATAATTATTTCAAATCCTAAACTCAGAATTGTTAGATGCAAGACAGTGAATCCAGCAATGTTCCTAGCAGAACCAGTAGGGGAGGATGACTATGTACATGATTGCATAACGTATACTGAATACTATGATGATATCCCCCAAGCTAGAAAAAATGCTCTTGGGAGGAGGGGAGGTTCTCTATTGATGGTTCTTCAAAAATGGACCAAACAATTGGCGAAAGGCATACTGGATCAGCAGTGATGAAGCTGAACTGAGAGTGTGAATTTGAGGTAGTGACAAGGCTGCAGAATTAGTGGCGCTTATCACTGCACTTCAGAGATTTGAAGATGAGTAAGTGATGTTGTACCCTGACCCCTCCTATGTGATGTCAACTGTACATGCAAGTCTTTCATGCTGGTAAACTAGGGGCATTCCCCACACAGACAGCACTACGGTGCAACTTGCAGCCCTATTGGACAAATGCATTGAAGCATTAAGAGTACCACTGACGCTCGCATTCGTAAAATGTGCAGTGCATTCTAAAAGGGCAGACAGAACTCCCAGCAGAAACTGAGCTGCAAATTTACAAGCCAAAAACGCAGCCTATTTCCCAACCATTTCTAATTTTGAAATATAAAGTGTTAAACAGACGACAGGGTGATGTTGGAGAAGGGGTACTTTTACATGCTGTCACAGGAAGAGAAGGATTTATAAAGGAAACATGGGTGTTCCTTATCCCCCATAGAGGCAAGTTGGAGGCAGGATAGCACTGGAAAGCAGTTATGCCTCTAGCATTATTCAGGGTAGCGCTGGAGCAGCTTCACTAAGCCACACATATTACTCAAGAGAGTCTTGCTGCTACAATTGCAGAAGATTGTTTTTCAGCAAATATGTTGGAACATGTGGGACAGTTGATTGTAAATTGCATTGTGTTGCAGAAATGCACTGCCCGGTACACTTTGCGACAGTAAGAAGAGCAATCCCTAGACCCAATGGCCCATTTTAGCACCTACATATAGATTATGTGCATATGCTGCAAACATGCAACGGCTACAGATATATGCTGGTTGTGATATGTCTTATATGTGAGGTGTTTCAAAGATGGAGTGTGTGTGAGATCTTAGAGTCTGACAATAGACTGCATTTTGTAAATGAATTTCTGAACAAATAGTTCTTCTATTAGGCATTAGGCGGACACTTTCCTCAGCTTATCATCAATAAATTACTGGCATCTGTGTGAGATAGAATGGACTGCTAAAAGAGAGAATTTCAAAAATAAAAATGAACTTAAAGAATTGATGGCTACATTGCTTACCCATTGCCTTGTATGCTCTATGAAATCTGCCTAACACAGATCAATATCCAACCCTTCATGAGTTGGTGACTGGATGGCTAATGAGAACTCCCCTTGCTCCTCCAAGTAGGTTAAACACTGATGTCCATAGTGTAGCGAAGACATTAGGTGATGAGATGCATGATTACCTAACAACAATGACTGCAAGTGTTTCTTTCATGTCTCAACAGGTCAAGAACTGAAGTGAGGTGTCAAAGAGAAATGACAAAGACAGTACATTCATTGATGCAGAGGATGTATGGAAGCAACCCAGCCTATACCCAGGGGACTAGCTAGTGGTACAAAAGTTTGTATGCAAGAAGTTACCCCCACAGCTGCCAAGTTAAAAGTAAGAAGAGCGTTGCTGTATTTGCATGACATCAAACCATATAAAGAAGAAACCCAGGCCCCTCCTGCAGCTACCGGCAATGAAGCAAGAGAGGTGCTGTGCATGTATACTCCTTCAATGGCCAAGAGCAAAGACAAGGAGAAGAAAGATTACAGAAGCACTTTAGATTAAGGACCAATATCATTCAACATTTGATAAGGAACAGATATACTTGAAATTATCCTGGAACTTTTTAGATAAGCTAAAGGGACAATGTTTTAATGTACTGGAGTGGAAAGAAAAGAACCACACTTCATCTCTTATGTTACCCATTGTAATAACAATACACACATTCTTGTATGCTGTTTTTTACATAAATATGACAGTGTTATACAGCTTTACTGTGAAGTCATGTGAATATATAGAAGTTTTTCAGAAACTCTAAGAATAATCACAATGATTTAAGAATAATTATAAGAATTATATCATTGTTCCTGATCTAAAGGTGTGATTCATAAAGAATTAAAGAGTTATATATATTCAGAGTCAAAACAGGTGGAGGATGTTCCAAAATATAAGACATTTCCTACTGCCCTCGAGAAAAGTACAGACAGCACTTTTAATAATATTATGAGGCACCTATTTCAATTTAAAAGTGATTTTGGAGAAGATAATGAAGATATAAATACATATCTTGATAATACGATTCATTTAAAAATAATGTATTGTATCAGCAAATGAAGAAGGTGGGAGAGAGAATGTCGGATGAAAGCTGCTACATCTGTTCCTTAATACCATATTCCATGAGTGTACGACCAGAGGACAATTCGAAGGAAAATTGGAAACTTTGTTATGGAAATCAATAGGAACATTTCTATATGAAGATACTTATGTGAAAATAAGAAAGATGGAAAGTGGGATGGGGTTGACAAGAAAAAAACGTATGTATCTATCCCAAATGTGAGAAAAAATGAAAATCGTTGAGATGGAAAGTTTGGACTGTTCAGATATGAGGGAAAGATCAGGAAAAACAGGATGCTGGGAGAGACCTCAGCTATTGGTGTATGGGCGTGTGGCCACCTGTACCAGAAGGGAATAAGGACTATTATCTTGCCCTGCACACTTATTGAAGAAGGAACCAGTAAGTATAGTGCAAATAGTGAAGAACAGATGCCTAGAGTCATGGGACAACGTGACTAACATGGGTCGACAACAAAGCAGGACCAGTATCTATAATACCACTAAAGTATGTGTCGGGAAGGAGGGGCGATAGTTCCAGACACCGGCCAAGACCCTTCAGCACTTTTGCATGAAACAGAGGCCCGGGAAGGTACAGTAGGGGCTAAGGGAGTTTTCAGGAGAAAGGGAGGAATGCGTCCTGCGTTAGTATTGCATGGGGAATCAAAACTCTATCTTAAAAATTAGCAGCCATATTAGAATCAAGGCCTAGTTTTGTGCTGAAGCCAGAGCTGCAGGCCCAAGTCACACGCACAGAAATAGAATGTATGCAGGTGGGAATAGATTATAGCTTGGGCACCGGTGAGGAAGACCAGAAATGCAGAGATTCATAGACCCTTCATTGTTTCATGTTGCCAACATTTCTTTACCCAGAAGTAATGCGCCCTGAAAGGCTGCAAGGGGGTTGAGAGCTCACTGAGAAAAGTAATCTAACAAGAAGGACGGCAAGAGCCTACGACCTTCCCTGTCCCAGTTCTAAATAATAGACCCATAATCGCTAAGAAAAGATCTGAAAACAGGCATCAGTTGCCTTCAGTTTAGGTCATGTGATTTGATTCTAAAATTATGGTAGGG
Source organism: Ambystoma mexicanum (assembly GCF_040938575.1). NCBI lineage: Eukaryota > Metazoa > Chordata > Amphibia > Caudata > Ambystomatidae > Ambystoma > Ambystoma mexicanum. Next base: position 399,125,772 of record NC_090923.1, read on the forward strand.
ACTTTGGTTGGGCGCCAACGTCTCTGGAATTTAGCTATAATTTGTTAGAAGTGATGAACTTGAAGTATCCTCTTAGCCCATGTCTGCAGTACAAGGTGCACATGAGGCCTGATGATGCGAAAGGAAGAACCCATGTTGAAAAACATGGACCGAAGGGTCTGGGACCAAGGGCGTGGCAACCCATATGGAGCAGGTAGCCTATGTATAGGGTCTCGAGCAACCTGCCTTGCAGGTCTGCACTATATGTAAGTTATGTCGATGATGACTCTCTCTGCCTTCATGAAGTGTTCTTTGTGTTGATATTGTCACAATGTTGCACGGAAGCACAGCTCTTTGCTAGCACATTTCTGTTTTTGTGGAAATAAAACTTTGTTGGTCTTGCAAGAAATGCACTGGGGTTTTGTCCCTAGTGGGATTTTTTTTTTGTGGTGTGAGCATTGAGGGGCTTCTCTACAAATGCAACAACATGCTTCAAGAATAAAGGTTTAGTTCTGGTTGGAGAAAACAAATGATGTGGACAGACAATCGAGGTCCTAGGAATTAATGAAGCAACTGCAGTATTGATGGACCAATATTGGGCCTGTGAATCCAGAGCTTACATACAGTTGCCTAAAAAATGGGGAGGAATATGTTCTATTGTACTAATACCAAGAATGGGAGCCATTAGGCTGATGACTCACCAGAACAGGTATGTCCTGGACTTAATTACAGCAATGGAAGGAGGCGTGTGCGCCTAGGTCAGGCCTCTTGCTGTACATTCACCCCATCTCATGATGGAGAACATAGAACCTTGATCAAAGCAATAACTCTGCTGATGACCCTGCATATGAAGATGAAAGATGAAGTTGATGAGACAGCAGGAGATGGCTGGTTTTCATTTCTATTATCAGGGATTCCAACCTGGCTGGCATATGTATTTATTTATTTATTTTTATTTAATTAGCATTTTTAAAGCACTCACACAGCCTGGGGACATCAAGGCACTGCTACAGGAATATGTCACTTAGTTGCGTATTTATAAAGCACTTAATACCCTGAGTTTTCAAAGCGCAGACCCGGGGATCGAACCTGTGTTGCTTTGTGTCGTCGTGTTTCCAAGGCGAGCACATCACCCCTGAGCTATACTCCCTGGACATGCTTTCAAAATACTTGGAGCAATACTCTTGTTGGTATTGCTAGGATTTTGTCTGATAAGGCTCATCTTGAGACAGTGCCAGTAGACAGCCAAGAAAGCTATTGGGGAGCTGGAGCGGGTGAACAAAAGCAAAATGAGGAAAGTACCCATGAGAACATTAATAAAAGTCCCCTGCACCTCCAGGAACAATGTTTTACTACCCTAATAATAAAAAAATATGTAGGGCATTGGATATTCTGTTCACCATCAGGAGAATGCTATTACATGTCCTGAAGTGTGGATGAACATATAAATAATGCAGGTAACGTGAGGGGGGGTGACAAAGATATGGATCCCAAAGAAACAACAGTATGAAGAGAATATGCAGGAGATTGTAGTGGAGAATATGGCCGAGGACTCAATTAGAGCCAAAATGTAGAGGAGCAGGTGGATGTCATGTCATATTGGAACAGCAAGAGACCCCATATGTTGTCCCTTGTACGCATCGACTGTATGAGAGAATATATGCACTCAGGCAACCATACCGAATATACCCTGGGATGAAAGAGTGAAAGAATGTCATCATGCACCGCTGGTCATCATGGAGCACTGAGTGAAATCTGACAAGGGCAGAGTGAATTCATGAAGAATACTAAGGGCATACTGAAACAATATGAAAATACTTAAGAGTAACAATGTAGCTGAAGTGACAAGAAAAGCATATGAAATGATAAAGTAATCATATATGCAACAAAGATAAAGTATCTTCCTAAACAATAAGTGTAAATATCGAACATGGGTAGTATAGCTCAGTGGCAACGTTCTAAACTTGGAAGCAAGATGACGCAGAGCAACACAGATTTGAATCCTGGATCCGCACTTAGAAACTTCTTCGGTATGAAATGTGTTATAAATAACCAATGATATTATTAATAATAATAAAAATACGCAGTAACGCAAGGTAGATGAGACATATAGAAGCTTGCTAAAGAAGAAAATATAACGTGACAAGGACGGCCATGATAGCAAGATGGATGTCGGCTTGTGTCAAGACTTAATTCAGAGACAGACCAGGGATGCAGAGTCAGGCGAAATTGGGGAAATAGCTTGGTGTGTAAAAATAAGAGAAGTCTGTGTTGGCCTGGGCTCAAGGGTGCTATTTTATGGAATAATTGCAAGATGGATATGTACATAAGACATGTTTCCCTTATATTAAAGAAGAGGAAAACATTTGCAAGAGCCAAGTATTGGACAATTAATAGTGGATAATGTCCATACAACATGGAGTGAGCAAGTCTCTAGAGGCCAAAAGAAGCACGAACACCCAGTATAAGTAAATCAATGAGCAGTAAATAGGAGGTTGAAATGGACACATTTGTGGTCTCCTTGTATGTGATTCAGAAGTTGAAAACAAGGGCTATTCATTAAGCTTCGGATGAAGATAGTGATGTGTGTACACCCCCTCAAATGTCCCAGAACAGAGAGAACACTACATAGTGAACTACAGACGGGAAACCTTGGCTTGTGTCCGGACTGATGAGAGATGATGGATTAACTGGGAAATTGGGGAGTAATCTGTCATGACTCAAGCAACTGGGTTTCATTTTGCTTACGTGCTGATAACGAGCCAAAAGTCAAAGGTTGCCTGAGAATGCCAATGAATCAGAGGTTCTATGAGACAACATGCTATACAATGATCCATAGAGCAATCTGCTTCCATTTTCTTTGGTATAAGTATAATTATATGTATTTAGATGTAGTTTGAGGCATGCCTTACAGATAAGAGGAAGCCAATGAAGTACTAACCCATATGAATACCATTGGTACATATGTTCCCTTAACCAATCCGTCGCCCGTCAATAGGTTTTGCAGTTTGCCATGTAGGATGATGTTATAGAAGATGCACATTGGGGTATATAACCTCTGTATAATTAAGCTTGTGTGTGAGAGTGCAAGCATCAGACAGATGTCTGCCAGTTTGCCCTGCTTTATTAAACTGACAATAAAGTAGTATTTTGCCATATTTTCTGAGTCTGTCTGGTTATTTGGTCTGATATATTTATTGGTAATTGCATCTAGCACAGAGATGCTTCAAGGTGCTAGAACACACTATGTTAATTGTACTTCTGGACATTCACACTGTGTGGTCCCTGGCAGTTACCTTGTTCCATACGGGATTTGTCAAGGCTGTCGAGTTTCTTTACTTTAATGCAATGCATGTTTGTACAGGCTTATAATGTTGTTTCAGGCGTGATACTGTAGATGTGAGACAAGTGGGTACCTTGTGCAAATAAGATGAAATGACGTAGGGGGGCAAAGTGTGTGGTGCCATTGGTGGAAGGAAGTCTGGCACTGTGTGTGATCATTTCCTTTTGCCTTGAAGATGAGCAGGTCCTGCTTCATGGGTGATGGTAGGCTGCGGGGACACATTGTGATGGTAGGCTGGTGAGTCTATGCTTTCTGATTTTGCATGGCAATAAGTGGGCACTGGATGTGGGGTGATTGTTGTGAGGTAGGCTGTCACTGTAGGGCATTTATTGTTGAGTTATCCTGAGATGAGCAGGTCTGGCTATACGGGTGCAGGGACACATGGTAATAGGAGTCTGGAGAGTTATTGCTTGCAGTTTTTGCATGTGTGTTGGCTGCCACAAGGCCACACAACATCACATCCATTCAGCTTTTCATGGCATATGTAGCCATGCTGGCAGTCCACTTCTAGTACTTCTGACACTTTGCAGGTGCTGTACCTAGACAAATGCATACACAGCACAGCATTGCAGCCCATTTGGGGGATTCCAGGTTCCCCACAGACACCAGTCACACGCGATTGGCCTGGTATTATTGTTTGCAATGGGGACATGTACCATGCTTGGTGCACTGGCAGATATTTTGCGGCCTGTTGACAGCAGCTCCATGCATCTCAACCATCCCTTTGGTTGCCAGCACATTTGTCCCTGCTCAATCCAGTTCTGCCTTCCCTTCCTCTTGCCTGTTCCCTGCTCCCTTTTGTTTAGCAGTTTCCTTGACCTATGTTTCTGATTCCTTTCTCTTGTCTGCTTGTTTCTTTTATGCCAGTTGCATCTGTGCTGTGCTTCCCCGTATGATGGCTGCCTCTCTGATCAGCTGCCTTATACCGGATCCTGTCTTCAATGCAATTGATGGGTTGTTTGCATTCCATTGTGTTGGAGCTTCCATCATAGGCTCCCCTGCCATTGATTACTGTACTGTCCTGATGCCATATTAATCAGGGGTTGCCATATCATAGCATTGGGAGTGCTTCCAAGGGGAGCCTGGTTTTCCAACCTCTCAATGATCTCTATTTGAGAGTCATCTCACAGTCGCTCTGACTCCAGCCGGGTCAGCGTGCTCACAATGTCCCCTCACCAAAACAAGGGGTAAGTGGTACTTGGTCCTTCACTGCATGGCACTCAGAGGGGCAGGCAGTGTATGTGTTGTGGGTGGGGAAGGTGTCACTGCGTGTGGTTTTATACTTGCATCAGCCTGAGGAGGGCGGGTCTGGACACATGGGTGCAGGGATACACAGTGATGGGTCACTGGTGACTTCTTCCTTGCATTTGTTGCATTGCACTCAGGGGGGCACACGTTGCAGTGTAAATAGGTGCATGGATGTGTTTCTGGTTTGTGATCCTACCAAGGCGACAAAGGATCATTCCAGGGTGAGGCTGCCGCAGGCTCACAGGGGAATTGTGTGATGTGAGATGTGCATCTTTCTTGTAGTGAACCTTTTATTTTCTCATTATATGTCACTATTTTGATGTAGATGGGAATTGTGGACATACTTGTTATGAGGGAATGGGGTGGCCACTCGAGCTCTATATTGTTGTGAGTCACACATATGGTGGCCAGGGGTGTCCACACACGTGTCAATTGTGGATTACATTTTGTGATGTGCCTTCCTACTTATGTTCTCCCATGTGTTGTTGTGGGTCTGTGTGCACTATTGTTGATGGTGGCCATGTGACTGTTGTATGGTTTTGTGTGTGCAACATGGTCACTGTTGTTTACAGTTACTATGACTGTGTCAGTGTTTGTTGCAGTTTCTGCGATGGATATGGCCACGCACAGTTTTCCTCTCCCAGATACACATTCTCAGGGTTTTGTTACGGGCACGTAGGATTGGCCCCATGTCATCATTGAATAGCAGCAGGGATGTGGCTTCACTGTGTGTGCTCCACAGGGGCTGACTTTCATTTGAAATATATTTGCATACGCTGATTGCTGCAGCCTCTCCCTTTGCCCTTTGACTGACCAAGGGCACAGGTGGTCCCTGAGGCTGTGGGCAATGACCCTCTTGCATATCGACTGATATGTCATGCTGTGTGGGCATCAGGATGATTTAAACACTACAGGTGGGGCATGTAGCAATACCCCATCAGAGAGGTCAAGGGAGCGGGAATGTGACATGAGCACCCTGTATGTGTGCTCCACCATGCCTCTAGAGGCTATATGTGCTGCATTGTATTTTACCTCAGCTGGTGTTGCCGGATTCCTGAATGGCGTGAGCAGAAATCCTGATTGCGGGTAGGCACTGTCCCCTGCAAATATGTTGATGGTTGTTGCCATTTATTGTCATGGTCAGTTGTTTACTCTGTCACATGAGTGCATGGATGTGCACAACAATTGATATTCACCTAGGAGCCAGCAGATGATGAACGTTCCCAATGCCAGGGCCCAGTAGAGTGGTGACTGGTGGTAGATGTAACTATCAGGTGTGCTTCTGGAAAATGTGCGTTGACTTGCATGATGACTCCTTTTGCATCTCAGATGACCTGCATATTGATGAAATGCCATTGCTCCATCAATCGGGGAGCGTACATAGCGCAAGATGTGTGCAATCAATGGCTCAAAGTACATGTGGGAAGTGTGCTACTGCATAGAACTCTGGGAACACTCTCTGCCTTTCATGCAGTGTGCAAGGCATGTGTATTTTCCTATGCACACTTAAATGTGATGAAATGCAGGCCAACACATGGTGCAAACAGTGGGATTGTGTGGCTTGATTTATGCCACCTAAAATAGCTGCAGTGTGCTGGAAGGAGCCCGTGGCTACTAAAATTGAATGCTGTCAGCACCATTTCCAGAGTGGTGAGGGCATGGGCGCAGATTGTGGGGGATGGAAGTCTTGTTCCCACTCCCTGACCAGTTCTAGCATGACATGGGATGGTTAGAGTAGCTCAGGGGCAAGGCACTCACAAAGCATTACATAATGCGGCCCCAAGGTATCTAATCGACAAACTGTCGAGAAGATCATCCTCCAGATTTATCAATGCCAACTGTCTTGTGGTACCCAGATTCAAATCCACTAGGATTAGTGGCAACAGCTTCCCGGTGAAGGCGGCTAAACTCTGGAACTTCCTACCTCACGAGCTAAGAGCCGACCAACCCTAACTTCATTTCAGAAAGAGTTACATCGCCCTTCGCAACCAACAGGCATCACTGCCTACATGACCACTGCATGACCATCTGTAACTGTTCACGTCCACCTCTGTAAATATGTTGTCCGATATCATGCCACTTGCCTGTCTGTAAATACGAAAACTACATTTGTAAACTCTGTATCTACTTTGTAAATGCACCTTATGTTCTTCTGTATCTACCAGCATGTCACTGTGATTCTCACTATGTAAGCTTTGCATATACTCTTATTTTTGCTGCGCCCTGCTACCCCTGGGTCTGGTGCGCATTAGAAATGCAATAAACAAACAAACAAACAAATAATGCTGTTGATCCCTAGAAAGACAATGTTACGGACTTTACAGTGGTTGTGTAACCCTGCACATGTTCTACTGGCCCTAGACACCTACCTCTTCAAAAGATAACTAAATTGAACATTAATGCAGACTGTTGCAGGCATAACCATACCCAAATGCCACTTTGAACCAAATGTCTGCATAGTATGTGCATTTAATTACAGTGGTGGGTTGTTGATTTATTTATTTATTTATTTTATTTTATTTCATATTTGTATTGCGCTGGTAGCCCGCGGTCCTCGGGCGTAGAAACAAGAACACCCCACATTGGTATACCTGAGCTCAACCAGGTGGACAAGGGGGTGAGGCAACAGTGTGTCCTTGACCCCCATTTTATACATTAGGTCATCAAAGCTCTTCTTGTGAATTGCCTGGACCAACTAAAACTAGGGACATACTCAATACCGGCATTATTCTTTGCAGATGATGCAGTAAAATTGGCTACATTACCCATGGGCCTGAGCGTAACCCTGATGACTTCTTTGAACAAATGCAAGAAGCTCTGGCTTGAAGTGAATACAGGGAAGTCCAAGGCCTTGATGTTCAGGCCGAAGTTTAGTAAACCTCAAAGAGTTACTAGTAGTGTGGAAAGCAGCGAACTGGCGCAAGCAAAGTTTTACAACTACTTTCGTGTAAGATTAATGGAAAATGAATATTGGACAGTCCAAGTGGATAACGTCTATACCAATTTTGAGAAATACGCGGCCAATTAAAGATATGTTATTTACACATGGAAAGGGTGTAAATACTCCAGCACTTGCAATGTGCAGGTCACAAAACTAAATGTGCAGCCTTGTATGGTGCAGATATATGTGGCTATGCAAATTATGACAAACTAAGCGTAGACGAAAAACGATTCTTGAAAAAACTGATAATGCTCCCTAGTTCCTGCCCGAGCCCATCATTTCTGTAGACTTTCAGCTATATCTGAGAGAACCATTGAAAACCACCCAAAATGATGTGGTTATAGGAAATTGCCTCTGTGGGCAGGCTATTGCTTATGGCCATGCATCAAATTCACACCACAACTTGCACGAATGGTCAGTGGAAACTGGACCCCCTGGAGTAGCTACTGCCCATGCATGCGTCTTTGGCCATGCATCAGCCTCATTTAACCTCCAACAGTGTGTAGTGAAGGCTGTGCCCCTGAAATTTGACTCTGTCAGCGGACTGCAGCAAAGGCAGGTAACCAATGTGGCAGGAGTATGGAAATTGGTCCTGATATTTCCTACACTATGCCCATATTGTCTAATAGCGTCCCACATTGTAGGTTTGACACTTGGATGTTGACAGAGGATCATCCCAGTATTCGGCACGCCGCCAGACTTGAATGGTGATTTAAACAAATGGTGAAGGCACAGTGTACCCATCTATGTCACCCTCGATCCCTAGCTATAGTCAGGGTAACCCGTAAAGGGCAGTGATATGCCACATTCCAAAATGTCTGCAGCACACAGTCCGACTGAACCCTACAACAACGATGCCGTCCCGCTGAAAAATGTTTTACCCATTGCCACATACAAAATGGCCTCTTTTGAAGTCAGACAATTCGGATGCAGCTAACTGAGTCCATGTATGCGAATACTGCATTCTTCGGAAATGGACCTGGACCCAGGTGTCCCAAAATACATGTTATGTGGGTCTCTGGATTTTTACGGGCAAAATTATGAATGGGTAACAGATGTTTTGCTACATCTGGATATATTACAAAGAAATACTGTTTTGTGAACCAAAAATTGGTTAATCCATCCATATTGTCTGGGATCCAACCTATAACGTCCCCCTCCTTGATAATGTGACACGATGAGTTCCAATCTATATATCTTTAAGAAAGTGCCTTGAAGATATGTCAAAAGGTACCACATGTATAAGCAACCCTCAAAGCGCTTATACTATTGTGAGTCCAGTGTATCAATAACTACAGAATTACAAAATTATAGTATTGGCAATTAAAATGCATTTTTTAATTTTAATTGTATCTTAAATTACCTTTATTTTAATGTAGATTTGATTCCTGTAATCAGAATAAACATAGTGATTGAAATATATAACAAATTAATCTTGTAGGAAATCGAAAGAACAGTCCTATAATGCCAAAAATAGCAATTTACTCTTAATTGTTTTTTTAAAGCATAGTTCGGAAGTTGTTGTTTTGTAAGTGCTGCTAGGGTGTTTTATTTGTATTTGTATTTATAATATGCAATTTCAGACTGAATACTCAGAACCTGCTGTGAACGCGTTTTGCTGAGTACGAGCAAGGTGATGTGCGTACATACTGAACAAAACAACAACCGAGAATCAATGGCGACAAAATATGTGCACACTTTTTAGGTAGTGGAACAGAACTCTATTTGCACTGAACCCTCCCCATCAGACATGGTTAAATGGGAAAGGCAGACTTTGGTTGTACCCAGAACTCTCCTTCCTGTATTAACTCAGTCTGTGCCTTCAAGGCACTTTCGCACTTTATTAACAGTTCGATCAGTGGCAGAAGAGAAATAATTAGCAAAGAAACCAAGTAGTAAATACATCTCAGGCAGCCAGGCCTGTGAAAGAACATTTTATGGGGCTCTCAGTCACAGTAACAGATGCAAACCTCATTTTCAATTTTACAAGTGCCATACTCCAGAAAGTCCATCTTTTCGTCTCCTTGTTTAAATTCAGAGAATTCATTAGTACCCGTTTTTTTCAGTTTCCTTTTGTTATTTTTGCGTTCATTTTTGGTCGTTTTTCTTTATTTCTTCATTGTGATAACTGTGCATTATTTCAAATTATTGATTAAACAAGTGAGCCGACTACGTGTTAAAATTGGTTTTACGAATGAGACCAGTGTTGTTTTCTCTTAGGAAGAAAGTGAGTATTTTCCCACTCGTTTGTTCATTTTATAATATAGTTACTTTCCATATTATCTCCGATGTTGTCAGCACTATTCAAGGATTATGGATGTTCGCGCGTCATTATGGAAACTGGAGATACTGAAAACATGGGAATGCGAGGATATACTTGGAGAAGATGTAGTGGGTTTGGACGATATAGGCGGAATTTCAGAAATGTATGTGAGCTAAAAGGAAAATGGCGACGTGGACATACAGGGATATGATATGCCATTTATAACGCGCCAATACACAAGTGTTTCAAGGCGCGACGCGGCAAGGGAGGGGGAACAGAGGGAAGACAGGGACAGCAATCCTACTAGGCCAGGTGTCATTCAGATTGTGCAAGTGCAGGGGAAGGGGGAAGAGGAAAAGTGCGGAGTGGGAGGGGGATGGGGACAGTGCAGTTCAGGATGTAATAGAATAAATAAGAACAATAGGAGAAGTAGGGCCAGCTGGTGGCAAGTGCAGGGGTAAGTGCAGACATCGGGTGTCAAGTGCTGGTGGGAGACTGTAGGGATATAGAAAACAGTCCCCAAGTGCAGGGGTTGCCATTGGTGCAGTGTAGGTGTGTAACTGGCAGGAGAGGGGACCTGGGCCCGAGATCAGAGGGTGGCCAGGTAACCAGTACAGTTTCAGACAGGAATTCAGCAGGGGAGAGAAATCAGAAGCAAAGAGGAAGGTTTTGAGGTGCTTCTGGAACCAGAGGTGGTTCTCCTCAAGTTCCAGGGAGGCAGGGAGGCTGTTCCAGAGGGTGGCCCCAGCTGAGAAAAGAGAGCGACGGACCCTGAGAGAGTTGGAGACGGATGAGTGAAGAGCCGAGAAGGAAGATATTTAGGAAGAGAGAGTTGAAGGTATTGAGGCCCCAGGCCCCAGAAGGTCTTGTGGACAATACAGAGAGAGGGTTTTGAATTTAATCCTCACAGCCACTGGGAGCCAGTGCAAAGATGTCAGTCCTGGAGAGATACGATCCCTGGGATTGAGGCCAAGGACAAGTCTTGCAGTCCTGTTCTGGATGAGTTGCAAAGGGCGGAGAGTAGAAGCAGGCAGTTTTTGAAAGTGTCTGTTGCAATAGTCCGGCCTAGAGAGAACCAGAGCTCTGGAGACAGTGAGCTTGTGGGGGAAGGAGAGGAAAGGAAGAATACCTCTGAGGAGGTGCAGCTGGTTGTGTGACTTCTTGGAGACGTCAGAGATGTGAGGAGAGAAGGAGAGTGTGGAGTCAAGATGACCCTGATGTTTTTAACCTCTCAGGTGGGAGCAGGAGGAGGGCCAAGAGAGGTTGGCCAGAGAGTGACAGGAGAGGAGGGAGTGGGAGTGCTGATGAGGAGAATCTCGGTCTTACTGGCATTAAGGCAGTGATCATTGGTGGAACACCACTCCAGAACAGCAGACAGTCAGAGATTATACATGGACAAGAGGTGGCTGAAGGTAGCCTGAAAATGAGCTAAGTGTCATCCGCATAGCATTGAAAGTTGGGGCAGAGAGCAGCAATGCAGTGGGCAAGTAGTGCTAGGTATTGGTTGAACAACCAGGGAGAGAAGTTAGACCCTGAGGGGACACCACAGGTAGAGATAGAGATAGAGGGGAGGAAGGACCCAAGTTGGACTTGGGAGGGTCGATCCGAGTGGAAAGAAGTCAGCCACGCCAGGGCCTGACTGGTAATACCCAGGTTATCACATAGACTTTTGAGCAGGATGGCATGGTTGACCGTGTGAAAGACAGAAGAGAGATCAAGTAAGATGAGGACACAGTGGGTGTTGGAATCAAGGTTTGAGAGCGGGTCTTCATGGATGTTCAAGAGAACAGTTTCCATGCTTCTGGCAGCTCTGAAGCCAGAATGATGCTCATGAAGAAAACCAACAGATTTAGTGTGAAGTGCTGGGAGATAGCCAGCTTCTCCAGGAGTTTTCCCAGGAAGGGATTGATGGATATTGAGCGATAGTTAGCTGGGCAGGACAGATCGACAGAGGGTTTCTTAAGAAGAGGGTGGACAAGGGAGTACTTCAGGGGGAATGGGAAATATGAATGGGAACATGTTCTCTTTGTATTAAACAAAGACTATCAAGTTACAGCAGGTGTGCTTAAATAGGTGTTTCAGTACTGGAGCCAAAGATTGGATAGGCATTTCTAAACTGGATCTATGGAGGATACATCCTTTTAAAGGCATTGGGCCTCATTCCGACCCTGGCGTTAACCAAGGCGCTATTAGCGCCTTGGTTGACGCCGTTATCTTTCCGACTCCGCCATGGAGAATGGCGGAATTACGGCCCCATTCCAAGGTTGGCGGGGTCAGTAATTCCCCATTCACCATGGGACCTTCCCCATTCCCATTTTTGGCCCATAGGGCTCAATGGGAATGGGGAAGGTGCTAATTATGGCACCGTAAATTACGGTGCCGTAATTAGCTCCTAGGTCCCTTTCCGGGTTGGTTTTTTAACGCCTGCAAAAAGCAGGCGTTAAGTACCAACCCGCAAAGGGAACTCGGAATAGGGCGGTAAGGGTTTAACGGAACTGGTCTCGTTACCAGTGACCGTTAACCCTTACCGCCCGACTCGGAATGACCCCCATTTTGTGGAATTAACACTAGCCCTGATGAAGACCGGGTATAGGTTGAAACACATTTCAACAGCTTTTCTGTTATAAAGACTTTAAAACAACATCCTTGACTTTGATATAAATCACCTTGTTGTGTATTTCTTTACAACTAGAGATTTGAATGTTTGTTGGTACTTTAACCATATGACTCATTATAGGCTCTTGTTTTGAAAACATGTTTTGGGGGAGTTATTATACCAAGGTGGGACTGCCGACCATTTGGTATCCAATTGAACTTACTAACATCAGTGTATACAACACCCCATGTATTCTTGCTGATAGGTATCAGTATTGGCATGCCAGTATCATGCTAGCAACAATGTGGCAACACTTTTAGAAAGTTCCCCAGCTGGTTTGTTAATTAAAATGTATAAACCTGCTTTTTGTAGGAAATTGTGCTAGCAGTCTACACATGTGAAGGTACCGGATTCCATTTGTAGGTAAACAAACATATTTGAGTTTATAACTGTACATCACCAAAGCAGCTTCATTAAATTTAAATGTGAAGCAATATCTGGTTTGATATAGTCGCCAAAAGGGAGATTCAGTTACACATTGGCAAACAATGGTTGATGTCTTTTTATTGTGCTGGTTTTCCAGTGACTCCTTAACTGTCAGAACCTGATATATCACTCTCTGGGGCTTGGATATAACAACAACAGTATTCTGGTCCACGTCCAAAAGGTTCCATTTGTTCTCTGCTGGGAAGGCTTTACTCCTTCCTGGGGAAATAGCACAAGACTCAAGGGAGTTGGGTGGGTGCCACTGCTTCAAGGGAAGCTCTGCAAGTACAGTGGAAAAATCACACTGTGGGATAGCTGTTGCAGTCTTCTTGAAGTAAGGAAGAACTCAGGGTGGGAAGGAGTATAGCTTGGAAGAGGATCTGTCCCCAGTGGAAGAACCCCACCATCTTACAAATGGCTGGTCCCACTTCATTCTTACCACGTTCCATCTTCCTGCAATCTCTCTGGGAGGTGACATGAGAAGACAAAAATACTTCTTAAACATATTTGAGAATGTACCCTTATACATGGCTTTAAATGGACTAATCCCCTGTGGGAAAAATCATTATGTAAAGGTCTGAAGGCCGTCCCTTAGTTCAATCGTTGTTTAGACTTGTCTTGAACGAACATGAAGGGAATTTTGTTCGAACATTTTTGGCATACAGTCTGCCTTTAGGGTGAAGATAAACATTTTAAGGAAGGAGAAATGCCCTCACCCTACACATTTGAAGGGTGTGTTTGAAATGGCCTGCTGCTGTTAAAGGCGGGCCTGCTAAAGCAGCAAACATGCAAGTGTCTCTGGCAACCTTCCTGATTGTGAAGGGCAGTACATTGACTCAGCTTTTCTCAGAGATCCAGTGCATGGTTTCATAACACACTGAGGACCCGGGATTGGAAAGCATGCCTGCTGAATGTTTGCAGGTACCCAGGATTCCTCCTGATAAAGTGGCAAACCCTGAAAGTGTCCCTCACAACCTTCCTGGCTGGGAAGGGCAAAAGAAGAACTCAACTTTCCTCCTGGGAAGACTCCAGTGGCAAAGGAGTGGTTGTAGAAGTCGGACAAAGCAGGAGCCAGGGAGCCAATGTGGTCCTTGATGGTTTTGGAGGAACAGGGATGAACCTGTTTTGATGAGACTTTCATAGATCATACTTGTCTAGAAACTTCATCTGGGGAGAAAAGGGAAAGGCAGAGAAGGAGGGAGTAGAGTTGGCCAAAAAAGTGGCAGAGAAAGAGCAGGGAGAAGAAGGGAGCAGGGCAGAGTAAGATAGAGATAACAGGATGGCATGCATTTTACAGATGAAATGAGAAGCCAGAGACGTGCAGAAGGCCTGGGAAGGGACAGGAGAGGTAGAGATTGCCGCAGGATTGGCAAGATCCTTGCAGATTTTAAAGAGTTCGGCAGAGTTGTTAGATGCCGCAGAGACGCAGGCTTGGATGTGAGCTCTCTTCTTGGTGCGGAAAGAGAGCCGGTATTGCCTTTGGAGCAGGTGGCAGGCCAGTTTGTCAGAGGGTGTACCAGAAGCACGCCATTTGCGCTCAGCCACTCTGTACTTGCGTTTGAGGGTGATGAGGTCTGAGTCGTACCATGAATTGCGCTTATCTTTGGGCTTCAAGCAGATCTTCATAACAAAGGCAAGAACATTGATAAAATCAGATATAGCATAGTGGAGCATGGAAAGGGCTGTGTCAGGGTGTGAGTCAGCCAAAGGGGGAGGGGGGCAAGAAAGTGGTGGTGAAAGCCTCAACTGACACACACTTCATGGGTCGGATAACCGAGAAGGTGGGTGGCAGTGCTGGATTTGGCTTAGCTTGGGGGGAAGAGAAGGTGAGCTGGGAGGAAAGGAGAACGTGATCATTCCAGGAGAGAGGAGTGGTGAAAGGAATAGAAAGGGGAAAGTCTGAGGATATCAGAACCTCCAAAGTGTGCCAGAGGAACATCCAGAGGTTAGTTAGGGCAAGGAGGCTGACATGAGGAGGATTTAAATAGAGAGCCACGAGGAGTGGCGATGAGTGGCAGAGTATGAAGGGATGAGAATGCGTTGCTATGGGGAGATGGAACTGTAGCTGTCCAAAGGAAGATATTATGTGTTTTATTCAGAATAATTGCATTTGTAAATAATCTAATTTTAATTAAAATATTGATGAAAGGTATATGTTGAAAACATTCATAATGCACAGTTTTATTGCAAATGTTATGTCCAAAACTATAGGAACAAATATTTGAGCAAATATGTTGTATTCCAAGGGCCATTATTAGCCAAACGGACTTTACCACCTCACAATGGGCTGAGAATGTGGTCATTATTGCAATTACAAGATTCCACCCATTGAGGCATTAAATGAGGAAATACAGAGGAGAAACTTTGGTATGTTGGGACAGAAGAATTATGCCAAGTTATACCAGCCCCTAGTACCTGTGAGTATGGTGGAAGCCAGTTCTGTGACTAGTAGCGTGTGCTTTCCTTTCATCCAAGGGTACCACAGACCACATGCTGTCATTTCATTCTCCTAGGACCTGGACCCCCTAGTTCTGCCCATTACCCCATCCCACCTACAATACCTACAATATGTACCTTGCCAGCCTCTCTGGCTTTCTGCTCTGACATCCATGCTCATAGAGAGAGGCCAATGAATTAACATGGTGAAGTGGAAGTATATCTGTAGCTAGGATGATATGTTGCATGGTAGCCATCTTGTTCTTTTTCAAAGGGAATCAGGCCTGCACCGCCATCAAACCCTATTGCCTTAAAGAAACCATGCAAATTGTCCCAGTGAAGGGATCACTGGAGTTCCATTGGCATGTACTAAAGCTATGGAAGTGAGGATTAGCTTTTAAAACCCCCTAAGCCCTAGGCAAGGTCCTTTCTTTACTCAGACCTGCCATGACTCAGGCTAGCAGAACATTAGCGGCCTAGCCTGTCCCCCTCCAATAATAATATTTGGCAGTCATGACATTCCCTAAAATGTGGGGCTCTCAATGCAGGTGTTGGGAGCCAGATGAATATGTCATCTATGGATTCTGCTTCTCCCCCGACCCAATACCATACAGGTGAGGAACATTACTCACTAAGGCAAACGTACCACCTCTTACCAGGCAGTTACTACAGGACATACAGACAAGTTAAGCTCAAGATTGCACAGTTGGATGCAGCACAGGGATAAAGCAATTCCCAATATCAGAGAAAGGGGGAGGAATGTATACCTTGACCACAGACAGATACATAACTTGATTCATAAATTGCCATCACTCACGGCAGGATCAGGGAAGTGGATCTATCAGTTGTAAAGATTGACAGCTGGGGTGATGCTAGCACTGGGTGACATATCTGTTGACTGCCATATTGGGCGAACTATCAGAAGACATTTGCAAGTGGGTAGGGTATCCCGGAGTGACAGACCAAACACAAGACATGACAGGGCATCCTTTGATAATTGCAGAGCAGAGGTTTGCTGGGCAGTCAGAATGCAATACCCAGACACATCAGTATGGTTGCAATCAAGACATGGAAAATGGGGCATGATGAAGGCCCCACTGCTTATATAAAGGACGTTACAAAAAGGGAGACTAGGGAACTGTGGGACCGAAATATAACAATTTTTGATCATATTTTGATTCAGGGACTCCCCAAAGAGGTGCAGAGACATTTAAAGTAAATTGTGGGAATACAGGGACAACTCAGGCCCAAAATACAATTGACTGTTGTTCACCATTGTCGACTAAACAAAGAGAAGGACAAAAAGAAAGTTGAGGAAAGAAAGATAGTGGAATGAAGTTAGTTCAAAAGAAGCTAAAAAATAATGAGGGAAGGGGCTATGTTGACAAACACCGGAGAAAACCATGTTGTGCAGGAGGGCCAAAAAGAAACTTTGTCAGAAGCGGGACTATAAATCTTACCACCGGGGACAAGGGTTTTCACCCAGAGAAAGAGGGTTCAGATTTCAAACTCGCAAGGAGGAGGGCTTAATTGAGGGCCACCACAATTCTGAGGGCCACCACAACAGTGTTGGACATGTGGGAAAATGGTTCATATCTCATGTGTGTGCATAAGCAGGAGAGGAATACAGCACAATTGGCAACCTATAGACACAAGAGGAGGCCAGCATACCCCCCACCATATAGTGCAGAACTGCCAGCATACTATGGCCAAGATCACACGCAGTATAAGGCACAACCACCACAAATACAGCAGACACATCAGGGGATGAAACCTCAAACACAGCAAGCACCAATGGAAACACAGAAAACACCAATGCAAATACAGCAAGCAACACTGCAGGCATAGGCACCAGCACAACAGAATTTAGTGACAGCATGTAACACAAACATATTGTCTCAAGTACCTACACCTAGAATACAGGGTGTGACAGCAGTGTGAAGGAATCCGTTTACCACTATGGGACTGAATATGTATCAGCAATAGGATAGCCCACAATAAGACTTGATTTATCCCATCCTATCGATTACATGACTCACATAAGTGGAACACACATTCTCAGTACGTGACCATGTTCACTTACCATTGGATTCCATTGTAACATAATCGATTACCTCAGTGCTACTATGCCTCAACCTCAGTCTTGAACCAAGTGTTGCGGATGGATTTAGAGAATGTACAACTTGACCCTGGAGTCATCCAATGTGTGGATGACATATTGGTGTGTAGCACCACAGAGGAAGAGTGCAGGAGAGACCCAGTGAAACTGATGACAGTATTGGCAGAGAAGGGGTATAAAGTGGACAAATAGAAAATACAATATTGCCAGGAAGAGGTCATATACGTAGGTCAACTGATATCAAAATAAGGGAGAAAGGTGAGACTTGAAAGAGCAGAGGCAATCAGGAAACCATGCAGGCCAGAGACAGTGAAATAATTACAACACATTCTAGGCCTTTGTAATTGATATGATATGATATGATATGGTATTTGTAACGCGCCTATACACAAGGCGTTTCAATTACTGTAGGGCATGGGTCTTTTATTACAGCATGTATGCCAGGCCACATTTAAAAGGATTAAAAGAATCGCAGAAGGACAAAACTGACATAGCCTGGAAAGTTGAAATTATACAAGCCTTTGACGAGTTAAAGCTAGCAATAAGCATGTCTCCAGTATTAGGGAACCCTGATTACCATGAATAATTCTTTCTTTTTTCCCAAGCAAATGGAGTAGTGATGACGGCTGTCCTAACACATAAAACTACCATGGGATACAAACCATTGGTATTTTACAGTGGAATAGTAGATTTAGTAATTAGAGGCCATTACCCATGCAAGCAAGCATTGACTGCAGCAACTTTTGCTATCGAGTAGTCTGCCAGCCTAACTGTGAGTTGTGCAGTTCCGTTATGTGTTGAACAGGCTCCATTTGCCATCCATGAAACGCCCAAAAGTACCTTGACTACACAGAGAGCATAAGGTTACAAAGTTATAATACTGAATCCATCAATCAAAATTTTCTGTGATAAACCCAGCAAGGGTCATAGTGGAACCAGTGAAAGAGGGTTATTATGTCCATGATTGCACCAACTACACTGAGTATCATGAAGAGATACCCCATCTCAAGGAAAATGCCCTAGTAGGGGAGATCATTCTCTTCATTGACGGGTCATCATCAATAGATCAGATAACAGGTGAGAGGCTCAGTGGAGCAGCAATGCTGAAGGCAAGAGTGAATGACACCTTTGAAATAGTGACAGTACAAGATTTTCAGCACATTTTTCAGCACAAATGGCAGAGATGTTAGCGTTGACTTTAGCACTTGAAGAGCATGGCGATGATGCAGTAACAGTATATTCCTACTCTGCCTATGTGACGTCAACAATAAACGCAGGACTGTCATGTTGGAAGAGGAGGGTCTCCCTTTCCCTTCATGCAGATGGCAAACCTGTGCATCATGCACCATTACTAGACAGGCTCATAGATGCCCTTCAACTTCCATCGGCTATCGCCATGGTGAAGTTTGCAGCGCACACCAGAGGTGCAGACTTATTTTCTCATGGCAATGAGATTAGAAGCAAAAAGAGCAGCATATTTCTCTGCCATATGTGACATTGTGACTGCATCAAACATATATACATGTATGCAACATGGTGATGAAAGAGGGCTTTAATATACTACGAATAACACAAATGACCAAGTTACAGGGCAGGGCACCACCAGAAGAGGAGGAGTTGTGGAAAAGAAGGGGGTGCACATTGTCCCTCACAGAAGCAAGGGGATGTCTTGCAGTACTGATTTCAGAGGAATGGTACATCCCTAACTTGACGGAGCACAATGCAAATGGTATTTTTCATTGTTTGATCAGTCAGAAATTCACTGCAGGACAGACCCTGAGAACAAGAGTAGCAACACCCCATCCCACGAAACAATTTCAGCATTTACATATTGACTATGTGGATATGATCCAAATTTGCAATGGCTACCGGTATATATAGTAGTCATACGTCCCTTTTCCGGATGGATCGAAGCTGGTCCATTACCAAATCCAGATGCTACAAGTGCAACAAAATTCCTCATATGAGAGGTATTTCCGAGGTGGGGAGTGTGTGATGAGTTATGTCCTGACAACGGACTGCATTTTGAAAATGAAATATTTGAGCACATCACTATCTTCATGGAGATAAGGCACAAACACTCATCCGCCTATAACCCATAAGCAAATGCCATTTGTGAGTGCCTCAATGGTCTCTTAGAAGAACAAATTGGCAAACTAAAAGAAACTTTGAAAAATAATTGTTTACATTGCCTCCTTCTAGCCCTATTTTCCAAATAGGCTCTGACCATCACCTGACTCCACATGAGTTGGTGATGGGACGCAGAATGCCTACTCCCATTGCTCCTCCCACACAAGCTCACACTGATGCTGTAAGTGCTGCTGTTGTGTTAGGTAAGGAACTGCAGGGTTATTTGACAGCTATGACAGAATATCTTAAATGTATGTCTCGACAGATGCAGAAGTGCCAGGGGGTTAAAAACAACAGATGATAACAATAAAGAAGCAAACCTTGAGAAGTCGTTCAAAGCCTCTTCTAGCATATTCTGGTGACAAAGTATTGTGCCAAAATGTTATTAGCGAGGTGTCACAATCGAAGGACTATACGTTGTGAAAGCTGTTACTCCATCAGCAATCAAGGTTGAGGGAAGGCAAACATAGATCAACCTTGGTGGCATCATGCTGTATGTCGGAGAGACCTCTCGTCCGCAAATTCTGAGCCTGAAGGTGAAGAAGAAGTTTGGCGAACTCAGACAAAATCAATGATAAGAGCAAACCAGCAACAAGATGAAACAAAAACACATCAAGATTTTGCATACAAGAAGAGTTGATCCAACATCCTTTAATGACACTCATCTAAAATTAAACTGAGTCCAGTTTGAAGCAAAAGAAACAACAAAGATTCCCGATAGGCATCCTGTTCTTCTTGGTATTATCTTTTTTGTATCAATGTATCCTTTTTTTTGAGTCTGGAACATTTGCCTCACAGTATTGTTATTCATCATGAACATCATGCTGAGCCAGAGTGCATGCCTCTGCTCTACAGTGACAGTTGCAGCTGAAGTTGCAGGAGCCTACACCCAGGCCAGTCTGGCATTTTCCATAACCTGAGAAGACATCTCAACAGCATCAACTTCCTTTTAGACAAAGCAAGCCTTCTCTCTAACCTAAGCACATGTCTCTGATGCTTCCATGGTTGCAGCTGAATCGGCATCAGCCTACTCCAGGGTCATTTTGCTATCCTCTGTAGCCCGAGCACAGGCCACTGATGCAGCAGCAGATGCTTGCTCTAGGGTCAAGAAAGCGCATTCTGGATTCTGAGAGCCAGTCTCAGCTACATGCTCTCCAGCCATTCAGTCATCATCTATAGCATGAACACAGCTCTCTACTGCTGCATCCGGCTCCCTGCCCGTTTGGTCATCCTACATGGCCTCTTGCCTGACTGCCCGCACCTCCCACAAGCAGGTGACAGGGAGAGGGTTTGTTCTGACTGGATTGATCCTAACGAGGAACAAGTATCAACCAGTTCTTTTATTTTTTTTTTCAACCTGTGACTTTGCAACTTCCAAGGCTGAAATGGTTTGGTACATTTGCATTGTGAAGGCCAAAAGGTAAATCCTGCTTCCCAAAAAGTATTGTTCATGGGCAGACATGCCGAAGTGCATTGTGCTTTAACCTGGTGTCCTCCTGAGCAGAAAAGTGGGACAGCTTGGGGGACACAGTGGACAAGAGGAGGAGAAAATGTGAGTGAGGGCTGCAGGTTCATTGTATAGAAGGACCTGTGGGTGTAGGTGGGGCATGTTGGCAGAGAGTGAACTATCATTGAAGCAGAATTATCATGGTGGCCTACAGCAACATCACTCTTTTACCAGCACTATTTGGACATAGATCCATTTAACAAGCAAGTGTCAGCCACAGGGACCGGAGGAACAGGTTCAGAAGTATGGCGGGAAACATTCAATGCCAGTTCCAGGTGCGGGACTGATCCATATGTCCTTGGAGTAGGTGCTACAATCTCTCTGGATGACATGGGGAAAAAATGCTCCATGGGAGGTGTAGTGTACTCCACCACCACAACCAAGGTGGACCCACCCTTCAACTGTGGCATCTTTGCTTCAGCCACTGTGAACATTTCTGATGATATTGCTGAAAAATCCGGATGCGGGTCAGTGTCTGAGTGTGAATGCCAAACGTATTTTAATATTTTCCTCTAGGTAAAACATGCTTCAGTTTTCAATGGCAACCTTGCAAAATGATTATTAGTCAAATAGCTATTTCCCAAACATGATATTAAGAAAGGTTGCCTTAAGCAAAACAAAGTCGGAACTCTTAAAACTCTCAAGTAACAATAAAAAGAAAAATCACTGAATCATTTTTGGGTCCTTGAATGAAATAAGATAAGTAAAGACAAGGAAGGTGCAAGAGAATGATTATGTGTGTCTTCATTTTAGCAAAACAAATTGAGCATCTCAGTAGGGCAAATAAGCAAGAAGATGAGCAGTGTGTCAGCTAAGATGTATTGTATGATATACCTAACTATGGACCTCATCATTATTTGGGTGGCATTACCTCCAGGAAACTACCCAATGAAAATAGTGCAACCACAACTCGGCCAGGCAGAATTTGCACCGTATCACGAGTAGCCGGGGATGGAAAATCGCCATTGGGTCCATAGAATTCAATGGCGTTCAGGAGCGCTAATTGCACTGGCGGTAATAGCTCTGGAAATGGCCCTCAAATGGCAATTTTTACCTCCAGCAAAAAGCTTGAGGCAAAAATGCCATTTTCCGGCCAACTCGTGATTTGGCCAGCCCTTAAATACCATTACCGCCACATTTTGAGGGGTCAGGCTAAACTCGTGATGAGGCCCTATGTGTTTTAAATTGTTTTTTTTTCAATCTATTATCTTGTTGGTCTCTCAAATTCTTTTCACCTATAATCTATTATCTTGTTGGTCTCTCAAATTCTTTTTCACCTTTTCCACTGTACTTGTATTCTTTTCTTCTATGATTTATTTTAGTCAGTTTACAGCCTTGATAAAGTGCTTAAGTGGAAAACACATGTCAGCTGTACACTATTTTTAATGCTTAATTCATTATTTTACTACAGAAAATACCATAAACATCAAACCATGCTTTGTGGTGTGAGTTGTGGCCTGGTAGTTCTCATTGATTGTTAACCACAAGCAAGCACTTGATATGTAGCAGAACAAAGTGGGATTTGTCTTAGTGCTGGGGCTTGATCCTCGCTTAGCTGCCATCTGGAATTACACAATGGTTTCTGTTACCTCTGTCATACCTTTTAGGCTGATGGAGGCTATTCCCACATGGGCATCAGCAAGTTCAAGAAAGACAGGTTACATGTTTACATAGCTCCTTGCAAAATATACAGTTTATATGGCCACAAAAATGTCCTGGGCCTACAAGTCTGCACTGAGGTCCACCCAAATTTAATCTCCCTATCAATTCATAACCCTGTGGCTGTCATTACCATGCTACAATCAACTTTCTCTCCCTAAATACCTCTCTGCTGGAGTTCTTTCTTTGTTCCTCTAGCTCCACTCTCTGCAGATTAGATCTTTCTCCAAGGAGAGAGTGGGAGGTAGGGCTCTTTTTTCGGCAGTAGCATCCCTCTGTAATGGCCTGCTTGTCCCTCTCAGACTTGAGCTGGATCTCCTTAACTACCAGAACATTCTCAATACTTTCCTGTTCTCCTTCTCCTTCCCCCCTCCCTTGCTAATGTCCCACTGCCACTGCAACCGGTGCCTGGCTCCTTATGTGTCTACAGGGACCAGGCCCTCATGGTCTAGTCTACTCAGGCACCCCTTAACCAGCACTTACCCTTAGGAGCCCTTCCATGACTAACCTGATCTGATCCACCCTGTCCTCACACTAGCTGACCCTTACTCCTGATTCCTCCTGGCACTTGCCATCCTTGCCCCCCCCTCAGCACTTGCCCAGTCCCTAGAGCTCCTGCCTACCTGCACGTCTCCCTCCACCCTGACCAGCCCCCTCCCCTGCACTTATTGTCACTGCACTTGCATGGTCCAAATGTCAAATGGTCTAGAAGGACCATTTTACTGTTATTTTTGCTCCTCTCCCTCCCAGTTTTTACACATATTTTGAATGCAGGGTATGATTATTCATTTTTTTTGCTGGCCGGTAGAGAGTGCCAAAAGCTGAGACCACGTGTGCCTTTGTTCTTAAAATGAGGAGTTCTTAAAATGAGGAGTGTGCAGTGCGATGCTTGAACTGGATCTTAGAGAGTGGACTGGGAGTTTATGGGTGATGTAGTTGTTGAGTCAGTAGTCAGGGTTTTAAAGTCAAGGTGTGATTTAATTGGTAGCCAGTAGACTTCATACCTGGTTGCAAAAATGTGGTCATATCTTTGTAAGACGAGGGCAACGCAAAGGGCTTTATTTTGCAGAAGTTGAAGTTCAACCGTATTGGATGTGGAGGTGCCCATAAGTGGAGTGTTGCAGTTGTCCAGTTTAGAGAGTATAAGTGGTAGTACTAGAGAAAGGTTGTTACTCAGGTAGAAGAATTTCCTGCTCTGGGCGATGAGCTTTGATGTGTAGGCTGTGGCTGAAGCTAGTGCATTTATGTGTCTGGTCATGGTTAACTCTGCTTCAAGGTAGACACACAGTGTTTTTACCTGTTTTATGACATGTTTTACATTTATGTCATCATGTTACTTAAGTAACTGGTGTGGGCACCCAATGCAGGGTGCTGTATCTGGACCCTTACAACATTACCACCTTTGATCGGAGGAGTTCTGTCTCATTAAGGCAGATGTTTTGGGTTGCCATCTAGTTTGTATAGTGCTATAAACTCTATTAACTGTGGCAGTGTCCCAATAGTAATTACCTGTGATAGGGGTGAATAGTTGGGTACCATCTGCAAAGTTGGTGTAGATGATCCCCAGTGAGTCCAAGAGGTCAGACAGCGGCTTGGTGTATGTATTGTAAAGTGCGGGTGATAGACTTCAGCTTCTCCAATGAATATTCCAGTGGTGCATCTCTGGGGAATATTTTGATCCATGATGTGTGTTCAATATAGAAGTGGAAGTGATGAGAGTGGTGGTAGCAGACGGTGTCATGGTCAACAGATCAAACACTGTAGACAGATCTAGGAAGAGGAGGAAAAATAGATTGCCCGAGTCACGCACTGGTTAAGACGAATATGTATCTCCACTGCTCTTAGGAATAGTTGCTCCAAGCTCCTCTTCCCATCTCTATTTTGGCTGAACTCGGTTTTCTTCCCAGTCATCCGTAACCGCTTTGTACATTATTAACATCAGTTTCCCTGGCACTCATGTATGACCATTTAAGGCAAAAGGGAGAAGGCCTCAGGATCCTTTGGGAAGGATGGTAACATCTCCGTAACTGTCTCTGTCAGTCTCCAATACCTGAACATATCCTTGAATTGTTTTATAGGTGAGAATTTCCCTGCCAGGAAGATATCACTGAATTTTTTTTAATGAAATCCCCCATCCTGTCTGTAAGCTGTTTTTCAGATTCAAGGGGGTCATCAGGATGTGTCAGAGGCAATCATAGGGGAATAACTATATCCTGCCTCTTCACTCTTGCTTGTTGCTGCACCAGGGGACCTCCATCAAAAGAATTCCCAATAAAGTAAAAGAAATTCAGAAAAGGAGCATACACTATACAAGAAGTAAAATAGGTAACACACGTGCATTGCACCCAAACACCTGGGAGAAATAGTTCTAACATACCTGTGGAACAGAAATGAATGAAATTAGCTCTCAATGCTGCACACTGTGGCTGGACTTTATAAACACAAATTACAAAACAATTGTACAATATTTTAGTTATATGTTCAGGATAGATTCAAATAAGCTGATTGGTTGAACTATGTCAGACCCCTATACTGAACTTGGCCCTTATTGGATAAAACATTTATCTGGAACAAAATCATATTGACACCCCTTGTGATGTCACAAACCTTCCCACGTCACCCCACAATTAAGTTAATGTGCTGAATTGTAAGAAAACACTTATTTGTCATTGGTTGGCAATGCCCAATATACAAATGGATAACCTGCTGTACTACGACATCTTGAGATGACAGGATGAGAGACAGTCTCACTGAGTCTGACTAATCATGACGCCAATGGATAACAGTGAAGACACTTTACAATGTTTCACACTAGGGACACCAACACCTATCTCCGCTGATTGGCTCCCTGTCCCATGCCCATCAGGCCCTCCTCCGTCATACCAGATCCCCACCTTGCTTCAAACACCTTGTTACCAAATGTGCTCTGACAAACAGTACCATACCATGGCTGGATTTTAATTAACAGTATTTGATTTCTACTTCTCTGTCAATTCATCTTGGACACCCAGGTGCATAGCTCGGTGGCCTTCAAAGAATTGCATGATGAGATTCTGCTAAAACTAAGTTCTCCTGGTAAACCTCAGTCTTGCGACATTACTGTGCACTGGTTCTGCTGAATATTCAAGAAATTAACACAGCTTGCAGCCCTTAATGAGCTGTCTACAAAAATGCTTTCCAAATTTGGGCATACAAAACATGGTTTCTCTACTGTTCATATATTGCTCACAAAGCCCCCTACCACATTACCCCCTAAGGCACCTTGTACTCCCACCCTTTTCTGTGCTTTGCTAACTACCCTATCACTAAAACAAATCACACACCCTTCATTGCATTCCCCATAGGAACCTATACCTATGCTGCCTGCGCCAGGTTCAATGATGTCCCCGCACCCGCTGTCACCCACTTTTATGTCATGATGTTACTTATGCAACTGTAGCTGGACCCTTACAACATTCCCCTCTTTGATCGATGTATCAATCGACACATCTTTTGCAACCAGCTCTCTGCTTTTTCCATTTTGGTATCCATACTCTTGTTACCCTGTGAAGGTACCCCTCTTGTACCTCATACTCTTCTGTTGAGCAATCTAAGAAGCCTCCTCATCAGCAGAACAATCTACCCAAAAGGCCTCATAGTAATCTATGTCCAAGGGTGGCATTGTAAACATTCCATAGGGGACATATTTAGGCATTTCTGTTTTGCATTTGTATGTGTTTTATGCAGTGTGTCATTTCTCTTGCCCCACCAACATTCACAGGCAGCAAATATGTCCCCCACCCCTGCTTCCATTACACATTCTTTACCCATGCAGAAAAGGTGATGAGTACCAAAACGAGGTTTAGGACAGGTATCTTAAACATGTTAGACAACCACAGGAGAAAATACTATACAGCCTATTGTCAGATGTTGTTGTGCTAGTCTCTGTTACCATAGTCTAATGGATTGTTTGCAGCTCTGCAATAGCCTTGCACAAAGTAAAATTGGCTGCATCATATGCAGGCATGAATGCACAGCAGTGGCTGCCTATCTACTTACACACATGCCGCTCCATTTCTGTCAGCAAATCTAAAATGTACCGGTTTTGAAGCACAACTCAACACCTCTCGCACTGCATTCAGGCCCTTCTCCGTCAAATTCACCAACTGTAGTACTACATATTGGGTTATTTGAACCCACTTGGGGTTTTCTGCTGCTTGGACCAGTTGTAAAGGTCCAGATTCAACCCTGTCAAGAGGTTGAGGGTGCATGTATCAATTGTGCAAGTAACATGGTGACGTCAAGGATGATGCGGTGGATGACATTGGGGGCGAGGACATCATTGAATGCAGCGCTGCTTGCATGAAATGACTCAGAAGCAGCCACAGCATGAGAAGTCCCAGGATGGAACCTACCGAGGGGTGGGTGCTTTGGGGGCAGTATGGGTTAGTTGTTTACAGCAAGCACAGTGTGAGGGTGCATAAGAAATGAGCTGCATGCCTTTGTGTGACAGGCAGTATGTATTTTGTGAGCATTCAGAAGAAACACTGTGCTGAAAGGTTGCACTGCCGAAGGTTCCCAGGAGAACGTAGCCACAGCAAAGTTATTCTAAAAGATGCTTTTAAGGCTATCAAGCTAGACAACCGGCTGCACAAGGAAAATTGGCAGAGAAATAGAAATTAAATACCATTCATAAACTCCACCGAAGTGTGGTATAGTTTTTTCAGACCACACTTGGCAGCAAGGCATGACAATGGAGCTGGGGGATCAGAGCATTGGGGTTGTGGCTCTGGAGCGCTGGTCCGGGAGACAATCAGAGGAGAGAGGTTTCAGTGCCCCTGGGGTGCATCATTGTACAGTGTACTCGCTGATGTCCACAGGGCACATTAGTGGTCAGACTTGCTGTGAGTTTCTTGCCCCTTACCATCTCAAGCTATTTTGTATATTTGACAATGCAAATTGAGTATTTTTCAACTGACCAGCACAATCACAAAATTGACAGGCACTGTGGAAAAGATTGTGATGTCTCGAGGGGTGTTAATTTAATTGTGGCGATAAGTTGTAGCAACCAATTAGGATCATTCAACCTTTGGAAATAGGGACTGACATAGACCCATCAATCAGCTTTTTGCGACCTGCCTTAAAAGTATAACCAACATTTTGTATGATATTTTGATAAATTCTGCATAAAATGTTCTGATGCAGGGGGTGCTGTGGGAAGCTCACTTCATTTAGTTCAGATTCACAGGAATGTTCATACCGTGCTTCCCTGCTTTTCAGGTCCAGAAAATGTGTGTTGCCTTTTGCTTGGTGTATGCTCCTTTTTTGGATTACTTTTTATATACTTAGATTACTTTTGGCAGAGGCCCCCAGGTACATTGTGAAGGCACAACGTCCTTTCATCGCGGGACATTTTTTCGCAGGGTTTTTTACTACACATTTTTTGTCTAAAAAAACCCACCAACATTTTTTTGGGGGGATTAAAAAAGTATATATATGGAATGTGGGTTTTTGGTTATAGGGAATGTGGCGCTGGGGGGACCCCCCAAAAAAAAATAATTCAATGGGTTTTTTCAATAAAAAATGTGCGGTTAAAACCCTGGGAAAAACATCCTGCGATGAAATGACATGAAACCATTGTGAAGTCCTGGGTGAGATCCTCAGTTCCCTCAGTGAGCTGAGGCTATTCTTCCCATTCTCCCGAGAGTGTGGGGCAGGTGGGCTGAGACCAGTTCCGAGTGCAATAACGAGGAGGCCCTGCAGACGCTGAGTTTGTAAAGGTCTGCCTGATCATGTAGAAGTTCAAGCTGCGAGGGAAAGACTCAGTGCTTAGAGGGCATCAGGATCTCTAGAGAAGATGAGTGTATCCTTGTGTGAATGTTCAACACCATGCATGTGTGAAAACACAGTGTTTTTTATGGTGTAAAGGATGCATCCTACAAGTGGGGATGATCTGCTGTAGTAGTCATAGATATTAGTTTCACCCCTCTGATGTCCTGTGTGTTAGTCTTAGCAGTGCACAGTAGTGGTGCGAGTTATGGTTGCTTAGCTTACCATAAATGGTGAATTTCTGGGGGTTGTCGGTTTTACTTGTAACAATAGCGTCTGTTTAACAAAGTTTTCTCACTGAATTTCATAGGTTTTTGCCAGTACACTTTAAAGAACTATGGTATATTAAAATCATTTTTTTTTTAAATGTTGAATTCCTACTTATACCTGTCCACCTTCCCCCAGCAGTCCCCCAATCAAATTCACAAAACATAAATCAAAGACAGCTTGATTAAACATCTCCCCCTTGCTCCCTCAATGATGACTTTATAGAAATTCCAAATCCTCTCAGTTATGTTTCCCATTCCGATACACCAACCCTTTTATAAATACATTTATTTTTCATACTATAATTATCTTGTATATTATTCTGTGATACATTCCTTTTTTTTAAATAAAAAAACCCAATAAAAAGTCTGCGGACTATAAGGCCATTCGGGGGAGGGCGTTTAAAAAACAGTGGTGTCCGTGGACATCCAGACATGTCAGATCTCACATGACACTCTTTTAATTAGTCCACTAACATCACCCACCGATTGTGGACACCCCTGGGCATGCCGCCTGCAGTTCCTGTCCCCGATGTCCGCGGATGTCCTTACCTCATCTTATACATCACCATGTGACCGAGCGCATGTGGGGTAATGTTGTTTCCATGATTTGGGTCCAGGCTTCGCGGACTTCTCAAAACTGCATTTTTGGCTGTTCTACGAACTTTCAATTGAAGACTGCTATTTTCTGCCTTGTTGCAACATTCCTAAAAGTACAACTTTTAATGCTGTTTTTTTTTGTCGATGTTGTAGACTTGTGACATCATCATGGACTTCCCAGACAGTGCCACGTGACTGCGTGTGCATGCACGGTGTAATACTGTGTCAACAAATGGGTCAGTGCTTCATGGACATTTCGGAACAGCATTTCCAGCTGATCTACGAAGTTTCAAACCACCAACATCACCACCACAAGCTGTAGGGCCTGGACAGGGGAACAGCCATGATGATGCAGTGGAGGATCGAGAGGATCAGAAGATGGGGTAGAGGAAATGCCTACCTCCAGCACCCAAAGAGAATCATGTGTGTCATAGTTCTTTAAAACTGCACACAGGTCCAAAGGCTTCGGCTACCCATGTTGGATGCATAGTTGCAGACAACATGGACAGTACTCCTTTGGGACCACCTCCATGCGCCGCCACACCGGCTCAAAACACCTAGGTGCTCTAAGAAAGGCTGTTCCTTTTCCAGGGAGGAGTAGGCTGTCTTCCTCTACATTATCTTCCTCAACCACTCCTGCCACAACACAGGTTATTCCTGTGAGGCAGAAGATACCACCAGCTGCCACGCAAGCCAGAAAAGAGACTGTTGATCCATATCTCTCCAAAATAACAGTACTCTGTATATACTGCAACACACCACCATGCAGGGGGAAGCAGTTTTGAAGTAAATGCAAGGCTGCGGTGAAGGAGCACAAGAAACCCTGTCACCTTCCTTAAATTTAAGGGCCGCCCAACATCTTCCACTGTCCACCTGCCCCTTTGTCTCTTTGGTTTGTGCCCCATCACTCCCCTCCTTCCCATCCCTCTCCCACCTTACCATTCCTCTCTGGAAAAAACAAAAAGAGCCCAAAAAAGACAAAATCACAAACTACACAAAAACACAGTTCCTTTAGGGGCAACATTTCACAGTTAAAAAATCCAACTTTAAAAAAAAAATCACAGGACTCTTTGCAGCCTGCATAGTCCACGGACAGCATGGTGGTCCATGGACACCTGGTAACTTCCAGGCATGGGGTGGGGAATTAATATCATTGCAATTGTTTTTTCATTCAAAAACAGTGATTGTTCAAATAACCTTTTTTTAATGTCTGGTTTTTATATGTAGTTTTTGATTATTTGGTTTTATGTACTGAGAAAACAACAACTTAATTATTTTTTCATAATTTTCATAAAAAGAGCTTCTACTTTTAGTTCTGTTTTTCCTTTTTGTTTACTTGAACTACTAAAAAAACTGCATCCATATTTGTTGTTTTCACAAAAACTGATTCAATGCATTTTGAAGGTTTTCAACAAAAATCAGATTGCCCACAAATTTGATATTTTTGGTTATTAACATATGTCATGCCAACATTCTGCAAAAAAAGCATATACAACTGTGTTCACTTTGCACCTTGCTTTTTCTATTTGAGTACAAAATAAATTTGAACGCACCCACATTTGTCTTGGAGCTATGCGAGAAACAAAAACAGTTCCATCAATTTTTCAAATGTATCCTCCATTGCAGACTGCAATGACATTCTGGTGACATGGCCAAAACGGCTGCATCCACAATGAGCCACAATAATGTCTGGATGCTTGAAAGTTACAATATTCTCACACAATGTGAGCAAGTCCACCAACCTCATTCCTCAAACTCCATACCAAAAAATGTAAAATTCTTGACATCCAAGATTTGCAGATAATTCACGCTGCTCACAATACATCTTCAACCAATGGACACAAGAATCACCCACAATCCAAAAGGTCCGCTTCCTCAAACCCACAGCCATAGCCATCTCCACTGCACACAACAAAGATAACTCTTGCCAAGCAGTCTACTTGCACACCACACCCAGGAAACCTGATGGGCTGATCCCCCGATGTCCGCCGACATCCACTACTGTCCGAGGTCTCTGCAGTTCCCTTTCGATGCCAGGCATTGTCAAAAGACCCAGATGGCATGTGGGGTGTCCACATACTAACAGGGTGGCCGGTTTATCCTTTAAATTTTTCTGTTTGTAAAACTCTCTCATTGGATGCTTTCAAACAGTCACGCATCCATCCACCAATCACATCCAACATCTCTACCTTTAGCACTGGCATCTGAGTTCAACATTTCAGAGGTACTCTTAAACTCTCCGTACATGTCTACTGTTACAACCACCTGCATTAAAAACTATTGTAAAAATCACCAACATTTCTATTTGGAGATTCAACAACATCTGCATCTAACAAGATGGACTTGTTCAGAAGAGAATTGTCTAGCATTTGGCAGGACAAAGACTGATATGCTTTGGATATTTCTCCTTTGTGAAAGATAGTGAGCTAAAAAATCTGGTTAAACTCTCATAACAGGGACTAATGTCCGACAGAGGGACTCCCAGGAACCCCCTTGATTTTTGCATAATTTTAGTAACTTTGGGTCTCACCCTAATTTACTAGGGGAATCCAGACATGGACCCCTTGCTCACTATTCTTAGAGAGGCACAGCTACACCCTACTAGTGAGGTCCAAGCAGACTGAAACATGTGTCTGCGGTTGCTGTTGGTACACTCGTTGAGAGAATTGCCTAGAATTTCGGTGCTGGACTGCCCCAGGGTAGGACAACGACTGATATGCTTTGGATATATCTCCTCTGGGAAAGATAGTAAGCTAAAGAATCTGAGCAAGGCTCTCAAAACCAGGACTAATGTCTGGCAAAGCGATTTACAGGACCATGAAAGTAAAGAAATACATATATGCATTTATAGCAGCACTGTGTGTTACTTTTTTGTAAAAGAAATGAAAAGTAGACTGAAAGGATTTTTACAACAGTTTTAAATGGCACATGGTGTATCGAAGATTTTTTAATTTTGGGGCTCCCCAAAACACCCATTTCCCTATGCTCTAACCACCTCCCCATCCATTTTAACCCCTTACATGACCCCATATACATTTTCTTTTAAATGCAGTATTTTTTTGCTGTAATTGTTTCTCTGAAAAATACCTCTATGGTTGTTTTCACTGTAATCACTGGATGCCACATTTTCCACATTATGTTTGAAAGTAAACTGGCACTCTATGTAATGGAGTTGACACAACATTAAAAACAGGCTCTAATTTGCTAAACATGTGCGCTACCAAACTGCTTCAAAAGATAAAAGACAAATATCATATTTTGCAGTCAAGTATCACAAATCCCTTGGCAAACATGCGTGGCACAAAAGAATCATGGTTGAAACATCACACTCATGTACGTTCGTACATGGTTTGTTAGTTTAAGTTGTGCAGAATATGCATGGGATGACTTGCATGACTTCTTACATGCTGAAAACCAAAATGAAGAGGGAATAGATACAAAAACACCAGGAGAATGTGGTTCTCTTGACCCTGTCAATGATTCAAGGAGCGTTCACCATCGCTTCATTGCCATGCTGCACTTCGTCTGAAACAAAACTTCCCCTCTGTTCGGAGAAGTGGAAAACTGCTTTTGGAGAAAAACAAATATCAATCCAGAGGACCACAACACATACACATGATTTTGAGGATATAATATGTTTCCAGATTTGACGATGGCAGTGATGCCACTGTTTACAGTTTATTGAAGAATACATTACCTGTGGCACCCCTTCAGAAACCAAACAGTGACCTATGTACTCAAATTGTTCACTACCAAAAACATAAGCGTGACAAATACTACCAACATAAATATAAAAACAAAAGTAAATACTATACCAAATGTCGTTTTGGATTTCCTGGACCAGTTTCCAAAAAGGGAAAAGTAAAAATGGAATAAGAAATATTTTTTAAATCCTAGTCGACTTCTCCTCTAAGAATGACTTGACTGTAAATATGTCAAAAAACCAAGGCTATGCTGATCTCATAAAAAAAGATAAATCATTCCCAGATAAATACAATTCTGGGTGCTATTGAATATGTGAGTAAGTACCTTTATTTGGGTCTTGAGATGAGTCAAAACCTGTTTTCTAACCATATTATTTATACTAAAATTAATAAATGCCATAGATTAGCAAGTATGGTAGAGAAATTCGCTCGCCAGACTGCCAGCTACACTATTGAGGGCTTAGTGGCAATATATAAGCAAAGCTTCTACCCCATTGTCATATATGGACTGGAAGACTTAGTTATCACAGAATCAAAATGGCTTAACTTACTAGAGGGACATTTTTGGGAAAAAAGTTTTGAGGTTGGCAGATAATACCTCTTTAGAATATTGGCACAAAAGAATCATGGTTGAAACATCACACTAATGTACGTTCGTACATGGTTTGTTACTTTAAGTTGTGCAGAATATGCATGGGATGACTTGCATGACTTCTTACATGCTGAAAACCAAAATGAAGAGGGAATAGATATAAAAACACCAGGAGAATGTGGTTCTCTTGACCCTGTCAATGATTCAAGGAGCGTTCACCATCGCTTCATTGCCATGCTGCACTTCGTCTGAAACAAAACTTCCCCTCTGTTCGGAGAAGTGGAAAACTGCTTTTGGAGAAAAACAAATATCAATCCAGAGGACCACAACACATACACATGATTTTGAGGATATAATATGTTTCCAGATTTGACGATGGCAGTGATGCCACTGTTTACAGTTTATTGAAGAATACATTACCTGTGGCACCCCTTCAGAAACCAAACAGTGACCTATGTACTCAAATTGTTCACTACCAAAAACATAAGCGTGGCAAATACTACCAACATAAATATAAAAACAAAAGTAAATACTATACCAAATGTCGTTTTGGATTTCCTGGACCAGTTTCCAAAAAGGGAAAAGTAAAAATGGAATAAGAAATATTTTTTAAATCCTAGTCGACTTCTCCTCTAAGAATGACTTGACTGTAAATATGTCAAAAAACCAAGGCTATGCTGATCTCATAAAAAAAGATAAATCATTCCCAGATAAATACAATTCTGGGTGCTATTGAATATGTGAGTAAGTACCTTTATTTGGGTCTTGAGATGAGTCAAAACCTGTTTTCTAACCATATTATTTATACTAAAATTAATAAATGCCATAGATTAGCAAGTATGGTAGAGAAATTTGCTCGCCAGACTGCCAGCTACACTATTGAGGGCTTAGTGGCAATATAGAAGCAAAGCTTCTACCCCATTGTCATATATGGACTTGAAGACTTAGGGGCCGATTCATGGAACAAACGTGTGCCGAAAATCTACGCGCAAGCAGGCGCAAGCAGGCGCAAGCGGAAAAAAAGAGGCGCACGCGCACGCGTGCGATTCATGGAAGTCCCTGCGCGTGTCTTCCTCGGGATGTGCGCCAAACCCGTGCATGGCGCACACGTCACTGCAACATGCCGAAAGACGTGCGCGACGCGCACAGTGAAAGCGCACAACCTCTGCGCATACACTAGAAAGTGGGCGGAACACGGGGCGTAACGCGCGGAATGGGGAACAACTTGCGAAAACAAGGGCGTAACTGGGGATGTACTGCAGGGAAGCAGAGGGAACGCCCACACGCACCCGAACCACACGTATTCATGGAACCGAATAGGGCAAAGCCACGCACAGCGAAAGACACGCACAAGCCGATACACGTCCGCCACAAGAAGGCAGGCGGTAGCGTCCCTGCGCATTACAAACGTGGCAACATACAGCAATTGTGCGAGCGGGGCACGTGTATTTCGGGGTTGCGCGGGAAGTCACACACGCGATTGAGCGGTGTACGTGTATTCCGGGGGTTCGCGGGAAGTCACACACGCGACCTGGCCTGGGGGAGCGGGCTACGTGTATTACAGGGGTTCGCGTGAACTTTTTCACGCGATCGGGCCTGGGGGAGCGGGCTACGTGTATTACAGGGGTTCGCGTGAACTTTTTCACGCGATCGGGCCTGGGGGAGCGGGCCACGTGTATTACAGGGGTTCGCGTGAACTTTTTCACGCGATCGGGCCTGGGGGAGCGGGCTACATGTATTACAGGGGTTCGCGTGAACTTTTTCACACGATCGGGCCTGGGGGAGCGGGCTACGTGTATTACAGGGGTTCGCGTGAACTTTGTCACGCGATCGGGCCTGGGGGAGCGTGCTACGTGTATTTCAGGGGTGCGCGGGAAGTTCCACACGCGAATAGCCTGGGCGCGTGTATTTCAGGGGTGCGGGGGAAGTTTTACACGCGAATAGCCTGGGCGCGTGTATTTCAGGGGTGCGCGGGAAGTTTTACACGCGAATTGCCTGGGTGCGTGTATTTCAGGGGTGCGCGGGAATTGTCTCACGCGATCAGGCCTGGGGGAGTGGGGTACCACTCACCGTCTGCCTTGCATGTAGTAGAACGCGTAGCCAACACCCGCTGTGAAGTAATAGCGTGTGAACCCCAACGGATGGAAAACACACGCACCGCACGAAAAGCACGTACAGAACATAAAGGCACGCGGGATCTCCAAGCCCTGCCAGGGCAACGCCCGTGCGCAAAACGTCACAGACGCGCTTACGCTGTAAGGGCCTTTGGTCCAATGAAATTGCGTACGCGTGCTGACGCGCTTACGCTGTAAGGGCCTTTCCTCGAATTACACGCTGACGTGCAGATTTTTCACGTGCCAAATCACTCCGTATCAAGCTGGCCACGCGAAAACACACGGAAGACCACGCTCCTGCCCAGAAGGCCGAATTGCTGCCCCCCAGTGCCCCGAGCAGCCTCCCACGTGCCATCTGCTGCTGCCTGCCTGCCTGCCTGCCTGCTGCCACCGTGCCCTGCCATTTGGTGCCTGCACATCAGCCATCTGCAGGGGTCCAGTTGCTGTGTCCACCCCTGCTGGAACAGTAGACTCCCGACTGGGATACCATCGCTCCACAGCCCAGCCCCAGGACCCAGTTGCCCACCCACGCCTGCCTCGGGGGTCGCCATGTCGGGGCAAGCACCATCTGAGACCAGTGGCGACCCCCAGCCAGAGAGGCAGAGGGCCACCAGCTTCAGTGAGAAGGAAGTTGGTGTCCTGGTGGAGCATGTCCTGGGGCATTATGATGCCCTCTTCAGAAGACCACGCGCCAACAAGGAAGGACGGGAGAGGATCTTGGACGATGTAGTGGTTGCCATCAACGCGGAGGGGGTGGCAACCCGCGACATCAAGCACATCAAGAAGCGCTGGGAGGACTTGAGGGCCAGGACCCTCAATAAGGCCCGGCGCCTCGTGGAGGGGGGCCGGGCACGCCTGAGTGACATCCAGATGAGGGTCCTGGAACGCGTAGACCCAGCGCTCCACGCCCAGATCCTTCGGAGGCAGACCCATCTGGAGTTGGCCGGTAAGTGGCCAAGCATTACTGTGTGAGACAGGGCATGTTGCAGTGTGCTGGTTGTCTGATACCTGCCTGTATGTGTGACATAGGCCATGTACGTATGTGTGTGTGCAGGGACATCATGGTTAGGCATGTGAGTACAGTGATGTGTGAACCACATGGTTGGTGCATGTGTTCTATTGCAACATGGGGGGCTCTGTGCGGAATGGACACATGGAAGCATGGCAGTCTCTGTTCCTGGACATGGGTGGGGGTGAGAGATGGGTGCTGGTCCCATGTACACGTATGGTGTCCATGTGTGTGTGTCTGACCTGCGTGTCTGTGACTTGTAACTGCCATGGATGCATGACACATGTCTGTGACAATGTTCAGATTCACTGATGCAGCCTAGTCATCCTTGTATCCACTGCGTCTGTGGTGTACGAGGCCAGATGGATGGAACTACGGTGAGGTGTGTGCATGTGATGGCAAGACCCATGATGCATGTGAGTTTAAAACCAACATTGTATGAATCATGAGTCCCTTGGTCATGTATGCCAATGTCCATGGCATGCGCCATGGCTGTTACTGTCTGTGTTTTGCCTGCACTGACCCATGTGTTGTGGAGGGACATGATGGAAGTGATGTATGACAGTGCCACTCATCTGCTGTTGCTTCCTGTCTAGGGGACCATTGTACAGTACCCTGATGCTTGTGTTCTATGTCTCCCTCTACACAGTGGCAAGTGAAGAAGAGGGCGGAGAAGGCGCTGTGGAGCAGAGCGGCGGGGATGCCGCCACGGCTGCAGCGGAAGGGGTGGGTAAGCCCCCACAGGGGCTTGCACCGGCGGAAGACGGCGTGGAGACATCCAGGTTGGTGGTTTCCACAGAGGGGGAGGAGGCCGCTACTGAGCCACACATGGGGCCTGGTGGGGGCATCCCCGCTGGTGCAAGTGGTGCAGTCCAGGGCCAGGGGCAGGAGGCAGCACAGGTCGCCGTGGAGGTGCCTGTGCATGTCACTGTCCCTGACACTGTGACTGCACCAACATGCACCAGCAGGGATGCCCCATTCCAGGCCCGTCCGCAGGTAGGGGAGATGTCCATGTCATCTGACACTCCTCTACCTGCGGACGAGGGGACCCCTGGCCGTGTGGAGAGGGTCCTGATTGGTGTCGCGTTGCGCACGGCTGGCATTCGTGATGAGGTGCATGCTTCCCGGGAGGAGCATGCACATCATCACGAAGAGCACCGTGCGTACGTGAACCATTTGGGAGCCGCCATGGTCGGGGGTTTCCTACATGTGTGTGGCCTTCTGGCGACCCTCTCCTCCTCTGTGGAGGCTATGCGCCAGTCGTGCTCCATGCCGTCTTCCGGCCCAGATGCCACCAGGGCCCCCTGTGGACCTGCCCCGACCAACGCAGCCTGCTCGGTGGGGACCTCATCCCTGCCACAGTCGGGAGTCGAAGGTCCAGCAGGGGTGGACACACCAGCAACTGTCCCCCTGCAGATGGAGGATGTGCCGGCATCATCTGGCAGGGCACGTGCACGACGGCATCGGTGGATTCCATCAGCCTGGATGCCGTTGTGCTGGCAGAGGCAGTGGCGTCGGAGGCAGCAGCAGGCTCGACGTGGGAGGCATCATGGCTCTGGGCCATCAAGATCAGAGGGGCAGGCATCGGCCGGAGGGCAGGAGCACCCTGGGATGGCAGTGTCTTCCGTGTGGGAGCAGTTGGTCCAGCGGATAGGTGCGGAGCGGCAGCGGGCGGAAGAGGAGCGGCTCACCATGGTCAGGGCGGAGTTCTCCATGCGTCGGGCGTTGAGGCGGGCTGAGTGCCTCGAGGAAGCTCGTAGGGAGTTTGAGGTGGACACGGGGTTGTCCCTGCGAGACCTCGGGGCCAGGACAGAGTCCCGCCTCCGGGACATCGACATGGAGTTCGATGATGCCCTGGCCGGCAACATCACAGAGTGAGCCGCAGGACTTGCCCGCTGCCATTGTATATAGTTCTTTAGTTAGTTAGTGTTAGGTTTCCTTTATTTTTTAAGTTTTTTTTGGACCGCTCAGACAATGGCCACTTTTCTGTATATATTTTTTTTATTAGTTAGTAGTAGTAGGTTTCATTTATGGTGTTGGGCTCATGGACCCTGGGATATTCTTGTACATAGTTTGATGTTTGGAAAACATTTGTTGGATTTATATTTGTGTTCACCATGAGGCAATGGTTTTTCCTTATTTTTCCCCCCATTATTTTTCTTTGGACTACATTAGTTTTTGGATTCCTTTGTTTTTTGATT
The DNA here is from genome assembly GCF_040938575.1 of Ambystoma mexicanum. Lineage (NCBI taxonomy): Eukaryota > Metazoa > Chordata > Amphibia > Caudata > Ambystomatidae > Ambystoma > Ambystoma mexicanum. The sequence goes on from NC_090923.1 coordinate 399,164,773, forward strand.
TTTTCTCTTAGTTCTCGGACATGGACCATTTGTTTTGTCATCCCCATTGTTGTGTGTTTTATTTCTTTACTTCATTTTCATCTTTAATACATATATTTATTACTTACATTTGTGGTATTTTCTCATTGGTTTCATGCATGTCATGATATGGGTTTTGACATTCACTTGCACCCATTGTGTATGTGTGTGTGACGGACATGTGTTCATTTACATACTTGCCATTGGGGTTGTATCATGTAATTGCATCTACTATGTGGGTGGATGCAATCCTTGGCTGGGTGTTTGTGCTGGGTATGCTGCCCATTACTGCCATGATTGCGTTTCGTCAGGACCTGGGGGCAGGGGGACATGAGTGGGGGCCTGCTGGGGGGTGGGGGTGCAGGGGGACATGAGTGGGACATGGTTGGGGGCCTGCTGGCAGGTGCCCCACAGTGCTGGGGGGTGGGGGTGCAGGGGGACATGAGTGGGGGCCTGCTGGGGGGTGGGGGTGCAAGGGGACATGAGTGGGACATGGTTGGGGGCCTGCTGGCAGGTGCCCCCCAGTGCTGGGGGGTGGGGGTGCAAGGGGACATGAGTGGGACATGGTTGGGGGCCTGCTGGCAGGTGCCCCACAGTGCTGGGGGGTGGGGGTGCAAGGGGACATGAGTGGGACATGGTTGGGGGCCTGCTGGCAGGTGCCCCACAGTGCTGGGGGGTGGGGGTGCAAGGGGACATGTGGCTTGGCTGGGGGGCATGCCCATGGTGGATGGGCTGCCTGCGGGACATGACCAGGGGTGCAGGGTAGTCCCCTGTGGTGTGGGCTGCCTGCAGAGGTCGTGGAGGGGGTAGAGGGGAGACCTGGGAGGACCCACACTGGCAATTCACCTCTTCAACTTCCCGCACACCCACGTAATACACTGCCCCACTCGCACAGGCCCAATCGCTCGTAGAATTTCTCGCGCACCCCTGAAATCCACGTACCCAGGCCAATTGCGTGTAGAATTTCTCGCGCACCCCTGAAATACACGTACCCTGCTGAAATCGCATGTAGAATTTCTCGCGCACCCCTGAAATACACGCGCCCAGGCCAATCGCGTGTACAATTTCTCGCGCAACCCTGAAATACACGCGCCCAGGCCAATCGCGTGTAGAATTTCTCGCGCACCCCTGAAATCCACGTACCCAGGCCAATCGCGTGTAGAATTTCTCGCGCACCCCTGAAATACACGTACCCTGCTGAAATCGCGTGTAGAATTTCTCGCGCACCCCTGAAATCCACGTACCCAGGCCAATCGCGTGTAGAATTTCTCGCGCACCCCTGAAATACACGTACCCTGCTGAAATCGCGTGTAGAATTTCTCGCGCACCCCTGAAATACACGCGCCCAGGCCAATCGCGTGTAGAATTTCTCGCGCACCCCTGAAATACACGCGCCCAGGCCAATCGCGTGCAGAATTTCTCGCGCACCCCTGAAATCCACGTACCCAGGCCAATCGCGTGTAGAATTTCTCGCGCACCCCTGAAATACAGGTACCCTGCTGAAATCGCGTGTAGAATTTCTCGCGCACCCCTGAAATACAGGTACCCTGCTGAAATCGCGTGTAGAATTTCTCGCGCACCCCTGAAATCCACGTACCCAGGCCAATCGCGTGTAGAATTTCTCGCGCACCCCTGAAATACACGTACCCTGCTGAAATCGCGTGTAGAATTTCTCGCGCACCCCTGAAATACACGCGCCCAGGCTATTCGCGTGTGGAACTTCACGTGCACCCCTGAAATACACGCGCCCAGGCTATTCGCGTGTGGAACTTCCCGCGCACCCCTGAAATACACGCGCCCAGGCTATTCGCGTGTGGAGCTTCACGCGCACCCCTGAAATACACGCGCCCAGGCTATTCGCGTGTGGAACTTCACGCGCACCCCTGAAATACACACGCCCAGGCTATTCGCGTGTGGAACTTCACACGCACCCCTGAAATACACGCGCCCAGGCTATTCGCGTGTGGAACTTCCCGCGCACCCCTGAAATACACGCGCCCAGGCTATTCGCGTGTGGAACTTCACGCGCACCCCTGAAATACACGCGCCCAGGCTATTCGCGTGTGGAACTTCACGCAAACCCCTGAAATACACGTAGCCCGCTTGCCGTGCTGGTACAGGGTTAGCGCAGCCCTTTGCGCTGGATTGGGGATTTTGATGGCTTTTCCCTGCGCGGAAGGCGTTCTTGGGGGCGTAACTGGCGCTGCTGCAAGGTCGCTGCGCCACTATGCGCCACGGCTGGTTTTGGTGGCTGGAATCCATGAATACGCTGTGCGCGGAAATGGGTTTTGGCGCACGCGGCTGGCGCAGGGATTCGCACGCGCACACTGTTCGCCAGCCGCGTGCGCCACTTGTGCGCTGAATTCTATGAATTACCCCCTTAGTTATCACAGAATCAAAATGGCTTAACTTACTAGAGGGACATTTTTGGGAAAAAAGTTTTGAGGTTGGCAGATAATACCTCTTTAGAATATTTAAGATTGGAATTGGGTCTAGCCTCACTGTGGGGGCAACTACTTTTGCAACAGGGGGGGCTGCATTTAAAGGCTAACTCAAACCCTGGATGCAAATTGCTGGTTATTTCTGGGAGCAGATAGTTGTAAAAATAAGATAAGAGGGAATGATGACTTGTCCATCATGATCAATGGTCTTAATAAGGACCTACAATGGTTTCCTAAATTCGAATGTGAAACCAAATATGAAACACTTAGAACACTGTTTGGAAAGAAACTGGCCCAGTGGGACTGGACCAGTAATTATTCTCGACTTGCTAAGTTAAAATCTTATGCAAGGCTGGTGCATAGATACTTACATTTACAACCTTATCTCTAACAAAGTCCCTTGCCAGGAGTTCAAAGGAACATTTTCAGACTTTGCATTAACCAGGTACCTTTATTAGCCTTAATAGGAGCTCGACTAAAAATACCAGCCGCAGAAAGCGTATGCCGCATGTGTAAAATGCCAGGCGCAATTAAGACCACAAAACATATATTCATCCAATGTTGTACAATCGGCAACACCTATATGATCATTTTGAGAAAATATGTTCATAATTATGAGTCCATAAAGAGCGAGGACTTCTGGATTTGCTGTCTTAATTCTGATTTAGAATCCCTTCGTATCAGCCTTTATTGGTTTAGGCGAAACATCGGCAAGCAATTAACTTCTATTTACCTCAGCGAAATACTGTCAAGTGATTATTTACTAAGGAAGTGAAATCCTTACTTGAAGAAGGATAATTATCTAGTCACTTGTAATTTGTTTAGTCCTTCAGTTGGATATGTTTGTATGTATGTATGTCTTCTGGATAAGGATTGTTTTGGTTGTAAAATAATTATAAGGATAGTGATATGAAGCTTAGTATTTTATTGTATTTATTATGTTATTTATTATTATTATGTATTTTATTTTATACTGATGAACATGATTTTGACTTTTACTTTTATGGATTGATTCAAATGAATATTGTTTTAATAATAATATTAATATATCTACTTATATTTGCACATATTTGCACACACTTGCATATTTGTACATATTTACGTATGTCTACATTTTTATGCTCCTGTCCATTTTTATTTCCATTTCTTTTCTTTTCCTTTTCGTTTTCCCTGTTCTTTTCCTTTTTACACGACCACCAAATCTAAGATGATTAAAGACATAATTGATTGTTTCCTTTGAAGTAAGGTTGTTTGTCTATATGAAATGCTATGATTAATGTACTTACTTATGTAAAATTGAAATGATTATGTCAAAATGCATTGTTTGTAAAGATTATTTCAGAATCATAAACAAATAAAATAGAATAAATACAAGTAAATAGCTTGGTGTCTTCTGTTAGACACAGTGTAAAAGGCAAATCCCCTAAAAATACAAACAACATTAAAATGGACGAAAGATCCAAGTACATCAATGATTATAATGCAATCATTGCCCTCTTCTGGAATGCAAATACAGACATACAATATATTGCAGACAACTCCACTGTAGTTGCAAGATATGTCACAGCGTATTTCACCAAAGCTTAGAAAACACAGCTAAAAGACCCATGGGATGACATATCATATGCCAAAACACATTCACAAAAATGGTACAGCTTCGATATAAAAAAGTCTCCTATAGAGCGGGTGCTACGAAGCTGCAGACCGTTTAACGGTACAGTATTATATGGCAAGTCTGTACAAATTGTCTGGCTAAACCTTGGTCCAGCTTCATCCTGAAAAAGAGTACTAAAATCCTACCAAGAGATAGAAACAATGGCCACAAATGACAGGACATTTTCAAAAACAATTTAACTGACACATGCTACCCAAACAGAAGTACTGCTTTCTAAAATATGTGCCTGTACAACATAGCATAAAACTACTCCTAAATAATGGGCCTCATTACAAGGTTACCGGTCCAGATACAACAGTACTGGTAAGTTTACTGGTACCATTGTATCCAGACCGGCAAACTCAGAGTTATGCGGCGGGTACCTTTTATTCCGCCATGTCTGCACTGGCGGAATGAAAGGCACCCACGAGCACAGCAAGCCGTGAGCACTGGCATCGTTGTGAACAGTGCCGGTGCTACAGGCATCCCCATTCCCATTGAGCCCTATGGGGCTGATATGGGAATGGGGATATACCGGCACCGGCACTGGCGAAAGGGCAATTATGGGGTCCAGCGGGGCCAGAATACCCCAGTAACTGCCGATTCGCAGGTGCTAGATTTTCATGCCAGTTTGGAGAGAGTCTTGCCAGTTTTACCTGCAAGGCTACCTCCAACCTGATAATGAGGCCCATGTCACACCAGATGAGACAACTAGCAAATATTCTTTCACTTGTGAAGGAAGCCTAGTGAAACTTACCACACCCAGGATAATTAATCATATAAAGTTATCATTCAAATCTCTGAAACATCGACAACTTTATAACATGGTCCTAGGGCAACTTTTTAAACCTTGGAGAAAAGACGGTGACTATGACACATTTGAAGCTGAATTCAAAGCAAATGAAAGCAGTATAACAAATGTGAATTTCAAACAATGCAAAGAAATGTTGCACAATGAACACCAAGAAGAATTAGTTGAAGCCATACTAGATAAAGACAATCCTGAGGGCAGTCAACATTCCCTTACAGGAATCCAAGAAAAGGTTGGCGAACCACTCATTCTAAATGTGGCACAAACCGCCATGACTGACGATGAAAATACCATGTATCAATCTAAACAATCAAGTTGTTGGCTTCCAAACATATCCACATGACAACAACATTCCGTTTGTCAACACCCACTTTGACAAACTTGCAGAAGTAAACAAATAGGCAGCACAAGAGCATGTTTCATTCTTTTCAAAGACATGTACATATGCAGAGAACAATTCTCTCTACCTCTTGCATGTGCTGTCACTATTCACAAATCGCAAGGTCTAACCCTAGGTCATGCATTGACATTGGCAGCACAGTCTTTAAAGAAGGTATGAGTTAGATAGCACTTTCGTATCGGCGAACACTCAATGGTCTATTCCTAGTGAAATTTGATGGAAACAAAGTTAACTCTGACATTCCGTGCATCCTAGAATACAACAGCCTACGTGCTACGTGCAAGTGCACTGTACACCCCATCTAGATATGTACACCATAATTCAAAAAAGAAAACCTTTAAGAAGAAAGCAATTACAACCAGAAACTATAACAGATCTTCAAACAATACTGCTAAAGAAACAACACCAACTGCTGCTCCATCAAATAATACAACCACAAAACTGCCTGATATGAAATCAACTGCACGTCCATCAGAATACAAAGAGAGACACGCCTCTTCTCAAAAACTACTGCAAGCCCATCAAAGGAAGCGGAGGTAAGACTATCTGTTCCATCCAAATTCAGCAACACAACTGGGGTAAATTGCTATGCAAATGTGGCAATCAATCTTCTCTTCTAATTGCCACCAATTGTTCACAACATTTGCTTAAACGGCTTGGACCAGTTCTCTTTGCAAATACTTGTCCTTCATAGAAATGCCACAAATAATTCTGACAACACTTGCAGTGTCTCAGGTATAAGGCAAGAAATGGACTACGTACAAGATTGGTAAAATTCACCATAAACACACAGGAAGATTCACAAGAATTCCTAATGTACTTACTGCAAGTACTGGAAACATACATGCACTTTCTTCAACCATGTTTCACAAGAGCACATCCCTAATGAACAATGTTGTGTATGTATCCTTACCAAATTATGAATCCGTCCCATTTCACCAGCTTCTGCAGAATGCAAATCATAGCATTGCATGCCCTTTTTGTAATTCATACCATCGGTCCATCATACAAATAAACTCACATAGCCAAAATGTGATACTAATGCATCTAAGGTACAACGCAAATGATACCAAAAACAACTGTAAGGTTACTAGCTTTACACACGGCCAAGTATCTGCTGTCAAGAAAACCTTCACAACAGTGGGCATCATCAACCACAATTGGGCTACAACCACGGCAGCCCACTATTCTGCATAGGTACAAAAACTGTTTGGTTTGAATGTAACAACACCTCTATTACTCCAGAACATAGGTTACCAGCAAATCTAACAAATGCTTACTTAATATTCCTTCAACTTAAATTTAGTCACTAAACTGTAGCACACTAAAGAATTAGAATATGCCAACAGGTATCTAACTACTTCAAAAATAAACGTCATTGTAATATTCTTCAAATGTGTCATCACCGTTCTTGTTACTACAATACTTTATATAAAATCCAATATATTTAGAATGTGCCAACATTACCACCAAATAGAACAAAGGCCTAATCAATATTCCTTCACCCCAACTTTGCTCACTAAACTATAGTATAATAAACAGTTTGAATATGCCAAATGGTATCTAACTACATCTAAAATACTATGATGGTCTTCTAAAACCTGAAACAATTAAAATACACAAACATGTATCTAATTACTTCTAAAACACTATTAATTTACATTAAATTACACTTTAAATATGCCATCACAGTTATTCTTACTGCAAAACTTCCAAGTGCAATATACTTACAATACGCCAACAGGTACCTAACTACTTTAAACATTCCCTCAAGTATAACACACTTCAAACAAATATAATATCACACTTACACTCACACAAGTAGAATAGTTTTTCTTAATCCTCTATGGATTTCTTTTCCAATGACCCAATGATTATTTTATGTCAATATAACACCAGTGTAGCACACACCAAACATAGTACAAAAAATATACTGTTAATGAAGGTCAAAAAAGTATATCAATATGCAAAAGTGTATGCAATTAAAGCTTTTAAACTATGCTGCTTAACATTTTATACTGTGTTTTTTTACAGAAAAAGAACCTGAGATTCCAGCTTAATTACCATATGCAACTAATTAACCCTAGAGAGTATATTCCTATGTTATCTTCACAAAGAAACAAATGCATATTCCATAAACACTATCCTCAATTGTACTACAATCATAAATACCATATACACTTCAATTGTATCATACCACCATATCACACATACAGTATACTCCCCCTATAGTACCTATGCAGATATTACTATACCATGTGTGGCCAGTGACCAGATTCTTGGAGGGGATTTAAATGATAACGTTATATGATTAATTAAGATGGTTTGGTAAGTTTTACTAGGCTTCCTTCACAAGTTGAGACTGAATATTTGCTACTTGTCTCATTTGGTGTGACATTAATTTTGTAGGAGTAGTTTTTGGCTGTGTGATACAGGTACATGTTTTCCAAAGCAGTACTTCTGTTTGGGTAGTATATGTCAATTAAATTGTTTTTTAAAATGTCCTGGCTGCTGGGATCATTTGGTAGGTAGGATTTTAGCACTCTTTTTCAGGACCAAGGTTTAGCCAGACAAAGTGTTCAGATTTGCCATATAAGGCTGTACCTGTTAAACAGTATGCAGCTTCATAGCACCCACATTCTCTATGGGAGAGCGTTTTTATTCAAAGCTGTACATTTTTTATGACCGTGTTTTGTCAGATGATATGTCATCCTAGAGGTCTTTAAGTGGAATTGTCTGGCATGTATTATTTGTTTATATTTGCCTTCCACAAGAGGGAAATGATTGCATTCTAATCGTTGATGTGTTTGGATGCTTCTTCCCGTTTTATGTTATGTGTCTTTTTAGGTGATGTGTCTTTTACACAGTGTATACTAGAAGACATCAAGCTATTTACTTTTGTGCAAACTTGTCTAGAGAAGTCAAAGCAACATTTGGTATAGTATTTACATTTGTTTGTATATCTACATCGGAGGTTTTTGCCACACTTATGTTTTTGGATGCGTAAGATTTGTGTACGTAGGTCACTATGTGTGGTTTCTGAAGGAATGTCGTAGGTAATGTATTTTTCACTTAACTGTAAAACAGCGGCATCATTGTCATGGCCTAATTTGAGAGCATCTTTTATCCACAACAGCATGTGGTTGTGTGGTGCTCCTGTGGATTGATATTCTTTTCTCCCAAAGAAGTGTTCCACTTCTCTGAGTGGAGGGGTAGTTTTATTGCAGATGAAGTGCAGCATGGCAATGAAGTGATGGTGAAGTACCTTGATACATTGACAGGGTCAAGAGAACAAAGTTCCCCTGTTGTTTTTATATACATTATTTCTTTATTTTGGTTTGGAGTGCATGAGAAGTCATGCAAATCATCCCATGCCTATTTTACACAACTTAAAGTAACAAACCATGGGAGTGGTTCTAGGTTCCTTAGCATAAAACATACATCAGTGTGACATCAGAACAAGTATTTATTTTTACCTTGCATGTTTGCCAAGAGATTTGTGATACTTGACTGCAAAACTTCATCTTTGTCTTTTATCTTTTGAAGTAGTGAGGTAGCGGAAATGTTTAAAAAAAAATCGAGCCTGTTTTTAATGTGTGTATAACTCCATAACATAAAATTGCTAGTATACTTTTGAACTCCATAACATACAATTGCTAGTTTACTTTTGAACAGGAGGTGGAAAATGCATTCTACATTTCGTCTGAATCTGGGGTCTTCAGAATACATATGTAAAGAGTGACATTCTGATGCAGTTGTTTGTGTGGATCTTTCACCATATCTTCCTCCTTTTCCTGTAGGAAAGAGTAGAGGAAAAGAACATACTTCTACACATTTCCCCCATATGCTCATTGGGGATCCTTTGGCTTGGTGCATTTGATATGTTTCTAATGCATCTTCAATGATGTCTTTGGAATGTAATGGCTGTACTGTATAGAGGTCTAAAATGTTGGCTGCAGTAACAGGATCTACACATTCAAATTGACAGGTTGCTTGTGAATATTGAATTTTGCGGGTGGTTTCTCTTAAGTGTCCCTCTACGTGTATATCTTTGTAGTATTCATTGTTTTGTTTCTGATATTGTAGGGCTTGTATAACCTTGTTTAAGTCGACTAGATGTTGCAAAATTCTTTTTTCTTTTGTTGGTTTACGATTAACCAGTACAATGAAAGATTAATCTATTAGCCGTTGAACTCCTAGAGTTGGTACATTTTCTTTAAGAACTAATGACACATATACTACTTGAAGTGGGTGTACTGTTTGGATTATAATGCTCTCATACAAGGTGAACAGTATGCATGTAATACCAACATATTAAACTTCCACACACCATATGCCATTTAAAACTGTTCAACAACATCTTTTCAATCTGCATTTCCTCTCTTTTAGAAAACAGATACACACAGTGCTGCTATAAATACACATACACATTTTTTTACATTCATGAAACTGCTCCTAAAAAGAAACATTTTTAAACGCACATCATTCTAAGTGACTGCCACTTGATGTGAGCAGAGGCTGAATGCTGTAATACATGGCATTTGCTAGAGTGGTTAAAAAGAGAATATGCTGATTGAGAAGCTTATTACAGGGTAAGTGGCATGAAATATGTATATGTACATTTGTAAAAGAGAAAAATACGTAAAAAATGTAATCATACCTATACCATGTCTTGTTAGATGCAGATGTTGTTGAATCTGCAAATAGAAATCTTGAGATGTTTACAATAGTCTTTGATGTAAGTGGTTGTGAGTAACAGGAAATAGGTACTCTGAGTGTTTAGAGTACACCTAAAGTGTTGAACTGGGATGACAGATCTTAATGTAGAGTTTTTGGATGTGATTGGTGGATGTATGTGTGACTGTTTGAAAGCAGCCAATGAGGGAGTGTTACAAACATAAAAGTAAAAATGGTAAACAGGCTTCCATGTGCTGCTGCATCTGCAAACACTGTGGTAGTGCTCGGACACTGAACGTGCCATCTGGGTCTATTGAGGATGCCTGGCATGGAAAAGGGACTGCAGAGACCGCGTACAGTCGTGGATGTCTGTGGGCATCAGTGATCAGCCAATCAGGTTTACTGGGTGTGGTGTGTGGTGTGCAGGAAGACTGGGTAGCAAGAGTTATCTTTATTGTGTGTAGTGGCCTTAATGAAGCAGACTGTCTGGACTGTGGGAGACTTTTGAATCCATTCACTGAAGGTGTATTCTGAGCACTGTGAATTGTCGAACAATCTTGGATTTGATGAATTTCAAGTTTCATGGTATGGAGTTCGAGTAATGAAGTGGACAGAATTCCTCCCATTTGTGAGAATATGGTTAAACTGATGCATCCGGACATCATTGTAGTTTTCTGTGGAGGCAAATGTTACCGGAATTTCATTACAATTTGTAATGAAGGTTATATTTGGACAGTTGATGGAACTGTTTCCACATTCAAAAATAATTTTTTCATGCATAGTTTAGAGACAAATGTGGATGCATTTGAATTTATTTTGTCCACAAATTGAGAAAGCAATGCACAATGTGAATACCATTGTATGAGCCTTTTTGCAGGATGTTGGATTGACATCTTTCCATAATGAAAATATAAAATTTGATATTGTCAATAATTTTCGAAGAGATGCTCACTGATTAGGGCAATCAGATGTTTCTTGAAAACTTTAAAAATGCACTGAAGTAGTTAATGTGAACATACAGAATATAGATTCAAGTATTCTTTTGTAGTTGAAGTATACAAAAAGGAAAAACAGAAAACAAAATGAAACACTTTTTGTGAAAGTTAGAAAAAATAATTAAGTTCAGTAGAATATTCGTTACTTGAGTACATAAATCCAAACAATTAAAAAAATATATGAAAGCCTAAAAAAAGACAAAAAGAAATGCTTTTAAAAGCCACCGTTTCTTAAGGAAAAACAATTAAAATAATGTTAATTCTCCCGCCCCATGCCTGGATTTTTTCAAATGTGGACTATGTAGGCTGGGAAAGGTTCTGTTCTTTTTGTTTTAAGTTCTATTGTTTAACTGTGAAATGTGGCTCCTAAAGGAATTGTTTTTTTTTGCATTTTGTGATTTTGTATCTTTTTTGGATTTGTTGTTTTTTATAGTAGAGGCAGTGTAAGGTGGGGGAGGTAAGGGAGGCAAGGGAGGGAAGGGGCCCCAACCACAGGGATGGAGGGGCAGGTGGACAGAGGAAGATGTTGGGTGGGCCTTAAATTTAAGGTGGGGTGCATTGTTTCTCATGCTCCTTGACCCCAGTCTCAAAAGCACTTGAAACTACTTTCCGATGCAGATTGCCATACAAACATAGTACTGTGACCCTCGAAAGATAAAGTTCAACAGCATTTTGTATGGACATGAGGCAGCCACCGGGATCCTCTGCCCCACAGGAGTAGCATGCGGTGGCAGGAGCGGTCGAGGAATATGGGGTAGAGGCCCTCAACCTGATTCTCCCTTAGAAAGGAACAGCTTTTTTCAGTGCTGCTGAGTAGTTGGATCTGGTGTGGCAGCTGTAAGGATATTTGGCATGTTACAGCACAAGTAGCATTACAGCACTACTGCACAAGTAGCATTACAGCACTACTGCACAAGTAGCATTTTTTTTTTTGCAGCACCACCACAAGGGTGCGGTGCATTGCTATATGGGTTAGCAGATTAACAAGGAAAGACAGGCTATTCAGTCAAAAAAACGATTTTAACATATAAGATGCAAAGCTATTTTTACAGTTAAAAGCACACGTGTTCATTTAAAAATGCACACTATTTTTCACCTGAAATGCCTATATTGCTAGAGACACATTTGAAAATTAACAGCTAACATATTAACCATTAACCTGACTAATAAAACCTTATTTTAATATAACTCACTAATAAAATGTGTTCTCTACTGCAGAATTAGGCATACTTTGAAAACCAGTTAAATGAGTGTGCAGATTTTTCCTCTCTTCTCTGCCTGATTATCCGTGTTGTTGTGCACAGTAACTGCAGGAGGAAGGAAGTCAGATTTGCAACAATTGCAAATGTATAAGCGAAGCTATTGTTTAAAAGTAGGAGGATGAGAGATGATGGATTTCATTGGAACACGTCATAAAGAGGGCTGAGAGGAAAGTTTTAGTGGGCAGTAGCAGGGAAAAAGACAGGCAGACATTTTTCTGCACTACTGGGGAGAAGACCTGGCTGTGGGGGTGTCCTGCTGCAGTCGAGACTGGGGAAAGCTGAAAGAATTACCTTTCCACTGGCAGAGGCAGTCCTATCTGAAAAAGCTGAGAATTCCAGGCAATGACCCCGGCTTGAGAAGGCAAGCGTTCCTTTTTGTTGGAGTTAAGCCAAGAGAGCCACATTCACAGAGAGAAGACTCTGAACAGATAAGGTAATTACCTAACTGGGGGAGCTGTGTGTGTGCACGAAAGTATGCAGTCAGTGTAGAAAAATGAAAGTCCCGTGCGTGTCTTAATCAAGTGCTAATGTTGCAATTTAAGTTCTGTTCTCCGCCACTATAATTGCAGTGTGTCATTGAAAATGCTTTGATTGTTCCCTTTTATTGCTGTAAAGAATGAGATCATGTCTAAATGCAAATTTTATAATACAGAAAATATTTGAAAACAGACGGGTGGTTTATTTTCTATTTACCATTACAATGCCAATGATGTGGAGAGATTTTTAAACAGTGCAATGGTCATTTTAAGACAGATGTGTGTATGTCAGAATCAGTATGAATAATTGTGAGTGACTATAGTATAACTTGTTGGAGGTACATGAGCCAACGGGAAGAGAGACTCTCTGAACATAGCTCCCTACCGTATATAAGGTAGTGGAAATTACCACAAGACTACCACATATAGCTCTCTGTCGTAAATAAGTCAGTGAGTTTGCCCATGGTGGCGCACCAACACTATCACTGGAAATTGTGGTTTCCCTAGAATGCAGGTCTGAGGTCTCTCTAGTGATCACACGAAAAATCTAAGCGAAGATAAGGGATTCTGGACATTGGGGCCACAAATAAAATAAGGGAATTATGCTCACCAAAATACCACCAACCACGTATACCAAATATGCAGGTCTGGGTGCTGAAATAATGCATGTCCATTGTATTATTGTTGCACATGGCCAAATCTGAATACAAAGAGTGATTATTGCTAAGTTATTTCTCGGCGGTAATAAAATACCGTCAGGCCCAAATCTCCACAAAATACCCTACATATTTATGGTGCGTTGCAGGCCGGGAAAGTGATCACAGAGTACCTACTGGGCGTGGCAAGCGTGTCTCACACTGCCATTTGCACATTAAAGGGAACCCATTTTATAATAGCAGTGTGCCACTAAAAACGAATTTCAGAATGTCACAAAGGGAAACCACATTCTCAGATCTAGTGCAATATTTAGAGGCAAAGTTATTTGCACATGGGAATTGGTCTTCGAACAGTACCTTAGAATGGAGTAACCGCATTCAGGGTGAGGTGCAGAAAGAAAAACTAGACAATATTTTTGCAGAAGGCAGCATAATTCAGGTCTGCCTTACAAGATTATTGAATGCAGCCGATAAAAGTGCAGAGAAAGACTGTTTAATACGGCTATGCGGCAAAATATGGTTTATTTTAAACAAGTCACTGCGAATGCAAGAGAATGATACTCAGCTAATTAACAGGTTAAAGACTGAATTAGATGGGGCAAGTAAAAATCAGGAAATGTTGAGAGCAGAATTGGATGTATGCCAAAAAGACATGCAATTAAAATGCAGAGACTTTGATACTCAGTTATCCAAAAGCAAGAAACAATTTGAAGATAGTGAGCAAGAATTGACACACTTAAAAGCCTTAGTGGATCACATTAGGCAGGATAAAGATGAGGTTGTTTCAGAAATGCAGATTTTACAAAAAGAACATTGCGAAAAAGAAGGTGATCTCCAGAGTGTAGAACAAGAAATGATTAAAATGATTCAAGAAAGAGACAAGAGAAATAAAGAGTTCAATGAATGCCAAATGCAAATGTGCGATATGCAGGAGGCAATTAATAAAATGAGTGATGAAAATAATTATTTGCATGATGAAGCCAACAGACTCCTTAAAAAGTGTAAGGACTTAGAACAGCAAATGTGCATTCCCAGGTCCCAGGAGAGGCGGCAGGGTACCACATTCAATGGAGTGGAGGTGAATTCTAGCTCTGCCCAAAGAGCTAGTGCCCCAGTGACAGGGCCGGTGACTGAACTTGGTTGCAGCGCCCTTGGGGGATTTGATACTCCCATTGGGGGCAGCCACCAATCTCATACACCTGAAAACAGGATTGAATCACAAAATAGTGCAATTCCATGCATTGCAACAAGTAGCCCCATAAAAATAATGAAATCCATTAAAGCCCTGATCAAACCATTTAAAAAGGGAGGTGAATGCTGCATTGAGGATCACTTAGAAGCGGTGCATGACATTTTTAAAGCGCTCCAGATACCTAAGGAACAGTACAGACAATATTTTCATTTAACTTTAGATGCCCCGACGGCCAGCATCATAAGGGGATTAAATGAACAGCAGAATATGACATGGCTGGAGTTTGAAAAAGAAATTAGGCGTCATTTTTCTCCTTTTCAGTCATTGCAGGAGGCAAAGAAAGTTGCGTACACTATTACTGCTGGACCTAATACATCACCTCGCCAATTTTTACAAGACTTAAAAAGAGCATTCTCTCGCTTTGATGTATCTTTTGACTCAAATTCCAATGAGTTTAAAACCGCATACTTCTATGGGCTACAGAAAGACATCATATCCCAATTGGTCCGTGAATTTGACCGTGACAAGTCCCTTGAATGGATTGTACATCAAAGCACCAAGCTATATGAGGTACTCTATTGTCAGGGTAGAGAAAGTGATAAAATGAAAGATACTAGGCCTAAATCTAAAGAACCCTCAGCCACAGTAATGGAAATCAGGTCAGCCAAAATGTCCCTTGAGTCTGCTCAAAGCCAAGGTAAAAATAATGTGACACCTGAACAAAGGGGTAATCAACAAAGATCGCCATTTACTGTACCAATGTTCCAATCACATGATCCTAGTAATAGAGAGAGCTACATCAGCCCTAGATATTTAGGAGATAGACCCCGGGTAAGATACCGGTCTGATATGGCAGGTATGAACAATAACCAGAGACAAAATCAAGATCAAAGAAATGATGGTCCCTACCAGTCATTGGGGACACAGAGCAGATTTGATCCCAGCACCATGATATATGGTAATCAGGATAGGCCCCGATATGTGGATCGATTTACTGATAATGGAAATCAATATAGGGGCCAGTACCCACAATCTGAGAGACAGGACATGAAGCAAAACGTGAACTACAGTCCACGCCAGTACAATGATTCCCCACCAGGGGACTATAATCAAAGGATGGGTGCAACCCGCTCCCCTCCACAAATGAATCAAGAGTTCAGAAACCATCCCAACCGGTATCAATCACCTGAGAGGTATCAGAATAGATCCAATCAGGGGGAAAACAACCAATATCGACCTAGGCCACAGAAAGAGGATCCTAGAGAGGTGGAAAGGTTCCAATGCCTTGAGGCCCAAGTGAAAATGTTAGCTGAGCAAATAGGAAAGCTCTATACAGCGCAAAAACAACCTTCCAAAGAGGGGGCTGATGGCCATAGCAATGACCGGGGGGCTTCCGAAAAGTGACTAAGTACTCATGATAACTGCAGTACCAAAATGACAGATTGCTCTGATATAATTTTGCATAACGACTCTGAGATGTCTAATGGATTAAAAATGAAAGTACCAGTAAATGAAATTGTGACAGAAAGTGCAAATACTTCTAAAAAAGAGGTACGGTTTAACTTAGAGCTAAATAAAACAGTAAAGATTTGCACAAATGAAAAAGAAACATTAGGAATTCCAAAAGAACAAAGGGACAGATTTAAGAAAAATGACTCATGCATGGGGAATACCAGTGAACAGGGAGTAAGTGGGGATGCCATAGCTCCTTCCCTGGGCAAGCAAAACAATTACCAAACACAGACAGAAAAAGGAAATACTCACAAGGAGGGTACAAGTCAATCACCTGAAAAATTCTTTGAGCCACATATTTTTGAAGAGGCTGAAAGGGCTGGTATTACACTAAATGATCACAAATGCACAGAATTAAAAAATGACAAATTGCTGAATGATGTTGTGACACATGTTCAGTTGGAAGGTTGTAATGTGGTCTCTGATGTTACCCAGATGGATGGGCGAACGGTGGCCACACTCCAAAAAACCTCTGAACATGGAGAAATGAATAAAATATCTCGCACAGAAATGGGTAAAAAGGAGGGAAAAATGTCTTTTCATTTACCAATGTGCTTAGCCAAAAGTGAAAAAGGCCTGAGAAAGGTGAGCCCTGAAATCAGTAAGAATTCACATTTCTTATGTGTATTAGAGGAAGTTGAGGACAGATATTATGCACCCATCACTGTAGAAGAAAAATGCCACACCTTTGCTATGATTGACACTGGCGCACAGGCCACAATTATGTCCAAGGAGCTGGTAAAGAGTATCAATGAAGGGAGGCCTCCACAGAGTCAGATCACAGTGAAGGCAAATCAAGGCCCAGTGCATAACTTTAATGTGGAGGAGGTGCCCATCATAGGTGTAACTGAGGTTGACATAAAAATAGGAAAGCACAGAATGAAACAAGAGGTATTGATCACATCTATTTGTGAAATTCCATTTCTGATGGGGACAGATTGCCTGAAAAGATTGTCTCCTCTCATAGATGGGGTGAATGGAGTGCTGTGGTCCTTAACCAAAAAACCATTGAGGCCTAAGAAACTAAAATCACAAAACAGCAATATAAAAGAATGTCACACCGTTGCCAAAACAAATGATGCTGTGGAGGTATATCTCCAGAATAGCTGCATACCTAGTGTCACTGTTATATTAAGGTGTCAAGACAAAGATCAGAGCGACAATGAAAAACTAC
This sequence comes from Ambystoma mexicanum, assembly GCF_040938575.1. Classification (NCBI taxonomy): domain Eukaryota; kingdom Metazoa; phylum Chordata; class Amphibia; order Caudata; family Ambystomatidae; genus Ambystoma; species Ambystoma mexicanum. Next base: position 399,182,041 of record NC_090923.1, read on the forward strand.
CTGTACAAATATACTTGGACCCAAAGAAAGATTGGCAGACTGCCATAGACGAACACACATTACGTTTCTATTTAAAAGAGAATACATGCAAACAGAATATTGTTCCTAAAACAGATTCAGAAAAACACATTACCACTCTGGCAGAGATACACATGGAAGATGAGCAACCATGGGTTCACGCTGGTATAAATGATTATCTTAAAACAATAAAAGCCACTTTAGCGCTTGAACATGAAAGGAGTTTCATTAATGAGAAATTGTTGCAAAAAATTATGGAGAGGGAAGAAATCCCGAAATTTAGGATTAAAAACCAATATGTTTCTGGGTTGGACAGTCCAGACTTTGAAAACCGAATTACAGGCAGATGCATGCTTAAAATTAGCATTGGGCAGAAAGCAATTTACCATAATGTATGGATAGTGAGTGGAGCACAAAATGAATTTTACATGGGCAATGACATCATGCACAGAATGTGTATGGTGTTAGATTTCCTTAATCAAAAAATATGGTCACGCCTAGGTGGGCCGGCGCCTGAATTTGAAGACAAAAGAAGGGCTTATCATTGTGCACAACTAGTTCCTTATGCAGTCGAATTACAGATGAGGAAAAATACTATTGTTCCTGCATTTACAAAACAGTTTGCAATAACACTGAAATGCAAAAATGGACAGCAGATGAAAGGCTCTGATGCATTTGTATGCCTGAATGAATCCATAAAACAGCAAGGCCTGGATTATGAATACATTCCATTGGTAGACATTGGTGAGGGATCTGTAAAAATCATGGTGAATAATAAAGGTTGTCAGGATATTCATTTAGAGGAAAACTCCCCATTAGGAATGGCCATACAAAAATCACATTATACGGCAGATTTAAATAACATGGTGATTGGGAATATTCCCGAAAAATATGTAGATGCCAAGGGCGAGTTGCCAGAACACCTGGACTCTCAGCCCAAAGGAATATTTAAAATTCATTCTGTGTATCCTTATGATTCAAATGAGACAGTGTGCTGCCATCAAGAGGATTGCATAATATTTAATTTAAATGAAAATGAAACAGGAAATCAGCCCATTGAAGTGGAAGCTGATATGCCAAAATATTTGAAAGTGGCAGCCCTACAAAAAGACACAGCCACACAGTTAGAGGAAAGCGCTGAGATTCCTTTACCAGAAGAGTTTCCAGAATTTTCCAGAATGGTAGAAGAGCAGATCTCCTTAGCGGATGCATGTAACAGCGATGAGGATCGACGCAATCTGAGGGAAATATTTATGGAGTTTAAGGATGTATTTGCAAAAGATGCTTATGATTGTGGTTTAACTGATTTACATGTGGCCACACTACCAGAAGGTTGTAGCAGAAATCCAGTGTTTGTACGCCAGTATAGACTACCGCTGGCATGTTTAGAATCATTGGCAGAGATTATTAAAAATTTGGAATCACGGGGAATAATTAGGCCCATTCATAGCACATCCAATACGCCTATTTTAGGTGTGTTAAAGCCAAATGGTCAATGGCGGCTGTGTGCAGACTTAAGAGAGTTAAATAAAAGAGTACCAGTATCTAGATGGCCACTACCATTCATTGATCAGGGCCTAGCTCAGATACATGGTTCAAATGTATTTACCACGTTAGATCTCACATCTGGATATTGGTGTGTGCCATTGGCAGAGGAGATACAACACCTATTTTCCTTTACATTTGACAGGACTCAATATGCCTGGCTTAGAGCTCCGTTCGGGTACATCAATAGTGGGAGTGAATTTGGCATATTTTTGAGAAAGGCCATGCCGGATGCAGCGGAAAGAGGGACAATAGTTTATGTGGATGATGTCTTGATAAAAAATGAAAACCTTAAAAGCCATTTTGATGAAATAAGACATGTGCTTGGCCAATTGCAGAAAGCAGGCGCCAAAGTATCTTTGCAAAAAGCACAATGGTGCAAGAAAAAAGTGAACTTTCTAGGGCATGAAGTGACTGAACATGGGCTAAATCCACAAAGGAAGAAAATAGAGGCCATACAAAGATTAAAAGATCCTAAAAATGTGAAAGGAGTAAAAAGTTTATTAGGGATGACAGGCTATAACAGAAAGTTCATTGAGAATTATGCAGAAATCACTCAACCATTGACTAAACTGCTTAAACTAAATACTCCCTGGAGATGGGAAAGAGAGCAGTCTGATGCAGTGGCTAGATTGAAGGAATGTCTTGTAAAGGCACCATGTTTAGCATACCCCATAAAGAACAGGGATTTCTTTATAGAAATAGGCTTTTCTGAACATTGTATGTCAGCAGTGTTATCACAAAAACACGATTTGAATCACAAAACCATTGCATATGCAAGTAAGGCATTTTCCCAAGTTGAAATGAAATTTAATGAATGTGAGAAGGCCCTATTAACCACTGTGTGGGCGCTACAACATTTTCGCCCCATTGTTCAGGGAGAAAAGGTGATTATTGAAACAAATCATCAACCTTTGCAATTTTTAGAGAGTAAAAGAATTAGATCAGGCAATCTAGCGCAATCCAGAATCACTTCATGGACGCTGGCATTACAAGGTTTTCCCGTAGAAGTAAGATATGGACAAAATAAAAAGAGCCCAATTGCTCAAGGATTAGCTGACTTACATGACTGTGCAGCTGAACAAATAACAAATGAAATGGATGTGGAAGCTAGTTTACAGGAATTTGAACAATCACCACACAAAGCTTTTGATGAAAAAACATGCAAGGATTTGCCAACTGTATATGTGGATGGTTGTGCTTTTCACATTGAAAATGACAGTAATAAACAATTAGTGGCAGGAATAGGAAATGTCTGGTTGAAATGTGAAGGCGTTCCTAGTATAGGGATGAGGATTGGAGATAGGAGCAGTCAGGTGGCGGAATTGGCAGCCATCTATAAAGCAATTGCTACTGCAGTTGATAAAAAGTTCAGTGAAATTGTCCTGGTGACTGATTCTGACTATGCACGGAATAGCTTTGTGGAGTATTTGCCTGGTTGGAAAGCAAGAGGCATGGTTACATACAACAAAAAGCCACTTAAACATGGAAAAATGATACAAGCCATAGACGAATTGGTGTCAGAAAATAAGTTAACAATATACTGGAGAAAAATTCGTGGGCATTTAAAAACACCAGGAGAGGATAAGGAGGGAAATGATAAGGCAGACCATCTGGCTAAGATTGGGGCTGTGATGGGAGAATTGCTACCTATTGATTATTTAATGGGTGAAATACAAATTGATGCAGTCACACGGTCTAAAGCACCAAAGGAGGTAGATCAACCGGTGGTGCAGTGGAGTCATGACACGCCAGACCAAGATTTGATTGAGGCACAAAAGAATGATCAAATTTTGGGAATCTATTATAATCATTTGATAGATCCTGAACAAAATCCTTTAACAGAAAATGATTGTATGGGAAAAGAAGAGTTGAGGGTGTTATTAAAGAACAAAACACGAATTAGATTACAGGATGGGCTCATGATTAGAGAGTCCATAACAGGGCAAATACAGTGGGTAGTACCCCTTTCATTCAGAGGACTAATGCTACACCATGCACACGATGCCATAACTGCAGGCCATAGAGGTTCACAAAAGACATTAGAAATACTAAAAGATTATGCTTACTGGCCACATATGTCCCAAGATGTGGAATTATATACTAGAGGATGTCTAGTATGCGCCCAATTTAAACCTGCTTCACCAATGCATAGAGCACCATTGATGAAAAGAGGCCTAACTCTCCCATGGTCAGATTTGCAAATAGACTATGTAGGTCCTTTAAAAAGGTCAAGCAGGGGACACCGCTATATTTTGAGTGTGGTATGTTTGATGTCAAAGTGGATTGAGTGCATTCCCGCACCAGATTGTAGTGCGCAAACAGCAGCCACATTGCTGGTGAACCATGTGTTCTCAAGGTTTGGGTTGCCACAAAGAATTGAGTCAGACCGAGGAAGTCATTTCACAAGTACTCTAATGAGTAAGGTATGGCAAATACTAGGTGTGAAAAGGAAACTACATATCGCATATCGGGCGGCGTCTTCAGGTACAGTTGAAAGAAGCAATAGGTCTGTTGTGGACATTTTAAAGAAATTTGTGGCAGAAGCAGGTTCCAGCTGGGATTTGCGTTTACCATTGGTTTTGATGGCAATCAGGTCGACTCCTGCCAAAGCAACAGGTGTTAGCCCCCATGAGGTCTTAACAGGTAGGAAAATGGTGTTACCACAACACCTACTATACAGAACACATGAGCAAACTCTAGTGAGTGCATCCACAGTTCATGAATATATTGATGAACTGAGGAGGCATTTGCAACATGCATTTGTTTTTGTGCAGAGAAATCTGGAAAGAGCTGCTGACAGTGCTAAGTCATATTATGACAAAAAGACATCAGTAAAGGAATACAATGTAGGGGATCAGGTGTACAAATTTCATTTTGGAAAAAGTAAACAGAAAAATTCTAAATTTCTGGCAGCCTGGCAGGGGCCATTTCGAATTATAGATAAAGTCTCTCCTGTAGTGTATAAAATTTTGAAAAATGAAGGTGAAACAGCAATAGAGCAGTTTGTCCATGTAAATCAAATCAAACCATGCCATCCCAGACATGAGATCAGGCAGCTTGAGCATGTGGAAACGGATAGAGTCCCTTGAGAAAATAAATGGGTGTGATCAGGAGGCAGTGACAAAGAAGTTAAAAAAAAAAAAGTTGATTGTAATGATGGCACATAAACACTGTAATATATGTGAAAATATATAATATAAATAAATAAATAAATAAATAAATAAATACACATATAACGGAAGCTCGTGGTTGGTGTGCAGAGAGAAAGTGTATTAAATATTGAATGCTGTTTTATATGTGTTTGTTTTCTTTTAACTTGTGTTTAATTTCAGAAAAAAGAAAAAAAAAAAACGAAGTATTTTTACCAAGCATGTTTTATTTTTGGCAAAAGGATGAAGTTAGTATTGTGCTACGTTCTTAATCTGTTTATTTTCTATTTTGATTTAGACAATTAACATTATTTGGTCGGAGGTTCCGGGATCAGAGGCCACGGGAGACGATGGAGTCCTGGAGTCCCCTGGATGAAGACCAAAAGATGCCTGCCTCCAGGTGGAGGTGAAGACAAAATAACCGGAATGCCAAAAGAGATGAATACTGTGGATTCAAGATTGCCAAGATGAAAGAGTACTCGAATGAACCGAATAACATCGCTGGTCGGGACATACCAAAAGAGACAAAGCAAAAGTTCCGGCATATGAAGTTCCACGTATTTATTATTTTAATTATTTATTTTAACTTGTTATATTACTTATTTGTTTTAGTTAGTTGTTTTATTTCATTGTTTTTAATTGACTTGGAAAATTTAAACTTAAAGTAATGCCACTTCCACTGAGAAGGCAAATGTGGAACATTTTATGAACTGATGGACTCAGATGAAATGTTAATTGAAAATTTTCATTGATGCACATGAATATTCATTTTGTTGGATTGCTATATTGTAAAAAAAAAAAATAGAACAAGTTGTTTTTAGAGATTGGCTTGGATTATAGCCAAGTTCTAAAAACAAAAGGAGGGTATATGTAAGGATATTTGGCATGTTACAGCACAAGTAGCATTACAGCACTACTGCACAAGTAGCATTACAGCACTACTGCACAAGTAGCATTTTTTTTTTTGCAGCACCACCACAAGGGTGCGGTGCATTGCTATATGGGTTAGCAGATTAACAAGGAAAGACAGGCTATTCAGTCAAAAAAACGATTTTAACATATAAGATGCAAAGCTATTTTTACAGTTAAAAGCACACGTGTTCATTTAAAAATGCACACTATTTTTCACCTGAAATGCCTATATTGCTAGAGACACATTTGAAAATTAACAGCTAACATATTAACCATTAACCTGACTAATAAAACCTTATTTTAATATAACTCACTAATAAAATGTGTTCTCTACTGCAGAATTAGGCATACTTTGAAAACCAGTTAAATGAGTGTGCAGATTTTTCCTCTCTTCTCTGCCTGATTATCCGTGTTGTTGTGCACAGTAACTGCAGGAGGAAGGAAGTCAGATTTGCAACAATTGCAAATGTATAAGCGAAGCTATTGTTTAAAAGTAGGAGGATGAGAGATGATGGATTTCATTGGAACACGTCATAAAGAGGGCTGAGAGGAAAGTTTTAGTGGGCAGTAGCAGGGAAAAAGACAGGCAGACATTTTTCTGCACTACTGGGGAGAAGACCTGGCTGTGGGGGTGTCCTGCTGCAGTCGAGACTGGGGAAAGCTGAAAGAATTACCTTTCCACTGGCAGAGGCAGTCCTATCTGAAAAAGCTGAGAATTCCAGGCAATGACCCCGGCTTGAGAAGGCAAGCGTTCCTTTTTGTTGGAGTTAAGCCAAGAGAGCCACATTCACAGAGAGAAGACTCTGAACAGATAAGGTAATTACCTAACTGGGGGAGCTGTGTGTGTGCACGAAAGTATGCAGTCAGTGTAGAAAAATGAAAGTCCCGTGCGTGTCTTAATCAAGTGCTAATGTTGCAATTTAAGTTCTGTTCTCCGCCACTATAATTGCAGTGTGTCATTGAAAATGCTTTGATTGTTCCCTTTTATTGCTGTAAAGAATGAGATCATGTCTAAATGCAAATTTTATAATACAGAAAATATTTGAAAACAGACGGGTGGTTTATTTTCTATTTACCATTACAATGCCAATGATGTGGAGAGATTTTTAAACAGTGCAATGGTCATTTTAAGACAGATGTGTGTATGTCAGAATCAGTATGAATAATTGTGAGTGACTATAGTATAACTTGTTGGAGGTACATGAGCCAACGGGAAGAGAGACTCTATGAACATAGCTCCCTACCGTATATAAGGTAGTGGAAATTACCACAAGACTACCACATATAGCTCTCTGTCGTAAATAAGTCAGTGAGTTTGCCCATGGTGGCGCACCAACACTATCACTGGAAATTGTGGTTTCCCTAGAATGCAGGTCTGAGGTCTCTCTAGTGATCACACGAAAAATCTAAGCGAAGATAAGGGATTCTGGACATTGGGGCCACAAATAAAATAAGGGAATTATGCTCACCAAAATACCACCAACCACGTATACCAAATATGCAGGTCTGGGTGCTGAAATAATGCATGTCCATTGTATTATTGTTGCACATGGCCAAATCTGAATACAAAGAGTGATTATTGCTAAGTTATTTCTCGGCGGTAATAAAATACCGTCAGGCCCAAATCTCCACAAAATACCCTACACAGCACATGGAGGTGATCCCATAGGAGTACAAGACAGATTTTCCACGACTGAGTATGACCACCACACCCAGGGCTCACTTAGGGCACTGGAGGTAGGCACTTCCTCTACCTCATCTTACTCTTCCACTTTATCCTCTTCTACATTTCCACATGTGTTCCCCTGTACAGTCCCTTCAGGCTTTTGTGGATGGATGTGTTGGTGATAGCCCCTGGCAAGGAGGGTTGGCAGGATAGATTCCATTGGAGCTGCATGTAAAGATTCTGTAAAGCAGGTGTTCTCCTAGTGCTCTTTCCTGGTCTGCCAGATTGAGAATGAGGAGAAGTAATGGGTGGGTCCCTTTAGAGGGCGACACAACTGCCCGTGGACTACAGAGAAGAACATAGGCCTTGCAAATGTGTAAAAGTTGACAATTGAACTAAGAATGGGTCTAGGTGCTCTCAAAGGGTAAACTTCAACTTGAAACACCCTAGACTAGCCAAAAATGCAGTTTTAAACTGTCAGCGGTGACAGACACTCTTTGCAGCACATTGTCACAGTGCACCGGTGCGGTCATATGATGAAGTCCAGAGTTGTCCGTGGCCCTGCCAGCTGTACTCGGACACCACTGGGTGGGAGACCACTCGGCATGTGTGCATGGATGTCCGCAAACTGGCACACTGTCAGCAGACTAATAAAACATCCATCATGGGAGAATCTGTGCTCTGCAGACTATCAATTGGGGTTTTAAAAAAAATAAATTATGTCGAAACAATATACAATATATTTGTAGTATAAAAAATACATTTATTTATGAAAGGGATGGGGTATCGGAATGGGAAACATAAATAGTAGAATTTGGAATGTGTATGTAATGATCATCAGGGGAAGGAGGGAGTGAGGTTTCATCAAAGCGTCTTTCAATTAGACTTTGGGAATTTGATGGGGGTGATTTCTGGGGTAACGGGGACAGATACAAGAAGGACAGTGATGATCAACATTTCTAATAACATGATTTTTAACATAAGTTGCACATTTCTTAAAGAAATTAATTACTAACTTTATCTAGTTTTGCAGACAAGTTCATGATTTCATTATGCACAGTTGGGGATAGAGATTGTCTTTGTGATTCTTGGGATTCACCATAATTAAATTGGGGTGTTTTTTTTTCATGCAAAGTATGTTCTATAAGAAAAGAAGATATTATGTCAATGGGCTTTGTATACATTACATTTTTTGTTTATATGTAAAGATATATTATTTACCATTAGATATGTTACCATCACTCATTTCTTCTTTTGGGAAGTGTGTTTTCCATTTCTGTCAAAATAAACAATAGTGCTTTTTGACCATAATACATGTTTACAAAATTAATGATTATAATAGAGAAATAAATACACTATTTAGTAATAAGTTTGGTGTAGGTTAGTCTTTATGAAGAGTTGTACTGAGGTGTATATTTTTTGTGCTGGGGCATTCTATTATATTGTGTGCTAAATCAAAAAAAAATAATGTGTATATTTTCAAATGATGATGTACAAAAAGGGTGTAGTAAATATATGTAATGTTGTTCTATGTATATGGGTTTGTTGGTTAAAGGGTACAGTATTTTCTGTTGTCCCTGTGAATTCTACCTGCTGTCCGCAGACTTACATACTGTCCATGGACTCTTCAGCTGCTACTTTGGGATGAGTATAATATAAGTAACTTGTAGAAAATTAAGGGTGCATTGGTCAAAACCTATGAAATTCAGTGAACAACTTTATTAAAGGAACATTATGGTTAAGTTGCACTAATAAAAACCTCTGAAATTCAGTGAAAAAACATTATTGAACGACCTTATGGTTACAAGTCAAACTGAAAAAAACAGATATTTGCAAGTTATGGTAAGCTAAACAACCATAACGCATACTGCCACTGTGCACTGCTAAGACTAACACCCAGGACATCAAAGATGACATCACAAATGTCATTGATGACATCACTGATGTCATCACATATGAAATTATTTTTGATGAGAAGTCCCTACAAGTGGTTGTGCTTAGAATGTTGTTAGCAAGATGTCAGGTTTGATCATAAGACCTATCACGATGTACTTAATGTATTAAAGAATGTTCTCATCTAAACAAAATATCATACTAGAGTGTTGTTTTTAATACAGTAACGTAATCATACATACACATAGGCAATGGCTGCAGAATGATATCATATGACATGATGATATAATATGAGTCATTTACAATGCTCCTTTACACAAGTGTTTCTAGGCGTGACAAGACAATGGAGGGAGGACAAAACAAACAATCTTACAAGGCCTTGTGTAATTCAGATCATGAACGTGCAATACCATACTTGCAGCCAGGGCAGCACGGCTCTGAGTAAGTGCAAGAAAGCTGGGGACTGTAAGGTTACAGTTACAGCCCCTAAGTTTGTAGTAGGCCCGGTGAAAGTGCAGAGGAGACTCATCATGGAGGATCCTGGAACCCAGTGAGACTCTGAGGGTAGCCAGGCAACAAGTCAGCACAGCAGACAGGTAGGTCAGCAGCGGAAAGAGAGAGAAAGCACAGGCAAAAAGGAAGATCTTCAGCTGCTGTGTCCAAGGGGGTCTTGGGGAGCAGGCGTGCGTCTGTGCAGGCGTGATCGTAGTGGATGTCATTGCATGTCCCAATCAACGTTTCAGCTCAGGAGAGGTGAAGAGAGTGAGCCGCTGTTTCACTGTGTGCAGAGTTGGCTCATGCGGCCATGTGCAGCTGCTGGCAACAACTGAAGAGGTGGTGTCGGCCAGCATGGCTTAGTAGCGAGAAGCTCCCCTCACCTTTTTGTTGGAGTTATTGTGATGATATCTCAGAACGTAGGGTGTCCCATTTAACGGATGTTATCAGAATGTGTCTATATTCCTAGGTCCTTTCCTCGTTGTCCTCCAGTACAATGGATGTGCCGTTGCAGTACCATGGATCAGAGGAAGGAGAACTCTGGTGCGTTGCGTGATCGGGTATCGAAAAGGGAAGGAAACATCCAATGTGATAGTCCATTGAAACATACTAAGTGTGATGTGATAATGAAGGAGGAAGTAGTCATCAATCATACTGAAGAAGACAGAGTGCAAGCCGAAGGTATTGTGAGGGGACATGTGGTGAGTATTTAAGACTCTCTACGAGGAAGTAAAGGAGAAGGGAGCAGCCCGAAGCTCTCATTTTTCTGTGTTCTCTCGTGCTATATTGGAATTCATGGTAAAAAACAATTCAGGGAAATTTCAGTTGAGCAGAGTATTTTTTTACTTGGATAGCTGTTTTAACCCACTTTTAACCCAGTGTTTTTTTCGGTGCTTTCCTGGTGGCAAATGTCTTCACATTTTGTTTTTTTCCCTACATTTTGGAATTTGCCGGGCATTGTGGTTAATACATTCTAGGGCGATTTGCACTAGTCAGACCTCTGCGGATTCCCACGGGTATCATCTTTTAAAAAATGCATGGGGTTCCCTGTGTTCCCTAGTGGCTGTGACAACCCAGGCCCAAATGTGTAGGTTGTCCACAAGACCAAAATCCTAAAATTGTTCTTTTCCTAAACCCTTTGGGATACCAGTGGTTCCCTTTCACCCTTGAGGTAAAAAAAAAGAAACTTCTGTTTGCACCGTGTTATCAGTGCACAGTATCACAGTGATTTAAGGCAGGTATTAAACGCTTTTTCATGATTTTTTGTTTCTTTTTTTTCGCGTTTCAAATATCTTCTTATTTCCCCTGGAGGTGCAGCAACTGAGTACAAAGCACCTACCACATCAAGGTGGGGAAGCAGCAGCCCTGCATGACCACAGAGCATTCAAAGAAGATGACAGGGTGGGGGGATGCAGGAACTCACACTCTGGAGAGTTGAAGGAGGAAGATTGGAATTAAGGAAGTGGGACTTGGTGAGGGGGGCCGGCTAAAGCCTGCCGGCACCCAATTGGCTGCAAAAAGGCACTCGGCAGCCAATGAGAGGAGGAAGAAGGCAGCTCAGCCACGCTGCCTAAAAACACAGTGAAAAGACGACGTGCATCTTACAAGTGATGCAAGGCAGGCACCAATAAGGAAACCACATGGTTTCTAAAAACAAGCAGCTAGTGGTAGCGAAAGAAACGTCTGTGTGAAGCGTGTTATCAATGTGCAGTATCACAGTGATTTAAGGCAGAATTTTAAAGCTTTTTCATGATTTTTCTTTTCTTCCATTGCAAATATCTTTTTAATTCTCCTGGAGGTACAGCAACTGAGGGCAAAGTACCTACCTCGTTGAGGGGGGAAGCAGAGGTCCGGCACGATCACTGAGCATGCAAAGCAGATGGCAGAGTGGGGGATGCAGGACCTTGCACTCCAGAGATTTGAAGAAGGATGATGAATTCCCACGGGTGTCGTATATTCAGAAATTCATGGGGTTCCCTGTTTTCCTTGGTGGCTGCAACACCTCAGGCCCAAATGGGTAGTTTGACCACAAGACCAAAATCCTAAAAATGCTCTATTCCCAAACCCTTTGGGATACCAGTGATGTTGCCTTTTCCCTTTGCGCCCTGGTAGGTGCACCCACACATGTGAGGTACTATTTTCATTGAGGGACCTCTGAGAACATGGGAAAGTAGGACATGTGTTGTTGCTGGCATGTCTCACTGCTTTCCTGGTGGTAAATGTTTGAAAATTGTGTTTGTTTCCTAAATTTGGGACTTTGCTGGGCATTGTGGTAAAGAATGGTATGGCGATAGGTGCATGTCATACCTCTGTGGATTCCCACGGGTGTCTTCTTTTCAGAAATGCATGGGGTTCCCTGTTTTCCTTGGTGGCTATTACACTCCAGGCCGAAATCAGTAGGTTGTCCACAAGACCCAAATCCTAAAAATGTCCTCTTCCCAAACCCTTTGGGATACCAGTGGTTTAGTCTTTTCGTCTTTTCCAATTTACGCCCAGGTAGGTGAACTCACACATGCGAGGTACCGTGTTTGTCGGGACACCTGTAGGAATATGGGAAGGTAGGACATGTGTTGTTGCCAGCATGTTTCGGGCTTTCCTGGCTTAAAATTGTGTTTTTCCCCCCTAAATGTGTTACTCTGTTAACTTTGTTTTTAGCATTGCGGGTAATACATTGCAGGCTCATTTGCACAATTCAGACCTAAGTGGATTCCACACGGGTGTCTTCTTTTCAGAAATGCATGGGTTTCCCTGTTTTCCTCGGTGGCTATGACACTCCAGGCCCAAATCAATAGGTTGGCAACAAGACCCACATCCTAAAAATGTCCTCTTTCCAAACCCTTTGGGATAGCAGTGGTTTAGTCTTTTTCGTCTTTTCCAATTTACGCCCAGGTAGGTGAACCCACACATGCGAAGTACCGTGTTTGTCGGGACACCTGTCGGAATATGGGAAGGTAGGACATGTGTTGTTGCCGGCGTCTTGTGGTGGTTTCCTGGCTGAACATTGTGTTTATCCCCCTAAATGTGTTACTTTGTTAAAAAAATTTAGCATTGTGGGTAATACATTGCGGGCTGATTTGCACAATTCAGACCTATGTGGATTTCACATGAGTGTCTTCTTTTCAGAAATGCATGGGTTTCCCTGTTTTCCTTGGTGGCTGCGACAACCAGATCTGTAGGTTGTCCACAAGACAAAAATCCTACAAATTGCCTCTTCCCAAACCCTTTGGGCTACCAGTGGTTTAGCCTTTTCCCTTTGTGCCCAAGTAGGTGCACCCACACATGTCAGGTACATTTTTTGTTGGAACACCTATGGGACCGACATATGGAACATTGCTGGGCATTGTGGGTAATAAATTCCCCAGCCGATTCGCGCAAGTCAGACCTCTCTAGATTCTCACTGTGTGTCTTCTTTTCAGAAATGCATGGGATTCCCTGTTGCCCTTGGTGGCTGAGACACCCCAAACCCAAATCTGTGGGTTGCCCACAAAGCCAAATCCAGTCTTCCCTCGGGCATTTGATGTACCAGTTGCTTAGCCTTCTCCATTTGCACCTAGATAAATGCACCTACACATGTGAGGTATCATTTTCATTGAGACACCTGTGGGAATGTGGGAAGGTAGGATATGTGTTTTTTTCTCTTGTTTATGATAACGTTTTCCTACATTTGCTACTGCACTTTGTTACACAACCCTTTTATTTCCCAAGTGTAATCTACAGTTCGTCGCTGCTCTAGGCACTGTACACTTTTGTTACCTGCACAAGTCACCTATCAATCAAAAGGTCTGCCTGTGCTCTTTCAAACAATGTATGTTTGCATTCCTCACCACATTTGTTTTCCTTATTTTGAAACACTAAGTAAGTCTGTTTAGGCCGTCAGCATACACATCCTGTGTACTACGACTCCGTTTTTGGCTTGTTGTATTGTTGTTTTGTGAAACATTACAAGCAATGTGTGACTTCCTAACTAGAAGTGCCAGGGAAATATAGCAGTGCATTTAACCTCTCATTATTCACAGTAGCCATTAGCTAACAGGTCCAAACATGTCCAGCACATTCCTTTTTTCTTTAATTTCTTTCACCCTTGTTATCCACCCTCACTTTGCTTGGGCCGATACCCTGGGCTGGTGGGCAGTTATCCCTTGTTCCAGTCCCTGTAATGGGGGATGACCACCACATTATTCCCATTAGTATAACACAAAATGCTAATGGAAATGTTGGAAAATGTCATTGAATCTATCTACTGAGAAATGTAAAGATGATGGTGTCTATTAGATTTTTGTTTTGTTCTATTTTTTTACTGTGAAAGGTGGTTCCTAAAGGAACCTTTTTTTATTTTTTTTTTAGTAAAGGTTAGACGTAATGTGTGGAGGGAAATGAGGGAAGACACAATAAGCACTAATATGGGGGTCAGGTGTACAGGGGCAGATGTTGTGTGTTACATCTAAGGTAGAGGGCAGTGTTTCTAATGCTCCTTGATTACAGCTTCAAAAGTATTTTGAAACTGATCCCCCCTGCAGAGTGGTGTGTTGCAGTATATACAGAGGACTGGTGTCTTCAACAGATCTTGATCAACAGCTTATTTTACTGCTTGCAAGGTAGCTGGTGTATTTTTGAGTCCCACAGAGGTAGGCTGTGTGGTTACAGTACTGGTTCAGGAAGATGAGGTGGAGGAAGACAGCCTACTACTTGTTAAAAAAGGAACAGCATTTCTGAGAACATTGCAGTGGGTAGATTGGGTGTGGCGGTGCATGGAGGTGGTCCCATAGGAGTACTGTCCAGCTAGTCAGCGTCTGAGTGCATTTGACTTTGCTAGCTTGAGCCATTGGTACATTCTCAACAGTGGTAAAACAACTGACACTCCAATGATTCTCTCTTGGTGCTAGAAGTACGCACTTCCTGTACCTCATCTTCTTAATCCTGTGCATTGTCTTTCAAAGTACTGCAATTTTGTGTTGTGTCGGTCTTCCAGCTGGTGGTGGTGGTGGCTCTTGGGGAGGAGGGATGGCAATAGTGGATGCCATTTTCTAAATAAATAGCAGTTTTGCTAATATTCTTCCAAGTATGTGCTCTGTACTAGATTATTAATGGATAACGAGTAAGAATGGGTCTAGGAGCTGTGCAAGGTTCCATTTTGAGCCCCCATTTTGAATTTCTGGGGGTTTTCAGTTTTACTTGTAAGCATAGTATGGATAGGTTGTTGTTAGTGAAAAGTAGCTGTAACGTTCCTGTAACAAAAGTTTGTGCACTGAAGGTGCTAGGTTGTTCTTAGTGCAACTGAAGCACAACGTCACTTCACCAACGTGTTTGCACTGAAGTTGATAGGTATTTAGTAGGCCACTGTAACCAGACCCTTCCATTATGATAGTTTTTTCAGTAAAGGGGATAGGTTTGTAGTAGTGCAACTTAACCATAACTTCCCTTTAACAATGTGCTTTGTTAGTGACTGTCAGAGGTTTTTATTAGGGCACTGTAACCGGAATGTTGCTTTAGCATAGTATTTTCTGTAAAGATGATAGCTGTTTGGTATTGCAATGGAACCATAATGTCCTGTTAACAATGGTTTGTCACTGATTACTTGGGCTGCCGTGAACGTGTGGAAAGGCCAAATTCTCTGGTGTATGTATCCATTTGCGCTACCCCTTCCTTTTCTTATAGTGTTGGTGTGTCTTGGTGTATCTTAGCAATTACAGATGTATATGGTAAGTGTTGGTGAGTGTTTGAGTGGTTTCTCTTTTGTGTTATCATTGCATGGTGAATCTGTGCTGCACAGTACTGGCCGAGATGACTGCAGGTGTGCAATATGGGAGACTGGACCTGGCGGGCGTATTTGCAATCACAACGCAAGTATCCGTAAGACTCCATCAGTGGCCACATGTCCGCATCTTGTAATGCACTTTTAAATAGTTGTGGGAGCGCACATGTATCTGTTGCACAGCTATACCCATGAGTTGGACATCCTCTGGGTGTTGGTAACACAGTCCCTGTCGCCAGCCCTACAAATTCATATGGTAGGCTACTGCATTTCAAGTACTCCTGCTGACTACATGGGTGCCTCTGCAAACCTACCAATGTATGGCTGCAGCATGCCTGGCTGTATGAGGCCCACTCGTAAACAATGAACAGTAACCTGCAGTGTAACGTGGGCGTGTTAAAAGTTGCATTAATTTGATTGATGTGCTGCTTGCCTTTCCATTCCAAGAACTGTGACGGAAACATGTAACTGCAGTTGGGACAGTTTGAAGTGAGTCTGCAAAATGGCAAAGCTGTTGCGTCTTGGCAAAGAACATACTAGTGCATGTGAAGGCAAGTAAGCAAACAGAAGAATGTTCAGAGTGGAAACAATGTCAGTGGTGGTGAGAAAAGTACTGTAGCTGCATGGGTCGCACCAAATAATTGTCTTCCGTCCCGATGTAATGAAGCTGTGTTTCACATTGTTGTAAACATTCTTGTATTCCAGAATGTATGCATCTCCGTGAATGTTACTGCTATGGCTAATGGCTTAGCATGAAGAGTTTGAACTGCATCTGACGACAATTGAAATGGAAGTACAAGGGACCAGTGGGCAGGCTACCGCCCTTGCAACAATGCAGCAGGATACTTTCATGTACAGCATTTTACACATCTGCCGTGGCCAACAACAGGCACACTCCTGTAGGGCAGCAAAGCTCTAAAACACCCCCAACAGACCATATGCAGCGCTACACATCCTTACCCGGCAAAGGGCACTGTATTGTGCATGTACTGCAACACGCTACTCTACAGAGGGATGGTACTTGGTAGTGAGTGGGAAGGGTTCATCCGGGAGCATGACCATGACTGGCGCCTATGTAGGATAGGGCCACCCAATAATTTCATCTCTCGGCACGTCCCCTATGGTATCCATGCAGGTGCTACCCCTTCCATACCAGGTTTTATCTTGCGTTCCTTCTGTGGCATGTGGTAGAAGATCAAAATAAATGGAAATTACCTGGGAAAGGAAAAAAGGGAAATAAAGAAAGCACCTTTCAGAGATGAACAATGGAATTACCAATGAACAGATGCAAGGTGGGGTGCGTGGCACTGTGCAAAACACTGTACTTGAATCGGTTGGAAAGGGGTTAATTGTTGAAAGAGGTTTCTATACGTGTTGCAGAGTGTTTTGAAGAGATTCAGTGCGCCACACTTGCTACAAAAATTCTCCCACTACTTTCAAGAAGAGCACCAAGGCAATTTGGATAGGGTGTGCAGAAATCGGGATGGCAGGCATAGTAAGATGAACGTTATTGCTGGGGGAAACTGTTTGTGCTGTGAATGGTCATATTGCTATGTGTGAAGTTAGCTGGTCAAGTCGCACAGCGAGTAGAGCGCTCACTTTGACATGCGTGCAGAGCCTGCTAACAAAGGTTTGAATCCCGGCAGGGCCAAACACAGCATTTCATCCTTCCGAGGTCAATAAATGACCACCACACAGCGTGGGTAATAATAAGCAGCGCTCAGGTACCTGAGGGTTTGTAGCACTATATAAAATGTGAAATTATTATTATTACATGTCGTAGAAAGGAACAAATACACTTCTTTGCAATGTACCATGCTTTCCCCATTTGCGGACCAAATGTAAAATAACGCAGCCACACCGTTGTCTGCATACTGCAATAGAAAGTTATGCAGGAGATGAGAAACAGACGCATGACCTGGGCAAGTGCCTCCTTAATCGCAAAGGGCACAAATACACTTCTTTGCAATGTACCACGCTTTGTCCATTTGCGGACCAAATGAAAAATAATGCTGCCACATCAGTGTCTGCATAATGCAATAGGAAGTTATGCAGGAGATCGGAAACAGACGCATTACCTGGGAAAGTGCCTCCTCAATCGCAAACATCACTGAAACCTGTGTAACATGCTGTGCAATTTTCCCTCCACAATGAACAACAATAATGTTGTCATGATTGCGTGTCACCAAAGTGTCACACAGACAAACCAAAATCAGGAACTTCATTGTAGGTACTCCATAGCACTACACATCTACATGATACATTTCAAAATGAGCAGCCACTGCACAGTGTTTTCCATTCACTTTCAATCAATGTATTTTGAACTCTCCCAAAACCTGCACGCTGTGGCCCGTGAAACACACAGCCATAACCGCATCCTCTGCATTTCTGTCGACAAATAGACTGTGTACCACAGTCTGTGCATACACACCACACCCAGAAACCTTATTTACCAATCCTGTAGCCTTTACAGGCCCATTTCTATGGCTGTCATCTGCAAAAGGGGCATATCTAACACACACCACCCTGCAATTATCGTGATATTCGCGTGGGGGAATAACTTTCAACCAGGGTAGGGGAAGTTGTTAGTTGTGGCGGCTCTTAAAAAAGCCTTTTTTTCTTTTTTTTTTTAAAGTGCTTCCAAAGTTTTCTTGTGTTTTTTATGTCAGCTCAAATTCTTACAGTAGGGTTTTCAGTACAGCCTGTAGATTGTGAAACAAAATATAATTGCCACTGGTCATATGTACCATTGCACATTAAGCCTCCTAGTGGCATGTCATTGTAAGGCAGGTCCAGTAGAAAGGTCAGTAAAATAATGCAAAATGTGTGCATCAACATACATCCACGTGAGCACCCATCACCACAAACTGGAGGTATGAATATTATTTCTGCAAAATGTGTACAACTCTGTTATAAGAACCTGTGTGCATGGTATGTGCCATTGAGCATCCATTACATTTGTAAAAATGTTACAATGTATTTCTCCCTTCCACTGCCTTGAAGTGACACGTCAATTGCATATGCTTGAAATGTTTTCATTTACCCATACCATCCACTGTTATATCGCAACAGGAACTCTCTTCTTTCCTTCCGACAATAGTACAAATTATTATCACCACTAAGCCATGTTTTACAGAAATAGTAAAAATGTGACTTCAAAACCAGCACTGAATGTATGTTAGCAATGTAAAGCAAGGTTCGAAAACCTCAATGTCTCCACAGCTGTGCTTCTCTGTAGGCTGCACTATTGCAACAGCCTCAGTCGAAATGTGCCTCCTTCCCCTCTACAACCTCTGCAACTCATCAGGACTGTGCAGCTTGTCCTTGGCCTCAAGCTCAGGGATGGTATTTCTCCAGGACGGAAATGTCTGCACTGGCTCCCAGTACCTGCGAGCAATAAGGTGAAAACCCTCTTCATAATGCACAAGGACTTGAGGGCCCTGGGTCTTCAATACCTGCAACTGTCACTTCGGAAATATCTGCATGGTCTTCCCTCATCCGACTCCAACTCCCTCAGGGTCACTCGCTTCTGCAAGCAACTACTTGGTGGTAGATGTCTTTCTTTGGCTGGGACCTTCCTTTGCAATGGGTTCCCTGCCTCCCTGAAACTCGAGGATAACCATCACTGGTTCCGGAAGCAACTAAAAATCTTTCTCTTTGCCTCTGCTTTTGCGCCTCCTCTCCCCTGCTGATCTACTGCCTGAAACTGCTTCTGCACTGGCTACCTAGCCATCCTCTGATTGCGGCCAGGTCCACCCCCCCATGCCAGTTGCACCCAAGTGCTGCTTTTCTGGCAAACCCCTCACTTGGGAACTGTTTGCTGTATCACTAACAGTTCCACCACCGCCAGATGTCTGCACTTATCCTTGCACTTGCCACCATTGGGCCGTATTTTCACTTCTTGTAATTTTTTCTTCTTCCTATGTACTGCACTTTTGCCTTCCCCTCCCCATGCACTTGGGTGATCTGAGTGTCAACTGGCCTAGTAGGTTTGTTGTCTCTGTCTCCCCTCTGTTCCCCCTCTCTTGCCTCGTTGCACCTTGCACAGCTAGTGTATAGGCACACTGTAAATGGCAATTCATACTATTTGACATCATATCATACCCACATTGCATTCATAACAAGAGGATTCTCCTGCCTCTTACCATGCTCACTTCTACCATAGGCTTCTGCACTTCTTTGTACAAAGGGACCTTCTGCCACACGTTTTGCTTACACACCACAACCACAAACCTTATTGAGCAATGCCTTAGTGTCCACAGTCCCATTTCCATAGCTCCCATCCTGCAAATAGCTGTATGTGCCATGTGTTATTCTGAAACTACTGCAGAATCCGCTGAGTTTTTGTTCTGGTGGGGGGGATTGGGTGTTTAGTACTGTGTCTGAAAAGATGTGGGTTTTGTTTTTCCTGTTTTTGGTATGTATGTGCTTGCACACACTTTTTTTTAAATATCTTTTGTTGCTTTTCTGTTTGCTTCTCTTCCTGGCATTTTTACTGACTGAAGGTGAACGCTTCTCTTACATTTCTACAGAATTCTCTGCAACGCTTCGTGCATAGTGGCAAACAAAACAGCATTGCCAATGGAGGGAAAAAAATGCAATTTCCTTGAAACCACTGCAAATCTCGCTCATTAATGCTGTCATAGTTGATGCAGAATATCTCAGCATTGCACACAAAGTCCCACATGCTTTTGTTTATCAAACACTTCCCGACCTCTGTCTGTGGACAAATTAGACTGGCATGGTCCCATGCTCTTCTTGGTGGTATGGCTGAGAAAATCAACTTGGTAGTGGGAAAAATCTGCATCAACTTCTTGAGGTGATGGAGCAAATGTGAGCACAACATGTATCCCAAATGTAGACCTCCATAATGCACAACGACTACATAAACAGTACCGACAGAGGCCACACATGTACAAAGGAGAACCACAGCACCGAAACCCCACTCATAGATTATGCCCCCAAAAGCCTCCTCTCCTTCCAACTGAAAGTTAGCTGCAAAGCCTCTTTCCACTGCATACCTGTGCAGATCTTACACAAGGTTGAGAGCCATGCAAATGAGACTGAGCAGAGCACGGGATTGGTTAATAAGGTTTACTGGGTGTGTTGTAAGGAGAGAGTTTGTCAGTAGGTCTTTTTCTTGAAAGAAGAGCAGATAGCTATGGCTGTGTGTTTCAGAAAGCAGATTGTTTAGATTTTGGGAGATTCGTGGATAAATTGATTGGAGGTGCATGCAGATGGTGTCTAGTCAAAGGATTGAATCCAAAGGGTCGACAGGTCAAAGGATCGACACCAAAGGGTTGACAGGTCAAAGGATCGATTTTTTTTTTAATTATATTTTTTTGGGGGGGTTTCGTTTAAGGAAAAAAAGTGATTTTTAGCAAAAAAAGGGGGGTTGGGGGGAACCCCCCCCCCCAAAAAAGTGAAAATGTTTTTTTTTTCAATCCTTTGACCTGTCGACCCTTTGGTGTCGATCCTTTGACCTCTCAACCCTTTTACTGTCGATCCTTTGACCTAGAACCCATGCAGATCACTGTGGAGTGGCTGCACATCTTGGATTCTCTCATGTGGAAGTGCACTGACATGGAGTGTATGGACTGAAGTGGGTGGATTTGTTACCTCTCTGTGCGTCTTTGGTGACAACCGGATATTATTATTCATTGTGGAGGGAACAGTGTAGGACATGTGTCTGGAATCTCATTGCAAGTTGCAGTGAAAGAAGGACTTGGGAAAGTCATGAACATGTATCCAAACTCCAGAGTAATTTTTTCATATATTGCGCAGAGACAAATTTGGTTGTGTTCTTTTTCATTTGGTCCACACATGGAGAAGGCAAGGCGAAATGTTAAGAAGGCTGTTTGTGCCTTTCTGAGAGATGTTGGTATGTCCTCTTTTCAGAATGAACACATTATGTTTTGTAGCACACACATTTTTCGCAGAAATGGAGTACATCTTACTTATGGCGGCAATCAGATTTTTCTGTGAAATATACAAAATGCATTGCAACCTTTTTTGGAATTACTGCAAAATGGATTGCTGTAGGTGTTGACCATTTGTTTTTGAAACACAAAAAAATACACAAAAAGGCTATTTTCAGAGCCACCGCTTCCTCCCATACAAATGTGCAATGGTTCTGATGGGGCAGAGCCCCCAAAAGAATAAATGTCTGTGAACTTCCAAAAAATGCAGAGGGCCCTGCACTATTTATTTGTCACTTCTATCTTTAAACTGTGAAAGGCGGCTCTGAAAGTGCCTTTTTTTGTTGTTTTATATTTATTTTGTTTTTTTAAACATGCACACAAGGAAAGGAGGGGAAAGGAAGGTAAGGAAGGGACACCAACCACAGGGATAAGAAAGGGCAGGTGGAGATAGGAAGATGTAGGGTGGGCCTTATTGAGGTAGGTTGCAGACCTTCTCCTGCTCCTTGACTGCAGTCTCGAAAGCACTCCGAAGTTTCTCCCCCCTGCAGAGTACTGCATCGCAGTACATGCACAATATTGTGACCCTCGAAAGGTAAGGGTCAACAGCATCATGAATGGCCCGCGAGGCAGCTGGAGGGATGCACTGTCCCACATGAGTGTCTTTTGTGGTGACAGAAGCGTAAACGGAGGATGCTGCAGAGGAACTCAACCTACTACATTTATTGTAAGGTACAACCTTATGAATAGCCCCACTGTGGAACGACTTTAGGTGTTGCTTCATTGATGTAGTACCATAGCTATACGAACCAGTCTTGCCATGACTCAGCATCGTGTGGCACTTAGTGCAGATCACCTTGTTTGCATGAGCTTTTGCCGTTCCATCAACGGTGGTAAATAACCACCACACCCAAGACTCACGATGAGTGCTAGTAGTAGGGACTTTCACTAGCTCATCCTCTTCATCCTCTTCATCCCTCTCCTCTGCATCCTCACACCTGTTCCCCTCTGCAGGCCCTTAGGGATGTGGTGGTGGTGGAGGGGGTGGGGGTGCTGATGCCAAGGCAGTAGCAGCAGAAGCAATTTGGGATGCCATCTGGAAGGTTAATAACCAGGAACCAGGAAACGGGAAACCAAGAACAGCAACCTGCACAATTGTCCTGTTGTAAATCTTGAAATCCAAAACCAGAATGAGGATTGGCTCTGGGTTGTGGCCTTTTATAGGGGTGCAGGTGCACACTTCGCGGACACCTGCGCTAATTGTGGACACATCGAACACCAAGAAAGGGCTAAAAAATGTCCAAAAAGTATGTAGATCAGCATGGACATTGTCTGGCACATGTGCAATGGTGAACTTTTACTGTAAAATACCTTGGATTGCTCAAAAAAGCATGTTTTAAATGTCTGGGGTCCCGGACAGTGTCCGCAAATAAGGACACACGCTCAGCATGTGTGTGGTCACATGATGACGTCGTGGACACGTTCACAAATGGGATGGCTGTCCGCAGTACACCAAATGCGCACGGACTGTTGTGCGCATGGGCGCGGGTGTTATACGGACAGTGTTCGGGTCACTGAACTAATTAAAAGTGCCACACACGTGCGGTGGACAGTTGCGTACATGCACGATTTTCGTAGGACCCAAGTGTGTTATGCGCATGTGGCAGGTGTTCTAGGAACAGTGTTGAATTCCCAGAATAAAATACATGTGCATCAAATCTTTGCAGACAGGTGGACAGGATATATGTTCTACGGATATATTCATTCTGGTTGCGGACATTACGAACAGTGGGTGTTCTTAGGACACCCCCATTTTGGGTGATTCTGGACAGGCGGACATCTTGTGTGTTCTAAGGACACCTCCATTTTAATTACGAACAGTACGAACAGGTATATTGTCCTTAGAACACCCCCATTTGGGTTAATTGCGGACTAGCAGACATCTTGTGTGTTCTAAGGACACCGCCATTTTAATTACGAACAGTACGAACCAGTATATTGTCCTTAGGACACCCCCATTTTGGTTAATTACGGACAGGCAGACATCTTGTGTGTTCTAAGGACACCTCCATTTTAATTACGGACAGGACAGACAGGTATCGTGTCATTAGGACACCCTTCATTTTGGTTAATTGCGGACATAACTGACACTCGCCCTCTCTGCGGACACCCTAACTGCCTTTTTAAAAAAAATAATAAGACACAGACATATACTAAGAACACACTTAAAATGTTATTATTGTTTAACAGTATACAAATGACAAAAGAGAGGGGGAAGCAGGAACTGAAACAAATATAGGGGAATTAGGGGTTTGGACATGATGTATGGGACGAGTGGAAGGGATGGAAGTCTCATTGTAATGTTTTTCTTGCTGGGGAGGGTTTGGGGATAGGTAGTTGGCACATGGAGAGGGGGAACAGGTACGTGTGGGACAGTGATATTTAATCTTTTCTGTAATGTGGTTCTCAACAAGCTGTTTAAGAAGATTGAAATTTTTCATTAACATGTCCATTGTTAGTTCCATTCATTTCAGAGGATCTTTTAATGTCTCTCTTGGTATATTATACTTTTTGTCTGTACGGTCTGTTAAAAAAAATACATTGTTAAGTACACATAAAGTAATGGTTATTAATTGGTTTATATAAAAAAAATGTTGTGTCTACCATTAGTATCACTGTCTTTACTCATTCATCTTGTGGGACATTTTCTTCCAGCCATTCCAAAGTACTGGACATTTCTGTGTTAAAAAAAATAAAAATAGTTTAGGGTACCCAATACACAACATTTATAAATATATAAAATAAATGTGCTGTACTTACTAGTCTCTTATTAATTTTTGCTGTTACTGCTGCGTAGGTATGCTCTTGCTTTTTGCTGTGCAGTTTCTGTGAGGTAATTCTGTTGGAGGCATATATTTTATTTTGGTATATTCCATTATATTGCAAATACAATTTCAGTGGATGGTTGGTGTCTTACATATACAGTTTCCACTTCTTATTTATTATTAAATGTAATGTATTTATGTGGTGCTTTTGGAACATGTTTGTTGATTTTATTGTATGATACAGTAATCTAAGTTTTTGCAGTCTTGATGGTGACCGCGTCCGTCCGTGGACATGCGCACGGTCCGCGGGCATCAAAATCACTAGTGGGGCAGGAGGTTCAGTATTTTCTATGTTATATGTATGTAACTTAAGGGAGTCTTAGTAAACATTTACATTATCTATATCTATATTCAGTGAAAAAAACTGTTAAAGGGACAATATGGTTAAGTTACGCTACTAAAAACATATGAAATTCAGTAAAGTAAAGTAAGTAAGTTAAAGGGAGGTTATGTTCCAAGTAAAACCAAAAAACCCTTGAAATTCGCCATTTATGGTAAGCTCAGCAACCATAACTCTCGCCACCAACGTGCAATGCTAAGATTAACACTCAGGACATCAAAGATGACACGATCTGCATTGTACATTAGAAGCATTGGTATGACATATTGGCCATGTGAGTTCATTTGTATGGTGGAACGATTGTCTGAATTGCTAAACGGGCATAACATGCCACAATTTGCATTCTGCCGAAGCTGGTGAAATGGAATAGATTCAGAATTTTGTATGGATACATATACAAATTGTTCATTAGGGATGTGGTCTTGTGAAACATGGTTGCAAAGAGTGCATGTATGTTTTCATGGGTATGAAATCTGCAAGATTTCATTTATATGGATGTTTTTCAGTACTTGTAGTAAGTACATTAGGATTTCTTGTGGATCTTTCAGTATGTTTATGGTAAATGTTATCATTCCTGCAAAGTGGTCCAACTCTTGCCTTATACCAGAGACACTGTAAGTGTTGTCAGGATTATTTGTGGCATGTCTGGGAAAGACGAGCCTTTGCAAACAGAACTGGTCTGAGCCGTTTAAGTACATGTTATGAACAACTGGTGGCAATTGAAAGAGAAGATTGATTGTCACATTAGCATAACAATTTACTCCAGTTGTGTCACTGATTTTAAATGGACCAGAGAGTTTTGTTTCTGGATTGTTTAATGGGCCTGCAGATCTTTCTGGAGAATAGACATGTGTGTCTTTCTTTTCTGAAAGAGGTGCAGATGACTATTTACTAGACAGTTTTGCGGTTTTACTATTTGATGCAGAAGCAGTTGATCATTGTTTTTTTAGTGGTATTGTTGGGAGATCTGCTATAGCTTCTGTTTGCACTACTTCCCTTTTGAAAGGTTTCTTTTTTTGAGGCCTTATTGATGTAATCTGTTGTACACATTGTAATTAGTGTTGTCAACAGTGATGGCACCCATGATGTGGTATGTGATGTCATCAGTGATGTCATCATTGTGGTCATATGCTTCGCAACACAGCAGGCAAAGTTAAGGTGGATTTAGCTGAATTTCAGGGGTTTTGTTGCATTCATTTCTCACCTTATCGTCCTTGCAACTAAAATGTGTTCCTTGTATATATATATTTAGTGAAAACAACTTTGTTGAAGGGATGTTATGGTTAAGTTGCGCTACTAAAAACCTATGTAATTCAGTGAAAAATACTTCTTCAAAGGAACTTTATGGTTAAGTTGCGCTACTAAAAACCTTTGAAAATCAGAAAAAAAACTTTGTTAAAGAGACGTAATGGTTCGAAATAAAACCAAAAAACTCCTGAAATTCGCAAGTTATGGTAAGCTAAGCAACATAACTCGCACCACCACGTGCACTGCAAAGACTAACACCCAGAACATCATCAAAGATGACATCACAAATGGCATTGATGACATCACCAATGACAACACATTTATGGCTCCCTCTTTTTTCCTTTACTGACATATCTACGCCAAATGGTTTTCTCCAGTAACAGTCTGGAACTAAAAAGTCAAAAGATACTATATTTGTAGACTTATCCTTCAAGTATGTTCTTACAGAAATGCCCTTAGGGTCCAGTCACATCATATTAAACATATACATAGAGGAAGACACAGGCTTGAAAGACAGCAATCCTTTCTGTGCATGAACATAATCAATAGGATTATCAGCACTTTCTGATAGTTCTGTTTTTTTTATTACTGTACTTTCCCTGTATATGCTCATATTTGTATATTTTGTACTCACACTACTTTCCATAGTGTCCAGTCACATCATGTGACACACATACATAGGGGAAGTAGCAGCTTTGAAACAGAGCAATCATTTCTCTGCATACAGATAATCAGTTACGTTATGAACACTTTCTGGTACTACTGCTGCTTTTTTGCTTACTTCACTTTCCCTGTATATACTCGTATGTGTATTAGAAAGCATTTATCATTTCACTATTCAATGTGGTAAGATTATGAATATTGCACCTCCATCATGTATGCTGCACACAATGCTAATGTTTATACATGAGTAGCTTAGTATACTGGAAGGAACTTCATGATAGAATGCTATTTATATCAATGTATAGCTTAATGTACTACGTAGCTCATGATATGTATTCCACTTTTTTGTCAACATTATAATACGAATCCCTTGTACAGACTTTTCATGAAAAGTAAATGCACATGTGATTTCATCAGTGATGTCATCAATTACATTTGTGACATTAGTCTTAGAAGTGCACGGTGGTGGCGTGAGTTATGGTTGCTTATCTTACCATAACTTGTGAATTTTAGGGGGTTTTCGGTTTTACTTCGAACCATATCGTCCCTTTAACAACTTTTTTTTTATGATTTACAAAGGTTTTTAGTAGCGCAATGTAACCATAACATCCCCTTAACAACTTTTTTCACTGAATTTCATAGGCTTTTAGTAGCGCAACTTAACCATAATGTCCCTTCAATAAAGATTTTTTCACTGAATTTCATAGGTTTTTAGTAGTACAACTTAACCTTTAACTGAATATAAACATAGATACTGGAAATGTGAAAAATGTTTACTAAGACTCCCTTACCTTACATTAATGCGACATAGAAAATACTAAACCCCCTGCCCTGCTAGTGATTTTGATGTCCGCGGACTGTGCGCATATCCGCAGATGCACGCGGTCACCATCAGCACTATCCAAAAACTTAGAGGGTATCTTCCATTATTGTATCATACAATAAAAACACACAAACAGCACCACATAAATACATTACATTTAATAATAAATAAGAAGTGAAACTGTATATGTAAGACACCAACCATCCACTGAAGTCACATTTCCAATATACAGGAATATACCAAAACAAAATAAATATGCCTCTAACTGAATTACCTCAAGGAAACTGCACAGCAAGAATGCTAAGCATACTTGCACACCAGTAACAGCAACAGATTGTAAAAAAGTAGTAAGTACACTACATTTATTTCATATACTTATACATTTTCTGTATTATGTACACTAAAACTAATATTTATTTTTTTTAAGACAGAAATGTCCAGTACTTTGGTATGGCTGGAAGAGAATTACCCACAAGATGAAATAAGTGAATAATGGTAGACACAACATTTCTCTATATAAGCCAATTAATAACCATTACTTTATATGTACTTAACACATTTTTTTAACAGACCAGACAACCAATAAAACTAATATACCAAAAGAGATAATAGAAGATCCTCTCAAACTAATGGAACTGAAATTGGATTTATTACTACAACACTTCAATCAACTACAAGAGTGTATTGTGGACCACATTAAAGAAAACATTAAATACCACTGTCCCACATGTACCTGTTCCCCCTCTCCATGTCCCAGCCAACTATCCACAAACCTTCCCCACCAAGAAAAATGGTACGATGAAACTTCCATCACTTCTTCCCCTCCCATACATCATGTGCAAACCCCTTACTCCCCTGTATTTGTTTCAGTGTCTGCTTCCCCCTCTCTTTCCTAATGTTTCTAATGTTAAACAATAATACAATTTTAAACGTGTTCTTAGTATATGTCGGTGTCTTATTATTTTTTTTTAAAAAGCCGTCAGGGTGTCCGCAGAGAGCGCGGCTTTCCAGAGTGTTCTCAATTAACCAACATGGGGGTGGCCTAAGGACGTAGTACCTGTTCGTACTGTCTGTAATTAAAATGGAGGTGTCCTTAGAACACACAAGATGTCCACCTGTCCATAATTAATCAAAATGGGGGTGTCCTAAGGACAATATACCTGTTCGTACTGTTCTTAATTAAAATGGAGGTGTCCTTAGAACACACAAGATGTCCGCCTGTCCACAATCACCCAAAATAGGGGTGTCCTAATAACACCCCGCTGTTCATAATGTCCGCAACCAGAATGAATATATCCGTAGAACACATATTCCGTCCACCTGTCTGAAAAGTTTTGACGCACATTTATTTTATGCAGGTAGTTCAACATTGTTCATAGAACACCCGTGCAAATGCGCATCATACACTTGGGTCCTACGAACAATGTGCCTCTCCGCTACTGTCTGCTGCACGTGTGTCACACTTTTAATTACTTCGGGGACCATAACACTGTCCGTAAGTGAACAAGGTGATCTGCACTCAGTGCCACATTGTGCTCAGTCGTGGCAAGCCTGCTTCGTATAGCTTTGGTACTACATCAATAAAGCGAAACATAAAATCATTCCACGGTGGGGCTATTCGTAAGGTTGTACCTTCCAATAAACATAGTAGGTTGAGTTCCTCTGCAGCATCCTCCGTCTCCACCCTGTGGGACAGTGCATCTCTCCATCTGTCTCACATGCCATTCATGATGCTGTTGACCCTTACCTTTCGAGGGTCACAATATTGTGCATGTACTGTGATGCAGTACTCTGCAGAGGGGAGAAACTTTGGACTGCTTTCGAGACTCAGGTCACGGATCATGAGAAGGTCTGCGTCCTACCTGAATAAGGCCCACCCTACATCGTCCTCTCTCCAACTGCCCTTTCCTAGCGCTGTGGCTGGTGTCCCTTCCTTACAAACCTTTCTCCTCCTTTCCATGTGTGTCGTGTTTAAAAAACCCCAAAAAAACAAAACAACAAAAACAACAGTTTAAAAACAGAAGTGACAAATAAATAGTGCAGTGCCCTGTGCATTTTTTAGAAGGCCTCGGACATCTAAAATATGTGCAATGTTGCCCTGCCACAACCATTGCACTTTTCTCTAGGAGGAAGTGTTGGCTCTGAAAAGAGCCTTTTTGTGGTGTTTTATTATGTTACGAAATGGTCAATACCTACTGCAAAATGGATTGTTCTAATTCCAAAAAAGGTCTCAATGCATTTTGTATATTTTGCAATAAAATCTGATTGCCGGCATATGTAAGATATACTCCATCTCTGCGAAAAAGGACATACCAACATCTCTCAAAAAGGCACAAACAGCCTTGCTAACATTGCGCCTTGCTTTCTCCATTTGTGGACGAAATGTAAAAGAACGCAGCCACATTTGTCTCTGCGCAATACGGGAAAAATTACTCTGGAGTTTGGATACATGTCCATGATTTTCGCAAGTCCATCTTTCATTTCAAATTGCAAAGAGATTCTAGACACATGCCCTAAACTGTTCCCTCCACAATGAATAATAATAATGTCTGGATGATGCTGTGTCACCAACGAATCAAAGAGAGGTACCAAATTCACCCACTTTATTCCACACACTCCATGCCAGTGCACTTCCACATGAGAGAACCCAAGATGTGCAGCCACTCCACAGTGATCTGCAATCACCTCCAACCAATTTATCCATGAATCTCACAAAATGCAAACAATCTGCTTTCTGAAACACACAGCCATAGCTATCTGCTCTTCTATCAGGAGAAAGACCTACTGACAAACTCTCTCCTTAAACACACTCAGTAAACCTTAATGACCAATCCCTTACTCTGCTCAGCTTCATTTGCATGCCACTTAACCCTAAAAGCCCCGTATGTAAAACGCACTGTCCGCTGACAACCACGCTGTCTACGGGCAAATCGAAAAATCTGAGCGTGGGGGATGAACAATTAAATAGAGTGCCCCATTTCCCCTTTCAGTTTGGCTCTGAAAAGAGCCTTTTTGTTTTTTTTTGCAGATGCTTCAGAAACACCTTTTATTTTCAATTTCTTTTTTTTCTTATTTTCCTCCATAAATCTTCACATTAGCTTCTCCAAAGAAACCCTTACGTTCCAAAACAGCACAGCATTTCCCATAAAATATAAAGAAATGCCATCTTCCTTAAAGTAATCAACATTACCAGACTCAATGTTGTCATTGTTGCAAAACAACATGCCCAATCTAGTCATAAAACCAAACATGCCTTGGTTGACTAAGCACCTAGCAACATTTTGCTGAGGACAAAAAACAGAACTATTGTCCCATATTGCCCTAGTTGCCAACCCAGAAAAAATAACCTTGGCATTTGGAAGGACCTTCATGATTGCCGGAACCAAATTTTGCAGATCTTGCAACAAAGTAGGACTACTAACATAGCCCAAATGCACAGC
Source organism: Ambystoma mexicanum (assembly GCF_040938575.1). Classification (NCBI taxonomy): domain Eukaryota; kingdom Metazoa; phylum Chordata; class Amphibia; order Caudata; family Ambystomatidae; genus Ambystoma; species Ambystoma mexicanum. The sequence goes on from NC_090923.1 coordinate 399,212,791, forward strand.
ACCACAGTGTAGGACAACTAAACCTAGCCACATCCTGACAAACTGCTAGACTTGCATGCAAATTCAAATCAGGCACAGTGCTCCACACCACATCCACTCCTTTTGTGTCAAAATGGTTAGCAACATTCCTAGATTTTACATACTGCTCCGAACCATTAACATATCTCCAAGCACCAACACCCTGACTTGCTGCACCTCTGCCATCTTCACAACACAAAGCCTCTCTCAATATGAAGCAGAACCTCAACACCTGATTGGCTAATCCTCAAAATACACTCCCACTTCATGCTCGTAAACCCCGGATGTAACATGTCCTGTCTGCTGACAGCCGCGCTATCCGAGGAGCGCGTAAGTAACACTGGGGGCAGTCCTTCTACCCTTTCCACTGCACTCTGCACCATTTCCTCATTGGCTACTGTTAAGCAGTCACACAATAATCCATCAATCACATCCAAGAACTCTACAACTTACTCTGTCATCATAGATCCGCACTTTAGATGTACTATTGATCAGTCTCAATTTGGCACTCACTGCAAAGGACCTACAGCAACAACTACTATAAAACTTCCCAAGATTTCCACTTGCAGATTCAATCACATCCACATGCAAGAACACATACTACAGGTATGAATATTTTCCACACAATACATGTACACCTCTTCTAGAAATACAATTCCTCCCAGGAGCATAGCTCAGCGGCAAGGTGTGCGCCTTGAAAGCAAGACGACATGAAGCAACACAGATTCGATCCCTCGGTCTGTGCTTAGAAACCTCTGGGTGTTTAAGCACGTTATAAATATGCAAATAAGACAAAATAATTACGCAACTAAAAAACAAACAATTCTTGTATCAGAGCCTCGATGCCCGCGTGCTGTGTAAGCGCTTTAAAAATGTAAAACAAAATAAATAAAAATATGAACAGAGTAAATGCCACTGACCATGTATAAACTGTAAAATGAATTTACCGTCATTTTGCCCATCTGCTATGATGAAGTGTAACTTCCAAAGCTTTCAGCTCTCCACATAGTTTTTAACACACGCACCTATCTGTAAAAATATTGTTTCATATTATAAGATGTGAAAAATAACAGTATGATTATGAAAAAGACTCACCAGTGTGTTATACAATTACACACAGCCAGGATGAGTACATACATCTTCATTCAAGCACACATACAAACAATATCATTAGAAAGGCTCCTAGATCAAACAAAACTACTGCCTCTATATCAAATCCTTCTGCTTTATTACCCACACCTTCACAAAGGCATACATTGAATGCTTTTATGTACAATCTCTGCCATTTACTGTAAAAATAGCACAAAATGCAAATGAATATTTCTTCTATCTCATAACATCCATTAACATAACATTAAAAAACAAGTGTGCGCTATACGTTTACTATTATACTCATTCGAAAAACATATCCAACTAACAGATTCTAAATAAAACATACAGGATGCACATAGGCAAAGAAAAGGTCAAAACAATGTCTACATTAACAAAAATGCCATAGACACACATATGCACTAACTTCTATATTTTACAGTTTCAGTAAACACCAGTCTCCTAAAAAGGAGCAACATCTGAAGTACGAACAAGGACTTAGAAGAAACCTACTCTTTCCATACAAAATAGTAAGTACAATAATAACATAATGTTCTAACTGTTACTCAAACACACTAGAATTATGGTATTGTAGAAGAAACAAGTGTATTAACCCTTTACCATTAGATAGAGTATTAGTGCTTCCCCTTACCAGTTGCAATCTTTATATTGTCATCTGAAGCCCAGTATAGTAACACACAAATACAAGAATATCCTTCCCAACTTGAAGTAGCTGCCCATTGCACAATCACACACCTCTTCAATCATCCTTACCGTCATACTCAGACATTCATGCACAAAGCACTCATACACTGCACAAGATCCCAACCCACACTTTCTTTTTTTCTCCAAAATACCCCAAAGAATGCCTACCAAAAAGCAACTCCATAGAAAGCAACGCAAAAGTAGAGCAAATCAAAATAAAAGTGTACAAAATAGGCATCCATCTCCAGCAGATTTTGTACAAAAAGTTCAAACAAAACAGATAATACAGTCATTAAGCAAAAACAAAAACAATCTTCCAGTACAGAAACTTTCCCTCCTCTATCAAAATTTAAAACAAAGCAGAAAGTGATTAACAAGACTTCAGCTACCACTACTGCGAATGCTTCACCTATAAATCTTGATGTAGTGGCAAGTGACCATACCAAAAATAATATTTGACAAAATCATGCACAACCCTTAAAACCTACAGTAGAAAATTAATCCTCGAAGCTCTCATATACAGTACAATCCTTCTCAAAAGGAAGTTATTTATTTTAGTTTTAAACAGAATGAAAACGCTAACAAAACTAACTACTAAACTACAAAAAAGACTTTTCAATAAATGGAATATCAACAAAAATAGCTTCTTAAACATCTGTGGAGGTGAATGGAGTCACTCCACGACCACAGAACCATATTTTAATGAAGAAGCATATAAACAAAAGGAAACAAACCCAATTGCCATATATAGCAGTAGACGAGGGTATGCAAAACTTAATAACACCATTATGGAACACGAAACTCTGCTCACAAAAATATCCCCAGAAAACTCCCCATTGTACTGAACCAAAACATCCAGTTTACAAATGGCCTTGCACATCAATGTGTAACATTGCCAAAAAATCTTTCCAATGTTTACGCTAGTTCCTCAATCAGTATGTAAAAAGGAAAGACAAATTCAAAATGAAACTACAACAAAATATGGATGCCTGTTCAGTGCACAAATACATATGACTACGAGGACATTCATTAGCCTGCATTTCAGGACCTATTTGCAAAAGCACCTTCCATCATATCAAAATGATATCAACATATCATTCATCTATAAGAAATCTGGTCCAAAAACTATACTAATAGTCTTGCTTTAGCACTGGCCAATTTAAATAACAATCTTCTACATGGTACAGCCAAACAACTAGAAATAGAGCATATCCAGAGAAAATATTTTGGAATTGAAAGCCACTTACAAAATGCAACAGATGTACAACAAACTAGCAACTACTGTATAAATAGCAACCTTCTATCAAACACATACAAAAAACAAATACTAAAGTTTAAAAGTACCTCCGCTGAAGTACCAAACCATGTGTGTGTGTGTTGCTGCAGGTCTTTTTTTATAAAAGTAGCACACAAACTATAGATATAACGTGTAAAATAGAATACAATGAAGATTTCAAATAGTTCCAATCAGCTCTCTACCTTATAGCATAAAACAAATACGATATTACTGACCCCTTAATACTTTGCAATTACTGCACTGCAAAACTTGACAACTACCAAAACCCCTGCAACAACTACATTTATATAAGAGCATCATAATTCAAGCAGTGCACCCATTTCAAGCAATAATGCGCCTCCAAAGAAAAACAGCTGAATTACCTCGCTCTGAATAAGTGAAAGGCATTTGTGGCAAAGTAGTTTATTTACCATTAGATCTCAAAGAAAATGTACACTCTGTAGGAGTTAATGGCCAATAGATCAATCTTTAATTGTCTTAGCAAATAGCGTACCTACAAAAGACAAACAATATTGTTAACAACTTGTGGATTTACATAAAGTTAGACAAGCCCTGAAATAATTCAAGAGTCACCCGAAACTGGTCAATTTCTACTTTTAAATCCTGCTACAGAATCCAATATTTTAGACCATTATACAATTCACCCTTTACACTCTAAAGATACTATAGACGATGCACTGGAAACATACCAAACACGACAAGCCAAAGGATCTCCAATCAGCCTATGGGAAAAAAGTATAGAAGCACAGGCCTTTCCTTTACTCTTTCATAGTGGAAATGGAGGAAGGTCCGATTATAGACCCACACAGATAACAGCATCAGAATATCACTCTTTACGAATGTATTCTGACAACCCCAGATTCAGACAAACAGTGGAATACATAGTCCACTTTCTCTTTGAAAGGAAACTAGCAACTCTATGCTACAGAGTTGCACACACATTAAAATCAGGTACCCATTTTCAAAATATGTTAGCTACGTAATTATTCCAAAAATTGCAAGAAATAGATGAATTTTACAGTCAAGTATTACAAATCTTTTAGAAAACATGCGGGGTACAAAAGAGTACTGGTTCCGACGTCACATATCTCTGTATGATGAGAAATTTTGGCCCATCCACTTGGTTTGTTACATTAAGTTGTGTAGAATATGCATGGGAAGATTTACACGATTTCCTACGCAAAGCAAACAAAAACAAAAGAAACATAGATATAAAAACAGCAGGAGGACTCTGCTCTCTAGATCCTATAAATGTACCAAGATATTTCCATTATCACTTCATTGCTATGCTGCACTTTATGTGTAATAAGACTGTTGCGCCACTCAGAAAAGTTCAACATTTCTTTTGGAGAAAAGAATACCAAGCCAGAGGAGCACCGCACATCCACATGCTATTATGGATTAAAGATGTTCCTAAATTTGGTCAGGACAGTGATGCCACTGTTTTGCAGTTCATCCAAAAATATGTCACTTGTGAAATCCCTTCACAAACAACACATAGTGACCTTCATGCACATATTTTACATTTTCAAAGACACAAATGTGGGAAATATTGGCATTGCAAATATTTAAAAAAAGGGAACACTACACCAAATGCTGCTTTGGTTTCCCTAGACCAGTTTCAGCAACAGGTCAAGTAAACAACTGCATGTCTTCAGTCAGACATAGTGTCAAAGGTAAATCAACTAAGAACACATATTACATAAAAAGAACAGAAGAATCAAAGTACATCAATGATTACAAATGCAAACCATCTGTCTGTACCACATAGCCCAACACTTCTCATACAAAAATAATATTAAACCAGATGAAAAGAAAGGTAGATACAGAGTTGTAAATTGTGAAGGAAGCTTAGTGAAACTTACAAAGCACAGCTTAATTAATCATATCAAATTGTCATTAAAAACTCCTCAACATAAAGAACTGTATCACATGTCCCTGCTACAACTTTTTAAACCATGTAGAAAAGAAGAAGAGTTACTGGATACCTATGACTCCTATGAAGACGCTTTCAAAGTACATGAAAACACTATAACAGACGTAAACTTTACACAGTACCAAACAATGTTGCACAATGAACAGCAACACAAAGAAGAACTCCAGACCCAACTACAAGTGTACACTCCTGGCAATAGTCAACCTTCTGTACCAGGAACCCAAGAACGACTTGGACAGCCACTAATAGCAAATGGGGCAGAATTAGCCATGATAGAAGTAGAAAACACCATGTGTCAATATGAACAAGCTACAGAGGACTTTGCTGTACTGAAATCACAACTGAACAATGAGTAGCATAGCATTTTCCAAGAAATAACAAAAGAAATTGAACATGGTGTGCAATATAAAAAAATAAAACCTCTTTGCTGCCAAGACTACAAATCTACACTGCTATATGTGAGTGGTGAAGCGGGTTCAGGCAAAACATTCTTAATCAAAATCATCAGTAAGTTCCTTCAACAATTGACAAATAACAAACTGTCAGCTGTTTTAACTGCCGCCACAGGTTTAGCTGCCTACAACATAGGCAGTGTCACTTTACACAGATTACTACTCCTTCCAGTAGAACACCATAACAAATTAGACTATTATAAACTTTCCACAGAAGCTGAAATGGAACTACGCAGAGTTTTCAAACAAATGAAAATGCTGCTAATAGATGAGGTGAGCATGGTCTCCAACCTAGTGTTGGCTTTGATTCAACTCAGGTTACAAAAGGTCCTCAAAACAGACTACGAACAGCTCTTTGGAGGAAAACACATTATTGTTTTCGGAGATCTTCTTCCATTGACACCAGTGAAAGCTGAACCTATTTTTAAAACCTTAGGGCACAAACTTTGCCATAAAACTCTTGCAGCATAGGAAATGTCAACTTTTGGCAACATTTCCAATAGAGAGAATTAACAGAAAACATGTGTCAGTCTGCAGACCTCGCATACGCCAACATTTTAAAAAGTATTAGAGTTGTTGTACTATCTCAAGAAGCACAATCAATATTAAAAACCAGGCACATGCATGAACTCTATGGCCATAACTCATGTGCTACTGATGTCATGGAACAATTAGCACATACAAATGTCAATTCTATGTCCTTGATGCCAACTCGTGCAAGCTATTCATAATTAATTGAAACAATGTTGAAAAAAGAAATGCAACCAATAATTGAAATTTGCTCCACAGATAAATTGGACACACATGGTATGACACTACCCATGTGTCAACAAGCCACAACAAGACTAAATACCTTAGAAAACTCTATCTCCAACATAGCTGGTTTAGAGAAAATATCGAAATGATCTTTAAACTGTAGAGTAATGCTTAAACGTAACCTTGATGTGGAGCAAGGACTAGATAATGGAGCACTTAGTACAGTTGTTGGCTTTCAAACATACCCACGTGACAACAACATTCAAGTTGTTCATATTCTTTTTGACAAACTATCAGAAGTTAAAAGGATAGGATGTTCAACAACCCGCTTCCTTCTTTTCAAAGACATGTATGTACGCAAAGAACAATTTTCACTAACTCTAGCATATGCAGTTACGATTCACAAATCACAAGGTCTTACCCTAGATAAAGCATTAATAGATATTGGTAGCACACTCTTTAAAGAAAGCATGAGCTATGTAGCAGTATCATGCTGACGTACACTTTATGAGCTATTTCTAATCAACTTTGATGCAAGTAAAGTAAATGCAAATATTCCTTGCATGCTAGAATACAATAGGCTGCGTTCACTCCACACCCCATCTAAAAACCGATCCTGTTCCACAAAAAGCAAAACATTGTAAAAGAAAACTACTTCAAACTGAAACGATACAGGATAACACTGCAATTCCTCAAAGAAAAAATAAATAAACTAATACTTCATTAAGTACCACAACCAAAGAAGAATCTACTGGTCAAAGTAACTCAACTACTTCTTCAAAGAAGCAACATACACTCTGAGCAAATGACTTCGACACAGAACTGTCAGGTTCATTCAAATTTTCAAATATAGCTGCTGTAAATTGCAATGCAAATGTAGCAATAAATATTCTATTCCAATTGCCACAAATTATTGAGAACATTTACTTACACAGTACAGAACAATTGTGTTTGCAAATGTTAGTCATTCATAGAAATGCAACCAACAATCCTGACAACACTTACAGTGTTCATGGAATAAGACTTGAATTGGACTACTGTGCTGGAATAGTCAAGTTCACTATAAACTCACAAGAAGATCTACAAGAATTTCTAATGTACTTACTACAAGTACTAGAAAACAAAAACAGATTTCATACATGTGGAAACATACATGCACTCTCTGCAGCCATGTGGCACAGGAGCAAGTCCCTAATGAACGCTTCATGTATGTATCCATACCTAACTGTGAAACCATTCCATTTCAGTAACTTGTACAAAATGCAAACCATGGCAGATTATGTACTACCTGCAATTCAGATAATCGCTCCACCTTACAAATACAGATACATAGTAAATACATAATAGCAATGCTTTTACGTTACAATGCAGATGGTACCAAAAACAACTGTAAGCTGACTGGATTCACACATGGTCAAGTATCACTTGGTAAGAAAACTTTCACAACAATAGGTATAATCTACCACGCAGGAACCACAACCAATGCAGGTCACTACACAGCATATATTTTTAAAAAATGTGGATGGTTTGAATGCAATCATAGTACCATTGCTCTAAAGCAGAGATTACCAGCAAATCATGTAAATGTTTACTTAATATTCTTAAAACCAAAATGTAATACATAATCTGTGTATGAACATAAGCAAAACTTCAACTTCAAAACTGTACACAGTTAGAATACGCCAACATGTACCTAACTGCCCCAAGATTCAGCAACAAGCAAATAGATACATATATACCACTAAAATGTAACAAGAAATACACAGTTAGAATATGCCAACAGTTATCTAACTGCCTCAAGATTCTGCAACAAGCAAACAGAAACAAAAATATCACTAAAATCAAACAGAAAATTTGCAGTTAGAATATGCCAACAGGTATCTAACTGCCCCAAAATATCTGCAACAACTCAACCGATAGATGAATAGCATAAAAGTAGAAATAAACAATTAGAATACGCCAACAGGTATCTAATTGCCCCAAAAATCTGCAACAAGCCAAAAGAAAGAAGATTAGCAAGCAACAAGCAATAAACAGTAAAACAATAAAAGAAATATATTGTACCGCAACATAGAAGTTTTTTCTTTAATCCAGCATGGATTTTTTTTCCCCACAGACCCAATAATTTAATAAACAAACACAGAAACTGAGCAAATTGCGCAGTCCACTGGTTTGAGCTATAGTACTTGCAAAGTACTAAATATGAGGGTCAAAAATACAGAAATGTCTATTATGCAATGCAATAACTCATTATGCACTACCTGCTCTAACATATGATATTTTCTTTTATCACAGATATCAAAAAAGCATGTCTGGTCCAGTTACCCATGTCATGAAAAAACTGCACATAACCACAAAAAACTCAACCAGTAAGTATAAAATAAATAGACACTGCTCTATAACACACCCATTCAAGCAAACATCTAACCATTTAAAAAAAGAGATGTCACGATGGTGGGATATTAAGACTCTAGAAAAATATTTACAAGTAGGAAGAATGCCAAGAGGACTGAGAATATGTATCTTCCCTTCTTTTGAAGAAGATGATATAGAAAGTTTAAAAGTCTGGGAGGAATTACTCACAAACACATCAAGAGGAATGATTCATAAACTAATAATAAATGCAAAAAAAGCACATGACAAATTAATCAAGGAAATTGAAACAAATAAAGAGGAAATTGAAAAATTAAACATACCAGAAAAAACATTTAAAAATTATGAAATTCTGGACAAAATCATAGATCAACACATGGAAGCAACTAAACTTAAGAAACAACGTCGAATTTTAAGAAATTAAATGGATTACAAATTCAAGAGGGTCTACACATTCCAAAAACAAGCAGCCAAACCAGTGGCAAGACCCTTTACAAACAAAACTAAAAAATTGACACAAAAAACAAACACCAACAACATCGGATACTGATTCCGTTAGTGACACAGATTTAGAACAAATTGGAACAATAGCTGTGGAGACTCAGGAAGTTTCACCATCTACAACTTTTTTAGAAGAATATCAACAATACAAAAAGATGAGAAGTTATCCAAGTTGGGCCAAGAAACCCAACGTACAAGCAAATATTGGTGGAGGGGCTCAAGGGGACAAAGATCGTATGTACAAAAGCAACCGCAAAGATAACACAGAGGGAGTACAAACAAGGTCACAAAACCAACAGTTACAGAGGAAAACTTAATCGTAAATCTGACAAACCCTGACCTTGTACCAGAACTAGTAAAAGCACTCAACAAAGGACTTTCATTCTGTCCTTCAAACAACTGGGATTATTTTGAAATCAATAAAGATCTTTTCTGTTTTTGTAGGAAATTGAAGCTGAAATTACATTTTTTTAACTGTACAAACATGAAACAAAAACAGTCTATTCAACCAATATCAGAATTATCAGTGGATCATGTACTGAAAACTGTGGAGCTACTAAATTTACCGGAAAACAGGATATACACATGGTACAATCTTTCTCAGAAGAACAAAACATAATACTTGGATAATCAGCCAGCACCCACTTGAAACCCCAATCCACATTCATACCAAAATTACAAGAAGGCAATGTGGTAGATACCTTCTACAAAGCCGTACAAAAAGATTTGAGAAAAATTTATTTAAAAAAACGACAACGAAAAATACGATACAATCTTACCATGGCTGAAACAAAGGCAATCAACAATCTAAAAAGTAACACAGATGTAACAGTGAAAATGGCAGACAAAAGGAGGGAATATAGTCTTATTAAAAACAACAGACTATATAAAAATAGCTAATGAACACTTGGGAAATATACAATGTTACAAGAAATTAACTACCAATCCCATTTTCAAATTAAAAGAAGATTGGCAAATGATGAGCGAACATTGGAACAACATAGGACTATTGACAGATGAAGAATATGAATATATGAACATAACTCATCCTATTATGCCAACAATCTATTTTACAGCCAAGATACACAAAGCATTTGAAGGACTACCACAATGTAGACCCATAATTAACAGCATTGGGTCCCTAACAGAGCGGATATCGGAGTACATAGATTATCAATTACAACCGTTGGCAGCAGGACTCACTTCATACATAAAGGATACCAAACACATAATCCAACAATTTGAAAATAATCAGGCCGATTCATGGAATTAATGTGCGCTGCAAATTTCGGTGCAAGCGTGCGAAAACGTGTGATTCGCAGTGAAAGAGCGAAAATCGCAGTGCAAGTGCGAAAAACGCAGGGAAACCAGCGCACATTGATTCATGGAAGTCCGTGCGCGAGAAAAATACTGGACGTGCGCTGAAAAAGTGCACGGCACATGCCGGCGCACAGGTCATCTAACGGCGTGCGCCACGGCCACAGCGAAATCACACATAGCGTGGCGCACATAACAAAAGTAGGCGAAACACAGGGCGTAACACTCGGAATGGGGAACAACGCGTGAAAATATGGGCGTCACAGGGGAAGAACAGGAGGCAAGTGCGCGGAACGCCAACACGCTCACCTACAACACGTATTCATGGAATTGAATAGGGCAAACCAGCGCACGGGCAAAGATGCGCACAGGCCCAAACACGTCCGCCACAAGAATGCAGGCGGTAGCGTCCCTGCGCCTGAAATAAATGTGCGCCAAAATGGGCGCTAACAAAAAGCACCTATATACAGCTATGATGAATGTCCCATACAGTGGGCCACTAGGACAAATGATGTGCAAAGTGGTATGCGACAAACACGGACACCCGCTGCGTGAAAAATCACGTGTGCGTGCATTTCGGGGTGCGCGTGAAGTACCACATGCGATTGGCCTGGGTACGTGTATTTCGGGGTGCGCGTGAAATGTCACACGCAAATGCAGCAGGGTACGTGTATTTCAAGGAGCGCGGGAAGTTCCACACGCAAATTCAGCAGGGTACATGTATTTCGTGGTGCGCTTGAAATTCCACACGCGATCACAGCAGGGTACCTGTACTTTGGGGTGCGCGGGAAGTTCCACATGCAAATTCAGCAGAGTATGTATATTTCGTGGTGCGCAGGAAGTTCCACACGCGATTTCAGCAGGGTACGTGTATTCCGGGGTGCGCGGGAAGTTCCACACGCGATTTCAGCAGGGTACGTGTATTTCGGGGGTTTCCGGGAGTACTACACGTGAATTGGCCATGTGGGTCCTCCCAGGTGTTCCCTCTACACCCTCCACGGCCCCTGCAGGAAGCCCACACCACAGGGGACTACCCTGCACCCCTGGTCATGTCCCGCAGGCATCAAATCCACCATGGCCATGCCCCCCAGCCAACCCACATGTCACCTTGCACTACCGATCACCAACGCATGTCTCCCAGCACCCCCACCCCCCAGCATCCAGGGGCACCCTCCACCAGGCCCCCACTCATGTCCCACACATGTTCCCCTGCACCCCCACCCCCCAGCAGTCAGGGGCACCCTCCACCAGGCCCCCACTCATGTCTCACACATGTCTCCCATCACCCCCAGCCCCCAGCAGTGCAGGACACCTGCCAGCAGGCCCCCACTCATGTCCCCCTGCACCCCCACCACCCAGCAGTCAGGGGCACCCTCCACCAGGCCCCCACTCATGTCCCCCTGCACCCCCACCCCTCAGCAGTCAGGGGAACCCTCCACCAGGCCCCCACTCATGTCCGACACATGTCCCCCTGCAACCCCACCTCCCAGCAGTGCAGGGCACCTGCCAGCAGGCCCCCACTCATGTCCCACACATGTCCTCCTGCACCCCCACCCCCCAGCATCCAGGGGCACCCTCCACCAGGCCCCCACTCATGTCTCCCAGCACCCCAACCCCCCAGCAGTCAGGGACACCTGCCAGCAGGCCCCCACTCATGTCCCCCTGCACCCCCACCCCCTAGCAGTGCAGGGCACCCTCCACCAGGCCCCCACTCATGTCCCACACATGTCTCCCAGCACCCCCACCCCCCAGCAGTGCAGGGCACCTGTCAGCAGGCCCCCACTCATGTCCCCCTGCACCCCCACCCCCCAGCAGTCAGGGGCACCCTCCACCAGGCCCCTATTCATGTCCCACACATTTCCCCCTGCACCCCCACCCCCCAGCAGTGCAGGGCACCTGCCAGCAGGCCCCCACTCATGTCCCACACATGTCCCCCTGCACCCCCACCCCCCAGCATCCAGGGGCACCCTCCACCAGGACCCCACTCATGTCTCCCAGCACCCCAACCCCCCAGCAGTCAGGGACACTTGCCAGCAGGCCCCCACTCATGTCCCCCTGCACCCCCACCCCCCAGCAGTCAGGGGCCCCATCCACCAGGCCCCCACTCCTGTCCCACACATGTCCCCCTGCACCCCCGGCAGTGCAGGGCACCTGCCAGCAGGCCCCCACTCATGTACCACCCATGTCCCCCTGCACCCCCACCCCCCAGCAGTGCAGGTCACCTGCCAGCAGGTCCCCACTCATGTCCCACACATGTCCCCTTGCACCCCCACCCCCGAGCAGTGCAGAGCACCTGCCAGCAGGCCCCCACTCACGTCCCACACATGTCCCCCTGCACCCCCACTCCCCAGCAGTGCAGGGCACCTGCCAGCAGGCCCCCACTCATGTCCCACACATGTCCCCTTGCACCCCCACCCCCCAGCAGTGCAGGGCACCTGCCAGCAGGCCCCCACTCATGTCCCACACATGTCCCTCTGCACGCCCAATCCCCAGCAGTGCAGGGCACCTGCCAGCAGGCCCCCACTCATGTCCCACACATGTCCCCTTGCACCCCCACCCCCCAGCAGTGCAGGGCACCTGCCAGCAGGCCCCCACTAATGTCCCCCTGCACCCCCAACCCCAGCAGTGCAGGGCACCTGCCAGCAGGCCCCCACACATGTCCCCCAACACCTCATGACGATCCACAATCATGGTCCCCATGCCCCCTCAATACACCCCCCACGCCACCCCAGTCCAAACACACCACCAGGTATGACATCCACCACACCAAGAAATCACCACCAAATGATGCATCCCAAATGGCTAGTCTGCACATCCAAATATATCCGTCAAACCCACACAATGAGAGCATGTGAATGATAAAATACACATTGCGACATGCATGAAACCAAAGAGAGAATACCACACATTGAAGTACCAAATGATAATGTATTAAACAGAAAAACAAGGGAATGAAATGGAACAGAAGAAAATGTAAATAAGAAATGAAATCCTGCATGTCCAATAAATGGAAAAGATGCATGAAATCCAAATGAAAAGCAATCCAAAAGCAAGTCTCCAGAGTGTTAGTCTGAGAAAATAAATCCAAGGTGCAAAAATAATAAAAAACCATTGATCCATGGAAAAAAAAAATTAATAACCCAAAGCCATTGTCAAACTATTTACAAAGTGAACATCCAGGGTTCATGTGCCCAATCCTTAAAATGAAACCTATGAAATAAAACCCTACCTAATGAAGAACTACATACAAGAAGTTTGGGCATTGTCCAACCGCCCCAAAAAAAACAAAACAAAAGGAAACTTAACCCTAAAGAACTATTTACAAGGGCAGCGGGCTAGTCCGACGGCTCACTTCTGGATGTTCTGGGCCACGGCATCATCAAACTCCTGCTCAATGTCCCGGAGGTGGTCCTCTTCCATGGCCCGAGGGTCCGCAGGGACGACGACATGTTCTCCTCCAACTCCCTGCGGATTGCCTCGAGGCACTCAGCCTGCCTCAGGGCCCTCTGCATGGAGTTCTCCGCCCTGACCATCGTGAGCCGTCCCTCTTCCGCCCTCTGCCGCTCCCCATCTATGGCGTGGCCCAACCGCTGCCACACGGAAGACACTTCCCGTCCTGGGTCCTCTTGCCCTCCGGCCGATGCCTGCCCCTCCGATGTCGAAGGCCCCGAGCCATCATGGCTCCCACCTCGTTGCTGCTGCTGCTGTGCCTGTGCCTGTGCTCCTGCTGCCTGCACATCCTCCTCCGGCTGGGGTGCAGTCAATGATGTGGCCACCCCTGCTGGACGTCCGACTCCCGACTGTCGCAGGGATGTGTCCTCCACCATAGTGGCCGCACGGTCAGAGGCAGCTCCACAGGGCACCCAGGTGACAAATGGGTGGAAAGATGGCACGGAGGACGACTGGCGCATAGGGTGTTCAGTTGAGGAGGGGGTCAGAACAAGCTCCAGCAAACGGAGGAATCCGGCCTGGGTGACCCGTCCCAGTAGGCCAACTCGGTCAACGAGCCAGTCGAGATGATGTGCAGTCTCCACACGAAAAGACTGCAGGTCACCTCGCATGGCCCGTTGACGCAACGCCACACCAGTCAGGACAGGCTCAACCCGGACCCGGATAGCCACGTCCGCAGGCAGAGGAAGGCCAGTTGTCATGAGCTCACCCCCTGCCTGGACGTAGGCATCCCTGCTGGTGCAAGATGATTCAGTGACAGGATCAGGGACAGGATTGCACACAGGCACCCCTGCGGCGGCCTGTGCTGCCTCCTGTCCCTGGTCCTGCACTGCAGCACTAGCACCAGTGGAATCTCTACCTCCAGACCCCATCTTTGTCGCTTGCACGGCCTCCTCCTCCACCAAACCCCCCACCAACCTGGATGACTCCGTGCCATCTTCCCCCGTCGGGCCCTGTGGGGTCCCAGCTGCCCCTTCTGCTGCCGAGGAGTCCAACTCTGACCTTCGCCTCTTGGACCTCCCCTCGGCAGCTGCGGCCTGGGACGCGGCACCGGACTCCTCACTCCCCGACGAGATGACAACCTGAGAGGGGAGCCGGGCCGTGCGTCTCCGGCTGGCGGTGCAATCCTTGCCGCTGTGCTCCACAGCACCTTCTCCGCCCTCTTCATCAGTTGACGCTGCAGACAGGGATAAATAAAACACAGGCATCAGGGCACTGTACAATGGACTCATACACACATGACAGTGGTACAGTGGCATTGGCAAACCTCAGACATGGCATCACAATCACCAACACACATGTCATTTCAACTCGCACACATGAGCTATACCACAGCCATATCGCAACAGCCAGCACCATCCATACACATACAACAGCATGAGCAGGCAAAGGTGAGCCAGATATCACATGCAACACAGGGAGTGGACTACACATGCACATACACCACCACACTTGCATGCATGTGTACACCTCCGCCAACTGTCGCAGTGTTGCGATCGGCATCCATGTCACATCTGCCAATCAGTCTTCCACATCCCAGTGTCACATGCATCCATGTTGCATCACTGTTGCACCCTTGTCAAATACACACACATGCACATGTACACGGTGCAGATACATGCAGCTGAAACCAACATCCATGTGTGACATCACAACCATGCCTACTTACATACACATTCATTCAAGCATGTGTTCACACACATCTGCATTTGGCATGCAAGCCTACACACACAAACACCACCCATGTCTCACACATGAGAGCCCTCGCATGTGTTAGCCTCATGGCCCTGTACACACACCCCCATACTTGGCCCCATAAAACCACATGTGCAACCTGCACACTACTGGCACACCGCCACACGCACAGCTTACAATCAGTATGCATGTACACTTACCGCTCGACTCCAGACAGGTCTGCCTCTCAAGGACCTGGACGTGGAGCGCTGGGGATATGCGTTCCAGGACCCTCATCTGATCTTCCGACAAGTGGCCCCGGCGCCCCTTAGCATCCGCTGCCTTCAAGAGGCACCGGGCCTTGTTCAGGGTCCTGGACCTGAAGTCCTCCCAGCGCTTCTTGACATGATGGAATTGTTGGACTGCCACCCCCTCCGCGTTGATGGCAGTCACGATGTCCGTCCAGATCCGAGTCCGTCCTTCCTTGTCGGCGTGCAAACTTCCGAAGAGGGCATCATACTGCCCCAGGACTAGCTCCACCAGGATCCCAACTTCGGTGGCAGTGAAGCTGGTGCCCCTCTGCCTCTCTGGCTGGGGGTTGCCAGTGGTGCCAGATGGTGTAGTGCCCGACATGGCAACCCCAGAGGCAGGAGTGGGTGGGCAACTGGGTCCTGGGGCTGGGCTGTGGAGCGATGGAATCCCAGTCAGGAGTCTTCGGTTCCAGCAGGGGTGTTCACAGCAACAGCACGCCTGGCTGATGTGCAGGCAGCAAATGGCAGGGCACGTGGGCAGCAGGCAGTCAGGCAGCAGCAGATGGCAGGTGGGAGCATGCTCAGGGCTCTGGGGGGCAGTGATTCGGCCTTCTGGGCAGGAGCGTGGTATTCCGTGAGATTACGCGTGGCCAGCTTGATACAGAGTGATTTGGCACATGAAAATCCAGCCCGTCTGTGTGTAATTCGAGGAAAGACCCTTAGCGCGTAAGCGCGTCAGCACACATATGTGAATTCATTGGCCCAAACTCCCCCAGCGTGTAGGTGCGTCTATGACGTTACCCGCACGGGCATTTTCCATGGCGTGCGGAAAAAATAAGCATGTCAGAGTGTCAAAGCGTGTAATTGGTGGAAAGGGCCTCAGCGCGTATGCACATCTGTGACGTGCGTGCGCGGGCGTTACCCTGTACACGGGTGCATGTTACACGTCCAATGACTGCACGTCAGAGTGTCAGCTCGTGTAATTGGAGGATAGGGCCTTAGCGCGTACACACGGAAGTGACGCTGGATGTGTGGGCATGTTTAAAAGGGACGTGTAGGACGCCATTTCCTTGTACGTGCTTTTCGTGGAGAGCGAGTGGGTGAAATCTGTACTTCTTGTTGGTTCACACGTGATTTACTTCACTGCGTTTCAAGTTCGTACTCCCTGTTACCTCTGACAGCTTTTTCTATTTTTGTCTTTTTTCTGGGCCTCTTTCTTCAAACAGCGTACACTTCTTCTGCTGTCCTGTCTCCTCAGACAGCATACAATTCTTCTTTTGGCGGGGGTGTTGCCAGCGCGCACACGCGTGTCTTTTTCATGCTATTTTTCCAGGCAGACGGTGAGTCGCGCACATATTTAACATCTGTGCTTGCCCCGTGTGTCGCGTACCCCTTCAGAGGTCATTCTAGGCTGCGTATGACACGCATACGTTCATTTTTGTGTTTCTGGGTGCCACTGCGTAGTGTAGGTTTATTTTTCCATGCACGTGGTCTAGGAGGGGTTGCGTGCACGTTATCTCCCTTTTTTGGGGTGCCTGTGCATTGCGTGAACCGTCATCTTTCCCCAGGGGTCTCATACAGCCTTGCTAGAGCACTGGGGTACGAATTCCATCTAGTACCCTATCCCTTTGACCCCCAATTGCCCAGGACAATAGTTTACTGCAACTCCCATATGCACAACAACATCAGTGCCATGGTTGGGAGGCGGGGACGTGGTAAGGGTGGCAAAGGTGGCCGAGCCTCAAGAGGTGGGCATGGTGGCTACGGTAGGGGACATGGCCGGGACTTGCAGGGTGCCCCTAGCCCCCATTTGTGGAGAATCAGTAAGGGACACCCATGCCCCCCCCTGGTTGAAGGTAACGTGGCTGACACCATCCCTGCTCAGCCCTTGTTGGACAAGCCCATTGTGGCACCAGACCTGGCACAGGGTGACTCCCAGGCTGACTTCTAGGTCAGCAGGTCTAAGCCACGTGTGGCGGTGCACGTTGGTGTCACCAGGCCACGTGGATCAGGGGCAGCTATGTCATCTGCTGCCCCAAGTAGGCAGGGTGTGGAGGCTGCAGGGGCAGCTGCGGCTCCATCCACCCCAGCTCTCACTCACCCAGCCAGGACAGTGTCGGTCCCAGTCCATCCTGCTGACGTTCCCCCTGACTACATCACACTTCAGCTAATGCCTGCACCAAGTCCCATGCTCAGTGTTCATTCCCACACTCCTAGTATACAGTCCACCGGGGCTCCTGCCCTAGTGTCCAGAGCGGCGTAGGACACTCAGGATCCCCACCACCTTCCAAGCGGAAGAGGAAGAGTGCTCGTCCAGTACAGGCTAATGCCCCAGACATGGCTACACAGTCCGGCCCCTCGAGGAAGCCTAGCTTCAGTGAGGCCGAACGTGATGCACTTGTGGAGTATGTGTCCGCACATGTACGGGAAATGTTGATTACTGAAGGGTGCAAGACGACACCTGCTCAACGTCAGGCACACTGGCAGACGATCGCGGACATCATAAGTGCCCTTGGAATCGTGATGCACACAGCTAATGATTGCTACAAGTGCTGGAATGACCTGAAGCGCAGGGCAAAAAAAAAGCTGGCCTCAAGTCATGCCGCTACCCTAGTGACTGGCGATGGGTCACCAGCAGAGGATATTGAACTCACTCCACATGAGTATGTTGCTGGGACCTACGTCACGGAGGAAACAATCCAAGGCATGGGAGACCTGCCAGATTACGAGGCATTGTCCGGTGAGTGCACATGCATGTGTATGTCATCCATGTGTATGGTGTGTGTGTGAGGGCTTCTGATTGAGTGCCAGGTGAGGGTGTGTGTGCCTGAGTGGTTTGGGTCACCCATGTGCTTCATCCAATACATTCTGCGCACCAGGATTTGGGTATTGCAGTATCCCTCCTGGCAACAGTAGACATTTAGCCCAACATCACGCCAGTTGCCCTTGAAGTGTCATCTTGCCACAACATTGTTGCATATTTTTCTGTGTTCATTCAGGACGATTGTTAGCATTCCATCACTTTCACTAGGCATTTCTCAGGCCTATTGTCACATGTGTGACATGGCTATGGTACATGCCATCTGTGTGATGGAATGTGTCATGTATGTGTATTGGACATGCCAATCACAGGCCAATGTGTGATGGCACTTCTAGCCAGCATGCAGCAAATGTGTTGATCTTCCATCTTGTGTGCCATTTGCCTCCCCTTCATACGCAGTGACGGTGCATGCATGGGAGGGTTATAGTCATGTGGGATATGTGTCAATGAAGTACTGGTTCTGTTGCTTCTCAGCCCTAATTGTGTGCCATGGTGCTAATGCCTGTTCCCTTTTCTTTTCTTTCATGTCTTTGCAGGGGATGACACACTTGATACTGCTGGAGTTGTGGAGGTGGCGCAGAGACAGAAGGGGTCTCAGGGCCGACCGGGCACCAGTGAGGGACATGGTGTGGTGGTGGGTGAGAAACCACACTTGCTGCAGACCATTCTCTCAAGGGGTGACTCTGGGTGCACCTCCCCCGAGCTCTATTCAGGTGTCGATTCAGATGATGAGACCTACGTGCCGTCGCAGGTGAGTGTTCCTGGGAGGGATTCTGTTCTGTCCCACCCACCTGCACCAGGGGTAGAACCCTCAATGGGGATGTCAGTGTTGGTAGGTCCGCCTTTGGTGGTTACGGATGCAGGGTCACACTCCGCAACAACTGATCCTGTTCCTGGGCCAGCAGATCAGAGGGGGAATGCAGTCCTGCAGCCTCAGGCAGTGCCGGCACAGCAAGGCCCAGTTCGCCTTGCCCCAGACAGGTGTGGTGCCTGCCGACGCGGTGGCCGTACGCCACCTGGCAATACCACATGGGAGCAATCCATATATGGTATGGCAAACCAACAGGCAGCATCAGCTGAGATGATGGCTCAGGCCATGGATAGGGTGGCCACTTCCATTGTCCCCGAAGAAAGGCTGATGAAGCAACTACAGCAGGCAACAGACTCCATTTGCCAGTCACACAGGGAGGACATGTTGGCGTCCAACAGGGACAGACGGGCGGCACTGGAGACTCTGCGGGAAGCCATTTCTATAGAGTCCCAGGGCCACAGGGTGACTCTTGTTGAGCTTGAGGCTTCAACTGACATGAGGACAGAACAGCAGCTGGGGCGTCTCACACGTACGCTCTCAGCTGAGATGCAGGCAACTCAGGAGGACGTCCAGGCATCCCGTGAGTTGTGGCATGGGGACCTCCACACGATTATCCTCCAGAACCAGACCTTCCACACCCGCATGCTTGCTGCCATGGAGGACCAGACTAGGGCTTTGCGTGGGCTGCCTCCCATAGTGCCACCAACTCCTGATGCAGCTGCAGAAGGTGGGGAGAGCGACAGCAGCGATTCTCCCACAATAGGGTAGCCGTGCAGGCCATGAGCCCATGGAGGTGTTTTTTTTTCGCAGAATCCACACACTGTCCTCGGACCTCCTGGGTGGCCTCCCCCACCCCCTGGCCCATACATGGCCATTTTTGATTTTTGATTTTTGATTTTTGATTCAGTGTGTTGCCTTGTGTGGCTCCCGTGGGCATCCGCTGTATTGTGGCTGGGCACATGCAGGCTTGTCCTGAATTTGGGTTAGATGCTTGGGTTTGTGAGACACACACCCCTCCTGCTTCCCGTTTCCATGGGCTTGCAAAGGACTTGCAAAGGGTGTGCCCAAGTGACATTGACTTACACAGTGACGTTGGACTCCCATGTGCTGTGTGGGCAGTCTGTAGTCAATACTGTGTATACATTCCTAGTGCATATTGTTGTTGTATTGTACACTGCATGGTCTATTGATATGTGCCTCTGCATCCATCTCATCCACCTGATTTGCAGGTCCATTCCTCATTTCTTCACAAGGCCGTCTACTTTGGAGATGGAGTCCATGTTGTAAGCAGTGCACCTACACTTTTGCGTGGCACCAACACTGTACAGTTGGAAGTGGTCGAAGTGCTGGCATTATCAGGAAGTGAGACTACCAATTTTTTAAAATTCGTACTGTCATGTTTATGGTAGGTTTGAGGTTGTGTAGCTGATTTGTATTATTGCTGAATATTTGCTCATGTGTGTTGTTGGTCCTGCATTACTGTGAGCATTTCATGTGTGGCCAGTTTCCATTAGGGACACTGAACTTATGACACTTTGTGACACTTGTGTCATGTTGTGGGGATTACTTTGTTTGCTCTCACATTGCATGACATGCCATGGTGTGTTGTGTGGCGGTGCCGGGGAGGGGTTGGGTGACATGGCACTGTTCTCATGTTGTATTTTGCAAGTGGGTATTCATTTTTGCTGCATAGAAGTGTGTCTTTTGATGACACTGCATTGGTGGTGTTTGTGTAGGTGGGGATACACACATTGTAACACTTCCAGGTGAACAATCTCAGGCTGCCATGGTTGTGACAGTTGACTGTCCCTTTATTCATCATCATTGTCTGATTGAGGCATCATTGATTGTCAGATGGTATGTGCCAAGGCTGTGTGCACTCCACAGGGGTGTGATTTCTATGTGAAGTAATTAGCCACCAGCTGCGTATGGGCTGCCTCACCCCATGCCCTTTCCCCTCCCATGCGCAGCGGGCGTGCATGTGGTTGGGGATGTGGGGGCACCACCATGTCCACAGCCAGGCCCCGGCGTGTTGCAACATTGTGCAGGACACATGCTGCCATTATGATCCTGCACACTACTGGGTGAGCGTATAACAGATGCCCGCCAGAACGGTCAAGGGAGCGAAAGCGTGACTTGAGCACTCCGAATGTAAGCTCCACTATGCCCCGGGTTGCAATATGGGCTGTGTTGTATCTTACCTCGGGAGGCGTGATGGGGTTCCAAATTTGGCGTCATCATGTGGGTACTCAGACGGTAGGCACTGTCCCCTTGGGAGGTGGTGATGGGTATCATTAGTGGGGTAGTGACATTACTCTGTATCTGACATGCCTGCATGTGCAGTGGCATTTATACTCACCAAGCAGCCATGCATCACCATGCCGCCCAGCTTCCATGTCCCGGTTTAGGGTTGACATTCTGTAAATGAAGCTGTTGTGGGTGGACCCTGGATAGTTGGCATATACTGAGGTGATGATTCCCTTGGCATCACATACTACCTGGACGTTAATGGAATGCCAGTGCTTGCGGTTTCTCTAGATGTGCTCAGAGGCCCTGGGGGGACGTAGAGCGACATGGGTGCAATCAATGGCACCTAGCACTTTGGGGAATTGTGCCACCCCATAGAAATCCTGGGCGGCAGCCTGCCTTTCTGCAGGTGTTCTGGGCAGGTATGTGTGCCTGCGGACTGATGGGCGTGCAGTGATGATGGCCAACACCTGGTGTAGGCACCGTGACTGCGTGGCCTGTGACACCGCCCCACTATAGCACTTGTCCACTGAAATGCTCTGGTAGCCAAGAACTGCAGTACATTGAGGACCTTCTCCATGGGGGTGAGTGCTTGGGAGCAGAGGGTGGGTGATGTCAGGTAATCCTCCCACTCACTGACCAGGTCGAGTATTATGTTTGGTGGACACCTGTATCTCCCATACACCTGGTCATCAGGCATCCCAAAAAGGCTGGTTCTGGGTGTGAAGATTCTGGCCCTGACTATCCTCCTCCTCCTCCTGCGGTATCCCACGGCCACTGCTGCTAGGAATAGTATATTCATCCTGGCGTATGAGCTTGTTTGTTGTTTGTGCGCACTTTTACGCTGCGTGTGTCGACGTACACCTGCTTCGTGCGAGTCGACGTACGCTGGCTTCATGCTGGCGTACGTGTCTTTTTTGGCGCATTGTAGGCGACCATGTAAATCTTCCCATATACCACAGGAATACACGTAGCCTGCTCTCCCAGGCCCAGTCGCATGTGAAACTTCCCGCGTACCCCTGAAATACACGTACCCAGCCCAATCGCGTGTGAAACTTCCAGCGCACCCCGAAATACACTTACCCTGCTGGAATCGCGTGTGAAACTTCCCGCGCACCCCTGAAATACACGTACCCAGCCCAATCGCGTGTGGTACTTCCCACGCACCCCTAAATGCACGTACCCTGCTGAAATCGCGTGTGGCACTTCCCGCGCACCCCTGAAATACACGTACCCAGCACAATCGCGTGTAAAACTTCCCGAAAACCCCTGAAATACACGTACCCGGCACAATCGCGTGTGAAACTTCCCGCGCACCCCTGAAATACACGTACCCAGCACAATCGCGTGTGGAACTTCCCGCGCACCCCGAAATGCACGTACCCTGCTGAAATCGCGTGTGGCACTTCCCGCGCAGCCCTGAAATACACGTACCCAGCACAATCGCGTGTGAAACTTCCTGCGCACCCCGAAATACACTTACCCTGCTGGAATCGCATGTGGCACTTCCCGCGATTCCCTGAAATACACGTACCCAGCCCAAACGCGTGTGAAACTTCCCACGCACCCCTGAAATACACGTACCCGACACAATCGTGTGTGAAACTTCCCGCGCACCCCTGAAATACACGTACCCAGCCCAATCGCATATGGAACTTCCTGCGCACCCCAAAATGCACATACCCTGCTGAAATCGCGTGTGGCACTTCCCGCGCACCCCTGAAATACACGTACCCAGCACAATCGCGTGTGAAACTTCCTGCGCACCCCTGAAATACACGTACGCAGCCCAATCGCGTGTGGAACTTCCCGCGCACCCAGAAATGCACGTACCCTGCTGAAATCGCGTGTGGCACTTCCCGCGCACCCCTGAAATACACATACCCAGCACAATCGCTTGTGAAACTTCCCGCGCACCCCTGAAATGCACGTACCCGGCACAATCGCGTGTGAAACTTCCTGCGCACCCCTGAAATACACGTATCCAGCCCAATCGCGTGTGGAACTTCCCGCGCACCCCGAAATGCACGTACCCTGCTGAAATCGCGTGTGCCACTTCCCGCGCACCCCTGAAATACACGTACCCAGCACAATCGCGTGTGAAACTTCCCGCGCACCCCTGAAATACACGTTCCCCACTTGGCGTTTGCTGTTTGGCAGCCCTGTAAACTGGTCCAGGGTTAGCGCAGCCCTTTGCGCTGAATTGGGAGTTTTGATGGATTTCCCTTGCGCGAGGGCGTTCTTGGGGGCGTAACTGGCGCTGCTGCAGGGTCGCTGCGCCACTCTGCACCACGGCTGGTTTTGGAGGCAAAAATCCATGAATACGCTATGCGATGAAATGGATTTTATCGCACACGGCTGGCGCAGTCTATCACACGGGAACACTGTGCGCCAGCCGCGTGTGCCACTTTTGTGCGAAATTCCATGAATTACCCTGATAGAGTGGGAACCCAATTTTTGGTTAGTAACCTTAGATGTATCAAGTTTATATACCAGTATTCTTCATGAAAAATGTTTACTCACCACTGAATATTTCTTAAAAACAAGCCAAACAAATCAAATAACATATTGAGGCAGGTATATTGATGATATTATCATGATATGGAATGGAACAGAAGAAGAACTCAAAGAATATCATAAATACCTGAACACCAATGACTACAATCTCAAACTTACAATCCAATACAGCAAAGATAATATTAACTTTCTGGACATTAAATTGTACACAGAAGACAATAAAATCCACACTACACTTTTCATCAAAGAAACAGCAGTAAATAGCATTCTACATGCAAAAAGTAACCACCCTCATCATATTACCAGAAACATACCATACTGAGAATTACTCAGGATTAAATGGAACTGCACCAAAACTGAAGATTTTGAACACCATGCCAAGGAAAGTATTTCAAAATTTCTCCATAGCGGTTATAATCAAGACCTTTTAACACAAAGCTATTCCAAAACAATACAAAGAACAAGAAGTGATCTTCTCAAGAATAAACCGAAGGAACCTGACAAATGAAAAAATAAGAGTCATCACAACTTACACCAGCAATAACAAAATACTTACCAACGTTTTAAAGAAAAATTGGAACATATTACAAACGGACAATGAATTGGATTCTATATTAGAGTCACAACCAAGTATAACATACAGAAGAGCCAAAAACTTCAAAAACATATTGAGCCCATCACATTTCATCAATAAAAGCATATCCATCAGTACACCGGAATCCATGTGGCTTAAACCGCCAATTCAAGGGAACTATAAATGTGGGTCTTGTAACCAATGCAAATTTTCAGACAATGCGAAACTACATTTAACTTGCCCAATGGGCAAATAAAGAAAATACAACAGTTTATAAACTGCAACAGCAAATATGTCATTTATGGAATTCAATGTATTTGTACAAAACTCTATATTGGAAGCACAATACATACTTTGAAAACAAGAATTGGAGAACACATAAGATCTATCACTAAAGAAGAACCTCAAATACCTTTGACTTATCATTATCGAGAAAACCATCTCATAAAAGATATTGAAAAATTAAGATTTTTCGGAATAGAGAAATATAGAAAATAACACCACCATCGAGAGGAGGCAACACAGAAAAAATTCGGAGAAAAAGAGAACCATTTTGGATTTGTTATCTGGACACCTGCCAAAGGATCATATATATATTGGAGAAGAAAAACAGCATTGGGCATTGGGCAATTTAAAATTAAACAAGCAGAATCCGTACAAAGAATCTGAAAAAAGTCTGGCAATTGATAAAATCAGACAACAAATGAACGTTTGGAAGAGAAAACCGCAACAATAACAGACTTTATGAAAAATCATTAGTACTTTGCAATATGTGCAAAGAGAGAGTCGCTTACTATTATAGCCTGAGAGATATGCAGCGACACAACCCGATCAGGGAATGCTGATAGTTGATATGCCTGTCTGTCTCTGATAGTTGTGGCCAAACTTACTGCACTCTTACTCTGGCTACAGAATGGCAACACCCGTTCCGTGCCTAGAGAAAGTGAGGCATTGTAATTATCCTCAAGACTTAGTATCACAATTTCCATATCAATGTGAGCTTCACTACTTTGCTCGAGAGAAGGCAATTACTTTGTCTTTTTGTTAGGCTTCTTAGAAAAGAGATGGTACAACCCTCCTGCTTTCACCTGCTTTTCTAGCTCTATGCCCCCAGATATTGCCTCGGCGTTAGCCCTCTTATAATTATGTGATTTATTGTTATTTATTGTATTTTTCCCTTTATGGGTCATCTTTTCTGAGAGGGTATTTTTTGCTAAGCACCCCTCTCCTTGATCTCAGTGAGAGTATTTTCATCAGGGTCAATGTCAAGGCCATGACCAAGAGTTTCGCTATCAGCCATCTCTTCCCTTATTAAAGTGCACTTCCCTTATTAAAGTTCACCAGGTGTTACGGGTAGGTTTATTCACGCCTTTGCCCGTAAACAATCTTTGAGTTCTAGTATTTTTTTTCTTCCTTTTATGATGGGAGATGGGAGAGATTATCTCGGACGTCACATTATGGGGAGATTGCTTCACTGTCTTCGAGTCCGTGGGAAAGAACCTGCCTAGTTCATTAGATTTGTGAACAGTACTGGTTGCCTGTTTCGCTACGCTTTAGCCCCCGTTTCAACACAACCACAGGGGAATCCACCACAGAAGATGTGTTAGGGACTAAACCATCAGACCCCGATCGACATGCAGCTGTGGATACATTTACCAGATTGATTATTATTTCATTCAGGCAGGTCATAACAACTTTTAATTCAGCGAGCACCATGCCCAGTTGATCAGAGTCTACACGACTTAGGCCAAACCCCCCGCAGGGAGCCACAGGTACCTGAGCTGATGGAAGGAGGTCCTCCGTCAGCTCGCCCCACCCCAGTGGATACTGGGACAGGGCAAGAAGTGAGGCCTCCCTGTCAGAAAAGCCTGCTCCAGCCGCATGGAATCGCTTGGATCTGGGGGAGAGGAAGGTAGCAGGAGAGCATGTGCCATCCTCATTGTGTTTTTCATGGGAGTGAAGACAAGGGGCGCGAACGGTATGTCGTCATACATCCATGTCCCCTGTAACTTCATACTCCGAGTGCAAGGTCCAGACAACATCACAGAACAGGAACAGCACTTACATTGGGCAAAACAGCAATTCCAATCAAAACCAAAATTGCTGTTCTCTTCAAATGAAGAGCAGTGAACAGGCGTACTGAAGGAAATTGACCATTAGTGAATGCACTAGCGAAAAGCCCCTGTCGCCTGTGAGCTTCGAACAGGCCAACATGCACTCATGTGGAGCGCAGCCTAGTATATTTAAGTGGCAGGGAGAAGCACGTGGCTAGTGCAGGTATACAGTCTATGGCAACTACAAAGAAGTAAAAAATAAGCAAATCAATATTACGCGTACTGTTGAGTCAACTGAAGCAATTCAAGTGGATGGCAGTTCAAATAGACATACTGTTAACGTGTTAGTCCATTGATAAGAAGCTTAGTCCAAGGCAGGTCATCAGCATGCCAGCAGCATCTCCTGGCCAACAGGCACTCATGTGGCACTCCTGGTGGCAGGCGTGCAGTGGCACTCCTGGTCGCGCGCATGCACTGGCACATGGCCCGGTATATTTATGGTGCAGGGAGGAGCAAGCAGCCATGGCTAGTGCAGGTATACAGTCTACAGCAATGTTAACGCATTAGTCCATTAATAAGCAGCTTAGTCCAAGGCAGGTCATCGGCAAGCAAGTAACATCTCCTGTCCAAAAAGCACTCATGTGGCACTCCTGGTACATTTCTGTCCCTACCCCTTTTCTCTGCCATACAAAACCTTAATATAAAGTGTAATATGCATACGAGCCATTATTTATGACTTTCACACTTCCCGCTCATATAGGACTACCATAATAAATTACTCACCCACTTTTTTCGCAGTCATATAATCTGTGAACCATTTTCATTCTACAATTGTGGCTCTTAAAATAAATGTTGATTTTTTTCAGTTTTACTTTAAAGACCCTTGTTTTGCTCTTTTGGTTTTTATTTACTATACTAACACATGCTGTACTTTACTTATTTGCTTGTTATATTCTCTGGATAAACTGCTTCAAACCTTTTTGTGTTTTTGGTTTTTATGTATTGTTCCTACTGATGCTACATTATACATTTCACGTGTACCCTTTTTATTTTCTTCACAAAAACTGTTTCCAGGCATTCAGAAAATTTGAAAGAAAAATCGAATTTCCAACATCTGGTAAATATACACCACTTCTATGAAAAATGTGTTCACACCATCAGACTTTATATTCTCATTCTGGAAAGATGTTATGCTACATCCTGTAAAAAAGCACAGAGGGATTTATTCACATTCTTTTTTTTTTCAATTTGTGGACAAAACACGTTTGAACCTTTCCACATTGCCTTTGAGTTATTTGTGAAAAAATAATATTTAAAGCTGGAAACAATTCCATTAGCCTTTTAAACCTGTCCTTCATTGCAAACTGCAATAATACTACAGTCACATACCCCAAACTGTTCCCTCCACAATGTATTACAATAATGTCAGGATCTTCAAACCAAACTATATTCTCACACAACGGTAAAAACACTGCCCAGTATAATCCTCTAACTCCATACCAAGTTCTCCCATCCAAGATTAGCAGAGATGCCACAGTGCTTGGTGTGAAACTGTAACCTTTAAGCATCCACACACTCACCTTCTTCATAGCCATAGCCATCTTTCCACCACTTCACACCAGAAAGAAAGCACTTGCTACCCTTTGATCCTGTACACTTCAACACCTCCTCCACAACTATGAAAAATGATTGGTTAATTGTTAGGCCAAATTATATGCAGTACCCTTTGGGAACACCACACACACTTAAGACTACAAGTACTACAAGTGACAGTACAAATTCACCTTTGGTACAAGCCTGTACTACACAGTAAAGTGGTAGCGTTGGCTGAGTAGCCAGACTTACCTGAAGAGCAAGTGAGCAGTATCAAATAGTTACACAACGGACAGCAATTACTATGATTCAAACACACACTGACTCAAGATTTCTGAGTAAAAGAATATATATTTATTTACACATCAGTTGTATAACATCTCACTAAAGTAAAGCAGTTTCAAAAATAACACTCTTAATAAACCACACCAATCCCAATAAATTCCAGACAAGTTAAGCTCACAAAATGAAGAGGGAGCAAAATGGCACTCCAGAATTTTAAAAGGGAGGGAAAGACAAAGTTAGACAGAAATTGAACCACACCAACAGGTAAGTATTCCGGGCAATTGAGCAAGAGGAACTACAGTGATAGAATCAGGGAAAAAAAAGCTTAGGGCCAAAGTCAATAGGTCAAAAGTCTTTTGCTCAAGATCACACGATTCAGGGTAGTTTGTGGTAAAGTTTGTGCCACGGGTTCCAGACGAAGTTGGTCATCAAAAAAGTTAGTTCAAAGAGTTGAGAAGGACTAGCCCTCCGATTGGAGAAAGATTTCACACACTTTCACTGCGGCTGAACGAAACGAACAACCGGATTTGCACAGTACCTTAAGATGGAGCTGTAGCTGAGGCGGACGTTCCTGGTAGTTCCTGCAGGCTCATGGTTCCTGAAGCGACTGTCATACTGACACAATGTAGGAAGACTGGAGGGTCATGCAGCACTCAGGGAATTAACCAGCAGCAGGGCAAAGCAACAAATAAAAGGTGCGCTCCTTAAAACCCAAGCAGGGTTTCACTGGGCGGTTCAGTTGTGGTAGGGGTCCTCTTCCATCAGCTCCTCATTGGTTCTTTTGTTCCAGTGGTGACTCTGCCTTTCCAGTCCACAGACCTGCTTTTTATGCAGTTTTCCCCCATTCACACAGCCTGGCTGTCAAACACTCAGCAATCACTCAGCAGGGTGGCTGTCCTGGCAAGGACAGTCACCCAGCCAATAAAACAGGAGCGCGACTTGGGTTACCAAGGGAACCCATGGCAGGGGTCCTAAGACACCTCCCTCACATCCTGCCTACCCAGACTTTCAGGCGCCTTAAGGAGGGCTTCTGTGCAGAAGCCCACGAAAAGATGGTGAGCAAACAAACCGAACCTGGTTTGGCGTGCAGAGTAAAACACGCAAAAGACTTTTACAAAAAGAAATGGCATATAAACCCAGCCAGAGCCAAAATAAAATATATTTGGTCAAGTGGGTTTATGTTTTCGAGGATACTAAATTAGCCTAAAACAATACCATGGTATGAAAAGGGAGCGAAACAGTGCTCCAAAACAAAAATGGATAAGAATGAACCCTTTCCAATACTCCATGTAAGATGGGGTGTACTAGTTCTGTGATTTAAAGAGACTGCATAAAGTTAATGGCAACTTGATATGTTTCTGGGAGACAGTAGTCAGTCCCAGAAGAATGGAGTCAGTGGGAAGTCTAAAAGACAACCCTGTGTCACTGCAGTGAATGTGCTGTCTAACACACGCAAAATAATGATGCCCATGTAGTAGGTGAGGCTCCACAGCCCAATATCACACATTTGGTAAAAACACACACAGCAAAACACTTGTAAGAGTGAGAAAAAGGCTCTCAATCTTACCAGGTGAAAATAATAAACCCTAGAAAACCAGTAAAGCTGCTGAGGGACTCAGTAGGTAAGGGAAATTAGCCATTTATGAGAATTCTCCTTAACACTAACCCCCGGTGTCTGCAGATGTTGGAGACTTTCTGTAGTCCTCTTTCCATGCAGGAAGCTGTAGCACAAGGCAGCCCTTAAAACCTTTTTACTTTTATGTTTGTAACACTCCCTCAGTGTCTACTTTCAAACAGTCACAGATCCATTCACTAATCACATCCAAAAATTCTACATATAAGCCTGTCACCTTAGTTTAACACTTCAGATGTACAGTTCAACTCCCCGAGTACATGTCTCCTGTCCTTCAGAGCATCCTGCATCAGAAACTA
This sequence comes from Ambystoma mexicanum, assembly GCF_040938575.1. Taxonomy (NCBI): domain Eukaryota; kingdom Metazoa; phylum Chordata; class Amphibia; order Caudata; family Ambystomatidae; genus Ambystoma; species Ambystoma mexicanum. Next base: position 399,243,444 of record NC_090923.1, read on the forward strand.
CTGTAAAACTCTCCAGGAATTCTATTTCCAGATTAATCAATATCTACATCTAAAAATACATAGTACAGGTATACTTATATTTTGAAGTCTTTTTTTTCAACACCTTTATAAATATATATTCCGGGTGGCTGCCACTTACCCTGTAATAAGCATGTCAATAAACCTATGTTTGTTTGAATGCACACTTATCAAATGCCATGTATTGCAACATTCTGCTCCTGCTCACATTAAGTGACAGTTACTTACATGTACTGCAAACATATTGGACTGCCTCAGACCAACTGCCACTTAACAGTGTTCTATAAATCATGTGTAACTGCATTTCCCTTAATTGTAGAACAAGGTTACCAACAGTTGAGCTGTAAATGGTCATATTTTTTTTTTTATATGTGCAACAAAATGCTCCTAAAAAGAAACATTTTTGAGACAGCATTTTCCTTACATATAAATGTCATATTTTCCAATGCTTGCCATCACAACCCTTATACTGCCACCATTCCCCACCTGCTCACATGTTTGTGTATACTGCCAATGTATGTATATATTGTTTCCCTTTCAATACATTCCTATACAAACATGCAAACCTAAATGCAGCACTTTTCCTTACATAAAAAAGACTAGTCTTTTGCAACCACTACTACAACACACAATATACTAACAACATACACTGCTGCCACTGCAAGGTTCCATGGTATTTACAGTAGGCCACAGTTTGCCCTACTCTTTAAAACACTGCAACACATCATAAATCCATTGCACCACGTGAGTGCATTTTCCATATTAAAAGCACCAGGACAAAAAACGCCTTACTGCAAAAAGATACATTGTTCTTATAGTTTTGCATCAAGGCAAACTTTCCGGTACAGCTAATACCATGCTCTATTAGTCCTACTGCAAACGTTCCTGTGCTAAAAATGCATCCTTTTCACACTATGCCAATGTTTACCCTGTTGCTTATAATATGCCAAACTGCACTTGTCATAGTGCAATCCTTCCTACAACATAGTTAACATACTTTAGCACTCCACAAATAACCCAACTTTATTCACTCTTTTTTCCAATAACTCCTCCTACCTTAATAAATAACAACCGTTACTACTGAAACTACTTCACCATGTCTACAAATACCATCTAACTTTCTTTTAGAATTACAGGAAAATAGAAGATTGACTAACTCATCTACCAAAGAAAAATCTTCATGTCCTACAAAATAAGTACATTAATATAGCATGTGTATCTCTCTAATTGTAATAATGTACTTTTGCTATGTATTAGACAAAGTATCATTTTCTACTCAACTATATTGTATTTCACACTCACTCATGTTATTACATTATTCACACTCTTTTTAATCCTATCTCAACAATGCTTTATTCAATACACCACCAATACCTTATTGCTTAACAACACAACCGGCTCTCATGAACCTCTATGCCACAATGTCATGTATTTATTCTTCCATACCCCTATCCACCTCAAGTCCTCAATTCCACTCCAACAACTGTTACACTCATTGTATTACAAATTACTGACACAGATTACCACTCATACACTCTCTTCGTCACCCCTTTTCAATTCTACCCACACAAACCTCATACCTGTACACTAAATCACACCATTACAGCAACAACTGTTTCCTCAACACATCATATTACTACTTATTGAATCATACCACCACTCCCTTACTCACTAACACCAGTACTAATCCACACATTCAACTATCAATAGTGTATTCACCATCACATAAATATAAGTATTTTATACAACACCACACGATTTCAATCACATATTTACCCAAGCCCATCACACCTATAGAGCTTCTTACTCTTACAGCCTTCCCAACCACACCTATCACCCACTACAAAACCGCACACCACTCTTTTCATTTCTACAATGAAACCCATACACCCCTCATTTTTACACAATAATAAAATACATAAACATTCCATAACCTTGAAACACATACTTACTTTTTTCCCTACAGACACAACAGAATACTTACTTATAACCAACAAAGAAAACAAAGAAAATATTGAACAGATAAAAATAAGAACAAGGCATATGGTGATCTGCCTCTAAAACAATTTATAGAAAACATTGAAACAGAACAGTTGTAACCTCACTCAACGAAATTAAATCAGTCAGCACTAAAAATGTAAGCCCCTCTTTCAAAAAGTAAAACTACAAAACATGTAGAAATGAAAGCAGACCTAAAAATTAACCTAAAACTATATCTACCAATGTTAACATAGCCACAGAAAAACATTCTAGAAAGTAAGTTTTACAAAAAGTGTTGCACTGCATAGCTCTTTACTATCTCATACAAAATGAAAACAAACACGTACTACACTTAAAATCTACTGCCGAAAACGAATCCTCAAAGCACTGATTGACAGTGCATGTCTACCAAAGAAAAAGTACTTTACATTGATTTTAAACAGAATGGAAACCACTAACTAAATGAATCAATACATTACAAAAAGTACTGTTAAACCTATGCAATGTCAATATAGATACCTTTTCAAACTGTGAAGGCAAATGATTTCACAAAAGCAGCACATAACCATATTTCAATGAATAGGCTTAGAAACAAGAACAAATAAATCCAATTGCCACAGGCAACAATGGGCGAAACTATGAAGTGGTAGGAGATATCCTTTTTCCGAAAGAAACCCTTATTGAAAAAACTTCCTGAGCAAACTTTACCCAAAAGTTCCTTTTATCCAAAGGAAAAAAGGTGGGGTTGATTGGGTCCTAGGGTGTCAGCGCTCTTCCCTGCTATGTTTACTATCACAAATACTAAAGTCTGGTAAATTAAATACAAGTAACCAATTACCATTAAGTATAGAGCACAATTAACAGCTGTTCAAAGAGGTTTTAATGATTCCATGAGGTATGGAAAGTTTCTACCTCCACTGGGTCGTCCTCGAGGCTGTTTGTTAAATATACTTGATTTCATCAACAACAGAAAAAATCAATTCAACATGTTGCATAATAAGTACAGTGTGGAATAATATTTCACCTGACATACAGTACAAGAGGAGAATTTCACATGAAGTATGGTACAAAAGAAGAATTGTTTGATAAATATATATATATATGTATATATGTTATGTTATGTTATTTTGCATTTATATAGCGCCTTATATACCATTGGTATGGTCTGAAGGCGCTGGTAGGTTGAACGCCCTCGGGAACCGTTCGGGTCAGTAGAGAGAGGAGAGAGAGTCAAAAGTGCGTGTGTGCACCAGGTATGTGTGCAGCTGGTGCGGAATTCAGGTGGTAGCTGCTTTTTAGCGGTAGGTGTGGTGGTTGAGAGATCAGGAGTATGTGTTCGCTCTGGCTGGCTTTATCCAGGACGAGTGTGGCTGCGTTAGGCCTGAGGAGAACGCCTGGCTGGGGGGTGTGAAACCAGCAGTGTTTACTTAGAGTGTTGTGGAGTGAGCAGGAGATGTAGATATGAGAACAGTCATACCGAATGGTGTCATAGTATCTCTGTGTTCTAGTTGAAGGGTGATGTAAGGGAGAGAGTAGGCATGAGGTGTGTTATGATAAGTACTCTTTCAAATGTTCACTGCATTCCAAACCATACTATGTATGTCACGCAGTTCCGAGCGGGCAGGTCCGTTCTATTCATTTTGTTCATTTCAGGCGTTCGGGATTGTACTACACATTCATGCTTGCTTGACCTATTCTTTTCCAGTGTGCCTCACGCATGCTCTCATGTGTTCCATAAGTGTGCCCTCCTGTCTTTCTTGTGCATGCATTCCAGTCTACCCAGCGCATGAACTCCTAAACTGCCTACGCACTCATCTGCTTTGTATACTCAAACGCTTTCTATACACTCATCCGCCCTCCACATTCATCCGCACTCCACACTCATCCGCTCCCCGCACTCATCGGTCCTCCAATTTCTCCGCTCCCACACTCATCCGCTCCCCACACTCATCCGCTCCCCAACACTCATCCGCTCTCCACACTCATCCGCTCTCCACACTCATCCGCTCTCCACACTTGCTCTGTGCTTTCCACATTCAGTCGCTCTCCACGCTCCTCTGTTCTCCATGCTCCTCCGCTCTCCACACTCATCCGCTCTCCACCCTCATCCGCTCTCCACCCTCATCCGCTCTCCACCCTCATCCGCTCTCCACACTCATCCGCTCTCCACACTCATCCGCTCTCCACACTCATCCGCTCTCCACGCTTATCTGCTTTCCATGCTTCCCACCCATCCGTTCTCCATACTCATCCGATTTCCACGCTCATCCGCTCTCCATGTTCATCCGTTCTCGGCGTTCATCCGCCCTCCTTGCTCGTCTTTTCAAACATGCTCGTTCACTCTTACACTTTCGTCTGGTTAAACGTCGTCCGCTCCGCACATTCGTCTGCTCCGCACATTCGTCCCGTCTACACACTCGTCCCGTCTATACATTCCTCCCGTTTACACAGTCATCCCGTGTACACACTCGTCCCGTCTAGACACTCGTACAGTCTTGATACTCGATCACCCGGACCACCCACACATCGGCAAAACATACTACTCGTTGGCCTGATAATATTATTTGTCTGTTCTGCGTGACTATCCGTTCCAGACACTCATCCGCACTGTGTATTTTTTCGCTCTACACATTCATCTGTTTCACAACTTTCATCCGCGCCACACATTCATCCACTTCACATACTCGTCCGCTCCACACACTCGTCCGCTCCACACGTTCGTCCGTTCTGCACACTCGTCCGCTCCACACTATTTGTCCGCACCACAACGCTCATCCATTCCACACACAACATCCGTTCCACACACTCACCCGACACCACACATTCATCTTTTCGCATAGTCGTCCGCTCTATCAGTTCATCTGCGCCGCTCTTACGTCCGCTCCACGTATTCGTTTGTTTCGGAACACTCATCCGTTCTCCGCACTCATCCGCTTTCCACACTCATCCGCTCTCCACACTCATCCGCTCTCCACATTCATCCGCTGTCTACACTCATCCGCTCTCCACACTCATCCGCTCTCTACATTCATCCGCTCTCTCACTCATCCGCTCTCCACCGTCATCTGCTCTCCAGGCTTACTGCATCCTACGATTCTGCGCTCTATATATATATTCAGTAAAAAACGTTGTTAAAGGGACGTTAAGGTTAAGTTCTGCTACTAGAAACCTATGAAATTCAGTAAAAAAACTTTGTTAAAGGGGCGTTATGGTTCAAAGTAAAACCCAATAACACCTGAGATTCGCTAGTTATGGTAAGGTAAGCAAGCATAACTCGCGCCACCACTGTGCACTGCTAAGACTAACACCCAGGACATCAAAGATGACATCACAAATGTGTCTTGTGGACAAGAAGGAGGACATCAGAAGGTTCCTGCACTGCCCAGGGAAGAGGCCACACGCTTGGCAATACATTGGTTTAAGGTGTGTGTGCCTTAAAGTCCACAAACTGGTATCCTTCTCACTGGCTATCCGGTTTTCAACAGCACTCTGAAGAAAATTCGACCAGTATAGAGACAGTGTCCAGGTGGCTTGCGAGTTGGTTGTTCCAACCAGCTTAAGGGAAGAAGTCATCCTTGAAGGGCTTCCCTGTCAAGGGAGTTTCAGGCAATTCAGAACTGCAGCAGGGCTTCATCAGTGGACCAGTTTTTGCTGCAACTCTTCTTCAGCTCGTCTTTGGTTCTTTCGTTCCAGTGGTCGACTCTGCATTCCAAATCCCAGAGACCTGATTTTAAACAGTTTTTTCCCATTCATTCTAGCCTAGCTGTCACTCACCCAGCAGGGTGACTGTCCTTGCTGGACAGTCAGCCAGCCAATCATGCCAGAGTACATTCAGGTTTCCTAAGAGAGTAAGCACAGGGAGTTTCGGGCACTTACCTCACATCCTGTCCACCCCAGACACTGAGGCGCAAGAGGAGGGCTTCAACACTGAAGCCCACCAAAGGCCACTGAACAAAGGAACCAAACCTGGTTTGGCATGCAGAGAGAAACACTAGAAGGACCTTTCTTAAAAAACTGCAAAAAAAAGTTGACCAGAGTCTCTTTTTAGAGATAGGTCTTGGGTGCCATATTGCAAAACATGGCTGACCCGATTTTTAGCTAACAATGTTCGCGGTTGAGAAAAATCATGATAGTTCATTCTAAAACCACTCCCACCAGCCATTTCAAGAGGAAAGGGTAGCATTTGACTGTTACATGAGTGTTTAGACATAGGGGATGCTAGGCAACCCATCCAGCTTTCTATAGGAAGATAGTGTGTGCTGGGTCTGTAAATGTAAAAAGACTGGTAAAGTCAATTTAACTTTACATGCTCTGGGAGACAGTAGTCCGTCCCAGAGAAAGTATTTAAAACTGGGGGTGTCTGAAAGACACCCCTGTTCCACTGCACTGAAGGTGCTGTGTGACACACAAGAAAAAGATTATGCCTATAGTGTTGTCTAAAACTCAATATCCAAAGAACACAAACGTAAAACACACATCAAAATACATAAAAGAGTGGGAAAAAAGGCTCACACTCTTTCCAGGTAAAAATTAAAATCCTAGAAATCCAGCAAGGTTGCTGGGGGTCTCAAAAGGTAATGGAAATTAACATATTCTTGAGAATTCTCCCTAACACATATATACTGGTATACCTAGTGTTGCTCTAGAAATGCAAACCAAAGAGTGCCCTAAAAGAGACGTATCACAATCTTGTTTTCAACTGCAGATCAGAATCCATCAGTGCTATCCATTTCCTTCAATCACCTGACACAGAGGCGCAAACTGGAATCTCCTAGCTCGAGACTCGACCCTGCTATTTTGAATTATTCTACAAATCTAGACACTTCACTATGATCTATGCTTAATGCTCAACACAAACTTTTATTAGAGCTCAAACTCGACAAACTTCTAACATATGCGGACGCTGCCATCAAGGACCGCATCAGGAAAAAATCCTCTCTGGTTCAATGCCAAAAGCTTGCACTGCTATCATGCAACCAGATGGGGCATTATTAATAGACTGTTCTCTTCCTCAACAAGCAATTTTGTTGACACCTTAACAAGGAAATAATATAGAACCTATGCCTCATATTTGTAATCTTCCGCTTTAGACAACATCTCTAAAGATCCCTGTTGTCAACCTGATAAACCGTGTTTGAAAAAAAAGACAGAAAAAAACAAAAACACATGATGGTCAAAAACAAGAAAGATGACAGTATAGCCGCATTAAAGACCTCTACAGCTCCAAAAGTGATTGTGGTGGCCGCTTCAACCAATCATAACATCTTCCAAAATAAGAACAGCGCAAAGGTTACTAACATGGCAACAAAAAAGAAACACATAATATGAAAATCAATGCAGGCAATAAACCAAGTAGCTTCCGGCATTTTATCCAAAATGTAACATTACCCAAGACAATATTGTCCCAGGCAAGTCATGCCATTGCCAAAAAATACAGAAAAGTGACTCAGAAAAAAGTCTCTCTCCAAAAAACGAATGATCAATATAAACACACTTGGATATATGAGCCTCTAGATGTTCTTGTCTGTTTCAGCGAATGACAACTAGACTCACAGCTTGATAACATAGATAAAAAAACTCACGTCAACCATCATAACACTAGCAGCGAAAAATGCAGTACCTGCTGTTTTCATACCACAAGGAAAAAAGGTAGCCTTGGCTGAACAGCTGAGCTCTGAAGCTGAACATTTCATTACATTAGAAGACAGGCGAGGACAAATCGCTCAATCTCTACAAGTATATTCCTCTCACTCGAAACAGCTCAAAATATCACCAAATGGTGATAATTGATTGAATAGAACAGATACTACAGAACATCTGAATCAGAGAAAACAAATTATACAGTCCTGTCCTTCTCTTCTTGACAACTATGCTAAATCTAGTACAAGATCTTCTCCTGCTAAATGGAATCTATTTTAACTCATCTTAAAATGTCGAGCACACTCATTCCCAGGGAGAAGTTCCTGTACTTGAAGAAAACTCTTTGAAAGATATTGAAAAGATTGAATTTCTTCACAACCATGATCTATTGGTTGTTAAATTATGGACAAGCTTGAGACTAATGAGACATGCCTTGTGGCAAGCTCATATACAATTATATGACTTGGGTTTTCTATTGATCAATCAATCTACTGCTGATATAGATCCCTATTCAGCCTCCCGACTGAATAGGGATCTACCCAATCAGTTTCAGCTGATGTAAAAAAATATATTTAGAACAAACACAATTGCAATCTAACAGAAATGAAAAGAACCTTCATAAACTCATCTTAAAAATCCACTGATGCATGCTCTTATAGCTTAGCCTCGAGGAATACAAGAGGTTTTAAACATTTAACAACCTCACAATCCAACTGTTTGCTAAAATACGATATAATAGCTCTTCAAGAAGTCTGGCTCTCCACCCCTCCCATATAGGACCAACATGTTATATCTTTGGTCCCAGCCATTACCTCCATGCAGGGTCATCCAATTGCTGGTCTGTTAGTTGCTATCAAAACTACTTCAAATTTGACATTAGAGCCGAGTGATTCCCACAATTCCTATTTCCAATTAGTACAAATTAAATCTGAAACACGCTCCATTGCACTTATTAACACATACTGGAATCATGCACAAATCACTCATAAGGCCTTCTTTACAGATTTAGAATCCCTTCTGGACCTAATCGTTGCTGACCGCAAGTGCAGTCACACTATTCTGGTCGGGGACTTGAATATTACCTGTATTAAAAGAGCAATGGAGGCCCTTTCTCCTACAGCCGTACGTTGGAATTCCATTATGAAAAATCATCACCTGATAAATGGATACATATGTAGCGATATTGCCCCTGCCAATGCTTTGCATAGAGGTAACCAAAAGGCTCTCAGTGACTATGCCTACACTAATAATACCATGTTAGAGCATATGACATCCTTAGAGGTGAAACCTCAAAAAGCCAGTGATCATGACATTCTAGAGATCACGTCACAATGGTTGACCTCGCGGAAAATCTCTCTCCCGTCTGCCACTCATGGCATGATATTAAACGATGGCAAAAATAGATTCCAATGGATGCCTGCCACTATCCAGACTCTTGACACTAAGCTCATACAAACATCCTAAAGTTGTATAGTTCATACGTTGGAGGCCTAATCATACGTCAGAATTATGCACATCTTTAAAACAAACAAAAAACATTAGCCAAGGAACCAGGCAAACAAGGCTTCATACCTATGACCCTGAAGTGGCACAGAGAAACACATTCTTCTGGGCTGAGAAAAGACAGATCGCCAGCCTTTCTCCGTCTATAAAAATAGCATGACTAAAAATGGTTAAATACTGGCTGAAAGCTAGAAAAAAAACTTTAACTTACCAGTATGATGCTGAACAAATGATGAATTCATTGGCTTCAAAAATTCAGCCGCAATATGGGGCTTGATGAACCAAGCACATTCCCCCTCACATCCCACTGCCCAAATTAATGCTATCCCTGGTGAGGTATGGTCAAGTTTCTATAAGACTATGCCCCTACTTAAGTTACATCTGAGCCATCTTTCCACCATAAAGCGTATACAGGCAGCTTCATTTTGATGTAGACGATATTATCTTTCATATTTCCAAACTGAGAAATTCCAGGGCCCCTGTCCCGGATGGTTTGTATAATCAAACTTTGAAACAACATCCTACTGCTTGGACCTTAATCATAATGACCATCTTTAAACAGACCATCTACTCCCAGCAGGTCACATCTTCATAGAAGAATTTCATTGTTACACCTATTTATAAGAAGGGCAATCAAACAAATCCTGCCAACTACATGCCAATTACCCTATTGGATGTACCGGGTAAACATTTCTTCTAGTTAATTTCTGCAAGAATATGTCCAATGGCTAGATTCCTCCGACATAAGAGATCCAAATCAGACCAGTTTTATTCCCCGGGATGGCAACAGCAATCAACCTCCATACACTACAAGCAATAGAATTACATGAGCAACAAGAAAAACAGCCATTTTATATGGCCTTTATTGACTTTCGGTCTGCATTTGACTCTGTCGACATCGTTTCATGCAGAAATTAGTAAAAGCAGGCTGCCCGGAATATCTAATCTTTTGGATCACACAATTACATTTGTGAACATTGATCCAAATAAGATTATCTTTGGGTGGCAATCTCTCGGAACCCATAAAAACCTCTAGAGGCCTCAAACAAGGGTGCCTGTTAGCAACCATGCTCCTTAACATTTTTATAGCAGACATTTGTCATGATTTTGTTGGAGTTATTTCTGATTCCCCTAGGCTAGAGGGAAAGGCGGTCCTCTGGTTGTTCTACGCTGACGACCTTGTGATGCTAGCATAGACACCCAGGGGCCTGAGTGCCCTTTTGCTCAAATTGAGCACCTATGTAATGACTTACCACCTGATGATCAATCACAGCAAATGTAAGATCATGACCATGGGTATGAACAAACGAAAAAAGATTTAAACAAATTCCTGTGGCTGCTTCATAATACACACTTGGAGATTGTGCAGGAGTATAATATTTGGGACTCTTCATTAGCAACCAGACATCTGGTCACTCATACCATACTAACCTGCAGAGAAAACTGAAAAATGTAAATTCTCAAGTGAAAATCATCCAGGCCAGATATGGAAAGTGTTCTGTCTGTCCCGCTATAACCTTCTTTAAACAGAAAGTTGCCATTATCCGTACGTATGGAGCAGAGACAAGAAACTGGCTGACTGAGTTATACTGGCAAAAGTTGGAGCAAGCCTTTTGGAGATCCATCCTTCATTTACCACAGTCAACTCCCATGTGTATTATCCGGTATAAACTTGGACTGGTCTCCCTTTATGCAATTTACAGATGGAAACTTCTATCACTATACAGAAAATATTAGATGTCAGACAAATTGCACGGTATCTTGAGTATCCTGTCAAAATACGTACTCATGACTAAGAACAAGCAAATCTAAAACTGGAGATCTAAAATACAGGGAATTTTGCAGAGTGAGGGGATTGAACCGAGACTGTTGATATCCGATCCATATAGAGTTAAGAAAAAAGTCTGGCTAAACAATTGGATAAGAACCATGAACAAATGCTCTTCACTGCATCAGTTTTTAGAACAAGCACTCATGCCAAAAAAGCTCTACACTAATAAGGAATATATGGCTCACTTTCCTGATGTGCAACATAGGAATCTCTATATGAGACTGAGGTTGAATCTCTGGCACACAAACAATGTTCTTTACATCCATAAGATTGCTAAAAATAATAGATGTAGATTCTGTGCTTTTCCCTCGGAACCAGAGTCTTTAAGTCATCTGATTACCAAATGCCAAAGCTGACTGAATTGAGAACTAAATATTTTCCCCATTGTTTTGTGGAGATTTTTTTTTTGATAGTAAAATATCTGTGGTAAATGTAGCAATGGTCAAATTCATGCAATCTTTAAATGTACCTGAATATAAAATCTCAACCAGAAGTTAAATAAATGTGGGTTTTCTATTTGATCTCAGGTCGATTTCCCTGCTTGTTCAAAGAGAATATATATGAGACATGCAAATTATATTGAATCAATGGGCCTCATTATAAGTCAGGCGGAATGGGTTAACGGGCTCCGCTAATGGTGGCGGACCCGTTAACACCACTCCGCCTGATTACGAGGTCCCCTTGCAGGACCTGGTAAGGTCACCCGGTAAAACCAGGCGTCGTTACCGTTTCCCGCGAGGGGAAGAGGGAGCTAACAACGGGCCGGTCATAATAAGCCCGTTGTTAGCTCCGTCTCCCATTCCTATTGAGCCCTCTGCAGGCTCAAATGGGAATGGGGAAGGTCCGGGTCTGGGTTCCCAGAGGGAGGAATTACTGGGCCCTCCGAATTCGGAATGGCCCAGTGATTCCCATTCAGGGAACCTAGTAAAGGAGCCCAGTTTGGCGGCAGCCATGGTGCTAATAGCTCCATGGCTACTGCCAAACTCGTAATGAGGCCCAACATCTCTTTGTTCCACTCTCGTTGTGTTTTAAGAAGAAAATTCCTGCCAGAACTCACTATGCTGTATGTCAAAATTGAAAACTGAAAGTCTGGAGTGATTTTATCAGACAAAAATGGGAATGATTTTATGCTGGCAATTGTTCTATTCTCTTTGTTTAAATTAGGGTTTGGAGCTGTCAGATATTTGTATTATGCTTTTCATGTATTATGTATAAGAACTAAATGATATGTTTCTTTTATTATTTGTAAGGCTGTTCTTTTTCAGCCATATGGCAGTGGCCAGATTTGTAGGGCTATGGAATCTGGCCACTGATACAACCACCACAATATAATTAAACCATGTAACAGGTATGTACAATACACCTTCACCCAGAACGCCCTGCCATCCAAATGACCGTGGACTCAGCAGCACCTACACACCCCTTTCTTTTTTACATATAAAAACAGTTCCATGTCAACTTTATTCCACTCCCCCACCCTTTCCAGTCCCTATTTCGGCCACCAAATAACACAACATTTCTTTTCTAGACTTTTTGTTTGTCGTTCTGTCCGCAGGCACCAGCAATGTTCACAGTCAGAGCGGAACCTGCTTTCCCTATTGTCAGCTATAAAAACAGCTCCATGTCAACTTTATTCCACTCCCCCACCCTTTCCAGACCCACTTTTGGCCACCAAATAACCCCAAATATGTTTTCCAGATATTTTGTTCACTGCACTGTCTGCCAAAATGGCAACAGTTTCAAAATATCTGACGCACAAGGCGTGGTATCAAACTGTAAAAACAGACACAAGTGATCACAGTTCAAGGGTGTTTATTGAACTTCAATGGGTTGGTTAAACGTCTATCTAACCCTAAATCTAAAGATGGGGCAAGCTATGACCATCAAATAATAATAATAACGCAGTATTGGCGGAGTATCTGTCAAAATAAAAGGGCCTATTCTAATAAACCTATTGCCAATCTTTGTTTCTAAATACAAATGGTGTGGGAAAACAATATATGCAAAAGAAAAGTGTTTAAGAAATAATATGTCAGGATAGTTAAGTAGTTGGCTTCTCTTCCCCACGTTTCCAGCACGGGACAAGGCAGCACACTCGAGATACGTACACACTCTTGCTTCTCTGTCAAGAGATTGCAGTTCAAAACACAAGTATCAGGGGCTTCTGCATTAAAGTATCTTTCCCAATAAAGGTCTCTTATTGCAGAGGGCCTGACGTACCAAACGAATATCAAAGTTCCTTTCTTCCTAGGATTTTCCCATTCACAAGTTCTATGGTGGTTTACTGTTCTACCATGGGTGCCCCTCCACAGGGCTCAGATACCCTTTTACACCATGTTCACCATTGGTTTCCCTGGATCAGGCTCAGACCATTAAACATAATATTCCCAATTACTATTCCTCGATCAGGCTCGCCCCATTAAACAACTATGCTTTCATCTTTGTATCAAAAATCAAAGACTTTCAACTGTGCAATGGATTTTGCTTAAATCGCTGCAGGATCCCTTCGATTTACTTCACTCGTCCATTTGATCTTCAAACTTTTGCTTCTGCCCCTTCCTTCCTGCGTACCTCACAGATACCTTCGATTGAGCACCATTGTGGTGCGGTCCCCTCTTTTACTGTTATGGTATTTTTCTCTGTTAAAGTTCAAACATCCACACTACACAATGTTGCTAATTGGAACCTTGACTTCAACACAGGCCAGTCTTTCATTATTCTCCTCAACTCACCGTCTGCTTTGCATTCATGTGCTTTGCCATGCTCAGAGTGCTTTTGATGCTCTGTCTTTTATCCACGTGTTGAAGCTTAATGGAAGTCAGGTCATGTGTGAGTTGTTACCAGTAATGACCTGACTTTGCCTGACCATAGTAGTGGGACATATCAGGTATAATGTTTGGGTGTGAGTCTGTTTTCGCCAAAGTGGGCTGTACATTTGAAAGTGTGTGTGAAGGGAAACAGGGATAAAGTCCCCAATTATCCTCCTGGGTAGGATGGGGTAAAGGTGTTACGGGGAATACTGCATCTCATCATACAGTGTCCCACTCCCACACCCTAAAGACCCCCCACCAATGTTATCATCCCGTACTCGTCCATCCCCAGGGTCTGGATGCAAAGGCAATGGCCGTGCGCTGGCCACCTGAGGGAGAGACCCACGGGGACTAGTGGGTGAGACACCGTCTGGTTTCTCACACAATCAACAGACGCATCCGAAATTGGGAAGTGAGTCCAAGGGCCAGACCCAGATATCACTAATGTGTTTAGACCTAGCTTTTGGCAATTTTTTAAAAAAAAAAAACATCTGGATGGATTTACAACAAATTTACAAAAGCACGCTTTCGGGACCATGCTGCCGCTTCAAGTGAAAATTTGGTGAAAACCATTTCGCCTGTAGGCATGAGGATTTCCACACATTTTTGGACAGTGCTCTTTCTATGAGTTGAGAAACTTAACCATACTGTAGGCTCTGTAATCATTTCACTTTGTAATTCTGTTACTGCCTGTCCTGCTTTAGTGTCCATGCACCACTCTCACATAATGCGCTTGGCTAAAATAGTGCTTGGTGCTACTTGTGATGGAAGGAAGAATCAACAGCAGCACCACATCTGAAGTTTCTAAGCCACGTAAAGGCCTGGAATTTTCATTCGTAAATCAATAATTGTGGATTGTAAGTGGTGACATCCATATATGTCTCTGGACATGAAGTATAGTCTCTGAACATGCAGCTGGAATATCAGAAAGACTACTTTTTTCACTTTACTAGACATATTCCACCCCATCTTTACAATACCTCACCTCCCTAGATTTTGTTTCATATTGAAGATAACGTAGTATTTAGCAGGGCTCAATGCATTAGTTGTCTGTGAACAACCCAGCCAGCACGAGAACACTCTGGAGCATATGTCACAGCTATATGACTACTACTACTGTGAAAAACCAGAGGGTGTTTTAGTACCTAGACCCCGGGTACCCCTTAGACAGGTGGCCTGAGCACGGCCAACACCTTTGGATCCAGGCCCTCGGGGTTGACAAGTGCAGGAAGATCACCTAGGTGAGGGGTCCTCGGGCAGTAGGGGAGGGTCACCTCCTTTCTCAATACCCCTATCCATTCCTATTTTATAGGATATTCCAACTTCCCAAATTCCCTCCTTTCCTACACAAACACTGAGCCGAGGAAGAGGAGGTCTAATGCTAAAAGGAATACCACCCATGCAATACACGGAACATGTCCCTCTAACAAGATCAGCTAGGGTCAGGCACTTGACTTTAATCATGCACACCTAATACCTATTAACTCTCCCCACATGGTTGAAAGGTGGAAACACTGAGAAAACACTTTGAGCAAGCCGGTTAACGAGAAGGAGCAGTTCCTCCAGGACTATGGTGAACCAGGTTAAGGAGGGCAACAAACTAAGCAGTTGAACTGAAGGGGCAGGAATCCAGAGATCCCCCTCACTCCGACGAGAGATTGTTATTTCCAAAAAACTATGAGGATGAGCATGACAGCCCAGCTGAAAGGGAGAAAAAGTCTTCTTAGTGCTACAAGGTTACCAGCCACCCGCTCAGGCGAGCAACAGAGTTGGGGAAGTGCAGAAGCGGCGGTGGTAACAACCTTGGCTTCTACATCAAAGGTGCGAAAGATGGAAAGCATCTTAACATGACTGGTGAGTTGAGGGAAACAAAGAAAGCCTGGTCTGTGTTTAATTGAAATGCTTGTAACAGTATCCAAAGGATGAAGGTTAAGCTGCGAGGGAAATTTAATCCATTGTTAAGAACTTTGAATACAAAATACAAAGTAGCAGAGTGGGCCAGCAAAGTGAGATTGCCCAATTGAAAGTCTCAGTGAAATGTTTTTAAGCTGCAGAGGCAGCGAGAAGTGAGAGAAAGAAAGTAACCACAAAACCACATGAAAGAAAACTTTGAAAGACTTGATCTAGGAGCAATTGATATGAAAGCAAGTCGTATGCAGCAAGTACATTTTCCAAGAGACAGGACGTTGGAGGAAAATATGTAAAGTGGAAGTAAATAAAGAAATGAAGATCGAAGTGGTCATGTGGAGGGGAGAGCAAAAATCTTCCCAGTTTTAAAACTTTTCGACAGTGAAATCAAAACACGAAAGGTGGCTCGAACTCGACAGAGAAAAGTACATGTATGGAATGTGAAGAAAGCTTCTGGAAGGAAACCCTACTAAGGAGAAAAGGTTTGAGCCTGATTGAGGGGAACACATAGTGTGGAATGTGAAGAAAGCTGAGGAAGGGAATCCCACCAAGGAGAAAAGTGTTGAGCCCGATTCTGCGGAACATATTTGGAACTATGATCAAATACTATACTTAGAAACTTTTTGTGGAAACTGTGTAGAGGCTTGAAGGATGACCTGGGCTTGGGCAATAGGAACCTGTGAGATTACACCTGTGAACTTGTGACTGTGACTCAGACTTGAACGGGCAAAAAATAAAACAAATACAAAAAAGACTCTGGAGAGCAGAGCGAGCCGCCTAACTGTGTTTGCAAGCCAAAGTGTGTGCATCCATCGAGTATTTCCATCCAACCCTGTGCTATATAATGTGGGGAAAAGAATACATACTGATTTATATTGATATTCTGACATTTCATTTCACCACTGATTTTTCCTTTTTTACATAAAAATCCCTATGTCACATTAGCTTATATTAGAGTCAGTGTGGTATTTGTTAATGTAGGCCTTTATTGTTTGACTATGACTTACTTGGACTGTTCCTTTGTTATTCAATGGTTGAGATTACTCCCTTCTTAGATATAGGGCCAGATAGGAGTTTGCTTGAATCTAACAATAAAGGTTATGAAACTTAAAACTCTTGGGTCAGTGTCTACATGTGATACCATGCTTCCCTTACACTACACATATTACACCTCATATTACACCTCATCCTTACCACGCTATTGCCCACAGATATTGCTTCATGCATAACAAAAGTTTAAAGTTGCATTTTTTAACCTGTTCCCACTGTTCTTTCTTGGACCACTAATACAGGTTGCAACATGGCACCTTTTCAATTCTTTAACATTTATCAGATTTCTCTGTTGAGCAATCAGCATCTTTGTGTGATTTCCACGACTATCACATAGCTACCCAATTGGCCGAGATGCGTCCTGGCCTAGTGGAATGTAGTGAGTCTTTATAATTCAAGTTTCATAGTTGAATTTGTAAAGTAATAGAGTGTGTGCTTGTACATTAACAGACTTTACTTTCTCTAGAGTAACCTTAACTTATATTTATATATGGCCCCCACCGTATAGCTTGACTTCTCATGAGGAAGCACCATGAAAAGAAAGAGGAAAAGAGGAACATATTCCTAATACACGTTAGAACATCTTTCTTGGACAACTTTACTCTTTTTATTTCATTACATATTGCATTTATATTGGGGCTGATTTTTTATTTATGTATCTGTTTATTTCTTAAATGTTATTAAAGAGTGACTGTAAGTAAAGGTGTGTTTCATTGCTAATGTACAAGAAAGTTAGTCCCCCCACAATTGTGCACTCAGCGCCTAGATTTGTCTGCAAGGATTAGTTACACTTTGGATTGTGTGTTGTCAACATCTTTTTTATTTATCTATGGTCAGGAATATTGCATCATATCCCGTGTAAAAAAGGTATTGAAGTACTTGTGTAACATTCTTTGGGCCTCATCACGACTTTGGCGGTAACCCTTAAATCCGGCGGTCGTGCTATTACTGCCGGATTTAAGGGTCCGCCAAATCAGGACTTTGGCAGATTTCGCCCCAGCTCTTGGCTGGGGGGAAATCTGCCGAAAATTTGCGCTATTACCGCCGGCGGGAAATCCGCTGGTGGTAAGAGCGTGAATTTTCCCCATTGAGCCCAATGGGGAATGGGGCATTCCCAAATGGGCTCAATGGGGAATGGGGAATTACATTACCGCCAAACTTGTGGTCCGGCACTATTAGCGCTGGGGAGTTCGGCGGTAGGGCTAATACCGCTGGCGGTAATACCGCCGCCTTTACCGCCAAAGTCGTGATCAGGCCCTTTACAAGTTACATACAGATAGTGTGCAATAGCCAATATTAACCTTTGGCACATGTGTATTTGTGTTTCGCAAATCCAATGGCTTTCTCTATGTTTCTATTCTAGGTTTCTGATAATTACTGCAATAATATTATTAGAATGTTGCTGTTTTAGTTCCCATGTTATCCTACTTTGTACTTAACTATTTGTGATCCATGAAAGCAATGAAAATGGGTGCATCCAATATATAAAGAGTGAGCCACCACCAGTTAAAGGGTTCAGGGACTGCTCCGCTGTTCCAAGACCTGGTCTGTACAAACTGAACGGGGGAAATAATATTATTACATTCCACCTAAGACTCCAATCTCCCCAGGAGAACCCTGCCCATGATCTTAAATACCCAGTCTAAAAGCGAAATAGGTCTGTACAATGCAGCTAGCACCATTCAATCCCTTCTTATATATTGGCTGATTTACTGCATGTGACCAGGAGATGGGGTGCACATCCCCTGCACATATAGGTTTAAAACCCATAGTCAAAATTGCTGAAACAATTTCCCACACTGCTGGGGATCTGTGGCCAGTGGCCATGGATCCTGTAGAGTAAATGTTGTGGTAACACCATCTTTCTCCCTATCAGTACTTCACGAGGGCTGAGATTTGTTGCTTTAGCAGGGGTCGATCTAATGGCCATCAATACTAAAGGCAGCCAAAGATCCCAACTAGATTTTGCCTCAGCTACACATGTTTTTAGTATGTCTACTATAGACCCATTGTTTCTTTCCACACCACCTGAGGAAGAAGGCTGATACGAGATGTGCAGCTTCTTTTTCACACCTAGTATTTGCCAAATCTTGCCAATCAAGGAGCTAGTGAAATGACTTGCCCGGTCTGATTATATCCTCTGGGGTAACCCACATCTTGAAAATATATGATTTATCAGTAACATGGCTGCTGTTTGCGCATTGCAATCCGGTGTGGGAATACATTCCACCCATTTAGACATTAAACAAACCGCACTTAGTAAATATTTATTCTGTCTGGTTGACAGGCTCAACCATCAATTTGCAAATCAGAACATGGATGGGTCAAACCTCTTTTCATTAATGGAGCTCTAAGCATAGGTGAAACAGGCTGAAATTGTGCATATACCAAACACCCTCTGGTGTATAGTTCAACATCTTCAGACATATGTGGCCAATAAGCATAATCTTTTAAAATATCCAAAGTTTTTGTGAACCCCTCTGTGCTGCAGTTATCGTGTCATGCGCATGATGTAGCATCAGTCCCCGGAATGACAGAGGCACCACCCATTGTATTTGACCTGTTACAGACTCCCTAATCTTCAAAGCATCTTGTAACCTAATTCTCTTTTTGTTTTTTAACAGTACCCTGAACTCTTCTTTTCCTTTAGAATTGTTTCAGACAGAGGATTTTTTTCTGCATCTACCAAATGATTATAAGATAGGCCTAAAATTGGGTCTTCTTTTTACGCTTCAATCAGATCCAGATCTGGTGTATTATTAACTCCATTGCACTACAGGCTGTTTGACTTCTTTTGGAGATTTGGAGCGCGTTATAGCATCTACCTGTATTTCACCCTGTAGGTGCTCAATGGGAAACAACTATCAGTGTGCAAAAAAGAAAGTAGTACAAAGGATATTTTCAGCTTGAATGATGGGGAGGAAATGCTTCAATGCCCAAATTGTGCATAATGAACCAGCGCTATTCTTGGAAGACCAAGAATATATGCTCGGCTTCAGCCAAATATCTACGAAGTGCTCACAAGATCTTATGGTCTTAACCATCACTATGGCCAAAAGGATACATGCTAGGATCAAATTGGATCTGGAAACAGAAGAAGAAAAATTCCTTAACAACACAGACCTTCAAAACGCACGTGACAAATTGAAAGAAATTAACACCACCTTTGATCAATTTATGGCTCAGACATTAGAAAATAAGCACAAGAAACTGGCCAAGGACATTCAGAATTTCAAAAGAGAAAACATCTATCCCTACCTATCAGCAGACTACAAAGACAGAAAAGAAAAAGAAAGAGCAGCTAACCAAACCGGACCCAGGAGAGGTGGTAGAAAATGGGTTTCATTTTCAGATACCTCAAGCTCGGGTTCATCAGATGATCCATCTCAAGCAACAGGCAACAAGGAGGATATCTCCAACCACTACCCCCTCAGGTCCCTTTTTTAGGGTGAGGGGGCCCCAGAGGCCGATACTGGGGCCCGCCGCCACCTTTGCCCATGCCCATGCCCTACTACCCTTTCAATTATCCACAATGGAGCCAACCACCCAGAGGGCGCCGCAACAAACGGAGACCATAGAAGATATACCTATCTTTAACTTTTCAGGGACCATACTATCAGTTAGGGAGAATTCTCTGTTTAGGCTGAATTTCCTAACCTAGTGTGTCCCCCAGCAGCTTTGCTGGATTTCTGGAGTTTGTTTTTTTCCATACTGCCAAGAGTGGGACTCTTTTCTCCCGCTCTTGGACATGTATGTGTGTAATTCCTTTGAATGTCAATGTGTTCTATGGGCTATGGGGTCTTTGACTCCATAGGGTCTCATATGTTTTTCTATGTGTGTTACACTGCACCCTACGTGCCGTAGCACCGGGGCGTCCTAGCGGACACCCACCAAAGACTCCATTCCCAGGGACTGACTACTGTCTCCCCGGGCATGTAAAGTCACCATTGGCTTTACTAGACCTAAATTTACTAACAGAACTAGTACAAACCATCTTATTGTGGACGTACTAGTAGGGGTAATTCGATTACTCTGGGATCTGTTACTCGAGGGGGCACTGTCCCATCCCCCCTCGTCGAGTTTTGGCTGGTGGCAGTGGAAACTACTTGTTATGTTCGACCCCGAACATAACCCTATGGGATTCGTCCCATTGTTGGAGATTGATACTTTTCCCAGAGGGAACTGCACAGGTTTCCGCCTAACACTATCTAAAGCGGAAATACAGGTCCTAACTAAAGGACTCTCATTTGTCCCTTCAACCAGAACAAACTGGTTCCAACTAGATCAAGAAGTTTCAACTTTCTTCAGAACCATAAGACGAAAAGTATTCTTCCAAGACAAGGAACCATTGGAACAAGATGAAGATTCAGGTCTAAGAGTGCCCTCCAACTTCAACCCGAGAGAAAATGAGGTTGCGCCCCATATTATCACTTTTGAGAAATGTGTCAGAAAGGAGATTTCCAAACTACAGGACTCAACCACGACAACAAGACCAAACCTATCTAAGGATGAACACAAGGCCCTCAAGCAACTGACCTCTAACAACCAAATTGTCATTAAAAATGGCTGACAAGGGAGGAGGGATAGTAGTGCAGAGCCTTGCCCAGTACAAAGACATGGTCTGTAATCTTTTGGATATCACTACCAATTACAAAAAACTTAGAAGAGACCCTACCAAGGAAATTAAGATCAAGATACAAGAAGCCACAAAACTTGCCTTTGAACGAGGGTTATCTCAGAAAAAGAGAACATTTTTCTCAACACCTCAGAGGGAAGAACACTGGCGTTCTGCGCCCTACCAAAAATCCATAAAAACCAACAAAACCCCCCAGGCAGACCTATTGTATCAGGTTGTGGGTCCATTCTTGAACCACTATGCAAATTTGTAGATTATTTCCTGAAACCCTTGAGCCACGAAACCCCTACTTACCTAAGTGACACAATGGCCACAATCGCTATCTTTGAAGATCTGACATTCAATCAGGGATCTTATGGTTACAATGGACATCGCGAGTCTCTACACGAGCATCCCCCAAGATGCAGCCTTGGAATGCATCCACCATCATCTTATACATCACATGAGACAAAGCCGAGTCCCAGCTAACTTTATAGTGGAATTGTTAGAACTGGCCCTCACAAACAACTTTTTCTCATTTGATGAGAACTTTTATCTACAGATCAGTGGGACCGCGATGGGAGCAGCCTTTGCCCCCAGCCTGGCCATAATTTACATGTCAGAATACGAACAACAACATATTCTAAGCCTACATAATCCATTCAGAGACAAGATTGTGCATTGGTACCGCTACATCGATGACATTATCTTCATATGGCAAGACATCGATACACCAGTTGAGAATTTCCTACACTGGCTGAACCAACGAACAGAGGATATCAAATGCACACTCTGCAAAAGCACCCAGATGATCAACTTCCTTGATTTGGAAATCAGTGTCAAAGAGGAAAAACTGATATGTCCCCTATACGGGAAAGAAACAGAGAGGAACACTTTACTGCATTATAGAAGTAATCACCCCAGGAACCTGAGAAACAACCTACCATTTGGTCAATTTCTATGGCTCAGGCGGAACTGCACAAATTTGGAACAGTATAAAGAGCATGCCACCATTTTGAAACATAAACTCCTGAGCAGTGGATACCCCAAAAAATTCATTCGGAATACCACTAAGCGTGCACAATACACTCCTCGTGAGACTTTACTCACCCCCAAAGCACGCGACACAGAAAGTGAACTAATGACCTGTGTAACCACCTTTGGCCCAAATACGACCAAACTTAAGACCATCATTAAGAAATTTTGGCCATTGGTACAACTGAGCCTCACCCCAAGAATGGCCCTCAAGAGAGGCAAAAATCTGAAGGACATGCTAACCCATGCTAGGCTCAACAAAAAATCTCAAAGGACCAGACTTTGGAACATGAGGGAAATAGTGGCCCACCACCCATGTGGTACATGCAATGTCTGCAAATTCACAAGAAAAACAACATCATTTCAAACAGAAGGTAAGGAGTGGAAGATCAGACACTTTTCTAACTGCAAAACTACTAATGTGATATATATCATCGAATGCCCCTGTGGGTTCAGATATGTTGGCCAAACTCAAAAGAATTGGCGAACATCGCTCCAGGATCTGATGCCGAGTTCATTCAGCACCATTAGTCTCTCACTATATGGAATGCCAACATAGTGCAGATGACATACTTTGGTGGGTGGCGGACACGATTGTCAATACCACCAATGCATCTAATGCCCTAAGTCATAAAGAATCATGGTGGATCTTCAAACTTAAAACTATAACGAAGGGCCTCAATGAAGCCATACCAACCACCTATGGATGAGCTGGGCCCCCTTACCCATAGCCTTACCTCAACAACACACAAATACTCCAGCACTTCCAATTCAAACCCTAAGGCCTACATCCCACGGGTCTCTCTGCCTAGCCAGATGTTACTAGATGTGCATATACTCCCTAGGTATAATTTGCCCCTACTTAAGCATTTTGGGGCCTCAAATTAGTACACTCCTTCATGCACATCCATATGATGCTACTATGATAAAAATGCATATGCAAATGCGCTGTCACTTTGTCAGGACAAAATAAGTGTCGTTTTTCAACATTGCACTCTGTATACCAACACTGTACTGTATCTGAGTAAATGTATGCCTTCGAAACCTAGTGGCAGCCTCCAATGATATACTCTAAAAACATCAAGACTGTGGAGTTGGACACAAATCACCCTCCACTAGAATTGTTACTCACACGCCTCTCCGTTTTTTAAGGTGAACTGACACCATCCAAGACAGGCCAAGGCCTCCTACGATTGTCTCCCCAAGTACATTTCCACGCAAGTTCCACCGACACCCATGGGTGCCATGAAAACTCGCGGACACCACACGAAGTGCGCATGTGCGGAGATTCAGACAGATGTCTCCTGCACATGCGCGCTTCACATTTACAGACACAGCTCAGTTCCCCCACTGCAGCGACGCGAGCCGCTACAGTTGCAGGAGCCTCGAGCAAAGAATACACTCGGCGCAAGACATTTACAGGTGAGAGTCCCCTGATAGGCAGATTACGTTGAGACTGGGAACGGCAGACTCTGTTCCTGCGTTCCTGGCCCCACGACCCGATCCTTAGCACCAACCCACATAAACGGGTTGAGGGTCACGGGCGTACCAAGCCGCATGTGTGTATCATCCTAACACACCTCGGCGCCATTATTAATCTTTCACTGTTCTATCTCCACCTAGGGCAACACAGCAATACTAAGGAACGGCTCAGTGCAGGTTCCAGTACCCTGACACCGGTTGCCTGACCGTGTTCCCCAGCCTGCAACCTATCATCAAGGCACTTCGAACAAAGAACTACTTCCCCACAGCATCCAGCCCACTATCCGCTGCGGGCAGCACATCATTGTGCCCCAGGTACTGCATGGTTACTTCTCGAGGCATATGATTAGCAGTGGAATGTGTATTTGTATTCCAACCTCACTGAAACTCACATTGTTGTTTTCTGTCTCCATTTCCTTTTCCACTTTTTAGCATTTCCAGTAGATTCAACATCTACCTTCAACTTTCTCCTTGTTAAGCCCTGATGTCGGACAGTTCAATTGAACTCCCCATCCTCAACATCGAGAAGCCAATTTAAACCCCAGACTTCCGTCCAGGTTAGTATTCAAGTGCCAGCAAGCGATAGGACAACTTCACGGTTGTACCCCCATTTGGTCTCAATTAGTTTTTAATGCATGCAGGTCAGACTAGCACTAGACTCATCCCTCCTTTGAGATGAACTCTACAGCAAGTTTTGCCCCCCATTTTTTACTTAAAACTCCTTTTCATTTTCTCCCTCTCTTCTACACACAGGGGAGACTAAGTCGAGGCCCAAGAAGAAGGCTCATTGCCGAAACGTCACGGGTTTACATAACCTTGAGGGATTCATTCCCACAATCCCGTTTCATTACCTGATCTGATTCCTGAGGTTGACCAACGACTAGGTCCCTGTCTCTTTTAGAGCTCACAGACACCATGCTGTCTTGCATATATGATCCACCCAAGACAAAAAAACATGATTGATGGTGACTCTGTGCACTACATGTGTTAGATATGTTGTATTTGCTGAATGTCTGCCACAATTATGTTTAACAATCACTCTTTCTTTTTTAATACATTTCTAAAACAAAATGAATGTATTTTGATTTAAAATGTATACTATGAATTAGCAGTATTTCTTGAAAAATTCTAAATGTGTAAAATATGTTTGTGCACCTATTAGCATTAGCAAAATAATAAAAGCATGCTATGATGCACTCTTGAAGGGCTTTTCTTGCTCGTCTTTTTAGAATACCTATGACAGTCAGCCAAATAAAAATGCCACTGCCATACATAACAATCGAAATAATTTAGCCTTTACCAGAACACGTAGGTAAACGGCCCAAAAGGAAGTGGGAGGACGCCTTTCCACTTGTTTCAAATAGTGGTTAGGAGCACTTTCTCACATTCACTGAATTTAGTTTCAACTTGAGATAATGCCTTGCTCGCATAGACAATATTTTTGTGATTTGAATCATGCCTCTGAGATAACCAGCTGACAAACACTGATCAGTGATTTCTATCTCTACAAAGAAATCCTGGTTCTTTATGGGATAGGGTAAACATGGCACCGTCATTAGGCATTCTTTCAGGCTAGCCACCACTTCACATTGCTCCTTCTCCCACTTTCAGGGTACACCCTGCTTCAGTAATTTGGTTAACAGTTGAATAATCTCTGCAGAACTTTCAATAAACTTCCTGCTATATCCTGTCATACCTAACAAGCTCTTCAATTTGTTCAAGTTAGTAGGATTTTTCAGCTTCTGTATCGCTTCCACTTTTTCTTTTGTGGATTCAACCCGTTTTCAGTCACCTCTTGACCCAAGAAATTCACTTTCTTTTTACACCATTGTACCTTCTGCAAATATACTTTGGCTCCTGCCTTCTGTAAATGGCCAAGCATGTGTCTAATCTCATTAAAATGACTCCTCAGGTTTTCATGTTTAATCAGCACATCATCTACATCAATTATTGCCCCCCTTTCTGCCACATCAGGCAGCGCCTTCCTCAGAAATATCACAAATTCACTCCCACTATTGACATACCCAAAGGGTGTTCAGGACCAGGCATATTGGGTTTTCGGTCGAACGGAAATACAAACAAAGTTTGTATGTCTTCAGCCAGTGGCACACACCAATATCTAGCTGTAAGATCCAATGTGGTAAACACCTTAGACCCATGTATCTGTGCGAGACCCTGATCAATAAATGGAACTGGCCACTTAGAAACAGGTACTCTTTTGTTTAACTCTCTTAGGTCTGCACACAAACGCCATTGACCATTAGGTTTCAACATGCCCAAAATCGGAGTGTTTGAGGTTCTGTGTATGGGCCTAATGATTCCTCTGGATTCTAGATTTTTTATTATCTCAGCTAATGATTCCAAACATGCCAGTGGCAAACTATATTGATGCACAAATAACGATTCCCTACCATGCCCCTCTGGCAATGTAGCAACATACAAATTGATTAGGCCGCAATCATACACGTCTTTGGCAAAAATCCCTTTAAATTCCATAAATATTTTTCTCAACTCATTGCTTTCCTCTTCATTTGTGCATGCATCTGCAGCCTGAACCTGCTCCTCTATTATTTTTGAAAATTCTGGGAAATCCTCCAATGGAGGAACCTCTGTGCTCTCCTCTAACCGTGTGGCTGTATCTCTGTGGAGAGTAGACACATTTAAATATGATGGAATCTTGACTTCCATTTCAACATGCTGCTTTTCCATATTATTATTGATTAAATCAAATAATATGCAATTCTCTTGGTGACCGCATACTGTCTCACTTGATTCATAAGGATACGCAGACTGCATTTTGACTATTCCTTTAGGTTAGGAGTTCAAAAATTCTGGCAACTCCTCCTGCACATTCACATATCTTTCAGGGATATTCTCAATCACTGCATTGCTGAATCTTGCGATATAATAAGATTTTTGTATTGCCATTTCTAATGATGAATTCTCTTCTAAATTAATATCCTGACATCCTTTTTTATCCACCAGTATCTTACTGGGTCCATCCCCAATATCCACCAGCAGCGTATATTCAGATTCTAGCCCCTGCTGTCTCATCACTGCATTGCTGAAACTTGCGATATAATAAGATTTTTGTATTGCCATTTCTAATGATGAATTCTCTTCTAAATTACTATCCTGACATCCTTTTTTATCCACCAGTATCTTACTGGGTCCATCCCCAATATCCGCCAGCAGCGTATATTCAGATTCTAGCCCCTGCTGTCTCATGGATTCATTTAGGCACACAAATGCATCAGAATGCCACATATGCTGTCCCTTTCTGTGTTTTAGCATAAGGGTAACTTCCCTGGTGAATGCAGGAATGGTAACATCCTTTTCCACCTGCAATTCGGTCGCATATGGTACCAACTGTGCACAATGATAAGCCTGTCTCTTGTCTTCAAACTCAGGTGCAGGTCACCTTAACCTGGAACACAACTTGTGATTAAGTCCAACACCTTACACATTTTGTGCATTATGTAATTTCCCCAAAAAAAAATCACTCTGTGTCCAAATCACTACCCACACATAGTGACAAATAGTTTTTGGCCCAATGGTAATTTTTAGCATGCATCTCCCTACGTCTATTCCCTGAGTCCGGATCATCCAGTCAAAAAACGTGTTGTTTTTTTATTCTAATCTGGTGATCTCCTCCCTGTCAATTATTCGCTGGAGTATTTTCTCATTAATGAAACTTCTTTCCTACTCAAGTGCTAAAGTGGCCTTTACTATTTCAGGATGACCATTTACATGGATAGGGATCCATGGTTGCCCATCTCCCATTTGTATTCCAGAAAGGGTCAAAATGTGTTCGTTTGTGTTCATCTCTGAATTGACAGGTGGCTTGCCTGTTTCTTTTTTTTAAGACAAAGCACAATGTATTTTCATCTATTTCTGTTTACCATTTTTTCTTGGGATCCAAATAAATCTCTAGAGACTGTTTTTCTTTTTCACCTCACATTTCACCTTGACACATTAGAATAACAGTGACACTAGGCACACAGCCATTCTGATGATACCCTTCCACTGCATCATCTGATTTAGCCACAGTATGGCATTCTTTTATACTGTTGTTTTGTGAACTCACCTTTTTAAGCCTCAATAGCTTTTTGGCTAGGAGGGACCATAAGACCCAATTTACCCAATCAATGAGGGGAGACAACCTCTTCATGCAATCTGTCCCCATCAGTAACAGAATTTCACTGAGAGATGTGATCAACACCTCCTGCTTCATCCTGTGTTTTCCTATCTTTATGTCAAACCTCAGTGACACCTTCGATAGTTATCTCCTCACCATTGAAATTGTGCACCAGGCCTTGATTCTGTCTTACTTTGATATGATTTTGTGGGGATCTCCCTTCATTGATACTTTTTACCAACTCTTTGGACATGAGCGTGGCCTATGCACCTGTGTCAATCATTACAAATGCATTGCACTTCTCTTCCACAGTGATAGGCGCATAATACCTGTATTCAACTTCTTCCAGCACACACAAAAAGTGTGAATCTCTGCTGATTTCAGGACTCACCTTTCTCAGGCACTTTTCACTCTTTGCCAAACACAGGGGCAAGTGGAATGATACCTTTCCCTCCTTTTTGCTCATTTCATTTTGGGAATCTTTGTCTATTTTTCCATGTTCGGAACCCATCTGAAGTGTAGCCACTGTCTGCCCCTCTGATTCAGGACCATCATTGTTCATACTGCAGTTTTTTGACTGAACATCCTCACAACAATCATGTGGTAGCTTGTCATTTTCTCACTCAGAACACCTATTTGCATCTTGCATGGTGCCTGTCCTCTTGGTCTCTTGGAATATGTGTGGCTCAAAGCACTCTTCAGGTGACTGGCCTGCTCCCTCCTTTTGAGCACTCATTTATCCTGTCTGGATTTCATCAGTATTTTAACTATCAAGGGAGGATATTTTAACAACTAAACCTACCTCTTTATCAGGTGGTTTAGTTTGAAGGTCCAAGTGTTCCTTTTCAGCCTTGCACAACCTTGTGGCCAGCCTTCCATTTAGGATTGATTGTTTGTTTTTTGTGTGTATGTTATATTTCACTGGGCTGCACTGTGGTTGCCAAGTCTGAGGCTGGTCAGGCTTATGAGGAAATCAGTATATGGTCTTTTAGGGAGACGGTAACCTCATAGCTTGTGCCCTCAGCTATTTCTTGCATAACAAATGAAGAGAGAAAATTGGTTTGGCTTGATTTGTCTGTTATTTTATTTTTGTTTCTTATTTATAATTCAAGCTACATTAATACAGCCTCGGCACGTGTTTCACTGTGTTTTTAAGTCAAGCAGTTCTTCAGGAGGGAAGGGAAGCTTCTCATTGGCTTAAAGGTTCATATACATTTTCGGAAAAATAAAATACAATTTCACTCTTAACCTTTCGATTTCATTCTGAGCATCAAAGAATAATTTTGCCAGATCATGCACCAAAGAGCTATGTGTTTTATTTTTATGCTATACAAACATTTGAAATGCATTTGCTTGAAACAGGGAAGTAAAGTTGGATTCAAATGACCGTGGGTAAGTGTTGACAATGATAGCAAAATGAGCACCTACTTCTTAGTGTGTTCTTTAAAGGTAGAATTTTATACAGTATTTTTCCTGTTTTTCGGTGCTTGCTTTTCCTCTCTCTGTTTCATGCACAGTTTTAGGTTTGTAAGCTAAGGAAGAGAGGGGGGCGAGAAGACTTTTAAAATTGCAACTCTATTCACTTTCTAGGCTATCTTAACTTCCTTACTTCATTATATCTTCTATATCATTGAAGCAGGATAAAGAGCAAATGCTGTGATTACCTGATTAGATTAAGGATTTGTCTTCTTTTAAGTGATCCTTTCAGATAATGGATCATCGCGGCTTGATAACCTGTATTGTGGGTGTTTCTTCGTCCGTATCTAGTTTCATTTCGAGTCGCGGTGACATGATTTTTATTGTCACGTGAACGCTAGTCCTCCATTTTGGTTTGGCAACTATTTATTTTTCCTAATTTCAGTAGTTTTGTTTAACTTCTTCGTAATATCTTCTAAACTAATGTTGTTTTGAATTTACATTTTAAATGAGTATGTGTTTTGTAATCACATTACTTACCAATTTTATGATGCGTGAGTGCGCCATTTTCAATTGGGGACTTCAAAATACTCCTACTTTTCATCCTTACATGTGCTTTTTTTAATCTATATTGGTTAGATACTGTTCATTGCGCATGTGCAATTCTTTGGTGCTTGATCTATAAAATGTTTGCATTCCATTTGCATCTATGTAAATACATACATTTAACTACATTTTAAAAATATTTTAGTCTTTGTCTCTAACATTCAATTTTCTCTGCTTGAACAGCTTTTGAGGTAGTTGAATCAGTTCTGCATCTGTGTTCAAACCCGTATGGCAACTATCAAGATTACATATCCAAAATGCTTCTCGGGATTTAAGTATTTTTTCCAAATGTTCACCTCTCTCTGGCTTGGTCATTCTTTCAATTCCAAAAAACCTCATTTCATTTTTGGGTTGATTGGTATGGTCTGTCAAGTGGTGGTATCCTAGCGGTATCTCATGTCATTCCTGTTGATGGCTCTAAAATGTTCTTGAATTCTTGTTTTTAGTTTCCTCATTGTGTTGCCTATATAGATTTTATTGCATATGCATTTTATTGCATATATTACCATTTTCGTGTTGCAATTTATGAAATCCTTAATTTTGTGTTGCTTTCCATTTGGCAAAATAATGGTCTGTTTCCCATTTCTGAGTGTGGGCAACTTCTACATGTTCCACATCTAAAGTTTCCCTTTAGGGGTTCTTTGTCCCATAATTGTGGTAGACCTTCTTTTGATGTTCTTGATGAGAAGTGTGAATGACTCAAAATGTCTTTTAAACTGGTTTTTTAAAAGTAATGCTAACATCCTCTTCAATATGTCCTGTGATGTCTAGATCCATTTGTAGGATGTGCCAATTTTTCTTAAGGATTTCTTGAATTTGTTTTGTATTTGAGTTGTATGAGCTTATAAATCTAGGTTTATGTTGTTGATTGACTTTTTTTCTGACATGTTTATTTGCTAGGAGTTCTGCTCTTTGTCTTATCTTTGTTTTTCATAGGTCTTATTCAGGTGTTTGTTTTTATAGCCTCTTTCTTTAAATTTTTCTATTGTGTTTTTGCATGTTTTTCGTATTCTTGTGGTTCTGAATAGTTCCTTTTTATTCTCAACATCTCGCCATATGGTATGTTTCTTATCACGTGTTGTGGGTGATGACTTCCTGCATGTAGAATTGTGTTTCCTGCAGTTGGTTTAACATACAGAGTAGTTTGTATTCTTCAATTTTTGACATAAAGTTCCAAATCCAAGAATTGTATTGAGTTGGTGCTTTGATTCATTGTGAATTTTAGATAATATTGGTTTGCATTGAGGTTTTCAAAGTATTTTCCTAGGGCTACTGAGTCTTCACTCCATATCAGAAGTATATTGTTGATATATCGACCCCAATATATAATGTTTTTAGTGAAGGCTTCATGGGTCAAAGCGTGTTCTAATTCAAAATGTCCTACAGAAAGATTGGCATAGACCGGTGCGAATTCCGCTCCCCCGGCTGTTCCTTGTTTCTGTCTGTAGACTTGATCATTAAACAGGAAAACATTATTGCTCAGTGTAAAATTGAGCATTTCTAAACGCATTTCATTTTGTCTAAAGTATGAGACTGATCTCATATTTAGACGGTAGCTGGTTGTTTCTAGGCCTTTTATGTGGGGTATTCTCGTGTATAAAGATAAAACATCTAGTGTAACTACCTTGAAATTCTGTTCCCATTTTATTTCTTCTGCTTCCTGGATGACATGTTTGGTATCTTTTATGAATGAGGTTAGACCAAGTACTAAGGACTGCAGGCGTGTGTCTATATATTTGGATATTGGCTCAGTAATGGATCCACTACTGTTTATGATTGGCCTAAAGCAGGGGAACGTTTGATATGTTTTGTGGATTTTTGGGATGAAATATATGGTGCCTAGAATGGGAAAAGCATTAGTGAGGACATCTTTTTCAGTGTCCGTTAGCAGGCTTTGTTCTGTCCAATTCAAACTAATTTGGCTGTTGGATTTGTCTGTAGTTTTTCATAACAGGATTCTTGATTTACAGGGTAATTCATAGAATTCGGCGCACAAGTGGCGCACGCGGCTGGCGCACCGTGTGCGTGTGTGGCAGTCTGTGCCAGCCGTGTGTGCCAAAACCCATTTCAGTGCACAGCGTATTCATGGATTTCAACATCCATAACAGCCATGGCGCAGAGTGGCGCAGCGACCCTGCAGCAGTGCCAGTTACACCCCCAACCCCGCCCCATGCGCAATGACCAGCGCACAAATCCAGTGCATGGTGCAAAGGCCAGTGGACCAGCATACAGCCCCCCAACCAGGAAAAAGTGTGTAAAACTTCCTGCACAAGCCCCAGAATACATGTACCCCTCCCGTGGCGGCGAAAGCGCATGTAAAACTCCCCGCGCACCCCTCAGAATACACGTACCCCGCTCCGCCAAGGCCTATCGTGTGTAAAACCACCCGCGCACCCCCAGAATACACTTACCCCTCCCACATCAGCGAAAATGCATGTAAAACTCCCTGCATACCCCTCTGCCTCTGAATACACAAACCCTCCCGCGTCAGCAAAAATGCATGTAAAACTCCCCGCACAGCCCTCTGAATACACGTACCCCGCTCGCACCAGGTAAATAGCGTAGAAAAAAAACACCCACCCTGTAGCGTGGGCTGCCTGTGGGGCATGCCCAGGGTGGATGTGGTGCCTGTGTGTATTTGGGGGGTGCGCGTGAAGTATCAGAGGCAATAGGCCTTGTGTGAGCGGGGTACGTGTATTCTGGGACGGGCGCAGGACATTTTACACGTGATAGGCCTTGGCCGAGCGGCGTACGTGTATTCAGAGGGGTGTGCGGGGAGTCCCGGTCAATGACCCAGGCACAGCGGATGTTGCTGTGCAGGGTCCATTCCAGGGCACCCAGCAGCCACTGACGCAAGTCAAGCCTCACTCCATGTTCCCCCTGCCACTTCCTCGGCTCATTCCACCAGCGCCACTGCCGATACTGATCAGGGCGGCATTTGCCAGCCGGGGTCCGGACCAGTGTCCAAGAGGAGGAAGGTTGCACCTGCCGTACAGGCTGGGACCCCAGACACAGCTACAGCCTCCGGCACGTCGAGGAAGAAGCCTTTCTGCAAGCAGGAACTGGACTTCCTCATGGACTACGTGCGGGACCACAACTGTGACATGCTAGTGGGGCCGAATTGTCAAACTACGGCTGCCCATCGTGATACCCACTGGAAGCAAGTTGCGGAACATGTGAGTGCATTCGGCCATGAGGTGTGCACGGCGCAAAAGTGCTAAAAGCGTTGGAATGACCTCAAACGCAGCGCTAAGGCATAGCGTGCCTCAAATTACAACATGACTCTGGTGTCTGGCAGTGGGCCGGCACCTGAGGAGGAAGATCTCACTCCGCATGAGGCACTCGTTGCGAAGTTCATACCACCAGAATTGGTCGAAGGAGTGGGAGAGATGCAGGACTTTGATGCCCAGTCCAGAAAGTGTTGTTGCGTGTTTGTCAAGGCCATGTGTGTTTTACTTGTGTGATGTGTTGTGCATGACTGGCACTACATGTCATGTGTACATGGTTCTCATGTGCAAGTCATGCAATGCTTCACTGATGCATGCCTGCTGTGCAGGATGGTGGACATGTAGAGCAGACAGGGCCTGTCCTCATCACCACACTTGCACCCTACTCACATGCTAGTCATCTGGATGCCTCTCCGGTCCATGTTCCAGCTCACTGGCCCTTCTGCATGTAGCCTGGGGTGTCCTTCCTCTCATGACTGACATGCATGTGTCATCTGCCTGCATGTGGGTACTCCACGTAGGCATGCTTGGTTGCCCCTCCACCCCCCTGCACCCCCATTTTCACCATTGCACTGGTGTGCATCATTTTGCCGTGATGCAATGCCCTGTTCAAGCCTCCTGTGTACATGCAAACTTCCACCAGCCAACCGGCCAGACACATGCAGTGGGGTACATCCTCTGTCCTTCATGCAGGCTGTCTCACTTGGACTGTGCAGATGGCAGATGCTCCGCAGGGACATGAGTGCCCATTCATGCTCCATGTGCATTCCATGCATGCCCCTAGGTGTCTTTGACTGGATAATCATTGTAGTACGTGTTCAGGGTGACCTACATTTCATGGCATTTCATCAGCCTTCCCATGCCCACTCTGGCTCAGTCCTGCGTCCCACACATGTTTAGGGTGTGACAGTCGGTGTGGGGCACAGGCCTCACCCTGTTTTAGGCCCACTGACTCTGTCCAACTGGTGTAGCGTCTTCTGCACACATGGGTTTACTACTGAGGGTTCATCATGTGTCCTGCTTACTGTCCCATCATCATCTGCTGTGTTCTCAGTTGACTCAGATAATGCAATTCATGCTAGTCAACACTGTCTGACAATGCACTGGTCTCTGGTCATCCTTTTGATAACATGCAAGCCATCCCTGCATTTCCACTTAGGGGGAGGGGTGGTTTGCTTGTAGCCATGCAACCCATTGCATGCACATTGCACATGATGCCTGAACTTGCCCTTGCACTGCCTTCACATATATTGATGCACATCATGATTCACTTGTTCATGTAGATAGTGGGTAACGGACACATGTACTGCACTGCATCAACCCACGTCTGAGCCGTATTGTATTCTACATGCCTACTCACTGATGCCATGTCAAAGTGACCTTGCATGCATGGCAGGTTCTCAGTTGTGTCTGACATGTCTGCTTCATATGTTGGCTGTTTGTGTGATGTCTATGTGTGTGTGTGTGTGTTATGTGCTTCTGACATGTGTACTGATGTTATTTTTCTCCACTTTTCAGATGATGATGCAATGGAGCCAGAGGATGGTGTTGTCATGCCAGGCACAGGGTTGTTATCACAACAGAAACCCGGCACAAGTGGGGGTGATGGGGTGGTAGACCACGAGAACCCACATGTGTTACAGACCATCTTGTCTATGGCTGGCAATGAGCGGGTGAGGCAGATGTCCATGTCGAGTTGGATGTGCATCAGGTCCATTTGTCAGGGGTGAGTGATTCTGATGTGGCCGTTCCTATGTCTGCGACACCTGAGGGGCCAGACGGTGGTGGGACCTCCGCATGTGGTGTATCCGGACACAGGGTCACCCTCCACACCAGTCACTGATGTGCCTGGGACATCACGTCGACGGGGGAATGTAGTCCTGCAGCACAGACGGCCGTCCTTGGGACCCGCAGAGGTCAAGCCCAGCAACTTGGTGGCCGAATGCCACCGAGGTATAATGAATGGGAGCAAGACATGACTGTCAATTCAGAATGCCATGGGACAGCTATGGAAAATATCGCTGTGAGCATGGAGTGTGTGGCCCAATCCGTGCTCCCCCCTGCTAGGCAGGTGCTTCTCCAGCAGCGGGCAGCACAGTCCACGGCCCGCTCGCTCAGGCTGGGCATGTCGGCCTCAGACAGGGCACGCCAGGCTGAAATGTTGTCTTTGCGTCAAGCAATTGCTGCTCACGCAGAGGCACACATGCAGGCCCTGAGGGCTGAGTATGAGTCCCTCAGATACACTCAGGGTGTCCTCTTGATGTCCCAGAGGGTGCGGTCAGAGGAAAGGTTTGAACAGCTTGAGCGGACCATCTCGGCTGAGCTACGTGTTTGCCGGGAGGTGCATCAGTTGTCCAGCCAGGCCACGCAGGAATAACTCTGTGTTACACATGTTACCTTGCAAGAGGAAGCACGTGTATCACGGGAGGTTCTGCATGCTGACCTGCGTGTATTCGCCACACAGAACCAGGCTCACCTTCCGGCAGACTTGCTGCTGACGAGGGCCAAGCTGCGCCTAGGCACGGCCGGGCTCCTGTGCCACGTCAACCTTTTCAGGAAGAGGCTGACTCGGATAACTAGATATCTACCACACAGGTCGGGCTGTGCATGCGTTGAGCCCATGGAGGTTTTTTTTTGTCTCAACATCATCGCATGTGGGTGTTGAGGTGCACCCTGCACCTCCCCCTCCTAGATTCCTCCCCCCTCCCGGGTCGTATGTGGCCATTTTTGATTTTTGATTTTAGTTTAGTTAGTTAATATTGACTATTTGATAGTTATTTTGATTAGGTTATGTAGGTTGTTCATTGTTAGTTTAATTAGTTAATATAGTTTAATATTGTTTGCCTATTGTGCATTCATGTGATGGTGTGGTGCTTTGTGGCTTTTGAAAGCATCCACTGTTTGTTCCAGCTGGGCCCTTCAAGCTTGTCTCGTGTATGTGTTTGCAGCTTGGGGTCCTGACTCACATAGGCAACTCTTGCTTCCTTTATCCATGGGCTTGCTAGGATGGTTCGGTGTAACAAACATTTACACAGGGGCTTTGGACTTTCGTCATAACTGTGGCCTGTCTGCTGCTGTACTACTTGTGTTAACACCCCTAGTGGGGGTTTGTAACATTTTACAAATTGGGATGTATGTTATTTTCTTGCCTGTGTATGTGTTTCATGCCCTTCATGCTGTAGACAGTAGCCTGCACCCTTGGCCTGTCAAAGTCACACTGATGGTGGGAGGAGTTTGGATGTAGGTCTGCTACCTGGCCCAATGACAACCAGCATGAAGACACACATACAGGGAACTTTCAAGCCTTATTAATATCTTTTTATGCCCTTTCTGCAGGAAAATGAGCCTCCACACTACCTTTGCCAGCAGACACAAGGACGAGTAATCCTGATGACTTGCCAGACTGAAGTAGACGTGTTTCCAGGAGCTCCAGGCAAGGTGTGCAGCACAAGGTCCCACACTGCTGCCAACCTTCCACCGGCCACTTGCACATGCATGCTAAGTAGCATCAGTTCTGGGTAGCTTTGCCAGGCATTGTTGGAGAAGCTCACTGTACAGCTGACATGTGTTGAGGGCCAAATGCAAAGTGGCTTTACAGGTTGTCAGGGGCACATGCAGGGGCCATCGAACATATCCTCGAGTACCCCCTGCTCCATTAAAGCAGAGTTATTAGGGCAGTAGCGTTCCTAGCCAGAAACTGATACAGCGCACAGGGACACCCTGCGAGGCACAGACTTGTGTGCAGTGCATATTATTTGCATGTGAAAATTGCCACCTGCAATACCTATTGAAATCCGCGGCTGCCAAAACACAACTTATACTGAAGTTGCACCTCGCTATACGCGTCTAGCAGCTCATCCAGGGACATTGTATCATGTGTGATTCTTGACGCATTAGTCTTCCATTTCCCGCGCACCCACATGCGCCTGCCTTACTGCATTGACAGTGTATGAACCATGAGGGGGCCAAGCTAACGTATGGGTACAAAGCAGCAGACAGGAGTGTTTGTTTGTGGAGGAGTCACTTACTTTGGGGCATGAATGGTGTTGTGTGTGTGTGTTGTTAGCACACATTCAGATTAGTAACTCACGCTCCCTTTGCAGCATTGAACTGCTCCTGTTGCCAGACCTGAGAGTGCACAGGCAGGAGGCCAGCACTCACCCCAGAGATAAGTATCTCTTTGGCTTGCATTTGACTCATTTGTGTAAGGTTGACCTTGCAGGCGCCCAGACCAGGGAGGGGGTGCTTCGTTTGTGCCACTCCTGCGCCTGGACACCGGAGCTGTGACACTACCCATCAGTTGTTGCATCCTCATTGTATGTTATGTACCGTAAATGGTACCCCCCCTGTAGGACCATTGTTCAACTGTGCTACCTTGGTTGTTCTATCATTGTGCTTGTACATGTGCTTTTACATTTCCTGCTACTTCAAGTCATCTACTGGAGACTCTTCCTGGGTTTTTCGGTGCCTACAGGCTTTTTCCCTGGTTTGTGGGTTTGACTCCTTGGAGTTCTCTGTGATTTGGTATTTTTACCAGTCAAGGTGGCCTCTGAGGGGGCTGGACCCTATTTACATGCAAGCTGGAACATGGAGACCAAGGGGTAGGGTGATCCTGTAGCCAGGTAGACTTGAAGGAAGAAGGCTACATACCACAGACACAGTTGTTCAGAATGTCACGGTGATGTGTAAATGAGGGAGGGCCTTTTGTTGTTGGACAGTTGGCTTTGGCTACAGTGTTTTGGGCACTCTGACATTGTAATTGTGGGGTGCCATTTACATGATGTGTTGTGCTGGTCAATGCCTGTTCCTGTGTTGTCTTTACTTTTCAGGTGTCAGGAGATTTGTGTGGTTTGACATGCTGGGGTGTTCACATGGGCAATGTTCACATGTGATATCTACAGGCCACTGAGGGTTACTTTATTTCAGGTGCATATATTGAGTGCATGTCCCTAATGACACACACAGTTGCACAATGATCCACCGCACGTACAACCACCCTTCCATGCCACAGGTGCACACAGATTGCATTCTCGGGGCCGCTGTGTCCCTGCAGCACATGTTCTATTACCATTTGGGTATCCTGTACATGCGTCATTTGGTTATTGATTAGATTTGACATTTTCATGTGATGCTCAAGGTGTATCTGCAACACAATGGCTGCTCAATGTGCTGTGTGCTGAGCAGTGTGTTGCAGGAAACACACACAGCACACGCATTCGGGAGTAGGGATTTTGCCATGCCCAATGTGCATGTGAACAGGCATTCAGTGTTGTGTTCATGCTATGACTGGTGGAAAGCATTTGTGTCTGACTTTGTATGTGTGGGAGGTTGTTGGTCAGTCATTTCATCTGATTCCATGTCAGGCATTATTGTCTCATGCCAGTCTTCATTTATGACATGTCACTTCGTATCTTATTGGTCATGTGTTGGCCTTTTGCTATTGCATGCCATGTCATGGTGTGGCAGACAAGGGTGATGTCCGTTGGGAGGTTTGGGTGACATACCAGGGATTGTGATGGCCTGTTTTGCGGGGGGGGTGATACACACCTTGCATGTGTTCCATTTGGTCACACAGGATTGGTTATGATTAAGTAGCTAGGGATGCACAAAATGTAGCACTTCCTGTGGCAACGTTCTCAGGGTGGTATGGTTGTGACAGTTGACTGTCTCTTTGTCATCATCAATTGTCACCTGGTATGTGCCAGACCTTTGTGCACTCTGCAGGGGTGGGTGAAAAATGTGGCCACAAGCTGGGTCCGGGCTGCCTCGCCACGTGCCCTTTCCCCTCCCATGGGCAGCGCCTGTGCCTGTGGTTGGGGATGTGGGGGCACCACCATGTCCACCGGTACGTCCCAACGTGTTGCAACATTGTGCAGGACACATGCTGCCACAATGCTTCTGCACACTACTGGGGGTGCATATAGTAGCTGGCTGCCAGAGCGGTCAAGGGAGCGGATGCGTGACTTGAGCACTCTGAATGTGCGCTCCACTATGCCCCTGGTTGCAATATGGGCAGCGTTGTATCTTACCTCGGGTGGTGTGGTGGGGTTCCGGATTGGCATCATCATGTGGTTGCTCAAAGGGTAGGCACCGTCACCTGGGGAGGTGATAATGGTTGTGATTATTGGGGTTTGTGTATTTGGCTTTGTGTGACATGCATGCATGTGCACGGGTATTTGTACTCACGAGGAGCCATGTGTCGCTTCAATGGCCCAGCTCAGGGCAGACATTGTGTATATGAAACTGTCATGGTAGAGCCAGGGTAGTTTGCATAGACAGAGGTGATGATTCCCTTTGCATCGCATACAACCTGCACGTTGATGGAATGCCAGTGCTTGCGGCTTCGATAGATGTGCTCAGTGGCCCCAGGTGGACATAGGGCCACATGGGTACAATCTATGGCACCAAGCACTTAGGGGAAGTGTGCCACCCTGTAAAAGTCCTGGACCATGGCCTGTCTTTCTGCGGGTGTTCTGGGCATGTATATGTGCCTGCGGACTGAGGGGCGTGCAGTGATGATTGACAACACCTGGTGTAGGCAGCGTGACTGCGTGGCCTGTGAGACCCCCCCACTATGGCAGTTGTCCGTTGAAATGACCCAGTGGCCAAAAAATGCAGGACATTGAGCACCTTCTCCAAGGGGCTCAATGCTTGGGAGCACAGGGTGGGTGATGTAAGGTCATCTTCCCACTCCCAGACCAGGTCTAGGATGATACGGGGTGGAAACCTATACCTGCCATTGACCTGGTCGTCAGGCATCCCAAAAAGGCTATTCCGGGGAAAATAAATGCGGGCCGTAGCTATTCTTCTCCTCCTGCGGTGTCCCACGATCAGTGCTGTGACAAATGGGGCATTCATCGTAGCTGGATATACGTGTTTGTTGTTTGCGCGCACTTTTATACTGACGCTTCCACCTGCCTTTGTGTGGCGGACGTGTTGACACCTATGCGTGTCTTTTGGCATGTGCAGGTTTCCCATATTCGATTCCATGAATACGTGTTGTTCACGTGCGTGTGGGCGTTCCGTGTATTTCCCTGCAGTACTTCCCCAGTTACGCCTTCTTTTTCACTCATTGTTCCCCATTCCGCGTGTTATGCCCTATGTCCCGCCCCCTTTTTGGGGTGTGCGCCAACGTTGTGTGCTTTCCCTGTGCGCATCGCACTCAGCGTTTGGGATGTTGCAATGATGTGTGCACCCGTGTGCGCCACGCACGGATTTGGCGCACATCCTGGAGAAAACACGTGCAGGCCCTTCCTTGAATCGCACGCGTGTGCGTGCAGTTGCTTTTTCATACATGCGCCAGCTTGCGCTGAGATTTTAAGCACACATTTGTTCCATGAATCGGCCCCCTAGTTGTTCTTCAGCTGCTTTGACATAGTCTGTTGTATTCATCAAAATAATGTTTCCTCCCTTGACTACTTTTTTAATTGTTATATCTGGGTTATTCCTTTATTTGTCTATTTCTATTTTTTCTTGCCAATTTAGATTTTGTTTGGTATTCAACAGTCTGTCTGAAAAGTACCACAATCTCAATTCTCTTACTGTTGCTTTGTGGAATCAGGTGCTTTATCATAGCATATGATGTCCTTTTTAAATCTGTCTGTCTGATCTTTTGGATTTTCTTTTTTATTTACTCCTTTCTGTCTTTCATCTGCACACACCTCCATGGTTTGAATCAACTCTAAATTGAACCACACTCCCTTTTTATGTGTGCGAGTACCACTTGTTTCACTTTCGCTGGTGGGTATTTTCATGTTTGAATCTGCAAGCAATTAAGGACCATTACACAAAGCTGGTTCATGTGATTCTGTACCTTTATCATTGCAGGGGCTATTACATAGTCACTTGTTGTCAGAACGCACAAGATCACTCCTCTGACATTCTGCACCCTCACCTGGCTGTTGTTTTTGGACTGCACAGAGTTTTCCTATCTGCTCAAACAACATTTTAACCTGGGCCTCAAGGCAATGAAATCTGTCAATTTCCCTGGATTCCTCTCTTTGCGGCCTAGGCCAGTACTGGTTAAATTCACCATGACTGGACCTATTTTGGTATCTCTCAGGAGATTGGTTCCTATTTGAGTTATTTTTGAACTCTTGGTTCATAGGAGGAGGATAACCCAGATTGCCCATTCTTTGGCTGTGATTGACTGGTGATGGTGACTGATTATAATGGCGTGGGACATACTTCATGTTTTGTCTTTCATTTTGTGGGAACTGTCCCTTATGTTGATTTCCATTTTCAATAAATCTATCCACATACCGTGGTCAGTCTTGATTGCCATACATCATATTGTTGGGGTCAAATCTGCTCTGTGTCCCCAGTGTTTGGTTTTGATTCTGATTGTTATTCATGCCTGACATATCGGGCTGTATCGCACCCTGGCAGGCCTGTCACCCAAATATCTAGGACTGATGTAATTTTCTCTATTGTTCGGGTCATGTGATTGAAATACAACATTTTGGAGTGGCATCCTCTGGGATGGCACGCCATTTTGATCAGGTGTCATATTGTTCCTTGTCTGATTTTGGGCTGATACAAGTTGCGTTTTGGTAGACTTTATCTCCATTACCGTTGTGTGGAATCTTTAGATTTTGTCTCTCTATTACTATAGATTACCTCATATAATTTAGGCCCCGGTTCAACAATACACTCTAGGGACTTTTTTCTATCAGATCTATGAATTAACTATGATATAATGTATTTTTGAAGACCATAAAAGTGTGCAGACTTAAATTCTACATAGTTAAGATCAAACGATACATCAAAACGGGGAAAAGGCTTTTTTTAAATCTTGGATAAACCAGTAATGGGGACATATCTGGCCTTGATGTCATTGAATATGCTGCTTTCTTGGCATCTTGCATCGACTGGTATGGTGAGAAGTGTTGTCTGGCCATGACAGATGTTCCTGTTCATTAAGCCATGATGATGCTAGCAGTAGCAGAATCAAGTGTTAGGTGAATGTACTGTCCATACTGTTCCCTAGGTATTTGAAGGGATTTAAATATATCATGCACTGATTCTAACTGATCTTCTATACAACAATCACCTCCCTTTTTAAATGGTTTAATCAAAGCTTTGATGGATTTCATTATTTTGATAGGGCTACTTGGCACAATATTCAGGGATGCATTATTCTGTGGTTCATTCCTTTTCTCAGGTGGACAGAGTTGATGTTAACCAGTGGCGGGTGAATCAATCCACCCAAATCGGCTACAATCAGGCCTATTGAAAAATATAGCCATCGGTACATTGTTTCCTCATGCAGAGTTGAAACTAATCTCAATCCCATTAAATATGGTGCCCTGTTGTTTTTCCTGAGTTTTCAAACTTTGCCTCGAGGTAGATCACCAGCTCAGAAAAATGTGCCTCAATCTGGGACATAATGACACTGTGCAGCACCACACTATCACCTCACAGAATTAGTAACCTTTCAAGTGCACCAAATGGATGTCCTAGACACACTTGCCACACCCAGTAACTGCCTTACAGTCTGTTCTCACAAGGACAACACACCAACATTTGTTAGGGATTTTGTCAGAGGGCTATTATATAACTTGGGTGGTATTAGTGGTAACATGGTAGCACAGCCTATTTATAGTAATACCCTATATGATATGACAAGACTCCCCCCTTATTTTTGTATTCTGTTTACAATTGACTGTAAGTGCCATGTAGCAGACTTTACACTTCCAGCGACAAGACAGCACTAGCTGTTATTCCAGTCACTTATTTATGAAACTGGACTACTGTCTTGGATGGATTGTTCATAATACACTCTTTAGTATGTGCAATGATTCACAAGTCACTCATGCATCATGCATTTTCTAACCAGCTAGCTAATTCCCAAACTTTTCCTCCAACCTTACCACATGTGGAACAAAAATGCTTTACCGCTTTTGACACACTGAGCACCTCCCTGTGACTACCCTACTTTATCAATTGATTCACATAGGCACAGAAAACACAACCCCACTGATTTGGTTTTAACAAGTTTTTCTTTTACACAGTATTGTTTGAAAACAGGTTATGCGGTACACATGTAAAAACAAATAAACACTTCTTCTGGATACAAAAACAGCCTCTGTTCATAATAAAACATTAATTTCTCATGTCTTACCCAAACCTCGAACCCAAAGACAGTAGACAGAGTGTATCATCTAAAAGAGAAGACAAAAGTGAAAAAC
The DNA here is from genome assembly GCF_040938575.1 of Ambystoma mexicanum. Classification (NCBI taxonomy): domain Eukaryota; kingdom Metazoa; phylum Chordata; class Amphibia; order Caudata; family Ambystomatidae; genus Ambystoma; species Ambystoma mexicanum. The sequence goes on from NC_090923.1 coordinate 399,286,893, forward strand.
ATAGCAACAAATCAACTTTTTCATTTTCCATTATGACACAGTGTTCTTAATTACACATGCGAGAAAGAAAAATAACATCTCTGTTTAAAAAAATAACATTCTAATTCTGACTGACAGACTGAAAGATAACACACTCTCTGCACGCTCCTCAATTCCACAGATGCTCACATTCAATTGTGAAGCCTCTGAGCTATTATCAGAAAAAGCCCCCTTTCTGAAGTTTCTTATCAGCAAACGGGTGTGTTGCAAACTTTGCAGCCTCGGCAGCCCAGTTAGAAGCCAGCAACCTCTCTGCAACTCGTGTAACACACTGCTGCCTGGGAGGAAATCTTGCCCTTCAGCAAAGCCTGGCGCTGCCCTCAGATGCTCTCCTGGTCTACTCTTGGTCTCCTCTCTTTGAAAAATAATGAATTAATCTCCACCCCTCTTTCCAGCTAGATGTATACCCTAGGCCTGTCAATCTTACTGAACCTGCCTTTTTTCCTGACGTCTATAACATCTGAGCTGATTTCTCTAGAAGAATGGCTTCAGAAAAATGTATTTTGCAACACACTTCCTCTGAACAATGGGACTCTTCAACAGTAATGAAGCACAGCACATATTTTGTGCACTGAATTACAGCTGGCAACAATATGCTGCTTGCACGTTTAAACTTCCACTGTAAAACAGCTCATCATTTTTTTTACCATTTCATCTGACTAATTTTGCACTGTTTTTGTTAAGGGCAAATCATTAATTACTGGGAATTGTTAGTCAGTTAATTGGGTTAATAGGTGTATACAGTGCAAGCTGGCTAGATGATCTATTCAACCTTCAGTGACTCATTTTAAATGTGCTTAGTGAACACTTCCATTTGCTGTCTGTAATTTTTGCATTCAACTTATTGCTTCCACTAAAAGTAATGTCATGTACTACAGACCCAGTTTACTGTCCCCATGAAGGTAATGCATTATCTTTCTCTACAAGGGCCACAAAATGGGTCACCCATGCCTGCTCAGAAACCATGACATCAGCACCTCCTCAGTTACAATTGTAGAAAGACCCACTGCTCACTATATCCCAAAAAAGCTTGTGGTTTGGTTTGGTTTGGTTTATTTTTTATAATGTGCATCATACCCGGGGGTAACATGGCGCAACAGTTACCAGTATATGCGAATCTTGGTTACACAAAATTATACAGGATACATACAATTAACAGAAAATTATGTACAGTGAGAACAAATAAACAGGCATGGTGTACAGTAGAGAGTATGTGGACACAGGAATATATATACAAAATAGAGTCTATAGAAGCGTTAATTACAGCTGTCGTTATGGCGGAAGCAGGTGGTTAGGAGTGCTGGTTTTTGGATTTTATCCATATAATGGTGTTGGCTCTAAACTTGTGGTACGTTTGGTCTATTCTTAGGCTGGGAGGCAGGGTGTTCCATAATTTGGACGCTTTCACAGGGAAGCTGTTACCTCCAATTGTGGACCGTTTGAAACTAGGTATAACAAGACGGTCTTACTGGTCTAGTGAAAGTTTGTTTGTGAAATCTCTCAGCCAGGTAGATGGGTGCAGCATTCTTGAGGGATTTGTGTGTAAGCGATAAGGTTTTTAGGATGACTTTGTCTTGGGTTGGGAGCCAGTTATTCTGATGGCTGGTCTCGGAAATATGGTCTCTTCTGGAAATGCCTAGAGCTGCTCGAAGGGCATTATTTTGTAGGATTTGGATTCTATTAATAGTAGCTTTGGATGATCCTAGGTAGAGGGCATTACAGTAGTCCAGGTGTGAAAGGATGAGGGCTCTGGCTAGGGTAATGCAGCTGTTTTCCGAGAGGAATGGCTTGCCAGTGCGTATCAATTTGCACGTGTAGGCTGTGGAAGATGCTAAGGAATTGACCTGTTTAGTGAATGAGAGGTGAAAGTCAAGGTAGAAACCAAGTGTTTTCACCTCGTGCTCAACTTTTATGGTGTTGCCATCAATTATAAATGATGAGTAATTGGGGCCTAATTTCTTTAAGTTAGACTGGGTGCCCAGGATGATGAGTTCAGTTTTATCATCATTCAGGCATAGGCCGTGTGTGGCCATCCATGCCTGGATGCTGATGTACACTCTATTCACCAAGGCCAAATCCTTTTCGTAATCCCCAGAAAGCGGGAGGAGGATCTGGGTATCATCTGCATAATTAGTGTAGATGATACCGAGATGATCCAGATCATCGAAGAGGGGCTTAGTGAAAATATTATAGAGTGTAGGCGAGACACAAGATCCCTGGGGCACACCGCAGGTAATGGGTATAGGGTCTGCGGCAACTAGCGGCGAGAAGACCCTCATTGTTCTGCCATTTAAAAATGATCTGATCCGGGTAACAGCTTCCTTCGAGAAGTGTGCTGCCGTATTTAGATGATTGCAGAGGATGGGGTGGTCGACTAGAGTGAAGGCAGCTGAAAGATCTAGGACGAGGAGTAATGCTGATTTTCTACTGTCTCTGAGCTCGTCGATTTGGGTCTTCAAATCGATAAGGGCAGTTTCTGTGCCATGCTGGGGACAGAAACCTGATTGCCTAGCTTCTAGCAAATGTTGTTGTTCTAGATGTTTTTGAATTTGAGTGTATGCTACCTTATCCAAGATTTTTAAAAGGAAGGGCACGGTAGTAATGGGTCTATTATTGGTGGGTGTGGATGTGTCAAGGGTGGTTTTTTTTAAGAGTGGGTGTACCCATGATTGTTTGAGGTTGGTGGGAATGGTGCCCGAAGTGAAGGACGCATTAATGAGTTTGGTGATGAATGGGGATAGATCACGGGCAGCATCCTTGATAAGCTGCGCAGGGCATAGGTCTCCCTGACAATTTGAAGGTTTAAGGGACATGATGATTCTTTCCACTTCAAGGAAAGAAACCTTGGTGAAGTTGAAACGCGTGGATTCGTCTCTGCTGGCCTTATCAGTGGTGTTAGGGGCAAGGGGATCATTTAAGGCAGTTCTTTTGCATGAGATTTTATTTTGTAGCGTGGCTATTTTATTAGCTAGGGCAAATTGGATATCCTTGCACCATTTTTGTCTTTCGTGCAAGTATTGGGTGGTGCTATTGGGGTCTCTATTTCTTTAAGGATGGTAAACAGTTCCTTTATGTTAGATTTGGCAATAGATATGCATGTGTCAAAGGATGTTCATTTTGCTAGGCAGATTTCTTTTTTGTATAGGGAGGAGATTTTAGTAAGTTTAAGTTTATTGGCTTCAGAGGAATGTTTAAGCCAAGTAGCCTCACAGTTTCTTTTCTGTTGTCTTAGATTTTTTAAGAGAGGTGTGAACCAGTTATTCAGATGAGCTTTCTGCCTGCTTGGTCCTAGTTTTGTGGGTGCAATCTGATCCAAGGATGTGGTCATGATTTTGTTGAATTCTTCAACCAATCTCTCAGGGTCAGTGTTGTCATGGAGAGAGTTGAGAGTGGGGAGTAGCATCGGGATGAGTCTATCCACAGTGATGCTCTTTTCGTTTCTAGTTAGTGTAGGTGGAGCCCTGGCCACCGTAGTCGGTGGGGGTTTATTGGTAGAGAGCAAGAAGGACACGAGGTGATGGTCCGTCCAGGCTAATGGCGAGATGGCCTGGCAGTTGTGGTCTGCAACCCAGTCAATAATTCTACCTTTCTCATGGGTGGCAGTATGGCTTCTTTGAGTAAATTCGAGTTCAGATAGGGTGTTAGCTGTGGTTGTGGCAAGCTGGTCTGATTGGTCATTAAAGCCCATGTTCAGGTCTCCAAGAAGGAGTACTTGTGAGGAGCTTTTGAGGTTATTAGTTAGGATGGAGTTAATGTCATCCACAAAGGATCCAGGAGGGCCTGGCTGGCGGTATATCAAATTGATATTTAGTGTTTGGTCATTGGTTAGAGGAACTTTGACTGATAGTGATTCACATGACTGGAGGTCAATCTGTGTAGCAGGTCTCATGGCGAGACCGCATTTGTAGATAAAAGCGATGCCTCCTCCTCTAGCGTTGGGTCTGTCATGTCTCACGGTGGAATACCCCTCGGGAACTGCTAACATGATCATAGGGCCTGCAGCAGGGTGTAGCCATGTTTCTGTAATAGCAAGAAAGTCTAGATCCTCTTTCAGGATCAAATCGGCAACTTCTATAGCATGTGCTACCAACGATCTAGAGTTTATTAATGCACCTTTTATCTGGGGGCTCAAAGATGTTGGTGTGGTGGGCAAGGGAGCACGTGGGGTTTTTGGTTTGCTGTACTTAGAAGAACGTATTTTAGTAGGCTTGGGGGCGCAATGGGGAACAAAGGGCATGCTAGGGGTCCTAGAATTGGGGGATATGTTTAGTGACCTCGTGAGAGGCTCGTGTATTTTGGCTAGTCTCGCTCTGACATGTAGATTTCTCTCTGTGGTTGGGCATGGCTTGCATGGGAGGTAGTTTAAGGCATCTGCCATGTCTTGGTAAGACGTGGTAGATGGATTAGGTAAGGTGGTAGATGTCACGGCTGGCAGTGTCCTGTAGGCAGGGGTAGTAAGTGCCATGATGTAGAGTGTGGTGCTCAGGGCAAGGATTGTCGTGTAAGGAGTCTGGTTGGTGACTAATGAGGGCATGCTTATTCTGATGCAGTGACGGATAAGTGGTGTGTAACATCAGAAGGTGCACCTATAGTGTGCATCTAAATTCAGGTTAGCAGAACAGGTTAAAGCAGTATATGTGCGACAATATGTAATACACACGGTCAATGGATCCACATAAATGTGTCCTATATTGTGCGGTGCTCAGGAGCAGTGTAAGTAAGGCAGTAAGCAATATGCGCAAGCAGTAGGACACCTAGATTCGAAATTTTTGAGTAGGGCAGTAAATAATATGCGATACAGTAGAACACCTAGATTCGAAGTTAGTGGTCATTAGTGACCGAAGTATTGACCCAGCCCTCCCAAGACTCAACTTCCATTTCAGTCTTCATGATGGCAATAGCCCTCTTAAAAACAGCCCGGGCACCAATTATGTCCCTTTTTGAAGACAAAGTATTCTTCAAGGTTTCAAGCAAAAACTCTTGGATTTCGATCAATCTGAGTTAAACCAAACCGGCTGTCTCTTTACCAGTTTTCTGCTAATCTTCTGAGTAAATAAAGCAGATAAATTAGACAGCAATGATGCAAAGTTAGTTAATATGACACTCTGATCGGAACTGCCTCAAAATAAATGATCCATCTCCCACCAGTTGTTGATGACAATGTCCCTCTGCAACCTCTCGCTGTCTGCTACTGTCATTTTAATCTAAACTTTTGGTCATCTGGGACCACCAACGGCTGGTATAACAGATGTCTTTCTCTACGTGTCTGTTCTAAGTTTCTGATAATTACATCAATATTTGTATCGGAATGTTGCTGTGGTAGTTCCTGTTTGTTATCCTACTCAGTCTTTGAACTATTTATTAATAAGTACAACATATTCATCACAACGGTATCAAACATTCATGGTAAGTAATCATTAGTACATCATTTATACATTATTTCAACTGTTTCCATCTGTTGAAGAGAGTGGGTAAAGAAATGAATGTTGTTTATGTAAGATCAGGTTTGATTTAGATTTACATATTGGTTACATTATGAAATATTGGTGGTTGCAATTATTATTATTATTATTATTATTATTATTATTATTATTATTATTATTATTATTATTATTATTATTGTGCCTGGGTTCATTGTGCATGTTTCCAAAGTGCCTGTGATTAGTGTACAGTGGGGCTTCCACTTTGAGTTTCTGTGTGGTTCCTCTGTGTTGAGTTTAGGCTGGTTTGTGCAGTAGTGCCCATGATGTGAGGGGCCGGATGGGATTCAAGTGACCTGGTTGTTCATTGAGCTGTTTGTTAGAGTCGTGGCTTGGGGTCACGGTTCTATGCTATCTTGTACTGGGCACCCTGAACGTGATTTAATTTAAATGGTGGGTTGGGGTACCTTTTTAAGATTTGAGAATTGCTAAGTACTTGGTGATCATGCAAGCCAATTATTTATCTCTTGACACCCTTCGTTAAGGTGGATTGCTTAGATGGGTGTCTGTGAAGAAGAAGGTAGGCATCCTCAGTGCAAGGGTCCCAGGGTGGATGAGCTAGTGGACAGAAATGCTATATTTAAATTAGTTTTCAATTGAACACAATACAAATTAATGTCCAGTTTCCATATATTATCTCTGGAAGTGTCCACTTGAATTGTAGTATCAATGTGGGCAGTAATCCCCCTCTGTTATTTTCTTAGTGCAGATAATTTGAAATCCTGCAGGGACGAGAAACCTTATAATAAGGCCTATGTGCATGGAGCTATTCTCGGTCTGGGAGAGGTTGTTCAGCTAGTTGGTTGTTCCCAGTCCTGCGTCTAGGTCAGGCTCCTTACCTTGTTTACGCTGCTTGTTTCATTGCTAGCTGACCTCATCAGTGGCAACTCACGTCTTCATGTAAGCAAGGGTGGAATGTATAGTACTGAGAATTCACTGGCTCTCAGGTTGAACAGAATGTATCTTTATCCTCATGTAATGACACAAAAGTCCTAATACAGGCCACATCTCAGTTGTCCACCAAAAAACACCATCAACACACAGTGTAGTCTTGTTTTCCAAGTGCCAGCATTGACTGCTGAGGCACCCATCTATTATTTTCTATGCATTTATGTAGATCACCAAGCAATCAATGCTACATTAGGGCAAACATAAAAGCTATTATGAAAGGCTTCTGCAAATGTTCAAAATGAAAAGGTTAAAATTCCATAATGTACATGACTGCCTAGCTGTAACTTCCTGTTCTCGCAACTTCCAGGGGACATTAAGATACCGATCCCTGAAGACTGCGCTTGTTCACCTATACCAAGCCCTCCCTGCAGGTTAAGTTATTGCACAACCAGCAAGAGGCGTTCAGTGGAGGATGGACAGCAGTTTCTGCCCAGCCACCTCTATCAGAACCACCTTGTGGGTGTGTCAATGTAAGTTGCCCTGGTTTAACAGAAGATCTAGGGGGAAATAAGGAAAGTGTTGTTGACCCTGTGACTCTCACTCCCAGATCCTGTTGATCTCCTCCACATCCTCTTAGAGTGGGATGAACCTTTAATTTCTGGGAATTATGTTCTCCTTGCCTATGTCTCTCGGCAGTGACTCCTCCAGGTTTTGGCCCACAACAAACTGGGGTCCAAGTGGACGTGTAGGCCTAAATGGAGTTGATTAACTCTTCTGGGAGGTTTGTGCTGAACCGGACTTGCCTGCAACCACCTGGCCTTAAGTGTAATGCTACTGGAGAGTGGTGTTGTGTAAATTTCATCCTGGGTTAATGTTCCTTTTATCCTGTGTCTGAATTAAAAGTTCCTCATGTCCAAAGTGTCCTGGTTTCTTGATGATTAAATTGTTCCTTATATCTAATATTTCCTGGTTCCTTCACTGTCTCTCCTAGGTTCAGATGCAGTATCGCAGAGAGTAGTGATAGTGAGAGGCACAGGGCAATGAACAGGGCTGTCAGGTAAGTAGCATTGGCATGGCACAAGTGAAATGGGAGAGGCAGCACCACTAACCACAGCTTTCCCTTCTCCGTCTTGCAGGAGCAGGTAAGTGGAGAGAGGGCGATGCAGCACAGTTAGCTAAGTTTGTTACTTATTCTCCCACTTACTTCTCTGCCTCTTGCTTCCAATAATCTTCTTCTTCTTCTTCTTTATACCTGCTTCCTCCTTCTTTCTTTTTGCTTCATTCTTCTGCAGTCTTGCTTTTTTCTCTTTGTTTTGGGGGTGGCTCTGGAGGGGTCTCTGGATTGACCCGGGTGATGGAGACAGTCTGGGCAGGCTTCCTGGAAAGTCTGGCGTGGAGTGAGACATAACTTTATCTTGCTGACAGTTTTAATCCATCAGTGGGGGCTGATGGATACCAAGGCTGTGCCTCATTGCTCCAATTCCTCTGCTTGAGAGTGTAGTCGTGGTTTGAAATGCTCCCTGATATGTGTTCTTGTCAGAGTATAGATCGTTTCACAGGGTCTGCACTGTGATGGGCTGCGGGTAGCGGTCAAAAGGATTTGCAGTAATTGTAGGCAGTTTCTTGATCAGAGGATTTGCATTCTGATCCAGTCATTGGCAGAAATTCCAGTTTAGATTAGCTAGATGTTCACACAACATCTAGATTTACAGACCTATGTGCAAGTCGGCTGTTCTTGTAAAAGTGAGGCTCCAGCCGCTATCCTCAGTGCTTTGTTCTGCACCTTTTGAAGAGTCCTCTGGTGGGTTTCTGCACAGGTGCTCCATAATATAGAGTCATAAGTCAGGGTGGGTCTAATAATCATCTTGTAGATGTTGACTGTACTCTGGATAGGCATGGACCTTGACTTCGAGAGTGCGTACAGTGCTGCAAGCTTGCTGGAGAGTTTTCAGTTGAGTGTTTTCAGTGTGGCTCCTCTAGGGGATCTTGCTGTCCAGGGTCACTCCCCGGTAACGGTTGCTGTTCTCCCACTTGATGTTCTCTCCGTTGAGGTTAATACGCAGGTGCTCCCTGGTGATCTTTTTTGTGAACAGCATAGCAGTCGTCTTGTAGGTGTTCAGTGCAATCTGCCAGTCACTGAACCATGTTGACATCTTGTCCAAGGATTTTTGTAGATTTTTCACCACTTTGTTTTTCTTGAAAGACAGCAAGATGACTGCAACATCATCTCTATACAATACCAGGTCTGTTTTGTGAAAATCCATAGGGATGTTGATGATGAAGATGTTAAACAGGAATGGTCCAAGGATTGAGGATTGAGAAAGGCTGGGATGAGCCTTGTCATCACTGTGATTACATGGTGAATATCCATCTCTGCAACTGCATGTGCAATGTTCACAATAATTTCCATCCAGTTGATGGGGCTGCTTGCTTCACCTAGGGGCGCCGGGTTGGCTGCCAGTATGGTGCCCATGATTGGTTACATAAGGACTTCATATAAAGTTTGTCCGCCTGCAATTTGTGTCTTGGGGTCCTTGTTTGGTCCATACTTGAATGCAGTGCTTTTGCACTCTGCACTGCCTGGGTGGGATCCTGGCATTGGGTAGCTGGTGTATTACTTTGTGTCGCCTGTCGAGACTGGGGGTCTGCTTTTCCTGCTGTTCCTTATTAGCCCTAACAAGTTAGTTTAGTTAGTTAACTCGCTGGGTAACTCGCATGTTAGCTTGCTGGGTACGGTGCGTATCAGTTTAAGCAGGTTCTGGGGTCCTTCCTTTTGTTGCAAGGGCAGTCTTTTGAAGCGGGGCTTCTCCCACATCACACACAGCACGGCTTCTGGTGGCAGAAGGATGAGGCATGTCCAATGAGTTGGCAGTTGAAGCACATGTTGGGCCCTTTTCTTCCGCTGGGAGCTTTAGTGGTCACTACACAGTTGCAGCACCTGGTAACCTTACTGAGGTTGTGTGGCTATCCTTCGATAGTTGCTGACAGCATGGCAACAAACAGCGTGTATTTCCTGGTTTTGTCCACTGGGGAGTTCAGCTGGACAACAATCTTGGTGGGTAGCCCGTATTCCGCAAGGTCCTGGGGATCTCCCCGACTGAGGTATTTGCTAGCAATCATCTGATTACAAACTTATGAGACCTAAGACTCATCATTGGGAAGTGTAATATTCCAGATTTTGTTTCGGAAGGAGTCGGTCACACTCTGATAGTCTGCCACTGTGGTTAGAGTAATCTTTGCATGGTCGAGGTGAGGGTTTATGGTGAATCTGGAGTCACAGAGTTCCTCAAGAGTATGCCTCTGTAGCCCGTTCCTCTTGTTCGTTGGTACCTGGGCAGTCGTCCTCATTCTCAAGCGAAACAAACTCATTTTGGGTTGAGAGGCTATTGGAATGCAGGTTCTTTAATACCTTAACCTTTGCTGGGGAATCCGTTTGTGAGGCGTTGCCCGAGTCCTTGTGTCCACTCTTCTGATTCCGAAGCTCCATGTATTCCATCTCATCCGCTTTTTCCGACATTGGTCTTGCTTGGTGGGGCTGTACAAGGTTTGTATCCTGCCCATAGAGGGACAGTGAAGCTAGTAGCTCTTTCAGTGCACTGATAGGAGCAGTTGAAGGCGTGCACATGGTGGGCAAATGCGCTTGCTGAGGCATAATGTGGGTTCCAGTAGCCCTGCTTGGCATACCAGTAGTCCTTTAAAGGACACCCTGAAAAAGGACGAAAAAGAAATCAGCTGCTCAGTTCAGGTGTAAGAGGGCTCAAAGGGTGCCACTTACTGCCACTAAAGGGAGCCAGAGACTGCCAAAAAGCCCATGCAGCAATGGGTGAAGAAAGTCCTTTCTTGGCCCACCGCAGTGTCCAAGAAGAGTGGAAGAGAACAAGGATCGCCGAACAGCGCATCCACATCTGAGTGGGAGAGGGCCCGGCCCATGGTCAGATTATTAGCAGAGACCATGAACCACTGAACGGCTCATTCAGGTTGTATCGCTGCACTCGCAGAAAACACAATCAATGCTGGGCATGGTGGCCTCTAATAGGCACACTCGAACACGCACAAGACTTGCCATGAAATCTCATTTGTCCTGAGGGATGGGCCGTTTTTGCCTGTCTTGTGTCTGCCATTCCTGGTCTCAATAGCTCTACCATTTGAGCTCAGGTAGCTCGTCTGGGCTTAGTGAGTGGTGTGTGCCCCCAGCGTCCTCTGATTCCCCCTACTTTTTTTAATTACCTTTTACAGCTCCTATACTTTTATTTTAAAAAGAAACCGTTCCGGTATGGTTTCGTTTTAAAAACAAAGTGTAGGAAGAAGTTGAAACTTGTCCTTTCAGTGCACTGCACTGAACGTTCACTTAAACAGCAGGTGCAAGTGTTTGGTGGTGTGTATTGTGTGTGGGAGTGGACGTGGTGATGTGGTTTATGGGGAGTGGGTGCAGGCCAGCAAGGAACATAGTTCCACTACTTCTTTTCGTACACTTCGACCACTGACCCACGGTGGTCATGACTCTAGTGTTCATCCAATAACATATCTGAAACTGAAGTTTTAGAATTACCAACATTTTGAAATGTTTTCTGAGTGAATTTTAAACTCGCACCTAGTCCAATAATATGCAATGCCTAAAAGTTTGTATGCGCGCATGTGTGTTTGCGAATCAAAGTCTTGTGAGTTTGACTTATTTATTTGACTGAAGTACAAATGAAAACTTCCAATAGGAGCCTCTCTTTAAGCCAAGCCATTAAACCCTAATCACAAAACACAGCGGGAACTTCATCTGTGCACATAGTTAAAACAGTAAACAACTTCATTGTGAGAAAGATTAATAGAAAAGATCATCAAAGGCAGTCATAAGAGCAAAACAGCATCACTCTCCAACGACCACCGATAGAGATTGATAAGAGCGAAAAGACATTATCTTGATCACGCCGATCATCAGCTGCGCATTGATTGATAGTGAAAATATTTAATGAGTAAACTTCAGAATTAAAAATCCATTAGCGTTTGAAGATGAAATAATTGTAAATGCGGTATCACACTTCTTTACACAGGTTGACGTCTGAAAAATGCACAAGTGAATACATTCCACTCCCCGTGCCAAATACAGAAGCATCACATAAATTCGTCAGGCACGTGGGCAGAGACTGTTGCAGCAAAACGTGACTTCAAGAGACCGCGTGCGCGCACTGCTCTGTAATTTAGCTGCCGCGCGAGCTGGGCTTACAGAATGTAATTGTATTTTAATGTCTGCACCGAGGCCTGAACTCGTTAGTCACCATCTAAGAAGGCGCAGACTGGTGTCACTCATGTAATCGTCAAGTATTAGAAAACAGCCTTCCGGGCTTATTGTGTGCTTTGCTTTCGCATATCTCCTGCAGCGCTCTTTTTCCCACATGTAATTCCAATCTCTTGGTGATCAGGGTAAAAAATGATTTCAGTACTTAAGAAAGATGTTAGAGACAGTGGTGGGGGCATAAGTGTATGGCGCATCGGAAACTAAATGAGTCTTGCAGATACTAAATCACTGCCATGCCAGCTGGGGTGCCTGGAAAAGATCAGTGAACTTCTGCTGTAGCGTCTGCACTATGAAAAACAGTTACTGCAGTAGAAATCCACAAACTTTATATGGGCAAATCATGTTTCCTTGTGATTTAAATGTATACGGCATCTTCCAATATAGGTCTTTTAAAATCGCCCTTTCCCTTACTGCGTTTCTAGTGAATTTTGCATATACATTTGAAGATACATAAATTGATTGTTGAACATTGGATTAGCAATTCCATTGAGCTCTTAAAAATACCGACGTGCATTTCCTTATGTGTGAGTCAGTCTTGTGAGTTAAGGAAATTGTTGACAAAAGGCCACATTCTCTGTAATTACTATGCTTTTGGTCAGCGCGTACCCGCTGCAAAATAGTATGTACTTTCCCCACTGATCACAATGAGGAAAGCAGGTGTGTAATTTTCCTTCGCAACATGCTAGAAGAAACAATTATGTGGGCTTTAGCACTAAGAGGATAAAAAATGCATGAAACCTAACTGAAAGAAAGAAAACAACGGAAATGTTTCTCAATAAGAGCTCAAATTCGACGGTTACTGGCATGTTTTTAACAGACGTGTTGCTCTGTGTCTCTTTGGATCATGCTTTGTCCTTCCTGTGCTCGATTTCTCGTTCTTCTTAATCCTGGATAAACAATGTGGATAGACCAGACTATATCTTGGTCATTTTTAAAAATCGTTTTCCATTGATCTTTTCGATGGTGGAAATGGATGTTGTGCATTAATGATTGATACCGCTACTGTTCATGTTTTCAAATGTGCAACAAGGTAAATTGTCAACTTTTTATGAATTAGATAGGTGTTGGGTTTGTTTGTCTGGAGCACGAGGGGAGTGGGTGCAAGGGTCACGTAATGGTGGAGTGGGTAGCTGGGTTCTGGAAGGGAAGGCAGTTAAGCTAGTGGGGCGGGGAAGGCGTTGTGTGGTGGTGTTTTTCCATTTCATTGCTTTAATGTGAAAACAGTTGAAGCTAATGGAGACTTACCACATGCGGTGGTTCTTCACAATATTCTCGAGGAGCTTGACTTCCGCACTGCCTCCCAGATGTAGACAAAAAGGAAAGCCAATGGAGCAAGGTTTTGGAAATCCTGTAAATAATATGCTGATCCACGCTGTGTCCGCACTGATGATGATGTCCCATGCATCAAGGAAAGGAAGCAGAAGGACCGAGTGCACTATCAATGGGCGCCTGAAACCAAGCACCTAAGGTGAAGGTTCTTGGGCGTGATAAGTGCGGGCTCATCCATTATACTGAAGGCACAACACAAAGGTGAGTGGCGGTGCTAGAGAAAAGGACCTCAAGGCATTGCATCGCTCATTGATGCAAACTGCACGACATCGGGAGATTGGATGCACAAGAGGAAAGGGGCTTCTGGTGCTCTGTCGACATTGGTAAACTGCATTGTTTGAAACGATGGATGTACACACTCCTCATGGTAGACTTCCAAACATTGAAATAACTGTGTTCCTATCATGGCTGCCAGCGCCTATGCAAACAAAATGGGCACGAGAGGAAAAGGCATGCCTCCACTACCCTTTGTGTATTGTGTTGAATTGGATTTGTAGTTGAGAGAAAAGTGCATCATTGATGCATTTTTAAGGTTATGAAGGACAACACATTTATGAGACTTTGTTAGATTTGCCAGATGGGGATCTGGCTCCTGAAGTTTCAAATGACATAGAAGTTGCTTTAAAAAACCCAAACCTGCATTTTAAAACCAGCACCATTAACTTTCAGAATTCCTTGGATGAGAATATTTTAGACCAATTCAAGGTACATTGTGCTAATAATAGGATTAAGGAGTTGTGGCTCAAGGATGATCTTTTGTTTGATGAAGTACTACAGATTTTGTAAATCATAAACTGCTTTAGGGAATGCATTGCCAAAATCTCCAAAACATCTAACAAGGAGATGGCATGTGTTGGATGGAAGTGCAATGCCCCAACCATGGAAAAAAGGTTTCGGCTGCATAAATTGTATTAGAAAAGTGGTCTGATCATTTAGTGTCAGTATTTTGCCATTTGGTTTGGCAGTTATGCACACGTGTTATTTGTAGTTAGCATTGACACACTTTTAGAGAACATCACAGAGCAACACATGTAAAGATGTTGCTTCTATATTGAGAGGCTAGAGCTAGGGTGAGTTTAATAGTTTCAAGCTATTACAAGTAATTGACGTGGTGTTTTGGTCATAGCGAGGAGAGTTTAGAATGTGTTACAAGGTAGGGTATGGATTGTGTTGTAGGAATATGAGGGCTCTGTGCCGTGTGAGCAAGGGTTCTTCCATTTTGGATTAGGCCTTGCTGGTACTTGTTGGAAATAGCAGTTGTTTGCTAGTAAAAGAATTAGGTCAGCCATTGGAGACTTTGTTTTGCTCATTTAATTAGAGCTTATACAGCAGACAGCCAAGGTTGAAACAGGGAGACATGCAGCGCAGATGTCAAGTTAATTGTTTCCAGTTGGGCAGTGCACAGGAGTTGCAAACAAAATGTTGGTTTTGACAATGAGATTAGTGTTGCCGCTGTGAAGGAGGAATGTCCTTAGAATATATCCCGGTATTGGGAACTGCCAGAACCAAGAGCTAGTTTTTGGAGTACTAGTGCCCCCATTGAGAAGTGGGCTGTCTAATTGAACTACAGGTGTTTGAGCAAATACAATAAATATGTATGTGAAATATGAGAAATTCAACATGTTCTCAGATGGGAGTCTCAAGAGGTGATGTCAAAACAATACAGCTGCAAAGTCAAAGAAGCCATTTGGGGAGTGCCAAGGAAGCCATTGTATTACTAGACAGGGCTGACCTCGTTATTCACACTAGCTCCCTGATTGAGTCCTATCAAGAGTATGCACATCATGAGTTGGTCAAAGTTTTCTTCACCAGTAAGGAGAGTATATTGTTGCAACAGAGTACCTAAATGGGTTCTATGTTGAAATTGTGCCAACGAGAATAACGCAGCAGTTTGAACCAAAACTGAAAGCCTTGTAATATGAAAATGTCAAATTCCCGTTTGTTTACAGCGGAAGACCAGTGTGGGCATAATTTTAACATCCCAAATAGCAGAAATTAATAAAATAATAGCATTTGTATTTACCGTGTCCATGAAGGAAAGGCGTTAATTGTGGTTTATGGAATCAGGGAATTCCAGCCTGAACTCTCGCGAGTGTAGAAAGACCATGAAAACGTTCTGACGGGCATCAACATTAAAAAAAATGATTTCTTCACAGCAAGTGCATTCAAGTGACAATTGTCCCCCACTCTTGATGTAATGAAAGTGGGGGACACCCCGGTAATCCCCACAATACCCTAACCCATAATGCTGAACAATAGGATTGGGGGACATCGCTGCAACGCACGTACCCCTTGTTGGGCATTATGGGAGTTAGGATTTTTGTCCATGCCTAATGTGCACTGAAGGCGAATTCAGCATCTTTTTTCTGTTATTTTTGCGGAATACCGACAAGTAGTGGACCAATCATATTACATTAGTATCTGTTTACAGCACACTTAGGTCATTGTGTAAGGGGTTGTATTATTTAGATATGCCCGACCAATGGGGTGATGAACTATAGGGGACGTTTAGATTTTTATATAGGTGTTAGCAAATGAGGAATGTGGGATTATGTTGTATGTGATATGTTATGCTAATATAATGTGTCATTTTCTGCTATCAAATCTGTAACATGAAATGATTGTGTTGAGCGTGGTTTCAATTTTCAGTTGTCAGTCTTACAGGACTGACTGACACTCCCGGATGTATTTGCACATAATAAAACTTTGTTCTTTCTTGCAAACTGCACTTATTATGACCCTTGTGGAGTGACTTTTTATCAAACAGGTTTTGGGTTTACCCTACTGAATTTGGTGACCCTGACATGATTACAAATCCTCCGTGAGGCAGGGGGCTTCCCTGCCACGTATCCTGGGTTGCTGCACCCATCTGCAGTGACCAATCCATGTGCACACTCTGAAGAGGCCTGCAGGCCATGTGTTACATGAAAGTCTGCCTGGTCCTTGGAGCGGGGCACTGCATCCGGCTGTGCAGGCAATTGAAGGATGACAACACATCGGAGGATCTCAGAAGAATGCTTGGAACGTGAGTGCACTACTGTAGAAAAAAACAAAAGGGGGTGATAGTTTGGGTGTGTGTGATTGTAAGGAAAGGTCATGTGTTGTTGTTTTATATTTTTTTAATAGAAGTCAGGTCAGTCTCTCATGCTGTGGGGAAAGATGACATCATATTAGTCTAATAGTTGTAAAGTCAAGCATTGATGTATGATATCTTCTCATAGAAGAGGAAAAACAGCACTGTAATGAAGGTAACAGTCTTGTATATAGAGGTCCTGGGATCCTTCTGCCTTACATGAAATGGGCATGTGGAGGGTTGAGTTCCATCATCTCAAGAGGAAGGAGACAGAGGAAAGGTAGACACCACTGTGTAAATAATCTTTTTTTTGTGATTGTTTCAGTTGATATACAACTTTATGAAATAGTTCATCGTCAAGGCATTTATGTATAAGTAAAATGACATGAACACTAAATTATTCACGATCTTAAAAGAAAACCCAAAATAAAACAATAGTCCGCCACAAACAATGAAATACACTAATAACAAGTCACATTTACCATTGGTGCTGATTAGTTAGAAGTTCTAATTTGCTTAGATATCTGACCAAATCAAAGTTCAAAGATTCATTCTGTGTACTGAGTATAATTACCCACAACTCATTCATTGACAGATCTCGAAAATCACACAGTTGTTTATAAAAAATATTTTGTTCCCATACCTTTCATGCTTCCACATTCCACCAATACATGTTTAAGAGTTTCCCTCTGCTCTGACTTAAAACAATATCTACAAGATGTAACCATTTAAGTTGGGGATCGCGTTGCTAAAATAGACCTGGTAGGACATAAATCAAATCTGATTCTGCATAGTTGTAACACGTGAGATCAAAATATTTTATGAGCTTCATCAAAGGTGTCATATATATATTAAACAAGACTAGTGAGAGACGTGATCCCTAGGGAGATCCAGAGGTAATGTGTTGTGAGTTTGAAATGAAAGGGGGATCCAGGTGATTTCTAGTCCATCTATTAGGAACAGTCTCATCCATTGTAGAATTGTCTTATGATTCCCATAATGTCTGCTATAAATGACTGGTCCGGAAACTTGGTCAGATATTTCGGTACATCATTAAGTTTTTTTATGATCAAAACTTCCATTCGTGAATACCTTATATTTCAGGCACTGTTCTCTGTTGTTCATCCAATCATAAACCCACCATTTCGATTTTGCTTTCCCTGGATTACAAAATATAAGTTCCAAACTTATGCCTGCTAATTTCATTGACTCACAGCAAACTTTGCTCCAAGTGGCCAAAGATGTATTCTCTTCCAGCCTGGCTTCAATCGCCATCAACAGTGAGGTTTGGTAGCGCTCCTTAGCATAAAGCATTATCGCGTTCCAAGTAACTCTGGGCCTTAATGATAGAAGGCCTAGTTTGTATCTCACCACCTGTATAGGGAATGATTTTGGAATTGGCAACTAGGCTTTCCAAAAACAGCCCACGAGGATGGTCCAGTCTGGTTGGGTCTCGGGTAATTTGGTGTGTGCACCACATGTCAAGACTGGAACCACCTTTCCTTTATAGTATTTAATCACTGGACGATAAGAATATCTCCAATACCTGGCACCAAGCAGTTCTGCTTGTGATGCTAGAGCTTTTGCCTTGTGACTTAGGTAATTGTGGTATGGGGCTTCTGTTTTAGTGTTGCTTACTATCTGGCCTAAATATTTATACTTGTGTATCGGCTCCAGGTTCAGGCCATTGACTGTACAATTGAAGGTGTGTTTCAGTTTCTTGGTGTTACAGTGCAACTTCATGATGTTCGACTTGGTCACATTAATTGCAAGCTTGTTTTTATCGGCATATTTGGTCATATTTTGGAGTTGCCTTTGGAGGCCAATCGGGGTGCAGTCAATGATGACCAAGTTATCCGCTGCAACAGGGTGCCCTAGGAATCTCCCCTCCATCTGCATAAATGTGTCCATATTAGGAGCGTATACATTTATAATGATTACTCTCAATCCCAGGGTCTCCCCAGCTAACAGCAGGAACCGGCCCTCGGTAGCTCCAACTTGGTTGTGTAACTTAAATTCCAACGATCGATGCATATAGGTGGCAACCCCTCTGGAGTGTGATGTGAAGGAGGACCCGTACTAAACCCGTGTGACCGACACACCAGGCCCTTTAAGACGAGGCAGCAATACTTTGAGATGGATGGGGATGCAGAATATACTCAAACATCAATAATCAGATTGACTCAGGAGGTTGGCAAAGTAAGTGTATTTTAATGTCAATTGTCTAAAACAGGGAGTATAACGGACATCAATGAACATCCGCTCAATCTTCTTTCTCAGTGAGTTTCATTAAAAAAACTGTTTATATAGCAACAACTCGTCATCATTGATGTCAATCTACGTGAAAAACTACACAAACCTACTTGTGAAAGTAATTGACTTAAAGGGAACATCTAGTTATATTTTCCATACTTGTCTGGGAAAGTGATTGGGTCTCTAACATCAGCTGGGGCAACTAAACCCTCCTCTAGTGCAAGTCACTACATACGTCATCAAATACACAACGTCCTATGGTTATACAAACTATAAGGCTCTCTATTAGGTGTCCCTCTACAATTGGTTGGCACCCTTGTATCCCTCTGTACTATTCCACACACGCTAGCAGCATGCAGGCTGGCTTCCAGGTGCTGGTGGGCTGGCCATAACCATAGTGTCCCACCAATAAGCCTACCATCTATCATCACTCTTGCAGTCTGCTTGTCAATTAGCCCTTTGGTCATTGGCCTTGGAAATGTTCATTGTGCCTGAGAATAGGGGAGAACAGGCATACTTGTTTCGATACAGCTCAACCCAGTATCTATTTTCATCCGACCATGTGACTGCAGACTATGTTTCAGTGCGTTTCTGTACCTGAAATGCTATTAAATGATGAACTTCTGAAGTCTTTAATGTTCTTGTTCCTCATCTTAGACGGGAGTTTGTTCTTTTCACACGTTCTATAACTACTGCATGAACATTCAGGCTCACAGTGTCCTTGACTTCCTTGTGCTGGGCCAGCCGAGCATCTCTTGAATTCACCTCCATGATTAAATTTTGATTTCTAACTGCAACATACTGAAAAGGGCATTTTATTTTTCTGGGTCCAGCTCTGCTAAAGTGCATTGTGGAATCATTTATAGTCCATACATTCCTATGCATATACGTTGGTGCATCGCCGCAATCTATTCACTACGCAGCTAGCCTTTAAGAATACTTTGTCTACTTGCATTACTGCATCTGTACAATTATAAAATGACTTGACGTTTTCTTCATCATTTCTGTAGCATGAGCATCTTCTTCTCGAGCCTGGAATGTTGCTCATCTTTAACACCTCCTTAGATCTTTATAGAATGTTAATGTTCTCTCGTCTCTGCATCTTTCCTGGGTGCATCAGTCCTGCTTCGCATGATGTCACCAATCTTCTCTTTTCCTCAGTTTTCACACTTCTAACAGGATTTCATTCATCATATTGTCGTGAGCGCATATATGGCTTTCTCAATGGGTAGTTTACTTCCAAGATTCTTCTCGGTATTGGTTGTAAGTGATTTCAATCTGGCACTTCACCTAAGTCAATGCCTAGCTTGAAATGCACAACTGAAATCCTTATCTATTTTTGTGTCTAAAAGTTATTTTATTCTGAACGAGGTACCACTTATATCAAGCCCCTCTCTTGGAACCCCCCCCCGGTCACACTGAACCAGGAATCAGGCAGGTTTGCAAAGTTAAAATATTTATTTATGTAGTTCACAATATAATCACACTATGTTTAATGGTTATACAATAATCACCAAAGGGGATAAGGTAACACTAAGCAATCTCTTTAATCACAAGGAGTAACAGTGAGCAAAACAATTTAGCACAGAAATAATACTTTTGTGTGTGTTCAGATCAAATAGCAGTGTGGTTACTATTTCCCCGTGCACACCCCTCAACCCCCAACAAGCAATGTAAAGAGATAGGAGGAGAGAGAGCTGGTATTCAGGAATGCAGAATTCAGACACATGTCAATCCCAATTTCCCACCAGCAACACAAGAGAGAAACAGAATGGATTGGCAAACTGTCAAAATGGTTTTAAAGTTATCTCAGAATGGATTGGGTAAAACTCTAAATATGGTTTAAATGACTGACATTGTTTAAATTCTAATGGGAGCCGCTTTGGATAGTTATAGACAAAAACTAGCAATGATTTGACACTAATAAGCAATGTGCAAACTTAAAATTGACGTCGGGTACAATCAAAAGCTGTTTTACACGTTATAGAAATGTCCTAAAACAAAATTTGCAGCAAACTTTTCCACATGCCATAATCGCGATTGTGGGAGAACTATATTTGGTTCTCTGGAAAGCTGTGGATGTGTTCTACAAGCAGAAGTTGAAATTTCGTTTCTAGTATGAAAATTGAGAAAGTTGTGGACGTTTTAGTGGAGGTCGTTTTTCTGAGATAGGCGCACGATGGGAAAACAGGGATGCACTTTCAAAAGACAAACAGGATTTCTTTACACTATGGGATGACTATGAAGAAGCAAATATCACACAGAAGCACAGCCACTGGACAAGGGTGCCACTGGATCCGGGCGACTACCTGCTGAGGAGCTTGCCTTATTCAGATGAAATATATGAGCGCAAAGATATTTAACAATACTAGTACCAATGAACGGATAAGATAGAGGGTTCAGGCAATTCAAAAAGATTTCTAACAATGCAGGTTCTGAAGACAATGTAGGATGGTTAGATTTGGATAGGGATAGACTTTGGATAGTACATACGCTAGTGACACAGTACTATTCTATGGATACTCACTACATATGTTTGAACAGAACCGTCAGGAATTCTGGTCCATCAAAATCAGGGATTCTGCTCAGGTATTCTGCTGGCCACACCGGACTGGACAGGCTGCTGGGCACACCGGACTGGACTGGGTCTGCAATCAGCAAGGCGCCCTGATCACCGCACGACAGGACTGGACAGGATCAGCACAGCGCGGCACAGCATGGCACAACGGGACTGAATCTTTTGGTTCTGGTAATAATTATTTTAGCAGGAAAGCAGATACAGCACAGCCCGGCTGTTTCTTTTGTTCCCCTTTGATTTTGTGGGATTCTGTCATGATCCCTGCTTCCAAAAGGTCAGGGTTTTCCCAACTCCCTTGGAAGCAGATCCATAACCCAGGTTCCGAGTGCCAACCAGTCCCAATTGGGACCTTTTGGACCCAGTCCTGGCGCCAGTGGCACCAGGCTCATAAATATGCCCAGTCCCAGCGCTGGAAGCGCCGGGCTCATAATGCTTGGGTGGACTTACCTGCAGCAGACCATGCTGCTTACTTGCCTGCCAGTTGAGCCTCTGATCCTCTTCTGTTTGGAACTACTTTTCCTGTTGGGTGGGGCTGGAGCCACTCCCTAGATTTAGAACACTGGAACTCTTCTGGAAGGCAGGAACTCTTTTCTTACCAGGAACTCTTTTCTTACTTAGGCGTGGCTGTGGAAGGAGACACCTAAGCACTACAGGAGGCTATTTAAACCACACCCGGTGGATGAATCTTGCTTTGCGTTATTCTGCACCCTCTGCAGCAGGACGCTCATCGTGTCTTCTGCATCCAGTCCTGGGCCTAAGGAAAAAGGCTTACCATCCTGAATCCAGTCTTCAGCAACACCTATAAAGACAAGAAAGAACAGGTTAGCATTCCGGCATCTGAAAGGCAAAGGCTTACCTACTCTTCGTGCGCTCCGGAGGTCTTCACACTGCATTCCGGCATCTGAAAGGCAAAGGCTTACCTACTCTTCGTGCGCTCCGGAGGTCTTCATACTGCATTCCGGCATCTGAAAGACAAAAGCTTACCAACTCTTCGCACGCTCCGGAGGCCTTCGGCGCTGCATCCGCATCTGAAAGACAAAACAAGGTGCGTTTAAAGACATTGGGGAACTTTAATACTCACGTGCCATTACTCCTTTCCGCATCTAATCCAGTGGGTATTCCGGCACCCTGCAGCCGCTCCGAACTCGTACCTGCAAAATAAAAAGACAGTTAGAGCGCATCGTGAAGCAGGCAACAAGCGCTTACTCACGTGCTTCCAGGCGCTTCTATTCATCACACGGGCTCCATCTTCAACTCACTTCAGCCCGTCATCCGCCATCGCCGGAACCCTGCAAAACAAGAGACATCATTACTAAAGACTTTAAAAAGACATTTGAATGACTCGAAACTTACCGTTCGTGCAGCAAACGACGGACAGCAGTCCTCTGAAGTCAAGAGGCCTGCGCTACCTATCCAGTGAAGAAACTGGCTACAGCACCCTGCCCCGAGGCAGATGGAGAGCTCGGCATTCACTTACCTAAGGTGAGAGCGTTAACCTTTGGGGGTCTACCGGAGAGGAGAAGAGGAAAGAGATAGGGACATCCCAATAACCCCAGTTCATTAACCCCATATTTTCTATCTGCAGACATCTTACTCTACACGTCAGGCATACAGTGCACAGAGGTCCAGCTCAAAGAGCAAACCGGGTGCTACACATCACCTTTGAAGATACGGTAGTCGCCCAGTCAAGACCGGCGCCTCTGCGAGAATCAGGTGAGCGTTACAGAACGCAAAGCCTACCGCAAAACTCTCGCCCAGGCGCTATGGAAACCTCGGATACTGACCCCCTAGCCCGGTTACTTGGGGAACTAAGGGCAGAAGTGCATGCAACTCGTCAGGAAACGAATGCTCTAAGAAGGGAACTAATTATTTCCAAGGAGAGAACAGACAATCTTGCTAGACAAGTGCTACAGTCACAAGCCGGACAGACCCTGTTACCCGCATCAGGGGCAAATCTTCCTTCAACATCCTCTATGAATCCAGTGCAGATCAACCTACCTGGGAATGTACCTCTGGCTCCGCCCGAGCGATTTACTGGTGACCCAAAGAGGTTTGCAGTATTTATCAATCAGTGCCGGTTGCACTTCTTATGCCGGCCAGCAGCCTTTCCAACTGATCAAGCTAAAGTAGCTTTTGTACTTTCGTACCTTAGTGGCAATGCGGCAGACTGGTCGATCCCTCTAGTTCATCAAGATGATCCGGTTCTCCATGATTTTCAAGCCTTTCAGCTTAGTATGGAAAAACTGTTTGCAAGACATTCACAGGGGCAGGCCTTGGACAATGAGCTTCTTTCGTTGCGACAGGGTAATCAAGACCTTTTGGCTTATATTGCATCTTTCAATAGACTAATAGTGGAAACTCAATGGCCTGAGGACAAAAGGATTATGCTGTTTTATAGAGGTCTACGTGGAGAGCTCAAAGACGTTTTAGCCCAAGTAGTGAATCCCCCACAGGACTGTTCGGATTACATAGACTTGGTCGTTCAAATAGATCACAGGCTGCAGAACAGGAAGGCCGATCGTTCCAAGTTTGATGCTCGAGTATTTTCCAAACCGCCAACTCCTTCCAAAGGAGTAGACTCCGGGGAACCCCTGCAAATAGGGGGTCTGAAAGGTCCTCTAACACAACGGGAGCGGGAAAGGAGGAAACAGTTGCAATTATGCCTATATTGCGGAAACTCAGGGCACTTTCTTCGAGACTGTCTGGTGAAACCTGCCAAGAAGGCAGTAGGAGCTGCAGTTACCAAAGGTACAAACTCTGAGCAGGGAAACGACCTCGCCCGACAAGAATAGAGGTCCTCTTGCCGAGCGTAAAAACCAGTTCCGTGACCTCGCATTTCGTGATACCTATGGTCCTCATTAGCCCTGATAATCTGGATCGATTACATGCAATTGAAGCTTACGTCGACAGCGGTGCCATCGGCAATTATGTGGATCATGAAATGGTTTTGAGGATGAATCTAACTCTTTGTCCCAAGGCTGTAAAGGACGTCATTACTACGGTGGATGGTACGGAGATAGCCTCCGGGCCAGTAACGCATACCACTCAAGAAGTGACGCTAGTAAGTCAAGATGGACACCATGAGAAGATCGTGTTCGATGTGATCAAGGCCCCTCAGTTTCAGATTATTCTAGGAATACCTTGGTTAGAGAAACACAATCCTCTGATCGATTGGCGAGCAAGAACGGTCCAGTTTCCAGAATGTGTCTCTACTTGTCACCCTCCACCTGGTGTTGCACTGGCCGCAATTTCTTCAGAGACTCCCCAGTTACCTCCCGAATACCTAGAATACCAAGATGTTTTCCGGAAGGATCAGGCTAATTCTCTACCTCCTCATAGGTCTTATGACTGCCAGATAGACCTGATACCTGGATCTACTCCTCCTTGTAGTAGAATTTATGCCCTCACCGAGCCTGAGAACCTTCACCATCGACAATACCTGGATCAATACCTGGCAAATGGGTTTATTCGTCCTTCCAAGTCCCCTGCTTCTTCAGCTTTGTTCTTCGTTCCAAAAAAGGAAGGAGACCTTAGAACTTGTATCGATTATCGCTCCCTGAACCAGATCACCGTTAAGAATAGATATCCGTTACCTTTGATCCCTGAACTCCTGGACCAAGTCAGAAAAGCATGCATATATACAAAGCTGGATCTTAGAGGATCTTACCACTTGGTACGAGTAAAAGAGGGCGATGAATGGAAGACGGCCTTCCGCACCAAGTATGGGCTATTTGAATATCAGGTCATGCCCTTCGGACTTTGCAATGCCCCGGCCGCCTTTCAATATTTTATGAACGATGTCCTCAGAGAGCTCATAGATGTATGTGTTGTTGTTTACATTGACGACATCCTCGTTTATTCTTCATCGGAATCTGAACATCGGAAACACGTGAAAATGGTCCTCGAAAGATTGCGTCAACACAAACTTTTCGCTAAGTTGGAAAAATGTGTTTTCAACGTGACTGAAGTTGAATTCTTGGGATTCATATTATCACCTGGCGGAGTGCGTATGGATTCAAAGAAGGTCGATGCAGTTCTCAAATGGCCATCACCATCCTCCGTAAAAGGTGTGCAAAGCATGTTAGGCTTCGCTAACTTTTACCGCAGGTTTATCCCCGAGTTCTCTCGAATAGTCCAGCCCATCACTGCCTTGTTAAAGAAAAACAAACGTTTTGAATGGTCTACCGAGGCGGAACAAGCTTTCCAGGATTTGAAGACTAAATTTATCTCTGCACCAATCTTAAAACACCCTCGCCCCGAACTCCCCTACATCGTGGAAACTGATGCTTCAAGCCTTGCCATGGGGGCAGTTCTATCACAAAAGGACCCGGTAACCAATCAGTTGCATCCCGTGGCATTTTGGTCCCGCAAATTCTCGCCTCCTGAAGTCAATTACACGATTACTGACAAGGAACTTCTGGCTATCAAGTCTGCCTTTAAGGCTTGGCGGCATTATCTGCTGGGGGCCCGACACACCGTTACTGTGATTACGGATCACCGAAACCTGCAATATTTGAAAACCGCAAAAGCCCAATCCTCTAGACAACTCCGTTGGGCATTATTCTTTGCCGAGTTTGACTTCATAATTACTATCGACCTGGTACAAAGAACGGTAAAGCCGATGCCCTTTCTCGGATGGGAGTGGAAGAACACTTGATCAACCCTAAACCGGTACCAATCATTCCCGAACAAAGAATTTTGGGTGTAATCGCCACAGAATCCATAGAGGAAGTTAAGGATAAAGCCAGGCAACTTGTAACTCCAGCAGATATACAGAATTGGCATCTGCAGGGAAAGGACTTTGCAGTAAAAGACAACTTATTGTATTTCCAAGAACGATTATACCTACCCAGCACAGATTTACAGAAAAAAGTAATCTCTTGTTATCACGACTCTTTAATGGAAGGTCATCCCGGTATAGCCAAGACCTCAGAAAAGATCAAGCGCTACTTCTGGTGGCCGTCTTGGAAAAAAGATATCAGAGACTTTATAATGTCCTGCGGAGTATGCGCCCAAAACAAGAGTCAAAAGGAAAGACCAGCAGGCCTCTTACGCCCTATTGACATCCCACCTCGCCCTTGGCATACGCTTTCTATGGACTTCATCACCGATCTACCTCCATGCTCCGGATACAATACGATTCTAGTAATCGTGGACTTATTCTCCAAGATGGCGCATTTCATTCCGCTCAAAGGCTTGCCAACAGCAGCAACTCTGGCCCGAGAATTTCTCGAAAACATCGTCCGACTGCACGGTTTTCCTTCGGTTCTAATTTCGGATCGAGGTAGTCAATTTATTTCTCATTTTTGGCGAAGTTGCTGTCGGTCAGCTCAAATTGATGTGAGACTATCGACCAGTCACCACCCTCAGACCGACGGACAAACCGAGAGGACCAATCAAACTCTGGAACAGTATTTACGCTGCATGCTGCAACAAACTGAAAAAACTTGGAAAGATATCCTTTGGATAGCCGAGTATGCCTACAATAACTCTGTCCATTCGGGAACTGGGAAAACCCCGTTTTTTCTTTTGTACGGCAGTCACCCTCGAACCTCGGAGTTGGATCCCCTCCAAGATCTTGAGACACCAGCAGTAGACTACCTGCATTCTACAATCACCCAAGCCTTTAAGGAAGCTGTTTCTCACCTTCAAAGGGCTAAAGAACAATACAAGAAAGGAGCAGATCAACATCGGAAGGAAGCCCCTCTCTATCAAGTAGGGGATCAAGTCTGGTTATCCACCAAATACCTATCTCTAAAAGGGCCACGCACTTTCAACCCAAGATACCTTGGTCCCTATTCCATCACTACCATAGTAAACCCAGTAGCGGTCAAGTTGGACTTGCCCCCGCACATGAAGATACATCCGGTCTTCCACGTCTCTCTATTAAAACCCGTGCAACCTCAAACCCGACTAACCAAATCTCCAAAACCTATCCTAGTGGATGGAGAACTCGAGTTTGAAGTCAAAAGCATTCTGGACTCCAAGATCTCCAAATCTAAACTATTCTACCTAATTGACTGGAAAGGCTACGGCCCCCAAGAGAGATCCTGGGAACCTGCTGAATATGTCCACGCTCCTCACCTAATCAAAAGATTTCACCGAACATTTCCTGACAAGCCAAAACCCCCGGAGAAGCCCGGTTTGGGAGGGGCCTTGAGGGGGGGTACTGTCATGATCCCTGCTTCCAAAAGGTCAGGGTTTTCCCAACTCCCTTGGAAGCAGATCCATAACCCAGGTTCCGAGTGCCAACCAGTCCCAATTGGGACCTTTTGGACCCAGTCCTGGCGCCAGTGGCACCAGGCTCATAAATATGCCCAGTCCCAGCGCTGGAAGCGCCGGGCTCATAATGCTTGGGTGGACTTACCTGCAGCAGACCATGCTGCTTACTTGCCTGCCAGTTGAGCCTCTGATCCTCTTCTGTTTGGAACTACTTTTCCTGTTGGGTGGGGCTGGAGCCACTCCCTAGATTTAGAACACTGGAACTCTTCTGGAAGGCAAGAACTCTTTTCTTACCAGGAACTCTTTTCTTACTTAGGCGTGGCTCTGGAAGGAGAGACCTAAGCACTACAGGAGGCTATTTAAACCACACCCGGTGGATGAATCTTGCTTTGCGTTATTCTGCACCCTCTGCAGCAGGACGCTCATCGTGTCTTCTGCATCCAGTCCTGGGCCTAAGGAAAAAGGCTTACCATCCTGAATCCAGTCTTCAGCAACACCTATAAAGACAAGAAAGAACAGGTTAGCATTCCGGCATCTGAAAGGCAAAGGCTTACCTACTCTTCGTGCGCTCCGGAGGTCTTCACACTGCATTCCGGCATCTGAAAGGCAAAGGCTTACCTACTCTTCGTGCGCTCCGGAGGTCTTCATACTGCATTCCGGCATCTGAAAGACAAAAGCTTACCAACTCTTCGCACGCTCCGGAGGCCTTCGGCGCTGCATCCGCATCTGAAAGACAAAACAAGGTGCGTTTAAAGACATTGGGGAACTTTAATACTCACGTGCCATTACTCCTTTCCGCATCTAATCCAGTGGGTATTCCGGCACCCTGCAGCCGCTCCGAACTCGTACCTGCAAAATAAAAAGACAGTTAGAGCGCATCGTGAAGCAGGCAACAAGCGCTTACTCACGTGCTTCCAGGCGCTTCTATTCATCACACGGGCTCCATCTTCAACTCACTTCAGCCCGTCATCCGCCATCGCCGGAACCCTGCAAAACAAGAGACATCATTACTAAAGACTTTAAAAAGACATTTGAATGACTCGAAACTTACCGTTCGTGCAGTAAACGACGGACAGCAGTCCTCTGAAGTCAAGAGGCCTGCGCTACCTATCCAGTGAAGAAACTGGCTACAGCACCCTGCCCCGAGGCAGATGGAGAGCTCGGCATTCACTTACCTAAGGTGAGAGCGTTAACCTTTGGGGGTCTACCGGAGAGGAGAAGAGGAAATAGATAGGGACACCCCAATAACCCCAGTTCATTAACCCCATATTTTCTATCTGCAGACATCTTACTCTACACGTCAGGCATACAGTGCACAGAGGTCCAGCCCAAAGAGCAAACCGGGTGCTACACATCACCTTTGAAGATACGGTAGTCGTCCAGTCAAGACCGGCGCCTCTGCGAGAATCAGGTGAGCGTTACAGATTCTTTCTGGTCCTGGAAACTCAAGGCCTAGTTGAAAATGGTTCAACTAATGGAATGAGCCTTTCTGCTTGTCAAGTTTCTGGAGTCAGGAGCAAGGAATATGGATGGATCTGCTTCAGGGTGCTTTGCCAGGATCAGGCTAGTGGGTGAATCTGTGTGTCTTTCTGTGGCCTCAGCTTTCCCTATTTATGCATATGGTAACGGGGTGTGTGGGCTGGATTATCCTAAGCTCGCCCCCTAGGCAGCCTATAGGTGAGAATCTTTTCTCCACCTTGATTGGAGAAGAAACCATGATGATGTAGGGTTATGAGTCAGAGAATCCTCCCTTGTCCCTTGTCCCTTTGAACATAAAATCTTCTTTTAGTATAATACATATTTACAAATGTGCAACCTGTCTAAGAATAACATACATAGATCACATATTTTGTGGAGCAAATACTCTTCCAAGTCCCGTCGCTGTAGGATCTTGGGTCTGCTTTTGACAGAATTCTGCCCTTTTTGTCCGGAACACATGGTCCAATTTCGGAGCAAATTTCCACAACTGTGCGCATTTTATATGGGCATAAGCGTGTGAAGTTTCATGCTTTGACATGAAGACATTTGCTGCAAAACCATAATTTCCCCTGTTACTTCCCACAACATAGCACAGAGTTCTGGTACCTCTTAAAATGTTCAGCCAAAAATTAGGTTCACAAGTCCGGGGTGTACATATTTTTCACAATTTTACACAGTAAATTATCAGTCTTTTTTAAAAATGTGCTTTTTGTCCTTGTGAATCAACAAATGGTTGTCTGTCCCCGCCTTCTTCTCCTTCTGGCAGCTCAGAAGCAATCTCCACACCCTTCCTTCTGGCTTTATGACTCTTCACACTCTGCATATCCTTTCAGCCAGAGCAAGTCCATTGTCCTCTTCCCCTGCAGCCCAAGATCTCCTCGCCTGACCTAATCCTCACAGGGGTGTGATTTCCTGGCCTTCATGGGTGGAAGCTATCATACTGGTTGGGTGGCTTTGAGGCAGCTTAAATTCAATGTCATTTTGTTACATTTTTTTTCTTGGTTTAAAACAAACTTGCAATTTTCAAACAAGCAGCTAGAGCACTTATTCCAGCTTCTAAACCATGGAATTTAAATAGTTACAACCTAGGTTACTCTCAATAACAGGTCACTTAGTTTTCAGACATTAGATTTCAATGGTACAAGTTTAAATCCTTATGATGCGATCTACTGACTGCTGTCATACAGGCGGCTGGAAGTACTGCACCCAGATTTTGACAGATTTCACAGGCAGGCACCTTTTTGCTGTGAATGTTTGGATGATAAATTCAGCTTTTCAGGACATTGTATTGTATTGTATTGTATTGTATTGTATTGTTTATTTATTTATAGAGCGCACCTGGCCGTTCAGCAACTGGGCGCTTGCAAAGAAATAAAACTTAGGTTACAGGTACAAGAATATTATACAGTTTCTTATATTACAGGATCATATATCGGGCATTTCTTATGTTACAAAGTCCCAGAATATTCACAATTTCTTATGTTACACGTTCATATGTCAGGCAGTACAGGCAGTACTTATATTACTATATATAGTACTATATATACTGATGACGTTAGTATGAAGCCATAATTTGACGTTAGCTTTGAACACATGAAAGGAAGGGGTAGCTCTAAGTGAGTCTGGGATAGAGTTCCAAAGATGAGCTGCTAGTACTGGAAAGCTGGACCCTCCAGTTCTTTTCAGTTTGAAGTTGGGGATTTTGATACTGTTTGTGTGGGCCTTTCTGATGGGGCGTTCTGAGGTGTGCTTGGTGAATCTCTCTGTGAGGTAAGCAGGTGCTTTGTTGTTCAGACAGTTATGTGTAATATTCAGAGTTTTGAGTTTAATACGGTCGTTGATGGCCAGCCAGTTGACAGCTCGTCTTTGGTCAGATATGTGCTGCCCTTTAGGGATTCCTAGTGCTGTTCTGATGACATTATTCTGCAGGGTTTGGAGTTTATTAGTGTTGTGTTTACTGGTGCCTAGGTACAGTGCATTACAGTAGTCTAATTTGGAGAGGATGAGGGCTCGTGCAATGGTGGTACAGCTGTCTGTGGATAGGTATGGTTTGCAAGCGTGTATAAGTTTGCAGGTGTAGCTGGTAGCAGAGGCTGTAACGTTAACTTGCTTGTCAAGGGTAAGAGCTGAATCTAGGTGGAATCCTAGGGTTTTGACTTCCTTGGCTACCTTGATTTTGATACCGTCAATAGTAATGAAGTTGTATGAGTCGGATAATTTGTTAAGTTTACTGGTAGACCCGATGATTAAGAGCTCGGTCTTGTCGTCGTTGAGACAAAGGCCATGTGTGGCCATCCAGGTTTGGATAATTTGGTAGATTTTATTTATGTGGCTAGTGTCATTGTCATAGTCTCCCTTGATTGGGATAAGAATTTGGGTATCATCAGCGTAGTTGGTATATGAGACCCCTTGTTTGTCCAATATGTCAAAGAGAGGCTTTGTAAAAATATTGTACAAAGTGGGGGAAACACATAACCCTTGGGGGACGCCACAGGTGATGGGGACTGGATCCGCTGCTGATGTGGGTGAGAAGACTCTTATGGCTCTTATCCAGGAATGAGTTTATCCAGGCCGTGGCTTTTGTGGAGAAGTTGGCCGCTGATTTAAGGTGGTTACAAAGTACCTTATGATCTACCAGGTCGAAGGCGGCTGATAGATCTAAGAGTAGGAGAATAGAAATGTCTCCTCTGTCTTTACGTTCATCTAGTTGGTTTTTAAGATCAAGGAGAGCCGTTTCGGTTCCATGTCTCGGTCTAAATCCTGATTGTCTAGTCCCTAGTAAATTGTTAGTCTCCAGGTAAGATTGGACCTGTCAGTAAGCTGCTTTATCTAAGATTTTGAGGAGGAACGGGACAGTTGTTATGGGCCTATAGATCGTTGTGACATTAGGGTCCAGATTGTATGTTCATAATGATATCTTGAATGAAGTGACTTGTAGCACCCAGCAAGAATATTGGATGTTTGATGGTGTTTTGGACCAGCATTCTGTATTTTCAGCAACCAAGGAAAAGATTTGAAAACAAGATTCTGGATTCCTTTCAGCAAAACACTGCTTTTCATGCAGTCTCCATTTTTACTTGTTGTGAAGCCCAGTGACATGTTTCAGCAGTGACTTCTCCGTTCCAACACTGACAACATGCATGGTAGATTTGTCAGCCATCTTTTTGTGTTGTAAGGCGTGATTTCCATAGGTTTTGGTGTGCATAGTGGTTTTGCTGCCATTTTGATAATTCTGGCACCATCAGCATACAGTGATGCCGCAGGGCAGAGCATAAGTGGGTTAATACATCCCACATGGTACTTTCACTGGTACTGCGCTTTTCTCACATTCTGGCTCCCAACATACAGGCAGCATGGGAGCAATGCTTTGAGTGGGGTACTTGGCTCTATCTCTACAGTACCAATGCACCCCCCATCCTGGTAATGTTGGAGGGTTACCACCTCTGGGTAAGTGTCTCTTGTAGACACAGAACATTAACGCTGCAATTCCTCGCATAATTGGCAATCAGCCTTTTATACCCAAATATATTCCATTTCATTACTGATAGTTCATCCTTCGCCCCCATAGTAACCACTTACATAGATGTATGACCATAACAACACGGTCTGGGTAGGGCGCCCATTGGGGGAGTCCCACCATACCAGCCAGAAACCTAAACATACCAGCAGTATCCCCCTCACTCAGAATCCCCAGAAACAACTAGGAAACCAACAACACCTGCAGTGGCTGCGGTAACGGGGAGCCACTGGCAGCAGAGGGGCTCCAATGGCTCGGGCTCCTTTCTTGAAGATAAATAGTCACCCTGGCTGTTGCCAGTTGTTAGGAAAGATTCTCTTTACTGGACCTTTCCTTCCATCTTTATGGAACCCCCAAACATGTTGCTTTTATTTTTGAATCTGACCTGTATTTTCTGCAGTACAGTGAAGCCTTAAGCTTCACTGCACTGGCCTTTGATCACATGTTATGGGGAAACTGATATGTTCTTAAGGCTTGCAGTACTGGTAAACAGTGTGTCCTTTAATCATGTTACTATGTTACAACTTGTGGTTACTTTTGTATCACTTTTTATCTTTGCACAGAGCAGCTTCACTGCAGTGCAATGGGGTACATTTTAGTTTTGCCCTAGATTAACACTCAGAGGATGTTTGGTTACTCTAGAGGTGTTTAAAAAATAGGCTGGTGGCAGCAGTGACTTTTCCCAACTTTTTGGGGAATTTCGTTTTAGCTTTACCCTATTTGCTGTGTTTGGCTACTTACTGTGACTACTGGTCAAACATTGCTGTGCCACGAGATTTTCGTCTGTCCTTTTTGCCATCTTGTTGTTTAGCCTTCTTCCTGGCCTCAGAGTCCAGGAAGATCCTCATAAGGACTTCCAGTGCCCGGGAAAGCAGCAGCTTTTGGCGGGCTACTGAAGGGCTTTGTGTGTTTGCAGGCTGGATGTGGACTGAGTCAGTCTGACCCTAATCCACACCTTGGTTTCTGTGTGTCTGAGTGGTATGCATGAGTGTTCCTGCAGTGGTCTTGATTGGACCACTGTGGGGTATGTGTGTGGGCTAGTCCTGCTATTGGCTAGTGGGAGTTTCGGCTCCTACCTGGCTTTTAGGATAAAAAGGGGTCCCCTGCATCCATTCTTCAGAGATCCTGGAGAAACCTGAATGAGCCAATTATCCTGTCCAGCTGCGAGACCCGCAAAGAAACCTGAAACCTGACTCAAGGAGGCCTGGCAACCAACTTCTGCTACAGCCCTGGTGGAGCCTTGTCCTGCTTCTGCTCTTCAGTAGGCCTGCGAAGGTGCTACGACACCTGGATTGGAGGGACCATCTATTCCCGACGTCTGTTTGGAGCCCAGCACAAAAAGCACCTTTCGGAAGTGGCCTGGAATTGTCCTGTGGCTGACCAGCTTTGTTTTTGGGCTATAATGTTATGTTATGTTATGTTGTGTTACTTGGCATTTATTTAGCGCCTTATATATCATTGGTATGACCTCAAAGCGCTGGTAGGTTGAACGCCCTCGGGATCCGTATTTCAAGTCAGTAGAGAGAGAGAGTGTCATATGGTCCGTGGGTGCATCGGACATGTGTGCAGCTGGTGTACTTGTTGGATGATAGCTGCATCATAGCGATAGGTGTGGTGCTGAGGATATCAGTCGGATGTGTTCAGTCTGGTGGGGGGACACCCAGACTGGGTTCTGGCAGCGTTAGGACTGAGGAAGGCCTATGTGAACAGCTGGCCTGAATGTGCTTGGCTAGCTGTGTTTTATTAGAGTGATGAGGTGTTCATATTGTATGTGAACATCTAGGCCGAATTATTAGGGGTATATCTGTGTTGTAGTTGAATGATGGTGTATAGTAGAGAGTAAGTGTAGTGGTGTGATATGGTCGTTATCAGTAAAAAGTGCCTGAGACCAGGCAAGTGAGCAGGATGGTGGAGACGTGCATAGCGACATACAGATATATAGCAACAGGGTGGATACAGGTATATATGGGATACATATATATATATATGCGGATATAGATAGCACATATAGGGGATACAGATATATGGCAACAACATGAGGAACAGGTGTACTGTGATACAACCTTTTGGCCGTTTCAGCAGGTTCCACTCACTCCATTCCGTCCCATTCATTCAGTCCACTCCGTCCATTTTTCTGCTTCGTCTACACAATCAGGCTCATGTACAAAATTCAAAGTAGGAGAGGCATAGCTAACATTCACAATCCTATCTGGGTCTGGCATAGGTTATTGTCCACAAATCTAAGTAGGTAAAGTATTGCTAACAGTAACAATTCTGTCTGGGTCTGGGTCTGGCGCAGGCTAATGTTCACAATTCTTTGTAGGAGAGGCATAGCTAACATTCACAATCTCATCCGGGTCTGGCACAGGCCAATGTCCACAATTATGAGTAGGTGAAGCATTGCTAACATTCACAACTTCGTGTGTGTCCTGCGCAGGCCAACGTTCATAACGTTCGTAATTCTAAGCAGGAGAGGCATCGCCAACATTCACAATTCTGTATGGGTCTGGCGCAATACAATGTTCACAACTCTAAGCAGGCTAGTTGGATGGAGGGCGGGGTGGTACGGTGAGGGCTACTGGCAAGTTTGTGATGGCGGGTGGAGGGTGGGTTAAGAGTGGTGGGTTTGTTTGGGACAGGAGGGGGGGTTTAATGGGCGGGAAGTGTGAGGCCTGCCAGAGTTAAGCTCTCATTTTGGATTTCGACGGGTGGGATGGAGTCATGGGGTCTTTGGCCTCGCTATTTAGATGCAAGATTGAACAAAGTAAACTTTTAGAGGACACTCAGAGTTGTTTGGCCACACTATCTGGATGCAGAGTTTGACACAGTAAGACTTTTAGAGGACGCTCAATGTTGTTAGGCCACACTAACTAGATGCAGAGTTCGACACAATAAACTTTGGTCACACTCAATATTCTTTGGGCTCATTGTCTAGATGCAAAATTCAACACAGTATGACTTTTAGAGGACGCTCCATGTTGATTCATATGCATAAATTCACATGCTCATGAACACTCCCCGTCGTCAGGCTGGGAATACTCAGCAAAGAAAAATCAGTTTCACTTCTGAACTCTCCCTCTCCCAACAACCAATCACTGGTCTCTGGGCCACACTGCCCCAGCCAATGACTGCCCTCCACCCAAGCCCCTCCTCTGTAAAAGGTACAGTCACAATTTCATCTAAGTGTGGTACATGCTATCATTCACATTTCTATGTAGATGTGACGCAGGCTAGAATTCTCAATTCTATCTAAGTGGGGCACATGCTAACATTCACAATTTCATCTAAGTGAGGTACATGCTAACATTCACCATTTCATCTAAAGGTGGCACATGCTAACCATCACACCTCTATCCGGTTGTGACGCAGGCCAGCGTTCACAACTACATCCAAGTGTGGCACATGCCAACATTCACAGTTTCATCTAAGTGAGGCGTTGGCCAACGTTCACAATTCTATCCAATTAAGGCACATGCCAACATTCACAATTTCATCCAAGTGTGGCACATACCATCATCCACATTTTCTATCCAAATGTTACGCAGGCCAGCGCTCACGATTACATCCAAGTGTTGCACATGCTGTCATTCAAATTTCTATCCAGATTCGACACAGGCCAGAGTTCACAATTCTATCCAAGTGAGGCACATGCCAACATTCACATTTTCATCCAAGTGTGGCGTAGGCCAACGTTAACAATTCTATCCAAGTGAGGCTCATACCAACATTCATAATTTCATGCAAGTGTGACACATGCCATCATCCACATTTCTATCCAGATGTGACGCTGGCCAGCGCTCACGATTCCATCCAAGTGTGGCACATGCTAACATTCAAAGTTTAATATAAGTGCGGCGCATGCTAATGTTCACAATTTCATCCAAGTGTGGCACATGCCATCATCCACATTTCTATCCAGAGGCAGGCAGGCCAAAATAAACAATTCACAGTTTAATCTAAGTGAGGCGCATTCTAACATTCACAATTTCATATAAGTGTGGCATGTGCTATCATTCACATTTCTGTCTAGATGCGATGCAGGCTAATGCTCATGATTCCATCTAAGTGTGGCACATGCTATCATTCACATTTCTATCTGGATATGATGCAGGCCAAAGTTCACAATTCTATCTAAGTGTGGCGCAGGCTAATGTTCACAATTCTATCTAAGTGGGGCACATGCTAACATTCACAATTTCATCTAAGTGTGGCATGTGCTATCATTCACATTTCTGTCTAGATGTGACGCAGGCTAAAGTTCACAATTTCATCTTAGTGTGGGGAAGGCTAAAGTTTAAAATTCTCTCCAGGTTTGGCATTTGTTAACATTGACAAATATGTTAGTATGCAAAGAAAGGCAACATTTACAATCCTGTCATGAATAGATTTGGGCTGATAGTCACAAGTCCAGTCCTGAGAGGGGTGCTGCATCATTTGTTTCTTCATTCTCTGACCGAGAGTCCTTGCACCAGCCATAGATCCCAACCAGAGTTATTCTTGAACCAGCAACTCCTGGAAATCGAGGGCTGTGGATTTCGGCGGGAAAAGCAAAGTAGGACAACCTCCCTTTGTCTGCCAAGTCTGGGGAAGATTCAGAGTAAGAAGGGTAAGTTACAGAGCTTTTAACCTACCCCTATACTCCCATTATAAGTCAATGGGCTTATAATAAACCTATTTCTAACACTTTTGCCTTTACCAATACTTGCCTATGCAAGACTTCTGACGGTTGGGGATACTTTTTGGCATTAGTCTACATTGAACCCTAACTCTAAGAACCCTTTACTGGACCCCAGAGACCTTAACTGCATTTTTTCTGGCATCCTAAGTTCCATGGAACTGTATCCTGAACAATAGGGCACAAGGCCCCTGGCAATTTAGGGCTGGGCAATTTTAGTTAGGGATCATCTCTGTGGGCCTTTTTGTGTATATTACTTGTTTCATTGTTACATTGTTCTACAATGAAAAACTTAGGTCGAAGAATATCAACTTTAGAGACTCATTGTTTTCCTCGCCAAGATGTTGAAGATTCCGCTGGCGCAATCGTTGTGCAGAGACTCTCGAATCTAGAGTCTCTGCGCAAGCCTCCAGCCATGCCTGAGTCGGTTCTACCCTCTTTTTCCAAAATTATTCGCCCTATAGAGGGCGTGGAAGATGTGGTGGAAAAGAAAAATGATTCTTGGGTTAGTGTAGACTCACCCGAGAGGAGTGCTTCAAAAATTCCTGTTAATATCAACTATTGTGAAGCTTCCAATCAGCAAATACAAAAGAAAGACCCTAAAATAACAATCAGCAAAAAAAGCAAATTTATGGCGAATAAGTTAACGCTAGGAAGTAAGAATACTCAAGCCAAGCTAAAAAAACAACAAACGCCAAATTCTTCTGTAGCGGTATCAACAATTTCTGATTGTGCTACAGCAGTCCCGATAAGGGTACCACGAGAAAATGTAACTAACAAATTGATCTCTCCATCCGTGGGTCCGGCTGTAAGTGGAGATGCTTTGGTCAGACCCGTTCCTTCCCCGGTCATTCCTATTGAGGCGCAGAATTTACCTTCAGGATATGATCCAATGAATGAGCTTGTAGACTTGATGTCCCATAACTCAGATGTGACCTTCCCAGGTCCTCCTTTAAAGTCTGCAGAAACCTTGACGCATACACATACGAGAATGATGATAATGTGCATTGACAAGCCGTCCGCCTCAACTGCTGCCCCGTTACCAGGTTTTGAAGATCGATTATCCACTCTCAAAACAGCGGTTGATACTACCTTTTGAGAAGGTAAATGGAGGTGCTGCCGGAGGTTATTCCAACAAATACACAGTCCCTCCACACACATAAAGCTCCTGTCAGCAGCGACCATCTAGATTTTTCATCTAAAGATTTGGAATCAACTTGTTCAAAAACCAAAATAGTGTCATCAGATGGTGGCTGTACTCGGGATGTAGCTGCACAAAACACTCAAAAGAGTTTTGACACTCGTAAAATAAAGTCCAAAGCTCATATGAATGACAAAAGAGACTTGATACCCAGAGATTTAAAATATTCCATACCCTGATCTTGAAATGTCGAGATGGTGCATTTCCAAAATATGACCTATGTTGTGCAAGTGTGTTAAACATCTTTGGTGATGTTGAGGGCTTGGAAGCAATAGCCTCTAGTGACATAGATCAAATCGAAATTTCTCTGTGACAGAAATGTATCTATTATTCGGTTGTGGATTAAATCGAGGATTGTTCGCAACACTTTATGGAATGCAAGAATGGATTTATTTAATTTGGGTTTTCTATTAGCCCAGGACCCAGCCCGTCAGTCCCTTCAGGAGTCGGACAATATAGGACCAATTGTAGGTCCTGTAGTAGAACCAGTTCGTGCATGACACTTTTGTGTTATAGATAATGTTAAAAAATTAATGACTACGTCTAATACTCACTCATAACCATGAACAAGTGTTGCAAGTGATGAAATTTCATTGGCTTGCTGGAATACGCGAGGCTCTTCTCATCTTCAATGGACACTTAATGATCAACTGAATAATTATGACATTGTAGCTTTACAAGAAACGTGGTTGTTGCAATCTCCCATATGGGATGATCATGATATTAGTTTACTACCAGCTGAATCTCTTGATAAAGGTAGGCCTTCCGCTGGCTTGTTAGTGGCAGTGAAATCGAGCAGGGGTTTCAAAATCTCAGCATGGCAGGCTCCTAACAAGTTTATGCAATTAGTTAAGGTCACTTTTGGTCTAGAAACATATGCTTTGATTAACCTCAATCGAAATCCAGTTGGTACTATAGATGACACCTTTTTTGAAACAATTGCTACTCATGACAACATTTCTGGTATTCTGGTAATGGGTGATTTAAACCTCACATGCTTTCAGCCAACTAAAAACGGTATGAATACTGATAGTTTGAGATGGAAGTCTTTCATGCGAGATCTTACCTTAAAGATGGCGAATGGCGCAATTCTGGGCGATATTCCTCCAATGAATACCTGGGAGAGAGGAAATTCTAAATCCACTATTGATTATATTTTTATAAGTAGTAGTATCTTCATGAACACCAGTAAATTTGTTGTTGTTAAACAGACACAAAGTGATCATCATTTGCTCTCCCTATTTTGGACTATTGCAGTTCAAAATTGTACTACTTCTAAGCAATGGTCCAAACAAGCTCTTACAACTAATAATGGTACGAACCGATTTAGATGGTCCACTAATAAGCTCTTAGCTTTGAACGGTGCTATCCTGAACAGTCACAGGTTGAATAATGCTGAATCATATGTTGATGTGTTAAATAGTTTTAGGAACATCTGTCCTGTGCATAACAAATCTTCTAAGAAACACACTCATGGGAGGTCATTACGACCCAGGCGGTAACCATGGCGCTAGCAGGGCCATGGTTGCCGCCGGTATTTTACCGATTGCGCCATGGAGAATGGCGGAATTACCACCCCATTCTAAGGTTGGCAGGGCGGTAACTCCCCATTCACCATTGGCCCTTCCCCATTCCCATTTTTGCCCCCATAGGGCTGAATGGAAATGGGGAAGGCTGTAGTTACGGTACCGCAAATTGCGGTACCGTAAATACCTCCAAGGTCCCTTTGCGGGTACAATCCTTAACGGCTGGTAAAAACCAGCCGTTAAGGTCGGGACCCGCAAAGGGACCTCATAATTAGGCGGTAAGGGGTTAACGCGCCGCCACCTTTTACGGCGCCGTTAACCCCTTACCGCCTGGGTCATAATGAGGCCCAAGGTTTTGATCTGGCCCTTTATGAGCGGAAAAAAGCTTATAGAAAAGAGATCAGAAATCTACGCAAACTACCCATGATTGATCAGATTAAAGCCATCAAAGTTGCCAGCTGTAGCTATTGAAACTGGGTACGATTGAGAAAAGCGGTTTTATTTCAAATGGACAGTAAAACTTTCTTGGCAGCATGCTATAACAAGAACTCTGCCCAGTTGTGGGAGTTACTAAATAAATGTAATGCAGTTCCCCAAGTTAATTCTCAACTTTATGGAGTCCCCGATACTCAATGGGTTAACCATTTTACCAAACTTTACCCTGATGACAAGATGAACAGTTATAAGTATAGTAGGAGCTTGGTGAGCTGTTGGCATTTGAATTGCTCAGAATCAATTGTTGAGGAATTTATTAACAAATGGTCCTCTTCGAGAACAGCGGGCCCTGATGGCCTTACAAATTATATGTTTAAACAAAACCCAAATGAGTGGGTGAATAGCCTAAATAATGCCTTTCACCATATTATGCAAACTAAAGTAATAACGGATTCATGGCGAACATCCTTGGTTGTACCAATATATAAAAAAGGTGACCGTAAGGACCCTAAAAGTTATCGACCGATTGCGCTGTTGGAGGCACCGGGAAACATTTTCTCTAGGTTGGTCCTAAGAGAATTTAATGAGTGGACGGTGAAAGTTGGGCAACGTGATCCAGCTCAGACTGGATTTGTAGCTGGTCTAGGTACTGCAGTAAACTTGATTACTTTAAATGCCATCAGGTACCAAGCTGAAATCAAGAAACAACCAATCTATTTTGCATTTGTGGATCTCCATTCCGCATTTGATTCAGTTTCAAGACCAAAACGTATGGACAAATTGGTCAAAGCGGACTGCCCCTCGACCCTAACTGACATTATTTTTGCACTTCACTCTCACACAAAGGTATTTATAAGATTGAATGTGGAGGGCCTCCTTTCAAAACCAGTTGTAACGTATAGAGGATTGAAACAGGGATGTATATTAGCCTAAGCACTTTTTAATTATTTTATTAATGATGTTCGTTGGATTTTTACTAAGGTAGTGGCTGATGCTCCTAAGTTGAATGGTGTGAAAATTAACGCCCTTTGGTATGCAGATGACCCTGTTTTAGTTTCCAAAACTCCGAGTGGTTTACGCAATCTTTTGACCGAACTTTGCTGTTATTTCAGAGATAATGAATTGGTGGTAAACAGCAATAAAACGCAAATTGTCATGTATGTTCATAGGGGTTTTCATAGACATAAGTTGGAATGGAAAATAGAAAATACCATTTTACAAGTAGCCCCAAATTATGTCTATTTAGGCCTTATTTTTGATGGTTGTCGTTCACACCATTTGTAACTGTGCAAAATAGAACAGAAGCTTACCACTGCTATATATCAAACAAGATTAATTGTCTCCAAATATGGCAAATTTTCTATAAATTCTGCTATTATATATTGGAATCAGAATTCAGTAGCCACTATACTATATGGCTTAGAAACATACAATACAATCCCATCGAAATTCTTGAACTCATTGGAAGCTAGGTTTTGGCGTGCCACTTTACAACTTCCACAATGCATCCCAGGAGTGCTGATCCGCTATGAACTAGGTTTAATATCGTTAACTGCATTGTACAATTGGCGTTTATGTGCCCTGTTTCGTAAATGTCTTTTGTCTTCATGGAATAATACCACACTAGCCATTATTTCTAGCTACTTACTTAAATCATCCGAAGTGTTTCCGAAACAATGGTCCAGAAATATTCTTACTATTATGTTGAACGCTGAAATTTCTCTGGACATTCTCGTATCTAATCCTGAGCGAGCTAAAAAAAAACTTTATTTAATGCACTGGATTGATACGAGGGCCAAATGCTTACAATAGAAAGATGTTGAACCTCAGTATTTGGTCCAAAACGTTACAGAGATACAGCTTCTTACTTATGCTTGGCACCATCTGCAGCCATGAGAAATGCAATATTGCGTTTAAGGTTTAATATCTGGCCTACTCGTGAGGTTAAAGCTAGAAGAAAGCATATTGCTTCGGATGCTAAATGGTGCCGTTTTTGTAAAAATGATGCAATTGTCGAAACATTACAGCATATAATCATTGATTGCCCAGAACTCATAAATTTGAGGAGAACTCACTTTTCTAAACATCTTGCGTATTTTGCACAAATTGACCCTAAAAATCGATGGGTTGCTTTAGCAGCTACTGAATGCATGAGCATCAGAATAGCAACTATTAATTTCCTGATGGCACTGAAAATGGAATGAATGACATTCAATTTTCCTTATGACTGTACTCTTAAATTGTCTTGAACAGGAATACGACTTTTAAGGGTTTTTATGTATTTTCTATTGTTCTTTTTTCCTTTTATATGATCATTTTAATGGTTGTATCGTGGTGTTGTAATTGAAATTGTAATTGTAATTGTGTATTGTTCTTTTATTGTAATAATTTCTTCTTTCGGAATATATTGATATTAGAAGTGTTAAGATTGTATTCATTGAAAAAGTTTATTTCGACTATATTCAATAAAAAAAATATATATATTACTTGTCTATTCATTCCTTTGCAAGAGTGTTTGATTTGTAGTGTGCATTTGAACCAAGTGAATATATATGTATGTGTTTAGTTTGAAAGTGTTGTGTGATAAGTCTACCTGCTTGTATTAATTTTCTATAGTGTGTTTTGGCCATAATTAAATAACTGTATTTTTATACATCCTGTCTAAGTGCAATTTGTGACTCCCATTGTGTGACCTGATTGTGGACCCTTTACAAGCTCACCACCTTTGAAGAACTTAGCCTAGACCGCCTGTCACTGCTACCTAAACTGGTTTGACTACAGCTTCCCAGAGTTGTCCCTGTCACAAAATTGGTTGGCTTTCTATACATCTGTCTACTAGGCCAGAGTATATAAAATCAGTCCTAACACCAGTGTTGACCCATTTCGTGGTTTAAGCACTCGCATTAGATATGTTGGAAAGTGCATTGTGGATTATGGATTGTGCGTCAGTGATAGACGTGGTTCAGTCAGTTCCTGTGCAAATCTTTCTGCTGCTCATGTGTTGTAACAAAGGTAACTTTCCCC
Organism: Ambystoma mexicanum; assembly: GCF_040938575.1. NCBI lineage: Eukaryota > Metazoa > Chordata > Amphibia > Caudata > Ambystomatidae > Ambystoma > Ambystoma mexicanum. Next base: position 399,329,902 of record NC_090923.1, read on the forward strand.
ATGTGCATCACCCGGGGCTTGGCCCAGAACATCATTGCATAACTAATGTTTCTCTGCCGGAGGATTTTCTTGGCCGACTGAAAAGTTCTCCTTTGTTCTTGAACTTGGCGACTGACATCTGGAAACAGCTGGATCATCGTAGTTCACCACCGCAATTCTTCCTTTTCTCTAGCTGCTTTAAGTGGAACATCCCTATCATGGTAGTTAAAGATCAGGGTGATTATAGGGCATTTAGGGGCCTCAGGCGGGTGCTTGGCCGCCAGGGAGCGGTGTGCTCTTTCCACAAGAAACATCTTGGATACCAGGGATTCAGTCAGCACTTCCATTAGTAGTGTTTCAACAAATTGTTCAATTTTTCCAATGAGGTGGACTCAGACATGCCAATGATATACATGTTATTCCATCAAGATCATCCCTCTAGATCGTCATTTTTGGCTACAATTTTATTAACAGTCTGTTGTAAGAGGGAGACTTCTCTCTACACGACCGACAGTTTGTCATATCCCTCACTAGTTCTGGTCTCTGCTTCGGTCATGCACCCACATAGCTTATCAATCTGGATTGCTGATATGTCGACTTTGCTCATCAAAGCATTAATATTCGTGCACAGGGAGTCTGTGTTTTACGGCTGGTAGAGTGTTATTGAGGCCCGTGACATCAAACTGTGTGGGTAAGGGGTTCACGGGTTGGGCTGGTGCTATTGCCTCTATCCAGGCAAATTGGTCTAGTTTGGCCTGTTTCTTGGGGTTCACCATGATGCACAGCACAGTGGGGTTATGAAACTCCCAGTCATTTGCAATATTGCAATGGCGTCTCAAGCTTGCCCCGTGTTATCAGCAGGGCACCACCTTGTGTCGTGTAGGGCATGTCAGAGGGGGGGTGTGGAGGCCTACCCCACTGTATGTCCAGCAGATTTGTCCACCAAGCACACGGCTGTAGGGCAGTGACGGACTGGAGTACACCACTATTGTGGTTTCCAGGGATCCAGGCCACCCCACCATCCCCTTCTACGGGGTGCTGGGCGTTTGCCGCAAGGGGTGTGTAGTTCCCTGGAGCCTCTATTAACTCTGTAGGGACGTGCTTGTCTTGTGATAAGATGTTAGTATGTACCGGGAAGTGGTCATGTGTTGGGAGGGCTCTTCTCTAGACTCGAGATCAGGCTTCCCTCATGTCCCGCTGCTCCATTTCAGTTGCAGGACCTATACGAGGTGGGGAAGCATCAGTGCTGTTACTGGGTCGAGTCAAGGGGGTAATCCTCTCTCCCTTGCTCTTCCACCGTTGAATACCTGAGCCAGCTGGGGGGTTGCAGCTGCAGAAGCACGGGCCGGCAGTGCTTGAAATCAGAGCGGGGTGCTACTGGCCTTCCCACTCCCTTTTCCCACTGATCTTAATTGTATTGGCTATGGGGAAGGCGAGGGTCGGGACCTCTCACTTTCTTCCTCCCCAGAGGTGCACGCTGCGGTCCACGTGACGTCTGCCAAAATGGGCCAATGTTGGCCACACCAGCCCTCGCGGAGGGGGCGTCTACTCAATTGTGCAGTGGCCAAAGTGCTGCCGCTGGGCCGGCTGCAATGTAGGCGGAGGTCCTGTCCTCGTGCAGCAGGAATCCAGCACAGCAGAGAGCATGAACTGCAGGATGGGACCTGGGTCAGAGGATTCACGGTTCACCGTGGCTACCAGCATGGCTGCCTCACTCGCTGCTCACACCCCATGTCTGGAATAGGGTCTTTAAGTGCTTAATGACAACCCCCACTTGTCTGGTCCAGGGCCACCTCCATCACACGGTAGGATCTGTATATTCTCTGTCCCTCCCAGACACTCAGGGACTGCGGCATGTCAGCTAGACAACTATGGTGTCTATGGTGTCTCCACCCACTGGAGGCCTCGCACCGAGTCTGGACTCAGGCGATCGCCATGGCCTCACAGGGACTCCAATTTTCAGTGAAACTTGCAGTGCCGAGTTTGATGGACAAAAGGTAGGATAGCGGTGGGATTTTTGACACGGGAGATAAGGATATGGTCAAAGGATTTATGTGCGCAGGACAGAGCTCTCTCAGGCTGAAGCCATCTTGTCACCGTGCAACAGCGTACCCTACTAGGCCTTGTGACATTCGGATCATGCAAGTGAAGTAACAAGAAGTGCCAGGGAGAGGGTGGGGGGATTGGCAGTCTGAGCGAAATACGAAGTGCAAGGCTAGGAAGGGAAGCTCAGGGTAAAGAGGAAAGAGTGGAAGTGAAAGAAGTTGTATATGAGGGGGGCACAGGAGCTAGTCAAGTGCTAAGTGGAGGCAATGCAAAATAGGTGGGCACCACACTTATGTTCAAATGTCTCTATCCAATTATTGCAAAAATAAAATTCTGTTGATCTTGTTTAAAGGAGCAGACTGACAGAAAGTCCAGAGACACCTGGACCCAAAAAACAGTGTATGCAAAAAGCTGGGTGAAAAACCAAGCTGGTCAGTCGCTCTCCGACTGTTCCCCTCAGGGTTACTGGAGATTTAGTTAGTACTCTTTATGTCATACTTGATTCATTCAGCTAAAAAAATCACAATGTTCCATATCGTGTTCCAAGTCATTCACAATGAACACATCGGAAACCTTCAAGTAGTCAAACTTCATATAGTTCTTATATTTGTTTCATAATAATGTCTCATGTGAAGAGAGGTCAGCATGTCATCATCACATAAATTAGAGGTTCTTATGCCAATGCATTTCCTAGACAGATTCTCCTTATCCAGGGCGAATATGGATATTCAGAATTCACATAGTCAATTCACAGCACATGTCTAAAAACAACGATTGAATCACAAATGTAAATAAAGTAAAAAAATGAACACCTACCATTATTCCACGTATTGTAGCAATTGCAGAACATTTAAAAAGGAAGGAGACAAAAATGACCAACATAGAGTCAATGGGATGATCCTGTACATTACATATCTTGTTTTAAACAAAATAGTTCCGGGCCAAAAGCCGCTTTATCTCTCCAGTAACAGTTCCATCGATAGAGATCTTTCAAAAACAAGTAACTAGAGATTTGGAGAAGATTAATTATAAACATCCTATACATAAGAATCTGAAACCACATGAGATGCAATTGATAAGAAACCTGTACAGTTGTAAAGAAATTACAATAAGACCTACGGACAAAGGAGGTGCATTACTGATCTTAAACACCACAGACTATGATGCAGAATGCATGAGACAGATTCAAGATTCCAACATTTATGCAGCTCTAGATACAGACCCAACAGTTTCAATAAATCACAACCTAGAAACATTACTCAAGAAACCAGAGGAATTGGAAAGAATCAATGAGCACACTTACAAGTTCCTAATGAATCAGCATCCTAGGATCCCAAACTTTTACACACTTCCCAAGATACACAAAGATTTACAACAGCCACCAGGGAGACCAATAGTGGCGTGGATGAACAGTATTCTCCAACCTTTGGGAAAATATGTGGACTTCTTTTTGCAACCGCTGATCCAACGTACGGGGACATACACATGAGATACAACACATTTTTTATAAATCTACTGCATTTCATCAAAATCATATACTATACAGGTAGATATAAAGAGTCGTTTTACTTGAATACCACATGAACTGGGGATAGAAGCCATAGAGTGGATGTTACTACAAACACTGGAAACAGAAGCATGGAAAGAATTTATTGTAGCCTTATTACCATTTGTGGCAGAAAATTCGTACTTTCAATTCAAAGAGTGCTTTTTTCTCCAAATTTCAGGGACATCAATGGGGGCGATCATGGCCCTCCATATGCAAACTGCTTCATGCATAAGTACGAGACCGATCATGTACTGTCAAAAACAGAATGGAAGAAGAACATCCACTTGTGGACTTGATACATTGACAATATTTTTGGGATATGGTTCGGCTCAGAAGCTGAGTTTGACACCTTCTTCACATATTTGAACAGTGTCAAAAGCCGGATCCAATTCACCAGTGAAATCTCAAAGACAGAAATCCATTTTCTGGATGTAAAGATTAAAGTAACCAACGACAGCTATACCACTAGTCTATTTCGAAAACCAACGGACAGGAATAATCTCTACGCAGGTTAAGTTTTCACCAACCGAGTTTGATTTAGAATCGCCCATACAGCCAGTTACTTCGAGTCAAATGGATAGTCTGCGACCCCACAGGCTATGTGAAAGAACAATCAGCGATGGGGGAAACTTTTCAAGCACAGGGTTATAAAAATGCAGACATAGAGAAAGCAACCCAGAGAATCAATGAGACAGATCGAGAGACACTGTTAAGCACACAGCCAAAGGAAGGGAGTGAATCGAATGCTTTAGATTATGTGTCAAAATTCTCACTACAAGGTGGGAAGATTATGAACATTGTAAAGAAGCATTGGGAAATATTCAACAGTGATACCAGAGTTCAACATTTGTTGAAGGAACTTCCAATCTTTGCTTTCCAAAGAAGCCATAATCTAAGGGATGAACTGGTTAAAACGAGACCCCCTCTCAAGGAACCAATCACCCGGCTAACAATGTTTACATTGTGCAAATTGTAGTTTTATCACAACGGGGAATACCATCTGCCATCCACGCACTGGCAAACTTTTAACATTGAGGAGCTTTGGTACATGTGACAGCAACAACATAGTATATGCTATTAAATGTCCATGTGGACTCTATTATGTAGGGTTATTTCATTCAGGTGTTGCCCCACACTGTGGTGATGCTCCCTCCTACCAAGTGAGGATTCAATATATCTATTTAACCAAAAGAAGGGACACATATAAAAATCACTAACAGAACATGTTAACCTCAGTACTCAGAAACACTAACACAGCCACTTAGCAAATATGGGCTGTGTATAATATGATTAATACCATGTACAAACCATTTACTAAAATCTCATCTTTTAATTCAGTTACTTATTCATTGCACAAGTATCAAAAAACATTAAAAAAACACATATAAACCACATACATGTATACAATGTTAAAAGAAGTCTTTCCACCACACAGAATCAAGTTTACAAATGCTTGACACACTCCACAGTAGCAACTAAATTACTCTTGTTTCCTACTGTGAACAAAAAAGCTCTATTATGTAGGAAAATCCACTCGCCTTGCCAAGACAAGGTGGAATGAACATCGTCCCTGCATCCGAAATTCAAATCTAAACTCCTGTCACTGGAAAGACAAAGGACACAATGTGAACCAGATCAGGTTTCAGATTCTTGAAGTGGTACCGAAGAATAACCATCATGAGGACATGACCTCCAAGCTTGATTGAAGAATAACTTCTTGGATCGATAAATTGGGCACTCTAATGCCGAATGAACTTAGCGAAGAGACAAACTTCCATTGTTATATTTAATGATATGGAACATTGTGATTTTTTTAGATGAATGAATCATCAAGTATGACATAAAGAGGACTAACTAAATCTTCAGTAACCCTGAGGGGAACAGTTGGAGAGCGACCGACTAGCCTGGTTTTTTAACCCAGCTTTTTGCATACAAAGTGTTAAGGGGAGACCAGTAGGGCAAGTGCCAATTAATTACAAGGGTTGCAGTGGGACAGGGTCACATTCTAAATGCTCAGAGAGGGGGGACTGGGTGGTGGGGGCTGGTGCCTTGTAGAACTCATAGCGAACCAGGCAGCCAGTCACTGAAGCAGAAGGGGGTGTTAGCAGGGGAGGAGGAGAGGGAAGGAATAAGAGAAAAGGAGGGTCTTCAGGAGCTTCCGGAACTTAAGGGGGTCCAGTTCAAGCCTGAGAGAGGTAGGGAGACCATTTCAGAGGGAGACTACGGCAGAGGAGAGAGATCTCCCCCCAATCCCTGCTTAGAGAAGCATCTGATCAGCAGAGAGTTGGAGCTAGGAGAACAGAGGGCTGCAACAGGGAGGTATTTAGGGAGAGAGAGTTGGGTGTAGCAGGGTCTCAGGCCACAGAAACCCTTGTTGATGATGCAGAGGGTCTTGAACTTGGTCCTAGCAGCAGCCGGGAGCCAGTGGAGAATGTTATGGGTGGAGAGATGTCATCCCTGGGATTGACGCCAAGGATCCGTTGCAATCCTATTCTGGATTAGTTGAAGGGGGCAAATGGAGGATAAAGGAAGATTGAGGAAAAGGCTGTTGCAGTAGTCCAGCTTAAAGAGTATCAGACTTCTGGAGACATTGAGCTTCTGGGGGAAGGTGAGGAAAGTGAGAATTCATCTGAGAATGTACTGCTGAGAGAGGAATCAAAGATAACACCAAGGTTTTTGGCCTCAAAAGAGGGCAGGGGACCCATAAAGGGCGGCCAGACGGTAGAATGGAAGGAGGGGACTGGTGTCCAAATGAGAGGATCTCCGTATTACTGGCATTAAGGCACAGATCATTGGCAGCACACCATGCCTGAATAACATTCAGACAGTCAGGGATGAGAGAGGAGGAAGAGGCAGGAGTAGAGAGAAGCTTGAAGGAGAGCTGCATGCTGCCTGCATAATACTGGAATTGAAGAGTAAAGGAGGAGATCAGGTGGGCCAGAGGGGCAAGGTAGATATTGAAGAGCCACAGTGAGAGGATAGATCCCTGAGGGTCGCCGCAGGTGGAGCGTGTGATGGGGAGAGAAAAGGGCCCAGTTGAACCTGGGAAGGTTGGTCAAAGAGGAAGGAGGTCAACCACTGCATTGCCAGGTCAGTGATGCCAAGGGTATCACTGAACCGATTTAGGGTAGCATGATTGACCGTTTCAAATGCAGAGGAAAGGTCAAGAAGAATGAGAATGGAAGGAGAGTTGGAATCGAGATTTGAGGTGTTCAGGAGGGCAGTTCCCATGCTTCTGATGGCTCTGAAGCCAGACTGGTGGTTGTGGAGACAACCAACAGATTCAGTGTGTTGGATCAGTTAGGAGATGGCCAGCACCTCCAGGAGTTTGCCAAGGAAGGGGATAATGGAAATAGGGTGGTAGTTAGCCAAAAGCAGGGGTCAAAAGAGGGCTTTTTGAGGAGTGGATGTACAAGGAAGTGCTTGAGGGGTAATGGGAAGGAACCAGCGGCAAAGCAGTGATTACAGAAATTGCCCAAGGCTGGCGAAGTGAGTCAATGTTGTCCTTGATAGATCTGGAGGAGCAGGCGAGCACCTGTTTAGAGGGGACTTTCATAGAGAGGACTTGTCTATAGACCTCATCCGGTGCTATACGCGAGAAAGAGGAGAGTAGAAGGAAAGCAGAGATGGAGGCCAAGGGAGGTCTGAGAGCTGGGGAGGAAAGAGGGAGGGTACTACAGGATAGTCAGGACAGGATGTCTTCAGTTTTGAACTTGGCCTTGTGCAGGCTCTCTGTGCCTGAGAATAAAAGGGATTGAAGGCAAGGCCTTATCTTATGGTCTCGGTGTAGCTCGCCCCAAAGTCTATTTTCATCTGACCATGTGATTCGAGACCATGTTTTATGCTCCTTTGTTGCATTTTATATTATTAAATGGAGAAAACCTGGCACTTTAGTGTTTTTCCATTACACCTCAAACAGGAGCTCAGCACACTTCTCACGTTATTGTGCCCTTTCGAGCAGATAACCAAGCTCTCAGCGGCCCCACTCTTGACACTGGGCCAGGAAAGCCTTCTTGAATCTTCCTTTGTCGTCAGCTGTTCTATTCTGCTGCACCACACTTCCAACCCTTTCATTCACAAGGTCCAATTTTACTTCAATGCGTTGTGGAACATCCAGATTCTATACATTCCCATACATATACATTGGCGCATCGCCTGCAATCTATTTACTACGTAGCCAGCCTTATGATTACTTTGTCTACTTGCATTACTGCCCTTGTACCCCTGGCCCAGAGAGATGAGGATGTGCAGTCCACCATGGTGGGATCTGTATAATCTCCTGTCCCTGGGCTATCTGCTGCAGCAGTGACTGGCTTCCTGAATGCCTGAAACTAGACCAAGGCCCTCATTGAGACCGAGTTGGCCATCCAAGATGTGGTGCAGCATTTACTGGCTGGTATCGCGAGGTGGACCTCATCTATTTGGGATTCTGTTAAAGCTTCTCGCAAGGAGCTTGTTCAGCATCATGATCAGATGAGCCACTTCCTGGGCCAGCTGGCAACTGCACTGCTCTTGTTTGGTCTTTGTGGGCATCCCATGCAATTGCTCCCTCCTCCACCTCTTCCTCTGTACCCCAGTCATCCTTCAGTGAACCTTCTGTACCACATACCACCATATCCCCCTGTGCACCAGTTCTACCACCACTGTCCAGTCTGATTGTACCTACATCCCTGCCCGAGGTGGAAGTCCCAAGAATGCCACATGAGGTGGTCAATGTGCCTGCCCTGGCACCAACACAGAAATTATAGTGGAGGGAAGACTGGCAATTCAGGGTAGTGCAGGTGCCCTACGCCACCGACAAATGTCATCTGGTTGGCGGGCATACCTGTGGAGGTTGCACACTGCCTGGCAGCAGCAAATGGTGACTGTGTAACAGGCCATTCCATCCAGAGCAGGCAACTGGCACATGTGAGTGAGGCAACAGTGATGTTGGCCAGGACTGAGGGGGTGCAAAGTCAGGCGAGGAGATATGCTGCCATACTGCAGGATGCTTGCAGGTCAACAGAGGGAATTGAGGGGTAGATAATGGCAATCCTGCAAGCCCTCCAGGCAAGAATGGAGGCCCACCTACAGGTGGTGGAGGTTGAATGTGACTCAGCCCTGGTCGAGGTGATGTCAGACATTGGAGATGTGTAGCCTGCTGCCATTGTATATAGTTACATAGCATTAGGTCTAATGTTTATTTTTTTTGTCTTTATCCCTGGACAGTTTTACCCTTCCCATCATTTTATTGTAAATAGTTCATTTTTAATACATGTTTTCATTAATTTCATTCCACACTTCTTGCAGTCTCTTTCTTTGTGTGCACATTTACTTTTTTCATGTTCTCCCAGTGCACATGTTCTGTGTCAGGGGCCTCACTGTGTGTGTCATGTTGATACTGTGATGTTTGCTGGGCGATGTGTGCACACGTGTTTGACATGTAGGAATGGGATCATCAGACAGCTGGTGGGGCACTGGATGATTATCAGATTCCATTCCATGTGCAGGGGCACTGAGTGTTTGGTGTCAGTGTGTTGGTGTTGTTGGAGTGAAGTCTTTTGTTGTGTGTGTAATGGTGCACATACAGATATGGTTCTGGTGATGTGTGAGATGTATCATGATGGTGTTTGGGGTCTTGCATTGTGGATGGATACTAATTTGTTCATGTGTATTGCAACATGTTCCACATGGTTTTGTTGTGTGTTGTATTTGGTGTCAACTCATCCTCTGCACACTCACTAATGGAGGTGGAGTCTATTGTGCGTTGAGTACCTTTCTGGTCCACTGATGTTTAGTTGTTTCTTTGGCACTTGCTTGTCAATGTGTATGTGCCTACACTACATTCGCTGTTGTGGGTATTTGGCATTGTGGGTGCTGAGGTAAGATCTGGCCTCACTTTGGATGAGTGGGCCACACTCATCAGTTGTGAACTCAATGGTAGATTGCTGTGCATCTCCCAATGTACAGCCATCCACCCGCACACATCTGCAATCAGCCACTTCCTGCTCACATATTATCAATCACCTCTGCCACTGGAATGCTATTGTATCCCATGATCGATTCTTCACTCTAGCTGAACACATTATCAGTCTCCTTCACTCGTACACTCTCTGAGAACCTTTGCATCATCCAACCACAAGTATGTTCTACGTTGGTTGCTAGCAGGGACTTTGCAACCCCTACCTACCTACCTGCCTTTGTACAGGATAACATGCACAAATTCATTGTAAATCAGTTGGACACATCTATGATTCCTCATACTTTGGTCCTCCAAGGGCATTTTATTTCAGTGCTTTGAGGCCATTGCAAAGTCAAAAAGGCACTATAAATACTATACAAATACCAAATTGCATTACATTGCATTGGTCTCTCACATGCACATGGATTTTTCAAAGTGTATCTTGTGCAACAGTATGGTGTCCAGTTGACATGCAACTGCATGTGGTCTACACAGGACTTGAGGGGGCTGCCTGTGTTAGTGGGCAGAGTTGAGTGGGGGGGGGGGTGGAGGTATGAGAACTTGAGGGGGCTGCCTGGGGGAATGGGCAGAGGTGAGTGTGGGTTGGGAGGAGGGCAAACCAGCAGGGGTTGCCTAGGATAGTGGGCGGTGGTGGGTGGGGGTGGTTGCATCTGGGCAAACTAGCATGGGTTGTCTGGGTTAGTGGGCTTAGGTGAGTGGGGGTGCTGGGAGGTGTGAGGACTTGAGGGGCTGCCTGGGGTAGTGGGTGGAGATGAGTGAGGGGTGGGAGGTGTGAGGACTTGAGGGGCTTTCCCGGGGAAGTGGGTCTAGGTGAGTGGGGGGTTGGGAGAGGGTAAACCAGTAGGGGCTGCCTGGGGTATACAGCGGAGAATAGTGGGGTTGGGAGGAGAGAACACTAGCATGGGCTGGCTGGTGTAGTGGGTAGGGGTGAGTGGTGGTGGTGGGAGGTGTGAGGACTTGAGGCGCTGCCTGGAGTAGTGGATAGAGGTGAGTGAGGGGTTGGGAGGTGTGATGACTTTAGGGGGCTGCCTGGGGGAGTGGTCAAAGGTGAGTGGTGGGTGGAAGGTGGGAGGAGTTGAGGGGGCTGCATGGACGGGTGGGTGGATGAGAGTGGGGTAGGTGGAATGTGGGAGAATTTGAGGGGTCTGTCCTGGTTAGTAGGAGGAGGTCAATAGGAGTGGTGGTCGGAGGGCAAACTATCAGGGGCCATCTGGGCTAGTGGACAGAGGTGAGTTTGTGGGTAGGAGGTGGGAGGACTTGAGAGGGCCTCCTGAGGCAGTGGGCAGAGGTGAGTGGGGGTGGGAGGTGTGAATACTTTAGGGGGCTGCCTGGGGGAGTGGGTGGAGGCAAGTGGGGTAGGTGGTAGGTGTGAGAACTTTAGGGGTACCTGAGGTAGTGGGAGGAGGTCAGTGGGGGTGGTGGGAGGATGGCAAACTACCAGGGGCTGCCTGGAAAAGTGGGCGGTGGTGAGTTGCTGGGTGGAAGGTGTGTGGACTTGAAAGGGCTGTCTGGGGTAGTGTACAGAGTTGAGTGGGGGAAGGTGTGAGGACTTGAGGGGGCTGCTATGACTTAGGGGTGAAGGCTCACTGTTTTGCTGGGGTGTTGCTTTCAGCTACGGGGGACTGTTCACAGTTTTGCAGTGTGCGAGGAATGGTTCGCAGTTTCACATGGTGCAGGTTTGCGTTGCAGGGGACAGTCTGCAGTTTCACAGGGGCGCTGCTTTCAGGTATGGAAGATGGTCCGCAGTTTTGCCAGGGTGCTGCTTGCAGTTACGGGTGACTGCCAACAGTTTTGCCGGGATTCTGAGCTGACTTAGGTTACAGGAACTGACTGCAGTTTCGCTGGGTGCTGCCTTCAGTTATGGGGACGGGCTGCATTCTCTCCATGGTTCTGATTTGAGTTATGGGGGATGGTCGGAAGTTTTGACGGGGTGCTTGATGGTGGTGCAAATGTTGTTTGTTGGTGCTAATTTTTGTTTGCCTGGGGGGTGTTGTCTGTGTTCTGTGAGCAAATCATTGTTGTTTGCACTGCAGATTACTTTGAGCTTTAGAATCCATGAATCAGCGAACAGCCCTGAACTTTTTGCATGCACAATGTTCTTTATGGTACAAAGTAGTTTGCGCAGACTTAGTGTTTTTTTTTTCTATTTAGTAGGCCCTTTGTCTCCATACTCTACCTCTCACGTCAGATTTTGGTCCCAATACTTCTTTACCATCATGGAGGGGATATGTTACTACTCATGAAAACATGAAATAGTGATTTTGACGTAGGCTGCATTGAAATTAGTTACTTTTCTAGGTGACTAAACTAAAGCATCCTCTAGGACACTCCAAAGCAGCCAGCACTTGATCAAAGCTAAGAAAGCTCAGTGTTGTCACAAACTTTATTGTACATTATATACGTTCATTGCTCCCCTCCCCCACCACGATGGTGAATTGATATTTAATTGGAGCATCTTTGTGCTGTTGCAGTGCAAAACCGTACACAAGCATGAGTAAATGGAAAATAGAGTGCCTATTATTGATTTTGATGCTTCTAGTTAACTAGATTCTCTCATGCGTTGCATCCACTGTGGCACATGCGTACTTGAGAAAGCACTTCCGTAAACTAATAATTTCTTTTTAGGACCTGGAAAAGTGAGACTGCTTAATGGATGTGTGTAATCCCTTGCTTCAATATCTCAATCTATTTGAGTCACCTTGCAGATTTATCAAGCACTCTTCAAGCTCAGTTTGTTTGGGAGCAATTTCACAATGTCAGCGCAGCCTCCCTGAATTGATCAAATGTTTCATTATTCAAGTGTTGTGAGCTTGCGAATCAGTAAATCTCTTCAGTCGTCACCGCAGCGATAGATTACTTTATAGTTTCCAAACTCTGCACTCGCATTAAGTGGAAGTTTCCACAATCGCAGACAGCGAATATAACTCCAAACACCAAATAATAGTCAACCATTTTATAAGTGGTATGGAAAAGCACACACACAGATATTTCATCGGTATTTCAAGACAACAAAGTAAAGTGGGTAAACAGTTCGTTCAAATGTGTCTACCAAATGCACAACTATTGTCAATCATCTTTGTATCACTGTAGATACACGTGAATACCACTCCAAGAGTGCCAGTGAAAAAACGTAGAGTCAAGCTCAACAGTTATTTGTAACAGTAAAGCAGTTACAATTGAAACACACTGTTTAGTGGTGGTAGTTTGCTGCATAACCTGCCACCTTATGTGATGTGTACAAGATGGCGTAATAGGTTGTAGAAAAAAATAAAACGGAGTAAGGGAACCAAAAAGCAGCAGCACATTCACTGGAGGTCAGGATATATGTATCTATTCCGATTTGTGTTCATGAGATACGAGATATCATTTGCACAGAGCTCTGATAACAGGACTCCACAATAATCCCAAGCCATACCCTCTTTATAAAACTGGCTTAACTCTCCTTTCAATAGGCACTAGCACACCTGTACTACAGTCACAGACCTTACCCGCCATATAAGACAGACGAATGCCTACAGTCAGCCCAGGCTGTTTCCCGGGATGCAACAAATATCTGTTAAACTGCCACCAGCTATACGAATCAGGCTGCCGCTAAGGCCTGAACTCAACAACGGTTCAAACTCCACATCTACCGTTTTTACCTCACACATTAACAAACCTCCCCTCTTTTCTTACAGACTCTGATTGACAGATCATTCCACTATTGGACTGCACCAATATAAAATGCTTCTGTGACTCAAGCCCACGATCATGCACAACAAGGTCATAGAACTGCCAGTGGTGTGCTGTACAAGGCCGCTTCATATTACATGACGTCACTTTGAAATACATTCGAAGCACATTCAGAGTAGCATACAGTAGGCTGGGCATTCCTACAAGTAGGTGCGTTATGAAAACACAGTGAACAATGATTAGTGAGCACAGAACTATTTGATTTATTTTCTATTTTTTATTGGCATTTCATGTGGTTACAACGGTGACATGAATGGCATGTCACAGCATTAGATAATGTGGACTATTGCAAAACATAAGCTACAAAAAGACATGAAAGATGCAAACGATATATAGAAGATTCAGATCAGGAGAATGTGCTTTCACGTTTGCGTCACATATACACTGAAGATAGTGTCTGGGGTTTTTAATGGGGGTACGATGTGAGAGGGTAGGTGTTGCGGGAGGGGTAGGGGATGGAGCTTAAAGACTGATTTGAAGTGTGAATATAGGTGATGTTGTTGATGAGAGCGAGTGGGAGACATAGGGACCTCTTTATGAGTGACCCAGTGCCGAAAAAGTGCTGGCAACAAGGGTTGCCGGCACCTTTTCCGGACCCGGATCACTCTGAGTCTACAGGTAGGGGCTGTGAACTACCGGCAGGCCTGACCTGCTGGTAGTTCAGGCCCTTAAATGGATGATTTTTCACGGAAACACCAGCACCGTTACTAACGGTGCCAGTACTTCAGTGTTTCCATTCCCATGCAGTCCTATGATACTCCACGGGTATGGGAACTTACTGTTCACAGTATTACAGGATATCCTGCGGCAGAAATGGTAAGCTGAGGTTGCCGGTAGGGTGGCGGTAGCAGCGGTGGCCTACCGGCAACCTTTTTTTGAGGCCCATAGTCAAGGGTGAGGGCCACTGATCTAAAGAAATGTGTAGAGGGGAGAAATGTGTAGAGGGGAGAGTAATCCATTGAGCGATTACCTGCTCTCTTGATGCCTATCGACCTTTCAGCAGCTTCCGACTTTGTGGATCACACTAAGTTGATTTCCAGGCTCATTCAATCTGCTCACTTCTCACCCTCAGCCGCGAGATCGGTGATGTCTTTTCTGACAAATAGCACGACTAGGGCCTTCCCTGACGGCCATAAGGCTGATGATTTTGTGGTTCCCTGTGGAGTCCCGCAGGGCTCCTGTTTATCTCCTACACTCTTCAACGTATTCAACATGTCTTTATTTGAACTGCAAGATGACAAATAGGTGCTTTTCACAAACTATGCTGAAGATACTCAGTGTCTCATCCCGCTTTGGGGACATTATATCATGGACACTGAGTCTATCAACATCATCTGCTCCATCACACAAATGTGGATGTTGGAAAATGTATTAGCACTTAATGATGCTGAAACTGAGTTAATGATTGTGGACACAGTAGCATGGATAAAGAAACTCAGTCTGGATTATCCTGAGTTTCAAATAGCTAGCTGCAGTATTGCCACCTTTCCTAAAGCTAGGATGATGGGCATGGTGATTTACCAGGAACTAAGAATGAAGGCACATGTGAGCAGTCTAGTCTTGTCCACATCCTATCATTTAAAACCACTGGCATAGTTAAGGCCATTTTTGTCTCAAGAAAACGGTGCCACTGTTGCTAGGGTAATTGTCGCAGCCAAACTGGGTTATGGGTTTAGCCTGCTACAAGGCATTAATAAGGGAGAAATAATGCACCTTCAGATTATTCAAAACAACACCATCAGAGTTGTAGAAGGCCTACGTAGGAAGGATCACATCTCAGAGGCGAGCATTTCACTGGCTCCCTGTAGCCAGCAGGATTCCTTTCTGCTTCATGTGCATCACACACAAGTGCCTTTATGGCACTATCCCATGATATTTTTCCAACAGTCTTGCATTGTGGCCGTCACATAGGACATTGAGATCCAACAATCTTCACCTCCTGCAAACACCTAGGGCTAAATTGGATGGGGTGGCACATGGTTCATTCAGCTATGCTGCTTCCAAAAGCTGGAATGCACTTTCCCCTGACCTGAGACTGTACCAGTACCTCACCTAAATTTAAACGCAGCATAAAAACAACTCTGTTTAATTGACCCTTGACTTAATTCTGGATCTGAGGCTGTACTTCTGATTGCTGTGTTTTGTTGTGTCTGTCATGTTTGCGCTACTATGCGCACAGACGTGTGCTAATGCGCAATACAAATAAATTACATGGCCTGCAGTAGTGGTTAAGTTGCTAAACCCACAGGAAGAGCACTTTTTGGGTGGCTTATAACTTCGCTCCACCTAGATGAATCCTCACCAAACATTGAAAAAAAAGTATATGGCCCACTCTAGATTTTTTTGCAAAGTTTGGTGAGGTTTGGTCAAGGGGGGGGCAAAAATGTCTTTTTTTCCCATAGACATATTTGGAAAAAAACTTGCTCACGCCTACAGCCCAAACCGCTGGACGGATTTTCACCATATTTGCGGCAGGAGCGGCGGCTTGGTTCCAAAAGCATTCATTTGTTAATTTAGTGTAAATCCATCCAGTAGTGTTTTTTAAACGACCAAAACATAAGGCTAAAAAATTAGTGATATCTATGTCCGCTGCGTGGACACACTTCCCTGTTCGCTCTGCGGATAGGACACCGATTGGCTAATAGACTTGCATCATGTCCGCAGACACACAAAGTGTTTGTTGATTGGTTGGCGTGAAGCGTGAGTTGCGTCAGATTTTTGGAAACGCCGCCATCTTGGATTTGCAGACATCGCCCGGTGTCCACGGACATCGCGGTAAAAACATATTAAAAAACACAACATTCCACTTTTCAAACTTATCAAATAATCTCTGGGGAGGTGAGGGGGGATGAGGATGGGACGGAATATGGCTGCAAGAAGCAAATAAACAGGTGTTTTTTGCAACGAAAATCTGCAAACAGTTTGGGTGTTCGCGAACAGTCCTGTGAAAGTTCGGGGACACTTCAGATGTTTGGGAGCAGTTTTTGGATGGCATATAATAATAATAATAATAATTAGGCTTTTATATAGCGCTACAAACCCTCAGGTATCTGAGCGCTGCTTATTATTACCCACGGTGTGTGGTGCTCATTTATCGACCTCGGAAGGATGAAAGGCTGAGTTTGGCCCCGCCGGGATTCGAACCTGCGTTAACAGGCTCTGCACGGGTGTCAAAGCGGGCGCTCTACTCGCTGTGCCACTTGGCACCACTGAATGAAACTGCATGAAATTGTGCAATTGTATTTCCGTCCTGATTCCAAATGTGTTTGCAAAGTTTGGTGGGATTCTGTCAAGAGGGGGCAAAATTAGAGGAGGAGTCTCAAAATAATGTAAAGGCTTATAAATGAGGTGCAATTTGATGAACCTACACTTATTTTGGCAAACTGATAATAGATATAGATATAAATGTTTTTGCGAAGTTTGGTGGGATTTTGTCAATAGGGGGCAAAATTAGAGGGGGGTCCCAAAGTATTGTAAAGGCTTATAAATATGGGGTCATTTGACAAATCTTCACAAAGGTTTGCAAAATGATTATAAATCTAGATATACATGTTTTCGTAAAGTCTGAACGGATTTTGTTTTTCGACAAGTGTTATAATGTAGGTACAAAAAATTGTGATTTACTTTTGGTGACTGAGGTGTAGCCTGTGGCCATGAGCAGTGGCCAGATTGTTCGGGTCATGTAATAAGGTCATGATCCGGACAATCAGGCTACAGGCCATGACCACGAGGGACAACACATGGGGTAAAAGTGGCCATGTCCACCTGGGACCGGCTTTGTGGTAAAGTTATTCAAAATTGGGATAGGTTTCAAAGGGAAGACAAATGTGCTCGTGGTAATATGGTCATAGGGCCTCCTGCAGGCTGCCATGGAAAGTGAAGAGGGGTCCTGTACGGAACCCTGCCTTCCCTTTCCATGGTGGGCATCTTGGAAAAGGATTTTCCTTCCCACACTGTAGGAAGAGAAATCCTTTTTAGCACCCCGGGTTCCCACTTTGGGAACCTAGGGTGCTAATGGCTTTCATCCCCCATTAGACGGGCTCGAATGGGGGATAATGGTCCGGAGACCTTGTTATCCACCCTCCCTTTCCTTGGGCTGATATCTTGGGCTGCCAGGCCGGTATCCACCGTTCCATCCCTGGAACGGGGATAATTGCCACAATATTGCCATTAGAGAACAACCATATCTGGACTGTTCACCTTGCCCATATCTGCACAAACATGTAACATTGCCTGCAAATTGAAACCAGGCACAGTACTCCACACCACCTCCATTCCTTTTATATCAAAATTCTTTGCCACATTCCTACATTTAGCATACTGCTCCAAACTATCAACAAACATATCTCTGAGCACCAGCACCAACACCTTGACTTTCTTCACCTCAGCCATCTTCACTACACACAATCTCTTTCAATACAAACCACAACCTCAACACCTGATTGGCTGATCCCTACAGTCCTATTTCCATGCCATATATGTTGAGAAGTCCCGTATGTGCAATGCCCTGTCCATGAACAGCCGCAGTGTCCACAGAGCACGTAACAATGTGGCAGCCCTTCTATGCTTCCACTTCACTCTCTGTACCATTCCCTCATTGGCTACTCTTAAGCAGTCACACAACCATCCACCAATCACATCCAATAACTCTACATCTAACTTCATCATGACAGATCAGCACTTCAGATGTACTATTGATCACTTTCAGTACAATTGGACTGTGACTGAAAAGGACCTGCAGCAACAACTACTATAAAACTCCCCAAGATTTCTACTTGCAGATTCATACACATTCACATGCATGAACACAAACTACAGGTATGAATATTTTCTGCACAGTACATGTGCAGCTCTTGTATGAATGCATATAAACAGAGTAACTGCCACGTACCCCGTATAACCTGTAAAATAAACTGTCATTTCTCCCATCTGCTATGATCAAGTGTCATTTGCAAACCTGTCTGCTATCCAAATATTTCCTTACACACACAGCCATCTAAAAAAAGTGTCATTTCATATTAAAAGATGCGAGAAATAACAGTATAATTGTGGAAAAAGGCTTTGTAGTGTATTATAAAATGACATACAGCCAGGATGAGTACATGCATCTTTATTCATGCACCCAGATAGACAATATCATTAGAAAGGCTCCCAGCTGAAACAACACCATTGCCTCTACATCAAATCCATCTGCTTTATTTCCCACACCTTCACAAATGCATACATTGCATGCTTTTCTGTACAGTTCCTGCCATTTACCCTGTAAAAATAGCAAACAAAACATATGATTATTTCTTCTATCTCCTAACATCCAATAACACAGCCTTAAGAAGCCAAATGTGCTCTGTACGCTTACTATTGTACTCATTTGCAAAGCATGTTCAACTAACAGATTTTAAGTAAAATATACAGGATGCACATAGGCAAAGGAAAGTGCATGTACATACTATGCTCAGTTATCAAAAAACACTACTACTGCAAAAAAAAGAATCAATGTCTACATTAACAACAGTGCTATAAACACACATATTTACTAACTTCTTTCTTTTACAATTGCAGTGAAGACCACTTTCCTGAAAAGCAGCAGGAACAAGAATTTAGAAGAAACCTACTCTTTCCATACAAAAAAGTAAGTGCAATACTACCATAATGTTCTAACTGTTATTCAAACACATTAGAATTCTAGTATTGTAGAACAAACAATTGTATTAACTCTGTACCATTAGATGTAGCATTAGTGCTTCCCCTCACCAGCTGCATACTTTGTATTGTCATCTGAACCCCATTATAGTAACACACAAATCCAAGAATAGCCTTCCCAACTTGATGCAGCTGCCCATTGCACAATCACACACCTCCACATATATCCTTCCCATCATACTCAGAGACTCATGCACAACGCACACACACGCCGCACAACAGCCCCATCCCAAACTTTCTTTTTTTCTCCAACAGACCCCAAAGAATGCCTAACAAAAAGCAACTCCATAGAAAGCAACGCAGAAGTAGAGCAAATCAAAATAAAAGTGTCCAAAATAAGCATCCACCTCTAGCAGAATTTGTACAAAAAATTCAAATAAAACAGCTAATACAGTCATTGGGCCTCATTACGAGGAGGGCAGTAAGGGGTTAACGGCACCGGTAAAGTTGCCGGTTCCGTTAACACCGTACCACCCTATTACGATGTCCCCTAGCGGGACCCGCTCTGGATGACTGGCTTTACCAGAAGTCGTTTGCGGGTCCCGCGAGGGGACAAGCATGCTAACAACGGGCCCGTTATTAACAGGCCCGTTATTAGCATAATCCCCATTCCCTATTGGGCTCAAATGGGAATCGGGATTAATTATTAACAGGTCCATGGAATGGGCAATTACCGGGTCCGCCAAGATCAACGTGACCCGGTAATTGCCCAATCCATGGACCCAGTAAAAATTCATTTCCGGCGACAGCTGTGCCCCTAATAAGGGCACAGCTACCGCCAGGGTCCTAATGAGGCCCATTAAGCGAAACAAAACAAGCTTTCAGTACAGAAACTTTGCCTCCTCTTTCAAAATGTAAAAGAAAACAGAACGTGATTAACAAGACTTCAGCTACCGCTACTGCTAACACTGCACCTATACATCTTGATGTAGTGGCAAGTAACAATACCAAAAAAATTGTTTTACAAAAAATGTTATGCCACAGAGTCCTTTGGAACCTTATAAAAACAGGAGAGAAATCATGCACAACCCTTAAAACCTACCATAGAAAATTAATCCTAGAAGCTCTGCAAGACAGTGCAATCCTTCTCAAAAGGAAGTCATTTATTTTAGTTAAAAACAGAATGAAACCACTAACAAAACAAACTACTAAACTACAAAAAAGACTTCTCAATAAACACAATATCAACAAAAATAGCTTCTTAATCATCTGTGGAGGTAAATGGAGTCACACCACGACCACAGAAACATATTTCAATAAAGAAGCATATAAACAAAAGCAAACAAACCCAATTACCATACCTAGTAGTGGACGAGGGTATGAAAAACTTAATAATACGATTATGGACCAAGAGAAGCTGCTCACAAAAATATCCCCAGAAAACTCAGTATCACCTCTCCATTCCATTGAACCAAAATGTCCAGTCTACAAATCGCTGTGCACATCAATGTGTAACATTGCCAAAAAATCTTTCAAATCTTTACGCCAGTTCCTCAATCAGTATGTAAAAAGCAAAGACAAATTAAAAATGAAACTACTACAAAATATTGATGCCGGTCCAGTGCGCAAATACACATGACTACAAGGACATGCATTAGCCTGCATTTCAGGACCTATTTGCAAAAGCACCTTCCATCATATCAAAATGATATCAAAACATCATTCAACTATAAGAAATTTGGTCCATAAATTCAACTATGCCAAAAGTCCTGCTTTAGCATTAGCCAATTTAAACAATATTATACATGGTACAGCTAAACAACTACTCGAAGAAATAGAGCATATCCAGAGAAAATATTTTGGAAGAAAAAACATTTACAAAATGCAATAACTTTACAACAAACTAGCAACTACTATACAGGTAGCAACTTTCTATTACACACATACAAAAAAGAAATACTAAAGTTTCAACGTACATCCACTGAAGTACCAAACCATATGTGTGTGTGTGTTGCCACAGGACTTTTTATAAAAGTAGCACAAAAACTGTAGACATGACATACAAAATAGAAGACAGTGAAGATTCCAAATCGTTCCAATTAGCTCTCTACCTTGTAGCAGAAAACAAATACATAATTACTGACCTCTCAATACTTTGCAGTTACTGCACTGCAAAACTTGACAACAACCAAACACCTTCACGTGCTATCACAAATAACTTGGAATTATTCCCACTACCAAAACCCCTGCAACAACTCAATTTATATGAGAGTATCATAATGCAAACAGTACACCCATTTCAAGCAATAATACACCTTCAACCAAAAACAGCAAAATTACCTCCCTCTGAATTAATGAAAGGCATTCGTGGCAAAGTAGTTTATTTACCATTAGATCTCAAAGAAAATGTACTACAAAAGACAAAAAAGAATTGGCAACAACTCGTAGACATACGTAAAGTTAGACAAGCCCTGCAATATCTAAAAGACAACAATGAATACCACAAAGAAATTAATATTGAAGAAAACCTGAGGGAAACCATTGAAATAATTCAAGAGTCAACAGAAACTGGTCAATTTCAACACTTAGCTACAAAATCCAATATTTTAGACCATTATACAATTCATCCATTACACTCTAAAGACACCATCGATGATGCACTGGAAACATACCAAATGCGACAAGCCAAAGGATCTCCAATCAGCATATGGAAAAAAGTATAGAAGCATGTGCCTTTCCCCTCCTCTTTCCTACTGATAAAGGAGGAAGGTACGATGATAGACCCACACAAATAACAGCATCAGAACATCGCTCTTTACAGATGTATTCTGATGACCCCAGATTCACACAAAACGTTGAATACAAATTCCATCTTCTCTTTGAAAGTGAACTAGCAACTCTAGGCTACAGAGTTGCACACACATTAAATCAGGTACCCATTTTCAAAATATGTCAGCTATGCAATTTCTACAATTAGTGCAAGAAAAAGATGAGGTTTTACAGTCAAGTGTTGCAAATCTTTTAGCAAACATGCGTGGTACAAAGGAATACTGGTTCCAACGTCACGGAGATGTACGCTGTATGATAAGAAACCTTGGCCCACCCACTTGGTTTGTTACATTAAGTTGTGCAGAATATGCATGGGAAGATTTACACGATTTCCTACGCATAGCAAATAAAAACAAAACAAACATATATATATTCAGTGAAAAAACTTTGTTAAAGGGACGTTATGGTTAATTTGCGCTACTAAAAACCTATGAAAATCAGTGAAAAAACTTTGTTAAAGGGACGTTATGGTTCCAAGTAAAACCAAAAAACCCTTGAAATTCGCCAGTTATGGTAAGCTAAGCAACCATAACGCGCGCCACCACCATGCACTGCTAAGCCTAACACCCAGGACATCAAAGATGACATCACAAATGTCATTGATGACATCACTGATGACATCACATGTGCATTTACCTTTCATGAAAAGTCTGTACAAGGGATTCTTAGTGTAATGTTAATAAAAAAAGTGTCAATGATTATTGGAATAAATATCAAGTGCTAATCAGTGCATTAAGCTATACATTGATATAAATAGCATTCTATTATTAACTTCAATCCAGTATACTAAGATACTCATGTAGAAACATAGGCATTGTGTGTAGCATTCATGATAGAGATGTAATATTCAGAAACTTGCCATGTTGAACATTGAAATTATAACTGTTTTCATATTAGAGTTTTGTGTACAGTGAAACTTGTGATAAGTAGGTAATAAAACCCACTTGCTACATAATTATATTATTATAGACAAATCACAAAGAGACAACACCACATACAAATATAGTAGCAGAAAGTGTTCATAACCTAACTGATTACTTTTATGCAGAGAAATGATTGCTCTGTACCAAAGCTGTTACTTACCCTATCTATATATATCACATGATATGTCTGGACCCTAAGGAAAATAGTACCACTGCCTAAAAACTCTGGGGGGGGGGTATGTTTGATTCTTATATCATAACTTATGAACATTTAACAAATTCAAAAAGCAGCATACATACACAGTATATGTAGTAATACATACGAAATGTATCCCATATATTTAACACGCTAACCATTCATTTAAATGCAATATGTCCTAAAATGGAACATACCACAGAAGATAAATTGGCTTCCAACATAATTTCCTCACAGACACTACAGAACTAAGAACAAGACCAGGCCTACAGAGTACTTAGAACATATCTTACCTGAAATAGTAAGTGTATTTCATTTTACTCATATATTTATAAACTTTCTGTATTAGATTAAAAAAAAATATATATATATTTTTGTTTTCTCACAGAAATGTCTAGTATGCTAGAATGGCTAGAGGAGCATTTCCCACATGAGGAAATGTCAGAAGATAGTGAAACTAATGGTAAACACTTCACAATATAAACCATCTAGTTATTATTATTTCATATACATTTAACATTACATGGCCACGGTATGGTTAAGTTGCTGTTTCCATAGGAAGAGCACTTTTTGGGCGGCTTATAACTTCCCTCTCCCTGGACGGATCCTCACCAAACTTTGCAAAAAAAGTAGTTGGGTCACTCAGCATGCTTTTGTAAATTTGGTGTAAATCTGTCCAGTAGTTTTTTTTAAAAATGACCAAAATGTAAGGCAAAAAAATTAGTGATATCTGCGTTCGCTTCGCGGACGGACTTCCCTGTTCGCTCCGCGGACAGCACCCCGATTGGCCCATGGGCTTGCGTCATGTCCGCGGACATGCAACGTGTTCGCTGATTGGACGGCGAGGGGCGTGGAGCGCATCAGATTTTATGTGGCGCCCGCCATCTTGTATTCGCTGTCGACCGCGTACAGCGCAGTGAAACGTGGATAAAAAATTGTATTTAGTGCCGTGTGTTGGTGTGTAAGAGTGTTTGGGGAGAGTGGGGGAGTATGAGATAGGTTCAATGTTTTGTTTTTTTATGTGCTAGACCTTTTTGTTGCGTTCGATTTGTCCGCGGAGAACACGGCTGTTCTGACATTTTGTAAATAAACTAAATGGTGGGGTATTTAGAGGACGGAGTATGTGTCATTTTTGTTCGCAAGGAAGGTAAAAATTAGCTATGAACACTCGCAGTGTACTTAATTGTTCGTAAATACACAAACTGGGGGTGTCCTCAGGACGCTGTCCGTATTGTAATCTGTCTAGTTGGATGTGTTCTAAGAACACTCGCAGTGTCCCGAAATGGTTGCAATTACACAAAATGGGGGTGTTCTGAGTACGTTGTTTGTATTGTTCGTTGTCAGGGTGAAAGTGTTTTAAGAGCACTCCTTTTGTTCGCTAATAGTACAATTTCCTAGGGGCGTCAACCGACTTTTTGTCCACTAAAGAAACAATAAATCCGGCTGGTGTGCGCCGACATTATGTGATAATCCTATGACTGGCGCTATTGACCTGGCTGACTTGCTTTTGCGCCACTAAATCATGTCTCCCGCCCCTAAGCCTGATATTATCAAAGCATTCATATTCCCCGCCTTTCTCCGTGACGTTACACTGTGCGTAATGAAACGCGCCCAGTCGTCTCCAGTACTACGCGACTTTACACAGAACCCGGAAGACAACACACATTATGTCACAACACAGCGCGCCACAATTCAGAATATGAAACTGTGATTTAAAAGCAAAGAGCAAGATTGTAAATGTTGTAAAGTACATTTATTTGACATCAAATGTTTAGAGATATTCAGCAATTTGCATTTATCTTTGTTGTCGATCCGCAAAAGTTCATGTTGAGACACGCGATGTTCCTTTGCGGTACAGAGAGTGTTAGATCAGCTTACAACTCAGCGCGCCACAATTCGGAATATGAAACTGTGGTTTAAAAGTAAACAGCAGGATTGTACATTTGGTAAAGTACATTTATTTCACATGAAATGTTTAGCGAATATTCAGCGATTTGCTATTGTCTCTGCTGTCGATCAGCAAAAGTTTATTTGGAGCCACGCGTTGTTCCATTGTGGTAGATAAGCTGTTGGTTTATGATAAAAGCAGTAAATGGTCGCTCTGATAATCGAAAGGTTGCTCCAACAACGAGCCATTAGACCACCCTATTGGTTGGTATGTTTGTTTGTAGCCGCTAGTACTGCATAAGGGCATATTGGTCCTTGGCGATTGTCCCATAAAATGGTGAGGGTCATGAAGTTGCATATTTGGACTTGCACCTGGCAGTTGAAGACCCCATCCGCTGGAGTCTGTAAATCGTGACATAGACAAAATGGGGCCACGTACCTGTTTTAAAAAACATAAATTAGTATCACCATCCGATCTTCATTAAAAATCATCATTTTATTTATTAGGGCGTGAAACTATTTGCTATTGAAGATAGTGCAACAGAGTATGTTAATAATAAAATAATAATATTTTCCCATTCATATAGCGCTAAGAACCGTGAGGTATGTAAGCGGTGCTTATTATTAACCACGGTGTGTGGTGCTCATTTATCGACCACGGAAGGATGAAAGGCTGAGTTTGGCCTTGCCGGGATTAAAACTTGCGTTAGCAAGCTGTGCACGGATGCGAAAGCGAGCGCTGTACTCGCTGTGCCACTTGACAGGCTAGAGTGAAGTGGCACAGCGAGTAGAGCGCTTGACCGCCTATAGACCGGTTAAATTATTTCTATTAACCCACCCTGTGTCATCTGCCTTTTTCAGAGCCCTCTAAACGACAGGGGATCAATTCGGCGTTGATAGTGCGCGGTAGAAAACATTATGCCACTTTCAACGAACAAGTTCAACTTGAGCGGTCGTTAATGCTATGCTATTGTAATTATATTTGGTATAAAGTAATCTAAAGGGTTACTTACAGTACAATTGCAATTTCCATTGTCTACGAGTGGTGCAGTCCCAAAATACGACTCTGCATGTGCCAACGATCTTTCATATAGTGATATAATATATAAAAGTGGTTTTGTTTCAGAAATTTCATCTTTATCTTCTCTTACGTTTTAGCAACACTCCTTCAAGAGAAGTCTTTCATCACAATCTCTGTCTGTCAAGGTCAAAACACAATACAACCTTATAGTCCGCTTCGTGAGCCTCTTCGGGGCCCGATAAATTTTTACTTTGCAACATTCTATGTAAAGCCATCTGTAGAAGTTGTGGAAGCAGCTGACCTTCACTGTGAACGAGCATAAATTCTTACTTTGCAACATTCTGTGTAAAGCCATCTGTAGAAGTTGGTTTTTGCACGCCATGTTTGTATATTGTTTGCGTGATATTAAAAAAACGTTGTTAAAGGGACGTTATGGTTAAGTTGCGCTATTAAAAACCTATGAAATTCAGTGAAAAAACTTTGTTAAAGGGACGTTATGGCTCACAGTAAAACCGAAAAACTCCTGAAATTCGGCAGTTATGGTAACATAAGCAACCATAACTCGCGCCACCGTGCACTGCTAACACTAACACCCAGGACATCAAAGATGACATCACAAATGTCATTGATGACATCACTGATGACATCACATGGCTGGCTCTCCCTTTTTATCCTTTACTGACATATCAAAGCCACATAGTTTTCTTCAGTAACAGTCAGGAAGTAAAAATTGAAAAGGTACTATATTTGTAGACTTAGGGTCCTGTACATCATATGAAACATGTACATAGCGAAAGATACACGCTTGAAAGAGAGCAATCCTTTCTGTGCATGAAGATAATCATTATGGTTATCAGCACTTTCTCATAGTTTTATTTGTATTACTCTACCTTCCCTCTATATGCTCATATTTGTATACATTATACTCACTCTCCATAGAGTGAATGGGAAAACATTTTTGCTCGCACATACAGTGAAAATCCGTCCAGTAGTTTTTTTTAAAATGACCAAAAAGTGGGTAAAAAAAAATGAGTGATATCTGTGTTCGGTTTGCGGATACACTTCCCTGTTCGCTGCGCGGAAAGTGTCCTGATTGGCCAATCGTCTTGCGTGATGTTCGCAGACATGCAAAGTGTTCGCTGATTGGACGGCGTGAAGCGCGTCAGATTTTTCGGTAGCGCCCGCCATATTGGATTCGCGGATGTCCCCGGACAGCGCGGTCAAACTGTGTTCAAAATGTGTATTTTGTAGAGTGTGTTGGTGTGTAGGAGTGTTTGGGGAAGGTGGGAGTGTATGAGATAGGATGAAAGTTGTGTTTTTATGTGTTCGATTTGTTTGCGGCCATCACGGGTGTTCTGAAATGTTCTAAATAAACTGACTAGGGGGTGTTCTAAGGAGTCAATATGTGTCCGTTTTGTTCGCAAGCAAAGTGAAACTGTTCTAAGAACACTCCCGGTGTCCGGGGAGTGTTCGTAGGTGGTGTCCTGAGTACGCTGTTCGTATTGTTCTCTGTCAAGTTGAATGTGTTCTAAGAACACGCGCCGTGTCCTGAAATGTTCGCAAATAAACAAAATGGGGGTGTTCTGAAGACGTTTTTGAGAACACTCCCGGTGTCCTGAAATTTTGTAGGGGTTGTTCTGAGGACGCTGTCCGTGTTGTTCTCTGTCAAGTTGAATGTGTCCTAAGAACACTCGCGGTGTCCTGAAATGTTCGCAAATAAACAAAATGGGGGTGTTCTGAAGACGCTTCTAAGAACACTCGCGGTGTCCGGGGAGTGTTCGTAGGCGGTGTCCTGAGGACGCTGTCCGTATTGTTCTTTGTCAAGTTGAATGTGTCCTAAGAACACTCGCGGTGTCCTGAAATGTTCGCAAATAAACAAGATGGTGGTGTTCTGAAGATGCTTCTAAGAACACTCCCGGTGTCCTGGAATGTTCGTACGGGGTGTCCTTAGGACGCTGTCCGTATTGTTCGTTGTTAAGTTGAAAGTGTTGTAAGAACTATCGCGTTGTTCTGAAATGTTCGTAAGGGGTGTCCTGAAAACAGTGTCCGTATTGTTCGCTGGCAAGTTCAAAGTGTTCTAAGAACACTCACATTGTTCGCGGACATTAAAAGTTTCCCATAGATCATAGTTGAAATGTTTGACCATATGGCCATGCACCCAAGATTGTATGCCTGGCAACAACCACCGCAGCATATCACATTCATATTTGCTTATAACTTTGGGTGAAAAAACAAATGTATAAGGAACAAAGGTATTAGATACTATGGATGTGATATGCTGCTATGGTTGTCCTTATTATTGTATACTTACTGTTTGGTCTAGTAATGGGAGTCAATGTTTTTCTTCTTCATTTCTGTGATAAAAGAAAATAGCATGTTAGTATTAGTATTTTTTAATGACTTATTACATTGTATAAGCAATATACTTTTATTTTTTTTCGTCCCTCATATTTAGTAGAGTACTGTGCAATTTGCTCAGTTTCTGTATTTGTTGCTAAAATCATTGGGTCTGTGGGAGAAAAAAAAATCCATGTTGGATAAAAAAAAAACCCTTTTCTGTTATGCTACAGTTTATTTGTTTGTTTGTTTTCAGTGTTCACTTGTTGTTTCTGGCTAATGCTTTATACTTTGCTTTGTTGTATTTTTTTTGGAGCAGTAACAGATTCTTCATTTGCTTTGATATTATAAAATTTTGGAGCAGTTAGATACCAATTGGCGTATTCTGTCTATTTTTTTAATATATTTTAGTGGTTTTGATTTATCTATTTGGATATTGTTAAATTTTGGGACAGTTAGATACCAATTGGCGTATTCTAACTGTGTATTTTTTGGCCTAATTTAGTGGTATTCATTTATCTGATTAGTTGTTGTAGAATCTTTGAGCTGTTAGATAGCTTTTGGAGGATTCTAACAGTTTATATTTTTGTAACACAAATTTACTTAAAGGTTTAAATACAGTTTATTTATCAAATTTTGGTTTTAAGAACATCAAATAAGCGTTTGTAAGATTTGCTGGTAATGTCTGCTTTAGAGTAATGGTACTATCATTACATTCAAACCATCCACATTTCTTTTTTATATATGCAATGTAGTGCCCTGAATTGGTTGTGGCTCCTGCGTGGTAGATTATACCTATTGTTGTGAAGGTTTTCTTACCAAGTGATATTTGACCATGTGTGAATCCAGTCAGCTTCCAGTTGTTTTTGGTATCATCTGCATTGTAACGTAGAAGCATCAGTATTACGTATTTACTATGTGTTTGTATTACTAACGTGGAGCGATTATCTGAATTGCAGGTAGAGCATAATCTACCATGGTTTGCATTTTGTACAAGTTGCTGAAATGGAATGGATTCACAATTTGGTATTGATATATATATGAAGCGTTCATTGGGGATTTCTTCTTGTGTCACATTGTTGCAGAGAGTGCATGTATGTTTCCACATGTATCAAATCTGAAAGATTTCATTTATAGGTATGTTTTTGTTTTCCAGTACTTGTAGTAAGTACATTAGAAATTCTTGTGGATCTTCCTGTGAGTTTATAGTGAATTTCACCATTCCAGCACAGTAGTCCAATTGTCGTCTTATTCCAAAAACACTATATGTGTTGTCAGGATTGTTTGCTGCATTTCTGTGAAGTACTAACATTTGCAAACACAATGGGTCTGTACTGTGTGAATAAATGCTGTCAACAATTGGTGGTAATTGAAATAGAATATTCATTGCTACATTTACATAGCAACTTAAACCAACTATATTTGAGAATTTAAATGGTCCAGGTAGTTCTGTATCTAACTGCTTTTTTGGAGTTTGTCTTCCTTCTTTAAAGAAGTACCTGGTTTACTTTCTCTAATTGATTCTTTTTTGTTTGTGGTACTTGATGAAGTATTCGTTTCTTTTACTCTCTTTGGAGGATTTGGAGTGACGTCCTGTTGCATTTCTGTTTGATTTAGTTTTCTTTTACAACGTTTTAGTTTTTGTGGAACAGAATATGTGTTTAGATGGGGAGTGTATAGTGAGCGAAGTCTATTATATTCTAAAATGCAAGGATTATCAGCGTTTACTTGCATCAAAGTTGATTAGAAATAGACTGTCAAGTGTACGTAAGCGTGATAGTGCTACGTAGCTCATGCCTTCTTTAAAGACTTTGTTACCAATATCTATCATTGCTTTGTCTAGGGTAAGACCTTGTGATTTATGAATCGTGACTGCGTATGCAAGAGTTAGAGAAAATTGTTCTCTGCGTACATACATATCTTTGAAGAGAAGGAATCTAGCTGTTGAGCGTCCTATCCGTTTTACTTCTGAAAGTTTGTCAAAGAGTATATTGACAAACTGAATTTTGTTGTCACGTGGGTATGTTTGAAAGCCAACAACTGTACCCAGTGCTCCATTAACTAGTCCTTGGTCCACGTCAAGGTTATGTTTAAGCATTACTCTGCAATTTAAGGATAATTTTAACATCTTTTCTAAGCCTGCTGTGTTTGAGATTGATTTTTCTAAATTATTTAGTCTTGTTGTGGCTTGGTCACACATGGGTAGTGTCATACCATGTACATCTAGTTTGTCTGTGGCGCTAATTTCCATTATTGGTTGCATTTCTTTACTTAGCATGATTTCATTGAATTTGAAACAGCTTGCAAGAGTTGGCATTAAGGCCATACAATTGACATTTTTGTGGGCTAATTGTTCCATAACATCTGTAGCACATGCATTATCGCCATAAAGTGCATTAATGTGCCAGGTTTTCAATGTTGCTCCTGCTTCTTTAGAAAGTATACTAACTCTCAAACTTTTTTAAAATGTTGGCATAAGTTAGATCTGCAGATTGGCGCATGTTTTCTGTTAATTCTCTGTATTGGAAATGTTGCCAAAGGTTGACATTTCCAATGCTGCCAACAGTTTTACGGCAGAGTTTGTGCCCTAATGTTTTAAAAATAGGTTCACCTTTTACTGGTGTTAATTGAAGCAGATCTCCAAAAACAATAATGTGTTTTCCTGCAAAGAGCTCTTCATAGTCTGTTTTGAGTACTTCTTGTAATCTGAGGTGAATCAAAGCTAACATCAGGTTGGAGACCATGCTCACTTCATATATTAGTAGCATTTTCATTTGTTTCAATACTCTGCGTAATTCCATTGCAGCTTCTGCAGAAAGTTTGTAATAGTCTAATTTGTTCTGGTGTTCTACTGGTAATAGTAGTAATCGGTGTAATGTAACACCACCTATGTTGTAGGCAGCTAAACCTGTGGGGGCAGTGACAACAGCTGACAGTTTGTTGTTTGTCAATTGTTGAAGGAACTTACTAATGATTTTGATTAGGAATGTTTTGCCAGAACCAGCTTCACCACTGACGTACAGTAGTATAGGTTTATAATTATGGCAGGAAAATTATTTATTTTCATGTTTTACACCATGTGCAATTTGTTTTGTTACTTCTTGAAAAATGCTACGTTGCTCATTGTTTAGTTTTGATTGTAGTATAGTTAAGTCTTCCTTATCTTCATACTGACACATGGTGTTTTCTACCTCTATCATAGCTAATTCTGCCTCATTTGTTATTAGTGGTTCTCCCAGTGGTTCTTGGCTTCCTGTTACAGAAGGTTGACTACTGTCAGGAGTATCCTTATCTAGTTGGGCTTGGAGTTCTTCTTCATGTTGCTGTTCATTGTGCAACATTGTTTTGTACTGTGTAAAGTTTACATCAGTTATAGTGCTTTCATTTGCTTTGAAACCATCTTCATATGAGTCATAGTTATCTAGTATTTGTTCTTCTTTTCTCCATGGTTTGAAGAGTTGTAGCAGGGACATGTAATATACTTCTTTATGTTGAGGAGTCTTCAATGACAATTTGATATGATTAATTAAATTTGTTTTAGTGAGTTTAACTAAGCTGCCTTCACAGTCTGTCACTCTATATTTACCTTTTTTTTCATCGGGTTTCATATTATTTTTATATGTGTAGTTTTGGGCTATTTGGTATAGACACATGTTTTCCAAAGTATTACTTCTGTTTGGGTAGTATGTGTCCAATAAATTGTTTTTTAAAATGTCTTGGCTGTTGGGATCATGTTTGGCTATTGTTTCTATATCTTCATATGATTTTAGAACTCTTTTTCTAGATTTAGCTGGACCAAGACTTAGCCATACTATATTTTCAGATTTACCATACAATGAAGTACCAGTTAAACGATCAGCTGCTTCATAAGATCCACATTCTATATGGGTGAGCATTTTTATGCCCAAGCTGTATAATTTCTGAGATACTGTTTTATCTGATGACAGGTCATTCCAGAGGTCTTGGAGCTCTGTCTTTTCTGCTTTAGTTAAGTATGCTGTGACATATTGTGCAACTGCAGTAGAATTGTCTGCAATGTACTGCACATTTATGTTTGCATTCCATAAGTGGGCAATGATTGCATTATAATCATGGATATATTTTTCTTCTTCTTTTCTTTTTATGTAATATGTATTTTTAGGTGACTTTCCTTTAACAGTATGTCTAACTGAAGACATGAGGTTGTTTACTTGACCTGTATTTGTAACTGGTCTAGGGAAACCAAATCGGCATTTGGTGTAGTATTTGCCTTTGTTTTTGTATTTGCGACGACAATATTTTCCACATTTGTGTCTTTGAAATTGTAAAATTTGTGCACGAAGATCACTATTTGTGGCTTCTGATGGAACTTCACAAGTGACATATTTTTCGATAAACTGTAAAATAGTGGCATCACTATCTTGACCAAATTTAGGAGCATCTTTAATCCATAAAAGCATGTGGATATGTGGTGCTCCTCTGGCTTGGTATTCTTTTCTCCAAAAGAAGTGTTGCACTTCTCCAAGGGGAGGAACAGTTTTATTACAAATAAAATGTAGCATAGCAATGAAGCGATGGTGAAAATATCTTGAAACATTAACAGGATCCAAAGAACAAAGTTCTCCAGGAGTTAGAATATCTATGTTTGTTTTGTTTTTATTTGATATGCATAGGAAATCATGTAAATCTTCCCATGCATATTCTGCACAACTTAATGTAACAAACCAAGTGGGTGGGCCAAGGTTTCTGATCATACAGCGTACATCTCCATGACGTCGAAACCAGTACTCTTTAGTACCACGCATATTTGCTAATAGATTTGTAATATTTGATTGTAAAACGTCATCCTTTTGTTGCACTTTCTCTAATAATTGTGTAGCTGTCATATTTTGAAAGTGTGATCCTGATTTTAATATGTGTGCAACTCCGTAACATAAAGTTGCTAGTTCACTTTCAAAGAGTAGGTGGAATATGTATTCCACATTTTGTCTAAATCTGGGATCTTCAGAATACATCCGTAATTAGCGGTATTCTGAAGCTGATATTTGAATAGGTCTATCATTATACCTTCCTCCTTTGCCAGTAGGAAAGAGTAGAGGAAAAGCACGTGCTTCTATACTTTTTTCCCAGATACTGATTGGCGATCCTTTTGTTTGACGCATTTGGTAAGTTTCTAGTACATCTTGTACGGTGTCATTACAGTGCAAAGGATGAATTGTATAATGGTCTAAAGTATTTGATATTGTAGCAGGATCTAGTAGCTCTAATTCACCAGCTTCTTGTGTTTCTTGAATTATTTCAGTTGTATCTTTCAAGTTTTCTTCAATATTAATTTCTTTGTAATATTCATTATTCTCTTTAAGATATTGGAAGGCTTGTCTAACTTTATATAAATCTACCAGCTGTTGCCATATTTTTTTGTCTTTTGTAGGTACTCCATTTACTAATATAATTAAAGATTGCTGCATTGGACGTTGCACTCCTAGAGTATGCACATTTTCTTTTAGAATTAATGGTAAATAAACTACTTTTCCACAAATGCCTTTTACCAATTCAGAGGGAGGTAATTTTGCTGTTTTTGGTTGAAGGCGTATTATTGCTTGAAATGGGTGTACTGTTTGAATTATGATGCTCTCATATAAATTAAGTTGTTGTAGAGGTTTTGGTACTGGGTATAATTCCAAATTATTTGTGATAGAATATGAAGGAGATTGGTTGTTGTCAAGTTTTGTAGTGCAATAACTGCAAAGTATTAAGGGCTCAGTTATTTCATATTTGTTTTCTGCTAGAAGGTAGAGAGCTGATTCAAACCATTTAGAATCTTCATTGTCTTCTATTTTGTATGATAGGTCCACAGTTTTTGTGTTACTTTTATAAAAAATTCTACGGCATCATACACATACATGGTTTGGTACTTCAGCTGATGTACTTTTAAATTTTAGTATTTCTTTTTTTTATGTGTATGTGTTTAGCAAAAGGATGCCATGTGTAGAATTGTTGCTTAATTGGTTTAAAGCTATTTCATTCTGTAAATGGCTTTCACTTCCAAAATATTTTTTCTGGATATAGTCAATTTCTTGAAGTAGGTCTTTCGCTGTACCATGTAGAAGGATGTTATTTAACTTTGCTAGTGCTAAAGCAGGACTTTTAGCATAGTACAGTTTATAGACTAGATTTCTTATAGTTGAATGAAGTGCTGATATCCTTTTGATATCATGGAAAGTGGTTTTACAAGTAGGTCCTGTAATGCAGGCCAATGAATGTCCTTGTAGTCCTGTGTACTTGCACACTGGACAGGTATCTATATTTTGCAGTAATTTAATTTTGATTTTGTGTTTGCTTTTTACATATTTATTGAGGAATTGGTGTAAAGATTTGAAACATTGTTTGGGAATGTTACACATTGAGGTGCATGGCCATTTGTACACTAGACGTTCTGATTCAGTTGAATGGAGGGGTAATTCTAAGTTTTCAGGGCATATTTTTGTAAGGAGTACTTCTTGTTCCATTATGGTATTATTCACTTTTTCATAACCTCGACCACTGCTATTTATGGCAATTGTATTCGTTTGCTTTTGTTTGTACGCTTCTTCATTAAAATATGGTTCTGTGATCGTAGTGTGATTCCATTCACCTCCGCAGATACTTAAGAAGTTCTTTCTGTTGACATTTTGCTTATTGAGAAGTCTTTTTTGTAATTTAGTTATTAGTTTTGTTAGTGATTTCATTTTGTTTAACAGTAAAATAAATACATTTCTTTTGAGAAGAATTGCACTGTCCATCAATGCTTCTAAGATTAATTTCCTACGATAGGTTTTAAGCTTTGAACCTGATTTCTCTCCTGTTTTTATAAGATTTTGAAGGACTTT
The DNA here is from genome assembly GCF_040938575.1 of Ambystoma mexicanum. Taxonomy (NCBI): domain Eukaryota; kingdom Metazoa; phylum Chordata; class Amphibia; order Caudata; family Ambystomatidae; genus Ambystoma; species Ambystoma mexicanum. The sequence goes on from NC_090923.1 coordinate 399,364,851, forward strand.
GTGACGGTATATTTTGGCTAAAATACTTTTCTTGGTATGCTTACTTTGCACTATATTAAAATTTGAATAAGTAGTTTTAGCTGTACTGATAGCTGATTTTCTGTTAATTGTTTTTTGGTTTGTTTTACATTTTGATAGAGGAAGCCAAGTTGTTGTACTTGAAACTTCTTGTGTTTCACTAAATGATTGTATTAGCTGTTTTGTTTCAACTTTTTTTTACAAATTCTGCTAGAGATGGATGCTTATGTTGGACACCTTTATTTTCATTTGCTCTAATTTTGCGTTGCTTTCTACGGAGTTGTCTTTTGGTAGGCATTCTTTAGGGTCTGTTGAAAAAAATAAAGAAGATATGGGTTGGGGTGTTCTGGAATGTATGTGTGCTGTGTGCATGAGTGTTTGAGTAAGATGATAAAGATGTATGTAATGGTGTGTGATTGTGCATTGGGAACTAAAACTAGTAGGGATAGGTATTCTTGAATTTATGTGTCACTAAACTGGGGTTCAGATTACAAAAAAAAGTAAGCTAGTGGTGTGGAAAAGTACAAATAGTAAATCTAATGTATACAATTAAAACAGTTGTTTGTTCTATAATATGAAAATTGTAGTGGTTCAGTTGGCTAATTTGTGTGTCCAAAAATAGAAATTTGTGGGCCATTCTGGTTGTAAATCGCTGTTTACGACATGGAAATTTTTGGACAAAATGGTACAAAATCTCTATTTTAAGAAACCAAAATAGCTGGTATTAATGTTATAGTATATTTGATTAATAATATAAATATTATGGTGATATTTTACTTACTTTTTTTTTTTTATTCGGCTGCTTCTTTTCAGGAAACTGGTCTTCACTGCAACTGTAATAGCTTCAAATTAGTAACTTTGTTTGTATATAGCACTGTTTTTAATTTAAATATTGATATTTTTAATTGAAATCCTCAGTGCCTTCTGTAAAACCATTAAACTAATTTATTTACATAAGGTACATTGCATCAGTTCAGTACATATGATATGTTCTTAATGAACAAATTGTATTGAATGACTAACTGTAGCAAAAATAAAATATCTTTACTATGTCTTGTGAAATTTATAATATATTAGTGAATACCGCTATTTCTGTAAGTAAACTGTTCTAGGTAATAGCGCCTCAATGTCATGTCTAATTTAAAGTAATTAAGTCAATAAATAAATAAAAACAAAAAATATGAAATTGTATAAGTATTTTTATAAAGGTTTAAACATAGATTGTGTTTGCATGCAATTTTGTTTGAATATATGTAGTCTATATATTTCATTTAAAAAATGTTAGTTTAACATGATTTGAGTGTGTGTGTATAAAGAAAGTAAAAAGTATAAAGGTGTATAAGTGATAGTTTATTTTAGGAAATTGAAAAAAGTACAGTAAATTCATTTTACAGATTTTACAAGGTAAAAGTCTGTTTGAAAATGTGTTCATCTACCATAGCTTTCAACTCACACGCTTTTGGCGGGTGTCACACGCCTTGTAAAGGGCAGACTCACCCGCCAAGCCTCCTGCACGCCCATTCATTCCAATGGGCGTCTCACCCGCCAAAAACAAAATCGGGTGATTTCACCCGCCTGTAAAACAAAAATGGTTGAGAGCTATGTCATCTATTATACAGAAAATATAAATACCTGAAGTTTGTGTTCAGTAGAAATCTTGAAGACTTGTACAGTATTTCTTGTAGATGGTGCTTGCCAATGATATGACACTTGTACTCAGAGAGATTCACAGTACATTTGCAGTGCTGATCTATGATGATGCAGTTAGATGTAGAGGTCTTGAATGTGATTGGTGCATGGTCATGTGACTTCTTAGCTGCATCCAATGAGGGAATGGCACAGAGAGTGAAGTGGAAATAGTAGAAGGGCTGTTCATGTTACGATATGTCCACGGACATGGCGGTAGTTCGCGGACATCGGGAGTTACATCCAGGGATTTTTGGGTTCAGAAGTCATGCAAATCAGAATAAGCACTGAAAGGGATTGGTCAGGAAAGTTTGGTGGGTGTGTTGTGCCAGAAGAGATTTTCTGAGATACTCTTTTTGCTGAGAGAACAAAAGATAGCTATGGCTGTGTGTTTCAGAAAACAGATTGTTTGGATTTTAGGGGATTCATGGATACATTGGTTAAAGGTGCATGCAGAAAACTGTGGAGTAGCTGTAGATCTTGGATTTGCACATGTGGAAGTACATTGGCATGGAGTACGTGGAATGAAGTGGTTGGACTTGCTACCTCTCTATGGTACTTGGAGACAGAGCAACATCCAGACATAATTGTAATTCATTGTGGAGGGAACAGTTTAGGACATGTGTCTGGAATTTCTTTGCAATTTGCTATGAAAGAAGGACTTGGGAAAGACATGGACATGTTTCCTAATTCTCAAGTAATATTTTCACGGATTGCGCAGAGACAAATGTGGCTTAGTTCTCCTACATTTGGTCCACAATGTTCTGTCACAAAGTCCTTGAAAATCTTATAAAAACAGGAGAAATCAGGTTCAATGCTTAAAACCTATCGTAGGAAATTAATCTTAGAAGCGTTGATAGACAGTGCAATTATTCTCAAAAGAAAGTTATTTATTTTAGTGTTATACAAAATGAAACCACTAACAAAACTAACAACTAAATTACAAAAAAGTCTTTGCAATAAACGAAATGTCAACAGAAAGAACTTCTTAAGTATCTGCGGAGGTGAATGGAACCACACTACGAGCACAGAACCATACTTTAATGAAGAAGCGTACAAACAAAACCAAACAAATACAATAGCCATACGTAGCAGTGGTCGAGGTTATGAAAAAGTGAATAATACCATAATGGAACAAGAAGTACTCCTTACAAAAATATGCCCTGAAAACAAATGGCCATGCACGTCAATGTGTAACATTCCCAAAGAATTTTTCAAGTCTTTACGCCAATTCCTCAATCAATATGTAAAAAGCAAAGACAAAATCAAAATTAAACTACTGCAAAATATGGATACCCGTCCAGTGCGCAAATACACAGGACTACAAGGACATTCATTGCATTAAAGGACCTTCTTGTAAAACCACCTTCCATGATATCAAAAGAATATCAACACATCATTCAACTATAAGAAATCTAGTCTATAAACTGTACTATGCTAAAAGTCCTGCTTTAGCACTAGCAAATTTAAATAACATTCTTCTACATGGTACAGCGAAAGACCTACTTCAAGAAATTGACTATATCCAGAAAAAATATTTTGGAAGTGAAAAGCATTTACAGAATGAAATAGCTTTAAACCAAATTAGCAACAATTCTACACATGGCATCCTTTTGCTAAACACATACAAAAAAGAAATACTAAAATGTAAAAGTACATCAGCTGAAGTACCAAACCATGTATGTATATGTTGCCGCAGAACTTTTTATAAAAGTAACACAAAAACTGTAGACCTATCATATAAAATAGAAGACAATGAAGATTCTAAATGGTTTGAATTAGCTCTCTACCTTGTAGCAGAAAACAAATGCGAAATAACTGACAACTTAAACATTTGCAGTTACTGCACTACAAAACTTGACAACAACGAAACTCCTTCACGTGCTATCACAAATAATTTGGAATTATACCCACTACCAAAACCCCTACAACAACTTAATATGAGAGCATCATAATTCAAACAGTACACCCATTTCAAGCAATAATACTCCTTCAACCAAAAACAGCAAAATTACCTCCCTCTGAATTGGTAAAAGGCATTCGTGGAAAAGTAGTTTATTTACCATTAGATCTAAAAGAAAATGTGCATACTCTAGGAGTGCATCGTCCAATGCAGCAATCTTTAATTATCTTAGTAAATGGAGTACCTACAAAAGACAAAAAAAATATGACAACAGCTGGTAGATTTACATAAAGTTAGACAAGCCTTGCAATATCTTAAAGAGAATAATGAATATTACAAAGAAATTAATATTGAAGAAAACTTGAAAGATACAACTGAAATAATTCAAGAAACACAAGAAGCTGGTCAATTTGAGCTACTAGATCCTGCTACAATATCAACTAATTTAGACCATTATACAATTCATCCTTTGCACTCTAATGACACCATAGAAGATGCACTGGAAACATACCAAATGCGTCAAACAAAAGGATCACCAATCAGCATATGGGAAAAAAGTATAGAAGCATGTGCTTTTCCTCTACTCTTTCCTACTGGCAAAGGAGGAAGATATGATGATAGACCTATTCAAATATCAGCATCAGAATACCGCTCATTACGGATGTATTCTGAAGATCCCATATTTAGACAAAATGTGGAATACATATTCCACCTACTCTTTGAAAGTGAACTGGCAACTTTATGTTACGGAGTTGCACACATATTAAAATCAGGATCACATTTTCAAAATATGACAGCTACACAATTATTACAAAAAGTGCAACAAAAGGATGAGGTTTTACAATCAAATATTACAAATCTATTAGCAAATATGCGTGGTACTAAAGAGTACTGGTTTCGACGTCATGGACTGAAGTGGGAGAATGGAAGACCAGGCTCCCGCCCTTCCCCTCTCGCGCTTGGCCTAGAGGATCACAGCCTAGACACCCGCCATGAGAGGAATTTGCCTATCTACCAGACGACCAAATACCCTGGTACAGGAACATACGGATGTGCCCATCTACCTACCCAGCAGCCCGCCCTGTCCATGCCGACACCTGCGGCACGGATCAACTCGACTAAACCTACACGTCGTTAGAGATGCCATGACGACCTAGCCAACGGTCAGCACACCTGTGCAAATATACACACCGGACACTCCCACACCAATCTACACGAAGAATATACTCAGTGTTATGACATAGGCGACAGACATACTCATGAACGTGCATCTTTATTATTTTCCACATAGGGTCTCAAAATGCAGAAATGCAAGACACATCATGAACTTATCTAAAAAGGCTGGCTCACGCTTCTTCTAAGAACCATGTACCATAATGAAGAATATAACGGAGACACGATACTGAAGATAGAGCAATATGATATCGTAACCTAAAGCGCTCTGCATCAAACGGTTCCACCTATGCACCAGGCCCAAGTAGTCCGCAAGCAAAAGCTTCCATGAACATTGAATGAGCAAGAACTGGGTTGCTGACCCTGCAGAATGAGCCCGGCGAAAGCACACCGCCAAGGGCACGATGTTGCAATCTCGCACGCTGCAAGCCAACGCCAAGGTCACATCTGCAAGATAAACCACGCACACAGTAGGAAAAACAATATTAATTATGTTGAATTTTGCCTCAAACACAGTCCCACCTCACGTGACAGAGCCAAACCTGACAAGGTGCCAAGCCCAGGAGGAAGGAGACGCCTGAATCCCACGTTTCAAGACACAGGCAGATACAATTAAAAGACTCATTGGACATCTGCAGCAGTGGGAGTAGTCGACCTCCCAACATATGAATAAATCCTCACATTGTTTACACCTACCCATATTAAAACATTGTTGCAAATTACAGGTGCACCGCGAGCTGGGAACAGCGATAGTCCCAGACCGGGAGGCTCGCGAGCAGACCAATTAGAACATGGGGCTCTTATCACTGACGCCATTAACATTGACCAATCCTCAGAGGTCTTCATGTAACAATTTTCATGTATCAAATTGAAGGGACAGCCCAGGTATACCACCTGACTAACCCTCAACCACTAACACCGTTCTCTATATGTGCGCTATACTAACCCTACCACTCGAGTAACCAATCCAGAGTGGAGATAGGTTTTTTGCTAAACTTTCCAAGTGACGCAAGTAGCGCGTCATACTAAGGTAAAAAGGGCCTGCGAGCCCCACGATTGTGTGTGTGTCAGGACGGACACGTACGCTCCTTGACCCATCCCTGCCGTTTGTCTAATAAACAGCAGAGTCACCTTGCTTCTTGCGTGTGTCTCATACTCTATCTCTTTTGGGATATACGGGAGGAGTTGGGGCCTCCCTGCCCGGAGGTCTGCCGACGGCCCGGCCGACCCCAGCAGAATTTCCCCCCGACAGGAGATGTATGTTTTATGATCAGAAACCTTTGCCCACGCACTTGGTTTGTTACATTAAGTTGTGCAGAATATGCATGGGAGGATTTACATGATTTCCTACGCATATCAAACAAAAACAAAACAAACATAGATATACTAACACCAGGAGAACATTGTTCTTTGGATCCTGTTTATTTTTAAAGATATTTTCACCATCGCTTCATTGCTATGCTACATTTTATTTGAAATAAAACTGTTCCTCCACTTGGAGAAGCGCAACACTTCTTTTGGAGAAAAGAATACCAAGCCAGAGGAGCACCGCATATCCACATGCTTTTATGGATTAAAGATGCTCCTAAATTTGGTCAGGACAGTGATGCCACTGTTTTACAGTTTATTGAAAAATATGTCACTTGTGAAATTCCATCAGAATCCACAAATAGTGATCTTCATGCACAAATTTTACAATTTCAAAGACACAAATGTGGCAAATATTGTCGTCGCAAATACAAAAACAAAAGGAAATACTACACCAAATGCCGATTTGGTTTCCCTAGACCAGTTACAAATACAGGTCAAGTGAACAACCTCATGTCTTCAGTTAGACATAGGGCCTCATTACGAGGTATGCCGGTAGCCATGCCGCTATTGGCGGCATGGCTGCCGGCAAAACCGCATCTGTGTCCGTGTCCGTGTCCTCGGAATGAGGACTTACCGGACCATTCCGAGTTCGGATGGCCCAGTAATTCCTCACTCGAGGACACGGACACGGTTCATCCCCATTCCCATTTCAGCCCCCATAGGGCTGAATGGGAATGGGAGAGGGAGTAAACAACGGGCCATTACGAGATGGCCCGTTGTTTGCTCCATCTTCCCCTCACGGGACCCGGTATGCACGCCTGGTTTTCCCAGGCGTGCTTAACGTGTCCCGCGAGGGGACCTCGTAATGTGGCGGAACGGGTTCAATGGCGCTGCAGCCTTTTACGACGCCGTTTAACCCGTTCCGCCAGGGTCGTAATGAGGCCCAAAGTGTTAAAGGTAAGTCACCTAAAAATACATATTACATAAAAAGAAAAGAAGAAGAAAAATATATCAATGATTATAATGCAATCATTGCCCACTTATGGAATGCAAACATAGATGTGCAGTACATTGCAGACAATTCTACTGCAGTTGCACGATATGTCACAGCATACTTAACCAAAGCAGAAAAGACAGAGCTCCAAGACCTCTGAAATGACCTGTCATCAGATAAAACAGTGTCTCAGAAATTATACAGCTTGGGCATAAAAATGCTCTCCCATAGAGAATGTGGATCATATGAAGCAGCTGATCGTTTAACTGGTGCTGCATTGTATGGTAAATCTGAAAATATAGCAATGGCTAAGTCTTGGTCCAGCTAAATCTAGAAAAAGAGTTCTAAAATCATACAAAGATATAAAAACAATAGCCAAACATGATCTCAACAGCCAAGACATTTTAAAAAACAATTTATTGGACACATACTACCCAAACAGAAGTAATACTTTGGAAACCATGTGTCTATACCACATAGCCCAAAACTACACATACAAAAATAATATAAAACCTGATGAAAAAAAGGTAAATACAGAGTGAAAAACTGTGAAGGCAGCTTATTTGAACTCACTAAACCAAATTTAATTAATCATATCAAATTGTCATTGAAGACTCCTCAACATAAAGAAGTATATTACATGTCCCTGCTACAACTCTTTAAACCCAGGAGAAAAGAAGAACAAATACTAGATAACTATGACTCATATGAAGATGCTTTCAAAGCAAATGAAAGCACTATAATTGATGTAAACTTTACACAATACAAAACAATGTTGCACAATGAACAGCAACACGAAGAATAACTCCAGGCCCAACTAGATAAAGACACTCCTGACAGTAGTCAACCTTCTGTAACAGGAATCCAAGAACCACTGGGAGAACCACTAATAATAAATGAGGCAGAATTAGCTATGATAGAATTAGAAAACACCATGTGTCAGTATGAAGATAAAGAAGACTTAACTATACTACAATCGAAACTAAACAACGAACAACGTAGCATTTTTGAAGAAGTAACAAAACAAATTGCACATGGTGTACAACATGAAAATAAAGAATGTTCCTGCCATAATTATAAACCTATACTACTGTACGTCAGTGGTGAAGCTGGTTCTGGCAAAACATTCCTAATCAAAATCATCAGTAAATTCCTTCAACAATTGACAAACAACAAACTGTCAGCTGTTGTCACTGCCCCCATAGGTTTAGCTGCCTACAACATAGGTGGTGTCACTTTACACCGATTACTACTATTGCCAGTAGAACACCAGAACAATATAGACTATTACAAACTTTCTGCAGAAGCTGCAATGGAACTACGCAGAGTATTAAAACAAATGAAAATGCTACTAATAGATGAAGTGAGGAGCATGGTCTCCAACCTAATGTTGGCTTTGATTCACCTCTTATTACAAGAAGTACTCAAAACAAACTATGAAGAGCTCTTTGCAGGAAAACACATTATTGTTTTCAGAGATCTTCTTCAATTGACACCAGTGAAAGGTGAGCCTATTTTTAAAACATTAGGACACAAACTCTGCCGTAAAACTGTTGGCAGCATTGGAAATGTCAACCTTTGGCAACATTTCCAATACAGAGAATTAACAGAAAACATGCGGCAATCTGCAGATCTCACTTATGCCAACATCTTAAAAAGTATCAGAGTTGGTATACTTTCTAAAGAAGCCGAAACAATATTTAAAACCGGGCAAATGAATGCACTTTATGGCGATAATGCATGTGCTACAGATGTTATGGAACAAATAGCCCACAAAAATGTCAATTGTATGGCCTTAATGCCAACTCTTGCAAGCTGTTTCAAATTCAATGAAATAATGTTAAGTAAAGAATTGCAACCAATAATGGAAATTAGCGCCACAGACAAACTAGATGTACATGGTATGTCACTACCTATGTGTGACCAAGCCATAACAAGACTAAATAGTTTAGAAAAATCAATCTCAAACACAGCAGGCTTAGAAAAGATATTAAAATGATCCTTAAATTGCAGAGTAATGCTTAAACATAACCTTGACGTAGACCAAGGACTAGTTAATGGAGCACTGGGTACAGTTGTTGGCTTTCAAACATACCCACGTGACAACAACATACAATATACTCTGACAAACTTTCAGAAGTAAAAAGGATAGGACGCTCAACAGCTCGATTCCTGTATGTGCGCAGAGAACAATTTTCTCTAACTCTTGCATACGCAGTCACGATTCATAAATCACAAGGTCTTACCCTAGACAAAGCAATGATAGATATTGGTAACACCTTCTTTAAAGAAGGCATGAGCTACGTAGCACTATCACGCCTACGTACACTTGATGGTCTATTTCTAATCAACTTTGATGCAAGTAAAATTAACGCTGATATTCCTTGCATTTTAGAATACAATAGACTTTGCTCACTATACACTCCCCATCTAAACACATATTCTGTTCCACAAAAAGTAAAACGTTATAAAAGAAAAATAAATCAAACAGAAAAGCAACACGATGTCACTGCAAATCCTCCAAAGAGAGTGTAAGAAAGTAATACTTCATCAAGTACCACAAGCAAAAAAGAATGAATTAGAGAAAGTAAAACAGGTACTTCTTTAAAGAAGGAAGACAAACTCCAAAAAAAGCAGTTAGATACAGAACTACCTGGACCATTTAAATTCTCAAATATAGTTGGTGTAAGTTGCTATGCAAATGTAGCAATGAATATTCTATTTCAATTACCACCAATAGTTGCCAACATTTACTTACACAGTACAGACCCATTGTGTATGCAAATGTTAGTACTTCACAGTAATGCAGCAAACAATCCTGATAACACATATAGTGTTTATGGAATAAGACAACAATTGGACTACTGTGCTGGAATGGTGAAATTCACTATAAACTCACAGGAAGATCCACAAGAATTTCTAATGTACTTACTACAAGTACTGGAAAACAAAAACATACCTATAAATGAAATCCTCCAGATTTCATACATGTGGAAACATACATGCACTCTCTCCAACAATGTGACACAAGAAGGAATCCCCAATGAACGCTTTGTATATATATCAATACCTAATTGTGAATCCATTCCATTTCAGCAACTTGTACAAAATGCAAACCATGGTAGATTATGTTGTACCTGCATTTCAGATAATCGCTCCACGTTAGTAATACATACACATAGTAAATATGTAATACTTATGTTTCTACGTTACAATGCAGAAGGTACCAAAAACAACTGCAAGCTGACTGGATTCACACATGGTCAAATATCACTTGGCAAGAAAACCTTCACAACAATAGGTATAATCTACCACGCAGGAGCCACAACCAATGCAATTCACTACACTGCATATATAAAAAAGAAATGTGGATGGTTTGAATGTAATGATAGTACCATTACTCTCAAGCAGAGATTACCAGCAAATCTTACAAACGCTTATTTAATGTTCTTAAAACCAAAATTCGATAACTAAACTGTACTTAAACCTTAACTAAACTTGTAATAAAAAAATATAAACTGTTAGAATATTCCAAAAGCTGTCTAACTGCCCAAAGATTCTACAACAACTAATCAGATAAATGAATACCACTAAATTAGAGCAAAAAATAGACAGCTAGAATACACCAATTGGTATCTAACTGTCCCAAAATTTAAAAATATCCAAACAAATAAATCAATACCACTGAAATATATCAATAAATAGACAGTTGGAATATGCCTACTGGTATCTAACTGCTCCAAACTTTTATAATATCCAAACAAATGACCAAATGGTCATGCACCCAACACTCTATGCCCTGGCCACAACCACCACAGCACATCACACCCATACACTCAACAATTTGTTTTTGACCCAAAGTTATAAGCAACTATAACTGTGATATGCTGCGGTGGTTGTGGCCAGGGCATAGAGTGTTGGGTGCATGACCAAATGGTCATGCAGCCAACACTCTATGCCCTGGCCACAACCACCGCAGCATATCACACCCATACACTCAAACATTTCAACTATGGCCTATGGAAACTTTTAATGTCCGCGGACATTACCAGTGTTCTTAGAACACTTTCAATTTACCAGCGAACAATACGGACAGCGTCTTCAGGACACCCCCTACGAACATTTCAGAACACCGCGAGAGTGCTTAGAACACTTTCAATTTGACAAAGAACAATGCGGACAGCGTCCTCAGAACACCCCAATTTTGTTTATTTGCGAACATTTCAGGACACCGCGAGAGTTCTTAGAACACTTTCAGCTTGCCATAGAATAATACGAACATTTTAGGACACCGCGTGAGTTCTCAGAACATAATCCCATTTTGTTAATTTGCGAACATTTCAGGACACCGCAAGAGTTCTTATAACACTTTCAACTTGACAATGAACAATATGGACAGAGTCCTCAGAACACCCCATTTTGTTTATTTGCAAACATTTCAGGACACCGCGAGAGTTCTTAGAACACATTCAGCTTGCCACAGAATAATACGGACACCGTCTTCAGGACACCCCCTACGAACATTTTAGGACACCGCGTGAGTTCTTAGACAACCCCCCAATTTTGTTTATTTGCGAACATTTCAGGACACCGCGAGAGTTCTTAGAACACTTTCAGCTTGACAACGAACAATACGGACAGCGTCCTCAGAACACCCCATTTTGTTTATTTGCGAACATTTCAGGACACCGCAAGTGTTCTTAGAACAGATTCAGCTTGCCACAGAACAATACGGACAGCATCTTCAGGACACCCCCTACGAACATTTCAGGACAGCGCGTGAGTTCTTAGAATACACCCCCGTTTTGTTTATCTGCGAACATTTCAAGACACCGCAAGAGTTCTTAGAACACATTCAGCTTGCCACAGAACAATACGGACAGCGTCTTCAGGACTGCTCCCTACGAACATTTCAGGACAACGTGAGAGTTCTTAGAACACTTTCAACTTGACAACGAACAATACGGACAGCGTCCTCAGAACACCCCCATTTTGTTTATTTGAGAACATTTCAGGACACCGCGAGAGTTCTTAGAACACACCCCCATTTACTTCATTTGCAAACATTTCAGGACACCGCAAGAGTTCTCAGAACACATTCAGCTTGCCACAGAACAATATGGACAGCGTCTTCAGGACACCCCCTACGAACATTTGAGGAAACCGCGTGAGTTCTTAGAACACACCCCCATTTTGTTTATGTGCAAACATTTCAGGACACCGCAAGAGTTCTTAGAACACTTTCAACTTGACAACAAACAATACGGACAGCGTCCTCAGAACACCCCCATTTTGTTTATCTGCGAACATTTCAGGACACTGCGAGAGTTCTTAGAACACATTCAGCTTGCCACAGAACAATACGGACAGCGTCTTCAGGTCACCACCCACGAACATTTGAGGACACCATGTGAGTTCTTAGAACACACCCCCATTTTGTTTATTTGCGAACATTTGAAGACACCGCGAGAGTTCTTAGAACACTTTCAGCTTGCCACAGAACAATACGGACAGCGTCTTCAGGTCACCCCCTACGAACATTTGAGGACACCATGTGAGTTCTTAGAACACCCCCCCATTTTGTTTATCTGTGAACATTTCAGGACACAGCGAGTGTTCTTAGAACACATTCACCTTGCCACAGAACAATACGGACAACGTCTTCAGGACACCCCCTACGAAGATTTCAGGACACCGCGAGAGTTCTTAGAACACTTTCAACTTGACAACGAACAGTACGGACAGCGTCCTCAGAACACCCCATTTTGTTTATTTGCGAACATTTCAGGACACCGCGAGAGTTCTTAGAACACATTCAGCTTGCCAAAGAACAATACAGACATCGTCTTCAGCACACCCCCTACGAACATTTCAGGACACCGTGTGAGTTCTTAGAAAACACCCCCATTTTGTTCATTTGCGAACATTTCAGGACACCGCAAGAGTTCTTAGAACACATTCAGCTTGCCACAGAACAATACGGACAGCGTCTTCAGGACATCCCCTACGAACATTTGAGGATACTGTGTGAGTTCTTAGAACACACCATCATTTTGTTTATTTGCGAACATTTCAAGACACTGCGAGAGTTCTTAGAACACTTTCAACTTGACAACGAACAATACGGACAGTGTCCTCAGAACAACCCCATTTTGTTTATCTGCGAACATTTCAGGACACCGTGAGAGTTCTGAGAACACAATCACCTTGCCACAGAACAATACGGACAGCGTCTTCAGGACACCACCTACGAACATTTGAGGACACCATGTGAGTTCTTAGAACACACCCCCATTTTGTTTATTTGCGAACATTTGAAGACACCGCGAGAGTTCTTAGAACACTTTCTACTTGACAACGATCAATACGGACAGTGTCCTCAGAACAACCCCATTTTGTTTAACTGCGAACATTTCAGGACACCGCGAGAGTTCTTAGAACACATTCAGCTTGCCACAGAACAATACGGACAGCGTCTTCAGGACACCCCCTGCGAACATTTGAGGACACTACGTGAGTTCTTAGAACACCCCCCCATTTTGTTTATCTGCGAACATTTCAGGACACCGCGAGAGTTTTTAGAACACATTCAGCTTGCCACAGAACAATACGGACAGCGTCTTCAGGACACACCCTACGAACATTGGAGGACACCGTGAGAGTTCTTAGAACACTTTCAACTTGACATCGAACAATACGGACAGCGTCCTCAGAACACCCCGATTTTGTTTATTTGCGAACATTTCAGGAAAACCGCAAGAATTCTTAGAACACATTCAGCTTGCCACAGAACAATACGGACAGCGTCTTGAGGACACCCCTACGAACATTTGAGGACACCGCGTGAGTTCTTAGAACACACCCCCATTTTGTTTATTTGCAAACATTCCAGAACACCGGGAGAGTTGTTAGAACACTTTCAACTTGCCAGAGAACAATATGGACAGTGTCTTCAGGACACCCCCTACGAACATTTCAGGACACTGCGAGAGTTCTTAGAACACTTTCAACTTGACAACGAACAATACCGACAGCGTCCTCAGAACACCCCCATTTTGTTTATTTCCGTACATTTCAGGACACCGCAAGAGTTCTTAGAACACACCCCCATTTTGTTTATCTGCAAACATTTCAGGACACCGCGAGAGTTCTCAGAACACTTTCAACTTGCCAGAGAACAATATGGACAGTGTCTTCAGGACACCCCCTACGAACATTTCAGGACACCGCGAGAGTTCTTAGAACACTTTCAACTTGACACAGAACAATACGGACAGCGTGCTCAGAACACCCCATTTTGTTTATTTGCGAACATTTCAGGACACCGCGAGAGTTCTTAGAACACATTCAGCTTGCCACAGAACAATACGGACAGCGTCTTCAGGACACCCCCTACGAACATTTGAGGACACCACGTGAGTTCTTAGAACACCCACCCATTTTGTTTATCTGCTAACATTTCAGGATACCGCGAGAGTTCTTAGAACACATTCAGCTTGCCACAGAACAATACGGACAGCGTCTTTAGGACACACCCTACGAACATTTGAAGACACCATGTGAGTTCTTAGAACACCCCCCCATTTTGTTTATCTGCGAACATTTCAGGACACCACGAGTGTTCTTGGAACAGTTTCATCTTACTTGCGAACAAAACGGACACATTTTGAGTCCTCAGAACACCACCCATTCAGTTTATTTAGAACATTTCAGAACACCCGTGATGTCCGCAGACAAATCGAACACAAAAAGAACGTCCACCACATAAAAAAGCACAACATTTAACCTATCTCAAACCCTGCCATACTCCCCAAACACTCCCACACAACAACACACTCTACTAAATACACATTTCAAATAAACTTTCACTGCGCTGTCCGCGGACGTCCGGAATTCCAAGATGGCGGGCGCTACTGAAAATCTGATGCGCTTCATGCTTAACATCGTCCAATCAGCGAACACGCCATATGTCCGCAGACACGACGTAAGCCACTCAGCCAATCAGGACACTGTCCGCGTAGCGAACAGGGAAGTGTGTCTGCGGACCGAACACAGATATCACTAATTTTTTTTTACCTACTTGTTGGTCATTTTGAAAAAAAACTACTGGACGGATTTTCAACTAATTTGCAAAAGCACGCTTTCGGGACCAAGCCGCTGCTCCTGGTCCAAATTTGGTGAAAATCCATCCAGCGGTTAGGGCTGTAGGCGCAAGCAAATTTTCTTTTCCCATTTACTTTGCAAAAAGATTCAGAGTGGGCCATATACTGTTTTTGCAAAGTTTGATGAGGATTCGTCCAGGGGGAGCAAAGTTATAAGCCACACAAAAAGTGCTCTTCCTATGGAAACACCAACTTAACCATAATTACATGGCCACAACCGTGGCCATGTAATATATATACACGGTAGTGGCTGTGTAGTTATGATTACGTTGCTTTTCAATATATTCAATGGAAAAACTTAGTTAAGGTGACGTTATGGTTAAGTTGCGTTAATAAAAACATATGAAATTCATTGAAAAAACTTTGTTAAAGGGACATTATGGTTAAGTTGCGCTACTAAAAACCTATGACATTCTGCAAAAAAATAAACAGGACATCAAAGGTGACATCACAAATGTCATTGATGACATCACTGATGACATCACATGTCTGGCTCAGTCTTTTTTCCTTTACTGATATATCTAGGCCAGTAACAGTCAGGAACTAAAAATTCACTATACTATAGTACAAAGTACTGTATTTGTAGACTTATACTTCAAATATGTTCTTACGGTAATTCACTTAGGGTCCACTCAAAGCATATGAAACATATACAAAGGGGAAAACAAAGACTTGGAAGACAGCAATGCTTTCTATATATGAAGATGATTACTAAGGTTATGAACACTGTCTTATAGTTCTGTTGTTTTTTATTACTGTACTTTACCCTGGATATGCTCATATTTGTACACATTGCACTTACACTACTTTCCTTAGGGTCTAGTCACAATATGTGATAGTTATTCATAGGGAAGTAGTAGCTTTAAAGCAGAGCAATCATTTCTGTGCATGAACATAATCATTTAGGTTGTGAAGATTGTCGGTTAATACTGCTGTTTTTTGTTTATTTCGCTTTCCCTGTATATGCTCTATTGGTATGTGTTGTTGTCTGTTTGTTTTGTGTGTGCAGTAATGCAATAATGGAGTAAGTGGGTTTCATTAGGTACGCAACACTCTAATAAGAAAGCATTTATAATTTTAGTATTTAACATGGCAAGAATATTAATATTGCATCTTCATCATGTCTGCTGCACACAATGCCTATGTTACTACATGTGTACCTTAGTATATTGGAAAACACTTCATAAAACAACTTTATTTGGATTAATGCATTACTTAATGCACTACGTACCTCATGATATTTATTCCAATGATCGATGACACTTTTTTATTAACATTACAATAAGAATCCCTTGTACAGACTTTTCATGAAAGGTAAATGCACATGTGATCAATTTGTGATGTCATCTTTGTGATGTCATCTTTGATTTCCTGGGTGTTAGTCTTAGCAGTGCACGGTGGTGACGCGAGTTATGGTAGCTTAGCTTACCATAACTAGCGAATATCAGGGGGTTTTTGGTTTTACTTGGAACCATAACGTCCCTTTAACAAAGATTTTTTGCTGAATTTCATAGGTTTTTAGTAGCGCAACTTAACCATAACGTCCCTTTAACAAAGTTTTTTCACTGAATTTCATAGGTTTTTATTAACGCAACTTAACCATAACGTCCCCTTAACAAAGTTTTTTCATTGAATTTCATAGGTTTTTAGTAGTGCAACTTAACCATAACGTCCCCTTAATAAAGTTTTTTCATTGATTTTCATAGGTTTTTATTAGTGCAACTGAACCATAACGTCTACAAACAACTGACTTCATTGCAGACCTTCCGGACAGTGCCACATGACCATATGCTGGTGCGCGGCATAATGGCGTGTCCGAGAACCCGAACACACTTCACAATAAGATGTGTGCTTCATGGACAGTGTGGAACTACATTTTCTACTGATGTAGGAACTTGCAACTTCAACATTTCCCTTGCACAGCTCCAACACCTATTCGTACTCATCCATTAACAATCTAGTACACAGTACATACTTTTAGCAAAACTGCTATTTATCTTAAAATAACATCAGCTAAGGCCATCCCTCACCCCAAGAGACACCACCACTGCTTTAATGAAGGAGCATGAGAAACACTGCCCCCTATCTTAGAAATAACACACGCGCAAAATTTTCCCCTGTCCACCTGCCCCTCCCTATTAGTGTTTGGTGCCTCTTCCCTCATTTCCATCCCCACCTTTGGTTCTTTCCTCTCCTGCCAAAAAAAAGCCATCCAAAAACAAAATAAATGTTCCTTTAGGAACCACTTTTCACAGTTAAAAAATAGAACTAAAAAAAAATGCATAGACTCCATCTACTTTATATTTCTCAGTAAAGTACATAGATGCAATAAGATTTTCCAACATTTCCATTTGCAATTTGTGTTATGCTAATGGCAATATTGTGGCGGTCATCCTCCGTTCCAGGGACTGGAACAGTGGATAACGGCCCAGCAGCCCAAGTTATCAGCCCAATTGAAGCGAGGATGGAGAACGAGGTCTCTGGACCATTACCCCCCATTCCAGCCCCTGAAATGGGGGGTGAAGGCCATTAGCAGCCTAGGTTACCAAAGCGGTAACCCGTGCTACTAAAAAAGAGGATTTTTCGTTCTATAGCGGGACACCTTTGGCGTCCTAGTTTAGGAAGGAAAATCCTTTCCCAAGATGGCCACCAAGGAAAGGGAAGGAGGCAGTTCGACACAGGGCCCCTCATCGCTTTCCATGGCAGGCTGCAAAAGGCAAAAAGAAAACCCAGTGACCATATTACCACAAGCACATTTTTCTTCCCTTTCAAATCTATCCTAATTTTTAATAACTTTACCACAAAGCCAGTCCCAGGTGGACACGGCCACTTTAATCCTATGTTTTGTCCCTTCTGGTCATGGCCAGTTGCCACATTGTCGGATCATGACCTTATACCATGAGCCCAACATTCTAGCCACTGTCCATGGCTACAGCCTACCCCTCAGTCACTAGAGCTATACCGCTATTGTCAAATAAGAAAACACTGCCACATTTGCAAAACTATGCTTTTCGATCCTTGCCAATTAGCCTTACGCAGATTTGCTGGAAATCCACCCACGTTTTAATTTTTCAAAACTGTCAAATGTATGCACATACAACCATCATATTAGCTCTGCACAAAATCCCAACAAACTTTGTAAACTCATTCGAAATATCACATCAGAAATAATCCACCCATCATCATCACCCCTCACCTCCCCAAACATTATTTCATAAATTTCACAAGTGCAATGGTCAGAAAATATTATTGTCCCGAGGATTCGACCATGTATTTTTATACATACGTTTATCTACTGCAAACATTTCCAATTCACCTTACCTCATTTTTCCTCTTTTAGAAACATACAAAATCTGGCAGCAGGGAACGTCCATTTTGTGCTATTGTTATCCATTGCTGTATCTGCCTAAGGTAAACTGGCCTGACGTCACTAAATCATATGCCCCACCCCTGACCCTCACATCACCAACCCTAGTGATATTCAACACCTTTCTCTGTAACATTCCTCTTCAGCGTAGCCAAACACGCCCATAATCACCTACGTGACATGACGCAGAACCCAAAAGTCAACACACATCGACTAACAACACAGCACATCACAATTCAAAATATTAAACCGTTCTTTAAAAGAGAACAATAACACTGTACAATTTGTAAAGTACTTGTATTTCACAATAAACTCCCTGAGAACATCCGACTATTCCCATATTCAATCCAATTGCAAATTTGTTTCTTCGCTCGTAATCCAAAATATTAATCGTGAGGCACACGTTGTTCTTTTTCCATACACAAAGTGTTCGTTTTCGATAAAGGAACCGCTTGGGTCGCACAGTGAATTGCAGGGCTTCTGCATCAACTTGGGCCTAGACCACCATAAGATATGTTATGTTACTCCTAATCGCTACTGCAGCGTACGGGCACATGGGCCGTGGGCGATCGTCCCAAAAAACTGTCACTGTGAGCCAGCCGTTGACGACTACGTGCACCTGGCGATTGAAGAAGCCATCAGTTGGCAACTGGAATCTATGGCAATCGCAGTAAGGCAGCATGTAGCTATTTGGAAAACATAACAGAAAATATGTATCAATACCCGACCTTAATTACAATATATCTATTGATTTCTTAATTCAGCATAGAGTTTAAATGTACGATTAGCACACACATCTATTGATTTCTTAATTCAGCATAGAGTTTAAATGTACGATTAGCACACACATCAAACAATTTCAACAAAGATAAAAACAATGTGGAAACGGATACACAATTCGATATGGTCATACATGACATATTAATGAAATATTAGCGTTGAACCTGGGTGAATCTAGAGGTAGTCTACATGCACCTAGATTCCGCACTCCCGATAACCACATAGAAAAGACAACTACACAGAAAGATAGTACGTGAGTTACATTACCAAAATTAATCCTCAGATAATAATAAGTTAAAGCTTGTTTCAGTATACAGTCGTCAAAATCAAACTTACATTACATTCACCATTTCCATTCTCTTGCTGTAACTCAGACTGTAATGCTCACTGCGCACCAAAGAATCTTCATGAACTGATTTTACATGTTCCTTATACACTTTTGGAATGCATAACCTTATCAAATGTTCATTATTACAAACCTCCTCTCACTGCATTCCTGACGGAAATTCCCTTTCTCTCAAGGTCAAAAAACAATTGACCCTTATACTTGGCGTCCCATTCGTGGGCTTCCTTAGCTCGCAACCAAAAAAATCAAAGCTGGTGACTTTCACTCAGAATCTAAATACATTCTCACTTTGCAACAACATGGCTCAACGCATTCATGAAAACTCCTATTCTCATACACGTTTCCATCAAACACTGCAGGTGGCTGCCTCAGATGCCAGACTCTAGGGGGCACCAGTCCGACTTCAATATTATTGTAAATACAGTGTAACACAGACACATGTACCGTATGACTTTCGTGACAAAAAACACCACTTTTTTGCTTCTTGCTGCCACATCCCATCCTCATCAACCCTCACCTCCCCAGACAGTATTTGATAAGTTTAACAAGTGCAATGTTGTGTTTTTTAATATGTTTTTGCGGAGATGTCCGCAGACACCAAAACACGGATCAAAGATGGCGGGCGCATCGGAACAATCTGACGAACTTCACGCTCTTCAACATCCAATGAGCAAACACGTCACATGTCCGCGGACATGACGCGCAGAGCGGACATAGATATCACTAATTTTTTTAGACTTACTTTTTTGATCATTTAAAAAAAAACTACTGCACGGATTTTCACCAAATTTACAAAAGCACGCTTTCGAGACCAAACCGCTGCTCCTGCCGCAAATTTGGTGAAAATCCGTCCAGCGGTTTGAACTGTAGCCGTGCGTAAAGTTTTTCCCCCATTCAGTCTACGGGGAGCAAAGTTATAAGGCGCCCAAAAAGTGGGCGCCTTATAAAAGATATATATATATATATATTACATGGCCGCAGTAGCGGCCATGTACTTATGGTTAAGTTGGTGTTTCCATAGGAAGAGCACTTTTTGGGCGGCTTATAAGTTCGCTCCCCCTGGACGAATCCTCACCAAACTTTGCAAAAAAAGTATATGGCCCACTCTGAATCTTTTTGCAAAGTTTGGTGAGGATTCTTCCAGGGGGGGAAAGTTATATGGGGGTCCCAAAACTTTTTTTTTCCGCATAGACTGAATGGGAAAATCTTTGCGCACGGCTACAACCCCAAACCGCTGGACGGATTTACACCAAATTTGCGGCAGGAGCGGCGGCCTGGTCCTGAAAAGTGTGCTTTTGCAAATTTGGTGTAAATCCGTCCAGTAGTTTTTTAAAAAATGACCAAAATGTAAGGCAAAAAAATTAGTGATATCTGTGTTCGCTTCGCGGAGGACTTCCCTGTTCGCACCGCGGACAGCACCCCGATTGGCCCATGGCCTTGCGTCATGTCCGCGGACATGTGATGTCTTCGCTGATTGGACGGCGAGGGGCGTGGAGCGCATAGATTTTCTGTGGCGCCCGCCATCTTGTATTCGCCATCGACCGCGTACAGCGCGGTGAAACGTGGATAAAAAATTGTATTTAGTGCCCTCTGTTGGTGTGTAAGAGTGTTTGGGGAGGGTGGGGGAGTATGAGATTCAATGTTTTGTTTTTTTATGTGCTAGACGTTTTTGTTGCGTTCGATTTGTCCGCGGAGAACACGGCTGTTCTGACATTTTATAAATAAACTAAATGGTGGGGTGTTTAGAGGACGGAGTATGTGTCATTTTTGTTCGCAAGGAAGGTAAAAATGAGCTATGAACACTCGCGGTGTACTTAATTGTTCGTAAATACACAAACTGGGGGTCTCCTCAGGACGCTGACCGTATTGTAATCTGTCTAGTTCAATGTGTTCTAAGAACACTCGCGGTGTCCCGAAATTTACACAAAATGGGGGTGTTCTGAGAACGTTGTTTGTATTGTTCGTTGTCAGGGTGAAAGTGTTTTAAGACCACTCCTTTTGTCCGCTAATAGTACAATTTCCTATGGGCGTCAACCGACTTTTTGTCCACTAAAGAAACGATAAATCTGGCTGGTGTGCGTCGACATTATGTGATAATCCTATGACTGGCGCTATTGACCCGGCTGACTAGCTTATGCGACACTAAATCATATCTCCCGCCCCTAAGCCTGATATTATCAAGCATTCATATTCCCTGCCTCTCTCCGTGACGTTACAGGGTGCGTCATCAAACGCGCCCAGTCCTCTCCAGTCCTAAGTGACTTTACACAGAACCCGGAAGACAACACATATTATGTCACAACACAGCGCGCCACAATTCAGAATATGAAACAGTGATTTAAGAGCAAACAGCAAAACTTCATGTTGAGGCACGCGATGTTCCTTTGCGGTACAGAGGGTGTTAGATCAGCTTACAACTCAGTGCGCCACAATTCGGAATATGAAACTGTGATTTAAAAGTAAACAGCAGGATTGTACATTTGGTAAAGTACATTTATTTCACATGAAATGTTTAGTGAATATTTAGCGATTTGCTGTTGTCTCTGCTGTCGATCAGCAAAAGTTTATTTGGAGCCACGCGTTGTTCCTTTGCGGTAGATAGGCTGTTGGTTTATGATAAAAGCAGTAAATGGTCGCTCTGATAATCGGAAGGTTGCTCCAACAACGAGCCATTAGACCACCCTATTGGTTGGTATGTTGTTTGTAGCCGGTAGTACTGCGTAAGGGCATATTGGTCCTTGGCGATTGTCCCATAAAATGGTGAGGGTCATGAAGTTGCATATTTGGACCTGCACCTGGTAGTTGAAGAGCCCATCCGCTAGAGTCTGTAAATCGTGACATAGGCAAAATGGGGCCACATACCTGTTTTAAAAAACATAAATTAGTCTCACCAGCCGATCTTCATTAAAAATCATCATTTTATTTATTAGGGCATGAAACTATTTGCTATCGAAGAAAGTGCAACAGAGTATGTTAGTAATAAAATAATAATATTTTCCTATTCATATAGCGCTAAGAACCGTGAGGTATCTAAGCAGTGCTTATTATTAACCACGGTGTGTGGTGCTCATTTATCGACCAATGAAGGATGAAAGGCTGAGTTTGGCCTTGCCGGGATTCGAACTTGCGTTAGCTAGCTGTGCACGGATGTCAAAGCGAGCGTTGTACTCGCTGTGCCACTTGACAGGCTACAGTGAAGTGGCACAGCGAGTAGAGCGCTTGACCGCCTATAGACCGGTTAAATTATTTATAGTAACCCACCATGTGTCGTCTGCCTTTTTCAGAGCCCTCTAAACCACAGGGGATCAATTCGGCAGTGATAGTGCGCGGTAGAAAACATTATGCCACTTTCAACGAACAAGTTCAACTTGAGCGGTCTTTAATGCTACGCTATTGTAATTATATTTGGTATAAAATAATCTAAAGGGTTACTTACAGTACAATTGCAATTTCCATTGTCTACGAGTGGTGCAGTCCCAAAGTATGACTCCGCGTGTGCCAACGATCTTTCGCATAGTGATATAATATATAAAAGTGGTTTTGTTTCAGAAATTTCATACTTATCTTCTCTTACGTTTTAGCAACACTACTTCAAGAGAAGTCTTTCATCCCAATCTCTGTCTGTCAAGGTCAAAACACAATACAACCTTATAGTCCGGTTCATGAGCCTCTCCGGGGCCCGAGAAAAAAATGGAAGCAGCTGACCTTCACTGTGAACGAGCATAAATTCTTACTTTGCAACATTCTGTGTAAAGCCATCTGTAGAAGTTGGTTTTTGCACGCCATGTTTGTATATTGTTTGTGTGATATTAAAAAAAGTTTGTTTAAAGGAGGTTATGGTTCTAAGTACATCCGAAAGACCCCTGAAAATAGCAAGTTATGGTAAGCTATGAAAAATAACTTGCGCCACCACCGTGCACTGCTAAGACTAACACCCAGGACATCAAAGATGACATCGCAAATGGTATTGATGAAATCACTGATGACATCACATGTGTATTTACTTTTCATGGAATTTGTGTACTAGGGATTTTTATTATAATGTTCCGAAAAAAGTGTCAAGGATATTGCAATAAATATCATACCGTTATTAGTGCTTTGAACGATGCATTGATATAAATAGCATTGTATTATGGGATTCTATCTAGTATACTGAGCTACTAATGGAGAACGATAGCATTGTGTGCAGAGTACAAGATGAAAGTATAATATTTGTAATGTTGATATGTTGAATAATGAAATGATAATTGTCCTGAAATGTTCGAAAATTCACAAAATGGGGGTGTTCTGAGGACGTTATTCATATTGTGTGATTGCTTAGCTGTATGCAATGAGGGAATGGCACAGAGAGTAAAGTGGATGCCGCGGACACCGCGGCTGTTCGTGGACAGGGCGTGCTACATCCGGGTTTTTCCAGGAAATCCAACATGGAAAGAAGACTGTACGGATCAGCCAATCAGATGTCGAGGTTGTGGATTTGTGTTGACAGAGACTGTGTGTGGTGAAGATGGCAGAAGTGGAGAAAGTCAGGGTGTTGGTGCTCGGAGATATGTTTGTGCATGGTTTACAGCAGTACGCTGAATGCAGGCACATTGCAAAGAACTTTGATGTCAAAGGAGTGGAGGTGGTGTGGAGCACTGTGCCTGATTGCAATGTACAGGGAATTGTACAAATTTGTGAGGATATAGCCACGATGAACAGTCTGCATGTGGTAGTTTTGCACTATGATGCTTTCCATTTGGGCAACGTCAGTGCCCCTACTTTGTTGGCTGATTTGGAACGCTTGGTTCAAGCCGTAATGAAGATCCTTCCAAATGCGAAAGTAATTTTTTCTGGATTACTACCTAGGGCAATATGGGACAATAGTTCGGTTTTTTGTCCTCAGCAAAACATTGCTAGGTGTGTCATCAACCGAGGCATGTGTGCCTTCATGCTTAGAGCTAGTAGGTTCTTCTGTAACAATGAGAATATTGATGCCAGTAATGCTGTTAATTTTAAAGAAGATGGTATTTCTTTATCTTTTACGGGAAATGCCTTTCTATTTTGGAATGTGAGGGTTGCTTTGGAGAAGGTTATGTGAAGGTTTTAGGAGTAAAGTAAGAAAAAAAACAAGAAAAAAATACAAAATAACAGGTGTCTGTCAAGCATCTGTAAAAAAAAAAAAGAAACGGCTCTTTTCAGAGCCAACTTCAAAGGGGAAATGGGGCACACTATTTAAATTTACATTCACCACGCTCAGATTTTAGATATGTCCGCGGACATGGTGGTAGTCCGCAGACATGAAAATCACTACGAGGGGGTTAGTATGTTCTATGTTACATGTATATGAAGTCAGGGATATTATGGTTAAGTTGTGCTACTAAAAACCTATGAAATTCAGTGAAAAAACTTTGTTAAAGGGACGTTATGGTTAAGTTGCGCTACTAAAAACCTATGAAATTCAGTGAAAAAACTTTGTTAAAGGGACGTTATGGTTCAAAGTAAAACCGAAAAACCCCTGAAATTCAGTAGTTATGGTAAGATAAGCAACCATAACTCGCGCCGCCACCGTGCACTGCTAACACTAACACCCAGGACATCAAAGATGACATCACAAATGTCATTGATGACATCACTGATGACATCACATGGCTGGCTCTCCCTTTTTTTCCTTTCCTGACATATCTAGGGCACATGATTTTCTTCAGGAACAGTCAGGAACTAAAAATTGTAAATTACTATATTCGTAGACTTATCTTTCAAGTATGTTCTTAGAATAATTCCCTTATGGTCCAGTCATATCATATGAAACATATACATAGGAGAAGTCACAACCTTGAAAGACAGCAATCCTTTTTGTGCATTAAAATTATCAGTAGATTTATCAGTAGATTTATCAGCACTTTCTGATACTTTTGATGTTTTTTTATTACTGTACTTTCCCTGTATATGCTCATATTTGTATATGTTGTACTCACACTATTTTCCTTAGGGTCCAGACACATCATGTGATATATATATATATAGATAGGGTAAGTAACAGCTTTGAAACAGAGCAATCATTTCTCTCCATAAAGGTAATCAGTTAGGTTATGAACACTTTATGCTACTATTGCTGTTTCTTTTTCCTACTTCAATTCCCTTGTATATAGTCATATTTGTATGTGGTGTTGTCTCTTTGTGATTTGTGTATAATAATGCAATTATGTAGTAAGTGGGTTTTATTACCTACTTATCACAACTTTCACTGTATGCAAAACTCTAATATGAAAACAGTTATCATTTCAATATTGAACATGGCAAGCTTATGAATATTGCACCTCCATCATGTATGCTGCACACAATGCCTATGTTTCTACATGAGTTCCTTAGTATACTGGATTGAAGTTAATAATAGAATGCTATTTATATCAAAGCATAGCTTAATGCACTGATTAGCACTTGATATTTATTCCAATAATCTTTGACACTTTTTTTATTAACATTACACTTAGAATCCCTTGTACAGACTTTTCATGAAAGGCAAATGCACATGTGATGTCATCAGTGATGTTATCAATGACATTTGTGATGTCATCTTTGATGTCCTGGGTGTTAGTGTTAGCAGTGCACGGTGGCGGCATGAGTTATGGTTGCTTATCTTACCATAACTGCCGAATTTCAGGGGTTTTTCGGTTTGGTAGATTGTTACCATAATATTTGATTTATAACTCACACGCGCTGTACAGTGCATTCATGGTATTTCTGTGCCTAAAAATAGAGATTCTGCACCATTCTGACCAAAACCCCCCCCATCTTAAACAGTGATCTCCTGTCAAAATGGCCCTCAAATTCCTATTTTTCGGCACACAAATTACCCAACTCAGCCGCTAGAATGTAGATGTTGTAGAACAGACAACTGTTTAATTGTATAGCTTTACCTATATTATTTATTCTTCTCCACACCACCGACTTACTTTTTTCTGTCATCTGAACCCCAGTTTAGTAACACATTAATTGAAGAATACCCATCCCTGGTAGTTCAACTTCCCAATTCACAATCACACACCATTACATACATCTTTATCATCTTACTCAAACAATCATGCACACAACACACATGCATTGCAGAAAACCCCAACTCATACCTTCTGTATTTTTTTCAACAGACGCTACAGAATGCCCACCAAAAAGCAACTCCGTAGAAAGGGACGCAGAAGTAGAGCAAATGAAAAGAAAAGTCTCCAACATAAACACCCATCTATAGCAGAATTTGTAAAAAACGTTGAAACACAACAGCTAGTACAGTCATGTTGTGAAACAGAAGAAGTTTCTAGTGCAAACACTGTGCCTCCTCTATCACAAAGTAAAACGACCCAAAAAACTATTAACAGAAAATCAACTATCACTACAAATAAAACGTCTTCTATAAATCTTCATATAGTACAAAGTAAGCATACCAAGAAAAGTATATTAGCCAAAATGTTCCGTCACAAAGTCCTTCAAAATCTGATAAAAACAGGAGAGAAACCAGGTTCAACACTTCAAACCTATCGTAGGAAAGTAATCTTAGAAGCGTTGATAGATAGTGCAACTCTTCTCAAAAGAAACGTATTTATTGTTGTGTTAAACAGAATTAAACCACAAACAAAACTAATAACTAAACTTCAAAAAAGACTTCTCAATAAACGAAATGTTAACAGAAATAACTTCTTAAAAATCTGTGGAGGTGAATGGAGTCACACTACAAGCACAGAACCATACTTTAATGAAGAAGCATACAAACAAAAGCAAACCAATACAATTGCCATACATAGCAGTGGTCGAGGTTATGAAAAAGTTAATAATACCATAATGGAACAATAAGTACTCCTTACAAAAATATGGCCTGAAAATTTAGATTTACCCCTCCATTCGACTGAATCAGAACATCTAATTTACACATGGCCATGCACGTCAATGTGTAACATTCCCAAAAAAATGTTCCAATCTTTACGCCTATTCCTCAATCAATATGTGAAAAGCAATGACAAAATCAAAATTAAAATACTGCAAAGTATGGATGCTTGTCCAGTACGCAAGCACACAGGACTCCAAGGACATTAGTTGGCCTGCATATCAGGAGCTACTTGCAAAACAACCTTCCATGATATCAAAAGGATATCAACACATCATGCAAGTATAAGAAATCTAGTTTATAAACTGTATTATGCAAAAAGTCCTGCTTTAGCACTAGCCAATTTAAATAACATTCTTCTACATGGTACACCAAAAGACCTACTAGAAGAAATCGAGTAAATACAGAAATAATATTTTGGAAATGAAACCCACTTACAAGATGAAATAGCTGTCAACCAACTTCGTAACAAATCTGCACATGGCAACCTTTCACTACACACATACAAAAAAGAAATACTAAAATTTCAAAGCACTTCAGCTGAAGTACCAAACCATGTGTGTGTATGTTGCCACAGAACGTGTTATAAAAGTAACAAAAAAACTATAGACCTTTCATGCAAAATAGAAGACAATGATGATTCTAAATGGTTTGAATTAGCTCTCTAAGTGATAGCAGAAAACAAATACGAAATAACTGACCCCATAATACTTTGCAGTTACTGCACTACCAAACTTGACAACAACCAAACTCCTTCACATGCTATCTCAAATAACTTGGAATTACATCCACTACCAAAACTCCTTCAACAACTTAATTTATATGAGAGCATCATAATTCAAACAGTTCATCCATTTCAAGCAATAATACGCCTTCAACCAAAAACTGCAAAATTACCTCCCTCTGAATTAGTGAAAGGTATTCGTGGAAAAGTAGTGTATTTACCTTTAGATCTAAAAGAAAATGTGCACACTCTAGGAGTGCAACGTCCAATGCAACAATCTTTAATTATCTTGGTAAATGGAGTACCTACAAAAGACAAAAAAAATTGGCAACAACTGGTAGATTTACATAAAGTTAGAGAAGCCCTGCAATATCTCAAAGAGAATAATGATTATTACAAAGAAATTAATATCGAAGAAAACTTGAAAGATACAGCTGAAATAATTCAAGAGACACAAGAAACTGGTCAATTTGAGCTCCTAGATCCTGCTACAATAGCAAACACTTTAGACCATTATACAATTCACCCATTGCACTCTAATGACACCATAGAAGATGCACTGGAAACTTACCAAATGCGTCAAACAAAAGGATCACCAATCAGCATATGGGAAAAAAGTATAGAAGCACGTGCTTTTCCTCTACTCTTTCCTACTGGCAAAGGAGGAAGATACGATGATAGACCTGTTCAAATATCAGCATCAGAATATCGCTCATTACGAATGTATTCTGAAGATCCCAGATTTCGACAAAATGTGGAATACATATTCCACCTACTCTTTGAAAGTGAACTAGCAACTTTATGTTACGGAGTTGCACACATATTAAAATCAGGATCACACTTTGAAAATATGACAGCCACGCAATTATTACAAAAAGTTCAACAAAAAGATGAGGTTTTACAGACAAATCTTACAAATCTATTAGCAAATATGCGAGGTACTAAAGAGTACTGGTTTCGACGCCATGGAGATGTACGTTGTATGATCAGAAACCTTGGCCCACCCACTTGGTTTGTTACATTAAGTTGCGCAGAATATGCATGGGAAGATTTACATGCTTTCCTACGCATATCAAATGAAAACAAAACAAACATAGATATACTAACACTTGGAGAACTTTGTTCTCAGGATCCTGTTAATGTTTCTAGATATTTTCACCATCGCTTCATTGCTATGCTACATTTTATTTGTAATAAAACTGTTCCTCCCCTTGGAGAAGTGCAACACTTCTTTTGGAGAAAAGAATACCAAGCCAGAGGAGCGCCACATGTCCACATGCTTTTATGGATTAAAGATGCTCCTAAATTTGGTCAAGACAGTGATGCCACTGTTTTACAGTTTATTGAAAAATATGTCACTTGTGAAATTCCATCAGAATCCACAAATAGTGATCTTCATGCAAAAATCTTACAATTCCAAAGACACAAATGTGGCAAATATTGTCGTCGCAAATACAAAAACAAAGGGAAATACTACACCAAATGCCGATTTGGTTTCCCTAGACCAGTTACAAATACAGGTCAAGTGAACAACCTCATGTCTTCAGTTAGACATAGTGTTAAAGGTAAGTCACCTAAAAATACATATTGCATAAAAAGAAAAGAAGAAGAAAAATATATCAATGATTACAATGCAATCATTGCCCACTTGTGGAATGCAAACATAGATGTGCAGTACATTGCAGACAATTCTACTGCAGTTGCACGATATGTCACAGCATACTTAACCAAATCAGAAAAGACAGAGCTCCAAGACCTCTGGAATGACCTGTCATCAGATAAAACAGTGTCTCAGAAATTATACAGCTTGGGCATAAAAATGCTGTCCCATAGAGAATGTGGATCCTATGAAGCAGCTGATCGATTAACTGGTACTGCATTGAATGGTAAATCTGCAAATATAGTATGGCTAAGTCTTGGTCCAGCTAAATCTAGAAAAAGAGTTCTAAAACCATACGAAGTTATAGAAACAATAGCCAAACATGATCCCAACAGCCAAGACATTTTAAAAAACAATTTATTGGACACATACTACCCAAACAGGAGTACCACTTTGGAAACCATGTGTCTATACCACATAGCCCAAAACTACACATACAAAAATAATATAAAACCGGATGAACAAAACCGTAAATACAAAGTGACAAACTGTGATGGCAGCTTAGTAAAACTCACCAAACAAAATTTAATTAATCATATCAAATTGTCATTGAAGACTCCTCAACATAAAGAAATATATAACATGTCCCTGCTACAACTCTTCAAACCATGGAGAAAAGAAGAAGAAATACTAGATACCTATGACTCATATGAAGACGCTTTCAAAGCCAATGAAAGCAGTATAACTGAGGTAAACTTTGCACAGTACAAAACAATGTTGCACAATGAACAGCAACACGAAGAGGAACTCCAGGCCCAACTAGATAAGGAAACTCCTGACAGTAGTCAACCTTCTGTCACAGGAAGCCAAGAACTACTGGGAGAACCACTAATAACAAATGAGGCAGAATTAGCTATGATAGAGGTAGAAAACACCATGTGTCACTATGAAGATAAAGAAGACTTAACTACACTACAATCAAAACTAAACAAAGAGCAACGTAGCATTTTTCAAGAAATAACAAAAGAAATTGCACATGGTGTGCAACATGAAAACAAAGAATGCACCTGCCAAAATTACAAACCTATACTATTGTATGTCAGTGGTGAAGCTGGTTCTGGCAAAACATTCCTAATCAAAATCATCAATAAGTTCCTTCAACAATTGACAAACAACAAACTGTCAGCTGTTGTCACTGCCCCCACAGGTTTAGCTGCCTACAACATACGTGGTGTCACTTTACACCGATTACTACTCCTGCCAGTAGAACACCAAAACAAGTTAGATTATTACAAACTTTCTGCAGAAGCTGCAATGGAAGTACGCAGAGTATTGAAACAAATGAAAATGCTACTAATAGATGAAGTGAGCATGGTGTCCAACCTAATGTTGGCTTTGATTCACCTCAGATTACAAGAAGTACTCAAAACAAACTATGAAGAGCTATTTGCAGGAAAACACATCATTCTTTTCAGAGATCTTCAATTGACACCTGTAAAAGGTGAGCCTATTTTTAAAACATTAGGACACAAACTCTGCTGTAAAACTGTTGGCAGCATTGGAAATGTCAACATTTGGCAACATTTCCAATACAGAGAATTAACAGAAAACATACGCCAATCTGCAGATCTCACTTATGCCAACATCTTAAAAAGTATCAGAGTTGGTATACTTTCTAGAGAAGCAGAAGCAATATTGAAAACCCGGCATATTCATGCACTTTATTGTGATAATGCATGTGCTACAGATGTTATGGAACAATTAGCCCACAAAAATGTCAATTGTATGGCCTTAATGCCAACTTTGCAAGCTGTTTCAAATTCAATGAAATAATGTTAAGCAAAGAAATGCAAACAATTATGGAAATTAGCGCCACAGACAAACTAGATGTACATGGAATGACACTACCCATGTGTGACCAAGCCACAGCAAGACTAAATAGTTTAGAAAAATCAATCTCAAACACAGCAGGCTTGGAAAAGATATTAAAATTATCCTTAAATTGCAGAGTAATGCTTAAACGTAACCTTGACGTGGACCAAGGACTAGTTAATGGAGCACTGGGTACAGTTGTTGGCTTTCAAACATACCCACGTGACAACAAAATTCAGTTTGTCAATATTCTCTTTGACAAACTTTCAGAAGTAAAAAGAATAGGACGCTCAACAGCTCGATTCCTTCTCTTCAAAGACATGTATGTACGCAGAGAACAATTTTCTCTAACTCTTGCATACGCAGTCACCATTCATAAATCACACGGTCTTACTCTAGACAAAGCAATAATAGACATTGGTAACACAGTCTTTAAAGAAGGCATGAGCTATGTAGCACTGTCACGCCTACGTACAATTGACGGTCTATTTCTAATAAACTTTGATGCAAGTCAAGTAAACGCTGATATTCCGTGCATTTTAGAATACAATAGACTTCGTTCACTATACACCCCCATCTACAAACATATCCTGTTCCACAAAAAGGAAAATGTTCTAAAAGAAAACTAAATCAAACAGAAATGCAACAGGATGTCACTGCATATCCTCCAAAGAGACTAAAAGAAACTAAAACTTCATCAAGTACCAGAAGCAAAAAAGAATCAATTATGGAAAGTAAACCATGTACTTCTTTAAAGAAGGAAGACAAACTCCAAAAAAAGCAGTTAGATACAGAACTACCTGGACCATTTAAATTCTCAAATATAGTTGGTGTAGGTTGCTACGCAAATGTCGCAATGAATATTCTATTTCAATTACCACCAATTGTTGACAACATTTACTTACACAGTACAGACCCATTGTGTATGCAAATGTTAGTACTTCACAGAAATGCAGCAAATAATCCTGACAACACGTATAGTGTTTTTGGAATAAGACGACAATTGGACTACTGTGCTGGAATGGTGAAATTCACTATAAACTCATAGGAAGATCCACAAGAATTTCTAATGTACTTACTATTAGTCCTGGAAAACAAAAACATACCTATAAATGAAATCTTCCAAATTTCATACATGTGGAAACATACATGCACTCTCTGCAACAATGTGACACAAGAACAAATCCCAAATGAGCGCTTTGTCTATATATCAATACCTAATTGTGAATCCGTTCCATTTCAGCAACTTGTACAAAATGCAAACCACGGTAGATTATGTTCTACCTGCAATTCGGATAATCGCTCCACGCTACTAATACAAACACATAGTAAATACGTAATACTAATGCTTCTACGTTACAATGCAGATGGTACGAAAAACAACTGCAAGCTGACTGGATTCACACATGGTCTAATTTCACTTGGTAGGAAAACCTTCACAACAATAGGTATAATCTAACACGCAGGAGCCATAACCAACTCAGGGCACTACACTGCATATGTAAAAAAAAATGTGGATGGTTTGAATGTAATGATAGTACCGTTACTCTAAAGCAGAGATTACCAGCTAATCTTACAAACGCATATTTAATGTTCTTAAAACCAAAATTTGATAACTGAACTGTACTTAAACCTTAAGTACACTTGTAGTAAAAAAATATAAACTGTCACAATATTTCAAAACCTATCTAACTGCCCAAAGAATCTACAACAACTAATCAGATAAATTAATACCACTCAAATAGAGCAAAATATAGACAGTTAGAATACGCCAATCGGTATCTAACTGTCCCAAAATTTACAAATATGCAAACAGATAAATCAATACCACGAAATTATATCAAAACACAAACAGTTAGAATACGCCTACTGGTATCTAACTGGGCCAAAATTTTACAATATCCAAACAAATATCTTACTGCTCACAAAACCTGGAACAATCCAATGCATAAAGCATTAGGCAGAAAGAACAAGTAAACGCGGAAAACAAACAAATAAATAAACTGTAGCATAACAGAAAAAGGGTTTTTTTTTTAATCCAACATGGTTTTTTTTCTCCCACAGACCCAATGATTTTAGCAACAAACACAGAAACTTTGCACATTGCACAGTACACTGGTTTGTAATCTACTAAATATGAGGGTCAATAAAAAGAAGAAAATGTTGATTCT
The DNA here is from genome assembly GCF_040938575.1 of Ambystoma mexicanum. Classification (NCBI taxonomy): domain Eukaryota; kingdom Metazoa; phylum Chordata; class Amphibia; order Caudata; family Ambystomatidae; genus Ambystoma; species Ambystoma mexicanum. Next base: position 399,398,813 of record NC_090923.1, read on the forward strand.
ACAATGTAATAAGTCATTATAAAATACTAATACTAACATGCTATTTTCTTTCATTACAGAAATGAACAAGAAAAACATGGACTACCGTTACTAAACCAAATAGTACGTATAACAAGATAAATACAACCATCGCAGCATATCACACCCATACAAGCTTATAACATTGTTCCTTATAAATTAGTTTTTGACCCAAAGTTAAAATGGCCATGCACCCAACATTCTATACCCTGGCCACAACCACCCCAGCATATCACATCCATAGATGCAAACATTGCAACCATTGTTATGTCCGCGGACAGGGGGAAGGTCCTAGGACACATTCAACTTGCCAGAGGACAATACAAACAGCGTCCTCAGGACACCTCCATTTTCTTTATGTACGAACATTTGTGGACACCGCGATTGTTCTTAAAACATTTTTAACTTGCCAACGAACAATACAGACAACATCTCCAGGACACCCCCTACAAACATTCCAAGACCCCACGAGTGTTCTTAGAACACTTTCAAGTTGACACCGAATCCATTCTGTTTATTTACGAACATTCCAGAACAGCCGTGTTGTCCGCAGACAAATCGAACACAACAAAAGCGTCTAGCACATAAATAAAATACAACTTTGAACCTATCTCATACTCCCCCATCCTCCCCAAAGACTTCTACACACCAACACACTCTACTAAATACACATTTTGAACAAACTTTCACCGCGCTGTCCACGTACATCCGCAAATGCAAGATGGCGGGCGCGACAGAAAATCTGACGCGCATTCACGCACCGTGCCGCCCAATCAGCGAACACGTCGCATGTTCGCAGACATGACGCAGGCCGCTGGGCCAATCGGGGTGCTGTCCGCGGAGCAAACAGGGAAGTCCGTCCGCGAAGCGAACACAGATATCACTAATTTTTTTGCCTTACATTTTGGTCATTTTAAAAAAAAACTACTGGACGGATTTACACCAAATTTGCAAAAGCACGCTTTCAGGACCAGGCCACCACTCCTGTCGCAAATTTGGTGTAAATCCGTCCAGCGGTTCGGGCTGTAGCCGTGCGCAAAGTTTTTTTTTCCCATTCAGTCTATGGGAAAAAAAAGGTTTTGGGACCCCCCTATAACTTTTCCCCCCCTGGACGAATCCTCACCAAACTTTGCAAAAAGATTCACACATACTTTTTTTGCAAAGTTTGGTGAGGATTTGTCCAGGGGGAGCGAAGTTATAAGCCACGCAAAAAGTGCTCTTCCTATGGAAACACCAACTTAACCATAAATAACTACATGGCCGCTACTGCTACTGTTTGGGGAGGGTGGGGGAGTAAGAGATGGGTCAATTATTGTATCTATTTAGGTGGCAGGCACCCCTGTTGTGTTTGTTATGTCTGCGGACAGCCGCGCTGTCCTTGATGTCCGTAATCGACCTAAATGGGGGTGTCCTAAGAACATTATACCTGTCCGTACTGTTCACAGGCAAGTTGAAACTGTTCTAAGAACTCACCGGCTGTCCAGGATGTCCGTTATTAAATGAAAATAGAGGTGTCGTAAGGACACTATACCTGTCCGTACTGTTTGCAGGCAAGTTGAAACTGTTCTAAGAACACACACGGTGTCCGGGATGTCCATAATTAAATGAAAATAGAGGTGTCGTAAGGACACTATACCTGTCCGTACTGTTTGCAGGCAAGTTGAAACTGTTCTAAGAACACACACACAGTGTCCGCAGACATAAAAATTGCCCATATGACATAGTTAAAATGTTTGATTCTATGGGTGTGATCTATGGGTGTGATATGCTGCGGTGGTTGTAGTAAGGGCTAGAGTCTTGGGTGCATGTGGTGGTTTTGATCAGGGCCTAGAGTCTTGGCTGCATGTGGTGGTTGTGGTGGTTGTGGTCAAGGCCTAGAGGCTTGGGTGCATGGCCAAAGGCCATGCATCCAAGACCAAAGTTCAAGACCAGAGTTATAAGTAACAAAGTTATAAGCTAGCATGGGTGTGATATGTTGCGGTGGTTGTGGCCAGGGCCTACCTAAGACCGAAGTTATAAGTACCGAAGTTATAAGCTACCATGGGTGTGATATGTTGCGGTGGTTGTGGCCAGGGCCTACCCAAGACCACAGTTATATGTACTGAAGTTATAAGCTACCAGGGGTGTGATATGCTGTGGTGGTTGTGGCCAGGTCCTAGAGTCTTGGGTGCATAGGCCATGCATCTAAGACCGCAGTTATATGCACTGTTTGCTTCAATGGTTGTGTTATGGTACAGTATTTATGAGTTGTACTTATTCTAATATACTTACTGTTTGGTTTGGTAACTGGAGTACATATATTCTTTGTCAATTTTTGTGATAAAAGAAAAGATAATGTTAGTATTGGTAGTTTGTAAGGATTTATAGCATTGAATAATATACATTCTTTATTCATTTCGACCCTCATATTTAGTAGATTACAAACCAGTGTACTGTGCTATCTGCTCAGTTTCTGTGTTTATTTTACAAATCATTGGGTCTGTGGGGAAAACAAAATCCATGTCGGATTAAAAAAAAACCTTTTTCTGTTATGCTACAGTCTGTTTGTTTGTTTTCAGTGTTCACATGTTGTTTTTGGCTAATGTTCTATCTGTTGGCTTGTTGCACATTTTTGGAGCAGTTCGATACCTGTTGGCGTATTCCAACTGTCTATTATTTGTTATAATTTAGTGGTATTGATTTATTTGTTTGGTTGTTATATAATCTTGGGGTAGTTAGATACCTGTTGGCGTATTCTAACAGTTTATAGTTTTTTAATTGAAGTTTTGTTAATGTTTAAGTACATATTAGTTATTAAATGTTGGTTGTAAGAAGATTAAATAAGCGTTTGTAAGATTTACTGGTAATCTCTGCTTTTGAGTAATGGTACTATTATTACATTCGAACCATCCACATTTCTTTTTAATGTATGCAGTGTAGTGACCTGCACTGGTTGTGGCTCCTGCGTGGTACCTATTGTTGTGAAGGTTTTCTTACCAAGTGATACTTGACCATGTGTGAATCCAGTCAGCTTGCAGTTGTTTTTGGTACCATCTGCATTGTAACGTAGAAGCATTAGTATTATGTATTTACTATGTGCAGGTAGTACATAATCTACCATGGTTAGATTTAACCAAGCGCCATAATGCCACCTCATTGTACTGGAGTACATATATTCTTTGTCAATTTTTGTGATAAAAGAAAAGATAATGTTAGTATTGGTAGTTTGTAAGGATTTATAGCATTGAATAATATACATTCTTTATTCATTTCGACCCTCATATTTAGTAGATTACAAACCAGTGTACTGTGCTATCTGCTCAGTTTCTGTGTTTATTTTACAAATCATTGGGTCTGTGGGGAAAACAAAATCCATGTCGGATTAAAAAAAAACCTTTTTCTGTTATGCTACAGTCTATTTGTTTGTTTGTTTTCAGTGTTCACATGTTGTTTTTGGCTAATGTTCTATCTGTTGGCTTGTTGCACATTTTTGGAGCAGTTCGATACCTGTTGGCGTATTCCAACTGTCTATTATTTGTTATAATTTAGTGGTATTGATTTATTTGTTTGGTTGTTATATAATCTTGGGGTAGTTAGATACCTGTTGGCGTATTCTAACAGTTTATAGTTTTTTAATTGAAGTTTTGTTAATGTTTAAGTACATATTAGTTATTAAATGTTGGTTGTAAGAAGATTAAATAAGCGTTTGTAAGATTTACTGGTAATCTCTGCTTTTGAGTAATGGTACTATTATTACATTCGAACCATCCACATTTCTTTTTAATGTATGCAGTGTAGTGACCTGCACTGGTTGTGGCTCCTGCGTGGTACCTATTGTTGTGAAGGTTTTCTTACCAAGTGATACTTGACCATGTGTGAATCCAGTCAGCTTGCAGTTGTTTTTGGTACCATCTGCATTGTAACGTAGAAGCATTAGTATTATGTATTTACTATGTGCAGGTAGTACATAATCTACCATGGTTAGATTTAACCAAGCGCCATAATGCCACCTCATACTGTATGTGTTTACGTGACTACTGCAACTAAGATATGAACTTCTACTGTAACCAGCGCCACAATGCCCATGGGCTGCTGTGCGCTTAACAAATGTGAATAAATAAATTGATAAATAAATGGTTTGCATTTTGCACAAGTTGCTGAAATGGAACAGATTCACAATTAGGTATGGATACATACACAAAGCGCTCATTTGGAAATTGTTCCTGTGTCACATTGTAGCAGAGAGTGCATGTATGTTTCCACATGTATGAAATCTGAAAAATGTCATTTATAGGTATGTTTTTGTTTTCAAGTACTTGTAGTAAGTACATTAGAAATTCTTGTGGATCTTCTTGTGAGTTTATAGTGAATTTCTCTATTCCAGCCAGTAGTCCAATTCTTGTCTTATTCCATGAACACTATATGTGTTGTCACGATTGTTTGTTGCGTTTCTATGAAGTACTAATATTTGCATACACAATTGGTCAATACTGTGTAAGTAAATGTTGTCAACAATTGGTGGTAATTGAAATAGAATATTCATCGCTACATTTGCATAGCAACTTACACCAGTTATATTTGAAAATTTGAATGGACCAGATAGGTCTGTGTCCAAGTAATCTTTTTGGAGTGTTTGTTGCTTCTTTGAAGAAGTACCTGAGTTACTTTGAGTAATAGGTTCTTCTTTGGTTGTGGTAATTGATGAAGTATTAGCTTCATTTCGTCTCTTTGGAGGATTTGCAGTGAGATCCTGTTGCATTTCTGTTTGAATTATTTTTCTTTTACAATGTTTTCTTTTTTGTGGAACAGGATATGTTTTTAGATGGGGGTGTATAGTGAGCGTAGTCTATTATATTCTAAAATGCAAGTAATATCAGCGTTTACTTTACTTGCATCAAAGTTGATTAGAAATAGACCGTCAAGTGTACGTAAGCGTGATAGTGCTACATAGCTCATGCCTTCTTTAAAGACTGTGTTACCAATATCTATCAATCCTTTGTCTAGGGTAAGACCTTGTGATTTATGAATCGTGACTGCGTATGCTAGTGTTAGAGAAAATTGTTCTCTGCGTACATACATGTCTTTGAAGAGAAGGAATCGAGCTGTTGAGCGCCCTATCCTTTTTACTTCTGAAAGTTTGTCAAAGAGAATATTGACAAACTGAATGTTGTTGTCACGTGGGTAAGTTTGAAAGCCAACAACTGTACCCAGTGCTCCATTAACTTGTCCTTGCTCCACGTCAAGGTTACATTTAAGCATTACTCTACAGGAACATTTTTGCTAATATACTTTTTTTGGTATGGTTACTTCCTACTATATCAATATTTATAAGAGCAGTTTTAGCAGTAGTGGTAGCTGCATTTCTGTTAATCATCATCTGCTTTCTTTTACATTTTGATAGAGGAGGCAATGTTTCTGTACTGGAAGATTGTTTAGTTTTGCTAAATGACTGTATTAGCTGTTTTGTTTGAACTTTTGGTACACACTCTGCTAGAGACGGATGCTTATTTTGGACATTTTTATTTTCATTTGCTTTATTTCTGCGTTGCTTTCTACGGACTTGCTTTCTGTTAGGCATTCTGTGGGGTCTGTTGAAACAAAAACATAGTAGGTATGGGTTGGGCTGTTGTGCAATGTATATGTGCTGTATGCATGAGTGTTTGAGTATGATGGTAAAGATGTATCTGGTGGTGTGTGATTGTGCATTGGGCAGCTACAATTATTTGGGAAGGCTATTCTTCTGTTTGTGTGTTACTATACTGCGGTTCAGATGACAGTAGAAAATGAGCTAGTGGTGAAGATAAGCACTAACAGTAAATCAAATGGTATAAAATTAAAACAATTCTTTGTTTTATAATACTAATATTCTAGGGGCTGAGTTATTTTATTTGCGCTCTGAAAAATGGGGATTTGTGTGCCATTATGCGTGCTAATCCCTGTTTAATAAATGGTGATTTGTGGGTAGAATGGTACACAAATCTTCATTTTTTTGGTGCACAAATTGCATGGATCACCCGCACAGTGTGTTTGGGTAATACATTTTAATAACAAGAGGATACATATAACAATTAACATTATAACAGTAACGGTGGAAGCAATTTAAAATTGAGACTCATACCAAGAAAACAGTAGGTAGAGCAATTAAACTTAAGGGGACAAGGAGAGCAGTGCAGTAGAAGTGAGAGAGAGGGAAGGGTGGGGAAGAGGAGGAGGAGGGAAATGGATGGGGTTAAAGGTGAGAATGGGGAGAAAGGGAAGGGGAGGGAGATGATTAAGGAGTTAAGGCAAGGGGGAAGGGGGCAAGAAGGTAGGAGGGGTTTCAGAATGGGGAATGGAGAAGGAGAGATTTCAGGAAAGTTTAGAATGAGGAAAAGGTAGAGATTGAGCAGCGTGAGAGAGGTAAGGAGTTCCAGTGCAGTGGGGCTAGGAGATGGAAGGAGCGGAAACGGGATGTAGCAGAAGGGGAAGGAGGAACAGTGAGAAGAAAGTGGTCAGTAGAGAGAAGGGAGTGGGAGGGAGTGTAGAAAGAGAGGGGAGAGGAGAGATAATGGGGAGCAAGATTGTGGAGAGATTTTAAGACTAGGCAGAGAAACTAAGGTAGTATTGTACTTACTCTTTTTTTGTGGAATGAGCACATTTCTTTGTAGTTGGTGTTCGTAGTTCAGATGTTGCTGTTTTCCAGGAGAGTGGGCTTCACTGCAATTGTAAAAGAAAGAAGTCAGTAATTTTGTGTGTTTATAGCATTGATGTTAATTGAGAGATTCATGTTTCTTTCTTTGTAGTAGTATTCTTGTTTGATTTCTGAACATAGTGTATGCATGCAGTTTCATTTGACTATGTGCAGCCTTTATATTTTATTTATATTATGTTAGTTGACAATGCTTTGTAAATGAGTAGAATATTAAGTGTATGAAATTCACTTGGTTTTTTAAAGCTGTGTTATAGAATGTTAGGAGAAAGTAGAAATAATGTTATATTTATTTTGCAATTTTTATTAGGTAAATGGCAGAAACTGAATAGAAAAAACATGGAATATATGTATTTGTGAAGCTGTTGGTAATAAAGCAGAAGGATGTGATTTACAGGTAGTGGTGTTATTGCAGGTGGGAGCATTTCAATGAAAGTGTCTATATGTGTGAGTGTATGAAGATGCATGAAATGTTACTGGCTGTGTGTAATTTTATGATACACTACTAAGTGTTTTCCCACAATTATGTTGTTAGTTCTTTCATCTTCTAGTATTATAATGTTTTAGATAGGTGTGTGTGTGAAAAGAAAATTAGATAGCAGACAGGTTTGGAAGTGGAAGGTTTGGAAGAGACAGTTGATTACAGCAGATGGAAAAAATGACAATAAGTTAATTTTATAGGCTATACAGGTTAAGTGGCAGTTACTCTGTTTATATTCATTTATAAGAGTTGTACATGTACTGTGCAGAAAATATGCATACCTGTAGTTTGTATTAATGCATGTGGATATGCATGCAGCTGCAAGTAGAAATCTTTGAGACTTGTACAGTAGTTTTTGTAGTACATGCTTTCTTGTACTCAGAGTGATCTACAGTACATTTGAAGTGGTGAACTCTGACGATGGAGTTAGATATAGAGGTCTTGGATGTGATTGGTGGATGGTTGTGTGACTGGTTAGTTGTATCCAATGAGGGAATGGCACAGAGAGTGAAGTGAAAATGGTAGAAGGGCTGTCCAAGTTACGATATGTCTGCCGACATGGCGGTAGTCCGCCGACATCGCGTATTACATACAGGGATTTCAGGGTGGAGAGGCATGCAAATGAGAATGGGTAGAGCAATTGATTGGTCAGTAAAGTTTAGTGGGTGTGTTCTGTAAGGAGAGAGTTTGTCAGAAAGTCTTTTTCCTGAGAGAAGAGCAGTTAGCTATGGCTGTGTGTTTCAGGAAACAGAGCGTCTGGATTTTGGGAGACTCATGGATACATTGGTTGGAGGTGCATGCACAACGCTGTGGAGTAGCTGCAGATCTTGGATTCCCTCATGTGGAAGTGCACTGGCATGGAGTGTGTCGAATGAAGTGGCTGGACTTGGTACCTCTCTGTGCTAGTTTGCTGACAGAGCTTCATCCAGACATAATTATAATTCATAGTGGAGGGCAGAGTTTAGGACATGTGTCAGGAATTTCTTTGCAATTTGCGATGAAAGAAGGACTTGGGAAGGTCCTAGACATGTTTCCAAATTCCCAAGTAATATTTTCTCGTATTACGCAGAGACAATTTGGCTGCGTTCTTCTTTATTTGGTCCACAAATGGAGAAAGCAAGGCAGAATGTTAATAAGGCTGTTTGTGCCTTTCCAGGAGATGTTGGCATGTCTTCTTTCCACAATAAAAATATTATATTTCTTAGCACATACATTTTTCGCAGAGATGGAGTTCATCTTACTTATGCTGGTAATCAGATTTTCCTGAGAAATGTACAAAATGCACTGTGTCCTTTTATGGAATTACAGCCATCCATTTTGCAGTAGGTGTTGACTATTTCAAGTTTTTCAAACACAAAAAAAACACCACCAAAAGGCTCTTTTCAGAGCCACCACTTCCTCCCAGAAAAAAGTGCAATGATTTTTGATAGGGCAGCACCACTACATTTTAGATGTTTGCGAACTGTCCGCAGATTTCTAAAATAAAAAATACACAGGACCCTGCTCCATTTATTTGTTACTTCTATTTTTAGACTGTGAAAGGCGTGTTTTTTACATATGACACACTAGTATAGGAGGGGAAAGGAGGGTTAGGGGGTACACGAACCATGGGCATAAGAAAGGGCGGGTGGAGAGAGGAAGATGTAGGGGTGGCCTTACTTAGGTAGTGGGCAGGTCTTCTCGTGCTCTGAGACCGCAGTCTCGAAACACTTCGAAGTCTCTCCCCCTGCAGAGTACTGTGTCGCAGTACATACACAAAACTGTGGCCCATGAAAGGTAAGGGTCATCAGCATTGTGAATGGCCTGTGAGGCAGCTGGAGGGAGGCGCTCTCCCATAGGAGTGTCTCTTGTGGTGAGAGGAGTGGAAATGGAGGATGTAGTAGAGGAACTCAATCTGCTACACTCCTCACAAGGTACAACCTTGTGAACGGCCCCACCGTGGAACGACCTTAGGTGTTGCTTCATAGTTGTCATACTAAAGCTGTACGAACCAGGCCACCCGCGACTCAGCACCATATTGCACTGGTTGCAGGTGACCTTGTTCGCATGCACCTTGGGTACGTTACCATTAATGGTAAATAACCGCCACACCCAAGACTCACGGTGAGTGCTGGTAGTAGGGACTTCTACTACCTCATCCTCGTCATCCTCTTCATCCTCCTCTACATCCTCACGCCTGTTCCCCTCTTCAGCCCTTGGGGAGGTGGTGGTGGTGGAGGAGGTGGGGGTGGTGCTGAGGCAGATGTAGCACCAGGTGGAAGTAGAGGAGCCATGGATGCCATCAGGTTTCAGCAAAATCTGGAAGATTGGCAGCCAAAGTACACAGTGTACTGTCAGATAGCCAGAAACACAATGAGGATGAGCTCTGGAGTGTGGCCTTTTATAAGGGTGCGGGGGCATGCTTCGCAGACACCTGCGCTGTCCGCGTACAGATCGAACACCCCAAAAAGGCTCAAAAAGCTCGAAAAAGTATGTAAAAAGTCAGGGCCATTGTCTGGGACATGTGCTATGTTGAATTTTTACTATAACATACTGTGAAATGCCTGAAAAGGTACTTCGGGGACCCGGACAGTGTCCGCAATTCAGGACACACGCTCTGCGTGGGTGCTGTCACATGATGTCGTTGCAAACATGTCCTCAAAGGGAACGGGTGTCCGCCGGACACCAAATACATGGGAACAGTCGTGCGAACGCGCGCGGGTGTTCTATGGACAGTGTTCGGGTCCTGAAACTAATTAAAAGTGCAACACAAGTGAGACGGACAGACGCGATGTTCGTAGGATTTATGTGTGTGGTGCGTATGTGCGTAGATATTCTACGGACAGTGTTCAGGTCCTGAATGTAATTAAAAGGCCGACACAAGTGAGAGGAACAGTTACGAACAGGTGCAATGTTCGGAGAACTTACAGGTGTGGTGCACATGTGCGTGGATGTTCTTCAGGCAGTACGGACAGGCATAATGTCCTTAGGACCTCCATTTTGGTTAATTATGGACATCCCGGACATCCCGGACATCGAGTGTGTTCTTAAAACAGTTTCAACTTGCCTACGAACAGTACGGACAGGTATAGTGTTCTTATGACACCTCCATTTTCGTTTGATTATGGACATCCCGGACACCCACGCTGTCCGCGGACAGACCAACTGCTTTTTTAAAAAAAAAACACAAAAAAGAACTGAATTAAAAACACATATAATATTGTTGTTTTATTATATATAGATGTGCAATTTATGAAAGAGAAGGGGAAGCAGAAACTGACACAAACACGGGGGAATTGGGGGTTTCAAGAGGATGGATAGGAGGAGATGAAGGGATGGAAGTCTCCTCAAAATGTTTTTCTTCGTTTGGGGATAATTGACTGGGATATGGAGAGGGGGGACAGGTACATGTGGGAAAATGTTATTTAATTTTTTCTTTTATGTGGTCCTCCACAAAAAATTTCACATGGTCGAAGTTTGTCATGAGCATGTCCATTTTTTCTTTCATGCGCTGGAGAGTCTTTTCCAATGTATCTTTTGGTGTACTATTTTCAATGTTTGTATGGTCTGTTTAAAAAAAAAAATAAAAAAATAATATATATATATGTTAAGTGTACATAAAGTAATGTTTATTAATTTGGTGCTATAGAGAAGTGTCTACCATTAGTATCACTATGTTCAGACATTTCTTCACGTGGGAAATTCTCCTCAAGCCATTCTAAAGTACTGGACATTTCGGTGTAGGTATCTGCAAAGCGGATATCCCTTCAAAATTGTCCCATTGTAAGGCTGAATGTAAACATCAATATGGTTCAACAATTTGAAATTTATTTTTAGAATTTAATTACAAAACATAGAATGTGTAAAACATGGACAGAGTGTATGCCAAACAAAAAAACACAGTTATTGTCAGAATTCAAAGAACACTTTCCAATGTGTTTCAGAGGAGCATAAAACTGTAGGATTATTTAGCGTGTTTTGGGATCACAGCACCATTGCATGGGATTAATGTATTCCTATAATGTGACATGGACATGTAAATGAAGACAGCCTACTCAGTCAAAAACACATTTAAAAACGCATTTTATTTTCTTCTCTCTCACCTGAAATGCCTCTGTTGCAGGAGACACATTAGAGGATTAATGAACTAATATAATTAACAGTACTAACATGATTCTAATCAAATAACATCATAATGTGTTCTCGAGTGCAAAATGAGGTGGAAAACGACAGGCTCTGAAAGTCATTTTAAACGTGCACTTGGATTCATTTTTTTTTTTCTTCTCTGTTCACTGTGTTAGCTGGATGCGAAATCTGCATGCCAGGAAATGAGAAGATACAGTTTCTAAACCGTATAAACCAAGCCATTGTTGAAAGAGGAGGATAGATTATTGTGTATTTTGATTGGTGACACGTCACCTTAAGGGCTGTAACGGAGGTTTCCTAAAGAATCTCGGGGAGAGAGAAAGGCAGTGGACATTTTTTACACAGCTTGGGTGAGAAGCCTGAGGGGAGTTGCTGTGGGGCTGCCTGATTGAGGGGCGTCGTTCCAGTGTGTTGATGACCTTCACATTCTGGAGATTCCAGTCAATTGGCACCGGTTTGAGGACCAAAGAGTGCAGATTGGAACTGCATGTCATCGCCGGGTGTTACAAAGGGAAGCCCCGAGCCATTTAAAGAAGGTGACCTGTCCATCCAGAGAGTTTGCGTGCTGATCTGCTACAATTTTGCTGGTAATTATCTTACACAAAGCGAGAATGCGGTGTGTGAATGAAAGCTATTTCAGTCAGGCAGCGTAGCGATAGCTGCGTTCTAATGTTGCTATTCAGAAATGCAAGTCAACTGATGCACTGTTCTTTTTATTGTTGCGAAGAATCTAATGAAATGCCATGTATTTTGCAATTGCTTCTCTTATGTTTATTCTAGAAAAGACTGCCTCGCAAAACTGGTAATGTATGATTTTGAAATGAAATTGATGTAAATCACAATCCGTGTAAAGGCTTCTATTTGCTTCTGTTTTTCTCTGGTACAGTTAGCCCATATGACCTGATAAAAGGGGAGATTATTAGGTAATATATGTTAAGCATCCCATGTGGAAAAAGTTATGTTAGGAGTAATTATAAATAGATGTGTGTGTGGTTCCACTCAGTGTATGTGTGTGTGACTTCTGAGTGGAACACAATCTGATAGTCTGTTGGACGTACATGAGTCAGCAGAGAAAGAGGCCTCTGGAAATAGTTTCACTAATGTAAATAAATTAGTGATTATACCACATGTTATTGTGAATACTTTATGGAAGCATAGCTCACTGGTGTAGATAAATCAGTGATAACAGCCATATGTGGCACTCCATATGAAAATGTGGTGTTCTTGAATAATGTAGAAGCCTGAGGCCTCTAGAGATCACAAGAACAGTCTCAACAAAAGAAAGGGGTTTTGTATGTTGGGGCCACAAATAAAACAAAGAAATTATGCTCATCACTATACCACAACGAAATGCATACCAACTAAATGTATCTGTGTACTGAAATAATGCATATCCACTATATTACTATAATACCAAACCCAATCTGATTGCAAGGAGTGATTATTGCTGAATTACTTTATTTTTGGCGATAAGAAAATACTCCTAGGTCCCAAATCTACACAAAATACCCTACATATTTATGGTGCGTTGCAGGCCGAGAAAGTGATCATAGAGCACCTACTGGGCGTGGCAAGTGTGTCTCACACCGCCATCTGTACATTAAAGGGAACCCATTTCATAATAGCAGTGTGTCACTAAAAACGAATTTCAGAATGTCTCAAAGGGAAACCACATTCTCAGACCTAGTGCAATATTTAGAGGCAAAGTTATTCACAAATGGGACGTGGTCATCAAACATTACCTCAGAATGGCATGACCGCATTCAGGGTGAGGTGCAGAAAGAAAAACTAGACAACATTTTTGCAGAAGGCAGCATAATTCAGGTCTGCCTTCTAAGGTTATTAAATGCAGCCGATAAAAATGCAGAGAAAGACTGTTTGATACGCTATGCGCCAAAATCTGGTTTATTTTGAATAGGTCCCTGCGAATGTAAGAAAATGACACCCAGCTAATTAACAGGTTAAAGACTGACTTAGATGGGGCAAGTAAAAATCAGGAAATGTTAAGAGCAGAATTGGATGTATGCCAAAAAGACATGCATTTAAAATGCAGAGATTTTGATGTTCAATTGTCCAAAAGCAAGAAACAATTTGAGGATAGTGAACAAGAATTGGTACACTTAAAAGCATTGGTGGACCACATTAGACAAGATAAAGATGAGGTTGTGTCAGAGATGCAGATTTCACAAAAAGAACATTATGAGAAAGAAAGTGACCTCCAAAATGCGGAACAAGAAATGGTTAAAATGCTCCAAGAAAGAGACAAGAGGAATAAAGAATTTAATGAGTGCCAAATGCAAATGTGCGACATGCAGGAGGTAATTAATAAAATGAGTGATGAAAACAACTATTTGCAAAACGAAGCAAACAGGATCCCTAAAAAGTGTAAGGACAGCAAATGTGCATTCCCATGTCCCAGTAGAGGCGGCAGGGTACCACATTCAATGGAGTTGAGGTGAATTCTATTTCTACCCAAAGGGCTAGTGCCCCAGTGACTGGGCCGGTGACTGAACTTGGTTGCAGCGCCCTTGGGGGATTTGATACTCCCATTGGGGGCGGCCACCAATTCCATACACCTGGAACCAGGGTTGAGTCACCAAGTAGTGCAATTACATGCATTGCAACAAGTAGCCCCATAAAGATAATTAAATCCATTAAAGCCCTGATCAAACCATTTAAAAAAGGAGGGGAATGCTGCATTGAGGATCACTTAGAAGCAGTTCATGACATACCAGATACCTAGGGAACAGTACAGGCAATATTTTCATTTAACTTTAGATGCCCGGCGGCCAGTATTATAAGAGGATTGAATGAACAGCAGAATATGACATGGGCGGAGTTCGAAAAATAGATTATGCGTCATGTTTCTCCTTTCCAGTCATTGCAGGAGGCAAAGAAAGTCGCTTTCACAATCACTGCTTGGCCTAATACAACCCCTCGCCAGTTTTTACAAGACTTAAAAAGAGCATTTTCTCGCTTTGATGTATCTTTTGACCCCAATTCCAATGAGTTTAAAACTGCCTACTTCTATGGGCAACAGAAAGACATTATATCCCAAATGGTCCGTGAATTTGACCGTGACAAGTCCCTGGAATGGATTGTACACCAAAGCTCAAAACTATATGAGGTACTCTATTGTCAGGGTAGAGAATGTGATCAAATGAGAGATACTAGACCTAAATCTAAAGAACCCTCAGCAACAGTGATGGAAATCAGGTCAGCCAAAATGTCCCTTGAGTCTGCTCAAAGTCCAAGTAAAAATAATTTGGCACCTGAACAGAGGGGTAATCAACAAAGGTCATCACACACTGCACCAATGTTCCAATCACATGATCCTAGTAATAGGGAGAGTTACATCAGCTACAGGTACTTAGGAGATAGGCCCCAGGCAGGCTATCGACCTGATATGTCAGGTATGAACAATAACCAGAGACAAAATCAGGATCAAAGAAATGATTATCAGACATTGGGGACACAAAGCAAATTTGATCCCAATACCATGATATATGGTAATCAGGATAGACCCTGATATGTGGATCGATTTGCTGATAATGGGAATCAACATAGGGGCCAGTACCCACAACCTGAGAGACAAAACATGAGACAGAATATGAACTACACTTCACGTCAGTACAATGATTCCCCACCAGGGGACTACAACCAAAGGATGGATGCACCCCGCTCCCCTCCGCAAATGAATCAAGAGTTCAGGAACCATCCCAATAGAAATCATTCTCCTGAGAGGTATCAGAATAGATCCAATCAGGGGGAAAACAGCCAATATCGATCTAGGCCACAGAGAGAGGATGCTAGAGAGATGGAAAGATTCCAGTGCCTCAAGGCCCAAGTGAAAATGTTGGCTGAGCAAATAGGAAAGCTCTGCACAACACAAAAATAGTCATCAAAGGAGTGGGCAGATGGCCATAGCAATAATCGCGGAGCTTCTGAAAAGTGACTAAGTACTTATGATACCTGCAGTGCCGAAAAGACAATTTGCTCTAATGTAATTTTGCATAATGACTCTAAGATGCCTAATGATTTAAAAGTGAAAATACCAGTACATGAACATGTAACAGAAAATGCAAATACTTCTAAAAGAGAGGTACGGTTTAACCTAGAACTAAATCAAACATAGGTGATATGTACAAATGAAATAGGAAACCTGAAAATCCAAAAGAACAAAGAGACAGGTTTAAGAAAAATGACTCATGCATGGGGAATACCAGTGAACCGGGAGTAAGTGGTGATGCCATAGCTCCTTCCCTGGGCAAACCAAACAATGACCAAACACAGGCAGGAAAAAGAAATGCTCAAAAGGAGGGTACAGGTCAATCACCTGAAGAATTCTTTGAACCACGTATTTTTGAAGAGGTTAAAAGGACTGGTACCATACTGAATAATCACAAATGCACAGAATTAGACAATGACAAATTGCCAAGTGATGTTGTTACACATGTTCAGTTGGAGGGTTGTAGTGTGACCTCTGATGATACCTGGATGGATGGGCGAACGGTGGCCACACTCCAAAAAACCTCTGAACATGGGGAAATGAATAAAGTCTCTCACACAGGAATGAGCAAAAAGGAGGGAAAAATGTCTTTCCATTTACCGATGTGCTTAGCCAAAAGTGAAAAAGGCCTGAGAAAGGTGAGCCCTGAAATCAGTAAGAATTCACATTGCCTATGTGTCTTAGAGGAAGTTGAAGACAGGTATTATGCTCCCATCATTGTGGAAGAAAAATGCCATACATTTGCAATGATTGACACTGGCGCACAGGCCACAATTATGTCTAAAGAATTAGTAAAGAGTATCAATGAAGGGAGATCCCCGCAGAATCAGATCACAGTGAAGGAGAATCAAGGTCCAGTGCATAATTTTAACAGGGAGGAGGTGCCCATTATAGGCGCCACCGAGGTTGACATAAAGATAGGTAAACACAGAATGAAACAGGAGGTATTGGTCACATCCATTTGTGATATTTCATTTCTAATGGGAACAGATTGCCTGAAAAGATTATCTCTGCTCATAGATGGGGTGAATGGAGTACTGTGGTCCTTAACAAAAAAACCATTGAGACCTAAGAAACTAAAATCACAAAACAGCAATATAAATGAATGTCACACTGTTGCAAAAACAAATGATGTAATGGAGGTGTATCTCCAGAAAAGTTGCATACCTAGCGTCACTGGTATATTAATGTGTCAAGACAAGATGCAGAGTGAAAATAAAAAATTACCTGTACAAATATACTTAGACCCAAGGAAAGAATGGCAAACTTAAATAAAAACATAAGGTGTGCTCATCTATGGCAAAGAGAAGACATGCAAACAGAATACTGCTCCTAGAGCAGGTTCAGAAAAACACATTACCACTCTTGCTGAAATACACATGGAAGATGAACAACCATGGGTTCATGTTGGGATAAATGACTATTCTAAAACAACAAAAACCACTTTAGCGCTTGAACAGGAAAGGAACTTCATTAATGAGAAATTGATGCAAAAAATAATGGAAAGGGAGGAAATCCCGAAATTTAGGATTAAAAACCAGTATGTCTCTGGTTTGGACGGTCCAAACTTTGAAAACCGAATTGCAGGTAGATGCATGCTGAAAATTAGCATTGGACAAAAAACAATTTACCATAATGTTTGGATAGTGTGTGGAACGCAAAATCACTTTTACATGGGCAATAAAATCATTCACAGAATGTGTATGGTGCTAGATTTCGTCAATCAAAAAATATGGTCACGCATAGGTGAGCCGGCACTTGAATTTAAAGACAAAAGAAGGGCTTATCATTGCGCACAGCTGGTCCCTTATGCAATTGAATTACAAATGAGTAAAGATACTGTTATCCCTGCATTCACAAAGCAGTTTGCAATAACACTGAAATGCAAAAATGGACAGCAGATGAAAGATTCTGATGCATGTGTATGTTTGAATGAATCCATAAAACAGCAAGGCCTGGATTATGAATACATTCCATTGGTAGATGTGGGTGAAGGGTCTGTGAAAAATTGTGGTGAATAATAAAGGTTATCAGAATATTCATTTAGAGGAAAACTCCCCAGTAGGAATGGCCATACAAAAATCACATTACACAGCTGATCTAAATAACATGGTGATTGGAAAATATCCCTGAAAAGTATGTAGATGCTAAGGGTGAATTGCCAGAATACCTGGACTCTCAACCCAAAGGGATATTTAAAATTCATTCTGTGTACCCTTATGATTCAAGCGAGACAGTGTGCTGTCATCAAGAGGACTGCATAACATTTAACTTAAATGAAAATGAAATAGAAAATCAGCCCATTGAAGTGGAAGCTGATATGCCAAAACATTTAAATGTGGCAGCTTTAAAAAGAGACACAGCCACACAAATAGAAGAAAGCGCTGAGATTCCCATGCCGGAACATTTTCCAGAATTCTCCAAAATGGTAGAGGAGCAGATTTTATTAGCAGATGCATGTGACAACGAGGAGGATAGAAATGAATTAAGGAAGATAATTATGGAGTTTAAAGATGTATTTGCAAAAGATGCTTATGATTGCGGGCTAACTAATTTACATGTGGCCACACTTCCGGAAGGGTGTAGCAGAAGCCCAGTATTTGTACGCCAGTATAGACTACCGCTAGCATGTTTAGAATCATTGGCAGAGATTATTTAAAATTTGGAGTCGCGGCGAATCATCAGGGCCATTCATAGCACATCCAATACACCTATTTTAGGTGTGTTGAAACCAAACGGTCAATGGCGTCTGTGTGCAGATTTGAGAGAGTTAAATAAAAGAATGCCAGTTTCTAGATGGCCACTGCCATTCATTGATCAGGGATTAGCTCAGGTACATGGTTCAAAAGTGTTCACCACATTAGATCTCACCTTTGGATATTGGTGTGTGCCATTGGCAGAGGAGATACAGAATGTATTTTCCTTTTCATTTGATAAGACTCAATATGCATGGGTTAGAACTCCATTCGGGTTCGTCAATAGTGGGAGTGAATTTGGCATATTTTTGAGGAAGGCTATGTCTGATGCAGCAGAAAGAGGAACCATAATTTATGTGGATGATGTCCTGATAAAAAATGAAAGCTTGAAAAGCCATTTTGATGAAATAAGACATGTTCTTGGCCAATTGCAGAAAGCAGGCGCCAAAGTATCTTTACAAAAAGCACAATGGTGCAAGAAAAAGGTGAATTTTCTAGGCCATGAAGTGACGGAAAATGGACTAAATCCACAAAAGAAGAAAATAGAGGCCATACAGAAACTAAAAGATCCTATAAATGTGAAAGAGGTAAAAAGTTTATTAGGAATGACAGGCTATAAAAGAAAGTTCATTGAAAATTATGCTGAAATCACTCAAATATTGACTAAACTGCTTAAACTGAATACACCCTGGAAATTGGAAAAAGAGCTGTCTGAGGCAGTGGCTAAATTAAAGGAATGTCTTGTAAAGGCACCATGTTTAGCATATCCCATAAAGGACAGGGATTTCTTTATAGAAATAGGTTTCTCTGAACATTGTATGTCAGCAGTGTTATCACAAAAACATGATTTGAATCACAAAACCATTGCATATGCAAGTAAGGCATTTTCCCAAGTTGAAATTAAATTCAATGAATGTGAAAAGGCTCTATTAACCACTGTGTGGGCTCTACAACATTTCCGCCCCATTGTTCAGGGAGAAAAGGTGATTATTGAGACAAATCATCAACCTTTGCAGTGTTTAGAGAGTAAAAGAATTAGGTCAGGTAATCTAGCACAATCCAGAATCACTTCATGGACGCTGGCATTACAAGGTTTTCCTGTAGAAGTGGGATATGGCCAAAATAAAAAAAAAACAATTGGTCAAGGTTTAGCAGATTTACATGACTGTGCAACTGAACCAGTATCAAATGAAATAGAAGTGGAACCTAATTGGCAGGAATTTGAACAATCACCACACAAAGCTTTTGATGAAAAAACATGCAAAGACTTGCCAACTGTATATGTTGATGGTTGTGCCTTTTACATTGAAAATGACAGTGATAAACAATTAGTGTCAGGAATAGGGAATGTCTGGTTGAAGTGTGAAGGTATCCCGAGTATAGGGATGAGAATTGGTGCTAGGAGCAGTCAGGTAGCGGAATTGGCAGCCATTTATAAAGCAATTGCTACTGCAGTTGATAATAAATTCAGTGAAATTGTCCTGGTGACTGATTCTGATTACGCACGAAATAGCTTTGTGGAATATTTACCTGGCTGGAAAGCGAGAGGCATGATTACATACAATAAAAAGCCACTTAAAAATGGAAAAATGATACAAGCCATAGACAAATTGGTGTCAGAAAATGATTTAACAATATACTGGAGGAAAATTCGTGGGCATTTGAAAACTCCAGGAGAGGATAAGGAGGGAAATGATAAGGCAGATCACCTGGCTAAAATTGGGGCTGTGATGGGAGAATTGCTACGTATTGAACATTTACTGGGTGAAATACAAATTGATGCAGTAACACGTTCTAAAGCACCAAAGGAGACAGATCAACCAGTGGTACAGTAGAGTTATGATACACCAGACCAAGATCGGATTGAGGCACAAAAGGATGATCGAATTTTGGGAATCTATTATAATCATTTGATAGATCCTGAACAAAACCCTTTAACAGAAAATGATTGTATGGGAAAAGAAGAGTTGAGAGTGCTATTAAAGAATAAAAAACGAATAAGACTACAAGATGGACTCATGATTAGAGAGTCCATAAGAGGACAAATACAGTGGGTGGTACCCCTTTCATTCAGAGGGTTAATGCTACACCATGCGCATGATGCTATAACTGCAGACCACAGAGGCTCACAGAAAACAATGGAAATACTAAAAGATTATGCTTATTGGCCACATATGTCCCAAGATGTAGAATTATATACTAGAGGATGTCTACTATGTGCCCCATTTAAACCTGCTTCACCAATGCATAGAGCTCCATTAATGAAAAGAGCCTAACTCTTCCATGGTCAGATTTGCAAATAGACTATGTAGGGCCTGTAAAGAGGTCGAGCAGGGGGAACCGTTATATTTTAAATGTGGTGTGTTTGATGTCGAAGTGGATTGAGTGTATTCCTGCACCAGATTGTAGTGCGCAAACAGCAGCCACATTGCTGGTGAACCATGTGTTTTCAAGGTTTGGGTTGCCACAAAGAATAGAATCAGACAGAGGAAGTCATTTTACAAGTGCTCTAATGAGTAAGGTATGGCAAATACTGGGTGTGAAGAGAAAGCTACATATCGCATATCGTGTGGCTTCTTCAGGTGGAATTGAACGCAGCAATAGGTCTGTTGTGGACATTTTAAAGAAATTTGTGGCAGAAGCAGGTTCCAGCTGGGATTTGATTGGTTCTGATGGCAATCAGATCAACTCCTGCCAAAGAAACAGTTATTAGCCCTCATGAAGTTTTAACAGGTAGGAAAATGGTGTTACCACACCACCTGCTATAAAGGACACATGAGCAAACATTTGTGAGCGCATCCACAGTTCATGAATACATTGATGAACTGAGGAAGCATTTACAACATGCATTTGCTTTTGTACAGAAAAATTTACCAAGAGCTGCTGACAGTGCAAAGTCCTATTATGATAAAAAGACGTCAGTAAAGGAATATTGTGTGGGCGATCAGGTGTATAAATTTCATTTTGGAAAAGGTAAACAGAAAAATTCCAAATTTCTAGCAGCCTGGCAGGGACCATTTCGAATTATAGATAAGGTCTCTCCTGTGGTCTATAAAATGTTGAAGACTAAAGGTGAAACAGCAACATAGTTTGTTCACGTGAATCAAATTAAACCATGTCACCCTAAACATGAGATTAAACAACTTGAGTGTGTAGAAGCAGATAAAGTCCCTTGAACATAAAAAGGTAAAGTGAATGGGTCTAGTCAATAGTAGTGGCAGAAGTTAAATAAAGATGGTTGATTATGATAATGGCACATAAACACTGTAATATATGTAAATATATATATATAAAAAAAATGGAAGCTGAAATGTATGAAGTTGGTGTGCAAAATGAAAATGTATTATATATTGAATGCTGTTTTATGTATGTTTGTTTTCTCTTTAACCTATGTTTAATTTCAGAAGGCGAGAGAAAAGAGACAAAATGTTTTGCAAAGCATGATTATTTTTGGCAAAAGGGTGAAGTTAGTATTGTGCTATATACTTAATTTGTTTCTTTTCTATTTGATTTAGAATATTAACCTATTTGTACTTGGAGGATACGGGACCAGAGGACACGGGAGGCGATGGAATCTTGGAGTCTCCTGGAAGAAGATCAAATGATGCCTGCCTCTGGGTGGAGGTGAAGACAAAATAACCGGAATGCCAAAGAAAAGATAACTTCTATGGAAAAAGGATCCAAGAGTGCCAAGATAGAAGAGCACCCGAATGAACCAAATGATGTGACATCGCCGGTCGGGACATGTCAGAGGCAGACAAGTGTCCCGGAGAATGGAGTTCCAGGTATTTATTATTTTAATTAATTATTTGAATATGTTATGTTAATTATTTATTTAACTATTTGTTTTATTTTATTGTTTTGTGATTAACTTCAAGTATAAAATTAAAACACTGATTTTTCATTTTTCACATGTGAATATTCATTTTGTTGGATTGCTACATTTTAAAAGAAGAGAGGGGGCAAGTTGGATTTCTTCCAATTGTGGCTTGGACCACTGCCAAAATTCTCAGAAAAAAGGAGGGGATATGTAGGATTATTTAGCGTGTTTTGGGAGCACAGCACCATTGCATGGGATTAATGTATTGCTATAATGTGGTACAGCAAGCCATGTGTTGCCAATGTGATATGGACATGTAAATGAAGACAGGCTACTCAGTCAAAAACACAGCAATTTTTATCACATTTAAAAACGCATTTTTTTTTCTTCTCTCTCACCTGAAATGCCTCTGTTGCAGGAGACACATTAGAGGATTAATGAACTAATATAATTAACAGTACTAACATGATTCTAATCAAATAACATCATAATGTGTTCTCCAGTGCAAAATGAGGTGGAAAAGACAGGCTCTGAAAGTCATTTTAAACGTGCACTTGGATTAATTTGTTTTCTTTCTTCTCTGTTCACTATGTTAGCTGGATGCGAAATCTGCATGCCAGGAAATGAGAAGATACAGTTTCTAAACCGTATAAGCCAAGCCATTGTTGAAAGAGGAGGATAGATCATTGTGTATTTTGATTGGTGACATGTCACCTTAAGTGCTGTAACGGAGGTTTCCTAAAGAATCTCGGGGAGAGAGAAAGGCAGTGGACATTTTTTACACAGCTTGGGTGAGAAGCCTGAGGCGAGTTGCTGTGGGGCTGCCTGATTGAGGGGCGTCGTTCCAGTGTATTGCTGACCTTCACAGGCTGGAGATTCCAGTCAATTGGCACCGGTTTGAGGACCAAAGAGTGCAGATTGGAACTGCATGTCCTTGCCAGGTGTTACAAAGGGAAGCCCGAGCCATTTAAAGAAGGTGACCTGGCCAGAGAGTTTGCATGCTGATCTGCTACAATTTTGCTGGTAATTATCTTACACAAAGCGAGAATGCGGTGTGTGAATGAAAGCTATTTCAGTCAGGCAGCGTAGCGATAGCTGCGTTCTAATGTTGCTATTCAGAAATGCAGGTCAACTGATGCACTGTTCTTTTTATTGTTGCGAAGAATCTAATGAAATGCCGTGTATTTTGCAATTGCTTCTCTTATGTTTATTCTAGAAAAGACTGCCTCGCAAAACTGGTAATGTATGATTATGAAATGAAATTGATGTAAATCACAATCCGTGTAAAGGCTTCTATTTGCTTCTGTTTTTCTCTGGTACAGTTAGCCCATATCACCTGATAAAAGGGGAGGTTATTAGGTAATATATGTCAAGCATCCCATGTGGAAAAGGTTATGTTATGAGTAATTATAAATAGATGTGTGCGTGGTTCCACTCAGTGTATGTGTGTGTGACTTCTGAGTGGAATACAATCTGATAGTCTGTTGGACGTACATAAGTCAGCAGAGAAAGAGGCCTCTGGAAATAGTTTCACTAATGTAAATAAATTAGTGATTATACCACATGTTATTGTGAATACTTTATGGAAGCAGAGCTCACTGTTGTAGATAAATCAGTGATAACAGTCGTATGTGGCACTCCATATGAAAATGTGGTGTTCTTGAATAATGTAGAAGCCTGAGGTCTCTAGAGATCACAAGAACAGTCTAAACAAAAGAAAGGGGTTTTGTATATTGGGGCCACAAATAAAACAAAGAAATTATGCTCATCACTATACCACAACGAAATGCATACCAACTAAATGTATCTGTGTACTGAAATAATTCATATCCACTATATTACTATAATACCAAACCCAATCTGATTGCAAGGAGTGATTATTGCTGAATTACTTTATTTTTGGCGGTAAGAAAATACCGCTAGGTTCCAAATCTACACAAAATACCCTACAACAATTTGAAATTTATTTTTAGAATTTAATTACTAAACATAGAATGTGTAAAACATGGACAGAGTGTATGCCAAACAAAAAAACACGGTTATTGTCAGAATACAAAGAACACTTTCCAATGTGTTTCAGAGGAGCATAAAACAAAATTAGTACCCGGTGAGGGTGCAATCATAATGAAAGGACCATTCTCATTGGCCCTCGCCGAGGCATTACCCAGGCAGAAATCCCTCGGTCGGGATTCCATGCCTTTATCCCTGGCGAGGAGAGTGGCAGCCCCTCAGCCAGTGAGGAGGCTCGAAGCTGGGCCATCCCCGCTCCCAGCCTCCACACACCTGGAGGCCGCCTTGGTCCCCCGCCAAGAATTCAGGTATGTTTTTTTATTTTTTATTAAAATGATATAGTTTATTTCTAAACTTTTCGTTTCTCTGCATTACATTGGTAAATGTCAATCTGTACATAAAAAAAAAAAATAACACACATTTTTTCTTCCCTTTCTTTCCTCTGTAGTTCATTAGATCCTCTTTGGTAATATTTCTCCAAAATTGAATTATCGCATACTCAATTTCTTGTTGTTTCATAACAGTATTTGGTCCTTTCTTTCCTTTACATTCAGCTGAAGTGTGGACCGCAAAAACATTCCGCTATAGAGTTTTATTTTTTCCATCAGTTCTTCACATTCCATTAGAACATGGAACAGCGTTTCAATTTGTCTTTGCTTCTTGCAGATTCTACAGAACGCTTGTGCACTAGAGATTTGTTCAGTTTTTAGCAGATGTTCATGTGTTGAGAGCAAATTGAGGCATAGTCGCATAAACAGGTCTCTGATATGCTTGTCAGGAAAGTTTCAGAGAGTTTGGCAAATGATTGACAGGCCTTATCTCCATATCATAATTAAGGTTCATGTGATATTGGGACTTCAATTGAATTGTCAGGATCCAGTCATTTTGCATTATTCTTTTCTTCACGTGCTGTGGACGCTGAAGCAGCAATTCCCTTGATGTCTGACTTCTCAAGGTGGGGTTCCATTTAGTTTTTCCAATTGTTCAGTGTTTGTTTATTAACTGTTGCCGGATTAGTAGGCAATATCTTGATAGCTGAAATATTTTCGTCACTTATGATTTTCTGGAATATGTCAAGCTGTTCCACAACACGATGGATTGCAGTTATTGACGTTGGTATCGGATCGTCGCCATGGGGAACGACTGTGGTAAGGCTAAAACCTTATGCCAAAAGATGGCTTCTAGCTGTTGCCATATCTCAGTGTTTAGGTTTAGCATCGTTTCAGCACCATAAGCTAGGATGACTACAACCTTTTGATGATAGAAAGTTACAGACGGTTGCAATGAACATTTCCCATATTTTCAGTGTAAAAAGGCTCATTGTCTGGCTAACGCATGGGCTTAGGATTTTAGGTGGATACTCCATTCGGTTTCGACTTTGAATTGGTTCACCCATACACCTAGATATTTGACTGTGTTGACCTGCATTAATTTATTGTTCTGTAAGAACCAGGTAAATTGCAAGTTCATTTGTTTCGTTGTTAATGGAATAATTTGTATTTTTTTGTGTTCATTTTTAATTCATTCAGTGTCATGTAACTTTCCATTCTATCCAGACCTGTTTGTAAGCCTCGCTGCATTTTGTCAAACACCACAATATCATCAGCGTACATCATCTGTGGTAAAAGGATCGCATTGACTTTAGGCGGATTGTGTGATGGAATATCCATGTACTCATCAAAGTCTGAGATGAAAAGTTTGAAAAGTGTTGCTGCCAAGGGGCAGCCCTGCTTTAGTTCATTATAGGTACGGATAGTATGCCATTAGGTGTCATCTGAATTCGTATAGTGGTGTTACTGTACAATAGTTTAATGGGTTCCAAAATTTCTGCGGGGCACCTCCAAAGTTCTAATTTTTTCCAAAGTGCTTGTCTGTTTATCATGTCGAATGCCAGTTTTAAGTCAATGAACCCTGCAAATACATGGATTTTATCTCGAATGGCCTCTTGTTTTTAGCACATTCAATAACATCAGATTGATGTAAGTACCAGCCTTTTTAACAAAGCTGCTTTGTCATTTTGCTTGCCATTCATTTGCTGCCGCCCAACTCTCCAATTGTTGTTGCAGGTGGGAGGCAAACATTTTCCACAGCAGATCAAGCAGAGCAATAGGACGATAGTTGTTTGGCTGCTTTCTGTCACCCTGCTTGAAGATCGGAACAAGTATGGCAGATTGCCAAGTTTGGGGGACTATGTTGAGTTTTCCGATCATTTCAAAAAGCTGGAGACAAAGTTTTGTCCAATGGTTTCAGGTTCTGCTTGATAATTGAATTGGATTGGACTGCCCATCCAGTCCTGGCGCAGGGAGATGTTCAGTCTATCAATGGATTCTTGTATATCTGAGATATTTCAATGACCATCTTAACGGTTGTTTGTCAGAAATCGTATTTTGAGTAGGTTCTCGTGGTTTATACAAGTCGGTGAAATGATCAATCCAGGCAGTTTCTGGGACGTCTGAGATCAATCAGGTTTTTTTATCCTAATCAGATCTATAAACAGCCAGATATGTTTCGGCAAACAAGCCACCTGCTGGGCCCAATGTCAGTAGTCTGCCTTAGGGTGAATTTACCACTAGGGGGAGACAGACAAAAAGTAGAAATTAAAAATTAAGAAAAAAATGTTTACATTCAGTCACAGGAATGACTTATAAAAGAGCAGTTTGACTGTACTCACTTAAATTGTCCTAAAAGAAACCCGATCATTTAGTGGGTAATCAAAGGGAGGGACAAGCCGGTGGTGACCCTTGTTGGTAGGAAGAGCATAATGCAGAGGGTGGGGAGATCAAACCAGTAGTCAGCTTCTTAGTCTGTGAGCAAAAAAAAATTGCTCGTTATGGAATCTGGCCATATGCACTCATATTGTTGAAAGCTAAAGTACTAAAGTGAAGTGTAAGTAGTGTATCATTTTTCATCATACCTGATGGTTTGGAGTAGTTCAGTAAGCCCATTAGCTTCAAATGCATCAACACAGAGACAGAATGTAAGCAGCAATGGTCCGCTGCTAGGCAGTGACCTATTGATAAAAATAATAAATAAAAAACATATATATAGTGGTAGGAGTTAATTCTACTGGAAGTACGCAACGTTTGCAGTTTTACTAGTACATCAATGTAAAGGGTTTAAAGCGTACCTTGATTTTCAACGTTAAATAGGGGGACTCCGTTTTTTAAATTCATGGCAAGGATGATTTAAATTTAATTCTTCAAGCATGTGCAAAATTCCGTAGCGAGCTCACCAAGTTTCCTAAAGACACAAATATATGTGTATTTGTAGTGTGCCCTTCATTGTTTGGATTAATAAAGAAGGTACAAAAGGCTAACTTACATGTTTTCTGGTTTTCTTGTAAAATATCTTGGTAATGCTGGTTTTGTGTGTGTAAGTTCCCTCTTCATCAGGACTTGGCGTTTCAATGGAGGCTGCAAAGAGCAATGAATGCCTCGCTCGACTGAGTTTGACTGCAAAAATGGAAGGATATTTCCTATTGGTGCATATATTGCGTGCCCCCAGTCCTCCAGTTGCATGTCACAATCCTGTTGGATCAATGGGCCAAGCCTAGTCTGAATATGCATGATGGTTGCCTAGGTGATAGGTCTAGGCGTCAACCCTTCTGTTTAACAAATGATTAATTATTATTAGTACCCGGTTAGGGTGCAATCAGAATGAAAGAACCAGTCTGATTGGCCCTCGCCGAGGCATTACCCGGTCGGGAATCCCTCGGTCGGGATTCCACTGCCATTGTCCCCGGTGGGGGGCGTGGCAGACCCTCAGCCAATGAGGAGGCTCGAAGCAGGCCATCCCCACTCCAAGCCTCCCCATGGTTCAGAGGCTGCCTTTGCCCCCTGTCGGGGACTCAAGTAAGGCTTTTTTTCCAGCGTTTCGGGACAGAAAAAAAATGCTTTTAGTGCCCCGGTCACGCAGATATTGTGGGCCGGGATACTGATAGCTATATGCCATATGCCTCGCGGCAGGGGCATTACCGACTCTGGTAATGCCCCGGGGCCTATAACTATGGACCCCGGAGCATTACCTGAGTCGGTAATGCCCCCGCCGCTCGGGGCATATTGCTTCATTATTGAGATACAAACTAGACTGCCTGCTTTTCAAGAAGAGTCACAGTGAGCTGATTTATGGTCACAAAATGCCTTTCCACAGGTTGAAAGGATCGGCATTGGAATGTACATGACTTATGTTCAGACCTGTGTGCATGGCAACGTGTATATCCATGGCTTGGTTACCATGTTCTGAAATACTATCAAACACTAAAGTAAAGCCTATTCATTTAGCAAAGGTTTTTGAGTGTGTTAGCACTAGGGGAGCCATGGATTAAGACATGAAGAGAGTCATCTAAAAATTCCTCGCTCTGGATGTGAAAAATATTTTTGAGAGTGCTGAGCCCACATGCAAGTTGGGTTGGCGTGTTGAGCTGAAGAATGAAGTTTGGAAAGCGCTGCTCATGTTACAAGGCACTGTAAGCATAAAACAAATGTTTTTTTAAATGAATCAGTGCTCCAACTGTAAAATGTGAAAGCACTACTTTGTAATGGTGTTCAGCAAACATGAGCACTACAGGTTTTAGAGCGAGTCATCTTAAATGCGATGCTCTAAAAGTTCACAATATTTACACAGTGAAGACATGTATGAGAATGCTAAATATGAATCAATGCGTTTGTAATTCAGAGCAGCATATTGAACCAGAAAAAGAAGTTTAGAAAGCGCTGCTCGTTTCAAGGCACTATAGGCATTCAATGGCAGTTTCTGAATAAATCAGAGTGCCAAACTATGAGTTCTGAAAGCGCTATTAGTGTTCCAGGCGATTGCATATAATAGCAGTTTCTGAATAAATCCGTGTGCCAAACTGTGAATTATGAACGTGCTATTTGTGTTTTCAGCGCATACAGGCATTCATAATACTTTTACAGTACTCTGAATGTTCGCAATGTTTTTAATGGAGACATTTTATGAGTTTTGAGAATGCATCAAGACGTTTACAGATTAAGTCAGCATGTTGCACCAGAAGATAAAATAGGAGAGCGCTGCTCGTGTTTCAAAGCGCTATGGGCATTTAAAAGCATTTAAAAGCAGTTTCTAACCAGCTCAGTGTGCCGAACTCTGAATTCTGAGACCGCTATTGGTATTTCAAGTGATGCTAGCCATTCATGATAATGTTGCAGTATGGTTTTGCTGCGACAGAGCATTTGCAGAAAGAGTTGATGTGCCAAACTTCCAAAAGCGCTACTCAGTTTGCAAAGCGCTATGGATATTCACAGTGTTTGCAATAAGGTTTATCATATTTACAAAGGGGGAATGAATTCCTCATTGAGTCCTTGATATGAGTTTCCATTCTATAAATCCAACGAGCTTCCTTTTGAAGCAGACATCTGGACGCATTCATTGAATTTTTAACAACATCCAGGACCCACCATAGAATGTCATTAGCAGAGTGTTGTAGCTCAATATAGTGATTTACAAGAGGGGCAGTTGTGGTTTTGCCCCTAATGCAGGACCGGTGTTCTTATATCCTGAAGTGGACTGCGCGGGTAGTTTGCCCGACATACCGTAGTCTGCAAGGGCATTCAATACAATAAAACACTTGTTTAGTTTTACAGTTGGATAAAGTTGGTAAAGTCCATGTCCGGTCACCAATTTTGAATTCCTTAATTTTCTTAGTTAAATTACATACGGTGCATGCACCGCCTGTGTAGGTAATGCCCAGTTGTGGACCTCAAATCCCATAGTCCAGTTTGTGCAGATTGTCTCCGAAAATTAGAAAGTACATGTTTGTCTCGCACATTCTGTGCTCTCTTCAACGCAAATCTTGACAATGGTTTGCCAGGTAAGCTTAATTTTGCAATTGCCCAATGTTTGGAAAATAATTTCTTAATTTGAAAGGTCTGGGACCCATGTGTGAGAACACATGTCATTCTAGTGTTTTCAGTAGTTTTTATCCTGGGTGTCAAAAGGGATTCACGATCGGTGAAACAAGCCTGTTTCATTGACCGGTTTCTGAGTTTTTTGGGGTAACTTTTATATTGAAGTCTGGCATCTAGGTCATCCGCTTGTTTATAAATCTGCTAGGCCTGTACAATTTCTCCTTATGCCTAAATACTGTCCATATGGAAGGTTATCTTGTAAATGTTGCGGATGATCACTCGAATAGTGCAATCGAGTGTTCCTAGCACTTTCTTTTCTGTGGAAGCAACATTTCAGTTTGCCTTCGTCATTATTGATTTGTACATCCAAGAAGAAAATGCATTAATTGGAATTTTCCATTGTAAACTGAATGTTGTTGTCGATTTGGTTGATCCAGGTTAGAAAGAGCTGTAATTATGTTTCCACTCCATCCCAAATAAAAATTATATCGTCAATGAAACGTTTCCAATTTGAGATGTTTCTTATATATGGGTTTGTATCACACATAATGTTGTCCATCTCATATTTGGACATGAACAGAATCACCAGAATCTTCGTGAAGGTTGCCCCCATCGCAGTTCCCTTGGTTTGTAGATAAAAGTCACCGTTAAATTCGAAATAATTTCTGCAGAGTGCAAGTACCCCAAAAGGGTCTTTACTGATTTAGAAACTCAGAGTGTACAGTATTAAAATGTATTTGTGTGTTACTATTCTATTGCTCCCTTCTGAGAAGTCTTTATAACTGACTGATAAATAAATTAAGGTTTCTTACATAAACAATTATTCAGTGTGAGTTTATTTGAATACCTGTAATTGTGAATCTTTGTGTAACTCCTCTACAGCTCACATTTGCCCTCTGGAGATAAGCCTGGCTGCTCAACACACTACCAAAACTGTGTAGTACAAGCTTATACCAAAGGTTGGGTTGCCTATACCTGTAGTCCGAATTTTGTGTAGTGGTCCAAAAGGGTACTGCATGCAAAGTCTGCCTAACACTGGTGGCAGCAGTGGGATCTATTGTAGAGTTGTTACATTGAGAGTTTGCTTTACATTTGTTCAACTAAAAAACATCACAAGGCTAAGCTTCACTAGAAAAGCAATTGTAACATGCCGGATATGGATAACTTCAAACAGGAAACACTGATCATTTTAACAGTAGAGCAACTGGAAGAAATGTGTAAAGTCAGGAACCTCCCTGTTAAAGGAAAGAAAAATGAACTAATTGCAACATTTTTGAATAATCAAAGCCTGGGTAGTAGGCTTGTCACACCTACAGTCCCAGGAAATGTGGAAAATGATGATGAGGATGACTCTAATATTGGTGAAGAGTCAGAAGAGTTAGAGGAGTCTCAGGAAGAGAGCCCCTCTTTAGCTCAAAGGCCCTTATGCCTCAACCTTTAGCCACAGGGACCTTAGCAGGTCCAGTACTAAGTCCATCATTTCTCTCTCTTGAAAAAATGAGACTTGAGTTAGAGTTCAAACGATTGCAACTCCAAGCTGAAAACAAACATCAGTACATCAAACTAACGGAAATGGAAATGCAACATCCTCTTGAAATGAAGAAATTGTCTCTTGAAAATGTTTCTATCCCAGAGTCTACTAGGTCTTCCTGTCCAAAGAGACCTTGCATGCCTAAGGAAGCTTTGAGTATGTACGGGGTGAAGATTGATATTTTGGATTGGTTGGGTGCTTTTGAATATAACTTTGGGATTCAGGGTTTCACATGGAATCAGTTGATTCCTTGGCTTTTATCTGCGCTCCCCCAGGTTGCAACTGATGCTGTAATGGAGGTGGGGGAACTTGAAAGATTGGAGTATGAAAATGTGAAGCTAGCTTTGATAGCTAGATTTGGGAAATCTCCTTCCCAGTACCTTAAGAGGTTTAGGACCCTCAAAAAGACTGATGGTACCCCTTGGGCTACCTGGGTGTGTGAATGTTTGAAAAACTTAGATGGTTGGGTTAAGGGTTACAGAGTGAACTCTTTTGAAGGCATGAGCAATCTGTTTTTGTTGGAATCTATTTTTGATGCCTGCTCTACTGAGATGAGACTGCACTTGGCTGACTCTAAAGAGATTGATCCCAAGAAGCTAGCAAAAGCTGCTAACTTGTGGGTTGCCAACAGGGCTACTCACAAGGATTGTGGGGCCACTCATAAAAAGGATGATGGGAAGCAGCATAAGAAAGATGACAAAGAGAACCTCCCCTCCAAAAGAGGGCCACAAACAAAAGACGGTTAAGCCACATGGGAAACCAGGTCAGTCTAGTGAAACCTCTGCTGCCAAACCAGAGGGAGGTCAGCAGAAGCCCCCATTTGTCAACACATTTGGAAATTGTTATTCTTGTGGGTCAACCGACCATGTGAAAGGGGATCCCAGATGCAAGGGTAACCCTTCAGGGGTCCACACTGCCTCCTTATCCTTCATCCGTGAGGGAGAAGTACATATGGCATGTGGAAACTTTCAACTATTGGCTGAAGACCCCATTGGAGTCTCTGCCAGTGTTTCTTTAGTGTCCCTGGGTCTGTGGGAACAACAGAATGGAGATGTGTATAACTCTATACTAGGTAACAAAAAAGAATACTACAAGGACAGTGTACTTGTAAATGGTCAGGAGACCCATGACATTAGAGACACTATGGCCAGCATCACAGTGGTGGATGAAACCTTTTTCAAACCTGAGGATGTTGCTAAGGTACCCAAAGGCCTCGCTAAGCTTGCTGGAGGCCCTATCAGATGGTTCCAATACTACCAGCTCTCATCCAGTGCAACAATATGACTGTAAGAATACCTGTCAGTGTACAAAGTGAGGTGCCTGGGAGAGTCCTGCTGGGGAATGACTTAAAAACTCTTGGAGTTGTATCAAGAACCCCCAGGCCTCCCATTAAAATGTAGCAAGAGCAGACTAGGAGGGCCAGAGAGCTCACTTTAAATGACTCTCAGTGGGTTGTTACAGAAGGACCTATAACACCCAGTCCACAGGAAGAGCCAACTTCTATTTCCAGGAAGTAATGGACACTGAGGAAACACAAGGTCTCAGGAAACAAGAAAAACATCACTCATATGCATCAAACCAGGACATCCCAGAGAGGACAGTCCAACGTCACACCAGTGACTACTCCACCAGCTGAGGCTGAGTGTGAGATTCAACCAGAAGACGTTGAGTCAGCTACTGATGATACAGAGCTGGAAGACCTTCCCCCTGTTGGAGATCTGGATCCTAAAGACCATCCTGAGCTACATTTGTTTCCTTGCAGAAGGTGGCCCCTGTAGGGCAGACTTCAGCAGAGGTCAAAGAGAGTATCCTACTCTTGAAGGACTTTGCCAACAGGCAGCTTCCCAGCTGGAAGGGCAAGAGCCAGGGAAGCACATGTTATCCTGGGAGGATAGCCTCCTCTACAGTGAACCTATTGAGTCTACCCCAGGAGACCACATGAGACGTGTAGTGCCCCAGGAGGTAAAGCCTCAGTTTCTACAGTTAGTACATGCGATTCCTTTGGCTAGTTACTTAAGTTTTAAGATGAACAAGGAAAGGATGTATCTTTATTTCTACTGGCCTAAGATGGGGTCTGATGTAGATGCATTCTGTAGAAGCTGTCACACTTGTTCAACATCTGGCAAGAGTGGAGCCAAGAATGTGGTACCTTTGGTGCCTCTCCCAGTGGTGGGAGTTCCTTTTGAGGGGGTAGGAATCGACGTTGTTGGTCCCTTACACCCTCCAACATCTTCAGGCAACCAATTTATAGTGGTTGCGGTAGACCATGCTACTAGGTATCCTACAGCTATACCTATGAGGACTGTCACAGCTCAGGCCGTGGCTAAGGCCCTACTTGGTATTTTTACCAGAGTAGGTTTTCCTAAGGAGGTTATTTCTGACAGGGGATCAAACTATATGTCCCACTACATGCAGGCCATGTGGAAAAACTGTGGAGTGACCCACAGGTTCTCAACAGCCTACCATCCCCAGACCAACGGATTGGTAGGGAGTTTTAATGGAACTATGAAGAGCATGATAAGTGCTTTAGAAGAACCCCTTAAAAGAAAGAGGAATCTTCTACTGCCATGTCGGCTCTTTGCTTATAGAGAAGTCCCTCACAAAGGCGTAGGATTCAGTCTCTTTGAGCTTCTCTATGGTCATCTGGTTAGAGGACCATTGGGCCTAATCAAGGAGGGGTTGGAGAGTGCTCCTTCCCACAAGGCAGTGAGAGTCACTAACTATGTGTTAGGTCTCTGAAGGAGAATGACACACATGATGATAGAGGCTTCAGATAACTTGAAAGCAGGTCAGGCTCTGGTGAAGCACTGGCATGACCATAGGCCAACATGGTTGAGTTTACTCAAGACCAGCTAGTTCTAGTTATGGTACCTACAAGGCAGAGGGCCTTACATAACAAATGTATTGGACCCTTCAAGGTTGTGGGAAAACTTGAAGAGATCAATTATTTGGTGGACTTAGCCAATCTTAAGGAGGCCCACAGGGTCTTTCACACCAACCGCCTAAAGGCCTATATCTCTAGACCAGACCTAGGAGCTGTGCTTCTGACCTCTGATCAGGACGAGGAGGAGAGTGAGCCTCTACCTGACCTCCTCAGGGGACAACCTTTAGATGGAAAGTTAATCTCTCTTCTGATCTGACACTGGAACAACAGGAAGAGTGTACAGCTCTGTTAAATTGTTTTGTCCCTCTGTTTTCACGAACACCAGGCTTGACCACTTGGGGCCAGCATGAGATTCTCACAGGTGACTGTTTACCTGTTAAAAGCAGAGGCTACAGAATGTCAGACCATGTACGAACCCACATAAAGGAAGAGGTCAACAAGATGCTTGATCTTGGGGTAATAGAGCCATCTACAAGTACATGGTCTAGTCCAGTTGTGCTAGTACCAAAGGCAGGATCCAAGGAGTTGAGATTCTGTGTGGAGTATAGAGCCCTTAATGCAGTCACCATGACTGATGCCCATCCTTTGCCAAGAACAGATGAACTGGTGGATAGACTTGGTTCAGCCAAGTACCTCAGTACATTTGACCTAACCTCAGGCTATTGACAAACAGCTTTGACAGACCATGCCAGGTAGAAAACTACATTTTCAACCCAAGGAGCCCTATACCAGTTTAAAGCTATGCATTTTGGATTAAAAAATGCACCTGCTACATTCCAAACGATGGCGAATCATGTTCTGAATGGGATGGAGGACTTCTGCATGACATACTTGGATGACATTGCAGTGTTCAGCCCTACTTGGAAAGAGCCTATTGACCACCTAGGATATGTATTGCAGGCTCTTGAGCAGACCAATCTAACCATAAAGGCAAGTAAATGTCAGATTGGTCAAAGTAAAGAGGTCTACCTTGGACATGAGGTAGGAGGAGGTGAAATTAGGTCATTGCCTAGCAGGGTACAAGCTGTACAAGACTGGACTACCCCTACTACTCAAACCCTCGTGAGAGCCTTCTTAGGTCTTCATGAACTTCATTGAGAACTATGGATCCATAGCTTCTCCCTTGAATGTGATCTCCTCACCCAAATTCCCCAAGAAGGTCTGGTGGAATGAGGAGTGCACTAAGGCATTTGAAGGATTTAACAAAGCCCTTTGTCAAGCTGCAGTCTTAAGAGCTCCTGACTACAGCCAATCCGTTATTGTACAGACAGATATTTCCAATACAGGTATAGGTGCAGTTCTGAGTCAGCTGGATGAGAAAGGCAGGGAATACCCAATCTGCCTCATCAGTAGAAAACTGAAGGAACCTGAGACAAGGTGGGCAACCATAGAACAAGAATGTTTTGCCATTGTGTGGTCTTTGAAGAAGTTTAGACCATACTTGTATGGATATACTTTGTGATTCAAACGGACCACCAACCCTTGAGATGCTTAATGCAGATGAAGGGGGTAAATCTTAAATTGTTAAGATGGTCAATCAGTCTACAGGGTTTTGATTTTACCATTGAACACAGGTCAGGGTGTAATCACCAAAATGCTGATGGTCTCTCCAGAAAGTACAAACAACTGGAGTAAGGAGATTCATCCAGGGGTGGATTCAATCCTCCTGTCCCTTAGTCTGGGGGAGGGGATGAGTGTTAGGGTGAAATCTCATGAATGTGCTATTTTCCTCCGCCTTGGAAACCCCCAGCAACTTTGGGGGATTTTGAGGACTTGATTTTTTTTAACGCGCAGAGAGTGTGCCCTTTTTTCCCACTCTCTCATGTATTTTATTGTGATTTTGAACACTGTTTCTTTTGGTTATGGAGTCTGACAAACTCCATAGGCATCATTTTTTCCCTTGTGTCACACAGTACCTGCAGTGCAGTGGCACAGGGAAGTCTTTCAGATTTCCTAAAGGTTTAAATACCTTGGCCCTCATTACGACCCTGGCGGAAATCGAAAAACGATGGCGGAAATGCAATACCGCCATCGAATAGCGCTCGGTGCGATTATGACCCGTCACCGTAAAGTACGATGCCATTAGCGACACCGTAGTGAACGCCAACGCTAACTGCACCAAGTACGCGCACGCGCGCCATGCGAAACCGTAATTACCACCATGGCGCAACGGTACGCGAATGCTGACCCTAGCGGACATATACCTAACGCCATCAAGCATGGCGGAAAGTACCATTCCGCCATGGTGAGAAGTACGGCATCGCGAACCAACCGTAAAAGGCCCTACTGAGTGCCTGTACACCACTCCCTGCCCACATTGCACAACTCCTCGTAGGTGCAACGAAGTCACACAATACAACCAGTGAAATGTACAAGTCACCCATGCATGCCAACGAACAAATGAATCTAGGGGCTCCAAGTGCCTTGTGAGTGGCCATCCATATTTGCCATGGCACCATTGCCGTACTGATGCAGCACAGGCATGTGAAGGTTCAAGTACAGCAACATGAACTGAAATATGAGACAAACAAAAACAGGCCCCCCATCGCTTGACACCAGTGTAAGGCAACATTCAAAGCAGTATCCTGAGGGAGACTGCACCAGCCCTGTACTCCTGCCAGTAAACAAACCAACCATCAGCATAAGCATGTACCACACAAGTTGGCAGAGTGACTGAGCAGCCATGCTCATCTCAAGAGGGGCCAATGGGAGCTGCAGGGCACAGATGGCACGAATACAGAAGCCATTCCAATGGACATGACCTCAGTCTCCCTCCAAGAAACGCACGCAAACACAGGCACCTGTGACCAGCCATATTCTGATAATCACATCATTCCACCAATCCACCTGGCTGACCGGCATCTGTTACACAAAAGCTAATCCCCCGCCCCTGAGCATGACATCATTAAAACAGTCATAATGGCAGCCCCTATCCCTGACCTTACTGGGCTTCGTAGGCAAACGCGCCCAGCACAGTACCACGCAACTATACTCAGAAGCCGGAACCCAATGCAGATCTTCCCACAATACATCGCTCCACAAATAGGAATATGCTACATTACTTGCAAAGAATAACGCTACACGGTCAATATAATAATCAAAATTTAATGCACAACAAAATCACCAAGCCCATACAGCTATTAGGTCATGAACTCCAAAATATATTTCATTATTGTGGGCTGCATCTGCAATAAATGACCAGCTTCTTCTTGTGTGACGCCCTGTTCCTTCATGGTACACAGGGGCTACATTCACGTTCAAAAAGGCAACATGGAAGCGCCTAGAACCGCAGGGTCGTCCCATTAGGTAGGCACTAGTCCAGCTGAAAGGTCGATATGTTGCTCCTAGCCACTAGTACTGCGTAAGGGCATGTGGCCCATTGGCGATCGTCCCATAAGATCGTAATGGTGCTCCACTGATTAACACGAAGCAGCAGGTGTCGGGAGTAAAAGCCATCTGCAGGAGTGGCATACAGATGGCAGCGGCAAAAGGGGAGGAGATACCTGTCACCCAAATGAAATGAAAAAGAATAGTATGGGCATCAGAACTTCATTTGAATCACTCACTTCAATGATCACACTAAATCCACAGCCATATGCATGCTAGCCCACTCAAAAGGATTATTCCCACCCAAAAATCACTTGCGAATCATAACTATATAAATCGAGGTGAAAACACCATTACAAACGAGTGTTTGTGTGCATGCGTCTGTTAAAACAGAATCCATTAGATGGGATTAGTAACGTGCATAGACACAAGTGTTTGAAGGCGCGTCGAGACAGGGAGTGTTCAACAAGGGCAGATAGACGATGGTCCCACTATGGCAGCCCTGCATCGCATAGCGCAGGGGAAGTGGATAGATTCCAAAAAGCCCTGTACATGGCAAACTCACTATTAAATCATCTGTCCATGCATCCATACATCATTCCCTCATCACGGTATGAAAACGCCTGATTATTTACTCACATAACATGTGAAATTTCCATTGAGTCTGTGCGTAATGCAGTCTGCAAAATCCACTGTGCTCCAGCCCGGAATTCCAGTGTTGTGAAGTAACATGTATTTGGGAACGTCCTGCCTTATCGTCCACTACGCTATTGCGCATCCCATACTATTCATATCAATCATTGCATTCTCGCCATGGCCCCTGTCCGAAGGACATTAAACAATAGAACTTTATATCTGCAGTCAGACCTGTGGGCGTCTCCTCGCCGCTAGCTGAAAACCGAATGCGCTGTCCTTCGAATTCCTCATTTGCAACATCACGTCGAAAAGGCATCTGTGACCGCTTGAAATCACAAATCCATCCATGTAGTGCGGCAGTGTGTGAAAATGGCAACTGGCTTCACTCACAAATGGGACGCCCCGCCCGTCGGTGAACCTCGGTACAGTGCTGCATGAGGGTCCAGCGTTAATCGAGTACTACATTCCACTGACCCTTCACAAGTTTGTTCGCGACTGCAAAGATAGTATGTGAAACAATGGGACCATAGCAGAATGAACATATAAACCAATATTTCACTGCCATCGGGATTAAATACATGATTGTAATAGCAAGATGCCATGCGTCACATTGCAGCGTTGTGTGCGGGACGTGCTCGCCCAAAGGGGATTGCAGCTGGCACAGGTGGAATGAATCACCACAGGTGGAGGCTATACAGCCTGAAAACACATAAATTGCACACCCAACCCCCTCCCACAACCACACCCACTCCAAAATGCTACCGGCAGGACTAGCGATGTTGGCCCTGGGGGACCTGATAGCACTGCAGGTACTCCAACTTCAAGAAGAAGACGAACACCAACTACTACAACAACCGGCCGCACAGAGGAGACGCAGGAGGAGGAGGAGGGCAAGGCAGGGCCAGCAAGGCCCACCAGCACAGCCACTGCCACCACGCAGGCAGCCCGCAATCCCACGCCTCCGAGCACATCCGTTCAACCTCACTGATGAGCAGATCCACACCCTCTACCGTTTGGACCGGGACACCATAACCGCCATTGTGGACATGACACACGCTGACCTTGTCAGCATGATAGATAGCCCAACCGCCATCCCACCCCTACTGAAGGTGGTGTCTGTACTCCACTTCCTGGCCACAGGCACCTACCAGCACACAGTCGGACAGTTGCATGGCATTTCATAGCCACTGTTGTCACGGACACTATCGCAAGTGCTCGATGCCCTCCTGAAGCACGCAGACGACTACATCTCTCTACCACGCTCGGAGCAGGAAATTACGAACACAAAAGTGGGATTCCATGCACTTGCCGGCATACCGGGTTGCATTGGTGCCATCGACTGCACCCATGTGGAATTGGTTGTCCCACATGCCATGGAGGCCCAGTACCGCAACTGAAAACAATATCATTCTCTTAATGTACAAATGGTGTGTGACTCCAACAGGATCATTACACATTGTTGTGCCCGATTTCCTGGATCAACCCATGATTCTATGGTCCTGAGGAACTCTACAATACCACGCTACATGGAGCGACACGCAGGGAACAGATCCTGGCTACTCGGTGAGTCTCATTTCATGCATGATAATGTGGGGTATGTGATGCGGCAATGACCTGGCAGGAAGGGGGGGGGTGGGTACGTAGCAATGTCATTCCACAAACAACCTTTATTGTCCACATACAGGTGATGCCGGGTATCCACTGAAGAGATGGCTCCTTACACCACTCCGGAACCCACAGAACGAGCATGAGGAGGAGTACTACCATGCCCACTCACGTACCCGTGTAGTCATAGAACAGGCATTCGGCCTACTGAAGACTCGTTTCTGCTGCCTCAGCAGGTCTGGCGGGGCACTCCTGTACCGCCATGAGAAGGTTGCAAAGATGGTCATGGCATGTGTCATGCTACACAACATGTGCGTATGTTTCCCAAAACATTCATACATTGTGCATAGAATCCCGGTAAAAGCCCATCCCCAGTAGGTCCCTCCAGTCCCTCGTAGGTCCCTCCAGTCCCTCTTTCTGCAACATAGCATAGATGTTATGACCTGAGCTAGTATAAACTTTCCTCAGAAGAGAGTGCTGTCTCTATTGGGTCATTCTAGCCAAAGATTGCAGACATAATACATACCTACTGGCTGCAAATGGTACACACTTCAGTAAAACCTTCCTCCAGATTATGGCATCATAGCGAGTCAGTTCTGAGATTAACCAATTGAGGGCACATTCCAAGTCATACATCAGTCTCGGGAGAGCTTTGGCGATGTAGAACCTCCTAGCTGGGAGGACAGAATAATTCCTGTATTTTTTGTCTACCTTCAGCATTTCAGAGGCCAGAGCCGTAACTTTGCTCTTCAAATAATTCCTCAGAAAGTTCTTATAAGGGTGGGCAATTACAGGATACCCCAAATAAACCATACTCTCTTTAAGTTGTAACTTGATGCTATTGATGTACCACGAATAATGACATTTCTTACGTGATCTGTTCAATTTTAAAAATACCATCTTTATTGAGTTAAATAATAGATCATTTGCCAGCATATGTAGATTGAAATGTTTGAGAGCTATTTGTAACCCAATTGGTGTTAAAACCATCAATATAAAATCATCAGCATATGCTGGCCAGGCTTTCTTTAAATTGTCAATTTTTGAACATATATATATATATATATATATATATATATATATATATATATATATATATATATATATATATGTATATATATATATATATATATATATATATATATATATATATATATATATATATATATATATATTAAACAGTGTGAGTCGATGCCCCTGTCTAAGACCATTTAGGGTTGAAATGGGTTGCAACATAAGGCCTACATCATTCAGCTTCACTGGCTGGTGGAGTCCTTATGCAGTTATATCAAGATGCTTAGTAGATCTTCTGGCATTCCAAGTTTGTCTAGTTTAGCCCACAAAATCCCGAGATCAACAAGATTGAAAGCCCTGGAAAGATCAATCGAGACTAAATATACCACTTCATAATAATCTCTCCATGCTAACTGTTGCATACAATTCAACAAAAGCCCCCCACAATCTGTCCCCAAATGTTTCCGGAAACCCACCTGGAGGATATGCACTCATCTATATAACATAGAATGATTGAAGCAAACATTTTAGAGTCAGCGTCCATCAAGGAGATGTGGCGATAATTGCCGGGCAACCTCCGATCCCCCTTCTTATAGATTGGAATTACATATCACATTTTCCAAGTTGTGAGAATTTTTTTTAGTATTAACAATGGCTGTAAAAAGGATATACAAAATGTTTGACCATAATTCGACATTCTGTTTAATTATTGTATATGTCAGCATGTTAGGGCCTCCTGCCCAAGAGGAGCTGGCCTTGGTTATTTTATCTGCAACTGTTTCCGGCATACATTTTAAAGTTCATATGACATGTTTTCCTGCTGGGCAGAAGACCCTTATATTCTCGCCTTGTTTATACAGAGCTCTGAAATGCTCTGCCCATATCTCCTCCCTAATAGGATTCATTTGTACAAAGGACTGAGTCCTTTTAGGTCGTTAATTAATCTACAGAATTTACTAGAAATCCCGTCCCCCAAAGAGGTCAACAAAGCCTCACTCATTTTGAAGCATAATGATCTGATGGCTTTCAATCCAATTTTTACATTTATGCTTTAACTTTTTGATAAAAATGGATTGCACTATTTTTCCCCATCATACCATCCTTAACTCTCCTTATATCTTGTCTAAGAGATCTCTTCCTTTCTTGAATTTTGATGTCAAATTTATGTGAGTGTATTTTTGCTTGTTGACCACCCAACCTGCCATTCCAGAATATAGGCAATACCTTCATTAAATATGTATTAAAAGATATGGAAGTGTACGTTGACCTCTTTATCTCTAATGGGGAATAATGGGCAATACGTCTTTTAACATGACCATCTTGAACTTATTTATACTCA
The DNA here is from genome assembly GCF_040938575.1 of Ambystoma mexicanum. Lineage (NCBI taxonomy): Eukaryota > Metazoa > Chordata > Amphibia > Caudata > Ambystomatidae > Ambystoma > Ambystoma mexicanum. The sequence continues at coordinate 399,440,842 of NC_090923.1, forward strand.
GTTTGTTCCATCTTACTCGATTCCCTTAATGATTTGACAATACCTCGGCACTATAGATATCTACGACCTGGTCAGACTTGTTCCAATCAAAAGTTGCCACAAGGAAACCATGATCACTATGCTCAGAACGTGTAATTTCAAAAGAACCATTCAATCATATAAGGCTTGGGAAACAAATATTTAGTCAATGCAGTATGAGGTGTTTACAATCTATGTGTCAGTATTTTTTCCTGCCCCCTCCGTGATTACATATAGTAGCTGTAGTCCCCAGGTTTCCAAAGTGGAGTACCACATTACTTCTAGCCACACTCGTACCCAGGGATATATACTTACCCCTCACCACATTCGCATCACAGACAGTTCCCCCCACTAGTTGATCATAGTAGGATATAGGAGATATATAACAGTCTGCATTAAAGTCACCCAAAACCACCACCTGTCCATCTGGGCACCTCAAATACCAATCTTCTATCTTTTGATTAATCAATGCTATTGTGTTTTCTAAATTACCAGAGGCATTCCAATATATGCTGTACAACAAAAGTTGGAAATAGCGATCACCTTCGTATGTTGCAATAGTGACCGCGAGGATGCCCTTACATATTGTTTGATGGTTTAATATGGACATGCCCTGTACTTGTCGAACAGCAACAAGGAGGTCCCCTTTGGAGCGACCCCTAACACCCTGGATTGCGTGTTCACTTACTATCTCATAGCCTTGAAAGTAGGGTAGACCAGTCAACTTTGATTTATGACTGATGCAAGATGTATCCCTGGTATTCAATGTTGCCAGAGAATGTCTGTTTCTTTGTGTCATTTTCTTAGGTCCCCCTTTCTGCAAATTGATCCTTTTTAACCATTTCCTATCTTTTCCTCTTCTTCTATAATTTTTTAGTTTCCCATAGTTCTGTATATCTTTGCTGTCATGTATGGTGGTTGAAGTCACAGTGAATTCACTATGATTTATGCCGTTTGAGAGAAACTTGAAGGTGTCTCACCCGCTAGTCCCTGGGGACCTGTCTTTCAGGTGGTCAGGACACAGCCATTGCTTTTGGATCCTGTTCCTGGGGGTAGACCAGTGCAGGAGGACCACCTGTATGGGGCATCTTCGGGGAGTGGGAGTGGGACACTGGATGGTGAGACAAGATATCCCCTTCCCTGTAACACCTTTTCCACATCCTACCAGGTAGGATACTTAGGAACTCAAACCCTCCCCTTTCCCGACATGTACACTTTCTCATGAACAGCTCACTGTGAGAGATGATGGACTAACACCCGACTGTATAGCTGACATATCTCAACACAATCATCAGGCAGAGTAAGGCAATTACTGATCATTACACACACCTGACTTCCATGACACTTACCGACATGGATAAAAGGCAGAGCCCAAAAGCACACTCTGAGCAAGGCAATGCATGGGAGGAAGCAGCAGTTCCAAGACGGTAGTTTAATATGAGGAAAAAGATGGCAAGACCACAGAGTGTTGCGAGGAGGGAAGTGCCCTTGACCTTTTCAGAGGAAAAACGTTACTTTCACAAGCTGCCGAGAATAGGAAATACAAGACCTGGAATTAAAGCTGAAGAAACCTGCATTGTGTGTCAGGGGTACCCGAGGCTCTCCTACGTCAACAGCCACGGTGGGGAGCAGCATTTGCTGACATGGTATTGTCCTTGTAATTGTAAATGATTATTTATAACATGCTTAATAACTAGAGGTTTCTAAGCACAGCTCTGGGGATCGAACCCTGTGTTGCTCATTTTCGCCTTGCTTCCAAGGTGAGCATGTTGCCCCTCACCTATCCCCCCGAGACAAACAACAAAGCAGCACCGGTAAAGTCAGCACAGCCGGTGAGTTCAGGAGACTTATAGCAGACCAGTCTATGTTAGAACTGAGGTTGCAACTGGCAACATTGTGTCAAGAAATCTGAAGAGAACAGTGTGTGAAGCGAATGTGATGAGCAACACGAATATAATTGAATATCAAAAGAGTGACTGAACTTTTGAATCCAAGATAAATACTATATAAAGAGTGGTCTGGCGCCATGTGGGTGCTCAATCAAAGGTCTCTGTTAGGTATCCAACTGAGAGGTGGCAGATGTAAAAAGTAATTGTGAAATCAAAGTGGTCCTGCAACAAGTCAAGCTAAACCCTGTGCACACTCGTTAGTCTTAGATAGTTAATACAAACTGAAATTGGTCCAGGCCCGGCAGAGGGAGACTAATTGTGTAAGAGGAACGATGGCTTAGGGGGATCTGGGGTGTACCGTAAGTCACCTATAAGGAACTCAGGCTGGCAACAATAAAGACAAACACAAGTGATCACAGTTCAAGGGTGTTTATTGAACTTTATACTAGGTGAGATATACACCTAATCTAAGACTAAATCTAAGATGGGAGCTGGCTACGAAAACCAAATAACAATAAGGCAGTCCTAGTGTTGTCTTGTCAAATAAAAAAGGCCCTATACTAAAAAACCTACTGCCAATCCTTACCACTAAGTTACAAAAAGAGTGTGGGATAATGTTCACCAGAAAAGAAAGAAGTGTTCCCAAAATGGTAAATCAGGATGGTATGGCTGGGTCTACCTTCCCCATGTTTTTAGCATGGGACAAGGCAGGTTCTTAGACCACAACTTTCTGTGACCAAGTCTCTTTCATACAAAGGTCTCTTGCCTCAGAGGACCTGATGTGCTACAATCAACAACAAAAAAGTTCCTTCAATGGAATGTCAGGCTAGCTTGAGAACTTGGCATCAGCCCCCGTCCCCAAGTTCAATATATTCAGGAGTCTTTTAAAGTTCAAACAAAAAGGGTTTTCTGATGGTTCAGGACTGCTGAACCATTATATGCCCTTCCCATGTTTCGTCATGGGAAAAGGTGAAAATCCCAGAGTCTAGGGTGGCAAGAGCAGCCTCCCAGGAAAAGGTAGAATCCTTCTCATCCGTGGTTTTCTCTCTGCACCCCTTCTTTGGGTTTACCTTCCGCTGCTTACACAACTGTTCATTAAGTAGATATCGCTAATGTTGGATTTACTTCCCTTACTTTGTCCATTCGTTCAGGCCCCCCTCCGCTGGGCTTCAGTAATTTCACAATTTTTATACGAGTGACTTCTGATAGTCGATCACATATCGTTGGGTTTTACTGTTATGCCGTCATCACAATTTAATCAGTCACTTTCATTCACTTCATCAAAGACCTTTGAATGTATAAGCGGGGCTTTCTGCCCTTGACTGCACCCTTGTATGACCACTTAGATAGTCCTTCAATAATCTTTATTAACCATACTCTTCTAGCACCTTGTATCCTGGATATTGTAGTTCCGTTTTACTCATGCTCTTTTAGCACTCTTGGATTCACAAAGGTAATAATAAGTCCTTCCAGCATTGTGGCTTACTTTCATTCTTCTCTTGTTCAGTAGAGAATTGCCATGCATTTCGGTGCTGGACTGCCCTTGGGCAGGACAAAGACTGATATGTAGTGGAAATTTCTCTTCTGTGAAAGGATGGTGAGATAAAGACTCTGGTTGAGACTCTAACCCCGGATATAGGCCGGTAGTAGAGAAACTCCCAGAACCCCCCTTGTTTGTTACTTTCATTCTTGTCCACTCTTTCCCTTTTAATGTACTCTCATAGCATCCCATTCACCTTTCACAAACTGGACTTTTTTAGCAGCTCATCAACTTACCGGTTGTTCAGGCTTTAATCGTCCTTTTCCAGTCAGGTCCCCCTCTTCCGGGCTTAGACCTTCTCTCTGTTTTTCAGGGTCTCCCTCTGCCAGGTGTGGACCCTGGTCCCCCTCTTCAAGGGCTCAGGCCTTCTTGCCTTGCTTTAAGTGTATCCCTGTGCCAGGTGCTGACCCTTCTTCTTTTTCAGATACTTTCCATATACACATCTTTGGACTCCAAGTCCCAGAATACCCTTGGGTTTATTCTGCTCCTACTTCATTGCTCCCCAAAACAGCATTCCTTGCTTTGAGAGTGATCAGAGTCTCAGAGGGATTATTTTCTCAGGTCAAGGTCTCACTGCCTGCCCCTCAGCGACCTGGGCTTGCCTGTTTGGCCCAGGGGTACCACCAGGCAAACCCAGCTGCCCCTGGTTTGGTCTCCTGGAGGTACAGGTCTCTCCCCATACTACAGTCTCCCCTGTATCCCAAGGAGCAGTGTCTGGGTGCTTCTCTCCTGCTCCAGGTCTCCCAGGGTCTCTGCAGCTTCCTAGGTCTTCCTCTGGCTCCTAGGCACCTTCCAGCATCCCCTGCTCACTAAAAATGCTCTGGCTACTGCTTTTATACTCCCAGCTAGAGTTGATTGGAGTCAGGTATGTGTAGTTGTCCCTCCCTGCCTGACTCTGCCTGACCTCATTATCAGTACAACATGGAGACTGCCCATTGGAATCCATTGCCCACTGATTCCTATGGGCAATCCTCATGACTCCCATCTGCATCTTCCTCATCCCAGTCCTTGTTTATTTCAATAGTAGAAGGGGATTCTGGAAATTGTAGTGTTGTGGGGAGGCAAAATTCATATTGGTGTTTAGAGATAATCTTGAATTCCCTGTTGTTTTCTCCTTCTTTTCTGTAAGGGAAGGTACTGCGGGTGAAGGGATTTTGGTGGCAATATCCCATAAAGTATAAAGACTGCTGGGATATCGGGTACAAGTTTATCAGAAAAAATTAGTTACTGTATCACGTCCAAAGGTGCTGCTCTCTCAGTCTCCAAGTACCGTCTACCCAGATGATCCTCCCTCACTCGTCTGCCCCCAGGGTTATGATCAAAGAGCAATGGCCATCCCCTAGCGCCTGAACAAAGGATCCCTGGGAATAACCTGGGAGAAACACCTCAGGTTACTCACACACCTGAGAAAGAATATTCTCTGAACACTGGAGAAGGGATCTGACCCCGGAAGAGGGGGATCCAAAGAAATGATCATGGTATAAAAAGGGATCTGAGCCCGACTGAGGGGGATCCAGGGTGAAGAGTGAATCACCTGAATTGAGTACTTGTAAGAGGAAAGGAACTTTTTGTGTTTCGGTACATCAGGCCTTCTGAATCAAGAGACTTTGATAAGTAAAGAGACTAGGGCACAGAAGGCCCTAATGCTGGTAATGGAACTGTATCCTCGTGCCGAAGAAGACAAAGAGTGTGATATCCTCGAGTGAACTGCCTTGTCCTGTGCTGAAAACATGGGGGAAGGGAGGGCAACGGCCTCAACATCCTGACATTTCATTTTTGGGAACACTTCTTTCTTTTTCATAAACACTACCCCACACTATTTGTATTTAGAGGTAAGGCTTGGCAATAGTTTTTCTTTTAGTGTAGGCCCTTTTATTTTGACAAGACTCCACTATAACTGCATTATTATTATTCAATCATCATAGCTTGCTCCCATCTGTAGATTTAGGATTAGATAGGCATTCATCACACCCTTGTTGAAGTTCAATAAAAACCCTTGAACTGTGGTCACTTGTGTCTGTCTTACTCTTGATACCTGTGAACATTATACACAGGTATGCTGATTTCATTTGCCACCTTTTCCGGTCCTGATTTGCTGTGGGATAATTTTCTTCTGTTTCTGCTCTTATGGGTGCCCTGGAACTGGGCTCGTCTTTCGAGAGTATTATACCTACTATTTTTTCCACAGTCATATTAAGATCCCTATGCTCTTCCATTAGGGCTAAGCATAACCCAAATATGGCTTCCAAGGTGGATGATAATGCGTTAAGCCTAGCATCCAGATTTGATGATTCATGTGACATAAAGGATGAGCTTGTCAAAAGGAAGAATCAGCTACTTTAGCTGCAATCAGTTAGAGGTCTGGTGAGGCATATACATTTATTCAGTCAGATCTTCACAGTGCTCCTAGGTAATAATCTTATGTTTAGGCAAAGATGATTGTATACCCATGGAGTCATGCCTCTAGTCATAACACAGGCTTAGTAACACATTGTTGTCCACCTCCATGCTGTGGGTGTCTTTTTCGGTCTGTGTTACAATTCCATTGCTTCTACTCTGGTCCAGGCTCTCATTATTGGCAACTAATCTTGCCGCGAAGATCCCAGTAATTTTTGTCTGTTCACTTGCCTCCTTGCCTCCTTGTGACTACTTTCTCCAGGGTCTTTAGCGCCACCCTGTCTGTCAGTTGTATGTTGTGCTCTTGCCATAAATACAGTGCTGGGGGAGTCTGGTGTTGGATTATTGAGCTTGTTTTTTATTTATTACATAGGAGCACAGCTTGGGTGGTATATTTCTACTGTACTTCAAAGTGATTACTTACTCTCACTAGTAAATTAACAAGGGGGGTCCTGGGAGTCCCTCTGCCAGACATTAGTCCTGGTTACGAGAGACTTACCCAGAGTCTTTAGCTCACTATCTTTCACAGAGAAGAAATATCCCAAACATATCAGTCTTTGTCCTGCCCTGGGGCAGTCCAGCACCAAAATGCTAGGCAATTCTCCTCTGAACAAGAGTACCAACAGAAACCCCAGACACGTGTTTTGGTCTGGTTGGACCTCATCAGTAGGGTGGATCTGTGCCTCTCTAAGAATAGTGAGCAAGGGGTCCACGTCTGGATTCCCCTAGGAATTTAGGGTGAGACCCAAAGTTACTTAAATATGCAAACTAACAAGGGGGGTCCTGGCAGTCCCTCTGCCAGACATTAGTCCTGGTTACGAGAGACTTGCCCAGAGTCTTTAGCTCACTATCTTTCACAGAGAATAAATATCCCAAACATATCAGTCTTTGTCCTGCCCTGGGGCAGTCCAGCAACGAAATGCTAGGTAATTCTCCTCTGAACAAGAGTACCAACAGAATCCCCAGACACGAGGCCTAGAGACCCAAGCTACTCCTGACTGATGATACCCAACAAGGCTGAAACATGTCTGGGGATGCTTGTGGTCTCGTGCAGAAGGGATGTGACCTAGCAGTTCGGGCTGGACTACCCCTTTGGGGGTGGGACCAAGCCTGATTTGCATATGGTCTTTCCCCTTTTGTAATGGCTTGGCAGGCGAAGAACGATGGTCTGGAGGGTTGCCCAGAGCAATGCCAGAGGTTAAGATTTATTCTAAACCTTCCAGCCATCACCTCTTTTGTTTTGCTATTGTCATCCCGAGTGGGACGGGTATGCCCAGACGTGGGTCCCGTGCCTGCTGGGCCTAGAGACCCAAGCTACTCCTCACTGATGACGCCCAACAAGGCTGAAACATGTCTGGGGATGCTTGTGGTCTCGTGCAGAAGGGATGCGACCTAGCAGTTCGGGCTGGACTACCCCTTTGGGGGTGGGACCAAGCCTGCTTTGCATATGGTCTTTCCCCTTTTGTAATGGCTTGGCAGGCGAAGAACGATGGTCTGGAGGGTTGCCCAGAGCAATGCCAGAGGTTAAGATGTATTCTAAACCTTCCAGCCATCACCTCTTTTGTTTTGCTATTACTCTCACTAGGACATGAAGTACTTTCTGAAGTGGTAACTTACTGTCACTGTGGCAATTAATATTGCCACAAGTTATTATAAGCACATACCTACAGATACAGTGCTAAATATTTACTGTCTGCACAGCTGCTGACTAATACAATGGTAACAAGAATTGCTCTTTTAGCTACTGTTTTTCAGGGTCCTCTGGAAATTATAATGTGGTGCTTAAGTAAGATATGGGGCATTAAGGCAAACTCAGTCACTCTTCAGCACACCCCAATCCACTTCCCCATGCACAAACACACCCGTAGCATACCCTCATGACTCAGGCTTATTCCAGCATCCAGTTTACTGCAGGGTGCAGTTTCCACTCACTGCAAGTTACGGGTCACCACTTAAATGGGAAAATCCAGGGGTGTGGCAGCTGGTGAGTTACATGCACTGCAGCAGTCAGGTAAAGTTATCTCCACAGCTCCCCAATTATCCACCCCACATGGTGCACGCTGCAGTGGTCCAGCCATCACTCAGAGTGGAACAGGTTCTGCAACCACTAATGGGCCAGAATAGTCACAGCCCCCAGAGCTCACCCAAATCTTACTGGGTCAGCAAAGGCTGCCCGCAACACCCACAACAGCACCCAACGTCGATTCAGGATACAGGATACAGAATTCAGGGTGCAAACAGCATCATTTCGAAGCATCAGTGCTTTAGAGCTCCCGGTCCACATTTTGAGGACTAGCAGGCTAGAGGAAAGGCCACCACTGCGCGGATGAAAGCATCAAGATGCATCGCTCTCTGCACTGCTCAGTGCTCAATACTGTGCTATCGATGTTCACTCCTGACAACTTGTTTAAGAGGAGTGGTTTGTCCCCAGTTTACAAGAACCTGTTGTACATTTTATTATTAACTTTGCAACATGCCAACATTATATGGCTGGACATGCCCTAAGAATGGTGAGCGGAGCAATTGCCTACCCCACAAAAACATTTCAGCATTTGCATATAGATTATATTGATATTCATCAAAGTTGTAATGGATACCAATATATGTTTGTTGTAGTATGCCCCTTTTCATGATGAATGGAAGCACGACCAAGTCGGATGCTAAGTTCCTTGTTAATGAAGTATTTTCCCCAATGGGGAGTGTGCGAAATGTTGTGATCAGATAATGGACCACAATTTGCAAATTAGTTATTTTCTAAAGTAACAGCTTTGTTTGGCATTAAACACAGGCTTTGCTTTGCCTATTATCTCCAGCTCAACGAAATTTTGGTACATCACAATGGCCTTTTTAAAGGAACTAATTGCAGAAATGCAAGATATGTTAAATAAAAATTGGCTGCAATGCCTTCCCTGGCTCTCTTTGCCTTACGAAACCAGTCAGGCTGTGATTACCACCGTATGCCCCACCAGGTGATGACGAATGCATGTTCCTATTGCTCTTCACACATGGGCTCGATCAGATGCAGAACGTTCAGCAACTGTGCTTCGTGAAGAATGCCATGCTTATTTGACTGCTATGACTAAATCATTGAACTTTTTAAACAGGTGCAGGTACGATGGGGGCAGCAACAACCAATGAAAATGGACAAGAGACAATAGACACAAATGTTGTAATTCCATCACTGCAGTTATTCCCCACAGGAGTTGTGAATATCCACAATCACGTCACGATTCACTACCCCTTGTCTGTAAAAGTAAGAGAGAGGAGGATGTGGTTGCATATAACGGACATTAAAATAATCCAATGGAATGGCCCAGAAGAAACAGAGTAAGGAGAATAGGAAAGAGTGACGGGACCCAGGCGAGAGCGAGATTGAGAGCTGACTAGAAACTTGACCCGTGACATCACACCACATAAGCATGCATTTTTCAAGAGCAAAGGACACTGGGGGTCATTACGAGGTTGGAGGTAAGTAACTGTCCTTACCAGCATGGAGCAAATACCGTATCCGTGTAGCAAAGAGGCCGCTATTAGAGGGCAATTACGACTTCGCGGGCACAAGCTTTGTGCCATGCTGGTAACAACCTTTCTGCCATGCCGCTAAAGACCCAAAAATCGCCCTTAGCGGCATCGAGGGAAGCGCAGATAGCACCACCGCCATCCATGCCTCCGCCATTAGCGGTCGCCGCTATCAGCTAATAGCGGTGACCGTAAATAGGCAGAACCGGAAGTAGCGTCACTGCACAGGAATGGGAAAGAGCACGGCGGCCATCTTGAAAAACACAATCCATTGCCATCCTCTGCACCCAGGAACCACATCACCACCACACCTGTCCCAAAATAAACCAGTAGCATATTAGAATGCCCAAGGCATTGAAAAAAGGAGCTGCATGCCTGCGCAAGGAGCACTTCTCCAAAGAAGAGCTGAACATGTTCGCGGATACCTTGGCAGAAAATGGGGATGTAGTGTTTTCAAATGATATGCGTCGACCTGCACTGTTGCGCAAAAAAGAGATCTGGGCGGAGGTGGCACGTAAAGTGAGTGCGGTTGGCACCACCCCACGCACGGTGAAAGATGTCTGGAAGCGCTGGGATGACCTGCACCTACGCGTCAGGTACATCATCGCAGCAAACCATTGCCGGGGAATGGCAACAGGTGGCAGAGGTGGCTCACACATTAAAATGACTCTCTGGGAGGAGACTTGTGCGAGCACCATCGGAATGAAGTTAATCGAGGGAGTGGGGGATATGGAGCATGGAGCCCCGTCATCGGCTAATGCAGGTAGGTGTCGCAAATAAACCACTGTAATGCAAACCATGAAGATGTCCCCCCGAACTGACAGTGAAATGATGCAAAGCAGGGGCCACCAGACTCATGTACGCAACCCTGCCTACAGGCAGTGCACAGCACCATCTCGTCCACATGCATGATGCACCCCATAAATGTGTCAGCCCAGACGCATCCCTGCATGACCGACCCATAAGGCAAGTAACCCATATGTCACTTCTCTGACGGCAAATACCTGCCATTCAATAGAACTGCAGCTAACCCAATGCATGCCTGATGCACGTAGACCCATCACTAATGCTCTCCCTCTCTTGGTCCCCCACAGGCACACAATCTGACAGCGATCACCAGGACCCCACGGAGAAGCCCGCAACACCAGTGAAAATGTCCAGGGGCATGGAGGGAGCAAACAGGCCCTCAACATCAAGGGGAAGAGTGAAACCAGGACTACCTCACAAGCCCAACACAACCCACGAAGCTACAGCACCAATGTGCAATAGGGCCTCCACCACAGCACCCACACCAGCCACCACCACATAGGAGCCAGTGGGTGAAGGCTCTGTATCCACTGCCAGCAGCACCATCGGAGAGGCAGCTGCCATGGCAGCCATGTCAGACGATGAGGCACATAGTCCGACACCCAGAACACCTACCGCTACAGGCCCCCTGCAGTCACCTCACCTCTCCCCACCCAGCATACACAATGCCAGCAGCCATGAGCTGTCTGCTGTGGAGTCATGGCCAGGGAGCTTCAGCGCAGTGGGAACATGCATGAAGCACCAACCATGTCGCATGGAGCTTCGACATCCACCAGTGTCCGGGACAGGCAAGAGGGGAATCATGGTAATCCAACAGCGCCAGGAGGAGCTGACAGGGCTGGTGACCCAGCACATCATTGAAAGTGGCCAGGCAAGGGAGGATTTCAGGGAATGTGCAGCGTCCCTCAAAGCTGCCATTGAGTCAACTTCTACAAACATATGCAACGAATTGGCGGCTGTGAGGCAGGTCCTCACACGCATGGTGGAAGCCTTGGAGGCCCTGCATCCCGCACAGGTGGTTGAACAACCAGGCACCTCCTCAAATGCTAGCTCTACACAGACCAGCCCCCTGCGCAGAACTTGCGCAGGTCAGACATGGGTCCACCCGATGCTGGCAGTGGACAAGGGGTGTAGGTGCAGCCTGCCATTCCGAACTCTTGAAGACTAATGGTGCATGCTAGTGCAGACCATGTGTGGGGAAGTTGAGGGGGGAGGGGGGAGATGGTGTCTGGGGAAGTTGAGGGGGGAGTGGAGGGGGGAGAGGGTGTGTGGGGAAGTTGAGGGGGGGAGGGTGTGTGGGGTGGAGGGCTTGTGCACAATCAATGTTCTATTTGTTCAATACACCTGTTGTGATATGAGAATTCACATGACCGGACATTGCTTATTGTGTATGTGTGCTTTATTGGTGAACAGTGTACAGTGTCCATGTCCCCGACATTACCAGTGCCCTGAGTCCCACCTCCATGGCACATTCCGCATCCGTGTGTGTTAGAAACATTGGTTAATCAAAGTCTGGCGCACGGCACGTCCCTCCTGTGCATCACTACCTCCCTGATGTGCAGCCCCATCTCCTCCATCCTCATCCCCCTCGTCAGGTGGTTGCAGTTCAACGTTAGGGGGCATAGGCACATTCTGTCTGATGCACATATTGTGTAGCATGACACATGTCACGATGATCTTGCCAACCTTCTCATGCCCGTACAGGAGTACCCCACCAGACCTACTGATGCAGCGAAACCGTGCCTTTAAAATCCCAAATGTATGCTCGATCACCACACGGGTACGTGTATGTGCACGATTGTAGTCCTCTTCATGCCTGTTCTGTGGGTTCCAGATAGGGGTAAGGAGCCACCTCTTCAAGGGATAGCCAGCATCACCTGCATGTGTGCAACAATGGTTATTTGTAAGTAATTACACCAAATGTGAACTGTATCAATGACACAATAGAATGCATTCATTTCCTGTTTGCATCCACATATCCATGCACGAATAGAGCTACTCAAAGTAACTGGAATGTGTGAATTCATATGATCGGCAGGAGTCCGTGGCATCGTCTAGTGGGCGCAGGGGTGTCCTATTCTTTATGAGTGCTCATGCACTGTGGTTCCCCACGCCGGTTGTTCCCATGATCGAGGAGATGTGTAGTTGATTGTATGCTTTTATCCTGTCACCGTTGAAGCCAGACTCTTGATGATCTGACTTTCCACGCCTGATGTAGCCATGCTGGTATGCTGGAGCTCTGTGGTGGTGTAGGAGTGAGATTCTGTATTTTGGCCTCATGTGACTCCTTTGTATGCACTAATGGACATATGTCCATTGTGGTGATGTTATTCGGTCATTTGCATTGGCCATACTAACTGCATGTCGCTGCATTGTGTTGCAGAGGCTACGGTCTGATTATGTGCAGTGTACATGTTGATGGCTATGGAATGCTTGCAGCACTGCCTCATTTTCATAGTAGTGCAACTTACGTCTTGCGTTTAGGTGTCAGGTGTCAGGTCCAGTCTGGCCTGCTTTGGGGTATGAGCATGGTCCATCCTCTCAGCTAATCTCAGCCAGGTGAAGTATGCATCTCCCCACCCCATCTCAGCCAGGTGAAGTATGAATCTCCCCCCATATCAGCCAGGTGAAATATGCATCTCTCCCCCCAATCATCTCCCCACATCACACTGCCATGAGCTTGACATGCAACTCACCGAGTAGCCAGGATCGTTGCCCTGCATGTCGCTCCATGTAGCGTGGTATCATGGAGTTACGAATGACCATTGAATCATGGGTTGATCCGGAAAATCGGGCACAACAATGTGTGATGATCTTGTTTGAGTCACATACCATTTGTACGTTAATGGAGTGGTATAACTTACAGTTGTGGTACACTACCTCCATGGCATGTGGGACCACCAATTCAACATGGGTGCAGTTGATGGCACCGATGCAACCTGGGAAGCCTGCCAGTGAATGAAAGCCAACTTTGGTGTTGGAGATCTCCTGGGCAGTCCGTGGTAGGGATATGTGGTCACCTGTTTGCTTCAGGAGGGCATCGAACACTTGGTTCTGCGTCCGTGAGAATAATGGGTGTGATATGCCATGCATCTGCCCTACTGTGTGCTGGTAGGTGCCTGTGGCCAGGAAGTGGAGCACAGACACACCTTCAGTAGAGGGGGGATGGCGGTACGGATGACTATGAGGCTGACAATGTCGTTATGTATCATGTCCACAATGATGGTGATGGTGTCCTGGTTCAGACGGTACAGTGTGTGGATCTGCTCATGGGTTAGGCTGAATGGGCTGGCTCTGATTCGAGGGATTGGGGTCTGCCTGTGTGGTACAACTGCCTGCACTGGTGGTGCATGCTGGGCCTGCCTCACCCTCCTTCTCCTCCTACGTCTCCTCTGTGCTGCCTGTTGTTGTTGTTGTTGCTGGAGTTCCTCTCCAATCATGTCCTCCAGCCCCAGTATTGCTACTAGTACTGGAATCATTTTGGTGTGTGACTGCGTGTGGATAGTGTGGGGTATGCTCCTTTTGTGCTGGCCCAGTCTACATTGCCTCCACCTGTGATGATTGTGTGCACCTGTGGCAGTTGTAAACACTGCACATTGTCGTTTACGGGTGGTTCGCAATGCCGGTATTTCCTCCATGCCGGTAAGGTACTTTTCGGCTTTCAGTAGGCCGTTATTTGCATGTCCGCCTGACTTGTGTTCAGCTCCTGTTTACACCATGCTGCTATTGCCGGCATGTAGGGTCGCGTGCCCGCGCCAATGCCGCTATTAGAGGCACTGTCCCGGGAGGATAGCTCAGCGGCAGCGTGCGCGTCTTGGAAGCAAGACGACACGGAGCAACAACAGGTTCGATCCCCGGGTCCGCGCTTAGAAACCTTTGGGTGTTTAAGCGCATTATAAATACGTAACTAAGAAAAAAAAAACACACAATTACGCAAGACAATTCCTGTAACAGCGCCTCGATGCCTGCGGGCTGTGTGAGCGCTTTATAAATGTGAAATAAATAAATAAATAAATAAACTGTAAATAACGGTGCCACTGATAACGGGTTGGCGGGTCGTAATGGACCAGAGCATTAAGTAATCCTTTACCGGCATCCTTTTTCCCTTACCTCCAACCTCGTAATGACCCCCTTAGTGTGTTTAATCTGGATACGTGTAGTGCGTGTGCGAAATGAGCCAGAAAACATGACGCCAATGCGCGGCCCTCTTGGGCATTCACTTCCATTTGCCGCAATGAAACAGCAATGAAAGCTCACACTTTCATGGGCTTAGCAGGTAAACATGTATTTCTGCAGGGAAGGCAAGGTTACATATTGATGTAACTGTTAAGAATAGTTGTTGTATTGCCTGCCAAAGGACAAGCCAGAAAGGGAGTCGGAGCGCTTTTTAGGTGCAGTGAGAACGAAAGCAAGAATAGAAGTTGGGTTTTTCCGCTTCTAGCTGGAATATTCCATGCTTTGCTTCTCATGCTTAGTGTCTGCTCTTCGGCAGAGGGTTGTTTGGTAACCCATGAGTGCCGGAGATGGAAAATAGCCCCATAAACAGAAGAGGTTTTCCTCTTGAAAAGCAGTTAGATTTTTGAACCCTGGGTGATGAAGTCTCGCTGTGAGGGAGGCCACTCTGCTCCAGACCCCGTTAGTATGAGTGAACTCTCTGCCTACCTGCTGTGGGACTAAGCAGTGTCGTGGTGGCCGAGATGAAGGTGTCTTCTGCAACTATACTAATGGTGATGCACTATTTCTATGTTTATGTATAACTGATTATGTGTTTGTTTTATTCTTCATGTATGTTATGAGTGAATAAAAGGCCTATAACAAGCCATTTCTATTATCATCGTTATCAACATATTGGGCCTCATTACGAGGTTGGAGGTAGCCATGGAGCTACTAGCTCCATGGCTGCCTCCACAACCCTTCCGACTCCGCCCTGGTGAATGGAGCAATTACCGGTCCATTCCGAGGTCGGAGGGACCGGTAATTCCCCATTCATCAGGGCCATTCCCCATTCCCATTTGAGCCCCCATAGGGCTCAATGGGAATGGGGAAGGCACTAATAATGGTACCGCAAATTGCGGTACCGTTATTAGCTCTAGAGTCCCTTTATGGGTCCCGTCCTTAACTCCTGCAAAAACCAGGCTTTAAGGAAGGACCCGCAAAGGGAACTTGTAGTAGGGAGGTAAGGGATTACTGGCACTGGTGCCCTTACCGGTGCCGGTAATCCCTTAGCTCCCACCTCGTAATGAGGCCCTAAGTCATCAGGGCCTGGTATTCAGCATTTTTGCTGTACAGCTAAGAGTGGCCTTGTTGCATTGCCAATTAACAAACTGCAAATCTTGTCCTCTTTTGTTCCAACCTCCCCAAGTCTTTTGATATACCTATACCTCTAAATCTGACTCTATGTCAGATACCACTATATTAGCTTGCACTATAACTCTGCTGGCTGATAATGAGCCAGAATTGTATGCAACCCCTGAAGCTTTGTCACCTGCTGGTGTGCTTGACCCTTGTGCCCCAGTGATTCATGCAGTTGATCCTCCTCAATCCCTCTATTGTATTCACAAGCCGTGTGTATGGCGTTACCTTCGCATAATAGTCCTGTTGTGCCCTTCCTTCATCCTTCTAAATTAGACTCAATTAAATTGAAACCTAATGCTATTGGTTTGCCACAACTTCTTCCAGTAGGTCTCAATACTGTTTTTGAAATGCAGGTGGTCAACGCTGTGAGGAATTCACTTATGAATTTATCGAATTCACCAACATTGTATCCGTAAAGGGGGACCAAATAATCATAAATTCCTTCTTTTCATCCACATCGTCAGCAGCAGGTTTTGCTATACCAACCCCACATCTATCTTTTGGTTTTACTCACCCACTGCAACGTTGCATGAATCTGTGCTGTCCGCCATCAATACAAGCATGTACAGCCTGGTTAAATGACACGATTTTTTCCATACTAGATGCTAAAATAGACTGGATAGCAGCAGAATTAATGTCTTGACCATGCCACCGTACTTGTCATGCGCCTTTAAACCCTGCTCCATACAGAGGGACTCAAAATGATAAGATCCTAAGCTCAATCATAGAAGAGGACGAGGTCTTCTTGCATACTGAACATGGAGGGAATGGAGATGTACATTTTACCTGATGCTTTAAATCTCATTATTGTCTCTACTAAATTACCATCTAATCATGTCGAACAGTCACACCTGGGTATTGACTCGCAAACCGTAGGAGAGGTAGTGCTCCCATAGGTGTTTAACCTGTTCCAGACAATTCCTCATAAGAAGAAAGTTGAAAAGAGAAATATCATTACACAGGTGAAAATGCCCCAGAAATCAAGTAATCTATCCATTCTAAAGAAGTCTTTAAATCCCAGGACCAAAAGTTTTAATAACAGATCGACAACTACATTGAGAGGTCCCTTGCATACAACAACGGGCAAAACATATCAAGGCTTGCAATGTAACATCTCCTTTCATTCCATTGAAATCTTCTGAAAGGGCGCTACCTCAGTCTAAAATTTGAAAATCTACCCACCTTCATATATCATTGAGTGGAATCAGGCTGAAAGATGACATTAGGCAGAGTGAAATGTAAAACAACATAGAACAGGCAGAGGATGAAATCATGAACTCTACGTACTCAATTCAATCTCACCCTCAACTTCATCCCATTCTTGAGAGTATTCATTATCCCCAAAAGCCAAAGGTCGCCAATAGGATAGTCACAACAAGTAAAAGTGAACAAGAATTTCCTCACTTTTTAACTCTCGACCAAAAGAGATTTCTATTACATCGAGGGGCCATGCCCACCAAAAGGCAACCAGATAAAGGGCCTCACCACGACTTTGGCGGTAACCCTTTAATCCGGCGGTATTACCGCCAGATTTAAGGGTCCGCCAAAGCAGGACTTCGGCGGATTTCTCCCCAGCTCTGAGCTGAGGGGAAATCTGCCGAAAATTTGCGCTATTACCGCCGGCGGCAAATACGCCGGCGGTATTAGCGTGAAATTTCCGCATTGAGCCCAATGGGGAATGGGGAATGGGGTATTCCCGAATGGGCTCAATGGGGAATGGGGATTGACATTACCGCCAAACTCGTGATCTGGCGCTATTAGCGCTGGGGAGTTCGGCGGTAGGGCTAATACCGCCCACGCTAATAGCGTTACCGTTACCGCCCAAGTCGTGATGAGGCCCAAAGAGTTGTATAATTATAGGTCTCAGCTTCAAGAGTCTGAATTAGTGACATTGAAGGAAAATATTTCTCCCTCCCTAGTACAAAAACAAAGTTAAATTCTGTCACTAGTCCACACCAGTTTATTTTGACTATAGTGTACTGGAGTAGAAGGGATCCATATCCAAATTATTGCACAATATTTAGTGCTTTCCAAGCTATTGAAATTCTACTATATATTTGCTCAAGTGACATTGAGGCAATTAACTATACAGATAGCCCAAAGTATAATATGGTTGAACTAGTCAGCTGATTTGTTGTGGCATTACAAAAACCATTTTATCCAATCTGGGTATGTGCTAATCAGGCAAAAAATAAACATTACTGCCAAGCCAAATTCTACTATAATAAAGAGCACCCACAACAAATCCCGTGCCGACCATGTTCACAATCTTTTAAATTTAAACCGACATACAAAAACTCATGACCAAGAATTGTCTTTTTAACCCCTAAAAAATCCAATACACCAGTATTTTAGGCTTTTCGAGTCACCAGGCCTACCTGAAATCCAGTTCTCCTCCACCACAGTCTAAATGGTCTTGCCTTCCTAAAGCTATTGTCCAAGGTAATCCGAATGTAAACCATTAGTGCCAAACTTCTCAAAGTCTCTTGTCAATGGTCATTTAGAACATGAGAGGCTTCTCTCATTTACTGTGTTCTAAGAATAGTAACTTAGCCTCTTATGCCATAGTAGTACTTCAAGAGACATGGATAACGTGTCAACAAATTTGCCCAGACAACTGAGTAGCCTAGATCCTGGCTATTAAACACAAGAAAGGCCAACCTTCTGCTAGTCCACTCACTGCAATAAAATTAGAATCTGGCATTTCTCTCAAACCTTGGGCTTCCCCATACCTGGGTATTCAATTAGCAAAGCTAACCACAACTAACATTTACCATCCGCTATATCCTCAAGCAGCTGTGGTAAACATATATTGGAATCCAATTGGCATAGATGAACAAGTTCTAGACTAAATCTTACTGGATGCTCACTCAACTGTAACCCTAATAGTAGGTGATTTAAATATCAAATGCATACCTAATGAGAGCAAGCTTTTATCGCAACAGGCTGCAAGATGGACCACACTAAGGAAGACTCACAATATCACCATTTTGAATGTTTTTGACTCTTCTGATTCTCTGGCTTGCGCCTACTTGGTCTAGAGGGAGATCTCTAGCCATTTTAGACTATCTGTACATCTTCATACATGCCGTGAATAGGATTCAGTCTTTTACAATCATTCCCTCAAATGCTAGTGATCATAA
This sequence comes from Ambystoma mexicanum, assembly GCF_040938575.1. Classification (NCBI taxonomy): domain Eukaryota; kingdom Metazoa; phylum Chordata; class Amphibia; order Caudata; family Ambystomatidae; genus Ambystoma; species Ambystoma mexicanum. Next base: position 399,459,510 of record NC_090923.1, read on the forward strand.
CATTTTAGAAATAATGTGGATGTTTCACTCTACTACACTCTCGACAGTATTTAATAGTAATTTGAAGCTGAATACCGGCAGAAACAGAATAAAATGGTTGCCCTCTAAATTGCATCATCTGAAATCCACTCTTGCTACTCGAGTGAATTAAATTCCTCTGCCTACTTGCGTCGAGTATGTGGATACATTAATAATAATTCAGGAGAGCATGTAAAGTTTTAATCTCCGGAAGTTTAAACATCGACACCCTTTTAATCCAACCATCCAGGCCTTGAATGTTGCACTCCGACATGATTTAAGACAGTGGACTAACATGAATGATACGAAAGCCATTGTAAACATTCGATCACGTTATAGAAATAAAATTCTTCAAATACTAAATAATCAGAAACAGGCAGACAGCAAAAGAATGCTAATTGCGATAACAAAAAAATCAATTGGCCAAATATGGAACCTCTTGAAAGAGAAAAATATAATCTGAAGCAGACTCTCTCCTATTGAACTCAATGAGTGAGGATACGTGGGTCATTCATTTTACTGCACTGTTTGCAAGACCTCCCTCCCATAACTAGTAATCCCAAAGATTGATTTAACTGGTCTTAAGTTTGACAAAACAGACATCATGCTGCTCATGAATAACCTAAGCAGCTTGCGAGCTCCTGGTCCAGATGGCCTGTCTAATGCCATCTTAAAAAAACATCCTTATGAATGGGCACTGGTACTGGAAATTATTTTTAATAACATACGAAATGCTGGTTTCATTCTGAAAACATGGAAGGAATCCATAATAATACCTATTTTTAAAAAGGGCAATCGGACAGATGCGGGTAACTATCACCCCATAGCCCTTTTAGACATTCCTGGAACAATCTTTGTAAGGCTAATTTTAAAAGTTTTAGTGAAATGGATGCAACAAGCAGACTTATTTGATAGTCATCAGTCGAGTTTTGTCAAGGAAATAGGGACACCCTTGAACCTTCCTATTTTATCAACAATCAAAAAACAAGCTTTTAACTAAAACCAACTGATTTATCTAGCCTTCATTAATTTTAATCAGGCATTCCATTCAGTTTCTCGCAAGTTGCTGTGTTTGAAATTTATGCAAGCGGGCTGTCCATCCTGTATTGTTAAATCTAATTTATCAATTTTATACAGACAATTCAATTAAAGTAATATTAACAAGAGATGGCCAAATAACAACTGCAAATCCCGACTATGTCTGGTCTTAAACAAGGATGCATTTTAGCTTCAGTTCCTTTTAACTTTTATATTAATGATATTAACCTTGTTTTAAACCAGACTCGTTCGTTCCTTCCAAAAATCTGGAATGAGCATGTATCTTGGCTAATTTATGCTAATGATTTAATTTGATTAGACCAAATTCCAGTTGGCCTTCAAAAAAAATTGACTGCATTAGAAACATATGCACATGACAAGGCACTAACCACCAATAGTAAATATTCCAATACCTTGATATTATGGCCAATACAAGCAAATCAAAATGTACATTTTGTCGTGTACTAGACTATAGCTAGATTACAATTGTGAACGGATAGAAATATCTGAGACTGAACATTAGTAATAGTGTTGCAGAACCTTACTGAATGGAAATAAAACTGAAAATGCAGACACTAACGTCACAAGGGAGATTAATCCAAAAGAAGTATGGGAGGTTTTCACACATTCCTGTAATTTCCTTTTTTAAACAGAAGGTTGTACCAGTAATTACATATGGTGCCAAATGCACACAACCGAAAAATCACCGAATTGGACAGTATAGAAGGTATATACCGGAAGAAGAATTTGTCCCTCCCAAACAGCACTCCAGTAGTCATCCTACAATACAAATTGGGCTTAGTCTCTTTAGCACGATGGTAGCATAGCAAGCATTAGCCTCATATAGAAAATGCTTAAGTAACCCAACTAAGGTAAACACCTTGCTACCTTTGCTAACCTCTTCCTTGCATGGCGAAGTTTCCAGTCCATTATATAAATGGGAACTATATTGTAAACAATACCTGACAAATGCTGATATTTCTCTCCATACCCTGATTGATAACCCAGACAAAGCAAAATCTAAATGCTGGCCATGGGTTTGATGTATGACATGGAATAAGTGCTCAACTTACTCAACTTTTAAAATTGGTGATTTTACATTGAAGCCTTTAAATATGAGCCCTCTATACTTAGAATAATTTACTGACAGTAGGTTTGCTGCAGTTATACTGAGATTCTGGTTAAATCCATGGCCTACCAAAGTACAGTCTGCATTGCGCTCCAAAATTTCAAATGTGGACACAATTTTTATAAAAAGAAATATCATAGTGAAACACTAAAGCATTCAATTGTCTCTTGTTCAGATTTAGCACAAAGAAGAAAATATCTGTTTTTTAAGCATTTTAGTCAATTAAAGATTTTACCTGAAGACATTTTATGGATGAGAATTTTTTATGCATAATCAGTCTCCTTAAATATTGCAACAGTAAAGTTTATCTTGGCTTTGAAAATCCATGATGATGCCTTTTTGCTTGGATGATTGCATTATAATTATTGTGAAGAAATAATACATTTTTATGTAACTTTGTTGTTTGCTATAATATGTGTGGATTTAATATTCTTGTTTTCTTTGACTATGCCTCTTTTTAACAGCAGCTGTAAAAATTGTGTGATGTAATGTTTGCTTTTCTACCTTTTGAAAAAGTTGTAATTAACAACTGAGACAAATAAATAATTTAAAAAAATTATACCTTTCTGTTGGGACCGACCCCAGTTATACACAATATGACAAACCATGTGAGACCAACGGCTTCCTGGATGATATTGGTCTTGTGATTGCACCAAAGTAGTCAATAAAATTGTGATGGACCCAATAAATCCCCCTGACAATACCATGTTAAAACTGGCATAGTAACATGAATAACACGCTCATCTAAAAGTGAAACAAGAGTCAAAAGGCTGTATTAAGAGCAATTAGTCCAGTACAGTGCATAGAGAATAGATATCCAATAAACACGTGATCTCATAGTTATGAAAACACAAAGATCAGACGCGGATCTGGTGTATGTCCACACATATTTGAGACAAGTCATTAGTGTCAAGAACATTATTTTAAAGTGTTGGAATATTTTCCAACATGACACCATTACAGCAGAATTATATTAATATATTTCTCAGTTTACCTGTGGTTGCAAATAGGAACCATGTCTATTAGGAATCAATCAGCCCATGTGGAATGTGGTACATTGGCAAAAGGCACACCCGCAAAATCGGGACATTTCCATTTTATCCTGCCACAATTATTGGTATCTGATAAAGGGGCACTCTGTCACGCGTCCCTACAATGGAAAAGTGATATTAGTTGATCATTTTTCAACATGCAACTTATGTAATGTGAACTATGCATTGAAATTCCCTATCTAACTATCTATCTATCTGTTACATATTTTATATAGCGCCTTACACCTTTGGGCCTCTAAGCGCTCACTGGGAAGAAACATAAAAACAGAAAATAAAAGAGAGATATGGAAATTATTATGTTGGTCTTACTGCCGGTAAAGCAACGTTATGCAGGACCGTGCATAAATCGCAAGTCCGGACTCAGAATCCAAGGTCACCAGTTTCGATGCATTTCAAGAAGCAACGCATACCATTGCACCGCTGAAATCTGTGGTTCTAGAGCACATTACCCTACCAAGGAGAGGAGGCAATATGGGCCAACTTTTGCATTAACGGGAGAGCTTCTGGATTAACATTCTTTCATCTTTGTGTCCAAAGGGAATGAATGTGGGCTTTGATCTAAATTGCTTCATATAAATTACACCAAAGCCGTTCCAAGAATACAGGATATTCTAGAAAACATTTTGTTACCTTCTCAAATACTAGTAATAGCAGTAAGAGTAGTGACCCAGATACTAGTAGTACAGCAGGCTCTTCGTGAGGCGGTGGGCATCATAACCAACATTTTTTTCAAGGGAGGGGAAAAAGAGGATGAAACCAACAACAAGGCCCCCCACGGATGCAAACATGAAATTGGCAGGGTCCTCCACAAAGCTGGTAGTTCCAGTTTCAGTCTTGAACCTGACAACCCACACACTATTAGAACCAGAAAAGAATATCTTAAGCAGAGGCCTAAGTATTGTTCCTACCACCAACATAAACAATTTCCAAACAGCTTTAGAACTACAAAAATTCTTTAGACTTATACGACTAAAATACTTTTTCAGAAATTCCACCACTGAGACTAATACAGACAATATTATCTACCTTGTTTTCCAACTAACAGCATGGTAAATCCAGCTATAATAGCTTTTGAAAACAGAATCACACATGCAAGCGAATTATTGTTAAAAACAAAAAATCACCATGCAGACAATTTGTCTAAATCAGAGAGAGAAGCTTTGCAAAAACTACAAAATAACAACACACTGGTAATTAAACCGGCAGACAAGGGGGGTTGGGTAGTCCTTTGGGACAAATCAGCCTATAATATTGAAGGCAAGGGACAACTTGACGATACCACATTTTACCGGCTCCTTGGTATCAATCCAAATAAAAGACTGATTGAAGAAATAACCAGCTTCAAGTACCATGAAATTCTAGAGGGCTGGATAAATCAGGACGAACAACCTTTCCTTATTGCAAAAAATACCATCATTCTTGCGTTTTATCTATTGCCGAAGATACATAAACATCCTACCCTCCCACCAGGGAGGCCAATAGTATCGGCCATGAATTCCATCTTGGAGCCTCTCTCGATATATGTTGACTGGTTTTTACGCCCGTTTATCAATACCATGCTCTCATATATCAAAGACACCACCAGCATGATTCATATCTTGGCTAATCTTAACATTGAAACCAATGACATCTTAGTCACCCTTGATGTGACTTCATTGTATACAAGCATTCGACAACATGACTGTATCAAAGTAATTAAATTGTATCTAACAAACAGACCATTACTTTACATACAGTGCCAACAGCCTTTATTTTACGGTGCTTGAGAATTGCCCTGACAGAAAATAAATTCCTTAATGACTAGCAGTTTTACAACCAACAACATGGTACCAACATGGGCACCACATTTGCCCCAGATTTGGCCAATCATTTCATGGATCACCTATATATGATCCTAACAATCCCTACAAAAACAATATTGTAAGTTGGCATTGTTACATAAACAATATTTTCATGATTTGGAAATGATCAACAACTGAACTGGTGTAATTTGTAGAATGGCTCAATTCCCAAAAGGCACATATACAATTTACAAGTACTCAAAATAAGGAAACAATTCTATTCCTAGATATAGAAATCAAAAAATCGTCCCATGAAATCTGGAAACAACTCTATTTAGGAAAGAAACTGATAAAAACATGCTCTTACAATATGAAAGTTTTCATCCATCCAGCCCAAAGGAAAATCTTCCAATTGGTCAATTTTTAAGAGTCAGACACAATTGAACCCAATTATCAGAATATGAACATCAAAGAAGGATCCTGAAGACCATGATAGAGGCTATCCGACTAAGATAATACAAAGAACATACAGAACAGCTAAACACACAGATCAAAGTATTTGTCTTAAACCATCTAATAGGACAAATACAAATAAAACCACTTGTGTCTCTACATTTACCGCTATAGGTAACAACTTAAGGAGAATAATTCTTCGAAACTGGCACATTGTAAAAACTCCAGATTTTGAACCAGCACCTCCTAGATTTGCATTCAAGAGGCAATCGAACCTAAAAGATAAATGAGTTCATACCTACCTGGGAATACCTGAGAAACCAACTAGTCATAGTACCCTTTGGGCCCTCCTGCTGGTAGAAGGCCATCACAAATGCGGTACCTGTTCAATATGTCCGAAACAATTCGGAGCACTGGTGCATTTCCTGGTACGTGGTATAATACACTAGGTAATGATAATAATGCAGGGAGCTATCATCATATATAGCCCGTCTTGTTTAGCCAAGCTATGGGTGTTATATTAATAATGATTAATTTTTAATCATTTTTATTGATCATCCGATGGTCACGTGAATTTCTGATCACCCGTTTTGTGCCCATTTGTGCTCTGCATTATGGTAAGAACGAGAATCTCTTAACCAGTACGCAGTCGCTGAATTTTTGAATATCCACATGCGTAGATTTGACGCTAGGCTTTGGATATTTTGTCTCTATAGATGTAGATGATCTACACGGCGTCTCGGTTCATACATTGATGAACCTGATCCTTAGCTGCAAACTTCATTGATTGGAGATTTTGAATGGTGCAACAAAGCATTCGTCACTACCTCATATCTACATCACTTAGGTAGATCATCAAATGCTTTACCTTTTACCTGATGTTGAGGCATAACCTCTAGTTAGCCAAATCTTAATTGATGTCCGGTCATTATTTGCAGACTGGAACTTTCGTTTCATTGCTGGGATTGTTTTTCCGCTTGACATCTGAAGACTAGATTCCCAGATTTTGTGCCCTGGTGCTTTTGACTATGTTGAGCACCAACTTTCATCCTTTATAAGAGACACAACATACACATCGTGCATTAACAGTTTTAATAACTTATGTAACCACAGTACCCTCACTCCATAAACTCCTGACACAATGTTCTGTATTTCCTTTGGCAGAACGCATAGGATCTCGTCTGTATACTGTTTGTCCCTGTCCGGATGAAGGCCGACCTAATTGCTGCTACTCAAGATAGCCTAAAGGCCGAAACACAGTTGTGTTGACCCATTCTGTATATCCATCCTGTTATTTGTACGCATGTGTATATTTTGCATTGCAATTACTTCATCATTTTGTGGTGTCACTCTCTTACAATGATCAAAATGTAATGTAATTGCCTATTCATAAACTGAATGATTGATGTTTGTTCTTTCTTTGTATTATGTGCACACTAATGCTCACATGTTGTATGTATTTGTATTTTATGTATTTTTGAGATATCAATTATCTGTTTTTTTGATTTGGTGTTGAGTTGAGTGGGGTGAGATATATCCTTGCTCATTTGTGCTTATTATAAGTGATTTACAAACAGAAATTACGCGGAATAAATATAAACAGAGTTAACTCATGAATCGTTTTTCAGTTTTCTCTGTTTCCCTTTAAAAACAGATCGGGCCTCATTACGACTCTGGAGCTAAGGGATTACCGGTTCCAGTAAGGGTACCGGTACCGGTAATCCCTTAGCGCCTGATTACGAGGTCTCTTTGCGGGTTCCCAATTTAACGGCTGGTTTTTCCAGCTGTTAAGGAATAGACCCGCAAAGGGACATTGGTGCTAATTACGGTACCACAATTTGTGATACCGTAATTACTGCCTTCCCAATTCCCATTATGTCCTATGGGGCAAAAATGGGAATGGGGAAGGGCCATGGTGAAATGGGGAAGTACCGCCCGCCAACCTTGGAATAGGGTGGTACTTCCCCATTTCACCGTGGTGGACTCGTTACAATACCAGCAGCAACCATGGTGCTAATAGCGCCATGCTTTAGCGCCAGTGTTGTAATGAGGGCCATTGTTTGAACTGCTGTGAACCCGATAATATGAAACTTTTTATCCCGCTGGTTATATCAGTCGAAGGACAGTTTTGATCTCCTTCAAACAACACACAAAAACTTCCATCCACTTAGACACAAGTACGTTCCGAGAAAAATCTGGGTATGTCTTTTCATCTCTTGTGCCGTACGTTTCAAACATCTGACAAACACAGATTACACTATGTTTCCACCATTGCACTCCTATAAAACTAGTTGTAAGCTATATATCTGCTCTCTTTTTGTTCCCTGACCATCGTTTACAGGGAGCCATTAGACCACTAGATGGTAGAAGAAGTCCACTCTCTTAGGATATTATGAAATTAACAAATAAGGATATTCAATCCAGCTTTCTAGCCCCACAGGTGAGAGTGAGAATCAAAATCAGAATTAAAATCTCAATGTTGTAATGTAGATAAACCTTGTATTATATATAGTACACTTGCCAATACTCATGACAGTGTATCATTTTAATCTTTTCAGGCAAAATCACAATGCCATTTGAACACCATTAAGCGTCACTTCCAGGATAGTAAAACTCCTGGCAGAACTTCCTTGATTTTCACAAGGAGTTCCTATTGACAACTCATTTTCCCATACCTTCTAAGGTTAGTGTACACAATTGGACATTGTTTTTTCCTATACTACCCATACACTGTTTTTGTCTTTTAAAAAAAAAATGTTGATTAGCCTTTTCGTGTCATTTGTTTTCAGAGTATGTTTGAATAATTTAAACAAAACACTTACGAAAGAAAAGGGTATTGTTTATACAGCATCACCAATCAGTGTCCTTTGTCCTGAAGACATCTACAGCTGCAAGACAGACATTAGAGATAGTGTCTGATTCACCGCAAAATGCCGAAACATATGCCGACCATCATATTGGCTTCATACATCTCTGCTATTACCCAATTGCAATTATTAGTGCACATAAAACACTGACTAACCCCACTTGTTTTGGTTGAATTGCATTTGATTGTTTTCATGTGTTATACATTGTTTATTATCTAGATCCCCTAACCAGTTCTTTTTAGATTTTGTCTTTAATGATTTTGAAATAAATTGCAAATATTTTTATATTTCTCCTTTTGTTGTGGGTAAGTCATTTAATACTTTATTGTCCCATTTATATAATTGTGGGACATTTTACAAGTCCTTGATGCACTATCCTTTGAGAATCTGAGTTGGAGAAAAGGGGTAATTACCTTCTGTTGTGCTCTATATATAAGTTTATGACCCTTGAAGGTCCTCCCCGGTAAAAATAGGGTCTCCCCATTTCTTGATATTCATCTAAACTGGCCAAGTGTATTTACATTGTGTGTATTAGCCATAACCTGATATTGTAATGCTGAGGCGAGATTCATGAAATATGTTTACTTTTTAAGAAAAAGCTTGGTGTATATTACCTGTTTTCAAAAATATGAAATCACATTAGTATTAGATATCTATTCTCTCTTCACTGAATTGGACTAATTACTCATAATAAGATATGTTGCCCCTTGTTTCACTGTTGGGTGAGCATGGTATTCATGTTACTGTACCAGTTTTAACATGAAATGTCTGGGGGATTTATTGGGGTCATCACACATTTGTTGACAATCATCCATGATTCAATTGGTCTCACACGGTTCGTACAAGGGTGCATGGTACTTTTTGGCCTTTCACACAGAATGGCACATGACTGGTTCCTGGTAATTTGTAGGCATTGTCTCTGCCACATGTTGTTACCTTTCAAGTATTGCCTACATGCATGTACTTAACACTGTGGGCCACGAGTTTGGCTGTAACCCTTAAATCCGGCGGTAGCGCTGTTACCACCGGATTTAAGGGTCCGCCAAATCAGGGCTTTGGCGGATTTCTCCCCAGCTCTGAGCTGGGGGTAAACCCGCCAAACATTTGCGCTCATACTGCCGGCGGTATGAGCGCAAAATTTTCCCATTGAGCCCAATGGGGAATGGAGAATTCCCGAATGGGCTCAGTAGGGAATGGGAAATTCCAAATCCGCCAAACCCGTGTTCCGGCGCTAATAGCACCGGTGGGTTTGGCGGTAGGGCAGATAGCGCTATTAGCGCCAGCGTTACCGCCCAACTCATGATGAGGCCCCATAGTTGAATCCTTTCATGATCGCTCTGGCTTCCGTTTTTTGGATATAATGGGAAGGGACACTCCAATTGCCTTCCTGTGTGTCACGTGGGGTGACCACCTCTATTTCTGGAGGTGGGCAACCTGCGTATGCACTTTCAGGTGGCCGTGTCCAGACGTTGCAGTTACCTTCCTTATGAGGTATGTTTTTCTGTGTGTGGTGGCTCTTTTGAGTGCTCTGAATTTGCTGTTTGAGGAAGTGATGCCTACAATGGGTGTTTGGATTTTTGTAAATAAACTGCCAAACAAGCGTCTACATGGCGGGTGGGTTGGAAGGTACTTTATTTCCTTTGCTTTGGTTGTGATAGCTTTGGTGATAGTTTTATTTCCTGAATAAGATATGGGTTCTTGGTCAATTATTCTGCTTGATTTTCAATTACAGATTATGTCAGTTTCATAGTCACCCTTTGAGCACCAGGAATTATAAATATCTTCATGCAACAATGCTGATCTGAATGGTTTACCACTTCCCATTACAGTGATGCTTATCTTTGTTGATCAGGTTAGGAGAATTTCTTCATAAAAGTCTGTTTAATATTGACAGGGCTATTTTGACATTAGAATGTGTTACTAATTTCAATTTTTGTTTTAGGAAATTCAATGAGGGTTATAACCCCAATGAAGGGTTTAGGATCCCAGAATGTATAGGATTTTGTTTTCCCACTTTTGAATGAATTCTATTTTCTAAACATGCAGTAACACACATCAAATTACGCATGTATAGCCCCAAAGCAATTTGCTAGATTTGCCCAAGTGCCTTTACTTTGTGTGTACTTTAAATTGATTGTATTGCCTATCTGTAATTGGAAGTATTATGTCCAATTGTGGTTACATTAAGTATTGTGGTTTATGTCTTCATGTGTTCATTGATTGCTACTATGATTATTTTTGATATGTTTTGATTAAACATGCTTTATTACATTTTGGAACCTTGTATGGTCCACATTTATTCAGTGTGAAGTTGGGTTCTATGCAATGTACTGTACCTAGATCATTTGTTGATGTTATGGTTGTGGATGGTCTGGGGCCAGACCTTTTCCAACATCACAACTGTTTTTAACTTTTTAAATGTTGTGATGTATGCATAATCTATTGAGAGCTGAACATAACTTATGAATGCAGTGCTGTTGTGCAAATTCAGAAACATTTTCTTCATCAAAATGATGGTTGGTTTGTCTAGAATGAGATGGTTCTTATAGTGGCTGTGGCTCGAATGGATGTCAATGGTAAGGTATGCAGTCTTAGGTTTTGGCTGTCATGTATCTTCATAGTCCTGTTTCACCTGATCCCCTACAAAAATGAGAATCCCAGAAGAATGAGCTGGTCAATAGAAGCCAGATCCTCACCAGAAGCAAGGATAATTATGCATACAATGCCGCACTTTCTGGTCAAGTTAATACATTTTCATGCAGATACTTCAGAGACATTCATTTCTGGTGTTCACCATTCGAGGTTGGGTGGAAGGGATGATGGGATGTAGAGCAGAAACACATATTGGGTTATCATGGGAACCTGTTGAATATGCTAATAAGAATTGCTTAAAGGAATGGAAACATATGCCAGACTGTTAACATGGCTACAGGGTGAAGGGCCAGTATGCATAACAAGGATATTGAATGCTTCCCTGTGTTTTAGAAACAATAGCACAGTAAATGTAGGGGACGATGGAAGATGCAAAAACATCATTGATATGTCAGCCATGAAAGTATGCACAGCAGTATTTATGGACTGCTGTTGGGCCTGTGGTACACATGCCCATATGCGGTTCCCATCAACTTGGTATGGCAAATTGGTGTGGCATATGCTCACTAGCAGTGTTACATGTACTGGCACTGGATGTGCCCCAAACTGATGTGGTGCACATGTGAGACTACCCTATGGTAAAAAGTGACCAGAAGAAGAAAACACATGAAACACTGCAATGCACAAAACATGAACAATTATTTATCTGAGAAATCTAACAGCACACTAGATGCTATCCCACCTGAACACATGTTCTTCTCATCCTTTCTTGTCCCTGGCTTTCAAACAGCAGTAAATGCCAATTGATTGCAGATAACTAAATGGGGGTTACTGCAGGCCATAAATACCACAGAGAATGGGCTTAATGCTACTAAGGAGGAGCTGAGTGCTATCCGATTGATGACTCTCCAAAATAGGAATGTCCTTGACCTCCTCACTGCCATTGAAGGGGGAGTATTTGCAAACATTGACTCAGATTGCCGCATATTCACACCAGCACACAACGAGGAGAATGGAAGCTTGACAAAAGCAAGAACTTCCCAGCAAAGCTTGCACAGAAAGATGTTTTTGCTAGGTAGTGGAGCTAAAGATAAGGACTGGTATGAGGCACTGTTCTTATGGGAGCCTGCCTGGTTAGACAATGCATTTAAAATAAAAATAGAAGTTCTGGTATTGGAACTAACAGAACTCTGTGTCTTATAGATAATATTTGCAGAGCGTAGAAGAACAGGAAAAGATTTGTAGAGAAGCACACGATGTCAGTAATATAGAGTAAAGATAAGGTGGTACATATCCACACTCAAACAGATGAAACACCTCAGATGTATGTCATTGAAAGACGTAGTCCACCCCCTGACACATAGAACAAGGAGGTAGCTTGAGGGATGTGTGTAAAGTATGGATACCTAAATATGGTTATAACAGGATGAAGGAGGATGGAGGTGTGATCAATAAATTGACCAGAGGGGGGAGTGTGATGCGCAGATGACTGTTGCACCGGGTCTGGCCAAACCACCACCGATTTCCAAGCATGAATTGAAGTTCAAACTGAGAAACGTTCTGTAAACCATCAGTAAAACACTAATGGTCATGCAGCCACCATAAAGAGTAGAATAGGTTGTGCAATCCAAGTAGGGTAAGAAGTAGTGTGCATTCACAAAAGCAGTGAAAAGTTGCAGAATACCCATAAAAGTAGTATATATATGGGTAGGTAGGGAGAGGTTGCAGCATACACCAAAAGGTGATTAATAAATGGTGGCATGCAAGATACAAAGAAAACCAACATGTCAGAGGAAGAGTAGAATTACTGTCATTATTCAGGCCGAACCCTGCAAGTCCTCAATTCTGAAATCTTGCAGCTTAACACAAAATTCCAGGCCTCACAATACTCAGCAGCAGCACAAGCACCAAGGTCAGTATGCATAAGGGAGTTCTGCCTAAGAGTTGAAACCGCACCAGATAACATTTCCCAGGACAAATTGTGCAGTTATGAAGTTAATTAGTTTCTATTGGTAGCAGCAAGTAAATTGATATATCTTTGAATGCGAGGTGGAAGTAGCTGCCATGCCAAATTATCCCATAAAGAATAAACACAAAGCACCCCAACTGGCCTCTGAAGAAAGGCACACAAATGTTAGAACCGTAGGACATCCAATAAATGTGTGAAAATGATGTAAGCACAGTGGTCACTCATCACATGGTCTGAGCAGGGACCACTCATTCCGTACCAAATTAGATAGCACACCTGATAGGCTCATTGTTTATCTAGAAAGGGAGACAAACGCCAAGGCCTAAACATGTCTGGTAGAGAGTACCTTGGCATGGGAACAAGATGGGAGTAATTTCCAGGGTCAGCTCACAGTGGTTCACCCATCTCTCCTTAACCAATCAGAACCTTCTTCACCTTATCGACTAGTGTAGTAGAATAATAAACAATGGCAAGTTGGAATTAAATCATCATTTTTAGAAGGATGAACCTAGGTGGAGTTATTAGATTGAGTTATTAGATTGTGAAAGAAACAATAGTATAAACATGTACTTATAGAAAATTATATGCTCTATATTCCACTAACCAATTGATTTATGATAATTACTAACCATGACATCCGCTTTAATGTTTTTCAAACTTAAAACCTTGCTGTTCCTAATGCCTTTTTTAGATTGTCTTTTGCACGCTCTCCTGGCTGTTCATATCAGAATAAAGCTGAGTTTTCTTGTGCACTTGAAGCTGCTCCGTTTATTGAGTTGTTTCTCTTTATTGGTAGACATGGGCCTATCATAACAACTTCTCCTGTGTCATCATCATCTGTAAAAAGCTGTTCCTCCGTCAAGTCTGTCAATTGTAGTACTGAGTCAAAGTATAAAACAGTGTGCCATTCAGTGCCCTTGTTAACTGTGCCCTGCAGGATCACCATATATTTCTTTGTAAGTGTTGCCTCTAAGTGGATGATGATAGTGATGCTCTGCACTATTTCCTTGTATACTGCTTGTCTGAATAGAAATTTGGTGGGTAGGAAGAATGTGTGGTCCTTTCTTCTGGCCACCCATCCTAATACTACCTTTACTCTATAATGGAATAACTACAGGTAGAGTGGTACACCTTGCAATGTGCTGTGAGCGCAAAATGCCTTTATCAGTGATGCAACTAGCATGTGGTCAATGTCTGAGTGGAACACACTTTATGAGAACTGTAGGGAAAACGGGACTCCAAATTTAATCACTGGCAACATTTTAACAAAACCTCAGACTCTGGCAGCAAGAGGTGTGAGTCTTTGGTGGGACTATGGTGTGAATCTGGTGTGAGTCAGTATTGTGAATGCATGGAAAACATACAAGGTAAAAGGAGGGTTTGAATTCGGCATTACATAAAATCTGATGTTATCATTTGGACACCACACCATGGTTAAATATGGACTGATTTGCTGCAAGGAAATATAAGATTTAACAATGTATTTACTGACTAACACTTAGCCTACTAACATATCCCCTTACTAATGTTCAAGGCAGCTCAGTCCATAGTTCTTTGGTGCAAAATATTGGTGCAGTTCAATAGTACAGGCCGGTTCATTTTATGAAATTGTGCCAGCACAGGCTGTGCAATGTGCATGGAAAAATCCAAATGAAAATAAACATGAATAATTAAGTTTTTTTATGCAGTGAAATAGTGAAAATGTGAAAATACATGAAAAGATGTGAGCTGTGGAATGTTAATTCTATTTTGCTCAAAGAGAGCTTATTATTTAAAACTTTCATAGCAGGAACCAGTCCAGGAATGTAACTCTTTTGCATCAATTTGCTGTAGCCTGAATCTCTGTGCAGAGGTTACAGGTTGAACATGTGCTCTGTGAAACATTATGGAGCCTTGAGAAACTGAGGTGGTGTTTGATTGACACATGACATCATAGACGGAGGCAGGTATTTTCTTACACTTTCTGTAGGCAAACAAACATTGTATGGGCAGATCACAGATGGCTCTGGACTGTGGGGAAGAATCGTGGCATTCTGCTGACAGTGTGCAGGCAGGCTGCCTCAGAGGACCTCGCTGAGTCATTTGTGCTGGGAGGAGAGTGAAACAGATTACAAGTTTTACTCTGCTGGATCTGTCCAGGCAGACCGTGGAGAGAGATTCTCAACAGCTGAGGGGAGAGAGGAAATTATGTCCTTAAAGTCAGAGTGCACACAGAACCAAGCGTGCTTTAGGTGATCCCAGTTTAAGTGTGGTACACAGGATAACTGTTTTGTTTTGTTGCATGCTGATAAGCTCTTCTATTTGTGTTCATAAGCGTAGATAGCTTTTTGTGTTCTTGTTTGGTTGCCAAAGGCAGCTGATACATTACAAGGTCAGTTATAGCAGTGTTCTGGCCATTTATCACAAAAAGGCTGTTACCATAGGAGGAAGTTTTACAAATTAATTATGTTTCATTTTCATTTTTGAATCACAGGTAATGTGATACACATACATTTTTCACATACATTCTAATTGCTAATAAAGTATATTCAAAAGAAAGAAGTCAGCCTTGGTCTATTTGATATGTATCCTAGTTACTTGTGATAGCATGTAGACAGTTGATGTGGTATTTGTTTTTACTGCATGTGGTAAAAAAGCAAGACATACCAAAACACTGCTTATTGGGGCAAATCATAAAGAGCTAGTTTCCTATATTACAGTCTTCAGGTGATATGGTTAGTTTTAACAGAGTTTTAACACCAATAGTTTACCACCAAAATTGGGTCCTAGTGCACACCAAGTCCGGTTTTATCTTACCACTCATGATCCCAATATCAAGTAACATTTGGTAGCCCTTTGTATTTAAGGCTCACCAAAAATACCCCACAATATCCTAATGGAACAAAATGGTCAAGACTAATTTACTCATAATATCCCAATTATATCCCGACCTAGTATGTTGATTGGTGGATCTTGTAAGTACAACAAAGGTGATACAATTTTGTGTGTGCCTATTGTGAGAGGTACATCATCAGTGACAGGAATGGTTACAACAGCATGAGAGAAACCCTGTGTGTCCATTACTTTGTCTGACAGGGGAAACCTAAAAGCAGAAAATAAATACAACATAACTGATCCCTAAATAGTTTGTACATACTGCAATAATAAGCTCGATTATAACCAAACGCCATCGGAAGCTATCAATAATATCAGAGACATATTTCCACCTACAAATGCTCTGCAACAACTTGATTTATATGAGAGTACCATAATTCAAACAGTACAACTATTTCAAGCTATAATACATCTGACACCCAAGACTAGCAATTTACCTCCTTCAGAATTACTCAAAGGCATTTGTGGCACAGTAGTGTAATTACCATTAGACTGTAATGAAAATAAGGAAACACTAAGAGTAGGATGACTACTACATCATTCTTTGATGGCAATAGTTAATGGTGTTGCAACAAAAGACAACAAGTAGCCACAACCAGTTGATTTGAACAAAGTTCAATAAGCCCTAGAGTATTGTAAATAAAATAATGAATACAAAGATAGAATTATAGAAGAACACTTAAAAGAAACAACACAAATATATGAAGCAAGCTGGTCAAATTGAATATATTGATCCTATCACTGCAAACAACATTCTTGAGCAGTATACAATTCATCCTCTACATTCCAGAGACCACATGGAAGATGCATTAGAAACACATCAAATGCGTCAAGCCAAAGAGACTCCAATGAGTATATGGGAAAACAGTTTAGAAGCAGTTTGCTTTCTACTACTTTTACCTACAGAAAAGGGCGTAGACATGATCAAAGACCCATACAAATCAGTGCATCAGAATAACGTTCTCTACAAATGCATTTTGAAAATCAAAGCTTTTTGGAGGATTTTGGCTACATTTTCCATTTGTTGTTTCAAAGCGAAATAACAACTCTTTGTTATTGAGTTGTACACACACTAAAAACAGGCACATGTGCAGAGGAAGTCCCAGACATGGCCTTCAACCCTACATCTCATTTCGAAGTACCAGTAAAGTACTTGCCAAGGTACATGACGTATGAGGAGCAGATGAGCAAACAAAGAGCTGCGCTGGGACTGTGCCCAGTGTACATTAGAAGAGCTGTACCTGTTGAAGCGCCCATAACCAGACAGCCCTGGGCAGCAAGGTACCCCATCAGACAACCATACCAGCCACTGATACGAAACGATGAGTATTTACAGACTGTACATGAAGAGACACAACAAACCCAGATGTAAGAATCAAAAAAGCTAATGTGCGTAAATAGGCTTGAAACGCAAGATGCTAAGAAATCGATACTGCTTGCAATGCTTAGTAGAAGAGTAGAGCAGCAAGCGCCAACTAAATATCTACCTCAATAAAGCACAATGTACACGTGTGACTCCATTTTGTAAAAGCAGAAGTATGCCCAGGCGGCCAAGGCCTAACTGGTCGGGTTTCATATCCAAGCCCAAGCCAGGGGACAGAGCGGAATCAAAACTCAACAAAGGACGGCTCAGGCCTGGAAATCAAGGTCAACCCAAGAAAGAGAGGTGAGCTTCAGCTAAGGAGGATCGAAACTTCAGAGCATACCAGCCTGCCATGTGAAGGTCAAGATAAGGAGGCCCCGGCAGGTGGCGGGACTACAAGAAGAATTAAATACACAAAAAGCTGGAAAATGAAGCAGATTCATGGTGAAGAACACGTAATCAGCCAGGCACGAAGATGTACCACCGCCTGATGTCATCCAGAACCCGAGGATGCCATAACTTTTCCCGATAAGAGACTACAGTTTCAAGGTCATTCTTAGCCAACTTATTGACACATTGCCCTAAAACACTGATTGATGGAAAGAAGGCAGGGTGAATCCTGGGGTACTAGGCACCTGGGTATCCATTCTGCATGCTGCTAATTAAAGTGGAGAGTTATGCTTAGGGGTGTAACTTGCCCAATCACAGTGGATCATGTAATCTAGGGTCCTATAGATACTGTTACCAATAGGACGTCGTAGTTGTAGTGACGTCCATCACACGTGATGTAGAGGGATGGGCGTAGATGCCCACCCGATAAGAGTTAACCAATCCACATGCTCTGTTACCATATACAAGTATAACACCTATACTTAAGTTACCTTTCCTAACCAATTATATTGCATGATGACTTTTTATAGAATTAGACGTCAGTGATGATGAGTTTTGCCTATAACAATGACTGTTTGACTGAAGTTCGAGGAAGTCTGAGTGAGACCGGTGATCGCAATGCTGTAGATTTCCATTTGTTTCTCTGTTTGATGTACTTGTCATTAAAAGAACTTCCCTTTGCCAACTTACTGAGTCCTCATTATTGAGTTGTGTTGGAGTAAATGAATCCTGCACCCCCTGTCCTCACATGGTGCAGCTATCTTGTTTTACAAGTTCTAGAGGGTAAGCGCTGACCTATGGGCCCGTCAGTGAATTCCTCTCCTCCTGAACCCTTGGTAGCGTGAGGATAGTTTCAGCCATTAATTATTGATTATATAATACTAAGACACCTTAGACCGACGGCACAAAGTAACTCCGGGCCTTCGACAATATCACAAGTCCTTTCGCCATTCCGGCTGAGTAGACTGTGAAGCTCCCCCTGGACAATGATAGAGTAAGTCCATAAAAAATCTGCAGTGGGTCTGAAGGAACCACCTTTCCAAGCATAACCCTTCTCATTCCCACGGGCAGCCAATAATAGATTAAAAGGCTGGAAGAGGAAGGGGCGGTGATCCCGAAGTTCCAGAAAGGAAAAGATGTGATCGGTGAGTGAAACAACAAACTCGTTACTTTGGCAAATGTCGTGTAGGCATTAGAGCCAGTAAGGGAAAGGTAACGGTGGGTGGTGGAGAAAAAATGAAGTAGTCAGAAGTAGAGAAGACTGTATATGTATATAGGGGGGTAATGACTCGAGCATAAGAGATAAAGGGCCTCATTCCGAGTATGGCGGTAAGGGATATCGGCCACCGGTAACGAGACCGGTGGCGGTGATCCCTTACCGCCATACTCCGAGTTCCCTTTGCGCCCTCGCCCTTAACGCCTGCTTTGAGCCGGTGTTAAAGTCGAGGGCGCAAAGGGGCCTCCAAGCCAATAACAGTGACCGTAATGAACGGTCACCGTTATTTGCATCTTCCCCATTCCCATTGAGCCTATGGGGGCTCATTTGGGAATGGGGAAGAGCCTTGGTGAATGGGGAATTACCGCCCCACCAACCTTGGAATGGGGCGGTAATTCCACCATCCACCAAGGCGCTGCCGGTCCGGGTACGGCGTCATCCAAGACGTTAATAGCGCCATTGGTTAGCGCCGTACTCGGAATGAGGCCCAAAGAGTGGGTACCGGGGGGACACCTGAGAGAAAAACAAGGGGTACCGGGGGGACACCCGAGAGAAAAACAAGGGGCACTAGGGGGACACCCGAGATAAAAATGAAGAATTACCAGGGGGACACCTGAGATAAAAACGAAGGATTACCAGGGGGGCACCTGAGATAAAAACGTAAGGATTTGCCTTATTCCTGCACTTTAATACAGCGGTCAGAAGAAACGTGAACTCATATCCCATATAATAAGGGAAAAATAGACTACGGTGACATTTAAAGATGCATCAAAGGAGTTTTTTTAAACTCCATGACGAGGTATTAATTAGAAGGCAGGTATATGTATGACCAGCTGATGTCTGTCTAGTCTGTCAAGTGTCTGTCACGTGTGTTGTTGTACGTCGAATGTAAAATAATTGTATTATTGATTGTGTGAAATGAAATTTGGTTTTACCCGATCCTTTAACTAAGAGGGAATCCCCAATGAATTGATGGTTTTGAGTTAATTGATAG
Source organism: Ambystoma mexicanum (assembly GCF_040938575.1). Classification (NCBI taxonomy): domain Eukaryota; kingdom Metazoa; phylum Chordata; class Amphibia; order Caudata; family Ambystomatidae; genus Ambystoma; species Ambystoma mexicanum. The sequence goes on from NC_090923.1 coordinate 399,479,246, forward strand.
CAACATTTTGGTGGGAAAAGCTTGGATCGGAGCTTGCGTATTTGGTGCTTTCTCATACTATTGGAAGGATAAAACACTGTATAAAAATTGTTGTTGGCGGAATCAAAAGGGGAGGAGGTCACTCCACTTGTGCATCTTGCATGCAACTACCTAAGCATGCACCAAAACTCAAGAAGTATAGCACAGAGTGGGTTAAGGTTACCGCCCACAAGATGTTCATGCCTTGGCCACAGAATAGGTCCCTTTCTAAGGCTATTTTACAGCATATGACGACCTTCCTACACGCCACATATATAGGCAAGAAGCTAGAGAAACGTCTCGGTGTTCTAGAATTGTGGAAGATGTTTGAAGAAACGAAGGTGGAAGAACCACCCACAGACTGGATACTAAATGTATGTACGGAGAGGGGTGAGACACCTACCGTGCTACCAGCCCCACCTGAGCCAGTCATTGAAGGGAGTAAAACAGAGGGGCTTTACCCACTAAGAGAACTTAAGGCAGCCACGGTGTATAGCAACCCCGCATATGAGTCGCCTATGTACAGTAGTGACTATAATAAGGGAAAGGAACAGGAAAACAAAATTGCCTCCGCGGTCTCAAGGGACAAAGAGAGATGCGAAGATGAAGGAAAAGATTGGGCATGCAGTTGTGCACCTCCAGATAAGGAGAAAGAGGGAAATAAACGTAAAGGAAATGAAGGTAGAGTTGATGAGATGGCATTTGCGAAAGACGAATGAATGGGAGGTCAGATATTACTGAAGTTGGATGGAAACGGAAGTGATGATTTGAGGCCAACGGAGAGGTCTGATGAGACGCAAAGGAGAGAGAGAGAGAGAGAGAGAGAGAGAGAGAGAGAGAGAGAAAGAGATGGAAGTAAGGGATGAAAGCACAAGAAAGAAAGATAGGCTAAGGCGAGAACAACTATATTGCGAAGAGCAAGAGAAACAGCTTGATCGCAGACAAGAGGTAGCCTACGACCGGAACAGACAGACTAAGCAAAGGATGGAAGAAGAGCAAAGGGTACGTGAGAAGAGAGGGAAGAGACGAGAAGAGGAGGAAATTAGAAGGGCAAAGGAACGTAGAAACGAAAGAATGCAGGAAATAGATAAGGCTAGAGAAGAAGAGAGGAAGCGCAAGGAAGTAATTGAGGAAATGGAACGTAAGCGCAGACAGAGGGCACGGAATCTTGAATATCTGGAGCGGGAAGTTAAAAAATCAAATCCTGTTGCAGAATGGGAAGACATAGAACAATTATTTCCTGTGCACGACTCGGTGCAAGGTGTAAGTGGGACAAATATTGAAGATGACTTCGACACCACAAGCATCGGGGAAACACTTGATAAAATATAGGATGAGATAGAGCTAGAACAGATATTTGATGGGGGAAGGGAAGATGAGCGCTTAGAGAGTGCTCCGCTATGTGACACTGAGGATGTCACCCGAAGTAGAGGGAGCAGGGGACTGTCCCTAGACAGGCTGGAGATCAGGCAGAACGGAGAGGATGCAAGGAGTTGCAGAGATTGGAATCATTCAGAAACCGACTCTGGTGGGGAAACGGAGGACGAGGCACATGAAGAAGGGAGACGGTGTGAAAAACGGTCCCCAGGGGACTGAGGGGTACGATGTTCAGACGCTAGCAGGTCCACAAGAAGGGCACCGAAGTCTGCCACGCAGTCCGGCCAACAAGAAGGAGAAATTGACGGGGGTGTCACCTTAGCTATAGGGGACATTAAGGGCCTCCTAATTGCCATACTTGGTGAAAGAGCAGATGATGTATGGAAACGGGCAGGCTATCCTAGGGTAACCCTAACTAACACCTCCCATGACGGAGCGCCATTTAATAACTGTAGGGCAGCAGTGTGGAAAGCGCTGCGAATGCTATATCCAGACACTTCTGATATGGGGGCTATAATGACTCAGAGAATGAAAGAGTCAGAGGATCCGTTGATCTATATCCAGAATTTTCAAGATGCGCGGGTGCTCGAAACGCATGAGTCTTGGACGAAATCTATCCCTGTATTCTACCACATATTATGCCAGGTGTTGCCTGAACCAGTGCAGAAGCAGCTCAAAAAATTGGAAGGAGTTGAAGCAAAACCATGGGCCGAAATACAGTTGACAATTGCAAACTACTGTAGACTGCTGCAAGAAAAGAATCGGAAAAAGGAAGCAACCCGTAAGGGTGAGGAGGCAAAGCTGGTGCAAAAGAAACTCTCAAAGTATGCTCTTGAGGGAGCCATGCTGAGGAGCCCAGCTGAGCCAAGCACACAGCAAGCAACTAACCCATCGCAGAACAATCAGGGTAACACAGGAAGAGGATGGCAATCAGGGAGGGTTTTGTGGTAAACAGGGAGGCTTTCAGAATTATCAAAATGGCTTTCAGAACGCGCAGATGGGAGGTCCAGCTATGCCAGATGGACAGATGGCACGACCACCGCCAGTGTGTTGGCTGTGTGGAATGACAGGACATGTGGCGCATGTGTGCATAAGCCAAGGCATGTGGCAAAATAGCCAAGGGATGGGGGCAGGCATGGTGAATCAGCCTGCCATCCTGCAGCAGGGCACTGCACAAAAACACACAGTGCAGCAGCAGGCGCCAGGCCTGCAGCAAGGTGCACAGCAAGTGGTTCATCCCCCGCACATGGGGAACGTACCACAGGGACAATCCCAGCAGGCACCACTGCAAATGTCACAGGGCACTAGCGGCAGAGGGGGAGACAACCCTGGGAATGGGGGTACTCCACAAGCGTACAGTGGGCCGAACCTATATATAAAATAGGACAGCTCACGGGGAACTCTGATGTGCTCTATCCTATCAGTGACACCAGACCCTAACAGGGATCCTAGGGTGAATGTCACCATAGAGGGTAAAGAGTATTCCTTCTTAGTTGACACGGGCGCGACGCGCTCATGCATACGATAAGGCACATTTTCTTTGTCCGGCGAGGCCATAGATACTCAGAGTTTCACAGGACCTCACAGTAGAGTTCCCTTTACAGACGCGCTCCCAGTCTCTGTGGGAGAGCGCAAAATGAATGTACCCTTACTGTATTCACGTCAGACCCCAGTAAACATCCTGGGTTGAGACCTGATAACAAAATTGAATATGACAATCTCGTTTACCGAGAATGGCAAAGTGTGCTCCACTCCAGGAATGCATTATTCAAACGTGTGCAAAATGATCAGAGCATACTCAGGATGTATAGCAATGAGAGGTCTACCACTACAGCCAGAAGTCTTCGCATATGGCGTACGCGTGCTTATGGCGGGATTGCCAGGCCTCGCGAATAAAACAATGAGAACCCCTGATAAATTCCTTTTCAGACCACGGATACCTATGCATGAAAAAGAGGGACAAGTATTCCCCTTGACAATACAGTCTGCCGCTGTAAGAGGGAAGGTGGTACTGGTAGAAGGATGTGATGACGAAGGAAGACAATGGTGCGCTATTTTCGTCATTGAGGAAGGGTATCGAGTGACTGACATCACTGATGAGGATCTGTTTTGAAGAACACCCTGACTTAGAAGAGACAAGAGTGGAAGTGAGTCTCATATTCTGAGTCAAAATGATCAAACGAGAAGTGCCACAGAGAATGATGTTGGCTCTACTACGTCCTGAATACTTCGAGAATGACATGGCACGGGTGCCTGTCACAGTATGGACTACAGGGTCTTATGACATAGGACTCCTGAAAGGGGCAAGAGAAGTGAAAATCAAGTTAAAACCAGGAGCAATGCTACCAAGAGCGCGACAATATCCCATGTCTAGAGAGGCGGATGAAGAGATTGCAAAAACAATCTCTGCCATGATGGAGCAGGTCTCGGCGTTTAATCCAGGATTTAAGGGCATTAAACGATATTGTTGAAGCAGAGTTCCCTCTAGTCCCTAACCCACCTACAATTCTATGCAACATACCCATTGAGGCACAATATTTCACGGTGATCGATTTGAAGAATGCATTCTTCTCAATCCTGTTGCACTCGCAAGATCTGACGTCATTCACTTTCAGACAAATGCACCTGAAAAGCACGAGGTTGCCACAGGGGTATTGTGAGTCTCCGTCCATCTTTAACAGAGTCCTGCAAATGGACCTAATCAATATTGCAGTGGACAGTGTTGTGTTGCAGTATGTAGATGACATTCTGATCTGCAGCACCACTGAAGAGCAAGGCAGGCGCGACTCTATCCAGCTACTTACTATACTGGCTGAGAAGGGGTACAAGGTCGATAAGGAAAAGTTACAGTACTGACAGCAGGAGGTGTTGTACATGGGACATCTAATCTCTCATGAAGGGAAAAGGGTAACCCCAGAGAGGGCCGAAGCTATCATGAACACAGCTAAGCCGCTCACGATAAAACAAATGCAAAGCTTCTTAGGCCTGTGTAATTATGTCAGAGCATGGGTCTTCGATTACAGTTCGTATACCAAGCCCTTGCTTCAGGCCTTAAAGAAAGCCCAGGCAACAAAGGAAAAAATGGAATGGACTGAGGAGATGGAAAGGGGGTTTGGAGAACTCAAGGGGGCAATTTGTAAGGCCTCAGTACTCGGGATTCCTAATTATGCAGAGGAATTCTACCTGTTCTCACATACCGATGGCAATTTTATGACAGTAGTACTCGCTCAACGAACATCAATGGGGTACAAGCCCCTAGCATATTACACTGGGAGTCTGGACCCGGTCATGAGGGGCCACTTCCCATGTGAACAAAATCTAGCTACCGCCGCGTTCGCCATCGAGAAGAATGTCATCCATTGTGATGGGGTGGTCCATGACATTGTATGCACTACAGCTCCTAGTGGGCATAGCGGTCGTGAAATGCGCCACCCACACCAAAGGGACAGATTTTGTATCACATGGAAACCATGAAGCGGACACGGAAGCCAAGCGCATGGCAACCAAGAATGAAACAATCATGGACGTGGAGGTGGCACGTACCCATGAAAGAATGATGGTAGCACAAGCCACACCAGATGCCTATAGTAACATGGGACAGACCCGGCTAATGGAACTCCAAGGGGAGTCCCCTCAGGAGGAGAAGAATTTGTGGAAGCGTCGAGGGTGTTCTTTAAACCCCTCTGACGGGTTGTGGAGGCAAGACAGCACTGGTAAACCAGTAATGCCTGTCGCTCTACTAAAGGTAGCATTAGAGCAACTACACTACCCGATCCATTTGTCAAAAGAAAATCTTGCTGCAACACTCGCAGAAGACTGGTTCACGCCAAATTTAGCGGAGCACGTTGCATTTTTCATGGTGAACTGTATAATCTGCCAGCAGTTCACCGCTGGGCACACATTAAAAGTTGTGAGAGGAGTCATCCCCAGGCCAAATGGGCCATTTCAGCACTTACACATTGATTATGTCGATATGATTCAAGTGTGTAATGGGTACAGGTATTTAATTGTGGTGATGTGTCCTTTCTCTAGATGGGTAGAAGCAGGACCCTGTACACACCCCAACGCTACCTGTGCTGCCAAGTTCTTGGTGAGGGAAGTGTTCCCGAGATGGGGGGTGTGCGAGGTAATGAGATCAGATAATGGGGCCCACTTTGTAAATTCACTGTTCGAACAGATTAGCTTGATATTTTTCTCGTCGGCATATCATCCTGAGGGGAATGGCATATGTGACGGATCAATGGCTTGCTTAAAGAGAGGATAGCCAAGTTGAAGCTCACATTAAAGAAGGGATGGCTGCACTGTCTACCATTGGCATTGTATGCACTTCGGAACCAACCCGGCTCCGACCATCATCTCACACCGCACGAGATAGTTACAGGCAGAAGGATGAGGACCCGACTTACCCCCCGAGATAGAGCTAGATGTGATGACCAGCCGACTAGGGAGGTTTAGGGAGCAGAGATGCAGGACTACCTAAACTGTATGCCATCCAGCGCCTCTGTCATTTCAGGCCAACTGCAGCAACGGCGAAAAGGGGACAGCACAGCACGAAACACATCAGGAAGTGCTGAAGCAGACATCGCGCAAGGTATACATGTGCCCCTCATCTTCCCTGGCGACAGAGTACTCATAAGGAACTTTACCCGGAAGAGTTGGATGAGCCAAGATTTAATGGCCCCTTCATCGTAGAGGACTGCACCCCGTCCGCTGTCAAGCTTCAGGGCAGAAGGGCATGGATCTTCCTAAATGACATTAAACCCCATATAGGAGAGCGCCTTCCAGCTTCATCCAACTGTGAAGAACCTACAGACAATGGGGAAGGACCTCACCATGTGCAGACAAGATCTATGCATTGGAAGAAGGACACATGAGCTGAAAAGACAAGACGAGAGAGCTCTTTGTGAACATTTTGGCTTTACAGTCAACATTTCCTCTAAGCACTAAAGGGGATAAAAGACAATAAAATGGACACTCTGTGTAGCCAAAGTTGCAGGGTAAATAAGAGAATCGCACATCTAAAGCTGCAGAGACGCTACTCATATGAACGTTTAAAGCCACACAAAGCATTGGAAAAGCCCTAAGACTCAGATAAGCGGAAAATAAGATATTTCTGAGAACCCGACATAGTATCCTGAAGCATCCAGTATCAAGACTTTGTGCACAGAACTTATGGTACATGCCAGCAGAAGTCTCAAGTGGGATGTGCTAACCTACTTTCAACTTGTGGTGTTATCATACCCATCACTCATAGGTAGAGAAGCCAGTGTCACAGACTTTATTCAAGATCCAGCTAACAAAAAAGTAATCAGGCGGCTGCTAACCGTCATCGCAGAGGTCTTTACTGAGTTACCCAAGCATAGTGAGAAGGACACAAATGCTTCCACCGCAAACAGACGTTGAAGAACTCACCTTCACATTATTCTTCTGCATAATTGAAAGTTGCCCAGGACTCGTTGCAAGAACAACTGATGCCCATACGTTCATCAGGGACCCAAGACATATCGAATGTTTGAGTCAACTGTGGACCAAACTACACAGCAGGCCAGTGCAAAGACTGTCCTAATCAAAAGAAGGGCTTGTGATCAGGACTCAGAAAAACAAGGCAAATGTCCCTGTCCCCCGCAGATACCCACTTGGCTCACAATGTCATGCTCAGACTAGTCATAGACTATCCAGAGATGGTGGGAAGGCCTGCTGATGTTGACGTTGTCACCTTCCTCAGAGATCCAGTCAATATCCCACACATAAGCACTCTTCACCATGGTATAATGCTCCAAAAGGAGCTGTCCACTTCCAGCGAGAATTCCTAAGGAGATTCCAGTGAGACTTTCCGCCGGGGACAGATCAAGGAGACAAAGACACCGGTTTTCATTCTTCCGCCGAGGACAGATCGAGAAGAGCAGAAACGAGGATTACGACATCTTGTTCCTAGTTTATTTTTTATTTTTTCTTCTATTTTTCTTATTATCCTTTTCGTCATCTTTCCACCGTGGAGCAGATTGAGGAGAGAGACACTGTTCTTCAACTTGTCGCCGAGAGACCGAGCGAAAGGAGCGGACCCAAGAACTTCACCATCTTATTTTTCTTTTTCTTCATTTTCTCATTTTTTCCTATTTTTTCATATGTTCATTTTTATTTTTGTTTTTATTTTTACAGAATTTTATTTTTGTATGATTTACAGCAATTCCATCTGTTCAGTCCTTCGCATTGAACAGATTCCAGCATGTCCTCAGGGCCAAGGCAAATTAGAGGAGTGCACTGGGATTTTGTCTATCATTGAGATGCAGAATGAGTGTGATGTGTTAAAGACGTTAGTCTAATCTTTTTCCATAGTCAAGTTAAAGGAACTGTAATGCATAACCAGAGACTACTGCCACCACCCGGGAGAGGGGGGACTCTTGAAAAACACTCGTCACTTTAGTATTTACTGAACTTTTGAACAATGAGATCGGAATAAGAAAAGAAATAAATCACTGACTATGGGCTTGGTAGACATGGGGGCCCAGAACAGTAACTCAATTTTACCCCAGACAGAGGGGCGACCCCGCTTCCCAAGAGGAAAATGCTGCCAGCTGTCTCTCAACACGATCATGTGTATATGCATAGTGATTATTGTTGTATTTTTGTCCCTAACTATCAGAACTGCATTTTTTATTGGTCCCAATCTTGGTACACTCATGAGATAATGAATGTCTGGGTCCCACAAAAGCACCCAGACCATATATAGTAAACCCTGTTCCGAGAAAAGCTGATGGTAAAGCAAATGAACTGAAATTAAATGTAATAAGTAGTGACACATACACACTTGAGGTATCGAATGAAGGAAAAATCTGGAGACAGGGTCAGCACGGAATGAATGATAATGTAGCACTGACCACGGCATGCACCCACACACTGAGTGCACACAAGCAAGGGCAAGTGTCAATGGCTACAGGACTTCAGACCAAAACAACAGTAAAAGAAAAGAAACCTACAGAACTAACAGCTCCAGAGAATAGTGGAAGTAATCAAGAGGAGCCAAGCGAGAAACCAAACAAAGAGGGCATAGCAAAAACCCTCAAAAGAAAGGAAGAAGCCACAAAGGAACTCACAGAGAAAATACACACGCTAATTGATTATTTGTTCCCACTCATAGTTAGAGCGAAGAAGCTACATGAAGAGCTGAACAATAAAACCACAGGGACTGTAACAACGAGCACGCCAGCTCCAAGGCAAGGAACAAGTGCCAGGCCCACGTCACAGCCACGCGTTGGGAAGATGGTGAGCCAATGGTGGTTGGAGGAGGTCTATAAAAGATTGCACGAGGGAAGGAAAAGAAACGCAAATCCTCCTCCTACTACCTCAGTACAAGTAATGAAGCCTGCTCCACCCAAGATCATAAATGAGAAACTACCAGAACAGAAAAGCAGCACAGACGCATTTAGAGATATAGTCATAGCAAATTATAGAAAAACATTAAGGATCAAGAGAAGCCCGCATGAAACTCACAACAAACTAAATGATTACCTGGACGGCACAGTCCATCTCGAAAACAATATTTGATGCCAACACATGAAGGAAGTTGGGAGAAGACAAGCAGAAGGGGAGTGCTTTGTTTGTGCACTCCTGCCGTACAGCATGGGCAAATCCAAAATCTTCGTGGCAGTGGAAATCGATGTTCCCACAGCACACTGCATGTCACACGTAGCAATGTGCAACACCATGGGACAGTTTATGGAAGAGACGCCTCACTGATATGGGCCAACGAAAAGGATTACCCTGATGAAGATGGTTTTGTCCAGGACATTAAAACAAGAAACAGGGCACACACCAAAAATCATGTGATTAGATATGAGAACCCTGACGTCAAAGGATCAGGAATTAAACCCGAGGCTGAACGTCCAAGGAAAAACTGCGGAAGAAGCTAAGATCTGGAAGAACAGAGGCCAAATGCAGCTCTGGGGGTCAGTGGTCTCCCCAAATGGATGGGAAGAAAGAGTAGTAATCTGCCGAGCTTGGATGGTCCTTGGAGCCTGCCAAGAAGCAATAGAAAATTCACAGAGGTTCTGCAAACCTCTATTGCTAAAATTGGTAAAACTGTTAACGTGGGTCAAAGACAGAGGAGGACCCCTGCAAATAGTACCACTGGAAAGCCCGAAACTATGCTTCAGAAGTAATGGCACGAGAAAGATGGGAGAGAATCAAAACTGTGGGCGAATATATGAAGCCCCACGAATGACGTATGGAACTGCAGTCATAATGGACCATTACTGGGCATGTGGGTCCAGGGCCTACATAAGACTACCGAAGAACTGGGGAGGCACATGCACACTTGTGAACGTCCACGTTCCTGTACTAGTGATTCCTAAAAATTACCAGAATTTGGACAGTTTCCCGAACGTAGATGCTCACCTAAGGAAAAGGAGATCTGTGGAACTAATGCCAAGGACGAGGAGAGAAAATTACTTTTCTGCCAAATCAGAGGAAGCTTTTTATGAAATCCACTACAAACACAGGCTGTTTAGCCTAACCTCATCAGTAATCACAACAATACTCTTGCCACACATCCAAGTTGGTGCTAACACTAAGTGGTTGCAGATAACCAGATGAGAACTACTGCAGACCATCAATAACACCATAAAAGGATTCAACGCGATCAAAGAAGAACTAAGAGCAGTCGGCTGATGACCCTCCAGAACAGATACGTGCTTGATATGATCACAGCAATGGATGGAGGTGTTTGTGCAAAAATCGGAGAATCATGTTGCACATTTATACCATCAAACAGAGGCCATAAGCATGTCGACAAATCTAAAGAACCAGATGATCGATGAAACGGATGAAGTGGACGATGGCAGCTGGTTTGGAAACCTATTCTCATGGGTCCCACAATGGATGGCTGATATATTTAAGGTTCTGGGAGCCCTGATAGTAATGATACTACTAAGTTTCTGTGTTATCAAAATAAACATCACACAGTGCCAGAAAGCTGCAAAGAAAGCCATTGGAATGAAAATCATGGTCAATGTCAAACCAGGGTGGAAGCCCAGAGACCTGAGCGATGAAGAAATAAGAGACTTTGTGAAAGCCAGTGAGTTTGTGCCAGAAGGAACAAAGTTCACATATCCTAAGAAACGAAGAAGGTATGAAGGAAAATGAATTTAAAGCAGTCCAAATGGACAATGCCAGCTAATGACCTGGAACAAAGACGAGCATGTAAAAACAGCAGGAAGTTTGAAAGGTGTGATAAAAATATGGACACCAAAGTGCACACATTCACACCATCTTGTGCAAACCCAGAAGACAATGAACAAGACATTGAAGAATCAAAGAAAATAAATACAGAAGAGGAAGCAGGAGTGGTCGATGAACCAACCAGAGGGGGGAGTGTAGAGGAGGTCCCAGACATGGCCTGCATCCCTATGCCTCATTTCGAAGCACCAGTAAAGTACTCACCAAGGTACGTGATGTATGAGGAGCAGATGAACCAACAAAGAGCTGCGCTGGGACTGTGCCCAGTGTACATTCGAAGAGCTGTATCTGTTGAAGAACCCATAACCAGACAGCCCTGGGCAGCAATGTACCCCATCAGACAAACATACCAGCCACTGATACGAAACAATGAGTATTTACAGACTGTACATGAAGAGACACAACAAACCCAGATGGAAGAATCAAACCAGTTAATGTGCGTAAATAGGCTTGAAACACAAGATGCTAAGAAATCAATACTGCTTGTAATGCTTAGTAGAAGAGTAGAGCGGCAAGCGCCAACTATATATCTACCTCAATAAAGCACAATGTACACGTGCAACTCCATTTTGTAAAAGCAGAAGTATGCCCAGGCGGCCAAGGCCTAACTGGTCGGGTTTCATATCCAAGCCCAAGCCAGGGGACAGAGCAGAATCGAAACTAAACAAAGGATGGCTCAGGCCTGGGAAATCGAGGTCAACCCGAGAAAGGGAGGTGAGCTTCAGCTAAGGAGAATCAAAACCTCAGAGCATACCAGCCTGTCATGTGAAGGTCAAGATAAGGAGGCCCGGGCAGGTGGTGGGACTACAAGGAGAATTAAATACACGAAAAGCTGGAAAATGAAGCAGATTCATGGTGAAGTAACACATGATCAGCCAGGCATGAAGATGTACCACCGCCTGATGTCATCAAGAACCCAAGGATGCCATAACTTTTCCCGATAAGAGACTACAGTTTCAAGGCCATCCTTAGCCAACTAATTGACACATCGCCCTAAAACACTGATTGATGGAAAGAAGGCAGGGTGAATCCTGGGGCACTAGGCAACTGGGTCTCCATTCTTCATGCTGCTAATTAAAGTGGAGATTTATGCTTAGGGGTGTAACTTGCCCAATCACAATGGACCATGTAATCTAGGGTCCTATAAATACTGTAACCAATAGGACGTTGTAGTTGTAGTGATGTCCATCAGGCGTGATGTAGAGGGATGGGCGTAGACGCCCACCCGATAAGAGTTAACCAATCCAATGCTCTGTTACCATATACAGATATAACACCTATACGTAAGTTACCTTTCCTAACCAATTATATTGCATGATGATTTTTTATAGAATTAGATGTCAGTGATGACGAGTTTTCCATATAACAATGACTGTTTGACTGAAGTTCGAGGAAGTCGGAGCGAGACAGGTGATCGCAATGCTGCAGATTTCCATTTGTTTCTCTGTTTGATGTACTTGTCATTAAACGGACTTCCCTTTGCCAACTTACTGAGTCCTCATTATTGAGTCGTGTTGGAGTAAATGAATCCTGCACCCCCTGTCCTCACATGGTGCAGCTATCTTGTCTTACAAGTTCTAGAGCGTGGGCGCTGACCTATGGGCCGTCAGTGAATTCCTCTCCTCCTGAACACTTGATTTCTAAATATGTCAGATCCTGAACTCCTTTAAAAGGTAAAAGACAAAGATAAAGGGCCTCATTACAACTCAGGCGTTAAGGGTTAACGCCACTGTTAACCCTTAACGCCTGATTCTGATTTTAACGCCTGCTTTTAGCAGGCGTTAAAATCCATGGCGCTAACCTGCCATGGTGCTAATTACGCCGCCGTAATTTACGGCGGCGTAATTAGCGCCTTCCCCACTCCCATTATGCCCTATGGGGCAAAAATGGGAATGGGGAAGGGAAAATGGGAAATGGGGATTTACCGCCCCACTCACCTTGGAATGGGGCGGTAAATCCGCCATCCACCATGGTGTAAACAGAGTTTACACCATGGTGGTAAAGTTGGTGCACTTAGCACCAAGGTTGTAATGAGGCCCTAAGTGTTGGAGTCAAGTGTCTCTTGGCAAATATTTTGTGGTACAAAAGACCACTGGTTCCGACATCATGCAGATGTATGTTGGATTTTAAGAAACCTAGGCCCCCCCACATGGTTTGTTACTCTGAGTTGTGTATAATATGCATGGTATTAGATACATGACTTCCTATGCACTGCAAACTAAATAGACATAAAACATACAGGAGAATGCTGTTCTCCCGATCCTGTAAATGTCTCATGATGCTTTCACCATTGTTTCATTGCCATATTACACTTCATCTGTAATAAAAAATGTCCTCGACTTGGAGAAGTAGAACAGTTCTTTTGGAGGAAAGACTATGGGCCTCATTACGACCCAGGCGGTAAGTTACCGCCTGGGCCGTGACTTTACCACCATGGCGTAAACTATGTTTACGCCATGGTGGTTGGCGGACTTACCGCCCCATTCCGACCTTGGCGGGGCGGTAAGTCCCCAATCCCCATTTACCCTTCCCCATTCCCATTTTTGCCCCATAGGGCATAATGGGAGTGGGGAAGGCTTTAATTACGCCACCGTAAATTACGGTGGCGTAATTAACTCCATGGTCCCTTAGCGCCATGGATTTTAACACCTGCTAAAAGCAGGTGTTAAAAGCTCCATGGCGCTAAGGGACCTCGTACTCAGGCGGTAAGGGTCGGCGCTGTTTACGCTGCCGTAAACCCCTTACCGCCTGGGTCGTAATGAGGCCCTATGAGTACAGAGGAGCACCACAAAACCACACACTTTGTGGATTAAAAATGCTCCCAAATTTGGCCACAACAGTGATGACATAGATTTACCATGTATTGAAAAGAACATTACTTGTGACATCCCTTCAGAAGACATACCTAATGATTTACAGACAAACGTCTTATCTTTGTTTGTTTGTTTGTTTGTTTGTTTGTTTGTTTGTTTGTTTTATTATTTATAATGTGCGACATACCCTCGGGTAACAGGGCGCAGCAGTTGCAGGTATATGCGAAGCTTAGTTACAACAAAGTGGGTATTTACATACAGGTATTACATACATATTTACATACAGGAATTAAATACAAGGTATATACAGATATGACCTATTTGCAGGTGGCTGGTGCAGAAGCAAGAGTGCAGATGATACAACAGCAGTATATGCAGGTATAGGTGATAGTGGGGTGTAATTGAGCAAGTATACAGCTAGGTGCAAGATAGTAGTGGCTCCTGGCAGTGAATCCTAGCTACTTACTGTATTTACTGAACATTCGCTTTCAGCCACAAGATGGAATTAGTTCTGAAGTTTTGGTAGGGTAGATCAGATTTCAGTGTGGGAGGTAGGGAGTTCCACAGTTTAGCTGCTTTCACTGGGAAGTTGTTGCCGCCGATTGTATAACGATTGAATTTAGGAATAGAGAGGCAATCTTTATAAGCTGTTCTAGAAGGTCTTGAAGAGATCTGTCTGTGGAATCTGTCGACCAAGTAGGTAGGTGCAGCATCGTTGAGGGATTTGTGGGTAAGTGACAGAGTTTTGAGGAGGATTTTATCGTTAATTGGAAGCCAGTTATTCTGTTGGCTAATCTCGGAAATGTGGTCTCTTCTGGACATGCCCAATGCCGCTCTAAGAGCATTATTTTGCAGAGTTTGGATTTTTCTAATAGTGGATTTGGTTGACCCCAGCTAGAGAGCATTGCAGTAGTCCAGGCGAGACAAGATGAGGGCTCTGGCTAGGGTAGTGCAGCTAGTGTCAGAAAGAAAAGGCTTTGCTGTGCGGATATGTTTACACATGTAGGCCGTGGAGGACGCTAGTGAGTTAACTTGTTTGACAAATGTGAGGTTTGAGTCAAGATAAAAACCTAGAGTTTTTATCTCATGTCCTACTTTGATAGTGTTGCCATCAATTGTAAAAAAGGAGTAATCAGGTCCTAGTTTTTTTTAGGCTGGATGTGGTGCCCAGGATGATGAGTTTTATCATCATTCAGGCATAGACCATGTGTGGCCATCCATTCCTGGATGATGATGTACACTCTATTCACCAAGGCCAAATCCATCTCGTAATCCCCAGAAAGCGGGAGGAGGATCTGGGTATCATCTGCATGATTAGTGTAGGTGATACCGAGATGATCCAGATCATCGAAAAGGGGCTTGGTAAAAATGTTGTACAATGTAGGCGAGACGCAAGAGTCCTGAGGCACGCCGCAAGTAATTGGTATGTGGTCGGCAGCTGCTGTGGGAGAGAAACCCCTCATGGTTCTACCATTTAGGAAGGATCTAATCCAGGTAATTGCATTGTCAGAAAAGTGTGCCGCTGTTTTAAAGTGGTTGCAGAGAATAGTATGATCAACCAAGTCAAATGCGGCCGATAGGTCTCGGAGGAGGAGTAGGGCAGCTTTGCCGTTGTCTCTAAGCTTGGGTCATAAGGTCGATAAGAGCTGTCTCCGTTCTGTGCTACGGACAGAATCCTGATTGTCTGGCTCCTAGTAGATGGTGTACTTCCAAGTGTTTTTGGATTTGTACATAGGCAAATAGGCAGGATTTTTAGAAGAAAAGGTACTGTCGTAATTGACATGTAATTGGTTGGTGTAGATGGGTCGAGCATGTTTTTTTTTAGGAGTGGGAGTACCCAGGATTGTGTAAGGTTGGTAGGGATAGTTCCAGTGGCAAAGGATGCGTTGATAAGCTTTGCAATGAAAGGAGAGAGGTCTCAGGCTGCATCCTTGATAAGCTGTGCAGGGCAGAGATCACTTTGGCAATTAGACGGTTTCAGGGACAGGATAATTCTTTCCACTTCGACAATAGAAACTTTGGTGAAGTTGATTTGGGTGGATTCATTGGCGTACTGCTCTCAGTTGTTTTAGATTGGGTAGAGTCATTTAAGGAGGCTCTTTTGCTAGAAATTTTATTTTGTAAGGAGGCTATTTTGTTGGCAAGTGCGTTTTGGATCTCTGAGCACCATTTTTTATCTTTAATGCATGTGTCAGGGGGTGCTATGGGCTCTCTAATTCTTTGAGAATGCAGAAAAGTTCCTTCATATTAGATTTGTCTTGGGATATACGCGTATCGAAAGATATACGTTTTGCTAGACATATTTCTTTTTTATAGAGGGATGAGAGTTTAGAGAGTTTGAGTTTGTTAGCTGCTGAAGGTAGTTTTTTCCAGGCAGCCTTGCAACTTCATTTTTGTTGTCTTAAGTTTTTTAAGAATGGCGTGAACCATTTATTCAGGTGAGTTTTAGGTTTACTTGGTCTGAGTTTGAGGGGGGGCGATCGAGTCCAAGGAGGTGGTCATAATATTATTATATTCTGTGACCAAGAACTCGGGATCCGAGTTATCTGGGAGCGTGTTGAGGGTAGGGAGTGTGCCTATCCACAATAATGCTCTTTTTATTTCTGGTTAGCGTAGGTGGAGCCCTGGTGGCAGTGGGGGTCTGTTGGTAGAGAGCATGAAAGACACAAGGTGGTGGTCGGTCCAAGCTAGAGGTGAGATAGAGAGTATATTAGCTTGACAGTTGTAGTCTGCCACCCAAAGAAGTATTCTGCCTTTATTGTGGGTGGGTGCATTAGTTCTTTGGGTAAAGCCTATTTTCTTTTTTTATTTTTTTTTTAAATTCTTTTTATTCATTAGCTTGGCAGCAAAAAAACAGGCGAACATCGCCAGACAGGCAACATGTAGAAACAGACATTATACAGTGCAGGTAAATATAAATCACAATGCGGATGTGGGGAGCCAATGGGCACTTTCAAATCATGCAGAACACAAGGTCCGGAGGCCATGATGGGGATGTGAGCTCCGGTCGGCGGGGGGGGTGGCTAGGGGAAACGTGGCTGGTGACTCATTCAGATCTGACATATAAGAACGGAACCTGAGCCAGATATTCCTGGGCCTAGAGTGGGTGGGTTGTAGGAGAGACCAAGTTTATTCAGAGTCCGAGGCCCATGTAACCGCCCTCAGCCATTGGGCGTGTGTGGGGGGCCAGGGGCAAAGCCAGTACAGCAGGATGGAGCGTACAGCGAGAAGCATGCAGAGGCCGGCTAGTTTCCTGGAATTTCGGGGGAGGTCCGGGAGGTCGTGAAAAAGACATACCATCGGGGAGGGATTAATGGGGTAATCAAGTATGGTGGACATCGTCGAGCAGACCGCTTGCCAGAACTGTGAGAGATGAGGGCAAGACCAAATCATATGAATGTAATCAGCTGCTTCGTGGCCGCACCTAGGGCAGCTAGAAGGGTGATCATTGGACATGTGGTGTAATCTGATTGGGGTGTAGTGAAATCTATGTAGGATTTTAAACTGTATTAATTTGAAGCGGGAGTTGAGGGATACCCTGTGTATACGATCACATAAGTGCGCCCAACGTTTATCAGTCATTTCGATACCCAGGTCCACCTCCCACGCCCGCCTCAGCTTAGTGAATTCTGGAATAGATCTGGATTGTAGCATGGTGTATAGCCTAGATATTTTACCTCTAGTAGGTGAGGGTGAGGTGAGCTCCTCGATGATAGGGTCATCCGGTGGTACAGCCGGAAACATCGAATAATTACGTTTAAGGGTCCTGCAGAGTGATAAATATTGGAGCCACACACTCCGGCCTCTTCTTAATGACAATGGGAGGTCGGGCCATTCAACAAATATTCCCTGATCAAATACATCTCGCAACAGCTCATATCCCGACTCGGCCCAGCGCTGGGCCATGGCCGGCGGTACCCGTGGAACCCCCGGTAGGAAGTTCCAGAGTGGGAGGTTTCCGTGGAAGATGTGAGCAATACCAAGCAATTTCCACGTTTTGGTCAGTGCTAAGGATGTGCAGGTAACCAGGTTCTGTGAGTCCGGCTCCAGAGGGGTGGGTTGTATCAACAGGGAGCGGATATCTCGGTCACAGACCGCCAGTTTCTCGAGTCTGACGTGTGGGGGGGGGGTCCGTCATGTCAAACCAATAGGAAGTGTATTGAATTTGGGACACTAGCCAGTATTTCAAGAAGTCTGGGGCGCTGAAGCCACCGTGAGCCATGGGGGTAGATAGGGTGCCTAGTTTAAGGCGGACCGCGCCCGAATGCCAAAGAAAGGAATTGATCGTGCGCGTCAGTTCACGGAAGAAACCCTCTCCCGGCCATAGGGGGATGTTAGTGAACTTGTAGAGTAGCTGGGGTAGTACCAACATTTTCAGGAGGCCTATTCTACCTGCGAGGGATATTGGGAGCTTGTCCCAGGTTAGGACCTTGGATGATAAATATGTGAGATACTTTTGATAGTTTTCGTTGAATGTCAGCGCCCGGTGACGTGTTATCTCGATCCCCAAATAGGTGAAAGTAGACTGAGCCCATGCGAACCCCAGGGCATCCGGGGGAGGAAGGGTGCATTCTGTAAGAGGGAAAAGTGTAGATTTCGAACAGTTCACCTTGAGGCCCGAGATCCGGCCGAAGTGCCTGACATCCTCCAGTATTGGGGACAAGTTGACAGAGGGGGAGCGTATAAACAGCAAGGCGTCATCAGCGTATAAAGACACTATGTCTGCCTGGCCCGCTGTGCGGAGGCCTCTATGTGCGTGAAATTGGCGGAGCATGTCAGCGAAGGGCTCTATCGCTATGGCGAAGATCAGGGGAGAGAAGGGGCAACCCTGTCTCGTCCCTCTAGCGATCCCAAAGAGGGGGGAACAATGGTCTCCTGTACGGACCCTTGCCACGGGGTCGGAATAGAGCAATTTGACCCATGAGAGAAAAGAGGGACCAAACCCACAGCTCCCGAGAACCCTCCACAAGTATCTCCACGAGACCGAGTCAAACGCCTTCTGCATGTCGAGGGTAGCAGCCACTGCGTGTGTCTCGGGGTTTATCCTATTGATAATGTTGAACAAGCGTCTAAGGTTCAGAGAGGTGGCGCGGCCGGGGATGAATCCCCCTTGGTCCGGATGGATGACAGATGGCAAGAGAGGAGCTAACCGGAGGGCCAGCGCCTTAGCGAATATCTTGGCATCGCAATTTATGAGTGAAAGCGGGCGATATGAGCCGCATTGCGAGGGGGGTTTGCCGGGTTTAAGAAGTACCGTGATTGTGGCCTCACGGAGAGAGGGGGGGAATACCCCAGTTTCAGCTGACTCCTCCCAGAGGGCTAACAGATGAGGGAGCAGGAGCCGCTTATAGCGCTTATAAAATTCAACCGGGATACCATCCGAGCCGGGAGCCTTCCCCGAGGACAAGGAGTCCACCGCGCCAGAGAGTTCCTCAAGTGTAAGTGGAGAATCAAGAGAGCCCGCTGACTCCGGAGAAAGAGTCGTCAAGGGAAGGGTATCGAGGAAGGAGTCGATCTCTGCTGCCGTCACCTCGTCAGAGTTGGAGTATAGGGTTCCATAGAATTTAAAGAATTCCTTGTTGATGTCTTGTGAGGCGACAGCCATAGAGCCATCCGGTCTCACAATCCCGAGTATATGCGGGGAACCCGTCTCGTGACGGATCAGTCTCGCCAGAAAACGGCCCGGGCGCTCACCCTCCCCGTATCTCCTTGCAGAGCCTGGGTTATCCAAGATTTTTTGCTCACGTTCCGCTAGGGATCGGAATGTATCCAGCTCCGCCCCGATGTCCGCCAGGGTTCCGGGAGTAGACTGGAGTGAGCATTGGGCCTCAAGGGTCGATAGCTTGGATTCGCTCTCTGCTAGTTCCCTGCGGATTGATTTAAGAACCCCGTTCTCCTTTGATAGCGCTATCCCTCTAATGTAAACCTTGAAGGACTCCCATAGAGTGGCCTGTGATGTTACCAATCCCGTGTTTGTCTCGAAGAACTCCTCGATGGCTTTCTCGAGCTCAGAGCAAAATTCCTGGTCTAGCAAGGAGAGGGGTTTCAGCCTCCAACGTCGAGCGCAGCCAGGGTCTGGGCCCCAATTCATGGTAATGGTTACTGGGGAGTGGTCAGATAGAGTCCTGGGGAGGATCTGCATCTGTGTGACATTCTGAACCAAGACATTGGAGATCACCCACCTGTCGATGCGGGAGTAGGAGTCGTGGACCGAAGAATAGAAGGAATAAACGCAGGAATCCGGGTAAAAAAACCTCCATGCATCGACCATGGCGAGCCGGGGAAGAGACGAGAGTGCGGCGTAGGCTGCTCTCGAGAGCTGGCGAGGCCTGGATCCGGACCTATCGAGGGTCACATCAAAAATTGTATTAAAATCCCCCCCCCAAAGGATAGGGACAAGGGGAAAGCCAGCGAGAAGGGACGAGACCTGTACATAGAATTCTGGGTCATCTATATTAGGGCCATATATGTTCAGTAGGACTGTCTCCCTATTTTGAAGTAGAGCATGGAGTAGTACATATCTGCCCTGAGGGTCTATGTGTGACGCAATGAGAGTGAACTTGAGGCTCTTATGGATGAGGGTCATGACCCCGCGGCTTTGGGAAGAGAAATCAGTGGAGAATCTGTGGGGGCCCCATGATTTAGCAAATTTTGTACATTGTTCCATGCGAGCATGTGTCTCCTGTAGAAAAAGAACCTTAGAACCATGGCGCTCAGCTAGTAGTAGTAGCTGCCTCATTTTTTTGTAGTTCCCCAATCCCCGAACATTCCAGCTCATAAAAGTCAAGTTATTCCCAGGCATTGAAGTGAAAGTAACAATATCCGAGAAAGTGCCAATGACCCATGGGCCAGCTTAACCACACTGCAGTAACAGTCATAGAGTATCATATCCCTGTCCTTAATTGCTGCCAACGCCAAGCCTTTTATAACATAACCCCCAACATGTCCCACCTCCACCCACATCCCCCCCCAATCAGAGGGATGATAATCCCAAAACCCCCCAACAAAAACCAAACCAGTGGCATCAGCGCCTGGGGGCCTGTAGGCCGAATTGGCCGTGTCTCTCCAGGCACGGCAGGACGGTTGAGATGAGTAGTGCCAACAGTGAGGGCTTGTACGTAACTAAGGCGAGGTTATTGCATGTATTAGTGCGGCACGTAACCATGGTAATGATCATTTTAAACAAATTACTGAATATAAAAACCAGTGTGGATCCAATACAGGAAGGTGACAGAATGCGGGTTCTCCCCGGCCGGATAGGAAGGGAGCAGTATGACCCTGGGACACAGATGGGGTATTAGCCTGGGAAATGCTCGTCCAGGAACTTGGAGGCCTCTTCAGGAAGGGTGAAGAAGAACACCCGATTGGCGTGCTCCACTCGGAGTTTAGCGGGGTAGAGCATGGCATACTTGACTGAGAGGTCACGCAGTCTGCGTTTTACCGCCAGGAAAGTCTTGCGCTCACGTTGAACTGCCATAGAGAAGTCTGGGTAGAGGTGAATCCTCGCACCGCCCAGTGAGAGCTCACCCTTGAGCCTCGCGGCCCTAAGGAGGGCATCTCGATCACGGTAATTCAGCACCCGGGCTATGATGGGCCGAGGTGGGGCCCCGGGCTTGGGTTTAGCCGTCAGGGCTCGATGCGCCCGCTCTATGGAAAACTGTGGTGAAAGTTGAGGTGAATCGAGGAGTGTCAACAGTGTATGTTCAACAAAGTCTTCCATTGATTCGTGAACTTCGTTCTCCGGAACGCCAATGATACGGAGGTTATTGCGTCGTGATCGAGATTCTAAGTCCTCATTCTTCCTTTCTACATCGAGGACCCGATTGGAGAGGGCAATGACCTCAGAGCGTAGAGTCCCCAATGCTTCTTCAGCGGAGCCCACCCTTGTCTCGACCTCCGCCACCCGGCTATCTGTTCTCTCAATATGGGCCTTGATAGATGATATAGTACCATTCATATCGTCCAGTTTTGAGTGGAGTGCGGTGAAGCCCTCCCGGATAATATCCATCATGTTCTGGGACTCCGGTACTGTGGTGGACGATGACGCCGCCAGAGGCTGCTCGGGGGTTCCCTCCGGAGGGCCCGCCGATGACTTGGCGAACAGGTTGATGGAGGTCTGTCTCTTTGAGGCCCCTTTGGTCATCCTGGCTAGGTTGAGGTTCCAGTAGAGTGAGTGGGGGGTCCCAGCAGCTCAAGGGGGTATGGTATATGACCCTTGCGGGACGCGATTTTTGGGGGGGGAAGGGCCGGTGCCTGTAGGCCCGTTGCGTTGGGACCTCAGTGGCCCGTGAAGACTGAGCCTGGGGAGATTCAGGTGGGAGTGGTCAAAAGGCAGTGGTATGTTGTGGCTGCCGCGGCAGCCGAGAGTTAGAGAAGAACCCCGACGAGGTGTTAATGAGCCAAGTCTCGAGTATTTTCTGACCGTGGGGATCCTGGATGTGAGTTATACTATTGTTGTGGGCGGCTGGGGCCTTCGAAGAATTACCAGATCAGGGGGAGCCCCCAGGTGTTGCGACTCCGGTCGAGCAAGCACCAGTACCCAGAAGGATGGGCTCAAGACGCTGATGCCGGTGCTACCCAGCGCGCCACATACCTTACTGGGCCCAAGGCCCCGCAGTGCGCGCCAACAGGGAGGGCGTCCAGGAGTTCACTGTCGCTCGCTGAAGTGTCTCCTAGCGGCCGTCCGCTCCCACGCCTAGCCGGGCCCCAGTCCGGGGGGGCGGTCGCTGCTTTGTGGAGGTAGGATGCGGGAGTACGGGAGGCTCCTCACAGTAGTCTCGAGACGGCTCCTGCCGTTCGAGAATCACGGTTCGTCTCGCCACTGACGACTGACGAGGGACGTCAAAACTGAGCCGCCTTGCAGGAGGAGGAGGGGGGACGGAGAGATCACCGGTTCTCAGGGATCCCGGCCTCGCCCAGCGCCGGGACACGTCCCAGATGGTGTCGCGCCTTCCGGGGTCCGGGTCCGGGTCTGGGCCGCAGCGGCGGCGGGGTTCGCCGCGAGGCTGTGCCGGCGCCTTGCGGCCGCGGCCGCGGCTGTGTGTGTCGCTCCTCACCAGTAACAGGGTGCGCAGTATCTGGGCTCCGGGGGAGGTCTCAGGATAGCAGATCCCCAGCGGGGGAAGGCGAGGATCTCCGCTGGAGCTTGCAGCGGCCCCGGCCATTCGGGAAGCCCGGCCCAGCTCACAGACGAGGGAGGACGTCGGTCAGGTACCGCCTTGCAGGTGGGGGAGGGGCGGAGGGGTCTCTGGTTCTCGGGGTTCCCGTCCCCGTTCAGCGCCAGGATTTGACCCAGATGGTACACGGGTCGTCCTTGTTCGTATCACGCCCTCCGGGGTTCAGTGCGGATCAAAGAAGGTGCAGCAATGTAGGATCCTGTGCCTGCCTGCCGCAGAGAGTCACATTCAGGCGGCCATCTTGTTCGGCGCTCAACAGCGCCCCCCGGGTAAAGCCTATTTTCTAAGAGGGTATTGAATGTGGTAAGGGCGAGCTGGTCTGATGGGTCATTAAAACCCATGTTAAGGTCCCCAAGTACAAGTACTTGAGTAGAGCTTTTAAGGTTACTGGACAAAATGGTGTTAATGTCAGTCTCGAAAGTTCCGGGAGCAACTGGGGGCGGTAGATCAGGTGGATAATGAGGGTCTGAGCATTAGTGAGAGGGACTTTAATAGATAGTAATTCACATGAGAGGACATCAATAAGAGTGGTTAATCTCATAGGGAGGCTGCATTTGTCGATGATGGCGATACCACCTCCTCTAGATTTTAATCTGTCTTGTCTTAACATGGAGTAGCCATCTGGGACTGCTAACATGAGCAAGGTGTAGCCAGGTCTCGGTGATGGCGAGGCAATCAAAGTCCTCTCTTAAGATCAGGTCAGCAATTTCTGAAGCATGTGCTACTGGAGATCTTGCGTTAATTAGGGCTCCCTTGAGCTGAGAATTCGGGGTGGTAGTCGTTGTTGAATGGCTAACTTGTGACGATTTAGGTTTGCTATACTTAGCTGATCTATTTGTTGGCATAGGGTCAGAGTTCGGAGCTAGGTTTGAGTTTATATTTGTGTGGCAGGGCCAGGTTGACATAGTCCTTAGTCCTATTGTAGTAGGGATATAACTGATGGTGGGCTCATAGATTTTGGCTAATCTAGCTCTAAGACGTAGGTTCCTTTCTGTAGTTGGGCAGGGATTGCTTGGTAGAGGGGATTTAGGGTCATTCATGTCTGAGAATAGTCTAGTAGCTAGCTGTAGTGTTATGTAGGTTAGAGGTAAGTGCCAGGGTGGATAAGTGTGGTAACATGCAGTGGAACATATTGTTTTGTAGGATGGCTATGATGTAGACAGTCTGGCTAGAGGCTAGCGGGAGCATGCTAACATGTGGTAGCGTAGCACTTTCTAGGAGTTAATAATGTTCGGTGGCTATAGGATGTGATAGCAATGTTTGGGGTCAGATCACCATGTGAGGCTAGGACTGAAAGTCGGTCAAAGGCTAAATGATACAAATGATGGCAGTGGTAGGCACCAGTCAATAAGGGGCACTAGTCGTACTTCTTCAAGTAATTTAGCAGAAGTGGCAGACAGTCAATAGGGCAAGAGGTAGGCAATCAATCAGTACATATATAAGCAATCTCAGTATGGGTCACAGGCCACCCCAGATCAGGTTAGGGTAAGTGAACAAAAGGTAGTGGAGCAGTCAGTGGGGGACAGAACAAGTTAGGAGAGGAAAACCTTGGGAGGCACTAGACTCGTTCCAAACAGATTCACGCGCGGTCAATCAAACAAATTGATCCGGGCACAGGTCATTACAGAACCAGATAAGGCAGGCAAACAAACATAGAAAGGCACTGGCCTCGGTCAGGCCAGTTTCCAGCAAGGGTAAGGCAGGCAATCAGTACGGGCACAGGCAGTTACAGGCTAGGTGTGGTGAGTAAACATAAGGAGGTGCTGGCCTCATGTTAGCACAAGCAAGCAAGCAAAGACATGGGCAAACAGTCAAAATGGTGCAATCCGCCACAAATCGAGCTTATGAATTGGGATTATTGGGGGGCACTCGCGCAGACATTGGGAGGGTAAAGTAGAGGCAGATGGATTACCATTGGGAAGCACCAGTTAGAACGCAGACAGTTCAACATGAAGCAGTGTGCAGACAGTTCAACAAGATGCAGTGTGCAGAAAGTTCAACAAGATGCAGTGTGCAGACAGTTCAACAAGATGCAGTGTGCAGACAGTTCAACAAGATGCAGTGTGCAAGTAATTCAGTAAGATGTAGTGTGCAAGCAATCAATAGTATGCTTGCATTTGTGTGTGTCACAACGTGCAGGCAAACCATGTGTATGCAGGTCATGGGATAACGAGTACATGGAGAGGGTAGAACTATAACAGGCGATTACAACCTATGGGTGGATATGGCATGTATATGCGAGTAGAACTTTTAAGAAGCCTCTATGTTAGTCGGCTGATAGAGAAGGACAAAGGTAGGTAAAAATCGTAGCATTAGTGTGCAATGTCTTACTGTCTAGTCCTGCATGCTGCTCAGCGAGCTTTTGGTGGAGATGATCCGGGTCAGTGGGGAAGGCAGCGGGTGGTGATATATGGCCATTACTGGCCTCTTGGCCACGCACGGACAGGCACAGACAGGCCAGGCCCTTAATGCACGGCCCTTGGTGCGTAGGCCCAGTTCCAGCTGATGCCTTCCGGCACAGCTGGTAGTTGTTTGTAGTTGCTTCCAGCCAATCCGGTGCTGGTGTGGCCCGTAGTGGATAGGGTTGCTTAGCAACCGGGCAAAAATGGGAAGGCAGCCATTTTCAAAGTCACCACGCTGGATTCGGGCAGACTTTGCAATAAAAGTAAAATTGGGCAAGTAGAATGCGAGCGCCCCCAGGACCGATGGGACTGCTGCTCGTGGTGCTGTGCCATACTGGTATGCAGCTCTGGTGGGCGGCGATAGTGCAGCTACTGCTGCGGATCCTGTTTCTTGCTGGGTAGGAGAGGGAGCGGGTCTCCTGCGGGGGCTCCTGCCCTCCACTGGTCGGGATGCTGCCTGGGTAGTGAGGAGGGCAAAGACAGGCCTGGCCCTTAATGCACAGCCCTTGGTGCGTAGGCCCAGTTCTGGCTGAAGCCTTCCAGCACAGCTGGTAGTTGTTTGTAGTGGCTTCCAGCCAATCCGGTGCTGGTGTGGGCTGGAGTGGATAGGGTTGCTTAGCAACCGGGTGAAAACGAGAAGGCGGCCATTTTCAAAGTCGCCACGCTGGATTTGGACAGACTTTGCAATAAAAGTAAAATTGGGCAAGTAGAATGCGAGCGTCCCCGGGACCGATGGGACTGCTGCTCGTGGTGCTGTGGCTTACTGGTATGCAGCGCTGGTGGGCGGCAATAGTGCGGCTACTGCTGCGGATCCTGTTTCTTGCTGGGTAGGAGAGGGAGCGGGGCTCCTGCGGGGGCTCCTGCCCTCCGCTGGTCGGGATGCTGCCGTGGTAGTGAGGAGGGCAAAGACAGGCCTGGCCCTTAATGCACAGCCCTTGGTGCGTAGGCCCAGTTCTGGCTGAAGCCGTCTGGCACAGCTGGTAGTTGTTTGTAGTGGCTTCCAGCCAATCCGGTGCTGGTGTGGGCCAGAGTGGATAGGGTTGCTTAGCAACCGGGCGAAAACAAGAAGGCGGCCATTTTAAAAGTCGCTACACTGGATTCGGGCAGACTTTGCAATAAAAGTAAAATACAGCAAGTAGAATGCGAGCGTCCCCGGGACCGATGGGACTGCTGCTCGTGGTGCTGTGCCTTACTGGTATGCGGCACTGCTGGGCGGCGATAGTGCAGCTACTGCTGCGGATCCTGTTTCTTGCTGGGTAGGAGAGGGAGCGGGGCTCCTGCGGGGGCTCCTGCCCTCCGTTGGTCAGGATGCTGCCTGGGTTATATTTTCAATCACATAAGTGTGACAAATGCTGTTGATGTATGAAACAAAAACAAAGGGAAATAATATACCAAATGTCAGTTTGTACCAAATGTCAAGTAAATAGTTTCATGTCTTCTGTTAGGCACAGTGTGAAAGGCACATCTCCCAAAAACAAATATAACATTAAAAGTGAGGAAGCATCCAAGTATGTCAATGATTACAATCCTATCTCTTGTGGAATGTTGACATAGATATGCATTACATTGCAGACAATTCAACTGCAGTTTCAAGATATGTCACAGTTTATCTCACCAAAGCTGAGAAAACAGAGTTAAAAGACCTCAGGGACTTGCACAAAAATGTGTCAATCTGCCAATCCAACATATGCTCACATTTTAAAAAGCATTAGAATTGGTTTGCTTACTGAAGACGCAACTTCCTCCTTGAAAAATAGATGAATAAGTGAGCTGTATGTGCAAAGACATCTGCGCCTGATGTAATGCAACAATTAATATAACAAAATCAGCAATACATGTGTTTAATGCCAGCCCTTGCAAACTGTGCTCAATTACATAGAACAATGCACAAAAAGGAACCCAGAGTCTGCTTCAGCTGGAGAAACAAACTAGAACTGTATTCAGAACTGTAACATGTATTATCTGCTCACTATTTATTCAGTGCTGTAACTTGTCTGTCTCATCCCATGCTTTCTTGATTAATGCCGTTTCCACCCTGACCACGTGTAACCTGGTACCAAGGACTTTGTATTTGTTGTAACTGTTACTATATGTTATCTGTAACTGTAACTATTTCTTATATGCTCAAGCACACAGATACCTCAGGGTTAGGAGCGCTTTAAAAATAAATAAACTAAACTAGAAGTGCATTTCATGACACTCCACAGGTGTCAACAAGCAATTTCACGAGTAAATAACCTAGAAAAACCTTTACCAAACTTATCTGGATTGGAAAAATGATTAACCCTCTGCCTAAACTGTAGAGTGATACTAAAATGCTGTGACATAGAAGAAGGTTTAGTCAATGCAGCAAATGGACCAGTTGTTTGCTTTCAAATATATCCAAATGAAAACAATATCCAGTTTGTCATCATTCAATTTGACAAACTATCATTAATATTGACTTCTACCACTACTATACTCACACTCCAAAAGTAACACTCTGCCTCTAAGCAGTAGTCACATAGTTAACTCGACATAACTATTAAACCCAAACTAAGCATACTATTCTTGCCATGGCCAGAGGCCAGATTGTTAGGGGCATGGCCTTTGGACAATTTGGCCACTGTCATGGCCACAACAATATGTACTGTACTGCTAGTACTACTTTTGCTATACCCACAATCTAAAAATTCATATTCCGCCACGAGCCAGGGTTTAAATTCTTCAAACTGCATATCTATGATACCCTAGAAAAAAATACTATTCTCACTATATCCATTGGTAAGATTGTTGGGGACATTAAACCCAAAGGAAACATACTCTTGTGACCACACCCTAAATCATTTGGTTATAGCCACAGTGACACTTACTAGTTCCATTACATACGTTTTAAACCCAAATGAGTCATTGTTGTAGCATATAACATAACAACACCATTCTCAATGGGTGTCCGTGTTGGCAGCAGACGGTAAACATTACTGTGAACATAGTGACAATCTTCTAACCATTTTTATACACAATAATGTGCATACATGTTTCCCTTTCTTTTTCCCCCATTCTCCCCAGACACTCTTTCATCTCACTATAACCATACAATTATTTTCTGAGCATTTTTATACTTTGACGTCCACGGACTATGGGCCCAGTTTGCAAATCCAATATGGCATCCATTGCACAACTTTTGACACTCCTCACATTGTTCAATTGACCAATCATCAGCTGCATACAATGTCTGTGGATGTTACGCAAATCTCTGATAGGTCCAAAGGTGTCTGTGGACACCTGATCGGCAAATGAGTCTATGGACCAGATGGAGACAGCACAATGTGTTTGCCCTACAATTTAAGCATTTTAAAATAATCTACTGGACAGATTTACACCAAATTTACAAAAGCCCGCAACAGGGGCCAGGCCACTGCTCCATGCACATGTTTGGCACAAATCCATCCAGTGTTTTGTGCTGTAGCAGCAAGCAACATTTATTTCCATTCATGTATAACCAGATTTCAAAGGTTTTGGGATTCCCCCTATAATGCGCCCCCACCCTTAATTGCAAAATCATTCAGAGGTGGCTTTATCTTTTTTGCAAAGTTTTGTGAGCATTTGCCACACTGCGCTAAAGCTATAAGTCACCCCAAAACGGCTCTTCCTATGGTAAGTGCAATATACCCATAACTACAGGGTCCCTGCTGCAGACTATGTAATGTGCCATTGTTTATGTATCACCTACAATGTGTTTCAAACTGTTTCAGGGGAAATGAAAGAATTTCTTAATCAAATAGTGGATGATGGCCTCCAGATAACATTTAAGGACAACGTGTGCCTCCTTTTCCTTCTTTACCTGGTGGCTGAATTCGAATTATATTCATTAGCACTGTGTTGGATTTGTTTTGCTCCACCTAAACATACAACAGGTAAACCAAATGAACATGATGTGATCTAAATGGCTCCCAGTCTCCTGCTGAGTCCACAAGGCTGCATCCTCCCACTGATCATCTTTTACATCTGCATGCAGCCTCTGAGCACCTTCTCCAAAAAACCCTATAGAGCCATTCACCAATACGTGTGGCCAATACTCAGTTACACATGAGAGCAAAAAGTCCACAGGATATCAGACATCTAAGTGATTGCTTAGCCATTGCCAAGGACATGATGTCAACTGCCAACTGAAAATGTAACCCCCCCAAGACACAATTCATTTTCATTGGTGTGCCACTAAACAACGGCTCATCAGACAATGGCTCACTGATTTGCGCCTATATGGACTTGACCCGCACATTTCAGATTCAGCAAATTCCTTTAGCTTCACCATCGACATCAGCCTGTACTTACAGAAACACACATGCAAGAATGCTGTAACAGCCTGTCTCCAAATCTTCACCCTTCACAAAAACAAACCTTTCATCCCACTGCAGGACCTCAAGAATTTATTACAGACCTGTATGGTCTTACACATCAGTGTTGAAAACACCCTCCTGACAGGCCTCACAGCTGCTCAGCTTGCTCCCCTAAAGGCAGTCTACCATGCTGCTGCATAACACATTATGTGTACACGAAAATGTTACTGAATCACCCCTGTGCTTTGCAAACTGCACTGATTCCCTCTCCGGGCCTGGATACTGTTCAAGAATGAATGCATGTATCATCCTGTCCTCTCTCACTTCTTCCGCTCTCTCTTCCTCTCTCAGCCCCCCTCTGGCCACCTATCCCTTCTACTCTTTCTCCCCAACTTCACCTAATGAGTTATCGAGACACGTCCGATCTATGAAAGTGATTTCCAAAGTGGTGCTCCCATGGTCCTCCAGAACCATCAAGGACAACATAGACACACTCACTCCAGCCTTGGCGGATTTCTGCTATCACTCTTTTGCCACGGGAACCTTCCCCTCTCTCCTCAAGCACTCCGTTGTGCACCCCTTCCTTAAAAAGCCTTCTGCGGATCCTACCTGTCCAGCAAACTATCGTCTGATCTCTAGCACTAGTTTGCTGGGCAAACTGCAGGAAAAGATGGCCATCTCCCAGCTTACTCGCCACACTGAATCCGTTCATTGTCTTCATCACCATCAGTCTGGCTTCAGAGTAGCTAGAGGCACAGAAACTGCTCTCCTGAACACCCATGAAGATCTGCTCTCTAATCTCGATGCAAGCCTTCCTTCTGTCCACATCCTCCTTGACCTTTCCTCTGCTTTTGGCACAGTCAATCACACCATCCTGATCAATCAACTCTGTGAGAACCTGTGCATCACGGATCAAGCCTTGAGTGGTTGTCCTCCTGGACCGACCCTCACAGGAGCAACCTGGGTCCTTTTTCTCCACCACCTCTCTCTCCACATGTGGTCATCCCCAGGGCTCTAACATCTCACCCTGGCACTTCAATGTCTACTTGGCCCCTTTGGCCACCTTATCTCTACCTTCTCCTATAACATTCAGTGTTATGTGGATGACACTCACCTCTCTTTCAGGCTCCCCTCAGCCTCCTCTCCACTCCAGCCAGAGATTTAGCCCCATTCATCTCAAAGCTCATCAACGCCTCATTCAAGACAAACCTTGTACCTAATAATCTCAAACAATCTCGGGTGCTACCATTGCTTAAAAAAACAAACATTGGACCCATCGATACCCACCGATTACAGACCCAACACCGCAGTCCCTTTCTTACACAAATTCATCGACAGAGTATCCTACCAACAAATACAGGACTACCTAGAAGCTAACAACTTACTTGGCTCACGTCATTCAGGCCTCCGTTCCTTTCATGGCACAGAAACAGCCTTGTTCGACCGCAAGACACAAATTGACGAGTTGAAGCACAATGGGAAATCAGCAATACTACTCCTCCTTGACCTATCGGCAGCCTTCGACTTAGTGGATCACACAGTCTGATGCAACCATCTTAGGTCAGCTGCCCATTTCTCAAGTGATGCCATAACCTGGGTGCAATCTTTCCTGGCCAACCGATCAATGAGAGTCTTCTCCCCCATAGCAGCTGTTGACCCTATAGTCTCATGTGGTGTCCCTCAGGGATCATGCATATCTCCCACCATGTACAATATCTTTACTAAGCCCTTGTTTGACAAGTTGGATAGACTGGGTGTCACCTACATTAACTACGCAGATGACACCCAGATTCTCATCCCCCTTTTGGGCAACTTCTTGGAAGACTCAGCCTTAGTAAACAGGATATAGCTCCTCATTCCGGCATGGATGGCTGCCCATGGCCTCTGCCTGAATGACGACAAAACAGAGTTACTGATCCTAGGCTCAGAGACGGCCATTAAAAAACTTAACCCCAACTACGCCTCTTTCAACATTGGTAATAATGTCATTAAAGTGATGCCCGCAGTTAAAACCCTTGGTTTCTATCTTGACTCGGCACTCACATTCAAAAAGCAAGTTAACTCTCTAGCATCCTATACAGCATATACGTGCAAATTAATCTGAGCCTGTAGACCATTCCTCTCTGAAACCAGTTGCATCACTCTAGCTAATGCACTTATTCTATCCAGACTGGATTACTGCAATGCTTTATATGCTGGATCCAACAAGTACATTATTGATAAAATGCAAAGACTCCAAAATAATGCCTTGAGAGCAGTGGTAAATATCCCAAACAGAGAGCATATCTCTGGATTTAGAAAAGATGCCCACTGGCTCAAGTTTAAGGACAGGATATCCCTAAAAACACTCCCACTTACTTCCAAATGTCTTAATAATATAGCGCCCTCTTACCTTGTAGATAGAATAAACAAGAAAACTTCTGACAGATCTATGAGAATGTCCAATGCCTACACTTTAGAGGTTCCCAGATACAAACAGACTACAGCCGGCGGCTCTAGTTTTCTGGTCATAGCCGCTCAATACTGGAATGGATTCCCACTAGATCTTGGAACGGACCAACCTTACTCCAGTTTTAGACAGAAAATCCTTACCTGGCTACGAACTAACAACGCATATCCTGACTCATTATCTCCTAACTGATCCACGCCCTAACCTTCCCCGAATATAGTCCTAAGGAGCGCTATGCCTAACTTTGTTGTGTCCATTGCAAACTGTATATCGTCCTGATATCTTTTACCTGTATCCAGATACACCTGCTGGGACTATTTGGTCTCTGCTAATCTGTATCGTATCATTGCTATCACTGTCAAAAGTTGTTTACCATCCTCTGCTTGTACCTACATTCCTATGTACGTATGCATTTACATTCCTATGTAACTAAGTACCTTCAAGTATCCTTTGCAATGTTCTGTAACCAAGTTCTTAAATATCCTTGTAATGCTTGTGCCCAGTTACCTGAGGGTTCTGGTTTGCACTATATTAAATAAACAAACAAACAAAAAAACTTTCACTCATTCCTGACTGTCTATCGGCAATCCAGGATTGGTGTGCTGACAACGATCTCTGCCGTAATGCCAGTAAGACTGAGATCCTTCTCATTGAGAACCCTGTTCTCGCTTTCCCACTCTCACTGTGGCCAACCTCATTGGGCCCACTTCCTTCACCTTCCTGTGAGGCAAAAACCCTTGGTGTAATTTTTGACTCCACTCTCTCTTTCTCTCCTCACGTCACTGACCTTGCCAAGAAGGATCACTACCAGGTGCACCTTCTAAGAGGTATTCTTTGTTTTCTCACTTTCCCCAGAAGTTCACTGTCTCCAGAGGCCTAGTTCTCTCTAGGATGGACTACTGCAACAGTCCCATGTCATTTCATCGTGGGATATTTTTTCACAGGGGTTTTTACCACAAATGTTTTAACAAAAAAAAACGTCACATTTATATTACATTTATTTTTGGGGGGATCTCCCCAAACCCCCTTTCCCTTTCAGTTTGTATCTATTCCCAAACACTCACATCCCATATATATAATTTTCTAACTCCCCCCAAAAAACAAGTAATGGGCTTTTCGTTACAAAATTTGTGGTAAAAAACCCATGAAAAAACATCCCTTGATGAAGGACGTTGTACCACTGCAACAACCTCTTTCTCAATCTGCCTTCCTCTACTCTCTGCAAATAGTCCAGAACAGGACTGCAAGACTTGTCCTTGGCCTCAAGCCCAGGGACCGGATCTCTCCAGCCCTGAAATCTCTCCACTGGCTCCCATGGCTAAAAAATCATCCTTCTCAAACCCTTTGCTCAGCCACCTCTAACTCTCTGATGGGTCAGATGCTTCTCCAGGCACAGCGAGGGTGATAGATCTCCGTCCTCTGCAGGTGCCTCCCTCCAAATGGCCTCTATGCCCCTCTCAAACTTGAGCCGGACCACCTGAACTTCCAGAAGCGGCTCAAGACCTTCCTTTTCACCTCTGCTTTCTCTTTCTCTCTCCTCTGATGACCTACCTGTCCGCTACACTGACTGGTGACCCAGCTACCCTCAGAGTCCCACTGAGTACCAGGCTCACCCTCTTCAAACCCATCATGCACTGCATAAACCCTCTGCCCTACCTATCAGTAGAAAACTCCATCAACAATCCACCTCCATCTTTGTTCGTCAGCAAGATCAATACAATCTGCCAACAGATAGACACCAACACTGCACATCTCATCTCACAAAACCACAACTACCTGGACAATTTTCAAAAAGCAAAACTATGGAAGACATCTCTGCCACCTTTGCATCCCTCAAGGTGACATTGTATGTGGATGACATCCTATGAGCCTCCGTACTCAAGACCCTCAAGACCAGACAAATCATCCAACTTCTTAACCTCTTAAGTGCTAAGGGCTCCTATTGTCATCCTCATTTCCCATAAAAAATCATTGTAGGCACTGCACGCTCCTACAGTTAAGTTGTTAAGAATCCAGCATTGGGCCCTGATGATATCAGAAACTATTTCCCCATCACCAATCTTCAAGTAGCCACACATTGAAGCCAATAACCTCCTTCAGTCCAACCTATCTGGCTTCAGACTCATATGCAGCAAAGAAACAGCTACCATCAAGGTGACCGATAATTCCTTAAAAACCTCAATGATAGCCATCATTGCCTCGTAGTTCTTCTTGACCTCTCAGCAGAATTTGACACAGTAGACCACCATTCACTAATAATCTACATTACAGCATGGGGATCAGTGACATCATCCTCTGCTGGTTCAAATCCTACATTGTTAATCACCAACAATTCATAAAAATGGATTCTTCTAGATCATCAATCCTACCCATCAACTGTGAAATCAAGCAAGGATCCATCCTGTCCCCTGTGATCTTCAATCTTTACAAGGAACCATTCAGAACGCTTCTTGCTCCACATAACATCCACATCCACCAATACACAGATGATACACATCTACCTTTAGATATCCTCCATTAAAGACATCCACAGTCTCAAGGCCTGCCTCGTATTTATCCAGTACTGGATGTCCTGAGCTTACCTGAAGCTCAACCACTCCATGACTGAAATCATACTGCTGACCAACAACACTGGACACCCTATAAATCTGGCTCTCTGCTATGAACCTTGAGGGCTTCACACACCAGCTGGCCACCATTGCCAAGTCCCTTGGGTTCAACTTCGACAGACACCTCACATTCAAACAAAAAATAGCAAGAAAATCAAGCCCTTCATCGCAGAAAATAAATTTAGTTCTGCTGTCCACACCTTGGTCCTCTCCCATCTGGATGGTGGCAATACCCTTTTGGAAGGCCTTATAGTGACTAACCTGGCATTGTGGGATGCTTTTACCCATGCATCCAAGCCCTACCATAAAACTGTGCAGTACTGGCATGGAAAACATCATGATGGCCAGAACTCCCCAGAGGGTGCACAGGGAAAACATGAAGAATAGGCTGCCACCCATTTTTGCCTATGTTGTGAGCACAGGAGGGCACTGCCTAAAACCACCATTGGGCTACACACACAGTAGCCTGAAACCATTGGGAATGGCAATGCTGATTGCCAAAAAGCAACTCAGAACTGTGGGGAATTCATTTTCTTAATCCCAAAAATGGTTGCAATACCGGTACTCACCACTATCAGAAAGTCAGCGTTTTAAAACCACCAGACTTTTGTGTAAAACTGAACAGAGGAACCCAAACCAGACCAAGGAAAGACTTGCTAAAAGGTGGAT
Source organism: Ambystoma mexicanum (assembly GCF_040938575.1). Classification (NCBI taxonomy): domain Eukaryota; kingdom Metazoa; phylum Chordata; class Amphibia; order Caudata; family Ambystomatidae; genus Ambystoma; species Ambystoma mexicanum. Next base: position 399,514,312 of record NC_090923.1, read on the forward strand.
ACAATGTAAAACTATATTCTGAAATGACTTGAAGGAAGTAATTATTTAATGTATAGGTAAAAATTGTAAGTTTGATTTAAACTGGGAACAAAGTGACATTTAGCTGAATTCTGCCTGACAACTACCCCCGACAGGAGAAACCTGCTCAGCCACTCTTCCCAGGCCTATCTGCAGCCTGCTTCCCCACCAAAAGGAGTTGACACCTCTCTGATTAGATTAGGGGAGGTCGCACTGACAGGAGGTTGCACAAAGCCTTGTCCTGGACTCAGGCAAATTTTATATTGGGGGGCCGTAAAGTGGCTTCCTCTTGGGAGAAGTGGGAGGAGAAGTGCCTCTGGGAGCCACCCGAGCTGGAGGCGGGGGCAGACAGAAGCTTCCCCCATGTGCTTTGGAACCTAAACCACACCCATCTGGGCCAGAGCATAATTTAAAAAAAAGATGGATAATTCATAGTACGGACTTGTCAGAATTATAAGTAATATCATTATTCTTGTGATTTTTCTGTGCACGTTTTAAGAGGTGTTAGGACCCTGTGATGTATGCTGGGGGGTTGCTAGCAGAAAATAGGGTCTTACTCCAAATGTCTGCATGTTAAAAATCTGACACTTCATCAATTAATGTCCATACTCCTTGCGCACATGTGTGTAATTTTTGGTAAACCAGTCAAAAAGCCCAAAATATTGTCATTTTTGAATGCAAGCCCCCAGGAAGATCAGAGGCGGACACGCATGGACCATAAGGAATATATAATGTGTACATGTAATTTCAACAAATTGTGTATCTGGGAAATATGTATTTGAATCAAATATAGATTTGTGGGCAAATTGACCAGGGGAGGATCCTCTAACCCATAAACAGACCTCATCATGATGACAATCCATTTCCTTTCCCCAATCATGGGAGAGGGGAGAATTGGGCCAATGACAAGTAGAGGGGGGCAGGCTCAGTTATGCCACGCACAGACCCACTTCCAAAACACATAAAAAGAGACTGCTGGGACAGGTAGAGAGATTCAATTCCATTTTCTGCGGGACGCTCTGCCGGGAGACTCCAGACTTCACATCCATCAATCTTCAGAGACCATAAATTTACTTCAGAACTTAAAGCAAGGGCCTAAACCCACAAACTGAGAACTCTTCTCAGCAGGCCTCAGCATCCTTAAAATCATTTGCAAACTATTCCACAGCCAGGCGAGCTGTCTGAATTCTTTTGCCAAGAACTTTTGCCAGTACCCAGAAAGCAGTGTTACATCCAGAATCCACTTGATCTGGACCGGAAAGCAGAGCAGTATCCAGAACCAGAGGTCGCTGTATCCAGAGAGGCTAGACCAGCAGAGCAGAGCTGACCCAGATCGCTGTGAGCAGAACCGGTGCCTGATTGACCCGCCGAGCAGAGAGAACCGCCGCTGGACGTGTTGACCAGATCCGTGACGAGGCCTATTTCAAATTTATATTGTGAGTACCTAGCAGAACTGTGCAGAACCAATCTCTTAGTTAAAATAATCTAATCCAAACTATTTTAACCTAAGTAGAACTGCCTCCTAGTAATCCTGTCATCTGTCATTCTAAAGCTGCGAGCTGTCATCTGTCATTCTAAAGCTGCAAACTGTCACCTGTCATTTTGAGTTTTACTTTAAATCAGAAAATCTACCTTTATTAAATTGTCCGTATCTCTTGAACCCTTTGGGTGATTCTAGGCTTTCCAACGAACCTAGAACCAACTTCCTACTCCCTATGCTTTTTCCGCAATCGCGATTCACGCACTCGCGAAATTTACCGCGATTTGCGATTTGGCTCAATTTCTCCACTTGTCAAAATAGCAGCTCCATTCTTTCCTTTGTTAAAATCCATTTGCAACCTGGTAATAACTCATAGAGCATTGCTAAAGTGAGCCTGAACTAATACCAACAAGCATCTCTCACTCACCCTGAATCTCTAGAGGGAATTAAAATCAGTTAGCACATTTTCCCATCCGTTGCCATCACATTTAAAAGCATTTTGGGCCGTTGTTTCAAACTTCTACCTGTTTCCTCTAAGCTTGCTGGGGGGGAACTGAATTTTGCATTGTATTTGATTGCATTCCTGAGAACTGTGTGCTCCTCTTTTTTCCATCTCCTTCCATTTCTTACATTGCATAGGGGGGGGGGGGTGAATTGCCAGAGAAAAAGTGATTACATTGTTGTTGGTTGAAATCATATCAAGTTTATTTGCTGTACTGCATTTTATTCCACCTTGCATTTCCTTGAAACCATCAAGCATTTTCAGCTACCTCATCCTCTATACTACTCCTAAGTAATCAAGTGTACCACTGTAACATTACCCATTGTGGATCCACATCATATGTCTCAGTGTACTATCAGATATTAATTTATTATAAAAGTGTGATATATATATATTGTTTAATTTTTCAAATAAACCTTTTAAATTTGCAAAACAGACCTACTTCTTGGCTCAGTGGGGTCAGGGGGATTCTAAGAGAGGGGTGTTATATATTAGGGTTGTCATCCAGAGTACATGAACTGGACCTAAATATACATCAACAAGGGTTTCCCTCAGCATCTCAGACTAGGCATTGACTTAACTGTAGTGTTGGAGTGAAGCCACTTAACAGCATCCCTTTTATATGTCCTCAAAAATTCGACCACATCAACGAGACCCTCATTAAACTGCATTCCCATGATCATCTTCAAGTCCTGTTGCATCATCTACAAGGTTCTCACCCTGAAGTCCTCAAGCTACCACACTGATCAACTCTGCATCTCTGGAGGTCTGTGATCCACCAGAAGTAATGAAATGTGCAGAGTTGAACTATGATGGTGCAGGAAGGAAATAATCAGAAGACAGGCCTTCTTTGTCTATGCTTCAAGACTCTGGAACCTCCTCAACATCAGACTTTCTGAATCACTTCTACATTTCAGAAAAGAGCTCAAGACCTTCCTCTTTAAGGAACGACTCCTCCCTAACACTAACTCCATGCACCATGCACTGCCCACCATATATGAGATTTGGAGAAATGTTTCCTGCTGTCTCCTCTCCTGGTTGCTTGGAGATCCCTTGCTTCCGATTGCCCACCCTCACCTGTTAGCTCTCTGCTCCCTTTTTTCTCTTCTTCCCTCATTGTGTTCTTCCCCCTATGATTGCAAAGTGCCCTGCTGCTTCCCGATGCAAGGTCTGCACTCAATAAATAAAATAATAATGATGATGATGATAATAATAATAATAATAATAATAATAATAATAATAATAATAATAATCAGTAACTGCTGTTTGCACTCCAACTCGACACTGCATCATGTCCTTGCTAAGCCCATCACCAACTAGGCCTGAATCGACTGCTGAACACCGGAAACTGATCCAAATCACTGTTGAGTCACACACCGAATCTGACCAGAATTTACAACCACAGCTTGTTTTCAACCCTACACATCATTCTTTTGGGTAGTAACCTATCTACAACCACTGGAAGTACACATTTAGAGTGCTACTTCCCATCTTCTCTGTTATTCCTTTGGGTGGGTATTTGTACATTTGTGCAGTATTTTCTATTCATTTCATTGTAGATGGTGTGTTTAATTAAAGTACATATTTTTAAAGAACCTTGATTGGCCATTCCCTTTGTTTTGAACTGTGTTACTGTGCTGTTTGTGTCACTACTGGTTCACATTCACACACCTATTTAGAGCATAGCCTTCCCTCAGACCATGTTACCACAAAAGATAAAGGAGGTATACCTGTTAACTGTCGCTGTTTTACCTTTATGATTGCATTGGTTTGTAGAAGTGTGAGGGCTGAGTGGGTCATTGTACCCCTGCTCATCTTTGTACGCAATCCAACTCGTCAGAGTGGCTTGAATTGTAATTCTTTACATATTTGTTTTAATTCATTTTGCTTCATATATTGCATTATATATTTCATGCTGTTTATACTTCTCCCACAATAGTTACCTGAAAGAATTCATAACATTATATTGTAATTCAATGCCATTTGTGTTCTTTCACTGAAGTATTCACTCGAAGCGCAAGCAAACAGAGGGATTACTCCCTGGACAACCTGCATTCCTGCTCTAGTGCTTATCAGTGGCCAGGCAGGGTCTTTAGGAACCTTTGACAAGCTCATCTCGTCTTTCATTCCCCAATGGCTGGTACAGCAGAACGCAACCTATAGCAGGACAAATACTGACAAACAAAATACACATAAACCAAACACCTACCGATTAAGTCTCAGCTTCATGTTGTAAAACCACACCAAGTGATCTCTCTACGAAACAGCACTCGCTAAGAGAATAGAAGAGGGTACCATCTTAACTTGATAGTGGCATGCAACGTTTCCATGCCATTGAGCAATTCGATCAATTTACTCAGTATAAGGTATAGTCACAAATAATGCTTTCCACAACCCACTGACAATGGTGTGGTGGACAGATATGCATGTAATGTGTGCGTAGCAGGGCAGAATCATCCCAGTAAAATACAAAGAACTGCCCATCTAGGATCCCCCTCCATGTTGCAAAACCATCCTAAGAGCCCAGGAAATTAACTATGTTTTTCTTTGACACAAAGCACAAAAGGTGAGCAACTGTTTGTCTCATATTGATGGGATAAAATCCGCCCACGTATTAATATTCCTCTACATACATTATTGTTGTAAAATATGGAGTGCCCTGGATTTGCAATTATGAAGTGTGATTGAATAAGTGTACTGTCAAATTTGAATACTAGTGTGATGTTTTCTCAGAATGTCTTATTTTTTCAACACTACATGTACCAAGAAAGCAGTCATCATGCTACACGTTTTCTCAAAAATATTTCACTAATTAGACAATGGGCCTCATTACAAGCATGGCGGTCCGGGAACTACGGTACCGGTAAGCATGCTGGTACCGTAGTTCGCAGACCGCCATTCTACGTGCTCTGCTCGCGGGTGCCATTTCACCTGCCAGGTTTTTCCTGGCAGGTGTAATGGCACCCGAGAGCAGAGCACGTCGGATGCACGGGAACAACTCTGAATGTGCCGGTGCATCAGACAGCCCCATCCTCATTCAGCCCTATGGGGCAGAATGGGGATCAGGAGGCCCTTGATTCCGGCACCCGCAAATGGGCAATTACCGGGTCCGCTAAGCTCGGCATGACCCGGTTCTTGCCCATTCTCAGGTGCTGGAAAAAATGCAACTCCGGCGGCAGCCATGCCCTTATTAAGGGCACGGCTACCGCCAGAGTTGTAATGAGGCCCAATGACTATTTGACTGTGGCGATAAACTAGATGACTTGTTTAGACTGAGTAATGATGACATCCTTTAGGATATTGATAATGTGTATACAGTCATCACCTCAGCCCCGATTTACAAGTCTGTGAAATTAACAAAAATGTCCCTCTCAGCCTATAAGATTACTTGCTAGAGTCATGCCTAGGCTCTTTCCACATGAAAATAGTTCAGTAACTACAATATGGATCATTGTTTTTAAGTCATAAATATTCCACCACTGAATGTGCACTTTTAATTAATTACTCTTTTATAATGCGCTTCAAAACGTAGACCAGTCTCTAAGCACAGGACTGGGATTCAAACCTGTGTTGCGCTATGTGTCTTGCTTCCAATACAGTTGCATGGCCCCAGAGCTCCCCCCTCCACCCCCCCGCCTAAATCTGAGATGCAACTCATTACCCATTTCATTTCTTTTTTCCGGAAGAGAAGAGATGGCTGGGTTCTGCCTGCGCCTTAAGAGATATCTCAGCCCATGCAGGAATGTCTTGCATGGTTGTGTTGTTGAATAGCCAAGTAGGTTGATTTAGTAAAAAAACAGATGTTGGTGCCAGCAATCTATCCAGTTAATGTCAATTGCCATACACATAATACCATATCCAAATGAAACATCTCTTGATACACATTGTATGTCTTGTCCTCAGGTTGAAATGGAGGAAGACAGTGTTCTGATTGTACACGACAGCACATTCAGGAATGTCTGGCATGGTTGTGCTGTCAAATAGCCAAGATTTGTCTTTGGTACAAATCAGAGCAGGCTGGTCACTAATATCTGTCTGGTTAATGGCTAAGCCTAATCCCACGTGCCTTTGCAAAGTACAAATGCGACAACTGTGGCCTTTCGTCGTGATCCATTTAATTTCATGTCCACAGGAAGAAACTATAGGGGCCAGTGTCTGTCAGTGCCCTCAGACAGTTCCCAGCACACACAGATATGCCTGGCATGATTGTGTAGTAGAATAGCCAGGATGTTATCTTTTATAAAGTTTGAACTGTGTTGATTATGACTTTCACTCTCTTTAGCAGTGATGCACACCGCTTACATAACATGGCATATGTAATAGCAATGACAATTCTCAGTTTTGTGAATATTTTTTGTCTACCATGAGACTGGAAATGGAAGAAGGATTTTTTGTACAGGCTCCTCGCCCGGGCAAATCAAGGGTGGGTATAAAGAGACCGCAATTGTACTATAATCATCACATGTCAATAAAATGAGAATAGAGCATCCACATTATCATTTGTAAGCATTATACCCAAAAGCAGAATATATTTCAACACTGTTTCTATTCAGACATAAGATTTCAAAGTAAAGGAAACACACAAACATTAAAATTTCGTTACATTATTTTAAAATTTTTTTATTTTAATCATTTTTATTGTTTAAAGTTATAATGGGAATACATGAGTTTGCAAGTTACAGACTTTGAGAGGAACCTATTACTAAAAATGAACAGAGGTTGAGAATATTAACTAGCGAAGAAATGTATCAATACCTAAAACATTGATTAAACAAGTTATTGTACAAAGTTCATAAAACATAGTTGATGGAAGTAATATAAATTTAACATGAATTATTATAACAAGTCTGCAAGGAATATATTAGTGGGAATAAGAATGGAAATGTGGTGAGACAAACAGGTACACTGACAGAAGACAAACAAGAGACAAACAGGAGGAGGCTAATGGGGAAGATGGGTATAATGTATTATTTGATCAACCTGTTATTACCACTGTAATCATAACACATGACAGGCATTTGAGTGAGAATACAAGCATATAGCTAAAGGATTGAGTATGAGTATATAGGTTCAGGTGCCATGAGCAGTTGCATTGAAACAGTCGAGATAGCAGATAAAAAAAACAATTAGCATTGTATGTAGAGATTGCATTCAAATGACTAGCCATGCACAATTCCATTTTATGAATATTACATATATAGTGTCAACATCCTCTGGTAGAGAGAGATGGACTTTCCAGTTAGCTTTAATAGGCCAAACTTCCCAAAAAAAACATTGAAAAAGGATGATTGAACGTCGACAGAAAAATAAGCTTGATGATCTTCCAAATGTCTTGCCAGAATCTGAAAGTAAATGGACATTCAAAGAACATATGCATATATGAGGCAGGAATCATACCACAAGACCAACATTTAGCATCATAATTTGAGTTGGCCTTTGCTAGTTTAGCAGGTGTAATAAATGCTCTATGAATAAAGAAAAAAATAATGTTGTGTTATATTTGCTGAAACCGATATATGTTCAATTTTAGAGAACAAACGGAACCAAATATGATCATCAAACATACATCCTAAGTCATATTCCCATTTCAGACGAATAGAGCAGACATCAAATGTTGAGGTGAGCATATTATAAATTTTTGAAGCTATTACATTGTTAGTCATGGTGAGCTGTAATAATCGAAGGGTGTCTGGAGAGAGAATAATTAACTTGTTGTCGTACTGAAAATCAGCTTTAGGAATGGCAAATTTGGATGAAGTTTGCTGAAAGGAGAGAATGGAGGGACCATCGATAATGTGTTGAATTAATCTGACTCCTTTTTTTATCCATGATCTGTGATTTAGGGCCTTGTTGTTAATTACATTATTTGTGTTATGCCATAGTAAAGGGAAAGGCAATTATTGGGAGTATTCGTATGAGGGAAGAGAAAGGCTTGTAGGGCTGTGACGGATGCTTTAATGGAGTCCAAGATATTCATGGACACATGTTTAAATATGTATATGAGGTCAGTGACGTTATAAGGGTGAACTGAATATTTTCTAATGTGCACCACGTAGGAGTGTCAGAGATTTCCGGATCAGCAAACCAGTGACGAGATTGCTTTAAGAGAAACGCAGAGTGATATAGCTTGAAGTCTCGAAATCTAACACCACCCATTTCATAAGGTGCTTTTAGTTTGGTTAGCGCAATTATTTTACTTTTTCTAACACCCCCAAAAAAGTTAAGTAGAATAGAGTATATAGATTTGAAAAAGGAAAGAGATAGTGGAACAGATAGAAGCTGTAGGTAGTATAGTACAATAGGGGACAGCATCATTTTAATTGTATCTAAACATCCCCACCAAGAGAGGTAAAGGGGGATCTATTTGGATGTTAGGTCTTTAAGAGTGTGCAGTAATATCTTAATGTTAAGCTTGACAGTATCTTGGATTGTAGGGGCAAAACGAATGCCTAAGTATTTAATGGAATTACTGCACCATTTAACACCAAAAATATCAATTTCCTGTTTGAAGCAGTAGGAGTTTAGGGGCATTATTTCCGATTTCTGTTTAATTTGTATCCTGATACTTGACCAAACTGAGATAAAGCATTAAGGAGATTAGGTAGGTGAATATTGGTATTTTTGATAACAATAAGGATATCATCAGCGTATGCTGCTATTTTGGTATATGAGGCACCTGCCTAAATTCCCAGGATATTTTTGTTAGATCTTATTAATTCCAATAACGGTTGATGTAAAAGAAAATATAGTAATGGTGAGAAGGGGCAGCCCTGCCGGGTTCCTCTGAGCAAAGGAAAAAAGGAAGATGTTTGGTTATTTAAATAGATAGAAGATTTGGGGGAAGAATAAAGGAGTTTGACCAGAGAAATAAATTTGTCTCCACATCCGTGCCAGTGTAGGGCTTAAAACATTTAGTTTCAATCTACACGTTCAAAAGCTTTTTTTCTGCATCCAGTGCAATAGCTGCATAGCCTTGATTGCCTTTTTTGTCTTTAGCTGCTAAGTTAATGGCATTAAGAAGCAGTTTAGCATTCGACGATATGTTGTGTCCTTTCACATAACCAGTTTGGTCAGCTTTAAAAGGAACTGGGAGTGAGGATTCAATGCTATTAGCTAGTATTTTTGGAAAAGGTTTAATTTCAATGTTTATTTGGGAAATGGGTCGATAATTACTGGGGATTGTAGGGTCTTTGTCAGGTTTAGGGAATATTATAAGTAATGCTTCAGAGAATGAACCAGAAGATGATTTTTGGGATATAAAAATGAGAATAGTGTTTTAAGTTTTGGGGTTAATACTTTAGAAAGATTAATATAGAATTCAGTGGATAGTCCATCAGTACCGGGTGTTTTCCCTTTTGCCCAGACCATTAATAGCTTTAGTAATCTCTGAGGATATAATTTCCTTATCAAGATGGGAAAGGTCTGTTCGAGGGTGTGATGTATGAATAATATTTTTAAGAAAAGATTCAACATTATCATTAGAACATTCGGGGGTATTAAGATCTGCATAGAATTTCCTAAAGCATTGAAGTATTTCTTCAGAACGGTAATGAAATATGCCCTGAGTATCCTTAATATGGGAAATATGAAACTTTTCCTTTTTGGTTTTTAAGTAAGAGGCAAGCATTTTGCCAGCTTTATTTGATGTTTGATATATCTTTGTTTTATATTGAATTATTGTCCCAGCCGCAAGTTCTGTAATTTCTTTATTAATTTTGAAACATAGCGTTATAACCTGACAAAGGTCTAGATAGTAGCATTGTTCAGCTTGGGAAAGTTGGGAATAAAGGTAATCTAGGTGTTTTATCCTTAGTTTTTTTGTACCTACTAGAGAGGGCCATAATATGACCTCTTAAAGCTGCTTTAAATGCATCCCAATTGTTTACAACCAAAGTGTCACAATCTTGATTATTGATGAAATATTGTTGGATAAATGATTGAACACATTGAGTAAACCGTGGATCCTGTAGGAGGAAATTATTAAATTTCCATCTGCCAACAGTTTTGTTCACATCTTTAAGCAAAGGGATGTAATTACAGCTGCATGATCTGATATAATAGTATAACAGATTTTAGAATCTACAATGGATCCGGAGAGGGTTTTGATTGCAAAATATAGTCCAGGCGTAATAGTGTATTATGCGTAGGTGAATGGAATTTTGTAGGATGGGATAGCCTCCAAGTGTCAATTAGTCCTGTTTCAGCTAGACAATTTGCAAAGGATTTATGGGTTTTGTTTGTTTTAAATATACAGCAGGATTTTCGGTCTAAAAATGGATCAAAGACCTGATTAACATCCCAACACATAATCAAATTGGTAAAGTTATTTTTGAGTATCATTTGTTTGATTGGGATCCAAAAGGAGGGATCTGGTAAAGTGGGACCATACAAATTTAGGATAGAGACTGGTGTTGAATCAAGTAAAAGTTTTACCCAAACCCATCTTCCATTGGTGTTAGCATCTCAGTGAAGAATTTTAAACGCCTGTTTTTTACTTATTAGTATGGCAACACCATTATTTATAGATACCACTGGACTGGAAATAACCTCTTCAACCCAAAGGGACTTAAGTTTCATTGTCTCTTTGTTGGATAAATTAGTTTCTTGTAAGCAAGCAACCAATGGTTTACATTTATTAAGGTGAGCTATAATTTTGCATATTTTGATGGGATTCTTATATCCTTTGATGTTCCTTGAAATACACTTAAAAATCATTTAATCATATACGTAATGATATTCATGCCTATAATACCTGTAAAACAAAATTAGGGTTAGAACCATATTAATGTAGCTTAAAGCATATACCCAAACGATGACACAGGAGGATCGTACATTGGGGATCATGGAGGGGGTAGGGTGTTTGATCATAGACTGAGAGAATATGAACAAGGAGAAAAGAACGAACTCAGTGATCAAACGGGACATGGGAGAAATAACTGGAAAGAAGGATGTAACGGGGATAGGTAACACCAATTGGGTCATCAAAAGGAAAAAGAAAGACCACAGTAGAAGAAGGATACTGTGAGAGCGCCCACCTTACCATGTTATACTAATTATGTAATGATTGCATTAAGTGAATAGTAAAAAGGAAAAACAGAATCTAAACAAGTTCTGAGATAAACGTCTTAAGTAATAGACAAGGTTGAGGCACTTGTGGGCGAGGAGGTGTCGCCATCATTTTTAATGGATTGAATGAAAATCTTGAGATCAGCTGGTTCATCAAATATGGGTGTACAACCTTCATGTGTTACCTGAAAGGAGCATGGGTGATATAGTCTGTAACAGGTATTAAGCTGTTTCAAGGCAGGATGAAAGGATAGAAAAGCGTTTCTGCGCTGGGCTGTACATCTGGCAACATCTTGAGATATTAATCTGTGTCCATGCCAAATGAGGACTTTGCATTCTCTTGCTGTAGATATAATAAGCTGAAGCTGAGAGTATTCCAAGAGGTAAAATATAAGTGTTCTAGGTAATGGACGGGAAGTAGTGGAAACTGTAGGTTGACCAATCCTGTGAGCACGCTGTATGTTAATTACTGAATCTGAGGATAAATGTAGAAAGGCTGATAGAACTTTTTGTAGAAAAGCAATGGGGTCAAGGCCCTCAGCGCCTTCTGGCAAACCTGAAACATGCAGATTGTTGCGCCTATTGCGATTTTCTAAATTTTTATTATGCTTTTACAGCGCTTTAATGGATTTTTCTAACTGTATTTCTGTAGGAGATAAATATTCTATATCCCAACCCTCCTCTCACGTCTGCCATTCTATTGTCAAATTCCATCCATCTGACATCTAGTTGCTGCAGTTTAGTATTAGTAGTCTCAATAAAAGGTTTATGTGCTCTAATTTCTGCCAAGATGGCTTCTATGGCGGGGTCAGAGATACCAAGTGGAGGTGGTGAGTCGTTTTTGGGTCTTTTAAGATTTATTGTAGAAGTGGTGGATTCTTTTGTAGTGGAAGCATTTTTTTGATTGGCTTTGTTAGCTGCCATTTTAGCTGATAATGATAGGGTTTTGTTTACTGAACAGTTCACTGAGGCAGCAATCCGGATCTAATTGTAGATCAAAATAATGTTAGAGTTGTAGACAACAGTTTGGACACCTTGTTTTAGTAGTTTGGAGTGCCTTTATTCCACTTAAGAATGTTAAGTGGTTTCCTTCTTGGGTTTATAATATCTTGTATTATGCAATAATTACTTCCATATTATGTCTACTGTCTATCTCTTATGATAAGAGGTCAAAATGAATAGACAGAGAATAATAAGGAGCACACTATAGATAGAAGAGAGTATAGCAATATCACCAGTTCAGGTGTAAATGAGTAGAACTGTTCTTGTGCACTCCAGCTGCAAGTTTAGGGTTTGTAAAGGCCCATATAGATATTACTATAAGGGCTATAGAGTCCAAACATGATCTGCCAGTGAAGTAGATAATGTATATAGGAGCAAGCAAAAACAACAACAGAGGTATGAAGTTCAGATGAAAAGTGCTGGAATTGTCTATTATGAGGTGATGAGGTAAAGGGGAAAGGAGCTGGTACTGATGGCTATAAGAAATTGTGCTTGCACACCCTATAAGATGGAAAGAGGCAAATGTTATATATATGTTATATATATATTGATAAATTGTTCTCCCTTGCCTTCTCTTCACTTTCTTATCCTCCCTGCTCATCCTCTTATCCCCCTTGTATATATTTGTTCTTATCTCCCTTTGTTTCTTCTTCCTCTTCCTTCTATCGTTTTTTTAATTATTCCTTTTCCACCTTCCCTCCTCTACTTTCCCTCCGTTCCTCCTCTCACCTTTTTCTCTGATCACTCTCTCGTCTGTTCCAGCTCCTCTTTGCTCTTCTTTACTCTTCTAAAGTAAAATAATGAATACATTGTTTCCTGCTTCTCCATGCAGTTCGCCTGTGTCCCTGTGTGTGTCGTTTATCAGCTGCAGGGATCCGCAACATCAGGCCAAAGCAGGTGCGTCACCTAATACATGACGCCGTTCCTCTCCATATGAGGGGCGGCGCGTCCTACAGTAATCCACGGCACTTCGCATCGGAAGGCGACACGGTCTACAACAGCTCCAAAATTGTTATAAAACCACTGCGTTACAGAGCGGAAAGTCAAGGGGACATCAATAATGAATGAAAAGTAAGAAAACATGCATTTATTTATTTAATTTATTTAACATTTATAAAGCGCTCACACAGCCCACAGGCATCGAGGCGCTGTTACAGGAATTGTTTGTTTTTCTTAGTTGTGGAAAAGTTGTGTAAAAAAGACTACTTAATGCAATTTGATAATTAGGTGAGGCGGAGCTGCCTATCTAGCCGGCCATCTTCTTTCGGCATTCGGCCACACCCCCACATTCAAATTTCTAAAAAAGACAATATGACACAGACCATACCATAAATAAGCGTTGCAGGCTGCCAAATGACTATCAGCCAATGTACACATGAAAGATGTTCACGTGCAGTCGCCAGTAGTTCAAATAAACTCCAGCACTGAGCCCTTCGAGGTTCTCAAAGACCATTTCATCATCTCGAATGTCTCCAACCAGCACACCATACTTCCTAAACAAGTAATTTCATTTAACAGATCTATCATTCAGTCTGAAGCCTAACTAGCAAAGCCAAATTACAATGTTTACAATATCGCTCTCAGCACCAGAAAATATTTCTGTCAGAAATTTCAGAAGTACTGATCATTAAAAACGTTACCCATAATACATTGTGGCTAGTGTAGATGAAGTAATTGCAACATTTGAAGAGGAACAATGCAAATTGCCATATGAGGGCCAGTAGTAGGAAACGGTGTATCATTTTTGAGAGCTGCTTGCTTAATGTTTTAAAGATGTTTTAAATAGTGGTGCTTAAAAAATGAAAGGGACTTTTGAAGAGAACAAATACAGCGTTGTCGTTGTTTGGTCCACCCCACGAGCTCTTGGTAATGTTGCATCAGGCAATGTGCTTAGTTTGTGTGCACTTGTGTTTAATTGCTCAACCTTCAACAAAATGTCACATTTAATGCATTTTTAGGTAAACAGTTGATGTCCAGGAAACCTAATACGTATGCTAGAGGAACTACCTCTTCCATGCAATAGATGAAACATTACAAACAATGAGAGCATAGGACAATATCCTTGCTACAAAAGTGGTTTAGTTGGTTGACTGCAGATGGTCAGTTTGACAACGTACGTAGGCTTTAGTGCCAAATATTACACTTATCATTTTCTCGATTTGGGCATGAGAACAATTATGAGATCTGTGTTTGCCCAGGTTACAGTAGGTACTACAGCTGTTGTGATTGAAAAACATGGCTTTACAAAAACAGTTTACATTTCTCAAGGTTTCGAAGTTGAGCTGGTAGCAACCAACAGGCATGTGAGCATAGCCAAATTAATGTGAACTACACACAGATCAGACATCAATTGAATGTGGGCATGTATTTAAATAAATGGCGAAGACTTTAAATTGTGCTTTGAAAAACAAGTTGTGAAGAATGTATACATTAGTCACAGTCGATAAGCTATCATCTCTGTTGGAGATCTCAGAATTGAGATCAATCTGACCAAATTCTTGTGGAAAAGTGGCAATAAATTCTGCACCATTAGATACAAACATGCACTACTATGCTTGCATTCTTCCACCACTGAGTGAGGAACAGCAGAGGAGGAAGACATTACTGGGTTATGGGTGATGCCTCATACAGTCCTTGTGAAGACTGTATGGGACAACGGGATTGAGTAGAAATTTGAAGGGCATTACACAAGGGTCTATGGGCCTCATTACACGGAAGGCGGTAAGGGTTAACGGTTACCTGTAATGGTACCGGTGACCGTTAACCCTTACCGCCTTACTATGAGGTCCCTTTGCGGGTAGGTACTTTAACGCCTGCTGTTTAGCAGGCGCTAAAAACCAACCCGCAAAGGGACCCAGGGAGCTAATTACGGTACCGCAATTTGCGGCACCGTAATTAGCGCCTTCCCCATTCCCATAGAGCCCTATGGGGCAGAAATGGGAATGGGGAATGGCAATGGGGGAAGGGGGAATTACCGCCCCGCCAACCTTGGAATAGGGCGGTAATTCCCCTTTCCACCGAGGCGGTGCCGGTATTTTACCGGCATGGACCAAGGTGCTAATAGCACCTTGGTCCTCCGCCTACCGTGTAATGAGGCCCTATGTGTTTTGAATTATCTCATTTTTTTCTAAATGTTCATTTTGGTCATGCACTTTTGTTCAATTAGAGTTCAAACCATTATATATCATTATTATGGGGAGTCCCCACCTATGTGCAATCTACATATCCCATACCCCACCACGCCCACCCCACCTAATCACCCCCCCCACTTTGTTACTTCCACATACAAATATACATACACATATAATACTACTGCTTGAATGCTGGTTGAAGACTTTCAAAAGCAAATCTTTTAATTGGCATAATACAAATCCACAACATGTGTCTGAAACACTGTCCCAACGGATTGCATTTTAGTCTCAATTGTATGGAAGCACAAGTAAGGCTGGCAGTCTTTGCTCACAATGAAAATGTGGGAAGGAAACAGGCCAGAACTGATACAAGTGTAATGGGTAACCAAGGTGGTTTATGGATTCTCCTTTACAAAAAGAAAGACACAGTTTGTTGCTAAGTGCATTTATGAAATAATGCATATTAAATGCATAAACAACTTTATACAATATCTTATGGCAGTGGAGAGCAAAGGCAAAAGCAAATGGGATATCAACTGTGTGCGGAACTATTGCCACACAAACTTTCTCACAAATAATATCCTAATAAATCTGCCATTTTTAAACACTGCAGCCAATTTAAGTGTGGATATTGTGTTTTCTTCATTATAATATACTTTTGGAAAAATGTTAAAATGAAAACCCTATCTGATCAACTAATCATATAACATATAACATCTTCTGTGTACACTGACAAAATGTGTTCATTCAATAGTGCCTGTGGATGCTTGTGGTCTCGTGCAGAAGGGATGTGACCAAGCAGTTCAGGCTGGACTGCCCCTTTTGGGGTGGGACCAAGTCTGATTTGCATATGGTATTCCCCTTCTGTAATGGCTTGGCAGGTGAAGAACGATAGTCTGGAGGATTTCCCAGAGCAATGCCAGAGGTTAAAATTGATTTGAAAACTTGCAGCCATCACCTCTTTTGTTTTGCTTTGTCACCCTTAGTGTAGCATTTTCACATATCACTGTATAATATATTGATCATATGAATCACTTTCTAAGGGCATCTGGGTGCATGTGCTACTCTAGTGGTGTTTCTTATATTTCTTAGGTGTTCCAGCAACACATAGTGTTGTGGCCCTACAATGGGTCCACCTCATACAAAAGTAGAAAATAAATATATGGGGTGAAAACTTCCTTCAAATGTTGGGGTGGAGTTGAAGGATAGTATTACAAATTCCATTGTATGTGGAGCAATGAGTAATAACCCAATACCCACACACCCTATAAGAGGCTGCATTTATATTGTTGCTTGTTCCTTTGCTTTCTGCATGCTGGCCTCAGTGACTTTCAGTAGGCCTTATCTCTGCTCGCTATTCACCAGAAAGAAAACAAGAAAACAATGTGGGTCATTACGACCCAGGCGGTACGTACGCCAAATTTACCACCATGGTGTAAACTACGTTTACACCATGGTGGATGGCGGATTTACCGCCCCATTCCAAGGTGAGTGGGGCGGTAAATCCCCATTTCCCATTTTACCCTTCCCCATTCCCATTTTTGCCACATAGGGCATAATGGGAGTGGGGAAGGCGCTAATTACGCCACCGTAAATTACGGTGGCGTAATTAGCACCAAGGCGGTTTAGCGCCATGGATTTTAACGGCAGCTTTTAGCAGCCGTTAAAATCGGAATCAGGCGTTAAGGGTTAACAATGGCGTTAACCCTTAACGCCTGAGTTGTAATGAGGCCCAAAAATGTGTAAGTATATGGTTAGAACTGATAAATTACTTCTGCTCAGAATGCAACGGGACTCTTTCTCAACATGATATGAGATGATTATAGGTTCCATCAAAGCAATGCCACATGGCCGAAGTAACCCACACCAGAATACGTTTAAAGGGTTTTATTAAACAAAAGTGAACTATGTTGCATAGCAATCGGCTTAGGTTGACTGTAACATAAAGCTTTTTGGGAAATGTAGACCTTAAACTCATAATTATTAACAAAGGACTGCAGACAAAAAGGTTTTCAGAAAGATCCTGACTGTAAGGTATCCTGTTTAGGTTACTCTCTTATTCAGTATTCATCACTTCTTCTTAGGATCACAAAGCCTCTATGCCCGACTTGGGATTTAGCACTTCCATTCTTTGCCAAGTACCCAAAATTCCTCCTCTTCACTGGGGCTGTGCTTCTCTATGTTTCTTATTCCCCTCTTCTCCGGCCAATGGGCTTTCACCCTCTGTTATTTTACTCTGCTCTCTAAACCATGCACAGCTATAAAGTGCCCTACTCACTCCAACAGGGATATAGTGTCCTGCTCACAGTTTCACTTATGACTGTAGCACACCCCTCTTCTGGATTCTAGGGGCTCTCTTCTTCAGATACACATCCCCTCTTCTGGAGTTAAAGTTACTCCCTATTTTACTACTTCTCACCTCTGAATCAGGTGTCTCTATTATTTTGCTCTTAAGGGGGGGCTACTCCCCCTCACTCAAGTCCACAACGTTCCTAAGATCCAAAGGGATCATCTGTTCCTCATGTCAGCAGACTTCTCTTCCATGGATCAAGGGGTTTATCCCTCCTCACTGCAACACACCCTCTTTCAAGGTTTAAGGGGTTCTTCTGCTCCTCACTGGAGCAATTCCCTCTTTTGGGGTCTATGGAGCATACCTCTCAACTGGATTTCAGGGGGCTCCTCTCATCCTCTCACCCTCTAGGGAGTAGCCTCCTGTTATGAGGATAAGGGAAGTCCTCTCCTTCACGGGAGCAGACAGCTATTTTGGAGTTAGCCTCAGCTCCCAGACCTAAAGACACAGGCCCTCATTATAATGGTAACCGTGCTGGCTGCTGCCGGAGTTGCATTTTTTCTGGCACCCGTGAATGGGCAAGAACCGGGTTATGCCGAGTTAGGCAGACCTGATACTTGCCTATTTTTGGGTGCTGGAATCAAGGGCCCCCTCCTCCCCATTCTGCCCCATAGGGCTGAATGGGGATGGGGATGTCAGATGCACCGGCACAACTTTGCATGTGCCGATGCATCTGGCGTGCTCTGCAAGCGGGTGCCGTTAAACCCGACAGGAAAAACCTGGTGGGTGAAACAGTTCCCGCGAGCAGAGCCCGTAGTATGGCGATCTGGGAAGTATGCATGCTTACCAGTATCGTATTTCCCAGACCGCCATGCTCGTAATTAGGGCCACAGTCTGTGTTTTCCACCTCAGTTTTAAAGTCCTTCCTTTTCTCCCATTGGCTGAGGCATACTTTGGAATAGATTTGCTAAATGTTTGGAATGCCACAAGTTAGGTTTTTCCTTTGAGAATCCAGATCTGCAATTAAAGGGTATCTCTGGATGTCGTAGTGTTTCCCCTAGATTGTTATGTTATGTTATGTTAGCAGGATTTGTGGAGTGCACGCACGCCCAACGGCATCATGGTGCTGGGAAAACCAGGACAGTTTAGCAAAAGCAGAAGGGGCATTCTGAAAGAGTAAGTTTTTTAATTTCCGCTGAAAGGCCAGGTGATCAACAGTCTTCCGAATGTCAAGATGAAGTTCATTCTAGGCCTTAGCTGCCGCAATGGAAAAGGCATGACTGCAAGTGTAGGTGCACCTAAACCAAGGGACAACTAGTAAAAGAGCAGAATGGGAACGAAGAGCGCGGGTAGGAATATAGCGCACAAATTTTGCTTGCAGACACTCTGTGGAAAGCCGGTGGGCCATGCACATAGATTTAAACATGATCCAAGCCTCCACAGGAAGCCAGTGGAGTTGTCACAACAGGGAGTCGTCCGCATAAGAATTAAATCGAAATCCATGTGACTGAAGAAGAACCAGTTAGAGTGTAATGTAAACATTAAACAAATTGGCGGAGAGTGCAGAGCCCTGCAGGACCCCACAAGGGATCAAAAAGGGGCAAGGGATACCGATTGTGAGCGATAAGCCAAGAAGGCAGTGAACCAGCTGAGAACTTGGCCCGACAAGCCAGCAGCAGATAGTTGAGACAACAGGGTACAATGATCAACGGTGTCAAAAGCACCAAAAGATATAATACCAGGACAGCTCAGACACCATCCTGATCGACCAGACATACCAGGTCATCTAATACTGAGTTCAGGACAGATTCCGTACCTTTTCCTGGCCGAAAGCCAGATTGAAACTTATCAAAGTATTGAGAGGATTCAAGGAAGTTAGATAGAAGGGGAGATAGCAAAGCTCCCAAGATAAACTTTTACGCTTATTTAAAGCTTCATCTATGGTGTAACTAAAATAAGCTTTCTTAGAATTAATGATAGCTATATGATATATGCCGAGAGTAAGTCAGTTTTTGCATGCTTGAATACTTAGCACACCATTTCCTCTCGGCTTGTCAACACTGGAGTTTAAAAACATGAAGTTTGATGGTAAACCAGGGTTCAGAGGGGTGGCACCTTTGTTTAAGTAATTTCATAGGAGCCAATAGGTCAGCCGTGGCTGTATATGCCTCTTCTAAAGTATGCAGGGAGAAGTTCTCAGCCTTACCGCAGTGAGCTAACATGTAGGTGGTAAGCTCATGGTTACTAATCCTCTGCCAGATAAATTTGAGAACAGCTTGTTTAGGACAGGGGGAGGTAGGGGTCTTATTTAGATAAGAGATTGCTTCCTGAATTCCTGAAAGCCACCCCACAATCCGCTCCAGGTTTTGGAATTATAAATATTATCAGGGTAATTCATAGAAATTCGCACAAAAGTGGCGCACGCGGCTGCCGCACAGTGTCCCCGAGCGATACACTGCGCCAGCCACGTGCGAAAAAATCCTTTTCATCGCACAGCGTATTCATGGATTTTAGCCTCCGAAACCAGCCGTGGCGCAGAGTGGCGCAGCGACCCTGCAGCAGCGCCAGTTACGCCCCCAAGAACGCCCTCGCGCAAGGAAAAGCCTTCAAAATCCCCAAATCATCGCAAAGGGCTGCGCTAACCCTGGACCAGTTCATAAGGCTGCCAAACAGCAAACGCCAAGTGGGGAACGTGTATTTCAGTGGTTCGCGGGAAGTTTCACACGCGATTGTCCTGGGTACGTGTACATCAGGGGGTGGGTGGGAAGTAACACACGCGATTCCATCAGGGCACGTGTATTCCAGGGGTGCGCGGGAAGTATCACACGCAAAAACAGCAGGGTACGTGTATTCCAGGGGTGCGCGGGAAGTATCACATGCAAAAGCAGCAGGGTACGTGTATTTCAGGGGTGCGCGGGAAGTATCAGACGCGATTCCATCAGGGTATGTGTATTCCAGGGGTGCGCGGGAAGTATCACACGCAAAAGCAGCAGGGTACGTGTATTCCAGGGGTGCGCGGGAAGTATCACATGCAAAATCAGCAGGGTACGTGTATTTCAGGGGTGCGCAGGAAGTATCACATGCGATTCCATCAGGGTACGTGTATTCCAGGGGTGCGCAGGGAGCACCACACGTGAATTGCACGTGTGGGTCCTCCCAGGTGTTCCCTCTACACCCTCCATGGCCACTGCAGGTGGCCCAAACCACAGGGGCCTACCCTGCACATGTCCCGCAGGCACCCCATCCACCATGGCCATGCCCCCCAGCCAACCCACATGTCACCTTGCACTACTGTCCAGCAACGCATGTCCCCCTGCACCCCCAGCCACCAGGGGCACCCTCCACCAGGCCCCCACTAATGTCTACCACCACCCCCACCCCCCAGCATCCAGGGGCACCCTCCACCAGGCCCCCACTCCTGTCTCCCATCACCCCCACCCCCCGCAGTGCAGGGGCAGCCTCCACCAGGCCCCCACTCATGTCCCCCTGCACCCCCACCCCCCAGCATCCAGGGGCACCCTCCACCAGGCCCCCACTCATGTCTCCCTGCACCCCCACCCCCCAGCAGTGCAGGGGCAGCCTCCACCAGGCCCCCACTCATGTCTCCCACCACCCCCACCCCCCAGCAGTGCAGGGGCAGCCTCCACCAGGCCCCAACTCATGTCCCCCTGCACCCCCACCCCACAGCATCAAGGGGCAGCCTCCACCAGGCCCCCATTCATGTCTCCCACCACCCCCACCCTCCAGCAGTGCAGGGGCAGCCTCCACCAGGCCCCAACTCATGTCCCCCTGCGCCCCCACCCCCCAGCAGTGCAGGGGCAGCCTCCACCAGGCCCCCACTCATGTCCCCCTGCACCCCCACCCCCAGCATCCAGGGGCACCCTCCACCAGGCCCCCACTCATGTCTCTCTGCACCCCCACCCCCCAGCAGTGCAGGGGCAGCCTCCACCAGGCCCCCACTCATGTCTCCCACCACCCCCACCCCCCAGCATCAAGGGGAACCCTCCACCAGGCCCCCACACATGTCCCCCTGAAGCCCCACCCACAGCATCCAGGGGCAGCCTCCACCAGGCCCCCACTCATGTCTCCCACCACCCCCACCCACCAGCATCCAGGGGCACCCTCCATCAGGCCCCCACTCATGTCCAACTCATGTCTCCCTGCACCCCCACCCCCCAGCAGTGCAGGGGCAGCCTCCACCAGGCCCCCACTCATGTCCAACTCATTTCTCCCTGCACCCCCACCTCCCAGCAGTGCAGGGGCAGCCTCCACCAGGCCCCCACTCATGTCTACCACCACCCCCACCCCCCAGCAGTGCAAGGGCAGCCTCCACCATGCCCCCACTCATGTCTACCACCACCCCCACCCCCCAGCATCCAGGGGCACCCTCCACCAGGCCCCCACTCATGTCTCCCATCACCCCCACCCCCCAGCAGTGCAGGGGCAGCCTCCACCAGGCCCCCACTCATGTCTCGCATCACCCCACCCCCCAGCAGTGCAGGGGCAGCCTCCACCAGGCCTCCACTCATGTCTCCCACCACCCCCACCCCCCAGTATCCAGGGGCAGCCTCCACCAGGCCCCCACTCATGTCTCCCACCACCCCCACCCCCAGCAGTGCAGGGGCAGCTTCCACCAGGCCCCCACTCATGTCCCCCTGCACCCCACCCCCCAGCATCCAGGGGCACCCTCCACCAGGCCCCCACACATGTCCCCCTGCACCCCCACCCCACAGCATCCGGGGCAGCCTCCACCAGGCCCCCACTCATGTCTCCCACCACCCCCGCCCCCCAGCATCCAGGGGCACCCTCCACCAGGCCCCCACTCATGTCCAACTCATGTCTCCATGAACCCCCACCCCCCAACAGTGCAGGGGCAGCCTCCACCAGGCCCCCACTCATGTCTCCCATCACCCCCACCCCCAAGCAGTGCAGGGGCAGCCTCCACCAGGCCCCCACACATGTCTCCCACCACCCCCACCCCCCAGCAGTGCAGGGGCAGCCTCCACCAGGCCCCCACTCATGTCTCCCACAACCCCCACCCCCCAGCATCCAGGGGCACCCTCCACCAGGCCCCACTCATGTCTGCCACCACCCCCACCCCACAGCAGTGCAGGGTCAGCCTCCACCAGGCCCCCACTCATGTCTACCACCACCCCCACCCCCCAGCATCCAGGGGCACCCTACACCAGGCCCCCACTCATGTCTCCCATCACCCCCACCCCCCAGCAGTGCAGGGGCAGCCTCCACCAGGCCCCCACACATGTCCCCCTGCACCCGCACCCCACAGCATCCAAGGGCAGCCTCCACCAGGCCCCCACTCATGTATCCCACCACCCCCGCCCCCCAGCATCCAGGGGCAGCCTCCACCAGGCCCCCACTCATGTCTCCCATCACCCCCACCCCCAAGCAGTGCAGGGGCAGCCTCCACCAGGCCCCCACACATGTCTCCCACCACCCCCACCCCCCAGCAGTGCAGGGGCAGCCTCCACCAGGCCCCCACTCATGTCTCCCACAACCCCCACCCCCCAGCATCCAGGGGCACCCTCCACCAGGCCCCCACTCATGTCTACCATCACCCCCACCCCCAGCAGTGCAGGGGCAGCCTCCACCAGGCCCCCACTCATGTCTCCCATCACCCCCACCCCCCAGCAGTGCAGGGGCAGCCTCCACCAGGCCCCCACTCATGTCTCCCACCACCGACACCCCCCAGCATCCAGGGGCACCCTCCACCAGGCCCCCACTCATGTCTACCATCACCCCCACCCCCCAGCAGTGCAGGGGCAGCCTCCACCAGGCCCCCACTCATGTCTCCCATCACCCCCAGCCCCCAGCAGTGCAGGGGCAGCCTCCACCAGGCCCCCACTCATGTCTCCCACCACCCCCACCCCCCAGCATCCAGGGGAACCCTCCACCAGGCCCCCACTCATGTCCCCCATCACCCCCACCCCCCAGCAGTGCAGGGGCAGCCTCCCACCAGGCCCCCACTCATGTCTCCCATCACCCCCACCCCCCAGCAGTGCATGGCACCCTCCACCAGGCCCCCACACATGTCTCCCACCACCCCCACCCCCCAGCAGTGCAGGGGCAGCTTCCACCAGGCCCCCACTCATGTCTCCCTGCACCCCCACCCCCCAGCAGTGCAGGGGCAGCCTCCACCAGGCCCCACTCATGTCTGCCACCACCCCCACCCCCCAGCAGTGCAGGGTCAGCCTCCACCAGGCCCCCACTCATGTCTACCACCACCCCCACCCCCCAGCATCCAGGGGCACCCTACACCAGGCCCCCACTCATGTCTCCCATCACCCCCACCCCCCAGCAGTGCAGGGGCAGCCTCCACCAGGCCCCCACACATGTCCCCCTGCACCCGCACCCCACAGCATCCAAGGGCAGCCTCCACCAGGCCCCCACTCACGTCTCCCACCACCCCCACCCCCCAGCATCCAGGGGCACCCTCCACCAGGCCCCGACTCATGTCCAACTCATGTCTCCCTGCACCCCCACTCCCCCAGCAGAGCAGGGGCAGCCTCCACCAGGCCCCCACTCATGTCTACCACCACCCCCACCCCCCAGCATCCAGGGGCACCCTACACCAGGCCCCCACTCATGTCTCCCATCACCCCCACCCCCCAGCAGTGCAGGGGCAGCCTCCACCAGGCCCCCACACATGTCCCCCTGCACCCGCACCCCACAGCATCCAAGGGCAGCCTCCACCAGGCCCCCACTCACGTCTCCCACCACCCCCACCCCCCAGCATCCAGGGGCACCCTCCACCAGGCCCCGACTCATGTCCAACTCATGTCTCCCTGCACCCCCACTCCCCCAGCAGAGCAGGGGCAGCCTCCACCAGGCCCCCACTCATGTCTACCACCACCCCCACCCTCCAGCATCCAGGGGCACCCTCCACCAGGCCCCCACTCATGTCTCCCATAACCCCCACCCCCCAGCATCCAGGGGCACCCTCCACCAGGCCCCCACTCATGTCTACCACCACCCCCACTCCCCAGCAGTGCAGGGGCAGCCTCCACCAGGCCCCCACTCATGTCTCCCACCACCCCCACCCCCCAGCATCCAGGGGCACCTTCCACCAGGCCCCCACTCATGTCTACCATCACCCCCACCCCCCAGCAGTACAGGGGCAGCCTCCAACAGGCCCCCATTCATGTCCCCCTGAACCCCCACCCCCCAGCATCCAGGGGCACCCTCCACCAGGCCCCCACACATGTCCCCCTGCACCCCCATCCCACAGCATCCAGGGGCAAGCCTCTAACCAGGCCCCCACTCATGTCCAACTCATGTCTCCCTGCACCCCCACCCCCCAGCAGTGCAGGGGCAGCCTCCACCAGGCCCCACTCATGTCTACCACCACCCTCACCCCCCAGCAGTGCAGGGGCAGCCTCCACCAGGCCCCCACACATGTCTCCCACCACCCAAACCCCCCAGCAGTGCAGGGCTCCCTCCACCAGGCCCCCACACATGTCTCCCACCACCCCGACCCCCCAGCATCCAGGGGCACCCTCCACCAGGCCCCCACACATGTCCCCCTGCCCCCCCACCCCACAGCATCCAGGGGCAGCCTCCACCAGGCCCCCACTCATGTCTCCCACCACCCCCACCCCCCAGCAGTGCAGGTGCAGCCTCCACCAGGCCCCCACTCATGTCCAACTCATGTCTCCCTGCACCCCCACCCCCCAGCAGTGCAGGGGCAGCCTCCACCAGGCCCCACTCATGTCTACCACCACCCCACCCCCCAGCAGTGCATGGTCAGCCTTCACCAGGCCCCCACTCATGTCTACCACCACCCCCACCCCCCAGCATCCAGGGGCACCCTCCACCAGGCCCCCACTCATGTCTCCATCACCCCCACCCCCCAGCAGTGCAGGGGCAGCCTCCACCAGGCCCCCACTCATGTCTCCCATCACCCCCACCCCCCAGCAGTGCAGGACACCCTCCACCATGCCCCCACACATGTCTCCCACCACCCCCACCCCCCAGCAGTGCAGGGGCAGCCTCCACCAGGCCCCCACTCATGTCTCCCATCACCCCCACCCCCCAGCAGTGCAGGGGCAGCCTCCACCAGGCCCCCACTCATGTCTCCCACCACCCACACCCCCCAGCATCCAGGGGCACCCTCCACCAGGCCCCCACTCATGTCTCCCATCACCCTCCAGCAGTGCAGGGACAGCTTCCACCAGGCCCCCACTCATGTCTCCCATCACCCCCACCCCCCAGCAGTGCAGGGCACCCTCCACCAGGCCCCCACACATGGCTCCCACCACCCCCACCCCCAGCAGGTCAGGGACAGCCTCCACCAGGCCCCCACTCATGTCTACCACCACCCCCACCCCCCAGCATCCAGGGGCACCCTCCACCAGGCCCCCACTCATGTCTCCCATCACCCCCACCCCCCAGCAGTGCAGGGACACCCTCCAGCAGGCCCCCACTCATGTCTCCCACCACCCCCACCCCCCAGCAGTGCAGGGGCAGCCTCCACCAGGCCCGCACTCATGTCCCCCTGCACCCCCACCCCCCAGCATCCAGGGGCACCCTCCACCAGGCCCCCACACATGTCCCCCTGCATCCCCACCCCACAACATCCAGGGGCAGCCTCCACCAGGCCCCCACTCATGTCTCCCACCACCCCCACCCCCCAGCATCCAGGGGCACCCTCCACCAGGCCCCCACTCATGTCCAACTCATGTCTCCCTGCACCCCCACCCCCCAGCAGTGCAGGGGCAGCCTCCACCAGGCCCCCACTCATGTCCAACTCATGTCTCTCTGCACCCCCACCCCCCAGCAGTGCAGGGGCAGCCTCCACCAGGCACCCACTCATGTCTACCACCACCCCCACCCCCCAGCAGTGCAGGGGAAGCCTCCACCAGGCCCCCACTCATGTCTACCACCAACCCCACCCTCCAGCATCCAGGGGCACCCTCCACCAGGCCCCTACTCATGTCTCCCATAACATCCACCCCCCAGCATCCAGGGGCACCCTCCACCAGGCCCCCACACATGTCCCCCTGCACCCCCACCCCACAGCATACAGGAGCAGCCTCCACCAGGCCCCCACTCATGTCTCCCACCACCCCCACCCTCCAGCAGCGCAGGGGCAGCCTCCACCAGGCCCCCACTCATGTCCTACTCATGTCTCCCTGCACCCCCAACCCCCAGCAGTGCAGGGACAGCCTCCACCAGGCCTCCACTCATGTCTACCACCACCCCCACCCCCCAGCAGTGCAGGGGCAGCCTCCACCAGGCCCCCACTCTTGTCTCCCACCACCCCCACCCCCCAGCATCCAGGGGCACCCTCCACCAGGCCCCCACTCATGTCTACCATCACCCCAACCCCCCAGCAGTGCAGGGGCAGCCTCCACCAGGCCCCCATTCATGTCCCCCTGAACCCCCACCCCCCAGCATCCAGGGGCACCCTCCACCAGGCCCCTACACATGTCCCCCTGCACCCCCACCCCACAGCATCCAGGGGCAGCCTCCACCAGGCCCCCACTCATGTCTCCCACCACCCCCGCAACCAGCATCCAGGGGCACCCTCCACCAGGCCCCCACTCATGTCCAACTCAAGTCTCCCTGCACCCCCACCCCCCAGCAGTGCAGGGGCAGCCTCCACCAGGCCCCCACTCATGTCTCCCATCACCCCCACCCCCCAGCAGTGCAGGGAGGGGCAGCCTCCACCAGGCCCCCACACATGTCTCCCACCACCCAAACCCCACAGCATCCAGGGGCAGCCTCCACCAGGCCCCCACTCATGTCTCCCACCACCCCCACCCCCCAGCAGTGCAGGTGCAACCTCCACCAGGCCCCCACTCATGTCCAACTCATGTCTCCCTGCACCCCACCCCCCAGCAGTGCAGGGGCAGCCTCCACCAGGCCCCACTCATGTCTACCACCACCCCCACCCCCCAGCAGTGCAGGGGCAGCCTCCACCAGGCCCCCACTCATGTCTCCCACCACCCCCACCCCCCAGCATCCAGGGGCACCCTCCACCAGGCCCCCACTCATGTGCAACTCATGTCTCTCTGCACCCCCACCCCCCAGCAGTGCAGGGGCAGCCTCCACCAGG
This sequence comes from Ambystoma mexicanum, assembly GCF_040938575.1. NCBI lineage: Eukaryota > Metazoa > Chordata > Amphibia > Caudata > Ambystomatidae > Ambystoma > Ambystoma mexicanum. Next base: position 399,541,876 of record NC_090923.1, read on the forward strand.
CCCCCACTCATGTCCAACGCATGTCTCCCTGCACCCCCACCCCCAGCAGTGCAGGGGCAGCCTCCACCAGGCCCCCACTCATGTCTCCCATCACCCCACCCCCCAGCAGTGCAGGGGCAGCGTCCACCAGGCCTCCACTCATGTCTCCCACCACCCCCACCCCCCAGTATCCAGGGGCAGCCTGAAACCACGCCCCCACTCATGTCTCCCAACACCCCCACCCCCAGCAGTGCAGTGGCAGCCTCCACCAGGCCCCCACTCATGTCCCCCTGCACCCCACCCCCCAACATCCAGGGGCACCCTCTACCAGGCCCCCACACATGTCCCCCTGCACCCCCACCCACAGCATCCGGGGCAGCCTCCACCAGGCCCCCACTCATGTCTCCCACCACCCCCGCCCCCCAGCATCCAGGGGCACCCTCCACCAGGCCCCCACTCATGTCCAACTCATGTCTCCATGAACCCCCACCCCCCAACAGTGCAGGGGCAGCCTCCACCAGGCCCCCACTCATGTCTCCCATCACCCCCACCCCCAAGCAGTGCAGGGGCAGCCTCCACCAGGCCCCCACACATGTCTCCCACCACCCCCACCCCCCAGCAGTGCAGGTGCAGCCTCCACCAGGCCCCCACTCATGTCTCCCACAACCCCCACCCCCCAGTATCCAGGGGCACCCTCCACCAGGCCCCCACTCATGTCTACCACCACCCCCACCCCCCAGCATCCAGGGGCACCCTACACCAGGCCCCCACTCATGTCTACCATCACCCCCACCCCCAGCAGTGCAGGGGCAGCCTCCACCAGGCCCCCACTCATGTCTCCCATCACCCCCACCCCCCAGCAGTGCAAGTGCAGCCTCCACCAGGCCCCCACTCATGTCTCCCACCACCGACACCCCCCAGCATCCAGGGGCACCCTCCACCAGGCCCCCACTCATGTCTACCATCACCCCCACCCCCCAACAGTGCAGGGGCAGCCTCCACCAGGCCCCCACTCATGTCTCCCATCACCCCCAGCCCCCAGCAGTGCAGGGGCAGCCTCCACCAGGCCCCCACTCATGTCTCCCACCACCCCCACCCCCCAGCATCCAGGGGAACCCTCCACCAGGCCCCCACTCATGTCTCCCATCACCCCCACCCCCCAGCAGTGCAGGGGCAGCCTCCACCAGGCCCCCACTCATGTCTCCCATCAAACCCACCCCCCCAGCAGTGCAGGGCACCCTCCACCAGGCCCCCACACATGGCTCCCACCACCCCCACCCCCAGCAGTGCAGGGACAGCCTCCACCAGGCCCCCACACATGTCTCCCACCACCCCCACTCCCCAGCAGTGCAGAGGCAGCTTCCACCAGGCCCCCACTCATGTCTCCCTGCACCCCCTCCCCCCAGCAGTGCAGGGGCAGCCTCCACCAGGCCCCACTCATGTCTACCACCACCCCCACCCCCCAGCAGTGCAGGATCAGCCTCCACCAGGCCCCCACTCATGTCTACCACCACCCCCACCCCCCAGCATCCAGGGGCACCCTCCACCAGGCCCCCACTCATGTCTCCCATCACCCCCACCCCCCAGCAGTGCAGGGGCAGCCTCCACCAGGCCCCCACACATGTCCCCCTGCACCCGCACCCCACAGCATCCAAGGGCAGCCTCCACCAGGCCCCCACTCACGTCTCCCACCACCCCCACCCCCCAGCATCCAGGGGCACCCTCCACCAGGCCCCCACTCATGTCCAACTCATGTCTCCCTGCACCCCCACTCCCCCAGCAGAGCAGGGGCAGCCTCCACCAGGCCCCCACTCATGTCCAACTCATGTCTCCCTGCACCCCCACCCCCCAGCAGTGCAGGGGCAGCCTCGACCAGGCCCCCACTCATGTCTACCACCACCCCCACCCCCCAGCAGTGCAGGGGCAGCCTCCACCAGGCCCCCACTCATGTCTACCACCACCCCCACCCTCCAGCATCCAGGGGCACCCTCCACCAGGCCCCCACTCATGTCTCCCATAACCCCCACCCCCCAGCATCCAGGGGCACCATCCACCAGGCCCACACACATGTCCCCCTGCACCCCCACCCCACAGCATCCAGGGGCAGCCTCCACCAGGCCCCCACTCATGTCTCCCACCACCCCCACCCTCCAGCAGTGCAGGGGCAGCCTCCACCAGGCCCCCACTCATGTCCAACTCATGTCTCCCTGCACCCCCACCCCCCAGCAGTGCAGGGGCAGCCTCCACCAGGCCCCACTCATGTCTACCACCACCCCCACTCCCCAGCAGTGCAGGGGCAGCCTCCACCAGGCCCCCACTCATGTCTCCCACCACCCCCACCCCCCAGCATCCAGGGGCACCTTCCACCAGGCCCCCACTCATGTCTACCATCACCCCCACCCCCCAGCAGTACAGGGGCAGCCTCCAACAGGCCCCCATTCATGTCCCCCTGAACCCCCACCCCCCAGCATCCAGGGGCACCCTCCACCAGGCCCCCACACATGTCCCCCTGCACCCCCATCCCACAGCATCCAGGGGCAAGCCTCTAACCAGGCCCCCACTCATGTCCAACTCATGTCTCCCTGCACCCCCACCCCCCAGCAGTGCAGGGGCAGCCTCCACCAGGCCCCACTCATGTCTACCACCACCCCCACCCCCCAGCAGTGCAGGGGCAGCCTCCACCAGGCCCCCACACATGTCTCCCACCACCCAAACCCCCCAGCAGTGCAGGGCTCCCTCCACCAGGCCCCCACACATGTCTCCCACCACCCCGACCCCCCAGCATCCAGGGGCACCCTCCACCAGGCCCCCACACATGTCCCCCTGCCCCCCCACCCCACAGCATCCAGGGGCAGCCTCCACCAGGCCCCCACTCATGTCTCCCACCACCCCCACCCCCCAGCAGTGCAGGTGCAGCCTCCACCAGGCCCCCACTCATGTCCAACTCATGTCTCCCTGCAACCCCACCCCCAAGCAGTGCAGGGGCAGCCTCAACCAGGCCCCACTCATGTCTACCACCACCCCACCCCCCAGCAGTGCAGGGTCAGCCTCCACCAGGCCCCCACTCATGTCTACCACCACCCCCACCCCCCAGCATCCAGGGGCACCCTCCAGCAGGCCCCCACTCATGTCTCCATCGCCCCCACCCCCCAGCAGTGCAGGGGCAGCCTCCACCAGGCCCCCACTCATGTCTCCCATCACCCCCACCCCCCAGCAGTGCAGGACACCCTCCACCATGCCCCCACACATGTCTCCCACCACCCCCACCCCCCAGCAGTGCAGGGGCAGCCTCCACCAGGCCCCCACTCATGTCTCCCATCACCCCACCCCCCAGCAGTGCAGGGGCAGCCTCCACCAGGCCCCCACTCATGTCTCCCACCACCCACACCCCCCAGCATCCAGGGGCACCCTCCACCAGGCCCCCACTCATGTCTCCCATCACCCTCCAGCAGTGCAGGGACAGCTTCCACCAGGCCCCCACTCATGTCTCCCATCACCCCCACCCCCCAGCAGTGCAGGGCACCCTCCACCAGGCCCCCACACATGGCTCCCACCACCCCCACCCCCAGCAGGTCAGGGACAGCCTCCACCAGGCCCCCACTCATGTCTACCACCACCCCCACCCCCCAGCATCCAGGGGCACCCTCCACCAGGCCCCCACTCATGTCTCCCATCACCCCCACCCCCCAGCAGTGCAGGGACACCCTCCACCAGGCCCCCACTCATGTCTCCCACCACCCCCACCCCCCAGCAGTGCAGGGGCAGCCTCCACCAGGCCCGCACTCATGTCCCCCTGCACCCCCACCCCCCAGCATCCAGGGGCACCCTCCACCAGGCCCCCACACATGTCCCCCTGCATCCCCACCCCACAACATCCAGGGGCAGCCTCCACCAGGCCCAAACTCATGTCTCCCACCACCCCCACCCCCCAGCATCCAGGGGCACCCTCCACCAGGCCCCCACTCATGTCCAACTCATGTCTCCCTGCACCCCCACCCCCCAGCAGTGCAGGGGCAGCCTCCACCAGGCCCCCACTCATGTCCAACTCATGTCTCTCTGCACCCCCACCCCCCAGCAGTGCAGGGGCAGCCTCCACCAGGCACCCACTCATGTCTACCACCACCCCCACCCCCCAGCAGTGCAGGGGAAGCCTCCACCAGGCCCCCACTCATGTCTACCACCAACCCCACCCTCCAGCATCCAGGGGCACCCTCCACCAGGCCCCTACTCATGTCTCCCATAACACCCACCCCCCAGCATCCAGGGGCACCCTCCACCAGGCCCCCACACATGTCCCCCTGCACCCCCACCCCACAGCATACAGGAGCAGCCTCCACCAGGCCCCCACTCATGTCTCCCACCACCCCCACCCTCCAGCAGCGCAGGGGCAGCCTCCACCAGGCCCCCACTCATGTCCTACTCATGTCTCCCTGCACCCCCAACCCCCAGCAGTGCAGGGACAGCCTCCACCAGGCCTCCACTCATGTCTACCACCACCCCCACCCCCCAGCAGTGCAGGGGCAGCCTCCACCAGGCCCCCACTCTTGTCTCCCACCACCCCCACCCCCCAGCATCCAGGGGCACCCTCCACCAGGCCCCCACTCATGTCTACCATCACCCCCACCCCCCAGCAGTGCAGGGGCAGCCTCCACCAGGCCCCCATTCATGTCCCCCTGAACCCCCACCCCCCAGCATCCAGGGGCACCCTCCACCAGGCCCCTACACATGTCCCCCTGCACCCCCACCCCACAGCATCCAGGGGCAGCCTCCACCAGGCCCCCACTCATGTCTCCCACCACCCCCGCAACCAGCATCCAGGGGCACCCTCCACCAGGCCCCCACTCATGTCCAACTCAAGTCTCCCTGCACCCCCACCCCCCAGCAGTGCAGGGGCAGCCTCCACCAGGCCCCCACTCATGTCTCCCATCACCCCCACCCCCCAGCAGTGCAGGGAGGGGCAGCCTCCACCAGGCCCCCACACATGTCTCCCACCACCCAAACCCCCCAGCAGTGCAAGGCACCCTCCACCAGGCCCCCACACATGTCTCCCACTACCCCCACCCCCAGCATCCAGGGGCACCCTCCACCAGGCCCCTACACATGTCCCCCTGCACCCCCACCCCACAGCATCCAGGGGCAGCCTCCACCAGGCCCCCACTCATGTCTCCCACCACCCCCACCCCCCAGCAGTGCAGGTGCAACCTCCACCAGGCCCCCACTCATGTCCAACTCATGTCTCCCTGCACCCCACCCCCCAGCAGTGCAGGGGCAGCCTCCACCAGGCCCCACTCATGTCTACCACCACCCCCACCCCCCAGCAGTGCAGGGGCAGCCTCCACCAGGCCCCCACTCATGTCTCCCACCACCCCCACCCCCCAGCATCCAGGGGCACCCTCCACCAGGCCCCCACTCATGTGCAACTCATGTCTCTCTGCACCCCCACCCCCCAGCAGTGCAGGGGCAGCCTCCACCAGGCCCCCACTCATGTCCAACGCATGTCTCCCTGCACCCCCACCCCCCAGCAGTGCAGGGGCAGCCTCCACCAGGCCCCCACTCATGTCTACCACCACCCCCACCCCCAGCAGTGCAGGGGCAGCCTCCACCAGGCCCCCACTCATGTCTACCACCACCCCCACCCCCCAGCATCCAGCGGCACCCTCCACCAGGCCCCCACTCATGGCTCCCATCACCCCCACCCCCAGCAGTGCAGGGGCAGCCTCCACCAGGCCCCCACTCATGTCCCCCTGCACCCCCACCCCCCAGCATCCAGGGGCACCCTCTACCAGGCCCCCACTCATGTCCTCCTGCACCCCCAGCATCCAGGGGCACCCTCCACCAGGCCCCCACACATGTCCCCCTGCACCCCCACCCCACAGCATCCAGGGGCAGCCTCCACCAGGCCACCACTCATGTCTCCCACCACCCCCACCCCCCAGCAGTGCAGGGGCAGCCTCCACCAGGCCCCCACTCATGTCTCCCACCACCCCCCCAGCATCCAGGGGCACCCTCCACCAGGCCCCCACTCATGTCTACCATCACCCCCACCCCCCAGCAGTGCAGGGGCAGCCTCCACCAGTCCCCCACTCATGTCCCCCTGCACCCCCACCCCCCAGCATCGAGGGGCACCCTCCACCAGGCCCCCACACATGTCCCCCTGCACCCCAACCCCACAGCATCCAGGGGCAGCCTCCACCAGGCCCCCACTCATGTCTCCCACCACCCCCGACCCCCAGCATCCAGGAGCACCCTCCACCAGGCCCCCACTCATGTCCAACTCATGTCTCCCTGCACCCCCACCCCCCAGCAGTGCAGGGGCAGCCTCCACCAGGCCCCCACTCATGTCTCCCATCACCCCCACCCCCCAGCAGTGCAGGGGCAGCCTCCACCAGGCCCCCACACATGTCTACCACCCCCCCATCCCCCAGCAGTGCAGGGCACCCTCCACCAGGCCCCCAAACATGTCTCCCACCACCCCCACCCCCCAGCATCCAGGGGCACCCTCCACCAGGCCCCCACTCATGTCCCCCAGCCAACATGTCACCACAATGTAGATCCCAGGCCCTTATGGTCAGCCTCCAAATGCCAAACACCCACCTGAGTATTGCATCCACCAACTTACAAATGGCAAAAACATGATAGAACTCCAATTGCAAGTTTGGAAATGAACACATGTCCCTCACATACACCCAATGGGTGTCAGTGAATGTCAAAACCCATATCATGATATGCATGAAACCAATGAGATGATACTACACATTGAACTTTGAAGAAAACATATGTATTAAAAGCAACATAAATCGAATCAAAAATAAACAAACAATAATGGAATGTTTTTTTAAAAAAAACAGCAGGTCCGTGAAATAATGCAGAACCACAAATCATAATGCAAAGGAAAGGTGTCCAAAGTCACAGTCCACAAAAGTAAATCCAATGGAAAATTAAAATCGAAAACCATTGCTCCATGGGGAAATCATAAAAAAAATTGAAAATCCAAAAGTCAACTATATACAGATAAACAATCCAGGGTCCATGATCCCAACCGAAGAAATGAAACCTATCTAATAACACTACCTAAAAAAAAAAACTATATACAAAAATGTGGCCCATTGTTCAAAAGGTCCAAAAAAAATGCAAAACCAAAGGAAACCTAACACTAACTACAGAACTATTTACAAGGGCAGCGGGCTAGTCCGACGGTTCACTTCGGGATGTTCCGGGCCAGGGCATCATCGAACTCCTGCTCAATGTCCCGGAGGCGGTCCTCCTCCATGGCCCCGAGGGTCCGCAGGGCCGTCCACATGTTCACCCCAAACTCCCTCCGGATTGCCTCGAGGCACTCAGCCCGCCTCAGGGCCCTCTGCATGGAGTTCTCCACCCTGACCATCGTGAGCCCTGCCTCTTCGCCCGCTGCCGCTCCGCATCTATGGTGTGGCCCAACCGCTGCCACATGGAAGACACTTCTCGTCCTGGGTCCTCCTGCCCTCCGGCCGATGCCTGCCCCTCCGATGCCGAAGGCCCCGAGCCATCATGGCTCCCACCACGTTGCTGCTGTGCCTCTGCCCGTGCACTGCCTCCTGCTGCCTGCACATCCTCCGCTGGCTGGGGTGCAGTCGTTGATGTGGCCACCCCTGCTGGACGTCCGACTCCCGACTGTGGCAGGGATGCCTCCTCCACCAGCCTGGCCGCACCGTCAGAGGCAGCTCCACAGGGCACCCAGGTGACTGATGGGTGGGAAGATGGCACGGAGGACGACTGGCGCATAGGGGGTTCAGTTGAGGAGGGGTTCTGAGCAAGCCCCATCAAACGGAGGAATCCGGCCTGGGTGATCTGTCCCAGTAGGCCGACGCGGTCAACGAGCCATTCGAGATGACGTGCAATCTCCTCATGAAAAGACTGCAGGTCACCTCGCATGGCCCGTTGACGCAACGCCACACCAGTCAGGACAGGCTCAACCCGGAACCGGATAGCCACGTCCGCAGGCAGAGGAAGGCCAGTTGTCGTGAGCTCATCCCCTGCCTGAAAACGGGTCTGGACGTAAGCATCCCTGCTGGTGCAAGATGATGCAGTGATAGGATTAGGGACAGGATTGCACACAGGCACCTCCGTGGCGACCTGTGCTGCCTCCTGTCCCTGGTCCTGCACTGCACCACTAGCACCAGTGGAATCCCCACCTCCAGACCCCGTCTCTGTTGCTTGCACGGCCACCTCCTCCACCAAATCCCCCACCAACCTGGATGACTCCGTGCCATCTTCCTCCGTTGGGCCCTGTGGGGTCGCAGCTGCCCCTTCTACTGCCGAGGAGTCCAACTCCGACCTCCGCCTCTTGGACCTCCCCCCGGCAGCTGCGGCCTGGGATGCGGCACCGGACTTCTCACTCCCCGACAAGATCACAACCTGGGAGGGGAGCCGGGACTTGCGTCTCCGGCTGGCGGTGTGATCCCCGCCGCTGTGCTCCACAGCACCTTCTCCGCCCTCTTCATCAGTTGACGCTGCAGACAGGGAGACATAAAACACAGGCATCAGGGCACTGTACAATGGACACATACACACATGACAGTTGCACATGAGTGGCATTGGCAAACCTCAGACATGGCATCACAATTGGCAACACACATGTCATTTCAACTTGCACACATGAGCCATACCACAGCCACATCGCAACTGCCAGCATCATCCATACACATACAACAGCATGAGCAGGCAAAGGTGAGCCCGACATCACATGCAACACAGGGAGTGCACTACACATGCACGCACACCACCACACATGCATGCATGTGTACACCTCAGCCAACTGTCGCAGTGTTCCGATGGGCATCCATGTCACATCTGCCAATCAGGCTTCCACATCCCGCTGTCACATGCATCCATGTTGCATCACTGTTGCACCCTTGTCAAATACACACACATGCACATGTACACAGGGCTGATACATGCAGCTGAAAACAACATACATGCGTGACATCACGAACATGCCTACTTACATACACATTCATCCAAACATGTGTGCCCACACAACTGCATTTAGCATGCAAGCCTACACACACAAGCACCATCCATGTCTCACACATGACAGCCCTTGCATGTGTTAGCCTCATGGCCCTGTACACCCCCACCCATACTCGGTCCCATACAAACAGATGTGCAACCGGCACACTACTGGCACATCACCACACGCACAGCTTACAATCATGATGCATGTACATTTACCGCTCGACTCCAGATGGGTCTGCCTCTCAAGGACCTGGACGTGGAGCACTGGGGATATGCGTTCCAGGACCCTCATCTGATCTTCCGACAAGTGGCCCCGGCGCCCCTTAGCATCTGCTGCCTTCAAGAGGTGCCGGGCCTTGTTGAGGGTCCTGGACCTGAAGTCCTCCCAGCGCTTCTTGACATGTTGGAAGTCACGGACTGCCACCCCCTCTGCGTTGATGGCAGTCACAATGTCCGTCCAGATCCGAGTCCGTCCTTCCTTGTCGGCGCGCACACTTCCGAAGAGGGCATCATACTGCCCTAGGACTTGCTCCACCAGGACACCAACTTCCCTGGCACTGAAGCTGGTGCCCCTCTGCCTCTCTGGCCGGGGGTTGTCAGTGGTGCCAGATGTTGCAGTGGCCGACATGACAACCCCAGAGGCAGGAGTGGGTGGGCAACTGGGTCCTGGGGCTGGGCTGTGGAGCGATGGAATCCCAGTCGGGAGTCTTCGGTTCCAGCAGGGGTGGTCACAGCAATAGCACCCCTGGCTGATGTGCAGGCAGCAAATGGCAAGGCACGTGGGCAGCAGGCAGCAGCAGATGGCAGGTGGGAGCGTGCTCGGGGCTCTGGGGGGCAGTAAATTGGCTTTCTGGGCAGGAGCGTGGTCTTCCGTGTGCTTACGCGTGGCCAGCTTGATACGGAGTGATTTGGCACGTGAAAATCCTGCACGTCTACGTGTAATTCGAGGAAAGGCCCTTAGCGCGTAAGCATGTCTGCACGCATATGCGATTTCATTGGCCCAAAGGCCCCCATGCGCAGCTATGATGTCACGCGCATGGCCGTAGAGAATGGCACGTGTAAAAAAAAAGATACACGTCCGAGTGTCAAAGCGTGTAATTGGTGGAAATGGCCTCATCGCGTATGCACGTCTGTGATGTGTATATAAGAGGTACGTGTAGAACTCCATTTCCTTGTACGTGCTTTTCGTGGAGAGCGAGTGGGTGAAATCTGTACTTCGTGTCGGTTCACACGCGATTTACTTCACGGCGTTTCAAGTTCGTACTCCCTGTTACCTCTGACACCTTTTTTCTTATCCTCTTTTTCCTGGGCCTGTTTCCTCAAACAGTGTTCCCTTCTACTGTTGTCCTGTCTCCTCAGACAGCGTACAATTCTTCTTTTGGCGGGGGTGTTGCCAACACGCACACGCACATATTTTTCACGCTTTTATTCCTGGCAGACGGTGAGTCGCGCACGTATTTAACAACTGTGCTTGCCCCGTGTGTCGCATACCCCTTCAGAGGTCATTCTAGGCTGCGTGTGACACGCATACGTTCATTCTTGTGTTTCTGGGTGCCACAGCGTAGTGCAGGTTTATTTTTCCACACACGTGGTCTAGGAGGGTTGCGTGACCCGTCATCTTTCCCCAGGAGTGACATACAGCCTTGCTAGAGCACTAGGGTATGATTACCATCTGGTACCCAACCCCTTTGACCCCCAATTGCCCAGTACAATAGTTCACATCGACTCCCATACGCACAATAACATCAGTGCCATGGCTGGGAGGCGAACAAGCCGTAAGGGTGGCAAAGGTGGCCGAGCCCCAAGTGGTGGCCGTGGTGGATCCGGTAGGGGATGTGGCCGTGACTTGCAGGGTGCCCCTAGCCCCCCATGTGTGGAGGAGCAGTCAGGGACACCCATGCCCCCCCCCTGATTGAGGGTAACGTGGCTGACACCATCCATGCTCAGCCCTTGTTGGACCAGCCCACTGTGGAACCAGACCTGCCACAGGGTGACTCCATGGCTGACTTCCAGGTCAGCAGGTCTAGGCCACGTGTGCCGCTGCACGTTGATGTCATCAGGCCACGTGGATCAGGGGCAGCTAGGTCATCTGCTGCCCCACGTAGGCAGGCTGGGGAGGCTGCAGGAGCAGCTGCGGCTTAATCCACCCCACCTCTCACACACCCAGCCAGGACAGTGTCGGTCCAAGTCCATCATGCTGACATTCCCCCTGACACCATCACACTTGAGCTAATGCCTGCACCAACTCCGATGCTGAGTGTGCAATCCCACATTCCTAGTACAGAGTCCACCGGGGCTCCTGCCCCTAGTGTCCAGAGCGGCGTAGGACACTCAGGATCCCCACCACCTTCCAAGCGGAAGAGGAAGAGTGCTCGTCCAGTAGAAGCTGATGCCCCAGACACGGCTACACAGTCCGGCCCGTCAAGGAAGCCCAGCTTCAATGAGGCCGAACTGAATGCACTTATAGAGTATGTGTCCGCACATGACCGCAAAATGGTGATTGTTGCAGGATCCAAGACCACACCTGCACAATGTCAGGCACACTGGCAGACCATCGCGGAAATCATAAATGCCCTTGGAATCGTGAGGTGCACAGCTACTGAATGCTACAAGCGCTGTAAAGACCTGAAGCGCAGGGCAAAGAATAAGCTGGCCTCAAGTCATGCCGCAACTCTATTGACTGGAGGTGGGTCTCCAGCAGAGGACATAGAACTCACTCTACATGAGCAGGCTGCTGGGACCTACGTCACGGAGGAACAGATCCAAGGCGTGGGAGAACTGGCAGATTACGAGGCATTGTCCGGTGAGTGCACATGCATGTGTGTGTCATCCATGTGCATGGTGTGTGTGGGAGGGCTTCTGTTTGGGTGCCAGGTGAGGGTGTGTGCGCATGAGTGGTTTGGGTCACCCATGTGCCTCATCCAATACATTCTGCGCACCAGCATTTGGGTATAGCAGTATCCCTTCTGCCAACATTAGACATCCAGCCTAACACCACGCCAGTTGCCCTTGAAGTGTCATCTTGCCACAACATTGTTGCTTATTTTCCTGTTTATTCAGGCAGATTGTTTGCATACCACCACTTTTACTCTGCATTTCTCAGTCCTATTGTCACATGTCTGACATGGCTATGGTACAGTGGACTGGCTTTGTTTCCTGGACATGATTTGTTTAGACATGTCCCTGTGCTATAGGACCATTTTGGACTGGCAGCTCCAGGTTAAACATTTGAACCATTTCAATGAAAAAATCAATTTCATGAGCAAACTGGACTGAATGAACAATTGGTGCCCTCCTCTCCCTCTTCACTTTATGGCTAGGCTGCATGCCATCTGTGTGATGGCATGTGTATTTGACCTGCCAATCACTGGCCAATGTGTGATGCCACTGCTAGGCAGCATGCAGCAAATGTGTTCATCTTCCATCTTGGTGTCATCAATGTGTGCCATCTGCCTACCCTTCACACGCAGTGACGGTGCATGCATGGGAGGGTTTTAGTCATGTGGGACATGTGTCAATCAAGTACTGTTTCTGTAGCCTCTCAGCCCTAATTGTGTGCCATAGTGCTAATGCCTGTTTCCATTTGTTTTCTTTTATGTCTTTGCAGGGGATGACGCACTTGATACTATACTGCTGGGGTTTTGGAGATGGTGCAGACCCAGGAGGGGTCTGAGGCCCGACCGACCACCAGTGAGGGACGTGGTGTGGTGGTGGGTGAGAACCCACAAATGCTGCAGGTCGTGCTCTGAAGGGGTGTCTCTGGCTGCACCTCCCCCGAGCTGTATTCAGGTGTCGATCAGGATGATGAGACCTATGTGCCGTCGCAGGTGAGTGTTCCTGGGAGGGATTCTGTTCTGTCCGACCCACCTGCGCCAGGGTTAGAACCCTTAATGGGGATGTCAGTGTTGGCAGGTACGCCTTTGGTGGTTACGGATGCAGGGTCACACTCCGCAACATCTGATCCTGTTCCTGGGCCAGCAGATCAGAGGGGGAATGAAGTCCTGCAGCCTCTGGCAGTGCCAGCACAGCAAGGCGCAGTTCGCCTTGCCCCAGACAGGTGTTGTGCCCGCCGACGCAATACCGCATGGGAGCAATCCATATACGGTATGGCAACCCAACAGGCAGCCTCATCAGAGATGATGGCTCAGGCCATGGATAGGGTGGCCACTTCCATTGTCCCCCCTGAAAGGCTGATGGAGCGACTACAGCAGGCAACAGACTCCATCTGCCAGTCACACAAGGAGGACATGTTGGCGTCCGACGGGGTCAGGCGGGCGGCACTGGCGACTCTGCGGGAATCCATTTCCATAGAGTCCCAGGGCCACAGGGAAGCCCTGAGGGTGGAACTCCTTCACCTCAGGACGACTCTTTTTGAGCTTGAGGCTTCAACAAACAGAAGAACAGAACAGCAGCTGGAGCGTCTCACACGTATGCTCTCAGCTGAGATGCAGGCAACTAGGGCGGAGGTCCGGGCATCCCGTGAGTTGTTGCATGGGGACCTACGCACAATTATCCTCCAGAACGAGACCTACCACACCCGCATGTTTGCTGCCATGGAGGAACAGACTAGGGCTTTGCGTGGGCTGCCTCCCATAGTGCCACCACCTCCTGATGCAGCTGCAGAGGGTGAGGAGAGCGACAGCAGTGATTCTCCCACAATAGGGTAGCCGTGTAGGCCATGAGCCCATGGAGGTGTTTTTTTTTCGCAAGATCCACACATGTGGGTTTTGGTGTGCACCCTGTCCTCGGACCTCCTGGGTGACCTCCCCCACCCCCCTCCCCCCCCCCCCCCCCCGGGCCCATTAATGGGCCTTTTTTTATTTTTTTTAATTTTTTTTGGACAGTGTGTTGCCTTGTGTGGCTCCCGTGGGCATACGCTGTATTGTGGCTGGGCACATGCAGGCTTGTCATGAATTTGGTTCAGATGCTTGGGTTTGTGTGACACACACCCATCCTGCTTCCCTTTTCCATGGGCTTGCAAAGGGTGTGCCCAAGTGACATTGACGTACATGGTGACGTTGGACTCCCATTCGATGTGTGGGCAGTCTGTAGTCAATACTGTGTATACATTCATAGTGCATATTGTTGTTGTATTGTACACTGCATGGTGTATTGATATGTGCCCCTACATCCATCTCATCCTCCTAATTTGCAGGTCCATTTCTCATTTCTTCACAAGGCGGTCCACCTTGGAACTGGAGTCCATGTTGTAAGCAGTGTACCTACACTCTTGCGTGGCGCTAACACTGTATACTTGGAAGTGTTCGAAGTGCTGGCATCATCAGGTAGTGAGGCTAGCAAATTTTTAAGTCTGTAATGTCATGTTTAAGGTAGGTTGGAGGTTGTGTAGGTGATTGGTATTCTTGGTAAGTATTTGGTAATGTGTGTTGTAGGTCCTGCATTACTGTGAGCATTTCATGTGTGGCCATGTTTCCATTAGGGACACTGTAGCTGGTGACACTTGGGGCATGTTGTGGGGATTCATTTTTTTGCTCTCACATTGCATGACATGCCATGGTGTGTTGTGTGGCCGTGCCGGGGAGGGGTTGGGTGACATGGCACTGTTCTCATGTAGTATTTTGCAAGTGGGTATTCATTTCTGCAGCATGGAAGTGTGTCTTTTGGTGACACTGCATTGGTGGTGTTTGTGTAGGTAGGGATGCACACATTGTGACACTTCCACATGAACAATCTCAGGCTCCTATGGTTCTGACAGTTGACTGTCCCTTTGTTCGTCATAATTGTCAGGTCGAGTCATCATTGCTTATCAGATGGTATGTGCCAGGGCTGTGTGCACTCCACAGGGGTGTGATTACTATGTGAAGTAATTAGCCACCAGCTGCGTACGGGCTGCCTCACCCTGTGCCCTTTCCCCTCCCATGCGCAGCGGGCGTGCATGTGGTTGGGGATGTGGGGGCACCACCATGTCCACAGCCAGGCCCCAGCGTGTTGCAACATTGTGCAGGACACATGCTGCCACTATGATCCTGCACACTACTGGGGGCGCATATAACAGCTGCCCGCCAGAATGGTCAAGGGAGTGAAAGCGTGACTTGAGCACTCCGAATGTGCGCTCCACTATGCCCCGGGTTGCAATATGGGCTGTGATGTATCTTACCTCGGGAGGCGTGATGGGGTTCCGAATTGGCGACATCATGTGGGTGCTCAGAGGGTAGGCACTGTCCCCTGGTGAGGAGGTGATGGGTATCATTAGTGGGGCAGTGACATAACTCTGCATCTGACATGCATGCATGTGCAGTGGCATTCATACTCACCAAGCAGCCATGTATCGCCATGCCACCCAGCTTCTAGGTCCCGGCTTAGGGTAGACATTCGGTAAATGAAGCTGTCGTGGGTCGACCCTGGATAGTTGGCATATACTGAGGTGATGATTCCCTTGGCATTACATACTTCCTGCACGTTGATGGAATGCCAGTGCTTGCGGTTCCTATAGATGTGCTCAGATGTCCTGGGGGGATGTAGTGCCACATGGGTGCAGTCAATGGCACCTAGCACTTTGGGGAATTGTGCCACACCGTAGAAATCGAGGGCGGCAGCCTGCCTTTCTGCTGGTGTCCTGGGCAGGTATATGTGCCTACGGACTGATGGGCGTGCAGTGATGATGTTCAAGACCTGGTGTAGGCAGCGTGATTGCATGGCCTGTGACACCCCACCCACTATGGCACTTGTCCGCTGAAATGATCCTGTGGCCAAGAAGTGCAGTACATTGAGGACCTTCTCCAGGGGGCTGAGTGCTTGGGAGCACAGGGTGGGTGATGTGAGGTCATCCTCCCACTCACTGACCAGGTCCAGTATTATGTGTGGTGGAAACCTGTACCTCCCATACACCTGGTCATCAAGCATCCCAAAAAGGCTGGTTCTGGCAGTGAAAATTCGGGCCCTCACTATCCTCCTCCTCCTCCTTTGGTAACCCATGGCTACTGCTGCTAGGAACGGTATATTCATCCTGGCGTCTGAGCTTGTTTGTTGTTTGCGCGCACTTTTATGCTGTGCGGGTCGACGTACGCCTTCTTCATGCTGGCGTACGTGTTTCAGGATTGGACCATTTATTTTTCGGCGCGTTGTAGGCGAACGTGTGAATCTTCCCGCCCACCCCAGCAATACACGTAACACGCTCTCCCAGGCCCAGTCGCGAGTAAATATTCCCGCCCACCCCTGGAATATACGTACCCCACTCTGACAGGCCCAGTCGCGTGTGGAAGTTCACGCGCACCCCGAAATACACGTACCCAGGGCAATCGCGTGTGGAACTTCCCGCGAACCCCGTAATACACATAGCCTGCTGGTATCGCGTGTGGAAGTTCACGCGGACCCATAATACACGTACCCTGATGGTATCTCATGGGAGACTACCCGCGCACCCCAGGAATACATGTACACAGGCAAATCGCACGGCTGGGGGGTGGGGGTGCAGGGGGACATGAGTGGGGGCCTGGTGGAGGCTGCCCCTGCACTCCTGGGGGGTGGGGGTGGTGGGAGACATGAGTGGGGGCCTGGTGGAGGGTGCCCCTGGATGCTGGGTGGTGGGGGTGCAGGGGGACATGTGTGGGGGCCTGGTGGAGGGTGCCCTATACTGCTGGGGGGTGGGGGTGATGGGAGACATGAGTGGGGGCCTGGTGGAGGCTGCCCCTGCACTGCTGGGGGGTGGGGGTGGTGGGAGACATGTATGGGGGCCTGGTGGAGGGTGCCCGGCACTGCTGGGGGGTGGGGGTGGTGGGAGACATGTGTGGGGGCCTGGTGGAGGGTGCCCTGCACTGCTGGGGGGTGGGAGTGCATGGGGACATGAGTGGGGGCCTGGTGGAGGGTGCCCTGCACTGCTGGGGGGTGGGGGTGATGGGAGACATGAGTGGGGGCCTGGTGGAGGCTGCCCCTGCACTGCTGGGGGGTGGGGGTGGTGGGATACATGTGTGGGGGCCTGGTGGAGGGTGCCCTGCACTGCTGGGGGGTGGGGGTGGTGGGAGACATGAGTTGGACATGAGTGGGGGCCTGGTGGAGGGTGCCCCTGGATGCTGGGGGGTG
Organism: Ambystoma mexicanum; assembly: GCF_040938575.1. Taxonomy (NCBI): domain Eukaryota; kingdom Metazoa; phylum Chordata; class Amphibia; order Caudata; family Ambystomatidae; genus Ambystoma; species Ambystoma mexicanum. The sequence goes on from NC_090923.1 coordinate 399,558,889, forward strand.
GGGATGGTGGGAGACATGAGTGGGGGCCTGGTGGAGGCTGCCCCTGCACTGCTGGGGTGTGGGGGTGCAGGGAGACATGGGTTGGACATAAGTGGGGGCCTGGTGGAGGGTGCCCCTGGATGCTGGATGGTGGGGGTGGTGGGAGACATGAGAGGGGGCCTGGTGGAGACTGCCCCTGCACTGCTGGGGGGTGGGGGTGATGGGAGACATGAGTGGGGGCCTGGTGGAGGCTGCCCCTGTACTGCTGGGGGTGGGGGTGGTGGGAGACATATGTGGGGGCCTGGTGGAGAGTGCCCTGCACTGCTGGGGCGTGGGGGTGGTGGGAGACATGTGTGGGGGCCTGGTGGAGGGTGCCCTGCACTGCTGGGGGGTGGGGGTGCAGGGGGACATGAGTGGGGGCATGGTGGAGGGTGCCCTGCACTGCTGGGGGGTGGGGGGTGATGGGAGACATGAGTGGGGGGCTGGTGGAGGCTGCCCCTGCACTGCTAGGGGTGGGGGTGATGGGAGACATGAGTGGGGGCCTGGTGGAGGGTGCCCCTGGATGCTGGGGGGTGGGAGTGGTGGGAGACATGAGTGGGGGCCTGGTGGAGGGTGCCCTGCACTGCTGGGGGGTGGGGTGCAGAGAGACATGAGTTGGACATGAGTGGGGGCCTGGTGGAGGGTGCCCCTGGATGCTGGGGGGTGGGGATGGTGGGAGACATGAGTTGGGGCCTGGTGGAGGCTGCCCCTGCACTGCTAGGGTGTGGGGGTGCAGGGAGACATGGGTTGGACATGAGTGGGGGCCAGGTGGAGTGTGCCCCTGGATGCTGGGGGGTGTGGGCGGTGGGAGACATGAGTGGGGGCCTGGTGGAGACTGCCCCTGCACTGCTGGGGGGTGGGGGTGATGGGAGACATGAGTGGGGGCCTGGTGGAGGCTGCCCCTGTACTGCTGGGGGGTGGGGGTGGTGGGAGACATATGTGGGGGCCTGGTGGAGAGTGCCCTGCACTGCTGGGGGGTGGGGGTGGTGGGAGACATGTGTGGGGGCCTGGTGGAGGGTGCCCTGCACTGCTGGGGGCTGGGGGGTGGGGGGTGATGGGAGACATGAGTGGGGGCCTGGTGGAGGCTGCCCCTGCACTGCTAGGGGGTGGGGGTGGTGGGAGACATGAGTTGGACATGAGTGGGGGCCTGGTGGAGGGTGCCCCTGGATGCTGGGGGGTGGGAGTGGTGGGAGACATGAGTGGGGGCCTGGTGGAGGGTGCCCTGCACTGCTGGGGGGTGGGGGTGCAGGGAGACATGAGTTGGACATGAGTGGGGGCCTGGTGGAGGGTGCCCCTGGATGCTGGGGGTGGGGGTGGTGGGAGACATGAGTGGGGGCCTGGTGGAGGCTGCCCCTGCACTGCTGGGGGGTGGGGGTGAGGGGAGACATGAGTGGGGGCCTGGTGGAGGCTGGCCCTGCACTGCTGGGGGGTGGGGGTGATGGGAGACATGAGTGGGGGCCTGGTGGAGGCTGCCCCTGCACTGCTGGGGGGTGGGGGTGGTGGGAGACATGTGTGGGGGCCTGGTGGAGGGTGCCCTGCACTGCTGGGGGGTGGGGGTGGTGGGAGACATGAGTTGGACATGAGTGGGGGCCTGGTAGAGGGTGCCCCTGGATGCTGGGGGATGGGGATGGTGGGAGACATGAGTGGGGGCCTGGTGGAGGCTGCCCCTGCACTGCTGGGGTGTGGGGGTGCAGGGAGACATGGGTTGGGGCCTGGTGGAGGCTGCCCCTGTACTGCTGGGGGATGGGGGTGGTGGGAGACATATGTGGGGGCCTGGTGGAGAGTGCCCTGCACTGCTGGTGGGTGGGGGTGGTGGGAGACATGTGTGGGGGCCTGGTGGAGGGTGCCCTGCACTGCTGGGGGGTGGGGGTGCAGGGGGACATGAGTGGGGGCATGGTGGTGGGTGCCCTGCACTGCTGGGGGGTGGGGGGTGATGGGAGACATGAGTGGGGGCCTGGTGGAGGCTGCCCCTGCACTGCTAGGGGTGGGGGTGATGGGAGACATGAGTGGGGGCCTGGTGGAGGCTGCCCCTGCACTGCTGGGGGGTGGGGGTGGTGGGAGACATGAGTTGGACATGAGTGGGGGCCTGGTGGAGGGTGCCCCTGGATGCTGGGGGGTGGGAGTGGTGGGAGGCATGAGTGGGGGCCTGGTGGAAGGTGCCCTGCACTGCTGGGGGTGGGGTGCAGGGAGACATGAGTTGGACATGAGTGGGGGCCTGGTGTAGGGTGCCCCTGGATTCTGGGGGGTGGGGATGGTGGGAGACATGAGTGGGGGCCTGGTGGAGGCTGCCCCTGCACTGCTGGGGTGTGGGGGTGCAGGGAGACATGGGTTGGACATGAGTGGGGGCCTGGTGGAGGGTGCCCCTGGATGCTGGGGGGTGGGGGCGGTGGGAGACATGAGTGGGGGCCTGGTGGAGACTGCCCCTGCACTGCTGGGGGGTGGGGGTGATGGGAGACATGAGTGGGGGCCTGGTGGAGGCTGCCCCTGTACTGCTGGGGGGTGGGGGTGGTGGGAGACATATGTGGGGGCCTGGTGGAGAGTGCCCTGCACTGCTGGGGGGTGGGGGTGGTGGGAGACATGTGTGGGGGCCTGGTGGAGGGTGCCCTGCACTGCTGGGGGGTGGGGGTGCAGGGGGACATGAGTAGGGGCATGGTGGAGGATGCCCTGCACTGCTGGGGGGTGGGGGGTGGGGGGTGATGGGAGACATGAGTGGGGGCCTGGTGGAGGCGGCCCCTGCACTGCTAGGGGTGGGGGTGATGGGAGACATGAGTGGGGGCCTGGTGGAGGCTGCCCCTGCACTGCTGGGGGGTGGGGGTGGTGGGAGACATGAGTTGGACATGAGTGGGGGCCTGGTGGAGGGTGCCCCTGGATGCTGGGGGGTGGGAGTGGTGGGAGACATGAGTGGGGGCTTGGTGGAGGGTGCCCTGCACTGCTGGGGGGTGGGGGTGCAGGAAGACATGAGTTGGACATGAGTGGGGGCCTGGTGGAGGGTGCCCCTGGATGCTGGGGGTGGGGGTGGTGGGAGACATGAGTGGGGGCCTGGTGGAGGCTGCCCCTGCACTGCTGGGCGGTGGGGGTGGTGGGAGACATGTGTAGGGGCCTGGTGGAGGGTGCCCTGCACTGCTGGGGGGTGGGGGTGCTGGGAGACATGTGTGGGGGCCTGGTGGAGGGTGCCCTGCACTGCTGGGGGGTGGGAGTGCAGGGGGACATGAGTGGGGGCATGGTGGAGGGTGCCCTGCACTGCTGGGGGGTGGGGGTGATGGGAGACATGAGTGGGGGCCTGGTGGAGGCTGCCCGTGCACTGCTGGGGCTGGGGGTGATGGGAGACATGAGTGGGGGCCTGGTGGAGGCTGCCCCTGCACTGCTGGGGGGTGGGGGTGGTGGGAGACATGAGTGGGGGCCTGGTGGAGGGTGCCCTGCACTGCTGGGGGGTGGGGGTGGTGGGAGACATGAGTGGGGGCCTGGTGGAGGGTGCCCCTGGATGCTGGGGGGTGGGGTGCTGGGAGACATGTGTTGGTGATCAGTAGTGCAAGGTGACATGTGGGTTGGCTGGGGGGCATGGCCATGGTGGATGGGTTGCCTGTGGGACATGAGCAGGGGTGCAGGGTAGTCCCCTGTGGTGTGGGCTGCCTGCAGGGGCCTTGGAGGGTGTAGCGGGAACACCTGGGAGGACCCACACGGCCAAATCACGTGTAGCATTCCCCGGCACCAGCGAAATACACGTACCCTGCTGAAAGCGCGTGTGAATCTTCCTGCGCAACTCGGAATACGCGTACCCAGGCCAATCGCGTGTGGAACTTCCCGCGCACCCGAAGTACATGTACCCAGGCCAATTGCGTGTTGAACTTCCCGCGCATCCCGAAGTACACGTACCCAGGCTAATCGCGTGTGGAACTTCCCGCGCACCCCATAGTACACGTACCCAGGCCAATCGCGTGTGGAACTTCCCGCGCACCCCGAAGTACACGTACCCAGGCCAATCGCGTGTGGAACTTCCAGCGCACCCAGGAACACACGCACACGCTATTTTTCCCCCAGCTGGTGTCCGTGTTTGTCGGTACCCCTTTTTACCTCATTTGTCCTAGAGGGCCACTGTATGGACCATTCATCATGGCTGTATATGGGTGCTTTTTGTTAGCGTACATTTTGGCGCACATTTTTTTCAGGCGCAGGGACGCTACCGCCTGCTTTCTTGTGGCGTACTTGTTTGGCCCTGTGCGCGTCTTTGACCGTGCGCTGGTTTGCCCTATTCGATTCCATGAATACGGGTTGTAGGCGAGCGTGTGGGCGTTCCGTGCACTTGCCTCCTGTAGTTCCCCCGTGACGCCCATATTTTCACGCGTTGTTCCCCATTCCGAGTGTTACGCCCCGTGTTCCGCCTACTTTTGTGATGTGCGCCACGCTATGTGTGATTTCGCAGTGGCCGTGGCGCACGCTGTTGGATGACCTGTGCGCCGGCGTGCGCGGCACACTTTTTCAGCGCACATCCAATGTTTTTCTCGCGCATGGACTTCCATGAATCGATGTGCGCTGGTTTCCCTGCGATTTTCGCACTTGCACTGCGATTTTCGCACTTTTACTGCGAATCGCACGTTTTGGCACCTCTGCGCGGGAATTTTCGGCGCACATTAATTCCATGAATCGACCCCTATGTATCTTGGGAGATGCAGTCCAGAGAAAGTTGTTTCTTTGGGACCTGGTAGTTTCTAACATGCTGCTCTCTCAGACAGATGGGGGACTGGATACAATGTTGTCCTTGTGGCTTTGTCATAGCAAGTAATTATGTATCAATATCTTACTGGGAGCTGGTGGTGTGGTCTGCAGGTTTCACAGACATCACTACTGTAGGTGCATTGGCCATTGGATGGTCTTCTCAGGTTCCAAACGAGGGACTGGCAAGTTACACATACAAAAACACACTCTCATCTGCCGACACTGGGAGGCTGGGTATTTTTTCTTGCATCACCTACCTTTTTTGGCCCAATACATACATTTCCACTGCAGTTTTGAAGATATTTAGTTTCAGAAAGAGATACTAATCATTGAGTGGTGTGAGCCATCTAAAAGCTAAGTAGAGCAGCTAAATCATGGGGTATATTGATATGGGCAGGACAGGTTCCTGTCTTCTGCCACTGTTCTTTTGTTGCTGGAACCTGTTCATGTTCAAACACTCTCTGCTCTCACAGTTAAACAAAAAAAAAATGACAAGCTCTTGCAGTAACACGCCTTTGCCAACTGCACCCTGGGGTGAATGTCATTTGTGCTGACTTCTGTCTAAAACGTCCAGTATTTGGGGCTAATTTAGCACCCCGAATCCAGTTACTGTCTCAATCATCAAAAATAGCTTTTTCATGTGGGACTATCAGGCTTTGAAACTTTTGACATGTATTTTATGATTTTAAATTACATTGAAATATTAACAAAAGGTCTCCATTTACTGTTCCAAAATTCAATGTGAGAACGATGTACATACTAATTTTAAATGAGGTGTAGTGTAAATCTAGTGTGTAAAAGTAATCCATACAATGTTTACACAGTATATTTACGCTATATCTAATTTTCAAACATGTCTATGGCGGAGAAGGGGATCATAAATTACACAAGCACTTCATCTTCGCCATACAAATACTCATCATTTGCACCTGCATGCATTTTAAAGCTGACCAAATGCTGTGGATTCCTAAGGAATATGCCTGCATTTTACACAAGCAAAAAGCAGGCAGATTCCATAGGAATCAATTGTAAATGCTCAGGATTCATTTCAGCAAATCAATTGGAGTCAATTAGATATGCTTCATCTCGAATTTGGGAAGTGGTACTAAGGAGTCAGGGTTTCTCTCTTGAGTTAGGCATAAGGAATATGAATTCCAGGAAGTCCTCTACGTTTAAGTCAAATTCCATTCATTGGCCCTCATTACGACCCTGGCGGAGGTCCATGGTGCAATTTGCACCATGGACCATGGCGCAGAGCTGCCAACACCGCCATGGGGGTTGGCGGACTTACCGCCCCATTCCGAGGTTGGCGGGGCGGTAAGTCCCCAATCCCCATTTACCCTTCCCCATTCCCATTTTTGCCCCATAGGGTATAATGGGAGTGGGGAAGGCGTTAATTACGCCACCGTAAATTACGGTGGCGTAATTAACAACAAGTCCCGTAGCGCCATGGATTTTTCCGCCTGCACAAAGCAGGCGTAAAAATCTCCATGGCGCTACGGAATGTCGTAGTCTGGCGGAGAGGTACGCCATGCATTACGCTGGCGTAAACCCCTCTCCGCCAGGGTCGTAATGAGGGCCATTGTGTCATATGCAAAGATTGGTGTGGCATGAGGGATCTTCTCTTAAATGTAAGAGTGATTCTATCTTACACTTCCTTCACAATGGTGTTCATCTGGCATTAGATACTTCTTCACTCAAATCTGAGTCAGCAGCAACATGAGAACTTGGACAATTATTGTTGTCCATTTCAGAAGAAATAACCTATATTAAGCAGACACTCAAAGATGCAGCCTTTTTTCAGCCTCCCCGTCAATCTGTTATTTCCTCTTGTATCCAGATGTTCATCCTGATGGTCTAATAGGGACATTTTCTGAATAATCAGAGGCTATCAATGTTAAGCTTCTCACCTTGAGTGTAGTTTTACTTGTGGGTAATACTTGAGCAAAATGGTTTGAGGAATGCACAGTCATCCATGATAGTGATAGATGTTTGGTAATTCAACCTGAATTCAACATCCTAATACATGGTCATTCATTTAAGCATCAGGTATTGTTTAAAGGTCACTGAGGGAAAGTCCTTGTTTTCGAATTTCAATTTGTCCCTCTGCTTATTCTTAGAGATGGATTTTGATAATTCTTTTGATGGTTTCAGAGCATTGTGTCACAACCTTAACCCCTGGCCTGGGAATTCAGGGCCTCTGGCCCTCGCCACAGTATTCCTACAAGGCCCCAAGGGCCCAGTCGTGCCCCTCTCGGCTGTCCTGGAGCCAGTGCTGGCACCGTTGGGGCCAGGCTCATAGGATAGATGGAGCTTGGCTGCCCCCAAAACATGGCTGCCCCCACAAGGATCAACGTGGAACTGCATCATGTAGTCTAGCATCCAGGGTGTGGTCACCCTGAAGGCACCTGGGATACCTGCTGGCTATTTAAGCAACGCCTGAGCTGAGGCACGCGCTTTGCATTGTTCTGCACTTGCAGTGTGACGTTCACCGAGACCTGCTCGCAGCATCCTTGGCCTGCATCTTCAGGGAGAAGAAGAACATCGTTAATTCATCTTACCTGTTCTGCATCCAGCTCCTCAATCATTCCGGAACCTTCCCTGGAACTCGTCTTCTTCCACTAGCAACATCCTAGAGAGGAGCGACAAGAAGAGGACAATTAGTAAGCGTCCATCTTCCTATTCCACCGCCTTCAGTCACTGCTTACTTACGGAAGCTCTCCTAGAAATTCTACTGCCGCCCGGACCTCTTCCATTCTACGCTCCTCTTCGCTTCCATCAGCTGTACTTCTTCCAGGAACTTCTCGGCGACCGGCAAGGAAGCATAGCACAGGTTAGCCTTATTCAAAGACGCTCATAGCGCCGCGCTTTGCGCATTCTCTTACCTACTCGAGCACTGCCCTCTCCATCAGCTCGACATCTCCATCATCCCTTCTGCATCACCGAGAGAAGGAGAAGGTCAACGGGGCAACAACAATTACTGACACTCACTCCTTTCAAAAGCTAAAGACTTACCTCAAGAGTGGAGTCGCAGCCGGCCTGGACTCCCGGGCCCATGCCAGTGAAGTAATTTGCGAAAAGGTGCCCAGCCACGATGTGCCCCTGCACAGAACGGTAGGACGGAGAGCGCACCTTATCGAAATACAAGGTGGGAGAGGCTCCAAGGGGGTCACAAGGGGAACACTTGGGAGGCGGGCCTCGAGAGAAGGTGTTTGTGGCTAAAACTGAACTCCTGTCTTCCAGACTAAGCCCACGGCAGTCCGAGTCCCCGGGGAAGGGGAATCCGTCCCAGAAGCGCTCCAGACCAGTTGGGTGGCGTCCCTGTGGATACAAGGTGAGCGTTACACATTGCTGGCATATAACGATTGCATATATGACTTATGTACATAGGACACCTGGTTTTTGGCCTCTTGTGCTTAGGTAATCATAGCAAAGACTACAGTGTTTCTATCTGCAAAGGGCTAAGAGCCTCTATTACTTTGGCCTACACAGTATTTTTGTATTTTATTTCATTTATTTAGCACTTTTGCCAAAGCGTTTTACTAAATTATATGAAACAACTATACAATACAATTATGCAGAATGATCAACAATCATAAAGACTGATTAGAAGAAAGAGAAAGTAGAGATGGCTTTTAGTTGAGAATGAAAATATGATAGGAAGAAGATGCACGGATAGGAAGTGGAAGTGAATTCCAATGCCTGTTTGTAGAAGTGAGAAGGAACGAAATTGGGAAAAAGCACAGGGAGGATTGGGAACAACAAGAAGAAACAGGGATTGTGAACCCAGAGAACGAGGAGGAGAGTTGAAAGAAACCACAGAACAAAGATAAGAAACAGCAAGACCATACCGAGCTTTATAGACAAACCAGAGAAAGTGAAAAAAAAGGCTAAGATCAAAAGAAAGTAAAGAGGCAGAGCGAAGAGAAAGAGTAATCGAAGAACAAAAGTGGAGCTGGAAAAGAAGACTTATGGCAGAGCTAAAACAAAGCATAAAGGAGTCAGGTGAGACTTGGGAAGACCTACGGCAAAAAGTGAGGGGAAAAAAGTAGACCAGAAGGAGCGGGTCGGGGGAAGGAGAAGAAAAGGGAAAGAATAGACCCTCTAGTTTGGAGGGGTTAAGATGAAGAACAGTGAAGACATCCAAAATTTAAGAGCAAGCAGGCAGGAAGAAACCATGTGATGGCATGAATCAGAAAATGAGGAAAAATAAAATAAAATGTGTGAGTCATCAGCATAGAATTGACAAGAAACATTAAATGAAGAAATACTGGAATGGTATATAAACAAGAGAGAAGAGGACCCAAAACAGAACATTGAGGTACTCCAAAGAGAAGTGCATAAGAAGAGGAAGACTGACAAGCTCAAGAAACAGAGGAAGTGTAGTTGGAAAGATAGCAATTGCACCATCTGAGCACAGACCAAGATAGTCTGAGAGTTGAAAGAGAAGTGAGCAGGATAAAGTTAACAACAGTGTTGAAAGTCACAGAAAGATCAAGAAGGACAAGAATCGAAGATTGCTTATTGTGTCTGGCAGATAGTAAAGAATAAGAGACATGAAGTAAAGACAATTCTTTGGAATGAGCAGGACGAAAAACAGATTGCAAGGGGGTAGAAGGGATTGAACATGAAGAAAGGAAGACACTTCAGTATGCACAATTCCCTCCAATAACTTTGAAAGAAACGTCAGCAAAGAAATAGTACACAAATTGGATGAAAGAGCAGCATCCAAAGAAGGTGTCTTAATAATAGGAATAATGATAGCATGTTTAAAAGAAGAGGGAAAGGAAGCAGATTCAAAGGATCAATTAATTTAAAAAGTAAGAAATTGAATCAAAGAAGAATAAACAGAAGAAATCATAGCAGAGGGAACATGATCCAGCAGAGATGCAGTAGTGTATGCCCTAGTGAAGAAAGGGGAAGTGTCAGAGTCAGTGAGTAGTGCAAAGGAAGATAGTGATAGAGAAATATCAGATGGAGATGATAAAATAAGAAGAAAAGGAAAACACGTTGTATAATATGCCATTGTTTCATGGCTTTCAGGGGCACAATACAGGAAGGTTGTTGGACACTTTAGTAGGGGGTTCTACCAGTGCCAGTAAAGTGATTTGCAGGGAAGCAACTTGGGCAAACCCAAATAATAGATTCACCCAATATTATTGGTTGCACTTGTTGAGACAATCATTGTACAAACATCGCTGTGATGGAGTATGTGTCCCGATAGGAGCTTTACTTTTTCTGTTAATTGATGAGTGAGCAAGCCCCTCTGTGATATTGTAGCATTTATTTTTGTTTGAGTTTTTTCTATCTGTTTTGCTTCGGACCATAATCATCCTAATTATGCCTCACACGTAAGGACTAGACAGTACAAGGGGAAATTCTTCAATTACTTACTGGTAATCTTCAATAATTCTAGTCATACTGATCCTCATCCAAAAAGATGCACTCACCTCCTCATTTCTATTAATGATCAGTTTGAATAAACTATTGTATAGATAACATCAGGAGTATTATCAGGAAACTGAGTTCCTTATAATTTCATAATGGTGAGATGGAGGTGGGGTTATGCAAATATAAATATACAATTATTCCTGTTTGACAGGTGGTTTGTTGCACAATTAAGTATTGGTATGTGGAAGAGCACCACTCCAAATGCAAATCATTTCAGGCATCCACCGTTGGTGATGTCCATGCAAAGTGAAATTGGGAGATTCTCTCTGCATCACATTAAACGTGTTATGCAAGAGGGTATTTTTCTACACTGTGCGTCACTTAAATGATAACACATATTTGCAAAAAAATCAGAAAATATTCAAGAGTGAGGATTGAACGAATGCTTATTTAACTAGGAAGTGTTTTTTAGAGGAAACAATTGTCCTATCAAATTTAGAGACATTTCTTTTGTTTTCATTGTATTTTATTGTTTAAAGCACAGACCTAGCATGAGAGCAGAGTAGCACTTTACAGAGTGTGAGTAGCCAGCATATGGGTTGGCATCTTTTAAGAGTAGCACAGCACTTTGAGTTGAGGTCTGTACGTTGGTATGAACATCCATTGGAATTAGTCCTTGGTCAGGTGTTGTTGAAATAGCCAATTTTGGAGAGATTTGTAAAATTGGAGAATTGTGGGGGCAATCCAAGCCGATAGCGGGTTCGAGTTACAGAGGTTGGGTGCATGACAAGAGAATGATTTTTTGCGGGTCCTCTTTTGTGGACGAGTTCTGTTTCAAGGAGCGCCTGCCACCAGATATGTGAAGATTAGCTGCCAGGCACACTGGTGTGCGACTCCTGACTGCTTTGTAGATGATACATGCAGCCTTGGACAGTATCTTGGCCTGTAGAGGAAGTCAGTGTAGTTCACGTAGGATTCGGGTGATTTCATCAAATTTCTGTGCACCTATAAAAAGACATGCTGCAGTGTGGTGGACTGCTATAGTTGATCTACATGGGCAGCTGGGAGCCCAGACAGAAGAGCATTTCCCCCATCAATGTGTGAGAGCTCAACAGCCTGGACTACGGTCCGGAAGTCTTGCAGACTGATTATGGGTTTGATTTTTCAGAGGGCAGAGATTCAAAGCCAAGATGTTGGGCCTTCTTGACTTTTTGCTCCTGGAAGGACAGGCTGCTGTCAATAGAATGTTGCTGATTCTAAGAGTTTTGGATCAAATACTTCTCGGCGCATATCTTTAAACAATTTTTGGCCAAGTTGTTTTATAATGGTTGGACCAATGAGGACAAATTCTGTCTTATATGTGTTTAGTTTGCAGCATGTAGTCAACATCCAGGACTGGATGATGGCTAGGTAATTGTGGAGGTGAATGATGCCCTGCACGCTATTTACTCTCATGTTCAATTGATTATTGTCCACATATTGGTGGATGGCTATATTAGGATCTTTAAGGAGAGTGCCCAGAGGCTCCATGTAAAGGTTAAAAAGGATTGGTGAGACGATGAAGCCTTGGAGGAGCAGGCAGAACACCTGGATTTGGTTAGAATGCAGCAAGTTCATCTGGATGTCCTGGTGTCTGCCTGAGAGGAAGGAGGTAAACCAATTGTGGACAGTTCAAGACAATTCCATCCTTTCAGCAAGGAGTGAGATAAGGATACAGTGGTCAATGGTGTTGAATGCAGCTGAGAGAACATGATTTGCCCTTATCCATGATTTGGAGGGCATCATCCACCATCCGGATGCTAGCTGTCTCAATGCTACACTTGGAGTGGAAACCTGATTGCTAGTCATTTAGGAGGTGAAGTTGTTTGATTCTGGAAAATAGTTGTGTAGCAACTACTTTAGATTTTGCATACAGTATTTTCGAATGCTGAGGAGCTTGTTGAGCGCCAGGCTCATCAATTGTTTAATGATGGAGGCGGGATTATATAAAAAGTGGGCTTGAGGGAAGAAATCATTTTTAGGAAATCCAGGAGTCAGAGAGAAGAGAATTCAGTCCAAAGGGGCAGTGTACATATCATTGGTCAGGGGGCACTAATGCTGTGATTGGATGATTCGATGGTCTCTCTAATTTTGTCTAGTTTTTCGACAAAAATGGTGTCGATTCCAACACATTTTCCTAAATTGCTGGAACCTCGGAGTCGGGAGAGGGTTTGGTACAATGCTTCACTACTTCAAAGAGGGCTTTGCTCCTTTTAGAGGCTGCACAATGGTGGTCGAGTAGTAAGCAGATTTGGCTTCAGTAATCCGAATCCTATGGTTGGTGCAGAGTGATTTGAGGTTGGTGAGGTGTCCCGACTTGCAGTGTTTGTGCCACCTTTTCTATAGGGCTCTGATTGAGCGTTTGTTGAAAGATAGCTTGGGCGTGTACCAAGGGGCAGATGGTTTGGACTTAGCCCAACTGGTTTTTATGGTGGCATGAGTGTCCAAGAATTTCATAGCAGAGTTGCTGAATAATTATACTAGGCCCAAGGCTTTCTCTGTGGAGTGGAATTCTGTAAACTTTCCATATTTCTAATTGACTGGGAAAGTTTTGAATGAGCGGCATTGAGTGAGGAGGGGTTTAGCCTGACCTTTGCAGGCCATAGTCAAGTAAGTGACATATTATGGGATGGTGACATGGTCATACACGTCAAGTGGTATTGGGTCTGCACAGGTGATGTGGTGAAATGATGTGAAGACTAAGTCTAGGGTGTTGCCTTTGTCATGCATAGGGGAGAGCACAATGTGCTTAAGGTGCATGGAATAGGTCAGTGAAAAAAGTGTGCTTTGGGTGTGGTTGTCAGTCTGTCACTCGGGAGCATTAAAATCACTGAGAAAGACATTATTAAAATGTGCTCATTTGGCAGAGAAGTGTAAGTTGGAGATTTCAGCAAGGAAAGAGTCACTCCTGTGAGGTAGTATGTAGATGAAGTAGAAGGGGATGGATTTGTTGTGCCATAAAGGGAACCGTCCGGCTAGTGATTCAAACAAGCCTTCTCCATGAGAGGGGATGATGGGGCATGTCAAACGGCTCTTGTGGATAAGTGCCACTCTGCCCACTGTCCAGTTGCTTAGGGGTAGGAGAATGTTGAAAACATGTGGGGAGGATGGGGTAAACCATGTTTCGGTGATGAACAGGGCATCAAAGTTGTTGTACGAGATGAGGTCAGAGATCTCTGTAGCATGAGTGACTGGTGAACAAGAATTGATCAACATGAGAGGGCGTGTGCGTGTGGTCGATGGGTGTTGGATGGGGCAAAGATGTTAGTGATGTTTTTCACTAAGGTAGCTTGCTAGGGCTGCCAAGGACACTTTGCCATTGAATTCCTAGTGAGAGTGGGGGATGAATTTGAGCGAGGAGACACATGGTGATGTTTTTTGGCGAGTAGCAGTAATAGCGACTGGCTTGTTAGGTGAAATGCAGCATAGCAGATCTGGCCCACTGCCCCATCATGCCAAAATAGGTGCAAACCGGGGAGGTCCTTGTCTTCACCCATCCTTAGCTGAGGACACTGTTGCTAAGGACACCTAAGGAGCAATGGTTAAATGGGTGGTGGGCAGTGCAACTGAGGGGCAGAGCCTGGTCACATAGCCAGCAGCCTACTCAATGCTGTCTTCCGGGAGATGCCCTACAGACATATGCATATGCCAGGAAGGCATGACAACTAGTGGTGGGTGCAGCAACTCCATTGCAGGGCCTAGTCACACTACCAGCAGCCTACTGAATGCTGCATGCCTACCTGGAGCTGGCCTACAATCCTTGTGTAGATGCCAGGAAGGCCTGAAAACTGCTGGTGGATGGAGCCACTGTATGGCAGGGCCTGGTCCCGTAACCAGCAGCCTTTTCGATGTTGTCTGCCTGGAGCTGCCCAACAGTCCATATGTGGATGCCAGAAAGGTGGGAAAACTGGTGGTGGGCGGAGCAACCGAGTGGCCAGGCCTGGTCACATGACCAGCAGCCTACTCACTGTTGTTAATGCAGACATTTCCAGTGAGCAACTTTCAAGAATGCAATATTTTACATGAAACCTTTAGAAATAGACCAATTGTATTAAGAACATATTGAATATGATTTGTTCTTAGTTGGAAATAAGAAGGCATTGGCCAAACGTGCAGATCAATGTGGTGCATTTGGACCCAAATCAGTTGGGACACATGTGGAAAACATGTGTTAGAAATGTCATGGCTATGTGAGGAAAAGTGACTAAAACCAACAGATTTTGCACAATGACTCATTTAGGGAAGAGATATGTGTCAGAGCGGCATGCCTCGAGAGGACCACATTTCTAAGCACAAGTTTCTTTAAATAATGGAGAGAGATGTTTGGCACTTATGGCCCCAGATTACAGAAACTGTGCAACGGTGTAAGTGCAAAGTTGCAAGGTATTAGCACTAGGGCAAAGTATTAAAAAAAGGGGACATATCGGAACATTATTACACCATGACAAATGCATTTTGGCATGGTACAAGCACCAGGACAAAAATGTCCCTAGGACAAAAGAGATACATTTTCACTGCATTATTACAACAGGGTAAAGTGTGCACTACTGCTATTACGGAATGGTATTAGTACTAGGACAAACTTTGCACTGGTGAAAAAACGCATCGAAAATATATATTATTTTGCACTTTGGCAATTTTTGCACTGGTGCTTATACCATGCCAATCTGCACCTGTTATGGCGAAATCGTTTTCTTATATGTCCTAATGTTTTTAGAAATGGGGCAAACTTTGCCCTAGTGCTAATACCATGCAACTTTGCACTTGCACTAGTGCAAAGTTTTTTTTTAATCTGGCTCATGGTGGCCATTGTTGTATGAAGGAACATGATTTGAGAGAAACGCATTCAGTGGATGTTCCATGGAAACATATATGTGTGAAATTATTTGCCCACATAGTGCAGCATTATGTAAGGGAATATTTTATACATTTAATTTCACTTGGAATGTACATGGCATGTGGCAATTAATCATGCCGGGTTTCCGTAAAAAGAATTCCCCGTGGCAAAGACTTTTTGTCTCAGCTGAGGCACAGTTCGCAACACCAGTTTCATTTAAGTTGAACAAAGTACACATTTGCCAGGTATCCAGTCAAGGTTCATGATAGGGAACACAATTTAAGAGATGCGTTTGGAGCAATAATTACATTTCATAGGATTTAAATAAATAGCTGACCCTCAAAACAATTTGCCTACTTAGCATTTACCAGCTGTGTCAATAGCTACTTGCATTGAAAGGGGACTATGGCCTGGAAATGACGTCAAAATATTACCACTGGATATGCATCACTCCATGCGTCTACAGCCTTTGGCTCTCCAGATGTTTTGCACTACTCCCATCATCCCTAACCAGAGTCAATTGCTAGATATCATAGGAATTCTAAACTGAAACATCTGGGGAGCCAAAGGTTGCATACCCAGGCTCTAAAGTGAGGAAAAGTAAAATGCTAGAGTTGCGAGTCAAGAATGTTGAGGGGACAGGAGGGTTCCATGCAAGTTTATAAAGTATCAACTATTCCTCATTTTAAGTAGTAGGGAGTGACAAAATGGTTCTGCTTGTTGGGTATCATAATTGATCCAGCATTGCATGATGTTTTAAAGTAAAATGACAAACCTAACTCACCTTGTCTCAGTCCTCGGCCTCCAAGGATATGGCTTTCAATATGGTGTTAATCTGCACAGATTGGGGTCTCATTTACACGCGTTTTTCTATGGGGTTGTCCCATTGAAAATCCCGTTGTAATGCAGGCCCTTTTTAAGGGAAGGAAAGGGAAGAGGTAAGAAGGGGACAATAAAAATAGTAGTACACTTATGCTTGTTATTGAGCTGATATTAAACCAGACGGTGGGCCGACCCTGACGGTAGCAGCCCAACGCCCAAGTTAAGGGTCTGACTGCAGCGAGGGGGGAAAGGGGATCTGGCTTCCAAGGCGGAGTTCTGAGCCTTCTGACTGGCCAGTACTCCCTCTCAGGGTGCTAATGGTTATTCGGTGCATATTGTGCCTTGGAAGTCAAAAGGCATGCTGGGAGTGGGAGCTAGTAGAGAGCATGTATAAACATGTCAGTGGCACTGAGAGTGAACATGGTGGGGTAATTAGAGATAAGTGGCAATGAGAAGAGCAGGGTGAGACGATATGTGAGATGGGAGGATGACTGAAGAGAATAAGGTGCGAGAGAAGGAATATGGCAGTGGGGAAAAAGGGATGGTGGGAGGAAGGGAATGAATATAGAGGATTTGATGCATGGAGTGGAGATGAGGGAGTATGAGACAAGGATGAGAGTGGGAGGAGAGGATGGTTCAAGTTGGAGCCAGGGGAGAGGGCACTCCATGACACCATGAGAGAAGAAGGAAGTGATGAAACATGAAAGGTGGCTGTTGAAAAAAAACTCTATGTTTCATGCAGTGTTTTTCATTGGGATTGCACCATTATAAAACGCTTCTGGGAGAGGTAATCCTCATTACATGTGGAATGGTACGTTAGGAGTAACACACTGACACAGACATGTACCCACACACAAAACAATGATTGTTATCGACTTCTCTATTTCATTTTGACAAAACGTAGATGAAAGTTAGTTAAACATCGTTGCGATTCTGCCTCTTGAAAGGACAAAAGGTCATTGAGCCAGAGACCTATGTAGTAATAACACATTCTCCTTGCATACATATGGTCCAACATACGTTCTAGTTTTCACGATACATGACACCGTTTACAAAGCACGGATTGAATATACATTTAGCCGTACATGTGATGGAACATCTATTGCTCCTCAAAAGGGTTTACATTGGCACCACCTCACACAATTCAAATCTAATCTAAAGATGTGATTTAAATGCAATGATTTTACACGTTCATGTACTTCTTAACGATTGAAGTTTTTCTGTCATCTTTCTCAGAGGCTTTTTTTTCAAGATGTTTCATAGCTTGAATCAAAAGGGCACGAAGGTAAAACAAAGAAAATACAGGTGCAGAAAAACAACATTACATAGCAACACGACTGAATTATGATGAAAACATGATTGCAGCGTAGGAAGACTACAAAGGGGGGCATTATGCAATACTGATGGAAAAAAGAATTATGTGCGGGGAAAATATAGAAAATTACACTTTTTGAAAAATAAAACCTTTTAGTTTCTGTAAAGAGATGTATGTGCAGCGGGCAGAAAATAATGTGTTGTGCAGAAAGGGTGGTCTCTGAATACTATTATGACAGAACTAAGCTTCAGAAGTGTGTGTTGCTTCTAAAGTATCAAGAATATGTTTTCAAAAACAGTACAGCATGTTTGAATCCATTTAAAATCATCTACTTCTGATCTTGCCTGCCTTGTGCCCATAAAAGGATGTTTAGAAATAATGTATCAAAGGAAAACTAATTATGAATGTTATATGTTTGTTATAAATCTCATTTGCAAATGCATAGGCCACACTAATAAGGTAACCAATGCACATAAAAGCCTTCGGCCACCAAAAGTGGTTATGCACAGAATGCGTGTTATTTACAATAGAATAAATATTTGGATGCGCGCAGAAAACATGGCTAAATTGATTATAGGCACTAATGCTATTGGTTGTAAACATATGGGTGGAATTAGGGGGAATGATTATGGCAACACCATTTTGCCTATGGTATATGCAAGTGGAGAAAGGGGTTGCACACACCATACAACACCTGTATTACTTACCAATAATCTTATGTACGCCTAGTCCCATTCTTCCTCGTCCCAGTACTAATCATTGAGGTGGCATACCTCACACAGAACCTTTTTACACTTCCCGCGCTTTTATTCCTGCCTCCTGTCTACACGCATAATAGCCTACCTCCCCCTAGCCACCACAGTAACTAACAACTGCCCGAAAAGCCCATTCAACAGCGGGGAGAGTGAGGCGAGAAAGGCATACTGGGAAGAATAGGACTAGCAGTAATGAAGATTCCAGTAAGTAGTCCAGGCATTTTCTCCACGTCCCCCTTTGTCGTCCAAGAACTAATCATTGAGGCATGCCAACTCCAGAGAGAAAGGGCATAGGCCAAAACCCACAGAACCATATTTGGTAGAAGGGCTACTCTCCTTTGAGTATATGCCTCTACCTCCAGCATAGAGTTGAGATCCTATCCCCCCAGAGGCACACCACTTCAACCCTGATTGCTTACATTCCCCTTGATAGAGAAGACAGGGATCCCAGCACAGAGGTCATGGTGCCGGGGCAACAGGGCAATAAACAGACCAACCCTAGCGAAACACACAAGAGGCCTAAAATCAAGAACATGATAATGGCTTACATTCCATTGATTGACTAGGTGCTATGAAAATATATCTGACAAGAGCTGATGATGCACTGGGATTCATTAATTTACTCTTCTGCAACTAGGCCAGTCTGGAAAAGAACATGTTAAACACGTAGTGGTGTGAATATATTTGGAAACATCAAATCATATGCCTGCAAGAAACCTGGAACCCCTCAGATTTATATTTTCAAGACTACACTTCCTTCAGTACACCAGCTTTTTAGAGCACAAGAGGTTGCCCTATAGGACGTTTGCTCACTTGGATCGACCCGATACTAAAGGGTGAATCTGGTCCCTATCTTTTGAACAACAATGAGGTACAGAACATCCATCTAGATAAAGGCACTAATTAATTTACTATCTTATTCAATATTTAAAATCACCCTACCAACACAAAGATAATGCGATGCACTTTGTTGATGGAAGAATTATGTCACTTAAAGGGACATTCTCTAGTGAACCAGTTATTCTCCTGGTAGGCAATTTTAACATACAGGATTTATTTGAGGAGGAGGATAATGCCTGGGATATCCCTGACCTCAAAGCAAACAATACAACTCAACCGACATTTGTATATGGGGGAAAAACTATTCCCATTTGACTATGTTCTTATCAGTGCTAAGGATTGGCCTATGATTAGATAGTTTAATGTTGATGCTAGCCTGAAATGGCAACACGGCTTTGTAATTGTATTTCTTTTTTATATCAAATAGCGCTTAAAGGCATGGTCTAGTAAACATTTTTATTGTCCCTACGGGTCGGCCATGTTTTTTTAAGCCTAAGTGGCTCGATTTTAGAAAACTTTCCGATGGACCTTACCTGAGTTTTCGTCCATTAAACGCACGCGAAAACAGGCACCAGGGAGCCGTCATTTTGTGATAATCCTATCACTTGCCGCATCGCCCTGGCTGACCTGCTTCTGCGGCACTAAATCAATTCCCCCGCCCCTGAGCCTGACATTATCCAAACATTCATATTCCCCGCCTCTCTCCGTGACGTTACTGTGCTGCGTAGGCAAACTCGCCCAGTCGTCTTCTACGTGGCTCCACACAGAACCCGGAAACCAACACAGACCATCTCACAACACAGCGCGTCACAATTCAGAATATGAAACTGTACTTTAAAATCAAACAGCAACACGGTACATTTGGTAAAGTACATTTATTTGACATTAAATGTTTAGAGAATATTCAGCAATTGCCATATGAACTCCGAAAGCCATTTATCTGTATCCGCCATGGTACACAGGGTGTTGCTTTTCGTTAAAAGAAGCACTTTGGAAGCACGGTGAACCGCAAGGCTGTTCCATCAACTAGGCACTAGTCCATCGTAAAGGTTGATATGTTGCTTCTAGCCACTAGTACAGCGTAAGGGCATGTGGGCCCTTGGCGATCGTCCCGTAAAATTGTCAGTGTGCTCCAGTTGTTCACACGAAGCTGCAGGTGTCTACTGTAAAAGCCATCTGCTGGTGTCTCAAACCGATGGCAGTAGCAGAAGGGGAGCAAATACCTGTTATGAAAACAAAAAAATTATAATTAGTCTCGCCAGCCGATCTTCATTAATATTACTCATTTTATTTATTACAGCCAATCAGAAACTATTTGCTTGCAAGGATAGTTCAATGGAGTATGTTCGGCTCTAAAATCAATGCGAAAAGTAACAAAATAAATCGAGGCCAACACACAATGATAAACGACAGTTAGTCTACATGCGTGAGGAATGATATGATATATGATATGACATTTGTAACGCACCTATACTCAAGTGTTTCAAGGCGCGACGAGGCAGTTGGGGAACAAGGGCAGACAGACAAGGGCAGGCCAGGTGTCTTTCTGATCGCGCCTGGGGAAGGGGGGAGGGGGGTAAAAGGGCTGTACATGGTTAGTTGAATACAAATGAAATAATAGGGCCAGCTGGTGGCAAGTGCAAGGTAAATGTCGGGAGAAGGGGCTGAAGGATACAGAGACAGTCCCGTAGTGCAGGTAGGCAGTGCAGGGAAAAGTGGCTGGGCCAAGGACCGAGATTGGTGAAACCAGTGGACCTGCATGCCCATGTGCCCACTACGAACACGTTTTCCTTGCTTTTCCTAGCTCTTCATTCATTCATTTATTCATGCATCCATTCATTAAATCTTCATTCCGGTATAAAAGCGTGTAAAGATTTACTTACATTATATTTGAAATTTCCATTGTGTCTCTTCGTAATGCAGTCTGTAAAACGGACCGTGCTCTTGACAACGATTTTTCGTATACTGAACTAAAATGAAACTCGGTCTAGTTTCTGAATTTTCTGCCTTATCGTCTCTTACGTTATTGCGCACCCCCTTCAAATGTAGTTCTTTCGGCATGGTCCCTGTCTCAAGGTCAAAAAACAATAGACCCTTATACTTCCAGTGCGACTTGTGGGCCTCATCTGGGCGCGAGCTGAAAATCAAAGCCGCCGTCCTTCGCATTCTTTATTTGCAACATCACGTAGTATAGGCATCTGTGAGAACTTGAAGTTTAGGATCCCTCTATGTAGTGCGCCTCAATGTGCAAATGCGAACTGGCTTCTCTCCCAAATGCCACGGCCCGCTTGGCGCATTCTAAGTGCCCCAATTTTGTCCCCATTGTCTGCGAGCTTTGCAGCCAAAATTGAGACATTTAATTTTTGGTGGAAGGTCACGGGAAGTATAAAGTACCACAGGAGTTGAGTTAAAAGTGAGATTTATTGTTTGTTTGTTTGTTTTATTATTTGCAATACGCAAGCCTCCCTTCCGTTAACAGTGCGCAACAGTGCGCAGCATTTACATTTACATGAGATGAGACATGAGAAAAATATATACATACACATATATGAGGTGAATATAGAGAATTCAAAGATGACACCCAGCTTGTTCGCCACCCATGATGGTGAAGGTAGGGGTTAGGGTTACAGGTACACTGTACAATAACATTTATTTACAAAAAGACAATCGTATTGCAATTATTTAAACCGGGATTTGTACATCACAACCAGCTGTGCTTCGGGTGGGCATGGCACAGTCGCAATGTTCGGTGGCAATGGATCACTGCTCTGCACAGAAATGTCCAAAATTCCATATCTGTGCTTCTCTAACACAGCAACAATAAGGCCTTTCACAAAGTTGAACTGCATTTCATCATAGACTGGTTTGATCACTCATTGCTTACTTCGTTTTGAAAACACCTTAGTGTAGCGAGGCATCCTTACTTTACCCCTAGTCCTAGATTGTTCACGTCCGACATTGCTGTTACGGGCCAAGACCGCTAGTAGAGTGCGATGTTTCATGCCCCGAAAGCTAAAATGCAAGCGCTTTGGCCTGTACTTTAGGCACATATTGTGGAACACCTCCAAATATCCTGTGTGACAGAATTCTGTCAGTCCTCTCAAATCTCTTGATAGAGTTTTGTCAAAAACAATCTTCTCAATGGCTTTGTGTGTCGGTGAAGATGGAATCAACCACTTTTTCTTCCGTGCCTCCTCTGGGGACAAAGGGCCATGTTCACATTGGTGGAAATGTTGATTTGCTGTCCAGCGGTGAACGTTGGTACAGTGGTGCATCAGTGACCGCCATTTTTCAAGTAGTATTTCCACTGACCCTTCACAAGTTTTTGAGCTCAACCAAAGATGGTTGGTGATAGAATGGGACCACTGCAAAATACTTTCAAAACCTTTTTTTTTCCTGCAGCCGAGATTTTCTTATTGATTGATTTAGCAAGATGCCATACGTCAATTTGATGTTTAATATGTGGGAACTGCTCTCTCATTGTCTTGGCAATTGAAACGTGTCTGTCCGTGGCTATGAGGTCGATGTGCATTCCCCTTGATTGTAGATATTCCACTGATTTTATAAATCCTAGTTTCTCCATGGTCACTGACGATGTAGATTGTGTTACCTGCACGACCACCGAACTCACAATTTTCTTACTATCCATGTCCTGAAAGTGGTAGGTGCAGTACTTGGCAGAAAATACAGGGCTGTTGCACTGTCCATCGCCGGCTAGCCTGAATCGTTTGCCTTCGAATGTACTTGCTAGAGACAATTGTTCAATTTTCCAAGCATCACTAATGGCCGGAAATAGATAATCATGTTGGTATATGTAGTACAGCGCTTTAGAAATGAAATGGAGTCCCACAAACTGAAAGAAAGCCTCTAACTTTCTAAAACTGGAGCCAGTAAAAAGTGATGCAGCTGCACACAGTAGATTACCTGCTGGCAGTTTCCCCAGCATCGGTTGTGCAGACCATGAGAACCTATGATTTAATCTACAGGCGGCATTTATTTTGACGTTACTGCCTTTTATTTGACGAGTCACATTAATCAATGGCTTCCCACATACTTTCCCTCTAATGGAATGCACACATTTCAGCATACTTATAATTTCCATCAAACAACTGTCGAATACAATGTATTTGCTCTCTTTCATTAGACTGTCTTCCTGCGTCAACGTTGTTTCGGCCTGTGACGTTGCAGAGATTTCAACACATTGGAAAGTAATATCGCTGATATCAAGTTCTGATGCGTCTATGGATGCTGCGGCTGGTTCATTCTCTGTCATTTCGACATCTATTACTTCGACATTGATGGGAGAACACAACAATGTCGACAGGGTTATGGGTGGCAAATTTTTGGCGAATGTAGATTGTGTGAACTGATCTGCAACTACTTCAGAGCTATCTTCAATACATTCAATAACATCTTCTTGTGGTGGTGCGGTCGCACAGTAGCAATGGTCCAATGCAACTTTGCAGTAGTCTCCAAACACAGTTAATTCATGTTCTGGCCATTGGATATGAGCATCTCGAGCCTGAACACGCCTCGCCTCAATTAATAGTTCCTCCATAGTGTACATGGTCTGGCAAGCAACATCTCTCATTCGCTTCACTGTCTGTGTATGTATAGTTCTGACACCCACGGGTAACTGGAGGAGAGATTGGAAAAGGGATGTTCAGTTTAAACACAAGATAAAGTGTAGTCCAATTGACTGGAAAAAAACATAAAAGAGTCCCCAGTACAAACATTTTTTTAAAGTTTCGAACTGTTTGTAACTAACCTTTTTTTGTTTTTTTTTCTTTGCAACTTTTTTGACTCGACCTTCAACATCTGCACACTGTAGCTCCGATTCGTTTCCTCATGTCCTCCCTTCCTCTTGTGCTGAAACAACTATATTTTCTGTATCCGCATAGACAGCACGGAATGAGGCTCCATCGTCTCCCTGAAACATAGTACTTTCATTACTATGTATCAAAATATTGTTAGCATAAAACACACGTGAGGATGAACACATGGGTACATCTCAATAGCCAAACACGATTTAAACATTGTGTGCAACAATCAAACGACAAGTATTCATATTCGACCAGTGATGATCTATTTCGATGGAGCTGCCAGTATCCATAGCTCTGGCTCTGCATGGACTGCCATGAATGGTTGTATTGGAGAGGAGGCATCCGCATCTCCCTGAAACACAGTTCTTGCATTAGTATGGTTTTCAATATTGGAAACATAACACACACTTGTGGTCGACGGCACAGGTACATATAAAGAGATAACCACAAATGATGCATTGTCTAAAACAATCAAGGAAAATATAAGTATGCAGATTTCATTGACTTATTTCTCCGATTCCTTTACATCTGCATCATCAAAATGGGATGTTGTGATTGTAGTGGAAGCTCCGTCGTCTCCCTGAAACACAGTACTTGCATTAGTATGGTTTTCAATATTGGAAACATAACACACACTTGGGGTCGAACGCACAGGTACATATAAAGAGATAACCACAAATGATGCATTTTCTAAAAGAATCAAGGAAAATCTAAATATCTAAATTGGATGTTGTGATTGTAGTGGAAGCTTCGTCGTCTCCCTGAAACACAGCACTTGCGTTAATAGGGAAGAAAGTATAGCAAATGGAATCACGTTATATGATCACGCATGATGAAGCTGTCAGTATCCATACCTCGTGCTGCTGAAGAATATCTATGGATGTTGCAAATGTAGTGCGCACATCCGAAAGCTGTTGCCGCTCCCCTGGAATTCTGCATCAAGTGCAGGGGTTGACGCTCCATCAACTGCCTGAAACATAGTACTTGCATTAGTGAGGATTACAATAGTGAAAACATAAAACACACCTGGGGTCGACAGCACAGGTACATATCAACGGCTAACCACGAATGAAACATTGTGTAGAACAATCAAACGACAATAATTCCATCTCTGATGATGACGCTCGATGGAGCTGTCAGTATCCATACGTCCTGCTGGTGAAGAACATCTAGAAATGTTGTAGATGTGGCGGACGCTTCAGCATCTCCTTGAAAGACAGTATTGCATTAGTATGGATAACACTAATTATAACTGAAAACAAACACCAGTGGACGATAACTAAGGTGTATATCAATTGGAAAGCACTAACCAAACATTCGGTAAAATAATTACACGATAGAATAAAACTATTACTTGACATGCATAAAACAAGTATGTAGCGGATTAGCCTAGTAAGATTACCTGATACGTGCAAGAAGTGGTTGATAACTGCGACCACGTCAAGGATGTAGAATGTTCTTGCTTCAGATTCAAGGGATAGTCAAGAAGTTGTAAAGGTAAATTAATGATTGATAATGAAATGTCAATATTAAAAATAGCCATGTAAGGCGACAGAATACTTGAAAAATGCTCAATACAGCACAGTTCCCTGTTCCCATATATATATACATTGCGTTTGTGGGTTATGAAATCGAAAAAGAATATATTGATAAATGTCATTATTCAAAAAACTATACACTCATATCAATATCGAAATTATTACAAGGGATAGAATACCTACAATATCAATTAATCAATTCGGCTACCTACACACTACCGCAAGGCATAAAGCTAAATCCGGACACTTGACTCACCGGTGGCGGAATGTGGACGAATAGAGTGGGAATAGCGTTTTCGAGCAATTTCCGTGTCGTTCGCCGTTTATTCTTCTTTGTTACCCAAGATGTTGTGTACATGTCCAAGGAAAAGTGCCGGCTGCAGATGCGGTATCGATCACCCCTCTTGTCCTGTAAGACTTGTTGGACTCTACTTTCCAGCTCATCCAGTGGATATCCGCAATGTCTGACCCATTCTCTTATTCGATCAACAGTTTTCGGGAATACATGCATTGTAGTGCCTTCAGATTTAGCATGGGTCTTCGAAGGGCAACCGCTAATCGAACAGGCAGGCATTGTTGACAAATCTGAAAAGTAAATATCGACATTATTATACAATCTTCAAGAATAAAGATTTGATACAAAAGTAAATGAATCATACAATGATCAATGCAAGGTTTGTTTTGGTCGCAGGAACTATACCAGTTCATTATGTGCGGCTTAGTATTTGCATAAGTTGCACAAATGTATAAATGATGTGACTAAAATCTGAACATGTGACTCGTCCCTTGGATGTTCTGTCTTGCACGAGAAGGAAACATGCTTACATTATAGACTGGACCCTCGAAGGATGCAATTCGATGACAATAGACACAGATGAAAATAAATAGATCTATTGATAGCATAGCAATGGAAACTCAAGTCAATAGCAATGAGACCAATGAACGTAGCACTATTGTGTACTCTACTTGCAAATAGATAGAAATTTAAAAATCTGCGTAATATGACTAGGATACATGGCCTTACCTTGACCAACAAACAGTTGGATTCAGCAAGCAGAGCTGTATGTTGCAGGAGAATAGGTGGGTGGCCACAGGTAGCACACTGATGGGTTTGCTCTAAGCGGTCACAGAAGTTCACGGATAGCACGACGACGAGCAGATTAGCGTAGATCTCAGTGGTTGCCAGGTAGCACGTTCAGGAGTTGACTTGCAAAGCACAAAGATGTTCTCATGAGACATATCAAGTGGTTTATAAAGTATTAGAAACAGGGGTGCGTTTGTGAATGAATGACGTATGTATGTCGTGGTGTTAGGGGGGCGGCCTGTTTGAAGGGGAGGCCTGGCTGGAGACACGGGGTCTGAGGAGGCCATGTGACCGATGGCCCCTTGGCGTGGGATACCTTTTGAAGTGTACATGCAGTTTGGCACCTTGGCCTTTCGTGCCCCTGACAGCGTGCATCCCCGAGTGTGAACCGCCTTTGATAGAGGGGGTGGGATGGATGGGCCTGGGGCATGCAGATAAGGCACAGGAAGACTGCTGAATGGAGACACACTTATGTGGATTGCAGGGGAGCGGCCTGCTTCAAGGGGAGGCCTGGCTGGAGACACGGGGTCTGAGGAGGCCATGTGAGCAATGGCCCCTTGGCATGGGATACCTTTTGAAGTGTACATGCAGTTTGGCACCTTGGCCTTTCGCGCCCCTGACAGCGCGCATCCCCGGGTGCGAACCGCCTTTGATAGAGGGGGTGGGATGGATGGGCCTGGGGCGTGCAGATAAGGCACAGGAGACTGCTGAATGGAGACACACTTATGTGGATTGCAGGGGGGCGGCCTGCTTCAAGGGGAGGCCTGGCTGGAGACACAGGGTCTGAGGAGGCCATGTGAGCAATGGCCCCTTGGCGTGGGATACCTTTTGAAGTGTACATGCAGTTTGGCACCTTGGCCTTTTGCGCCCCTGACAGCGCACATCCCCGGGTGCGAACCGCTTTTGATAGAGGGGGTGGGATGGATGGGCCTGGGGTGTGCAGATAAGGCACAGGAAGACTGCTGAATGGAGACACACTTATGTGGATTGCAGGGGGGCGGCCTGCTTCAAGGGGAGGCCTGGCTGGAGACACGGGGTCTGAGGAGGCCATGTGAGCAATGGCCCCTTGGCATGGGATACCTTTTGAAGTGTACATGCAGTTTGGCACCTTGGCCTTTTGCGCCCCTGACAGCGCGCATCCCCGGGTGCGAACCGCTTTTGATAGAGGGGGTGGGATGAATGGGCCTGGGGTGTGCAGATAAGGCACAGGAAGACTGCTGAATGGAGACACACTTATGTGGATTGCAGGGGGGCGGCCTGCTTCAAGGGGAGGCCTGGCTGGAGACACGGGGTCTGAGGAGGCCATGTGAGCAATGGCCCCTTGGCATGGGATACCTTTTGAAGTGTACATGCAGTTTGGCACCTTGGCCTTTCGCGCCCCTGACAGCCCCCCATGCCAGCGCTCATCCACTGGCGCGAACCGCCTTTGATAGTATATCGTTGCTTATCAATAACAAATGCCACATACGGAGATTCTTGTGAGCACAGACCCACACTTCAACCGGTGTGTTATAGTGGTGAAGACTCTAAGGCCTGCATAATCCGATGGTAATTGTTAGTATAGATATATGTGTGACTTTTATAGAGACATAACCTACTGAAAGACTTTGAACAAGTGTTATTTAGTGCATGCATTATCGAGAATATGTTATGTTAGCTTAGATAGATAGTGACCACCCTGCTTCACAGCGACCAGACCTTCACCCATTCGGAGCACAGATGTCTGACGTCCATCCTTGATTGGAGACACACTTGATTCATTTAAAAAATCTAAACAACCGTTGTTAAAATATATGTGGTGTTTTATTTTGTATCTTATTTTCATGACACAAAAATACAAGACTTTAAAGATTATACAGGTCGGGTTGCAGCACAGCGAGAGAAAATCCCCTGTACTGACCGCTGTCACTCGGGAACATTTCTCTAATGGCATGAATGGCACAGGCGGGTATCACTCTTCGAACGCGGTGTCCAAGCCTCCCGTGGAGCCACCATGTAAAAGAACGATAGGCCACCAGCCTGTACCACCTGTGAAAAGGAATGAAACAAACTGTTTTTAAATGACCAAGATAAGTTTAATAAACGTTTGTTGTCGATGACAAATCTTGTAACTAATGGCATTCTGCATGGACAAATGCTATCTAGACAATGCACACTATTGAACAACTTACATGCGTTACAATGATATGTAGATGTCATTTTGGATATAGTAGAAGAACATGAAATAGGAGTGGCGTGACAAGCAGAGTATACTTACTTGTTACTCGGATTACGAGGATGAACAGTTACGCGAAGTATACTCGGGCTCGTACATGTAGGGCATTATTGTAGCCATTGTGTGCTAAACAAAGTAAAATAATTTACCAAGATGGTACAGGTGTTCACACGGGCTACAAGCGGCGAAGGTAGCTGACCAGAGCACAGAAACAAGTCACAAAATACTCTAAGTAAGACAGAGAGAGGAATGGAATCGAAAATCTGCTGCTGTGTGTTGTGAAACGGTCTGTTTATACTTATTGAGGAAAGAGGCGTCCTGCCATTTCCATGGCGACACGTCATTAGCTGAAGCGCAGCGAATGTTGACACAGGACGTGCTTTGGCGTTGGGAAATGGGCGGTACGAGTCTGCTGATGACAGGCTCAGGGGCGGGGGATATGATTTAGTGCCGCAAAAGCAGGTCAGCCAGGGCGATGGGGGAAATGATAGGATTATCAGAAAATGGCAGCTCCCTGGTGCCTGTTTTTCGTGTGCGTTTAATGGACGAAAACTCGGGTAAGGTCCATAGGAAAGTTTTCTAAAATCGAGCCACTTAGGCTTAAAAAAACATGGCCGACCCGTAGGGACAATAAAAATGTTTACTAGACCATGCCTTTAACGCCTAAGCACTTCACAAAACATAATCAACAGTACAATATGATGAGAAATGAAACAATCAAACCAAAAGATGAAATAGAAATAAAGTACGTTTTAAGGCAAGTTTTAAAGAGGGTAAAGAATGTAATATAGCACAAAGAAAGGGAAAGGGCAGTCCAATGCTTTGGTGCAGGCAAAGAAAATTAACAAACACGGGGAGAGGCACAAGAAGGGTGTGGGGCCCTCTGTTCACAATCCCTCTTCCTTCAAAGAAAGAGGGATTGGGAACAGAGGGAACGTGTGAGACTATAGAAAGAAATACGAGAAGGGAGATGAGTTGGACCTGTGCCAGAGAAACATTTAAAGACAATACCATTAAGGAGACTGCAGAGCAAATGAGATTGCACCACGAGGGGACAGCAAGCATAGGGAAGAACAGAAGAGGGATAAACAGGGTGAAAAGGAGCAAGATGAACAAAGTGAACATCAAAAAGAAGAGAAGAACAGTAGAAGAGTCGAGAGAAGACAAGAGAAAAGATTAGAAGGTGTGGCAATGGCAGGTCTTCTGGATGTTGTAGAACTTGTAGCAGCATGAGTGTGAAATAATAGAAATATGTGTAGTGAAAGCAAGTGAGGATTCAAAGACATGTGAGGTGAAGTAAATAGACAGAGAAAACAGGGAAAAAGAGATAGAGAGACAGGATAGTGGAGGAGAGATAGTCTTAGCAGGAAAGAAAAGAACCTCTGTTTCAGAGGGATTGTGGTCGAGATAACAAGAGGACATCCATGGTTGTATCGTGAGAAGACAGATAGATAAAGAAGAATTAATAGAATTAGAAAAAGAGTTGAAGGACAGATATATTTGCGAGTCATCAGCTTATAGGAAGTAGGAGAAGCCACATGGGGAAAGTGACCTGAGATAAGTAATATGAGGGAACAGAGAAGGGGACTAAGACAGAGCCATAGAGGACACTGTGAGACAGGGACAGGATAGAGGGGGAGTGACCAGCCCAAGAAACTGAGAAGGTGTGGCTAGAAAGACAAGAGTGAAACCAGTTAAGAACCAAAGCCATCAAGAGATGAAAAAGAATAGACTGGTCAACTTTGTCAAAAGCAGCCGACAAGTCTAGCAGAACAAGAAGAGAGGAGATTTTAGAATAGCGTAAGTTAAGAAGCAAATTGGTAACCAGGAGAAGAGCAGATTCAGTAGAGTGACAGGGCCAAAATCTAGATGGAAAAAGTAGTAGAAGTGAGTGCAAACTAACAAAAGAGGAAACTTGGGAATAGGGGTGAGCATACTTTTTGGCCACAAATCAAAAATTGCAGACTCCACACTGGAATATTATTCTAACCTTTCTGTGAAATCAGCATTACAGTTCCGCTGCCGCTGAAATTTTGCCCGGGTTTGAGAGGTTACGCACAGAGCATGGGATTTTGTTCCCATGTTATTTTTGTGGGTCTTTTTTTTTCAATCCGTGCAAGATGCAATGACACAAGAAACTTTGTGCAAGTTTTTCCAAACCATGTTAGTTTCACACTGTGCCAAGAGAAGCTTTGCTGTCATGGCCTCATGCCCAGGATCACAAGAGTGGTACCATCAAGTGGAGGGAGCAGGGGGCATCATGGATCATGCACGTCCCTTTGGGACATTTATACATGTGGGGCCTGGTTGAACACAGTCCTGGTGCCTCTGGCGTCAGGCTCATGGAAGGATTTAAACAGGACATTTTCATTATTGGGGAGGATTGCTAAGAATAAACAGGAACTCTTTTATTACGAGCAACAATACTCTCAAGTACTCTCATTTGTGTAACTAGTCTGGGTGTGGTCTCCATCTTCATCTGCATCTGCACGTGCATCTTCTAACTTCTAGGAGTGGCAGGGTGTGGCATGCAGAACTTTGCTAAGGGGCGTGACCTTAAGAGCTCAGCTATAAAAGCCAGCCCAACTCCAAGGCACACGATTTGCGTTATTCTGCACCTCCGTGCAGCATAACGTTCACCATCGCCTGGGATTCATCTTACCTGGAGTTATCCTGCCATCTGCATCCATGCTTGTCACTGGAGAATCCTGCTCTTACCTGAATGCTTCCTCCTGGCACCGCGGCTCACCTGCAAATATCTCAGAGCGCAGATATCTTCCTCCTGGCACCGCGGGTCTTCTGCAAACATCTCGGAGCGCAGACATCTTCTTCCCGACAATGCGGCTCACCGGCAAACACCCCAGAACGCAGACAGCATCATCCAGGCACCGCGACACGACGTACTCCATCCGAACTCGCAGCACCTGCAAAGAAAAGGCAAAAGACAAGTTAGACATTTAACAGATATTACATTAAGGACTCGCTGCCATTAAAACCTTGCGCCTTCCCTAAAGCCATCACTCACCTGAACATTGCGGTCGCATCCATCTTCTGCTCAGTCGCGTTCTGCGTCTCCACAGCCGTTGTTAGGCCGCCTTCCAAACTATTTGGGAGAAAACAGAGAGAAACGTTATTCAGTGCAAAACAACCACATTGGGAGCAATAACATCAAGACATTGAGAGGGAAAGACAAAGAAATTGAAAGAAAGCAGAAAGAGGGGAAAAGACAAAAGACATTGAGAGAAAGCAGAAAGAGGAACTTAGTCACAGCCGGACTAGACTAGTACTCAGGAATCAGTGAAGGAACTAGATTCCACCAACAAGTGCCCCTGCGAGAAGTAGCAGGACGGAGAGCTCATCATTCACATTAACCAGGTGAGCCTTATGGGCCGGAACGTGCCCACAGAAATCGCACCTTGGGTTGAAGGGGTTGGGAGATACCACAGTCATCTACCAGCGCATTCACGTTTTCCCATATCCACACGGGAGCAGCGACACAATTGTCGTCGCCCATAGCTGATCCGCAGGGGATGAAACCAGAAAGGGGAGATCTAACACCAGGGAGGGCTGCAATTGTGCCCCAACACCTCCGCAGAGACCAGGTGAGCATACCATTTGCTCGTTTTTTTTATTCATGAGTGGCACACACAGCAACATGAGAAACCTCTCGCAGATCTTTTTTTGATCCATACTAGGTTTGTGCCACGGCATGATAAACTTTTTGCAGGTCTTTTTTGATCTGTGCTGGTTTTGTGCACAGGCCTGAGAAACTTTGCATGCATTTTTAAGCCTTCCTAGGTTCGCTCAGCAACTTATGAAACTTCATGCTTTTTTTTGTTTGATTAATGGTAGGTTTGCGCAGCAGTATGAGAAACATTGTGTGGGTCTGTAGAGTAGGGTCCAAAAATCAATATTGAAACAATAATCCAATGAGTCAATAAAGTGTATAGAAGCAACAAAAAAATACTGATGTTTAATACATGCAACCGCAGCTGGGAACAGTTAACAAATAATTCAACATTACAAAATTATATAGTGAGAGGTGCAGTTGATTTTTACACAATTTTTCAAGATGCATATACAGTCACATTCACTGATTGTACAGTTGTGGTTATGTTATAGGCAAGTCTATACAATTCCTAACCCTATTGGCCTATCCTATCCCTCGTTACCATTGTAATGGCTACCTCATGGTAACAATCTCTTTGTGGGGTCATCTAATTTCGCATAGTTTTGAGTGCACAATGGAAAGGTTAGAATGCTTCACATGCAACTTGTTTGCCCATTGGCTACGTCTCTTCGATGGTTCTGGAGTGGGTCGCTTCCATTATAATTAACCAATCATATTGTGAGGTGTACAAAGTGTACCAACAAAAAAGATTACTTCACGTCCTTTCTCATGGGACTAAAAGGTTGGCACCGACTTACTGTTCGCACCCTCATGGTTGTTCAAGTGATAGCTACTATTGTGACTTCTCCTTGGAAGCATGTTGCTCTTCTCCTTCCTTTCTCAATGAAGGGCAGTGTTGGGCCATTGGACACTGCATATTCCCCATCTTGGAAATACTGCTCTGATCAATAACATTGCCGCAGATTTTGTTTCAGCGTCTATACATGGACCAGCCTCAATCCATCGGGAAAATGGACATATAATCAGAATCATATAATGATAAGTACTGCATCTGTTCAACATGTCAATAAAACACACATGGAGAAAGGCCCTGATGGGATGCATATCCAGGGTGCAACATGTGGCAAGTAGTAAAACTTGTCAAACATTTTTCCACTTGCTCTGCCAGGTTCAGTACAAACCAATCTTCACTAATGTCAGCAGCAATGTGCTGCTTAGGTGCATGTGTTGGGTGGTGGAGTTGCTCTAAGGCAACATTTAGTAGCTAGAGCGGCATCACTACTTTACCTGTGCTGTTTTGTCTCCATACCATATCAGTGGGTGATAATGTACATGCACGTTTCACCCATAATGCTTTCCGCTTAGCTGGCGCTTGTTCCTGCAACTCTACAATGTGCAGCATGGACACTGAGCTGTATAGATCTGGTGCCTGTTTCTATTTTACTGCTATGAGAGGTGTGTTGCTTTCCACTGGCAAGGGCATAAAAGCTGCCTGTTTGTCAGTTGTGTCCACAGCTGTGTTTCCACGTGAAATTGCATCTTTTCCCTTGGTGTGCACTGCACACTTGTTAGGCGATCCTCTACACACCAGTCCACTACACACCAGAACACTGCTCACATTTCCCCAACATCTCCCTCCACGGTTCGAGGCTCAACTGATTCGGTGAACCCAAAGGACCGAAAACTCCGTACCAGCTATGGTGTACGGGCTCGATTACAACCCTTTCTGCATTGGCAATTGCCTTGGAGAGCATACAGCAGAAGGGGCGGTGTTACGTCTCCACGTCAATCACGTGATCCAGAGTGGCGTTCCTCACGTGACCTTGGTGGACGTCACATGACCCAGAGACGTCACATGACCCAGAGACGCACAGTATAAAGGTCTGAGAGACAGAACACTCATTGCTTCTCAGCAGTCTTCAGACTCTGTTTGGCGTTACGTATTGCTCCACTGTTACCCTTTGATCACGGAACTCTACCTTGGACTCCTTCGGATACCCCTTTGTACCTTTGCTTGGAACTGTTTACCTGTTGCCGGATTTTGGACTGCATCCTGACCTGTCTTTGGATCATCCCTTGGTACCTCACTGAACTCTTACGCCATTTCCCTTCTGGGAATTCAAGTCACGCCTTCTCTCCTACAGGTGGCTGATCCTACGTCCACGCTGACCTATGGTTCTACTATTCAGGGACCGCCGCATCATCTGAGTCTCGAACCTCTACTAGGTTTTCTGGGTTTTCCTAACACCCGATAGGTAAGACCTTTTAGATCCTTTGGTTTACTTAATTGTATTGTGATTGCCTGGTACTTAACCTCGTTCCTCTTTGACAGCAGCATCGGTGTTCCAGAGGTTCCGTGGATCTGGGAAGTCATCTCCCACCTGTGGCCTCAAGGGTCGCACAGCGGGTTTATATTTAGTCCCCCTGTGCGTCACTTGGGGACGGAGGTCTCATCGGTGTACACGACACTCAAGTCAGAACAACACTTCAGAATTGCTACATTTAGAGGACATTTCAGTGCATCAACCAATCTAGATAATAGTTTGGCATGCTGAACTGGGTACTCATCTGATTTCCTGTACTCTCTTCTTTTCCGTCTTCATAGACCTGAATGAACTGTGGATGTTACATAATCTGATTCTGTATATATGGTGACATCATCGTCCAATGACACTTCAAGTCCTTCTATGAGTGCAATATGTTGTGCTGCTTGTTCTGAGTAATGTGAAGATAGTCTTTTTTTGTACTGTCTTTACTTTTACTTTTTACTTTATTTTATTTATATTGCGCAACCATGGACCCTTAGGCGTTAGGGCGCAGACAAGGATACGAAGAGAGAAACACAAACAAACAGGGAAGGTCCATATTAAGCAAGCAGAAATGGTCAGGATTAGGAGGTCAGAACAAGATCAAGTGAAACATTAGGAAAACAACCAGGTTTTTCAGTTTTAAAAAAAAAGGTTCAGGGAAACCAAACCAGGCAACTCCGGGGGTAGCGAATTCAAACTTCCGGGGCTGCAGAGAAGATAGCTCCTTGTTGGTTCTACATCTAGACGAGACCAGAAAATTCAGATTATTAGACCTGAAGATTCTGTTATTAACTCTGTTGTAACGGAGCGGCCGAGGGTCTTGCGTGAGACACCATGCAGAGCGTGGGCGTGGCAGAGGGCAGAGAAGGGGGCAGAAATCAGAAAATGAGGAAGAACAAAAGAAAATGTGGGCATTACGAGGGACGGCCTGCAGGCAGTCTATTGTAGGCCAACTATTGCACAAAACCATACATATTTATGGATCTGACCACGCAACCAGTCGGCAGAGAAATGGCCATGCATAACCACCATTCGATCCGCCAGCCAAAGGCAGGCGTACAGACACTTGCACATACAAATCACTGTGCAGAGGTAGAATTGGGTGTTGGATTTAGGGGTGTATGTACGCAGCCTGTGATCTGAAGTAACTTAGGGATGAGCATACATAGTGTAGGGGGGTGCACGAATGGTTTACGGGGGTCCACATGCAGATTTTCTGAGTTTCACCTGAGTTACAAAAAATCGTACACATGTCGTCGAGGTGCCAACAGTTATGGGGGACACCGTACAGGGTCACGGGATGCAGGCCTGCTTGCTGGGTACCCAACACACTGTTTTGAGGGTGTATGTATTCACACCTGGGGAGCACACAAAGATAGCTTTTTCTAGCTGTTTGTGCTTTGTGCGGGGACTTTTCGGGGCGTTCCGGCCGCCACTTGCATATACGGTCACTTTTCACAAACATGTCCATGAATACGCAGAGCATGCTGGAAAACATCTGCGTGCAGGCTCGTGCAGCACATTATCAGCGCACAGGCTTTGCGTAATCTCTGCTCACTATTCCATGCTTCGGTCCCTTAAGGTTTATGTATATGTTTTGGTAACCATATGTTCTAACCAGCTACTGATTCTGTACTGTTTAACTTGTTTTAAGGTAGTTATTGAATTGTATTTTCTTTTACTGCAAATGTCTGATTAATATGAAATTAAAAATGAAAACCAGAAACATTCATTATTTAAATAATACAATCATAATTATGCATTACTTTGCTCTGTGTGCACTGATTATTCCATCAAAAAGTCACTCATAAAAAAAACGTATTCCCAGGGCCAGGAAGTTTTACATAGCCAGATATGTTGGGTTATCTGTAAAGTCCATTATAAAGGGCAACAAAGTCAACCATATACAGAGAAGCAATATAAAGGCACATCTATTCTCCAAGTAAACTTATTTTCTCTTCCAAAAAAGCTATACACTTGATAAATATAAATGACAGCTGAAGAACAAATGTCATGCCTTGTGATGAGAGGCAACCAATGCATGCATGGCTTGAGTGTGGGGAGGTTATGGACATAGCCAAAAAACTGGCATTGATATATTCATCCAAGAATTCCATCATCTACTCTTCATACTGATAGTATTAATATTTGGCTACATATGTGTCTCTTTGCGACAAACATAAAATTATACAAAACAGCACTCCTTTCTTCTTCAAAAAGAAATACTAGTTTCAGATCAGTGACAGATTTACATTGTAGATTACCATGAGATGTTGGATATCACAACATCTGCATACACATTTATCACCCACTCTACAATCATACACCGTGAAAAAGCTAAACAAAATACATCTCAACCACTTTGATGAGATTGCATTGACTCTCCACGGTATCCACAATACATTCATGTCTAATCATCTCATACAGTGGGGCAGTGCTGGTTAGGTCACACTATTGGTCAGAATGTGTGAGTCCACCAAACTAGGCAACATATCTGTTGATGTACCCCCACCATGAGACCACAGACTTAGTTTTTCCCTTAAAATGAGTTATTTAATTTAGGAAGTAGTCACAATAATATGTCCACGAATCGTTCTATGTGTTTTTTAACATGGCGGCATAAGAATTTGTTAGAGGTAGATTTCGTTTTGCTCCTTTTATGCGTTGCAGCTATGCTGTCAAGTGAAGGCTAATAGCTGTGGAAGAGAAAAGCAATTTACAGCAAGAGGGTTGAGGTGACCTCGTGACCATGATTTTCCATTCACCTTCTAATCTAACTCTGTAAATGTTCTACTTTGGAACCAATGGCAACGTAATTGACCTGCCAGGCACAATACAGAGACAGCCCTTAATTGCTCAATGAGTCGAGTAAAAATTGGAACAACGCAAAATGTGTATTTGGTTCATGAACAAATGATGCACGTCACGAATCCGATGGTTCCTTGCGTGTGTATCTGTGTGCAGATCTGCTTGTAAAACCTACAACGTTTCGTGTGGCATATTTCTTTAGTATCCTTACATGAAACACAAATGGTGTCTTGCTGCTCGAATCGGAGAGGCAGGATTGACGGTAACACTCTACTAGGACCTGTGAACTGCTCACTACAGTTACAAAAGCAACATGCCAGTGCCAAGAAGCGAACGTCAGAGCCAATTCGATGCTAAGCCAATTCGAGAAATCCTTAACATCGACAGGAGAGAAGTCGTGTGTCTTTAACGCGTGTCATCCCTGTCCATCCTGCTCTTCAGGCAATTTAGCTAAACGACGTGTTGTGATCCTTCCTTCCATCATTGTAAGATGGAAGTGAACTTCGTTCGCTGTGGAATATGCCACTTATAGAAAACCACAATATTGGAAAGCACATTTTACTGAATGGACATGGGCAACATCTTAACCCACATTATTAAATGCATCACTCGAGCATGCAGCTTGGGCTGAACTCCCAATTCACTTTTCATGTGTGACCCAGTGTAACAGGACACGTCGCATTCGGCCAAAATAGATACGACTTGACAATACAAGAAACAACGAGTAGGCATGTATAAGTAGATTTTGAGCTTTGGAACAGATACGAATCACATGATATATGCAGGATAAAATTTGGCTTTTTTGCTGTTTATAGTGCTTGACTCTCAAAATCACTTTGGCATAATAGCCAACAATACACTGCTGTGGATGGTCTGGAAGGATGTTGATAAGATGTAAATCAAATAGGAACACAAGTGCGAGGGCCTGGCAAAACATTACTTGGGATGTCAGATCTTTGAAGTTCATCCAGTTAGGTTACAATTGTTGCAGAATAGTAAGTGTTGTCTAAGGGTGGCGCCTAGGTTATCCACGGGGTCTGAACTATATAACACGTGTGTTCTTAACAGAGACGAGTGACAGTGGGTTTTCGATTTTCGATAGGGGAGAAATGTAGTCTGATGGGGTAGCGAGAGCACAGCTAAGCATCGCTTTGCGTAGTAGGCAGTCGATGTTAATTTGCATCTCCTCTTTAATTAAGACCCGCACACAGAAACACATTGTTAAATATTAAGAGCCTGCACAATTTAATGGAAACACATCAATCGCGCCCGCTCGTGTGTGTGTGTTTTCATTCTATTTAAATTGTTGGTACTGTAATCCTTTATGGACCCTACTGAAATAGAGTTCGGAGATGCCGTAAACATGTCTTTTTTTCGTTTTAATGATGTTTTTAAATCCCTGTTGTAGGCCTGCTTTTTTTCTACAGCAACCAGAAAGCACTTTGTACTTAAAAGTCTCTCGCCAACTGTCAGCTCAACGTCAAGGAAATGCTAGCATGTGCGATTAGTTCCCAGCTTTGCAGACAGCCGACATGCTTATTTCCACGAGCCTGACTATATTAATGCCTTGTTAGTTTTCCTTATATGTCTCCTGCTAATAGGAATAACCTCCGGAGCAATGGCAATTTCTCCATGCATCTAGCTTACTCTGCCTGTCACTGTTGCTAATAGTTGCGAGCCCTCGTGGGCTGCTTTTTATCTCCAGTGCAGACATTCTGCTTCTCGAATATATTATTTGAACCCGTCAGAGAATAAACAGGACAATTACTTAGACCAATGTGGGCTGAAAGCTGTGATAACTAAAGCTAAATCTAGCGGTGTCACTGTAATGTCCTCATGTTAAACCAAGCACACTGAGGCAGCTTGCCTTTTCAAATGAAAACATTTGTCAAGCGCACTAATTCAAAATCGACCAACTGCAGAATCTCTTCATTTGCGGCGCTTGATGACAAATCTAGAGGCGCAGCGAATGGAAATGTGAGCTGGTTACGATGGGAGGAACGCACTGTCAAAAACCAGATGGAACGAATGATGCCTTTATCATGCACCGAGCCAGTGGTGCAACATGCCATACACAGCAAAGAAGGGAAGGCCAGTGCATTTGGTGGTACAGATGAAAGGGATATATAGGCAATACTGCCCTTTCTCTCTGGTGCCGGAGCTGGGTTTTTATAAATGAGAAGTTAATCGACTGGGATAAGGTAGACTCTAGGGTGACCAGAAGTCCGGTTTTCCTGGGACAGTCCTGGGAAATAACCCTCCGTCCCGGGGTCCCCGGAGTTTTTTCTTATTTCAAACCCTGTCCAGAGTTTGCATGTTTGTGGGGCTACGGTAATTAAAACCGTAATTATTTTTCCCAACACTTTCAGAAGTTTGAAGTTGGCGGTTTGGCTCGAACTCCCCAACCTCTCAGGTACAAGTCACAACACGTACTGACTGTGGCACAGAGACACGCTTGGAAATTACTGTACAGGAAGCCATGTAATATCAATTAGAGCTAACGCTCGTTTGGAATTAACATGCCACGATTCACAGACAAAACTGCACAAATAAATACGAATATATACAGTTTATAGAAAGTAGAAGTGCTGCAAATATGGTTGGAGGTTGTTGTGGGGGCGTGTTGGGGGAGCGGCGGTAATTGGTGGGCCATCCCGTTTTTTTTGTTGTTGAAAATCCGGTCACCCTGAGGTAGAGGGAGGCATCTGGCGAAAAAGCATTCAGTTTACCTGATAGTCTTCCAATTGCTGCTCGCAGCTTAGAGCTGGGCCTGTCCTCTTTGTCTTTTATAGTGACATGGAAAATAATAAGTCTACGTAGACTGCTGCTAAGACCTATTACAGTGAAAATATCAAACTATCTTCCATTGAATAGTTAAAACAATCTGCCAATCGTATTTTAACTGAGTGTGGATTGGAGGTTGGTCATTTGATTTCCAAACACTTGAAGGTAAAAAAAAAGATGAAGGGCTGTGGATTGGTGCAGGACAATAGAAAGGGTAACATTTTACACACTATATAGAAGTTTATCCCCTATGGATAAGCTGTTGGGTTATTTGCCATTGTACCTAAGAATGCAATGAAGATTCCCCCTGCTAATAGCGCAGGGAGCTCTTGGTTCTATTAACGACAAGGAGGCGAGCATTATGCTTCATCTTCTTTATTCTCTACTCTCCAGCAGTTTCAACAACTATAACTTTGTAAACTTTCAATTTCAATTTTTTTTTTAAACAAACTTCAAATCCCATCAATCCTGTAGTCCCTGAGTCTCTGGCCATGTGACCTAGTCCTTCCTGTTCCTCTGTCCTTCCTCTTCTTTGACTGCTTGAACTTGTCCTTTCTCTTTAACTGCGCACTCAACTGTTGAACTTGTGCTGAACTTCCTGCTTTGTACCAGCTCGATCTCTCACATACGAACCTTTGAAGCTGTTCCAGGCGACCTGCTCTGATTCGGGCTTTCAGCAGTTCTTTTGCTCATCCCCTAAATTCAATAAGAAACAAATAGTATACATTAGGGCGGGAATACACACCCTATTCTGGAAGAAATAGCCATGTTAATTATCAACAGTACTTCACCACATGTATTTCATCATTGCATTCATTGTGTATTCGGGATGGGAATTTAATCCTTGTCTTTAATAGAATCAAGAGCTCCCTCCGCTATTAGCAGGGGGAATCTTCATTCTTTGTCAAGACGGAGGCGAGCATTAAGCTTGTTCAAAGCTTCTTACTACTACTCTTGCCATTGCATTAATAGGTCGGTAGTAAAACGTTGTGAATGTCGTATCACTAGCCCAGTCTGCGGCTTTCATGATGTCTTGTAATGTTGTGCCTAGTCCTAGTGCTTTCGAGGCCATCGCTCCTCTGACTGAGTGTGCCCCGAATTGTGTCGTGTCCACGCCTGCTAAACTCATAATGTTTCTGACCCACCGTGCTATGGTGGCTGTTGCTACTCCTCTATGTGGCTTACTGCACGCAATTAATAATTGAGTCGTCCCTGCCGGTCTTAGTTCAGCTGTCTTATTTTCGTATTCCTTTATAGATGCCGCTACGCACCATTTCGGGTGCTCCTGCATGTACGGGTATGTGATGGTAGTAGAATCCGTTTTAGTTCTGGCTAAGCTGAATGTCACGCCTTCCGGCCCGTACGTTCTCCTATTCACTTCTAAAACTCTCACGTCTGCTCTCCTGCATGACACCAAGCATAGTAGCATGGCTAGTTTTTCGGACAGCTGTCCTAGAGACAGATACTTGTTGTCGGGCCAGTCCGCAAATAGTTTCAATACTATTGCTACGTCCCATAAAGATTCATATTTCGGCTGCAGTGATTTCCTGAATCTTATTCCTCTTAGTAGCCGAATTACTGCTACGTTCTCCCCCACCGGTACTCCTTCCACGGGTAGGTGACCTGCTGATATCGCAGATCTGTATACCCCTATTGTTCTGTATGCTTTGCCGTCCTGGAGGAGTTCCGCTAGGAAATTCAAGATCTCAACTAGACGGGCAGAAACGGGATGAATATTTCGCCTTCTGCACCATGTCGACCACTTGTTCCAAGCTGCGTCGTAGCTCCTTCGAGTTGATGCAGCCCATGACTCTGCGATGAGACTAGCAGCTTGTGGCGAAATGCCTGAGAGATTCCAGTGTCTCCTGCTATATTGCACGCCATCAATGGCAGTGTCCCCTTCACTCTCAGAGGGTGAGATGACCCAGCTGGGTCCGTGAGGAGGTGTTCTCCTTGGGGCAATATTCTCGGGTAATCTACCAATAGTTCCATGAGAGTTGGGAACCATACTTGGGATTTCCAGATCGGAGCTACCACTATCAGGTCTGCTGTCTCTCTGCGTACCTTTGCTAGTACTCGGTTCATCATTATGAATGGGGGAAAAGCGTAAAGCATGTGCTCCCTCCAATCTTGTAGAAAAGCGTTCACTCCGGCTGCCGCTGGGTCCAATCTCCAACTGAAGAACCTCTCTTTCTGAGCGTTCAGCCTGGACGCAAATAGATCTGTGTATATTGGGCCCCAGATCTTTTCCAGTTTCTGAAAAATCATCCGGCCCAGCATCCAGTCGCTGGAGTCTGAGAGATGTCTGGAGTTCCAGTCCGCTACTACATTCAACGAACCTGGTAAGTATTCGGCCACCACCGAGATCCTTGATTCTAAGCAGGAATGCCAGAAATCCTTGGCTATTTCCGCCAGCAATTTGGACCTTGTCCCTCCTAAATGGTTGATGTATTTGACTACCGATATGTTCTCCATTTTTAGCAGGATACAGGAGTTCAATTTCCCTTTCGTAAATGCCCTGATCGCAAAGGATCTGGCTAGTAACTCTAGGCAGTTTATGTGTAATTGGAGTTCCAATGCGCTCCATCTCCCTCCTGTCTGGAGATACCCACACCGGGCTCCCCAGCCTGCTCTGCTGGCATCTGATTCTATTATCAGGTCTGGGCGGTCGCCGAAGATGGCTCTGCCGATCCAGGCCTCCATGTTAGCTAACCACCATTCCAACTCTGTCCTGGACTCCTGATCTAAGAGTACCAGTTGGTGGTAGTGTAGGCCTTGCCGAAGATGCCGTATCTTCAGCCTCTGAAGGGCTCGGTAGTGTAATGGCCCTGGGAAGATTGCTTGTATTGATGCTGC
Organism: Ambystoma mexicanum; assembly: GCF_040938575.1. Taxonomy (NCBI): domain Eukaryota; kingdom Metazoa; phylum Chordata; class Amphibia; order Caudata; family Ambystomatidae; genus Ambystoma; species Ambystoma mexicanum. The sequence goes on from NC_090923.1 coordinate 399,601,667, forward strand.
TAGTAAGCCTACTACTCTCGCTATGGTGCTCGTTTTGCCGAGACATGCTCTTGTTTCTCTCTTTATGTCTTTGATCTTTTTGTTTGGGAGTTCCAGTGTCGCCGACCTGACGTTTATAACAAATCCCAGGAATTCTATCTTCCTCGCCGGAGACATCTCCAACTTTTCCCAGTTCACTAGGAAACCTAACGAAGTTAAGAGGTTTACTACCCAGTCGGTCTGGTAGACTAAGGTCTCTCTGCTGTCGGCCATCAGTAGGATGTCATCTAGATATATAATCATGCAAATTCCTTTCCCTCTGATCGCTGCGGCTACCGGCTTCATCACTTTCGTGAATGCCCACAGCGCCGAGGAGAGCCCGAAAGGCATCGTTGCGAACTGCCATAATTGCCCGTCCCAGTCGAATGCTAGGAATGGACGGAAATCCCTCTGTACAGGAATCGTAAGATAGGTGTCTTTCAAGTCTATGCTCGCCAGCCAGTCGTTCTGTCTGAGTGTATCTCTGAGCTGGTGGATTCCTTCCATTTTGAAGTGGTTGTAGGCCACCCAGCTGTTCATGTACCTTAGATTTATCACTGGTCTCACTTTGTCTTTTCGGTGAACCAGGAAAATGTTGCTCACAAATCTTGGTGGCGCTATGCATCGTTTGATCGCCTGCTTCTCTGCTAGGCTTCGCAATTCCGGGTCTAGCAGCTCTTTTTCAGTCAGCGTCGTGACTACGGAGCGTGGTGCTCGGTCCTGAATGGGGGTTTCTGTGAATTCTATACACATGCCTTTCACTGTTTGAAGGACTCAAGTGTCGCTGGAAAGCGAGCGCCAGTTTTCCCAGAATATAGCTGTCCTCCCCCCTACTGGTGGATATCTAAAGTTTCTCACCTGTGGGGAAGTTTTGTCCTCTGCTTCGTCTTCCTCTAGGGAAGCGGCCTCTTGGGGAGAAGGAGGTATCAGGCTGCCTGGATTCCCAGTATTGGTTTCTGTTGTACTGAGGCCTTCTGAATGCTTGGTATCGACCGGTCGAGCGACCTCTGTAACGACCAGTCCTGCCAAAAACTCTCCCTGGGAACATTTTCTTCATCGAAGCCTGTGCTTTCTCCAGGGAGGTGTAGGTCCCTACGAACCTCCCCACCTCCTTACCAAAAGTCTCTCTGAACAATAGGCCCTGCGCTGCCTCGCCGGCTTTGTATGACGACATATCTCCTAGTTTCCGGTCGATTTTCAAGAGGAGGCCTCTCCTGCGCTCCGATGAAATCACGCAGTTCGCATTTCCTAGTATACATACGGCCCGTTGGGCCCAGTTCGCTAGCACTCCTGGGTCTACCTCCTCGCCTGTATCTCTGGCCCGTTCGGCTAGGTCCATTATTTTAGCTAGCGGACCTGCCAGGTTGAGGAGTTTTTCTTGGCAGCTTCTCCAGGAGCGGTCTATGCCGTTCCATGGGTCTCTGTTCGATTTGGAGACGAACAACAACACTTTGGGGTCCAATTCCAGGGCTTCTGCGACTTTGCCCGGCAGGTCTGGCCATGGAAATTCGGCCCTCAGTCTTTGTCTGACCTCTTTTTCGAGAGCTTTCCTCAATCTCTGCATCATGTATTTCGCCACTCTCGGCGATGGCACCCACTCCGAGGATCTCAGATTTCTGATTTCTTCCGGTTGGAACATGTCCGCCGTTTCGTCCACTTCAAGGTGGTGGAGTTTACGTTGCCTTTTCTTAGGCGGAGGTTGGCTCCCCTCATCCCCTTCGTTATCTGCATAACTGGATGTGGGGGATATCGGCGGTTCCTCGTCTGGGAAGCCTTCTGGGGGTTCCTCCTCTGTACAACCCATATTGTCTTCCCCTGGGTGGGGGGTCCGGAGGCTTGGCACCTGGGAATCTTTCATGAACGCTTCCTTTAGTCTGAGGAACGTTCCGTAGCCTCTTGGGCTCCTGTACTCGCCCCTGTCGGTTGGCCCGGGGGGTCAGAAGAGTCTTTGCTCTTCCTGGCCTTGTTACACCTCTTAGGGTCGTTAAATGTTGCCCTTGTGGATGCGCTTTCTTCCTGCTTGGTGCGTTCTTCCTTCTGGCTCAGGAATAGTTCTATGGTATCTAGACTTTCTTATAAAGGCCGCACTTCTTGGGCCACTGCCTCTGTCAGTGAATCTCCCAGCACCTCTTTGAAGCTATAGACTAGGTCTTCTTGGTAGACTGCCTCCTGCTCCTCTTCGCTCCACTCGAAGTTTGACATTGTGCTGGCCGGTGCCTGAATCAATAGCTGTGTAGGTGTAGTGGCGCGTCCACAGATTCACTTAGCTCGAGGCTGCACCTTCCTTATTGAGTATGTATGTTTGCAGGATACATCTTTCCTATTTGCCTGGTAATACTCTATCATCGTGCGGCTCCGCTGTCTAAGGCCACGCCCCTGCGTAGGAGGTGTTCGCTATTGGCGCATTCGCTGCGCATGGCCATTTCTGCTCGGCTCGCAGGATGTTTCCCGCCTGCGTAGAGCTCTGCCCTTCCAAGGGTTGGGGCTGGGAACTCGCGCTCTGCTAGGGGGTACGGCAGGCTCCTGAGGTGTCGTGCATTACAACACAGGGCCTCCAAATCCCTTTTAAACACTAAAATACTAACGCTTGCGCGCTCTACTATTCATGTTTATTCTATTATTGTCAATGGTGTACAATCCCAATTACGTTAATGGCATAAAAAACGTTTTGTCAAGCGAATATTACGGAGCTAAGATAAAGAGGTACTTATCTTGTGGAGAGCAGGAAAAGAAGAGGAAGGACAGAGGAACAGGAAGGACTAGGTCACATGGCCAGAGACTAGGGGACTACATGACTGATGGGATTTGAAGTTTGTTTAAAAAAAAATATATATATATATATATTTAAATTGAAAGTCTACAAAGTTATAGTTGTTGAAACTGCTGGAGAGTAGAGAATAAAGAAGATGAAGCTTAATGCTCGCCTCCGTCTTGACATAGAATCTGGCGTTGCTATTTCCTTAGGCTTAGATTGAAACTGATGCTGACCGGCAACATACAGGAGATTAGAGAGAACAGAGAACAAGTTATTGAGAGATCCTGGGACCCTGGGTCATTGCACATTGTGCAATGTCCCACATATGATTCAATCTAGACAGCATGTATTGATTGAATGTCACTATCTGCAAGAGATACGGATATTACTCTTAAAACGATTTTTATATAATTGGCACTTTTTGTACGCAGAGGACATCTTATAGACTTACTAGCAGTGAGGAAACTCTTTAAACAATATAATTGTTAAATCTATTTAGTTTCGCAGGTCTGATTAATCATTCATACTTAGTTCAGGAGAGTTCTTTCTGAAGACTGGTTATTTTACACAGCATTCGTCACTTTGCCAATTAAACACTTTGTACAGCATTTGTCACAATATCATTGCCGAGAATCTATATTTGCAACACCATTGGTTGCATACTGGAGCCCCTTCACCCGCTTAAGGTGGCAGGTGCCGTTTCTGGAGGAGTACTGGGTTCCCAGGCTGCTTTGCTAGCTCCCCCGAACATGGAGCAGCCTGATTGGAGGACTCCTGCCTTACCTCCTAGCCTATTGTCTTGCTGGGAGGCGCAGCCAGCAGTCAGTCAAGGCACAAATCTAAGGCCCTGTGCATGTTTCTTAGCCGGCAATGCTGTGATGTCGTGCTCTCTCCTCCCTCATCACCCGAGCTGGTTAACAACAAAGGTAAGCCTACCATCAGATTCATAATCTACGCTACGGCTCCAAGTATTATGCCTGCATTCACCTTCTTACCAGATCCCCTTGGTTACCTCCCCAACCCTACTTCCTTCGTCTCCCCTTATGCCTATCTCACCGTCCTACCCAGCTACATGCTTCTGCAACACTGCCCGGTCTGTTCACCATTCCGTCCGCTGAACCACACTCCGGAAGAACACTGTGGCCTTCCCTACCCCTATCGCATATGCAGAGGACCTTGCTTGCACGGCACACATTGGGCCTAAGCATTCTAGCCTTGCCCCATTCATCATCCTTCCTGTGGACTGCAAGACCTGTGTCTCATGACCCACTCTCCGCTAAAGTCACATGGCCAGTAATCTCTGCGAGCAACCTCCCATTAGCCATATCATTTCTCCCTGCCTTAAGTGAGCTGCACCTTGTCATTGCTGCACTGTTCTCGCTGCCTCCGCGTATCATCACCCAAACCTACATTGCCCATAAGCCGGATAACTCCTCCATCACCACCATACCCCCCAATTCCCCCTTGGCCTCTGAGCAGATCCAACAGCCCCACTCCAAGTAGACTGGCACCTCACTCCACTACCTGTGGGGTAGTTCTGGGAGATAGCTTAGTGGCAAAGTGCTTGCCTTGGAAGCAAGACGACACGAAGCAACACAGGTTCGATCCCCAGGTCCGTGTTTAGAAACCTCTGTTATAAATACGCAACTAAGACAACAAAAAAAAAACCATTACGCAACTAACAAACAAACAATTCCTCTAACAGCTCCTCGATGCCCCAAGGGCTGTGTGAGCACTTTAAAAATGCAAATAACTAAAAAAAAAAAAATACCTGTGTCAGAACCGTCAGTACCATGCCGACCAAACACACCTGGCAGAGCTCAATGCCGTGACCCATGCGTAAAGCGTACAAATCACCAATCTTGCTTGGTCACCCATCAAAATACCCACCCTCTCTCACGATGCTCCTACGACCTGCCAGCAGAAGTCTACAGCATCCACCAAGCCCGCACAAGCTCACAAGGCTACCCTAGCACCAGCAACCGAAAGTGACCGGACCAACCTAGCACACTTGAAAACACGACCCACACCCTGACTGAGCAGACTGCCCACCTGGCATCACACCCCCTCCCCTTATTGCAAGGCCAACATGCACTAGTGGCGCAACTTTAACATCCAACTCCGCACCAGCCCTGGCCACCTTCCACCCCAGGCTGCTCACCCCACATCACCACCTTGCACCCCCTCTACCTTGAAGTCACTATCTGCATCCAAACAACTTACAACCTTGCCCCTCCAGTGCGCCCCGTCTGAGCACTAGATCCCTGATTGCCCATGCCCATGAGATCCTCAACCTCATCACAACTGAAAACCTTGAACCCTTGGCCCTAACTGAGACATGGCTCACCCCCACATCTGGACCTCTCCTATCCATAGCTATCCATAGCCATCCCAGCTTAAAGACTGAATGCCTAAAAAATTCGGAGGAGTCACCCTCATCTTTAAGGACTCCCTTCCTCTCCACGCAATCAAACCTTCTGCCCCACCAAACTGTGAACTCCTCTCAGTTGATCACACACCGCCACAACCACCATCCACCTCATCTATCAGCTGCCAGGCTCGACCTCTACTTTTGAGGACGGCCTTAACCAACTCATAACGTCTAACCTCAAGCCATCCATGCAACTCCTACTAGGTGACCTGGGCTTTAACGACCTGTCTTACTCCGATGCCACTTCCCTTTCCAACTCACTGGAAGCCCTAGGCTGCGCCCAGCTCATCACTCAACCCACACACTCCCACGGTCGCACCCTTGACTGGCTCGTTGATCGCAACAGCAACATCTCTATCCTCTCCAACCGCCATGCCCATGGTCTGACCACCACACCATCTCCTTCTCTATACCCACTCCCGGCACATCCACAAAGCTAACAGCTAGCTCTGTCCGCATAATGGCCTGTAGCTCACGGAACTTGACCTGTGACCACATCACCCCCTCCTCAACCAACCCACCTTTACCACACTGGACACCACGACCATAGTGGAGCACCATAACACATAAGTACAACTGTCAACCAGCTAGCCCCTCTCAAAGTAAAGAAAACTAAGAACAAAGCACACCTTAACTCTTGGTTTACCCCCAGCCTTCACACCATCAGAGCAAGCAAAATGGCAGCAGAGTCCGTCTGGCACAAATAGCCTTCCACAGCCAAAAAATATCTCCTCTCCAAAATCTATCTCCACTATAAGCAATCCATCCTAACTTCCAAAGCGACCACCTACAATGAGAGAATCTCCAAAGCTGCCTCAAGCTCCCATGAGTTCTTCTCTATCCTCAGGGAACTAGAGACTCACATCCCACCACTCATCTCCATACACAAAGACAATGCCTGGTGCAACAGCATCAAAAACACCCTCATAGGCACAATCACAAACAACTACAAGGAACATCTAAATCAAACAGACGACCCTCACAGCCCCTTCACCCTCACCTCCCCCTATGCATAACCCATACACCACCTCCCCCTTCAACATCCAACCAGTCAGCACCACAGCCTCACCAACATCATTAAAGGCCTTAAGCCCTCCCACTGCCAGGGAGATGCCTGTCCCGCCTCACTGGTCCATGAATGTGCAGAACCCCTCCTACCCCTCATTGCCACTATCATAAACACCTCCTCTGCCTCTTGCATGGTTCCTGTCTCACTCAAAGAATCCTGGGTCACCCCATTGCTAAAGAAAAACCTCTCTCGACCCGGCAACCACCACCAACTATTGCCCAACCACATCTGTGCCCTTCCTCATAGAAATCATGGACAGAGTTGCATACCTGCAGATCCAAACCTTCCTTGAACTTTACCAAATCCTGGGGTCCTGACTATCTTGCTTTGCCCTAAACATGGGACGGGAACAGCCCTCCTAGAACTTAAGAACCAGCTTGATTCCGCTATTGACCAGTGCTCCCTTTCACTCCTCTTACTACTCGACCTCTCAGCCCTGTTCGACCTCATGGACCAATTGATCTTATGCCGAGCACTGTCCACATCAGCCCAGTTCTCTCCAGACATGACTAAATGGATCTCCTCTTTTCTGGACAACAGATCTTTCTGAATCTTTGCTGGGGAGGCCACTGCCACTCCCACGCCTACCTCCTGAAGTGTACCCAATGATCCTTCGTATTGCCCAAAATGTACAATGTGTATAACAAACCTTTATTCGACCATCTGGATATTCTCAGCATCTCATACACGAACTATGCCAATGACAATCAGATCCTCATTCCCCTTACTGGCGACCACCCCACTGACTCCATCTGAAATAAACGCCATGTACGATACCATCCTGTCATGGATGGCCTCACACAGCTTATGCCTTAACGATGAGAAAACAGAGCTCCTCAATAATAACTTCACGAGGCTTACAAAACATTCACCTTTGATGGCCACAATATACCAGTAGCATCCACCGTCAAAACCTTAGGTGTGTAGTTGCACTCTTCACTCTCCATGACCCGCCAGGTCAACCACAAAGCCTCCTTCTCAGGGTATGCCACCAAACATATTAATGCCAGGAAACCATTCCTCTGTACCCTGAACCACCTTGAAATTGCGCAGGGCCTCATATGCACCAAACTGGAATATTGCAACTCACTACTCTGTGGCACATCGGAAACAAACCTATACAAACTACAAACTGTCCAAAACAATGCCCTCTGGATTGCACTGGACATTGGGAGGCATGCACACATCTAAGAAGCTAGGAAATATGCACACTGGCTCCCGGTTAAGGAGAAAATCAAATTCAAGACACTATCAATCACCCACCAATGCATTGCCAATGATGCCCCCAATTTCTGACTGAAATAAAATAACACTCCTCTACCAGACCAGTAAGATCAGTATACAAACACCATCTCCTCATACCAAGATACAACAGGAACAGAGCATGAGGGGCAAGCTTCCTAGCCTGTGCACTGGCTCTCTGCAACGAACCCCCGTCCCCCATCTGCATGATGAACCCTCCTATCTTGCCTTCAGGAACTGCTGAAAACCCATCTCTTCAACTGACATTATCTCCCTCCAACCCCTTTCCCTTTCCCCGTTTCTTCCTCACTAACCGCCTATATGTCTCTGGGATAAGTGTGCTTCTTATAAATGTACAAAAAAAATAAAACACATTTTGATCTATATGTACAATTTAGAATGAGGATTTTATCTTATTTGTATACTGTTGTAAGGATATAAATGTTCTTACCCATTGTATTGGTTCTTCTTGCTTGATGTATTTATATTTGAAGATCTTAATTATTAAATTCTATGTGAAAATCTATTCTATTGTGATAATGTGTTGATATATCGTGTGTAAAGCTGACCAGTATCAACCAGCATCTCAATAAAGATTAATTAATTGACAAAACAAATTCATAAGTAATGAAATATTAGGCCAACATGCTGTGTGTGCCCTTGTCCAATCAGCATTTTGTGAAATATTGGAATCAGTGGTGGAGTCATATTTTGGTGCCAGCATGGTGGAGGGTTGCTCCTGATGTGGAACCAGCATTCTTAAAGATTCCAAAGGTGGTGGGTGAATACTTTCAGTTGAGTTATGTAAACATATCACAAAATTTAGCTCAAGTGTAGCGAGAAAGCCCCAAATAATGTATTGTGTATTAGGGGTTATCACTTGAGCGAAATCTGGAAAATAGACAAACAAATACCAATCAGTTCTTTAGAGTAACACATGACAAAATCTAATAGATGTCAGGTCACAAACAATAAACTGTAGACTGTTTATCTTGATGGCTTCACCCACCGTATATTCTAGCATTCCCTCTGTAACTCAACTTCATGATACTGCACAGGTAATATATACCAACATTCCCTTAGTAAAATCATGATGTGCCCAGAAAATATGCCAGTGTTCTCCTGGTAAATCACGTTAATGATGCAGCACCTACAATTTATGGAAGCATTCCCTGCGTAAAGCTGCACCCACAATAAATGGATGCATTGTCACAGCAAATCACTTTCATGAAGTGGTGCACACAATGTACCCCTGCATTGCAAACGTAAATTGCTTTCATGATGTCACTGCTGCCTGCTTCCCTGTTAAACAAACAGATGCACCCATGACACTGGCACAAACAAACACAGACAGAAATGGCATACATGCACACAAACTCTCTCTCACACACACACACTCAAGTACAAAATAGTCAAAGTGTTGCGCACACACACACACACACACACATTCCATAACATTTGAAATATAATGCATGCATTCAAACATGTCTAAAACGTCCTCACAGTGATCTGGTGCTTTAGTTTTTGTTTCCTGACTAGAAGCATTCACTGTCACCCCTTCAGAACAGAAGGAACAAGCGGTCACACAGGTGGAATCATTGGTTTGGTTGTATAGTAGAAAAATGTACATGTTGGCCAGTATGCGCTCAACAAATCCCACATGCACACCACTAATTTCTTTTTAGGTGCTCTCTTATAATCAATTAGTCAGGTCAGTGGGTATCATGGGGATGCACTGCATGAATATATAATGGTAATAAAGGGGGTGGCTGCCCCAATTCTCCTCTGGCTCTACTCCTGAATAAAATTGAAGAATGAGAAGAAGTTTTGTTAAAGCACATTTTTTTAAAATGTAACTAGCACCATACATATATCAATGCCACCACTCATGAGTGCAACTCTTGTGCACTGTTCCTTGAAGGTAGGCACATGAGGCAGACATAGAAAGTTGTGGAAGCACAGGCAGAGGAGAAGGTGAAGGGTTAGCAGATATCCTCCAGCCTTTTTCATCCTATGCTGCTTTGGCTGTGACATTGACACCTGCTGGCTTGAAGGACATAACATAGCTGTAGCTGTATCTGCAAGCAAATGTACAAACGGCTGTATATCATTCCAAAACGTCGATTGACTATCAAAAGGTTGCCCTAAATATTAGTATTTCTGTGTGACAATCATGTTTTTTCATGTTTTTTTCAGGTGCTATTTTGTGAACTGTATGAAGAATTAAAAGTTGTGAGGCACTACAAATGAGTGATCCAATGTCTGTGACATGATTTAGGGATTTGGTAGATCCAACCCAATATTTATTTTGTCCCTTATTTTTTACCCCATATGACTTGTTGTGTATGGCTGGGTCATGAAAGCTAACGGTGGGTTACTGGCAACCTCGCATTACTGTTTCTGCCGCCTGACATCCCGGTGTTATTGGGATATCACAGGGGTGGCGGTACAGTAAGTTCCCATAGGACTCCATGGAAATGGGAACACTGAATCACCGACACTGTTGTTAATGGTGCCGGTGCTTCCGTGAATCTTCTGCTAGTAGGGGCCAGACCTAGCGGCAGGTCAGGACTGCCGCTTGTTCAGTGGCCCTATCAGCAGACTCAGAGTGACCCAGTCCGGAAAAGGTGCCAGTAATGTTGTTACCGGCACATTTATTTCCGGACCGGGTCGTAATGAGGCCCGTGGTGTGATTGTGGTGTGATTGCATTTGACTTAATGCAAACTTGCTCTGATCTTGTCTACAGAAGGAGTCAGACAACACACAACATTCACGCTAATTTGGGAGTGTGGGTTGTCTTGATTTGGGTAGGATGACAAAATATATCAGTGAGTTGACAGAGAGAGTGCTACAGACTTCCCCCAAGATATCAAAGCAGATGGTTGCTCCAGCACATATGTGTGGGACATGGAACAATCACTGCCTAAAGTCCCTATTTGAGAATTCCAGCAGGATTTATGTTTCCTTTTAGGTGTTTCTTCTTCCCAAGGTAACTGCCATCCAAAACGGTGTTTGTGATCTTCTAGAGACATTGGGGGCTCTCAGAAAATTCAAACGCTCTGTGTATCTAAAGGCGTGTGACTGTTTTTGGGTAAGCTGACTAACTAGAACCAATAATGTGAGAGAGGTATTTATCCACAAGCATATTTTAGATTGGTGTCACTTAACTAATAATGGATTGAAGTTCAAGGAAAATCATGTTTCCTGAAATGAAAATTATATTCGCTTGCCAATCATTTAAACTGCATCAAAGATAACTATAACATAAACATATTTGCAAAGTGTAGTGTTTTAACATTCACTAACATTGGGAATAAAATAATACGTGAGCCATCTAGATGTTCTTCTGCTGTACAAGTCCAATGAGGTACAGATGGATGCATGCAATACATATACCCGAAAAATGCTTTGTACACCATTTTAATATTGAAGCACATACAACATTGCTAGGATGAGAGAAACTATCCTGGTGGTCATTTTGCATGTGACCACTACTGCACACGAAAAAAAGCAGATGAGCGTTAAAGCTGTGCAAATCTCCTTAAAATCTTCCTGCACATGCACAAATGATGGATTTGTGTGAGTATGCTGTATGCAACAAAATAATCAGGATTTCTAACATTTTCAGTTGAGGTTTTTAAAGCCTGGATTTAAATCTCACATGCAGATTCAATTGACGTTATACTGTTCACTTGTGATTCAGTCATTCTTGTGGAGATGTGTCTGAGAACCTAGGTTGAGTCTGAGTTCAGGCATGCATTTAAGAAGCGGCAACCTCCTGTTTCCTTTATATGTTGTGTTTGGCTGCAAGAAGTTGAGAAAATGCTACAAGGAGATTAGGCAGACATTTATTTTCTTACCAGGTGTAATATTGTGTGTTGTGTGAACCCTTTGTTGTTCTTGTTGTTCTTGTAAGGAAATGCCATTCATTGGAAAGCCATATTGTTTTGTGAAAGCAGTTTGTTTGGAGGAAGCCATTTATTTGCTGTTCTGTGTGAAAACTCTTATGTTTTTTGTTGAAAGGAGTGGCAGGGTTGGAGTAAAAAGATACAGCGCTGTCCATCAATGAGTACAGTGATCTTGATGTGGTGGTATAAGTGGATCTAAAACTAACTACTGCCCCTACATCAAATGTGAAGCAGGGGAGACAGTTGGTATAATGAGGGACAAGGAAAATCTAATTATTTCTCTTCCATCAGATACTACTCAGATTGTTTGTGGGACTGGTGGCTATGATGCGTCCAGGACTAATAGTGGTCATCACCATGATGGTGAGAGGTCAATATGCCGGGAATGGAGAAAGAATGAAGTGAAAAATGCAGGTGTGAGTGTGATGGAGGGAGAAATGGGGTAGTGGCATGCAGGAATGGTGTAGGAAAAAGAGGAGGAGGAGCATGCAGGTGAGCGTATCGTAGAGTAGGAAAGCGGGGATAAGGCACATGGAGATGAGTGTGGGGTGAAAGAGACCACACAATGCAGCCATTAGTACTGGGGTAAGGAGATGAAGGCACTATGTGTAATAAGTGTGCAAGGAAAGTAATCACTCTGGAGGTACACTGTGGGCAGGAGGAAGTTGCCACTGGCAAGTGGATTTTGTCACTTTTACCAGGTCACTGTGAAGATGGAGGAATTATTGAAATGACAACTGCTGTGCAGGGATGAGTAGTGGTTTCTAAACTCCTATTAATTCCCACACTACTTTTAAACTAGAAGTGATCTTGGTTATATAGGTAAAACAGACCCAACATGAACATTATGCCTCTTTCATATCTTTCAGGTAGTGTGGGCTGAAGGAAGGCTATATTCTTCCAGAGTGGTGTGAACCAGCATGGATTCATCAATAACAACAATAGTACTCTGTAACAGATTTTAGAACACGGCACACTCCAGCCAGGGATTCTTTCCACTGACAATGAATGTGGCGCACAACAAAAACACAATTAATTCAAATTTCTAACATCATCTACATTAACCTTTAATAGAAAGGAGAAGCAAAATTACTTTTCTTCAAAATGACAGATGGCACACAGGTTATGCACTCCCCCTCCAACACTTCTCCCAAACACCTACTAACGAAAATGTTTGTGGATCGAAAGTTGTGGCAAGAAGTCAGTATAAAGAGGGGCAAATCAATTTTTAAATTCAACTCACCACCCAGGATGGGAGGCCGGAAACAAATTGAAAACCTTCAAAAGGAGCAAAATGGCATATTCAGATTTTACTGGTTACTTGTACATTAATTTACAATTGCAGTGGGAAAGCCAGGACAGAAATATGTGTGGCAGCACTTAAGAGACAAGGAAGCTTATAGACTACTGAACAGGTCACCAAAGCAACGTGACACAGGTAAAGGGAGGGAGGAAAACAATGCAGAATAAAAAACACACGTGACAAAATTGCAATTTCTTATTTTAGACAGGCTTTAAAATGACAATCAGCTAAGAGAAGGGGCTTAGCTGTCAAAATCGGAAATCAGTTTTTGGATGAGAAAAAAGGACACATAACAGGCAGGATTCTGAGGGGAAGGGAATCTTCTTGATGGGATTATGTTTGGGTTTTCGGAATTAAGAGAAAATCAAAATACACATGCAAATACAGTTTTGGCTGCACAATGACCAGTTCTACTGAGGCTATATTTTAATGACTATATTTATTTAAAAAAGGCACTTGACTTAAGGTGGTTGAATTTGAAGTGCAACCAGCTCACTGTGGATCTCTTTGTAGGGGAATAATTAATTTATTTCAAAATGGTACTAAGGACTTACACAGATAACTGAAATAATTAGAAAAGGAATACACTAACAGATATGGACTAACATAGATTCTTTTAAGGAAAAGGTGAATAGATGGCACTGGCAATTTTGGATTGTGTATGGGACATTAAGAGGATTTGAATAGGATGCAAGGGTATAAGAGTGGGATATGCAGTGTTTGGGTACTGGGTGATATTATACTTACAAGATAAGCTTGAGTTTGGTAATTTGGACAGCCAGTGAGGCCTCTTGACAGCAGGGCCAAGGATCTGGTCACTGGGACAGCAGGGTCAAGGGATCTGGTCACTGGGACAGCTGGGCTCTCCTTGATGGGAACAGCTGGACAAGGTCTGGTCACTTAGCTCTCCTAAATGGGATCAGCTGCCTTTCCTCCTTTCTCCTTGGACGCTTGGATATGGCTTGATCTGCAGGGCTGGTTCTACCTGGATCTGGATGGTCCTGCCTGGATGGGATCAGCTACCACTGGATTTGTTTTTTGAGTTTTTGAATCTTTTGAATATCCTATGTTTCCCTGTCTCCTGCTTATATAGCCAGAGCGACATCATAGAATTTTACAATCTGGACGGAAGTACTCTGGACTTACTCCTCAACTGGGATAGGTCAGGCTAGTGGAGTTCCCTCCTTCCTTTGGGCTGATTGGTTCAGGTGAACTGACATCATTTTATGTGTGTACATTTATGACCTCCTTTGACTCTCAAAAGTTACTTTTTACAAAAATAAGTTATGCAGAAAAACGTCAAATCCATCCTAGTCACCATCATAAGAAACAGATATGCAGATTCCACATTTAACAGGGAATCGGACAGTCCAATCACCAACTGTGTGCAAGGTAGAATCGCTTTTTGGCAAATTTGTATCCATTTCTAGGAGAAACAAAATGGCTACACATATGCCCACAATAATTGTGTATATTTTCACCATGTTTTATATCGGTATCATTTATAGTTCACCCAGAAATGCATATTTCCTGCAATTTCAGTTCCCCAGGTGCTAGGAATATATGCTTAGTCTCATTGTACTTGTTTAAAAATCACATGAAAACTGTCATAATATCACATTGCTGCTTATTCAGATTGCGGGGAAAAATATCTTAAAGTATAAATGTCCTTTATTGTCAAAGGGGTAAATTTGTCACAGATGTGGGTGGTGCTACAAATCCACACAGCAACTGTCTTCCCCAGGGTCAGTCTGAACAAAGGGGTTTCATGATGTCATTTGAAACCAGGCAGTTGGGCTGGGGAGGGGTGTCAAAGGAAATCACACTTCTTGGTGAAATGTGAGTTCCCCTTGGATCCTTTGTTCCTTTTGGGTAGGGATGCCGGCTAGTCTGACGAGGCTGAAACTCCCACACTATGGCCCTTTCATGTGCCCATGGGGACTGTTTCAATTGTGGAGGTAAGGTAATCTTTTTCCCATGGAAGGCAAGGCACCTTTTGAAGTAAGTGCCTGGGCAAAACCTGTTCTAATGATTTCAATTTCATTTTCTTTCTTTCAACAGAACCCAAGCCATTTTGGGAATAATTATAATGTACATTTTAGGTTGCTATGTCAAGCAACCCCCCCACATATACAATACTGTTTTTGTGTGAGCAACACTTTCATTTGTCAGTTCACGTTTAAACAGCATTACCCTGATTTTCAGAAGAGTACATTCACACGTGTGTTTATTTCAGGTTTTTTTTAGTTTACCAATGCCTTTTTTTCTGTGCACAGTTTCTGGTTAATTAACCTTCTGGAATGCTTTTACAGATAAGATCAGTTTCTGGACACAGAGAGATATACTGCCAAGTATTTCTTTGAAATTGACGTGAGAAAAAGAAACACTGCTTTATTTCTTTCATTGACAACAATTTTTTTTCTTTTCTAGGCAAAAGTCCCAATCCCTTCAAAGTCTTTCCCTTATTCTTGGAGCATGTGTGTTCCCAGTGGCAGAAGGGGAGTCACTAGGACTAGTGACCAACAGGCAGTGTAAGAATAGGTTCTTTAGTAGCAAAAGTTAGAGTTCCTTAAGAAGAAAAATGGGCAAACAGGTGAGTACTTTACTTTAGAGTTGGAAGAGAGTCCAGGGGCTTCGCAGAAAACACACTAGTGCTACACAGAAATCCTAACAGGCTTAAGGTAAGTACATACGTAAGCCAACACAGTAACTTTGCATGGAAGAAGATTTTGAAGCAGGAGAACTTCAGGGTCTGCAGCTAAATACCCGGTCAGTGGATTCCTTGTCATGGTGACCTCAGAAGGAACTTTGCAGCAGAGATCGATGAAGAAGGCTCTAGGCAAGGTTTCCCTGGCGTCTGAATGCAGTTCTGTGGATTTGGCTTCTTTTCAAGGAGCACAGAAGGTCCAGCACTCTGTTGAGGGGACTTTTCTGACTCGATTCATGTCTGTGGAGATCCACCAGGATGCCCATGAAGTTTCAGTGAGATTTGGAATTCGGAAGACTGTGCACCGCACAATGGCTTGTAGTCCCAGGGTATTGCAACAACGCAAGGTTGCAGCAACGTGTGGGATGGCTCAAAATGCAGGTCTTCTTGATTCTAGTGGGTCTCACCAGATTCTGGGTCAGGGTCATCATTTTTGGAGTCACCATGTCGGATGGAAGGAAGGGCTACAGCAGTCTCTGGTTACACAGCAGGCTCTCTGGTCGCTGGAAATTGTTTCAGCAGTGTTTCCTTCATCTTCCTATTCAGTTTTGGTTCCAGTGGTTGACTTTTCTTCAGCTTCCAGGTTCACAGTATTTATTAGGAACTACAGCACAACCTGTGCATTCTCTCCCTGAATTTTACAAGAAGGGGCGGTACGGTTGTCCAATTAGGACAGCCAGCCCCCCACTGGGATTTGTCCCCATTCAAGCAAGTTGTAAAACAAAGGGCTGTGGAGTTTTGGACTCCTCCCTCACTTCCTACTCTCACAGAAAGACTGGGGCCTGGGCAGATATAAATCACACAAAGGTATTTTCTGCCCTGGATGTCAGGGGAAGGAACAACAAGAAACACTAAAATGTCATAAAAAGAAGACAGGGGCCATTTTGGTAAACATGGACACCCTTAGGTCCCTTTACTGCAGCTGTGAAGACAGCCCGCGGTAAAGGTTCACCACATTAATACAAGGTATCACTGCCACCAGCCATTGAAGGTAAGCTTGTCACTGTCACAGAATTGTTACAGTTTTAAGGTGAAAGGGGATACATTGTAAAACCCAGCACTCCACATAAGGTGGGGTGTGCTTGTTTCACAGAATAAAATGTAAAAGGGATCCAAAGATCCTTTCTACTCATGGGAACTGTAGTTCACTCAAGGTTAGCACAAGAAAGTTAAAAGGGGAGCCCCTAGGGCAACCCAGCAACAACAGGCACTTATTGCCTATAAGTTGTTAAAGAGGATAACTTTAAAAATACACTGATTAAAAGAGTAAGAGATATGTGAGTGTGGAAAAAGGTTCCCACTCACAGAGGTATTATGGATAAATATCCCACTAATAAAGCAAAAAGTCCTAGGGTTGACCCAGATCAGGAAGATTTACCAGTTCTGTGAAATTCGTACCTAACACGTTTGTTTCACCAGGTGATGATGATACCCTGTTTGTTAATTTCCAGCATTGATATGGACAATTCTACATTATTGCTGAGATATTCTTGTGTAGTCTTTATTGAAGAAGAAGGTGTTTTTTCCTCCCCAAGGTGCTTCGGTATGACAAAACAGTGAGTATTTTGAACTCACACATGCCTATGGTCACTATATTATTAACAACAGTTGTATGCCTCTCAAAGCCTGGCTCTATGAGCAAGATAGGTGTCTGACTGCCTGAACTCTCTTCCACTCTGTGATTCGGTTGCATACATCCTAATGCGCTCCATCCATTGACCTTCTTGTATATTGTATGTATATTGTATATTTCATGTATATTTGTATATTGTGTGTCTTCAGGATTGTATGTATATTTGCAACATGTAAGCTAAGCACCCAGTTGTCCAAGGGCTTGTTGTGGTCTATTAGTAAAATAAAATAAACTAAAAAGAACTTATATTGCAGTGTAACCATATCTCACTGCAACAGATGGAAGTGTTATGCTTTGAGCAGATTTGCACCTATGACAAGGGTGGTCTTCATGATGCATTGCATGTATGTGATTACAGGTAGATGAGAGAGTGTTTTGTTTTGTATTGGTTTATACATTTGTTTCAATTGATGCATATTTTTGTTTTGTTGTTTCATAGATACCCATTTCACAGTTTTTATATTATTTTGTATATTGTTTTATAGGCATGAGGATGCTGATGTATGGTGAACTGTGACTGTTGTGACTTTATTTTGGATTGCTTTGGACACTATTAGTGAAGTTGGTATTTCCTCCTATGTTGATTGATGCACATCATGAATTCTAGTTGAAAAAATTGGTATTATTTATATTATTTTGTTTGGGAACTTTAAATTGTTCACCCTGAGGAAGGAAGAGTATATTTCAAAGTGTGTCCAAAACAAGTTGGTGTTGTACTGTATGAGGATCAGTGTACTAAACACCTAACTGGCTGTTACATATTATTATATTATATATTTTGGCCATTTTGTAAAAAATTATTGTGTACTTTTTGAGTCCCTGTTTTGTAACTTGTGGTGGTTTACAATAGTCATGTAGGTGATCTTGAATATTTATATTTGATTTGCTTGATGTCACTATGTAGTTAATCTGCTACGTTTTTCATGAAATCATTTTTTTCATTAATCATTGAATGTTTATGTATCTCAGATTTTGGACACAGCTCGCTTTTATGTACTTACAATTTTGACCCTGTAGGGCAATATTGATTAATTAGAATGTTGATAGTTATTTCTTCATACTCAAGAATATCATATCTTTTTGACGGTTTTCTATTTATTTCTTTTAGACAGCAGAGCATCCTAGTGTCTATGGAGGGAACCTCTAGATAGAGGCAGTTGTATTTTCAAACACAACAAAGATTGGTAAGTAAGAATTCTGATTCCGATTGTGGGAGTGGAATGCTGGCAATTGCAGTGAAGAAGGGCCATTATATCCAATAGATATTTCATATGGGTCTCTTTCATACGTATGTCTCTCTGGTGCACAACACTACAGAACTAACTTTAGAGGTCTTCACCAGCTGTTTAATGGTCTTGGGAAAATACTAAGTTCCCTAAAGGGTCCTTACAGGACGTGGTGTATATTGCATGCATAGCAAATGATGGGTGAGATCTCTTTCTCCACTAATCCTGAACCACACATGCCTTTCTTGTTTTCTTTGAATGTGTGACACTTTCCAATCCAAAGCCATGGCTGATACAAACCATTAAGAGGCAGGGAGGATGATGAGGTGGTTATTTCTGCAAACTAGGAAGGTTAATGGAAACAGCACCACCATCACAAAATGTTTTCTACCTTGTTTGCTGGCTGAGGGAACTGTCCAACAGCTTTAGTTCTCCTCTCCCATTTCAAACCCAAACCTGGGGAAGCTGATCTCAGTATCAGTGTCACAGACAGCCTAGGAGAGATTGCTTTGTGACCATAGGAAACAAGATCCACTGCACAAGTGTTGTTGATAATCTGTTTCTCTGTTTGTGACTGTACCCTTTGGTTAGTGCACAACATGTCTGTTTAAAAAGGTATGTTGTGAAGATGCATCCCAGCCTCATGAAAAAAAGTGATTTATATATCTGTGTTTAAAATTGGCGATCTATTACTCCCAGAAAACTATCGGCTATTATCGCTTCTCGATAGCACTGGGAAAGTGTTTACAGGGGTTAAACGTCTGCAGTTCTGGGTTTCAGAACAGAATATCCTGAAACCATATCAGACAGGTTTTCCTAAAGGTTCTTGCACTACCCATAATATATCATTGCTAGATGCAGTGATGGCGCAGGGTAAAACCAAGAATAGGCCATCAGTTTAAATCACTATTATCGATTTCTGCGCTGCTTTGACCAAGTTAAGCGGGAACTGCTGTGGTCGAAATTGCAGGCACTTAGGTGCCCAGAGTGGGTGCTGCAAATTTTAGTTGCACTACATACGGGGACAACAGAGCAGATATGACTGGGCAATAATGGCTTGTTATCTGAAGCAATCAGCATTAATAGAAGGATAAAGCAGGGATGCCGACTTGCAGCACTGCTTTTTAACCTTCATATTTCTGATCTCCCTTCTAGAATGACTGCCGTTGGTAAATGCCCGCCCGAAGATTGGGTCAAGTACAGTGGCAGTCATGTTTTATGCAGACAATGTTGTTATTTGTGATCAGATCTTTTCAGCTATGAAGGAAATGCTATATGCATTGGCCTGTTACGCAACACATCATGGGTTATTCATACATTTAAACCAAACTAAATCAATGTTAGTTTCATCGCGTATGGAAAAAATGCCCCCTTTGACCACCGATTTTGGTCACATTGAATATGTTCAGCAGTACAGGTATCTGGGAATTGAAATGTCAGACAAAAGGGATATGGTGAGGTGGTTAGTTGTAAAATGCAAAAAGTGAAATATATATCTTTGTTGTTGAAGAGATTTGGCCATAATCATGCTGGATTTACACTTGGAGGCACCTTTGTCCTATATAGACAATGGGTTTGTCCTTTTGTTCTATATAGACTTTAGGCATTAGAGATGCATGACCTTGAATGGCTAAAATGCTTGGTAGGTTACATGTGGTGTTGTGTATTGGGGTTTCCCCCTTCTACATCTATTTAATACATACAACTTGAACTAGGAATAATGTCGTTAAAATCCATCATTGAAAAGCCGAGGGGTATTTTTCTTGAAATCAAAAACAACACAAATATGCCTGTTACTCTTAAAGATGGGTAATAATTACTGTCTAAAACATGGAAGTAGAAAAGAGTGTGGATTTATCAAGCTAGTCAAAGATTGGTTCAAAAGCCTGGACTGGGTTCCAGATTTTCACAGGGGTTTGAATTTGAAAATAATAAAGAGGGCATTTCTTTCCATCTAAAAAAGTGGGATTGGGTCAAGAATTATCATTATCTACAGACTTTATATAATTACAACCAGATTGGGCAAGTATACCATAAGTGTATGTCATCTCAATGATACTTGCTGTTTGCCCTGACCCTAAGGTTCGATGCTTCTGATTGTTAATGCATACGAACCAACACCTGGTAAGATCTATTAGAGGAGGTCAATGGAATATTCCTAGAGAGGATAGAATCTGCAGAATTTGCAAAGTACCAGGATGTATAGAAACTGTTAGCCACGTATCTGGATGTTCTAAGTTAGGTCACATTTGTGTGACCATAAAGGGCCATCTCACATACGATTATGACATGATAAAAACAGTTGATTTCTGGTCGTATTGTCGAACATTGAATGTGGTGGGACTCGTATTGCTTTGTACAGAGTTTGGTGTTGGGCAAACAAGCTTTTTGAAAGTATACAGGGAAAACCTCCAATGGGCAAACTGGAGGAAGCAATGGCACATATGAGGGTAAATGTAACAAGCGATATGAAATTAAATCAGGGAATTCATGTTTTTTACGAGGTATTTTTTGCTGTGGGCCAAAACATTTTTAGTTCAGTTTTAAACTATCAAAAATGTGAAAGTACTGTATATGTTTTAGCTACAGATCATGAATGATATATAAATATTTATATCTGTCTTGTAGTATAATTTTGTAGTTTTTTAATTCTACGTATAATGAATTAGATTTTTCTTTGTGATAGGTAATATGTGCGTGGATTGTTTTTCTTGTTGAGTAATAAGCTTGTGTATTTTTATGCATCCATGTATTTTTGTATTTATTATAAAAGTTCTTAATGAACTACATACAAATAAATAAATAAATAAATAAATGAATAAATAAGAAACTCAGCTTGGACTTGAGAGGGGTTTTCATAAAGAATGTATTTTCTCCATTTGAACGTAGGTCTCCTGAGAGAGACATACCAATTATGTGTGTGTGTGTGTGTGTGTTGTGTGTGTGTGTGTGTGCATGTTTGTGTGAGTGTGTGTGTGCATCCCTTTCCCTGTGGGAGTTTAACACAAATAATGTGTGCCTAATTACCTGACAAAGAGTGCAGCAACAGTTGTCTGTGGGCTCCCATTGTACCTTCATCCCTGCAGGTGTACAAAACAGAGGCAAAAACTGTGTGTATGTGCCCCCTGTGGTAGTATGGAACAACTTTGGTGTGTGTCCTGTTACCAATGGCAGTAAAGCAAACACTGTGAGTCTGCTGAATCTATATGGGAATGGAGCAAAAACTAGGAATGTTTCTCTACATTTCGAGAGTGTTTCACAATTGTGAATGCATCACAAATTACATTGGGCCTCTTCCCCACAGTGTGCTGTGAACTTTGTGTTTGCCCCCTTTTCCCTACAGAGGTGCAGCAAATATTAGGTGCAACCCCATCCCTGTAGGAGGGCATCAAAAGATATGTGTGAGCCCCTTTCCTGTGGGAGTATTAATGCATTTTCTGACTCTTTGTCTAAAGGGTGGGGTGGACATGGGGTCCAGGAGATGTCATCTGCTATGTGTAGCTGTGCCTATGGAGGTCTGGGAAGGATCTCCTGCTCTACCCAATTGAGCTTCTATCATTGGGAACAGGTTTAACAAAGGAAGTACGGAAAAGCTGCAATTACTTCAAAGAAAGCTTGCAGAAGTAATAGACTTCATTAAACATCTGCACTGCTTGTATACAATTATTTTCATACCCCATGTCAGGGTAGCAGGATCCTAGCCACCCCTAGGAGCAGTATACTGCTCAGTCATTACTCCTGGCACAATTGCATTAGGACAGCTGGGGGAGGCTGGATCCTTAAATCCTATATGCAAGGACAGACTCATTTTACAGGCACTAGGATGAGGAAAATGTCCAACTGCAGAAATACAGAGTCTCGCAAATCACCAAAACACATGTTTGATTTTGAATTGAGAAAACCTTGATACTCTGAACCACAGACATGGTTGCCCAATCCTGAAGTTTTTTTTTACGAGGATCAGAACTCCATTGCCACAGCCCAACTTCACATATATGCAAAAGAAGAAATTCAAGATTGCAGTCATTGCAGTCAGTCAATATGATTTTTTGCACCACATTTCAGAGCAGTAAGTGCTGGAGAAGAAGTTATTGCGGGAAAATCACTCTCAATACAAAATTCACTGATCCATTTGCACAATTAGCAGATATATACCTGTGTCCAATTACACAGGTATACAGGGGGGGGAGGGGACAAGACTATAATTACAAATCCACTAAATTTCTCCTAGTGATGTGAGTGTTTGAAGACAGGAAAGGGGCAGTACTGGAGAAGGCTGGCAGTACAAGTAGGAAGTGTCTGAGCTAGAGCAGGAGAACAGGTCTGGATAGATGAGAGCAGATGGTAGGAATTAAACTGGAAGGAATGAAGAGAAAGGATAGGGTGTACAGTAGAGCTGATGAAGAAAATGAAGGTGGTGAAGAGTGGGGAGAAGATGGAGAGTACTTAGTGGCTGGAGGTATTGTGATTATTTGAATGGTGGGAGAAAGAACCAGATAGGAGGTGGAGTTAGGACATCTTGGACTGAATGAGGCTAAAGAAGTCTCAGACCAGGAAAGCTGGAAAGTTCTAAGGATAAGATTGGAGATGAAGAGAAGAAGGAGGAGAGATGAAAAGAGCTCAAAGTAGGCTAAAGAAAAAGCCATGCTACATATGAAGTTAGGAGGAAGAGAAGCAGAGGGCTCCTTAGACATGATACCAATCCCAATCAACAAAGAGGTAGCTGAGTTTGGGTTTTTTGGGAGTTGTGCCCCACCAGCCTGCTGGTAAAAGCTTAGGAAGTTACCCTGACAATTTCCCAGCGCTATCTTTCACTGCTGCATGGGCGTAATGTGTAAAATCACGTGGGCCCTGAGATTGAGAATCCAGGACTGTGACAGAGTACATAATCAGGGAAGGACCCCAGATTAAAGATAAAGAATAAACCAGAACACGTTATTGCTTCAAATCTAAAGGGAAAATCTCTTGTATCTAAATGATACTCTGTTTTGGAAAATAGAGGAACCCCTTACAGAGCATCATACCACTTAGGGACTAATTATTTGAATTGTGGAGAGTCTTTCCTGATCATCCGATATTGTATCTTTTCTGTAACTTCATCAGAATCCATTGGATCTGTTCCCCTACTAGTCAGTTAAGTGAAGACCTGGGTAAAGTGGTTGTGGGTAGGGCTGGGTAAATTGTCTGAACCTATTCACACATTTCATATAGTTTGCTACAAAAATTTACAAACTTCAAGAAGTTGTCCAAGGGCACTTGGCTTACCCCAAATAAGGTTTTGTGGGCACACAAGTAAGCATAGGATACATTATTTGTCCTAAGGCCAAATCCCCCAATTTTAAACTGTATTTGGGATCTACCAAACATCCCAAAATTGTATTATAGTTAAGTAACAGATGTGGCTGGCTATTCATAGATGGGATTGTTGAAGCTCTTCCACAGTCACAGGAGATCTTTCAGAGAGGAAGATAGTGCGGTGGACTGGTGTCTGTTTTTGTTTGAGAGCTGCCACAATTTAATATTATTTTTATGTTGTGTATTTAACACAGGAGTGATGATTTACAGGGATGAAGATAATGAAGGGCACATTTAAAAGGAAATTACACTTAGGTCATGGGAAAGAGCTTGGGCAGGGTGATTTTAGACAGCGCAGGACCGAATATATATTTACAAACACCAATTTTTTTAAAAATCTACGTTTCACAGCAAGGAACAGGACTTCAGGATTTTCTTTTGGAGAGATTCCAATTTGTCTTCAGGTACGTCAACAATGTGCATATTTCCTCTGGGGAAGCTTAATTGAACACACACTCACAAATAAGACATTTTTTTAAAACAACTTTAGGCAAACAAAAAAAATGGGGGGGTTGAAAACAGTGTTGGAGTTGGTGATCACAGGCCATAGGCAATACAGGCAGGTTGATTGGCTTTGTGACATAACATACAACCTTCTTGAGCAGTATGTTGGATTTAAAAGGGACTTGATTAATCATGTATGTGCCTTTCACCTACTTTCAGCAGTTGATCTGAGGTCAGGTGCAAGAGCATACAGCCCTGCATACGTTCAAAACAGGCTCTACCAGGGCTTCCAATATCTTTGGTACTTGAGGTAAACAAAACACTCAATAAGATGTCCTCAGAACAAGTAGGCACATGTGAGATGGGGAGAGGAAGGTGCAGTGTAAAGGATTCACATTTCACTGTAGACAGTGTACCTGTTGCTGTCTTTTGAGATGCATAAATCTTAGGTAGTAGAATAGTACAGTGCCAATTTGGCATCACAAGTTGCACATCAACGACTGCTACAACAAGTATTCACATTCAGCGTGTGCTGGTGGCTATTACTGCTTCTAATGTCACTTCTCACTTTGCAGTCTCTATCACTTATTGCAGCCAGTCCACACACCAACATTCTTAAGATCTGAGTTTTATACCAGTGGGAATATATTCAATGCTTCCTTGCTGCTATAGACCAGAGTGCACATCCAGGTTCTGCAGGTCAAAACTGAAGATCATGCCAATTCATCTTCGGCAAAACTGAAGGGATATTATTGAGGGAGGTTTGGAATTTCAGCGCCCAGTAGTATGTCAGAGGCAGTAGAATGATGGCCAATTGTCTATTTTATTATGAGACTAATGTTTCCCCTCTGAGTGCACTTTTGGCCTCTTATTTCAATGATGCCAGTGCAGCTGGTGAAACAGAGATTGATGGTGATGAACATGGTGCGGACTACACACCAACGTCTCCTAAGAAAACACTGGGTGAGGCTTATACAGCTAAGTGCACTGATACCAAGGGCAAACCCTGAAGTAGCCCAGATGGATGGTTGGAGGAACAGACACCATCTGAAGGGGCATCTAGCACCACTAACCCACACATGTCTAAAGTGTTGAAATACTATCACAATGCATCCGACTTTATGCAGCTTGTCAGAGAAATTCTGGCAATATTCTACATGTATAAGTATATAAGGAAGTATATATCAGCGTCATTTGTTTATGCCTATTTTGAGGTTACATTGGTTCTGTTTCACACTTTAGGCAATATGATGACATAAACAAAAGAAATAGTTGGAATATGCAAGACTGCACGTGAGAGCCATTTGCAGATAATCCCCAAATGTCATACTTTGAAATCAAGGGTGGGGCATGGCCGTGTGTGTTTTGACCATATAACGTGAAGCCATTCAAGTAGCGGTCCTCCATCAGCATGATTTTGGCCTTGTTGGGGTTTAGCTTTAGGAAATTAGTATTAAAAATGAGGACACACTATTAGGCTTAAAAAAAAAGCACTGAAATCTTGGTTGTTCAACAAATACAAAATTTAGCTACGCCCAATCAATCATAGCACCAGATTGTCCCTGACTTACCTCGATTTACCAAACTGTAATATTAAATGCTTATTAAATTCTGGTCCTAAGGCCTTTATGTATGCCCAGTAGCCTAATTTGTCTGTAACAAGAGTTTTAAATTGAACTGATACTGTCTTGCTGGATTGTAACATTCTATAAGCAATTTTGATATGCTGCATGTAATTTCGCCGTGATACCTTCGGGTCTGGGCGCGTAACAAATGTAATAAATAAAATAAATAAATAAAATAAAAATTAACACCCATCCAATGATAAACAGATTTTAGCTACCCCATAACATTGACTACACGTGTTATCATTTTACTATATAGTTGCATGTCATTCACCTAATTAGATATGTGGATTTCAAAAGACAGGGCCTCATTACGAGTATGACAGACTGGGAAAAAAGAACGGTAACAGTAATCCTGTTGTGCGGTATTCCAGCAGATTTACCACCGGAATACCGCCCAACTCCTAATGAGGCACTATGGCAATGTTAATAGTGTGTCTAGCAGTCTAGATGTTGAAGAGGTGTAATCCACTTCACTGAATGATGCAGAGAGGTCTAAAAAGACCAGGGCTGCAGTTGGTTCAATCTGAGTCAGTTCGAGGCATAGGATAAAAAAAAAGGCTCTGTTTGAACTTGCAAAACATCTGTAAACTGTTGTGTTTCTGCTCATTTTAAATGTTTTGCCTCCTAGATGTTGTTGGCAATTGCCTCCATGTTTGCCAAAACCTCTGGGTCACCCTGCTTTGGTTTATTATAGGAGTCACATATGACATGTATTGGCATTCAGAACTTTTCCGAAATTCAAAGAAATGATAAACAAATCTACTATGGGCTAGAGGTTGACTTAGACTAGCTGTTTCCTTGTGAAACCTATGTAAAATAATGACAGTTGTGGATGCAGACCACTTCTTTTGATCAAGCAATACAGTGGCTAACTTTTTCCATACTAATGGATGGACATGTTGCATGGATACATGGATTGTTGTTATCTTATTAGAGATGTTGTTACAGAGACACTTTGATGGAATTACCTTAGTAGATGACAATAGAGGGTGGCCCAATTACCTGTGTATCTGAAAGAAATATTTCTGAAGAGTGTATTGTCATAATAATGTTGAAAGTCTTCTCTTTTTGCATGGATGTCATACATCTAAAATTGTTTTAATGAATGTATTTAAATAAGAGTTATGTTCTGGAATATATTACATTCTCAGGGCTCGCAAAATCTACTAGGCGACTAGCACTGCTAAGTAGTTTGTATGAATGGTGAGTACCATTTGCATGATACTTGACCTTGCTGGTGATTATGGGAATGCTGGAAACATATTTTTCATTTGCTGCGAACACACTTTGTTTGTAGTATATGACAAATACAAGTTGAAATGTTCATGCTTGACAGCATTGCGCTAAATATGATGTGTTCTTCTGGTGACATGCATGATTTTACAAAAATCACTGGTAATTATTTTGTCACCAGCCACCTTGAGGCAAGTGATTTTGTCTTAGTTCGATTATGCAAACTCAGGAACTTGCCCTGCAGGTCTACTGGGATTTTAAAGAATTTTCAAGGCCTGATTCTCACTGGTGTTTCTTCTTCTTGGCCACAGCAACTAGTAAACTACATATGAACATGCCATTACATGCTGACATTCCCAATAGTCAAAGGCTTGTGCTGACCCAGGCCTGATGATACCCAGAATACAAATTGTTGT
The DNA here is from genome assembly GCF_040938575.1 of Ambystoma mexicanum. Lineage (NCBI taxonomy): Eukaryota > Metazoa > Chordata > Amphibia > Caudata > Ambystomatidae > Ambystoma > Ambystoma mexicanum. Next base: position 399,629,036 of record NC_090923.1, read on the forward strand.
ATTGGACAGTGATGTTAGAAAATGGGGAGAAACCCTTTCAAAATAGTGCAAGATATGTTATTCAAATCAAATTACGAGCATTGTATCTTTAAGTGAGGTTTAAGTTTAAGGTCAGCTTCAATGGATAACATGATTATCTCTCCAGACAGGAGGTGGAGAGACTGACATTCTTGACTTTATAGGATTACTAAAAATGAAATCTAAAGTTTGACCAGCATTGTATTGTATTGTTACGTTTTACATTTATAAAGTGCATCTTGACCCAAAGGTAAAGCAGCACTCTACAAGAAAATAATAATAATAATAATAATAATAATAATAATAATAATAATAATAATAATAATAATAATAATAATAATAATAATAATAATAATAATACAAAGAAAGAGGTAGAAATATAGAGCTAAATCTTCTGGTTTAAACTATTAGGCAAGTATTGCAAAAATATTTATTTTACAGGCTTTATGAAAAGGCAGTAAAGTGGTGAGCAAACAAATGGATGGCATCAGGGCCGTATGTTTTAGATAATGAATAGGTAGTGTAAAAATGTCCAAACTTCTAATGCAGGGTTGTCCAACTCCAGGTCTCCAGGACCGGGTCCATGCCAGGTGTTCACAATGTCGTTCAATAATATTAATGAGATCAATTTGCATACAATGGGCCTCATTCCGAGTTCAGAGATATCCACGCCGCTATTTGCAGCATGGCTGCCTCCGAACTCGTCCAAACTCCGGCCTGGTGAATGGAGAAATTACCGGTCCATTCCGAGGTCGGAGGGACCGGTAATTCCCCATTCATCAGGGCCATTCCCCATTCCCATTCGAGCCCCCATAGGGCTCAATGGGAAGGGGGAAGGCCGCAATAACGGTACTGTAAATTACGGTAACTTTATTGACCCCGGAGTCCCTTTGCGGGTCCCACCCTTAATGCCTGCTAAAAGCAGGCATTAAGGAAGGACCCGCAAAGGGAACTCATAGTAGGGCAGTAAGGGTTTAACGGCACCGGTCTTGTTACCGGTGACCGTTAACCCTTACCACCCTACTCGGAAGGAGGCCCAATGATTTGAAATGTATGCACATTTTTAGCCATGAATATTAATGAGGGATATCATGAAAACCTGTCAGGATCGGACAACCCTCTTCTAATGGATGTCGATATTCTCTAGATGTGGTGTTAAGAAACCAGGTATGCCTACTGACCTGTTAGGTAAAGCGACATATCCTGAAAAATGCTCTTAAAGAGCCATCAAAATTGTGGTTATCTGATCACATTTTCAAATGTCAAAAATCAGATGTGCTGCGGAGGGTATTACTATCTTAAGAGGAGCCTAAGACCTAGCTAGCCCAGTAAGATGGCATTTTCATCACCCAGATAATACAAGAACTTGGATAGCAGTAGGAAAATCTAATGGAGGCAAAACAGATTTGATCTTCCATAAAGGAGTCAAATGAAAAAAATCAAGAATGGGATAAGCAAGAGATATCAGTCTTAAAGTAAACATTTGAATCAAGAGTAAAACCAAGAGACTTCACAGGTTAGGAGTCATACAAATCAAAGATAATAGTGACAACCATTTACCAAGAAATTGAGAAAATCAAAAGTAACTCAGTGTTAGAAGGGGTTATGTTTTAAAGCTAAAGAAGACATCTAGTACTCATATGCATCAATCCAGTCTCACCGGCCAAAGGATATCTGCTGGTGGGAGCACAATAAGATAAACCTAAGTGTCATCAGCATACTGGTGCACCTTGAGGCCCGACCAGCACAACGGATCCCTCTGGGGTTCCATTCAGGGTTAACTATCATGGGTAACAGGATCAACCCCTGAGGAACCCTGCATGACATGGTTGAAGAGCCTGACCAGACCGAGCCTGCCTGCACAACCTGCAACTGATTTCAATGAGAGTAGGTGAAGCATTCCAGTATAAGACATTAAGACATAAGACATAAGACATTACGACATTGAGTAGCATCTCATTGCCAGACATGTCGAGTGATGCTCAGAGATCCAGAAGTATAAGTAGATAGGCCCCACGAGTGTCCATTATGTGCAGCACATAATTCACTGCATGTTGTTGGGTATTTTGTGGATATTTGGGGCTTTGCAGTATTTTCTTACCGCCAAAATACCTTTAGCAATAATCACTCTCTGTATTCATATTGGGTCACACATGACAATAATACATTGCATTATTTCAGAATTCAGACCTATTTAGATGGTATGCGCGGTAGTTTGCGTGGTTGGTTGGTATAGTGGTTGGTTTATTTGTGGCCCCAATATCCAACATCCCTTGTTTTTTATCTAGATTGTTCTTGATCACTAGAGAGACCATAGGCCTACATTTTAGGGATACCACATTTTCAGTGTTAGTGTTGTGTGCCACCATGGGCTATTGTGGTATTTTTTTGGTAATTTCCACTACCTTATATACGGTAGGGAACTATGTCCAGAGAGTCTCTCTTCCCGTTGACTCATGTACCTCCAACAGGCTATGCTACAAACAGTCACTCACAACTGTCCATACTGAATAGAATCATGCACACATCTGTTTTAAAATGACAATTGCACTGTTTAAAAATCTACCCACGTTTAAACCTTTCCCCATGCAAAATGAAAGAGAGAAATAATACACACTAGCTATCTGTTTTCAAATATTTTTGTATTATAGAAATTTCTTTTAAACACAGTTTAACGTTTTTTACAGAAATAAATGAAATGGTACAACATTATTTGTGATAAAATGAACAGAGAGCTGCGAGAATATATTCAATTGGTAACATTAAATATGCTGATAAGAGACTGAGACTCCCTTTAATACACTGACTGAACAGTTTCACACACTTTCGCATAGCTCCCACTTGCTTCTATAATTACCTTATCTGTTCAGCATGAGTTTTCTTCGGCTATTCTCTTTCTGAATTTGGCTCCCTTGAAAAACAACCCCAGTGAGAACAAGCGTCTGCCGTTCTCAAACCAGGGTTATTGCCTGGAACTCTCAGCTTTTGCAGCAGGAATGCCCCAGCCAGGAAACAGATCCTTCTCCCAGCTCTGCAAGATCTCGATTGTTCTCCCCCTCCCCTCAAGCTTCTCCAGCAAAGTCCTAATCACAGCCTCTAGCATGATACTTGCTATGACGCTGCTCCAATCAGAATCAATCATGTCATCTCCTCCCTCACTACACAATGGCTCACTTCTACAGTGGCAATTGTAACAAACTGATGTCCTGTTCCTTCGAGCTCTTTGCTTCCTGTAGTTATGTCGACAGAGCAGCAGAGAAAAAAGAAATGAATGTGCGTTTAAAAGTTCACTTTCATAGTAGGCCTAATTCTGCAGTGGAGACACATTTTTATTAGTGGGTTGTGTTAAATGAAGTTTTATTAGTCAGGTTAGTTATTAATAAGGTTAGTTATTAATTTTCAAATGTGTCTCTTGCAACATAGGCATTTCAGGTGAACAATAGTGTGCATTTTGAATGTGCACATGTGTGCTTTTAACTGTAAAAATAGATTTGCATCTTATATGTAAAAATCGTTTTTGACTGAATAGCCTGTCTTTACTTATATGTCCATGTTACTCTGGCAACACATATAGCAATGCACCACACCCATGTGGTGGTGCTGCATCAAAAAAAAAATGCTACCTGTGCAGTAGTGCTGTACTCTGTGCTGTAACACGCCAAATATCCTTACATACCCTCCTTTTGTTTTTAGAACTTGGCTACGATCCAAGCCAATTCCTAAAAACAACTTGTTCTTTTTTTCTTTTAAAATGCATGTGTATTGGGATATCTTTCTCTTCCTGACGTAGCTACTAAAATCAGTAACATTTTCATTTTTACTGATAGCACAATCAACCATCCACCCATGATTAGCACCAGGACAGCCAAACCCACTATTGAGCGTTCCCCCCAGGTTCCCCAATTAAATCTTTCCACTTCTATTATCCCCAGATTACTAATTGTAATATTGTTTTTTCTCAAATTCATTTTTATAACATGTCTTTCTTTGTGATTCAATAAATATTCCACATCCGGATCTATTGGAAAAGTATCCCTTTGAAAAAAATTGATATTTTCCACTTGGCTTTCCCAAACATCATTTGTTACATGAAACAATGTTAACCCCCCAATTGACACAATTGTATCCTTTGGAACCTGTAAATAAAAAACATTATATTTTACCTGTTTAACCACGTATGTTCCATGGTTTAAATGTACTACCGTCATGTTCTTTAAACAGGTGCTGACCAACCATTTACCTCTGACCATCTTAGCCTGTGCCAGTTCTTCACTCCCCATATTGCTAATAATCACTTCACATCCTTCTGATATTCTTGGGTCAGATTTCAAACCACAAATAGCATCTGTGGCATCAGGAACAAACGGTTTACCTGGACACATATAATTTTGTTCTTTAAATTTGACACATGTTTCCAGGTTTGGTATTAAATAAACTTCAGGTTCCCATGACTGAAATGCCACCACTTCTGGAGTCTTAATCTTAATAAATGTGTCCTCTTGCCAAAATCCCACGTTGTGTACCCACTTCGTTTGATAAATAAGTTCAGGAGCTACATATGGGATGCATAGCAAAAATCCGATCTCTAGTCTTTCCAAGTCCACGTATAACGGCATTGCATTACCCATTTCAAATGCAATTTTTACCTGTATTATATCAAGTTCCCTCCTGGTCAATCTTTCTATCATTTGACGAATAATATCCTGCGAAACAAAATACAAGGGGATATGTCCTTGAATCAATTGTGAAACTGCAGTTTGAACTTCTCTCATATAATTCGTTAATAGTCTATCAACAGGACTCATTATGTTCAATATTCCATTTAAAGTTCTGTCATGCTTAAGTATTATTTTAGTCGCCCGTTGCATCACATCTGCTTGTTCATTTAGAATGATTGCAGTTTCATTTATGAATCTTACTTGTTCATCCAGTCCCCCTCTAATCCCATCTAATGTTTTTTGTATTATTTCTAGGTCAATACCCGGTTGTTGCGCTTTAGTACTCAGTGTTCCTACCGAAATAGAATTGGCTGTTGATATTGTGGTACCTATTATGGCTCCAACTATAGACATTACCAATGATATCGCGAGCATCACCGCACCTCTCTTTCCTCTCCTCTTCTTAATGTCTGCTGAATTCACAAATGTTTTCTCCAACTGCATTAATATATCTCTTATTGACTGCTTAGTGTCCTCTTTTCTTATTTCCAGCCACTCTTTAGTCTGTTCAATCTTAATTCCGGTATTGTTCAAACGTTTTTCAATCAAAATCTCAGGATTCAATGGTATGTAGATATTTTGGAAAATCATCCTTCTATCATTCATGATGAATCCTGGAGCCTCTTCCACCGCGATACCAGATGCTGGTCCAGGTTCAATGACAACCTGTGCTTCTGAATTCTTGAAGATCCCTCCAAATATCATCACCATTAACCATATCATCGGTATCATCTTCAATGCTGATCGCTTTGCAGCCTTGGTCTTCACCCCTCTTTGGGGCTTTCCCGGAATCCGGCCACGTGGGCTCCAGGACTCCATTGTCTCCCGTGACCTCTGGTATAAATAGTTAATGTTCTAAACCAAAATAGAAAAGAAACAGATCAAGTATATTGCAAATACTAACTTCACCCTTTTTCCAAAAATAAAACATGCTTGGTAAAAACATTTTTTTTTTTTTTTTTTCCTGAAATTAAATACAAGTTAAAAAGAAAACGAGCATATATAAAACAGCATTCAATATTTAATACATTTTCTCTCTGCACACCAACCATGAGCTTCCATTATTTATTTATTTATATATTTATTTATTTATTTATTTACTTACTTATTTATATTCTATATTTTTACATATATTACAGTGTTTGTGTGCTATTATACCAATCAACTTTTTAACTTCTCTGTCACTACCTCCTGATTGTACCCATTTATTTTCTCTTTTTGTGTTCAAGGGACTTTATGTTGTATTGTGTGCATCAGTGGGTAGTAGCACCAGGGCTTTCTGTTTCTACATGCTCAAGCCGCCTGATCTCGTGTCTGGGATGGCATGGTTTGATCTGATTTACATGGACAAACTGCTCTATCACCGTTTCACCTTCATTTTTCAAAATTTTATAAACCACAGGAGAGACCTTATCTATAATTCGAAATGGCCCCTGCCAGGCTGCTAGAAATTTAGAATTTTTCTGTTTACTTTTTCCAAAATGAAACTTGTACACCTGATCCCCTACACTGTATTCCTTTACTGATGTCTTTTTATCATAATAAGATTTTGCACTGTCAGCAGCTCTTTCCATATTTCTATGCACAAAAGCAAATGCATGTTGCAAATGCCTCCTCAGTTCATCAATATATTCATGAACTGTGGATGCACTCACAAGTGTTTGCTCATGTGTTCTGTATAGTAGGTGTTGTGGTAACACCATTTTCCTACCTGTCAAGACCTCATGGGGGCTAACACCTGTTCCTTTGGCAGGAGTTGATCTGATTGCCATCAAAACCAACGGTAAACGTAAATCCCAGCTGGAACCTGCTTCTGCCACAAATTTCTTTAAAATATCCACAACAGACCTATTGCTTCGTTCAACTCCACCTGAAGAGGCCGCCCGATATGCAATATGTAGTTTTCTTTTCACACCCAGTATTTGCCATACCTTACTCATTAGAGTACTTGTGAAATGACTTCCTCTGTCTGACTCAATTCTTTGTGGCAACCCAAACCTTGAGAACACATGGTTCACCAGCAATGTGGCTGCTGTTTGCGCACTACAATCTGGTGCAGGAATGCGTTCAATCCACTTTGACATCAAACATACCACACTTAAAATATAACAGTTTCCTCTGCTCGACCTTTTTAAAGGCCCTACATAGTCTATTTGCAAATCTGACCATGGAAGAGTTAGGCCTCTTTTCATTAATGGGGCCCTATGCATTGGTGAAGCAGGTTTAAATTGGGCGCATACTGGACATCCTCTAGTATATAATTCCACATCTTGGGACATATGTGGCCAGTAAGCATAATCTTTTAGTATTTCTAATGTTTTTTGTGAACCTCTATGGCCTGCAGTTATGGCATCATGTGCATGGTGTAGCATTAGCCCTCTGAATGAAAGGGGTACCACCCACTGTATTTGTCCTGTTATGGACTCTCTAATCATGAGTCCATCCTGTAATCTAATTCGTGTTTTGTTCTTTAATAGCACCCTCAACTCTTCTTTTCCCGTGCAATCATTTTCTGTTAAAGGATTTTGTTCAGGATCTATCAAATGATTATAATAGATTCCCAAAATTCGATCATTCTTTTGTGCCTCAATCAAATCTTGGTCTGGCGTGTCATGACTCCACTGTACCACTGGTTGATCTACCTCCTTTGGTGCTTTAGAACGTGTTACTGCATGAATTTGTATTTCACCCATTAAATAATCAATAGGTAGCAATTCTCCCATCACAGCCCCAATCTTAGCCAGGTGGTCTGCCTTGTCATTTCCCTCCTTATCCTCTCCTGGTGTTTTTAAATGCCCACAAATTATTCTCCAGTATATTGTTCAATTATTCTCTGACACCAATTTGTCTATGGCTTGTATCATGTTTCCATGTTTAAATGGCTTTTTGTTGTATGTAACCATGCCTCTTGCTTTCCAACCAGGCAAATACTCCACAAAGCTATTCCGTGGATAGTCAGAATCAGTCACCAGGACAATTTCACTGAACTTTTTATCAACTGCAGTAGCAATTGCTTTATAAACGGCTGCCAATTCCGCCACCTGACTGCTCCTAGCTCCAATCCTCATCCCTATACTGGGGACGCCTTCACATTTCAACCAGACATTTCCTATTCCTGCCACTAATTGTTTATTACTGTCATTTTCAATGTGAAAAGCACAACCATCCACATATACAGTTGGCAAATCCTTGCATGTTTTTTCATCAAAAGCTTTGTGTGGTGATTGTTCAAATTCCTGCAAACTAGTTTCCACTTCCATTTCATTTGGTATTTGGTCAGCTGCACAGTCATGTAAATCAGCTAACCCTTGAGCAATTGGGTTCTTTTTATTTTGTCCATATCTCACTTCTACAGGAAAACCTTGTAATGCCAGCGTCCATGAAGTGATTCTGGACTGCAGTAGATTACCTGATCTAATTCTTTTAGTCTCTAAAAATTGCAAAGGTTGATGATTTGTTTCAATAATCACCTTTTCTCCCTGAACAATGGAGCGGAAATGTTGTAGCGCCCACACAGTGGTTAATAGGGCCTTTTCACATTCATTAAATTTCATTTCAACTTGGGAAAATGCCTTACTTGCATAGGCAATGGTTTTGTGATTCAAATCATGTTTTTGTAATAACACTGCTGACATACAATGTTCAGAAAAACCTATTTCTATAAAGAAATCCCTGTCCTTTATGGGATATGCTAAACATGGTGCCTTTACAAGGCATTCCTTTAATTTAGCCACTGCATCAGACTGCTCTTTTTCCCATTTCCAGGGAGTATTGAGTTTAAGCAGTTTAGTAAATGGTTGAATGATTTCTGCATAATTTTCAATTAACTTTCTGTTATAGCCTGTCATCCCTAATAAACTTTTTACTCCTTTCACATTTTTAGGATCTTTTAATCTTTGCATGGCCTCTATTTTCTTCTTTTGTGGATTTAGCCCATGTTCAGTCACTTCATGCCCTAGAAAGTTCACTTTTTTCTTGCACCATTGTGCTTTTTGCAAAGATACTTGGGCGCCTGCTTTCTGCAATTGGCCAAGCACATGTCTTATTTCATCAAAATGGCTTTTCAGGCCCTCACTTTTTATCAGGACATCGTCCACGTAAACTATTGTTCCTCTTTCCGCTGCATCCGGCATGGCCTTTCTCAAAAATATGCCCAATTCACTCCCACTATTGATGTACCCGAACGGAGCTCTAAGCCAGGCATATTGAGTCCTGTCAAATGTAAAGGAAAATAAATTCTGTATCTCCTCTGCCAATGGCACGCACTAATATCCAGAGGTGAGATCTAATGTGGTAAATACTTTTGAACCATGTACCTGAGGTAGGCCCTGATCAATGAATGGCAGTGGCCATCTAGATACTGGTACTCTTTTATTTAACTCTCTCAAGTCTGCACATAGCCGCCATTGACCATTTGGCTTTAACACACCTAAAATAGGTGTATTGGATGTGCTATGAATGGGCCTGATGATTCCCCGCGATTCCAAATTTTTAATAACCTCTGCCAATGATTCTAAACATGCCAGCGGTAGTCTATACTGGCGTACAAACACTGGACTTCTGCTACACCCTTCTGGTAGTGTGGCCACATGTAAATCAGTTAAACCACAATCATAAGCATCTTTTGCAAATACATCCTTAAACTCCATAAACTCCATAAATATCTCCCTCAGATTGTTCCTATCCTCATTGCTGTCACACGCATCCGCTAAGGAGATCTGCTCTTCTACCATTTTGGAAAATTCTGGAAAATATTCTGGTAAGGGAATCTCGGCGCTTTCCTCTAACTGTGTGGCTGTGTCGTTTTGTAAAGCTGCCACTTTTAAATATTTTGGCATATCAGCTTCCACTTCAATGGGCTGATTTTCTGTTTCATTTTCATTTAAATTAAATATTATGCAATCCTCTTGATGGCAGCACACTGTCTCATTTGAATTTTAAATATTCCTTTGGGCTGAGAGTCCAGGTGTTCTGGCAACTCACCCTTGGCATCTACATACTTTTCAGGGATATTTCCAATCACCATGTTATTTAAATCTGCCGTATAATGTGATTTTTGTATGGCCATTCCTAGTGGGGAGTTTTCCTCTAAATGAATATCCTGACAACCTTTATTATTTACCATAATTTTTACAGATCCTTCACCAATATCTACCAATGGAATGTATTCATAATCCAGGCCTTTCTGTTTTATGGATTCATTCAGGCATACAAATGCATCAGAGTCTTTCATCTGCTGTCCATTTTTGCATTTCAGTGTTATTGCAAACTGTTTTGTAAATGCAGGAACAAAAGTAGCTTTCCACATTTGTAATTCGATTGCATAAGGAACCAGTTGTGCACAATGATAAGCCCTTCTTTTGTCTTCAAATTCAGGTGCCGGACCACCTAGGCGTGACCATATTTTTTGATTAAGGAAATCTAACACCATACACATTCTGTGCATGATGTCATTGCCCATGTAAAATTCATTTTGTGCTCCACTCACTATCCATACATTATGGTAAATTGTTTTCTGCCCAATGCTAATTTTAAGCATGCATCTGCCTGCAATTCGGTTTTCAAAGTCTGGACTGTCCAACCCAGAAACATATTGGTTTTTAATCCTAAATTTCGGGATTTCTTCCCTCTCCATTATTTTTTGCAACAATTTCTCATTAATGAAACTCCTTTTATGTCCAAGCGCTAAAGTGCCTTTTATTGTTTTAAAATAGTTATTTATACCAACATGAACCCATGGTTGCTCATCTTCCATGTGTATTTCTGCCAGAGTGGTAATGTGTTTTTCTGAATCTGTTTTAGGAGCAATATTCTGTTTGCATGTTTTCTCTTTTAAATAAAAACGTAATGTGTGCTCATCTATGGCAGTCTGCCAATTTTTCCTTGGGTCCAAGTATATTTGTACAGGTAGTTTTTCATTGTCGCTCTGCATTTTGTCTTGACACATTAATATAACAGTGACACTAGGTATGCAACTATGCTGGAGATATACCTCCACAGCATCATTTGTTTTGGCAACGGTGTGACATTCACTTATGTTGCTGTTTTGTGATTTTAGTTTCTTAGGCCTCAATGGTTTTTTGGTTATGAGAGGAGACAATCTTTTCAGGCAATCTGTCCCCATCAGAAATGGAATTTCACAAATAGATGTGATCAATACCTCTTGTTTCATTCAGTGCTTTCCTATTTTTATGTCAACCTCAGTTACACCTATGATGGGCACCTCCTCCCCATTAAAGTTATGCACTGGACCTTGATTTTCCTTCACTGTGATCTGACTCTGTGGGGGTCTCCCTTCATTGATACTCTTTACCAGCTGCTTGGACATAATTGTGGCCTGTGCGCCAGTGTCAATCATAGCAAAGGTGTGGCATTTTTCTTCTACAGTGATGGGTGCATAATATCTGTCCTCAACTTCCTCTAATACACATAAGAAGTGTGAATTCTTACTGATTTCAGGGCTCACCTTTCTCAGGCCTTTTTCACTTTTGGCTAAGCACATTGGTAAATGGAAAGACATTTTTCCCTCCTTTTTACCCATTTCTGCGCGAGAGACTTTATTCATTTCTCCATGATCAGAGGTTTTTTGGAGTGTGGCCACTGTTCGCCCATCCATCTGGGTAACATCAGAGACCACATTACAACCTTCCAACTGAACATGTGTAACAACATCATTCAGCAATTTGTCATTTTTTAATTCTGTGCATTTGTGATCATTTAGTGTGATACCAGCCCTTTCAGCCTCTTCAAAAATATGTGGCTCAAAGAATTCTTCAGGTGATTGACTTGTACCCTCCTTTTGAGTATTTCCTTTTTCTGCCTGTGTTTGGTCATTGTTTTGCTTGCCCAGGGAATGAGCTATAGCATCCCCACTTACTCCCTGTTCCCTGGTATTCCCCATGCATGAGTCATTTTTCTTAAATCTGTCCCTTTGTTCTTTTGGAATTCCTAATGTTTCTTTTTCATTCGTGGAAATCTTTACTGTTTTATTTAGCTCTAGGTTAAACCGTACCTCTTTTTTAGAAGTATTTGCACTTTCTGTCACATGTTCATTTACTGGCACTTTCATTTTTAATTCATTAGGCATCTCAGAGTCGTTATGCAAAATTATATCAGAGCAATCTGTCATTTTGGCACTGCAGTTATCATGAGTACTAAGTCACTTTTCGGAAGCCCCCCGGTCATTGCTATGGCCATCAGCCCCCTCTTTGGAAGGTTGTTTTTGCGCTGTATAGAGCTTTCCTATTTGCTCAGCTAACATTTTCACTTGGGCCTCAAGGCACTGGAACCTTTCCATCTCTCTAGAATCCTATTTCTGTGGCCTAGGTCGATATTGGTTGTTTTCCCCCTGATTGGATCTATTCTGATACCTCTCAGGTGATTGATATCGGTTGGGATGGTTTCTGAACTCTTGATTCATTTGTGGAGGGGAGCGGGGTGCACCCATCCTTTGATTATAGTCCCCTGGTTTGGAATCATTGTACTGAAGTGGATTGTAGTTCATGTTTTGCCTCATATCCTGTCTCTCAGATTGTGGGTACTGGCCCCTATGTTGATTTCCATTATCAGTAAATCGATCCACATATCGGGGTCTATCCTGATTACCATATATCATGGTGTTGGGATCAAATCTTCTCTGTGTCCCCAATGACTGGTAGGGACCATCATTTCTTTGATCTTGATTTTGTCTCTGGTTATTGTTCGTACCTGCCCTATCAGGCCGATATCCTACCCGGGGTCTGTCCCCTAAATACCTAGGGCTGATGTAGCTCTTCCTATTACTAGGATCATGTGATTGGAATATTGGTACAGGGAATGGCGATCTTTGTTGATTACCCCTTTGTTCAGGTGTCACATTATTTTTACCTTGGCTTTGAGCAGACTCAAGGGACATTTTGGCTGACCTGATTTTCATTACTGTGGCTGAGGATTCTTTAGATTTAGGTCTAGTATCTTTCATTTTATCACTTTCTCTACCCTGACAATAGAGTACCTCATATAGTTTTGTGCTTTGATGTACAATCCATTCAAGGGACTTGTCACGGTCAAATTCACGGACCAATTGGGATATGATATATTTCTGTAGCCCATAGAAGTATGCAGTTTTAAACTCATTGGAATTTGGGTCAAAAGATACATCAAAGCGAGAAAATGCTCTTTTTAAGTCTTGTAAAAATTGGCAAGGGGATGTATTAGGTCCAGCAGTGATTGTGTAAGCGACTTTCTTTGCCTCCTGCAATGACTGAAAAGGAGAAAAATGATGCCTAATTTATTTTTCAAACTCCACCCAAGTCATATTCTGCTGTTCATTTAATCCCCTTATGATGCTGGCTGCCGGGGCATCTAAAGTTAAATGAAAATATTGTCTGTACTGTTCCTTAGGTATCCGGAATGCTTTAAAAATGTCATGCACCACTTCTAAGTGATCCTCAATGCAGCATTCACCTCCCTTTTTAAATGGTTTGATCAGGGCTTTAATGGATTTCATTATTTTTATGGGGCTACTTGTTGCAATGCATGGAATTGCACTATTTTGTGATTCGTTCCTGTTTTCAGGTGTATGAGATTGGTGGCTGCCCCAATGGGAGTACCAAATCCCCCAAGGTCGCTGCAACCAAGTTCAGTCACCGGCCCAGTCGCTGGAGCACTAGCTCTTTGGGCAGAACTAGAGTTCACCTCCACTCCATTGAATGTGGTACCCTGCCGCCTCTTCTGGGACCTGGGAATGCACATTTGCTGTTCTAAGTCCTTACACTTTTTAAGGAGTCTGTTTGCTTCATTTTGCAAATAGTTGTTTTCATCACTCATCTTATTAATCACCTCCTGCATGTCGCACATTTGCATTTGGCATTCATTGAACTCTTTATTTCTCTTGTCTCTTTCTTGAGTCATTTTAATCATTTCTTGTTCTGCACTCTGGAGATCACATTCTTTTTCACAATGTTCTTTTTGTAAAATCTGCATTTTTAAAACAACCTCATCTTTATCCTGTCTAATTTGGTCCACTAAGGCTTCTAAGTGTACCAATTCTTGCTCACTATCCTCAAATTGTTTCTTGCTTTTGAATAACTGAGCATCAAAGTCTCTGCATTTTAATTGCATGTCTTTTTGGCATACATCCAATTCTGCTCTTAACATTTCCTGATTTTTACTTGCCCCATCTAATTCAGTCTTTAACCTGTTAATTAGCTGGGTATCATTTTCCTGTATTCGCAGGGACTTATTCAAAATAAACCATATTTTGCCGCATAGCCGTATTAAACAGTCTTTCTCTGCACTTTTATCGGCTGCATTCAATGATCTTGTAAGGCAGACTTGAATTATGCTGCCTTCTGCAAAAATATTGTCTAGTTTTTCTTTCTGCACCTCACCCTGAATGCGGTCACGCCATTCTAAGGTGCTGTTCGACAACCTCGTCCCATGTGCAAACAACTTTGCCTCTAAATATTGCACTAGGTCTGAAAATGTGGTTTCCCTTTGTGACATTCTAAAATTCGTTTTTAGTGGCACACTGCTATTATAAAATGGGTTCCCTTTAATGTGCAAATGGCAGTGTGAGACACGCTTGCCACGCCCTGTAGGTACTCTATGATCACTTTCCTGGCCAACGCACCATAAATATGTTGGGTATTTTGTGGATATTTGGGGCTTTGCGGTATTTTCTTACTGCCAAAATACCTTTAGCAATAATCACTCTCTGTATTCATATTGGGTCACACATGACAATAATACATTGCATTATTTCAGAATTCAGACCTATTTAGATGGTATGCGCGGTAGTTTGCGTGGTTGGTTGGTATAGTGGTTGGTTTATTTGTGGCCCCAATATCCAACATCCCTTGTTTTTTATCTAGATTGTTCTTGATCACTAGAGAGACCTCAGGCCTACATTTTAGGGATACCACATTTTCAGTGTTAGTGTTGTGTGCCACCATGGGCTATTGTGGTATTTTTGTGGTAATTTCCACTACCTTATATACGGTAGGGAACTATGTCCAGAGAGTCTCTCTTCCCGTTGACTCATGTACCTCCAACAGGCTATGCTACAAACAGTCACTCACAACTGTCCATACTGAGTAGAATCATGCACACATCTGTTTTAAAATGACAATTGCACTGTTTAAAAATCTACCCACGTTTAAAACTTTCCCCATGCAAAATGAAAGAGAGAAATAATACACACTAGCTATCTGTTTTCAAATATTTTTGTATTATAGAAATTTCTTTTAAACACAGTTTAACTTTTTTTACAGAAATAAATGAAATGGTACAACATTATTTGTGATAAAATGAACAGAGAGTTGCGAGAATATATTCAATTGGTAACATTAAATATGCTGATAAGAGACTGAGACTCCCTTTAATACACTGACTGAACAGTTTCGCACACTTTCGCACAGCTCCCACTCGCTTCTATGATTACCTTATCTGTTCAGCATGAGTTTTCTTCGGCTATTCTCTTTCTGAATTTGGCTCCCTTGAAAATCAACCCCAGTGAGAACAAGCGTCTGCCGTTCTCAAACCGGGGTTATTGCCTGGAACTCTCAGCTTTTGCAGCAGGAATGCCCCAGCCAGGAAACAGATCCTTCTCCCAGCTCTGCAAGATCTCAATTGTTCTCCCCCTCCCCTCAAGCTTCTCCAGCAAAGTTCTAATCACAGCCTCTAGCATGATACTTGCTATGACGCTACTCCAATCAGAATCAATCATGTCATCTCCTCCCTCACTACACAATGGCTCACTTCTACAGTGGCAATTGTAACAAACTGATTTCCTGTTCTTTCGAGCTCTTTGCTTCCTGTAGTTATGTGGACAGAGCAGCAGAGAAAAAAAAATGAATGTGCGTTTAAAAGTTCACTTTCAGAGTAGGCCTAATTCTGCAGTGGAGACACATTTTTATTAGTGGGTTATGTTAAATGACGTTTTATTAGTCAGGTTAGTTATTAATAAGGTTAGTTATTAATTTTCAAATGTGTCTCTTGCAACATAGGCATTTCAGGTGAAAAATAGTGTGCATTTTGAATGTGCACATTTGTGCTTTTAACTGTAAAAATAGATTTGCATCTTATATGTAAAAATCGTTTTTGACTGAATAGCCTGTCTTTACTTATATGTCCATGTTACTCTGGCAACACATATAGCAATGCACCACACCCATGTGGTGGTGCTGCATCAAAAAAAAATGCTACCTGTGCACTAGTGCTGTACTCTGTGCTGTAACACGCCAAATATGCTTACAATGTAGTGTACATCTCTGTGCTTTAACAGGTCCTGAAGCTGTAAAAGCCCTGCAACAAACCATGATATGAATGGTGCTTTAAAAGTTGAGCTGCTGCACATTTTTAAGACTTTACGTTAAAATGGCAAACAATTAATGGGTCTGTAATTGTCTTTTTCCACAGCATCGAGCCCAGGGAACCATTAGACAATGTTTTAATGAGGAGGAATGGAGGCTTAGCTAAAAGCATTACTAATGTGGAGGCATCAAAAATGAGTAATTATATTGGGAATAAATTCAATAAGACATGATGGAAGAAAATCATCAGAATAGGAAGGAGAAGTCATAGAGAACATTATAAAAATCTAAAGTAGCAACAGGCCAAAAAAGTCATTCGTGAAAAAAATAGGGAGAACGAAGAGTTGATTTAGGGCCTTTGAAGCAAACAGTTATTGAATGTTTTTCAGTTCTTTAAATGAAATATTAATTAAATTAATATGTGTTAGGGCCAGACAAACACTGAGTTGAAACATTGACTTTGTAGCAATTCTGGAGAAATTAAAACTGCAGAAATAAGGAGCAACTTGAAATTTCCAAAAGAATTTTTCATTATGTCTGAAAGCTGTTTTTCATTTCTTAACTTGGGAGTCAGCCAGGGACCTGATTGATTTGATTTGATATGAATAAACCATACACTGACATACACAGACAATCTGACTTGCTACTTGGGATTCAAGAAAAGATAACTGAATGTATGGTATTAAAATTGATGGAAGAAGTGTGGAGGTTTTAACATGCAGAAGATAGAACTTCATCAAAAACAACAGGACAAATATTTTGTGATAATCTACTATATCATGCAAAATTGGAGAAATGTAAAAAATACAAATCTAATGGGGAACACTGATTTCTGTACGACATGAAATATCAAGATTGTGCTGTATGCTTTGATAGTGTATACCTATAGCATTAGAATCTCCTCCACAGATCTTAGGAGCATATATGTTAAGCACCCTACCCTAGAAACTACAGTAGGCTACATAGAGAACTGGGAGTAGAAAAAATCCTAACGGTGGGCCTAGATATGTTTAATTGTTTGGTAGGCAATCTAGGGGTGATAAACAAAAGGATAGACAATGTATAGCAACACATGACACCTGCACCGTTCAGTGGTGGAACAACAGGCCAGTTATTAAAAAAGGAAAAAATAAAAGTTGGTTGATATCCTTACTCTTAACTATGCCACCCTTTACTGGGATGCCTGGGTTAAGGATGCCCTAGAGTAATTGCGTTATATTCCTGCAATGTATATGTACAATGTGACTAATGTCATGTGACCAACATCTGTCCAATCTGGTGAGGCAAGATGGCATTCTCCCCTCTCCCATGCCAAGATGATAGTGCTGCATGCAAAACACTATACGGTGAGACTGCAGGCAACAGAGAGGAAGAACTCACAGGGAGCAGGCATGCTAGTGACAACCAGTCCTCTTGATGATGGAATGGACTCTGTACCTATTGATGTTTCTGTAGATTAAACACATCTAATTCAGTTGAAGATGACTAGCTACGTTGCCAAGTATGGTATTTTGTTTTACGTTTTTCATTAACAGGGTAAAATGTATTCAATAATTGTGGTTGCATGGGAGATGTTCAGCAATGCAGATTCAGATGCATGCTAGATATAACATAACATTAATTTTATGGATATAGAATCGTTTTATTGATGTGTGGTGTTACTTACAACATGTGCCCTTTTTCTGAGAAAGAGGGAATACAGTTGTTCTCCCTGAAATATGACTGTAGCAAGAATGTGGAAGACGCACATATTTTCAGTCTGAATCTCGATGAGAAGGGTAAACAAAAAGGTGATTCTATTCACTTTGTTCTTTTAGGCTTGACAGCATACAAAGATGACTTAATTTATGAAAACCACGCTCAGTTAAAAGAGAACTGATAAATGAAAGCCAAGGTCAGTAAGGTATTGCTTTGAACATGATATAACATGAAAAAAACATATGGTCAAACTCACTGATGTCAGTATTTGATTTTTTCAGAGTAATAATTATTGAGAAATGTCTTGCATAAGAAGTTTTGATGGAATAGGTTTAGACGTCCCCGAGAAGCAGTGATATTAAGGTCAGAAGTAATCAGAGAATTGGTTGTTATAAATATCCATCATTCAAGATCTTCAACTCACCGGTTTTTATTCATTCTTTTTTGTTGTATAATTTTGGCAAAATTAAAGGGGTAGAGAGGAGAATGAGTTTCTTGATGAAATTGCATTTCCTCTTCTGATGAAAGCCTGCATACATTTAGAAGAGAGCACTGTCGGATGGACACATCTCTACAAAAGGACTGAAACACTTGTTGTCACATTTTTAATAGACATCCTTTGTGAACGGGAACTGTGGATTAACCGTAGAGAGTATTTGGACTCTCCACCCCAGGATCAGGCACAGTAGAAGTGTCCGCTGAGGAGGAAGTGCTTCACTGATGATGAACTTAAAATTATTTGATGGTCACCATTTTGAGATATACCCCTCAGTGGGCAACACCCATACTGCGGCCCAGCAAATGACACAGTGTCAGCATGTCACATACCTCATCGATGCCTGTGGTGTTGAGAGGCGCACTGCTATAGAGGTCCAGAAGTGGATGAATGACCTCACATGAAGGACCAAGTAGAAGCTGAGTGACAACCTGGCTTCTGCCAGGCCACTGGAGGGGGTCCAGCAGAGGAGGAGCAGCTGATTCCATTTGAAGAGGCTGCAACTTTACTCATTAGCAGTGAGCAGGTGCAAGGAGTGGGAGGCATGGACGCCTATCTAGAAACATCTGGTGAGTGTAATGTATGTGTATGTTATATGTAGAAAATAATGGTTCACTAGACCATATATGTGATACAGTAAAGTTGGCTACAGTTGTCAGCCATCCTTGTCCAATGCATGTTTGCTACCATGTAAACTTCTGTCACATGGCATGCATTCTGGTGGGTGGCTGTGTGCTGTCCATGAGTGGCACATGTTTGTATCACAGTACAAATCCCTGTCTACTGGCCTTCACATCTGTTGCAGTACTTGTAGGCAGGGTTCTTCATATCCACATTTTTGCTCATTGCAAGGCTGTATTTATTTTTTATTTATTTATTTGTTTTTGGTTTTACAAGAAAACCTTTACAAAAGCATAGTGCATTTCCTTAGATAAAATTACTAACGGTTCTCGGAAGCCAGGGAGTAGCTAAAAATCATTGCAAGGCTGTATGATATGCCCCTCTGACTGACACGCATCAAACCCAAGCCACACCTCTGTGTCACACAAATAAACATCCTCCACATCAATGAATCCTTGGTAAACTAATGGAGCCAGACTCATTGCATTGTAAATCAAGTACAAAAGATATGTTGCTGATATGTGTTTTTTCTGTCACCTGCTCTTACAGAACACCTTGTCAGAATTAATTTCCAAGCTGCCTGTACTGACACACCGTGGTGTACCCGCAGACCACTGCCCTGAGTTGCAGCCATTATGTTGAAACAAACTGGCTTGTATATTGCAAGGGACGACACTATACCAAATATAGGTGTAATTTGCTGATAGCGGGTCATCATTCCAAGGTGGACAGTCTGGCACTCTGCTATTGTACTGTCTGAAGATAACCCATGGGAAAAGAAGGAGATGAATACCACCAATGAGTGTACCTGTCTGCTTTGTGTGTAATGAATGATGATATAGCTCTAGATTCCATTCATCAGTATGTGATGAAAAGTATGTTTGTGTGAATCACTGCATATATCACTGTCCACTATATTCACCCTAATAATAATAATAATAATAATAATAATAATAATAATAATAATAATAATAATAATAATAATAATAATTTAGCATTTATATAACACCACCAACCCTCAGGCATCTGAGCGCTGCTAATTATTACCCAGGGTGTGTGGTGCTCATTTATCAACCTCGGAAGGATGAAAGGCTGAGTTTGGGATTCACGCCTGCAGATGTCAAAGCAAGTGCTCTACTCGCTGTGCTATCAGACCCATAACGTAGCAATGAAAGTGCTCAGGGAACTTTTTTGTGATATCACTTGTTTACCTTCGTGACCTCTTTGGTGCAAAGTTGAAGAGTCGCAATGGTGTGTCAAAGGGAACAGAGACCTTGAGCTCCCCTACTCCGTTTGCTAAATTGAAAAGAGAAAGTGCTCTGATCACACCTTATTACTGCGCCAAATGATATTTACAACGTATTTGGTGTCGAGTTAGTACTTTTATTGGTGGCCCTTTGTGATAACATGTGTTTCTGCATTTTGACTGCCTTTTTCAAATCAGGGTCAAAATGATGCGGGACGCAACAGCACAAATCTCTGAAGATGAGATTTAACCCATTAACCTTCTACATGCTCTAGCAACCACAGTGACTATGACAGATGAAACAGGATATGCCCTGATTTGAAAAAGGCAGTCAAAATGCCGAAACACGTGTTATCACATAGGGCCACCAATAAAAGCACTAACTAGATACATAATGTAGCAATGTCTTAAAACATGATACATACATACTTGTCTAGACATGTAAAGTAATTGGGTTATGGAATGTCATGGCAGCAACATCACCCACTCAGATGGGGCATGAGGGCTCTGCTGCTCCTTGTCTCAGGAGAATTGCAGATGAGGATGGGCTGGGTCTCAGTCTGAGCATGCCCAGTCACCAATAAAGACTCATCTTCAGTGGATAATGTTAATAGACAGGAACAGATGCCCCACAAGTATCACCCAAACAGGAGTTATGCATGTAGCGAATGAGTGTTCCACTTATGGACATTAGCCTGACCATTAATGATCTGCTGAAGCATTCAGAACAAAACCTGTTGTAGGGGGTCCACATTTGCCAAGCCACTGACTCCTCACCATTAAGCATGCCTCAGCGGTCATTTCTGAATAAAAGGGCAGGACCATGCCTTGTCTGACAGTACTGGCATTCACATCTCTTCTTAGTGATGGCCTACAGCCAGTGAAAATCATATTGTGGTGGTGTTAAGTGTGTTTAGCCCAGTGGATGTTCAATTTGAGAGTACTCCGATGTGGACAGTATGACACACTCGTTGTAGCTGCATACGTCAATGTTCCCCTGAGCTACTGTATGGACAAAAGATACAGAGATGGCTCAAGGGACTAATCAGTTCTGCGGTCAAACAGGGCCACAATAAATATAGTGCACAGCCAACACACACAATGTAAAGGGCCACTACATATTGTGTGAGCTGCCAGTGCCCTTTACATGACAGTGCCATGTAAAGCGTAAGTCAATTATTGTCAGTAACTCACTTATAAACAATCATTGAATGACACTTTACATGACACTGTCATGTGAAGTCTGCTGCCAGATCAAACAATGTAAAGTGACACCACCTTTATCCTACGTGAAATCTCACACAGGGTGCTGGTAGACCTGGAGTCGGCACTGATGTGACACATCAGACAGTAACAGACAGGAAGAGTCATATGTGCCGCTTCATATTGGGGCATCACATGGAGGTTTAGACAAGCAGGGTGGTGATTTGGCCAGTGCAATAATCATTGCTGCACACATAACACAGCATTGATTCTACATGGACTACGGTCTGAGTGGTGACACAATGGACCCTGCTGTCCTAACTAAGGTGCAAAGTCACATTGAGGAGACTACTGGCAGTGGTGGGCAAGTTGAGAGGACCAGCACCATGTGTAGCAATGAAGTGACATTCATGAACAGTTTCCATGCATGATTTGATAAGTCATAGAAATGAAGTACATTGTTTGTATCATTTAATCTGTGTCATGTTTTACATCTTGAAAGAATGTGTAGATTTAGCCAGCTAACTGATGCTTTGTGCTGGCACTCAAAATTACAATGCCCCATGTGCAGTAGTTATCACTGGGCTTTGCAAGCATATGCTTGTTGCAAGAGTCATCAGTCATGAGTAGTTCACAATTATACAGCTCTGTCTGCACCAAGGGCATGATGTAGGCATCAGAGGGCAGTCCGGAGGGTGTGTGTATCAAGAGCATCTCAGTGGCTGTGTTCTCAATGTGCACTCCATTATTAAATACATGTATTCATGTTCCTTTACCAGCGGTGTACTCAGAGTCAAATGTCTGAGTCTGAACTTTCCAGTGTCCATCCTGTGTGTCTTGAGCTATGCTCCCCAGGAAATTGCTACCTCTGCATGGACCATGAAATGGTGCAGCTTGCGTGTCAATGGTATGCAACACACATTTGACTTTACACATTCACATTGTCTTGCTTGTGTATTATCCAGTTGGTGAGACAATCATGACTCACGTAGTTCACAAAAATCTGTGCATGTTTACACAGTTCTCCATTACCTTGCCCTTGCGGCCGGTGGAAATGAATGAGCAACAATGTCTGTGCATAGATGCATGAAGGCCTTTTCCCGACGGGACAACACGTGTATGGCCAATAGCTGTCTCTGTGTAGTTATTTACACATACGGATTATCAATGGAGCAGTGGCTGTGCAGGCATGCCTTTGTCGGTTTCATGTTGCTATCTTCTCACACATGTATGCAAGGCATGTGACTGTAACCAGCCATGTAGCTTGAGGGGGGCCAATGTTTCAATTGTGATTGGGGATATCATGGCAACACATATGCCTGCATGAAATTGGTCTCTGATGTGCAGGTCATACTTACACATGTTGTCACATAAAAATGTCTGGGTTGTGCATGAGATCACTGATGATGCTGAGACCTCCATTCTTCCACTGAGGTGTTTCACTGTCACTCATGGCAGGGTGTATCTATGTACCCTAGGACACCCAAACCAAGCCATGTTGCACTGCCTGATATGCCCGCCCATGACTGCACATGTCAGCGAATGCCATTCATCTGTGACGCACAGCTCACAGTGTGCCAAGTCACAATATCTGATGTATGATATGATATGGCATTTATAACGCGCCTTTACACAAGTGTTTCAAGGCACGACGAGGCAAGGGAGGGGGAACAGAGGGAAGACAGACAACAATCCTCCTAGGCCAGGTGTCATTCAGATCGTACAAGTGTATGGGAAGGGGTAGGGGTAGAGTGCGGGGGTTGGGGGGATGGGACAGTGCTGTACATGGGGGTACCTAGGCCTGAGATCAGAGGGTGGGCAGGTAACCAGTGCAGTTTTGGTTTCAGCCAGGAAGTCAGCAGGGGAGAGGAGGAGAAAAAGCAGAAGCAAAGAGAAAGGTTTTGAGGTGCTTCCAGAACCGGAGATGATTCTCCTCAAGTTTCAGGGAGGCAGGGTGGCTGTTTCAGAGGGAGGCCCCAGCCAAAGAAAGAGATCTACCACCAGCTCGTTGCTTGAAGAAGAGACTGACCCTGAGGGAGTTGGAAGCAGATGAGTGAAGAGATTGAGAAGGAAGATATTTAGGAAGAGAGAGTTGAAGGTATTGAGGCCCCAGGCCCCAGAAGGCCTTGTGGACAATGCAGAGGGTTTTGAACTTAATCCTCGCAGCCATAGGGAGCCAGTGCAGAGATTTCAGTTCTGGAGAGATACAATCCCTGGGCTTGAGGCCAAGGACAAGTCTTGCAGCAGTCCTGTTCTGGATGAGTTGCAGAGGGCTGAGAGTAGAAGCAGGCTGATTTAGAAAGAGGCTGTTGCAATAGTCCAGCCTAGAGAGAACCAGAGCTCTGGAGACAGTGAGCTTTTGGGGGAAGGAGAGGAAAGGAAGCATATGTCACAAGTCTCTCCCCGTCTCACCTGTTTTTGTTGAGTACTTGCGACCTTCTGGGATTTCTTCTTTTTTACAGTCCGGGATTTGTATAGACCCGAACGCTGATCTTCGGTGTCCAGCGTGAGGATAGCGGTTCAGTTTCCAGGAGCGTTCAGAAAGTCCAGGGTAACACCAGGAAGCAAACAAGTTACGCTCGAAGGTACGGAGGACCGTGACTTCAGCGCAGAAGGTTTTCCAGGAGATTGGAGAGGGTAGGAATAGGACAGGGAATCAAGGAGCTGGGAACAAGGAATCAAGCGAGAGCCCTGTTCGAACTCCGGCAAAGCACGTCCGACTACAGGTAGCGGTAGCGTTGAGACGTGCAGAGCCACGGGGGCGTGTCTCTCTTGTAGGATGAGCAGCGTGGAACGCATAGACTGATCTGGAGCGCTCTGTTCCGAGCGGCCATGTTGGAAGGAATACTGCATGAAATCCTCTGCGAGTCAAGGACCAAGAGGACCAGAAAGGACATAGACGACGGTTCATGACAGTATGCCTCCTCTAAAAACCAGCTCCTCCGCGTTTGCCCAGATGGATCAGATGAAATCGTCGAACCAATCTGGGCGCCTTCATGTTTGACACTGGTTCCCACGTACGCTCACTGGAAGGGTAACCTTTCCACTCAACCAGATATTGTAGTTGACCTCGTCAATATCTTGAGTCACAAATCCTGGAAACCCCTTATTCCAGTTGATCATTTACAATAACAGGGGTAGATCTAGGAGCTGTTCGGTATGACTGAATGTATGGTTTTAGCAGAGAAGTGTGAAAGACTGGATGAATCCTTTTCCAAGATTCAGGCAACCAAAGTCGATAGGCCACTGGGTTGATGATTTCTTGTATGGAAAAGGGACCATAGTATCTGGGAGCCAGTTTATTAGAGTGCAGGTGTCTAGGAAGGAGCTTCGAGGATAAACCAAACCTTATCTCCTACTGAATAGGGAGGTCCAGGTCTTCTCTTAGAGTCAGCATAACGTTTGACATCTTTTCAGGCCCTTTCTAGGTTTTCTTTAACCTCCTTGTGGACTGTGGTGAGGTTTTCGATCCAGGAGTCTACTGCAGGTACTGGGGTAGGATGTGGGAGTACGGAGGGTAGGACAGATGGATGGAATCCTTGACTACAGAAAAAGGGACTGGTCTTGATAGCTGAGTGATCTGAATTGTTATAAGCAAACTCGGCCATAGGTATTAGGAGTGACCAATAGTCCTGAACTTTGGTGGCGAAACAACGTAGGTATTGTTCGAGAGTCTGGTTGACACGCTCCGTGGCTCCATTGGTTTGTGGGTGGTAGCCAGAGGATAAGGCACGTTGGATTCCTAGAATACGACATACTTGCTTCCAAAACTGAGATATGTACTGGGGTCCTCGGTCTGAAATGATTTTGGAAGGCAGCCCATGAAAAAGGAATATGTGTTCCAGGAAAATTCTGGCAATATCTGATGAGGAAGGTAGTTTGGATAAGGGTGTAAAATGAGCCATATGAGTAAACAAGTCAATAGTGACCATGATTGTTGTGTAACCCCTAGAGGGTGGTAATTCCACAATAAAGTCAGTGGCGATGAATTCCAAGGGTCATGTTGGTATTGCTGGTTGGAGGAGGAATCCGGCTGGCTTCTTATTATCATGTTTGTTCTGATTGCAAACGGCGCATGTTTGGACATGGATCCTAATGTCATCCTTCATCTTCGGCCACCAAAACTGTCTTTGTACTAAATGGAGAGTGTTGGGAATTCCACGATGTCCCGAATGTAAGGTATCATGACATAGCCTTGTGATTCTTTGTCTCAGTCCAGGAGCGGGAATAACTAGGCGATTGTCCTTGAATAAATATCCGTCCTTTGCTGTGAGATTCCATCTGTTATTTCTCTTGTGCTCCTTCCAGAGGTCCGAAAGTCGAGTTTGACCTTGGATATTCTCCAGGAGGGTGAGTGCTTGGGCAACAAAGATTGTGTGGGGAAACATTTTTGGAAAGGTCCGATCCTCAGGTTTTTCATAGTGAGGAAGTCTGGAAAGGGCATTGGCAAATATATTCTGTGATCCAGGGACATGTGGATGTGGAACTGATACTGGGCAAAGAAGAAGGCCCAATGGGCCTGACGACTGTTCCTACACTCCAAGGATTGTAGAACTTGAAGATTTTGATGGTCCGTACGGACCTGCACTGGATGCCTAGCTCCCAGGAGTAGATGTCGCCACTCTGTAAATGCTTGGCGGATGGCTAATAGCTCCTTTTCCAAGACGGAATAATGAGTGTCACTGGGAGTCAGAGTTCGTGAAAGGTAAGCAATGGGGTGCTCCAATTTTTCCTCAAATTCCTGTTTTAGGACTGCTCCTATGGCGTAGTTAGAGACATCCTTCTCCACTAGGAATGGCCAGTTAATGTCGGGTTTAGCTAGGATGGGGGCTTGAGTGAACTCTGTCTTTAATCATTGGAATGCCTTGTCTTGGGCTGCGGACCAGAGAAATGGGGTATCTTCCTTCAAGAGAGAAATGATCAGTTGAACAATTTCAGAAAAGGACGGTATGAACTTTCGGTAAAAATTAGCAAGTCCCAGGAAGGATTTCATTTGTTTGACAGAAGTGGGAGCCGGCCAAGATAGTATGGCCTTTATCTTTGAAGGATCCATTCCAATTCCTTCTGGACTAAGGACAAATCCTAGGTAATGAACAGAAGTGACGTGAAATAGGCATTTCTTGGGTTTAGCCAGGAGTTTGTTTTCACGTAATCGTTGTAGGACTGCCTTGACATGCTCTTCATGCTTTAGAAGGTCCTTGGAGTAGATCAAGATATCATACAGGTAGACGATGACGAAGAGGAATAGCATATCCGAGAACACCCTATCCATGAAACGTTGAAAAACTGATGGGGCATTAGCAAGTCCGAAGGGCATGACTAGGTATTCAAAATGGTCAAAGGGGGTTCTAAAGGCTGTTTTCCATTCGTCACCTTCTTTTATACGAATCGGATGGTAAGCACCACTTAGATCTAATTTAGTAAAGATTACTGCACCTCTGACTGCTTCTAGGATATCCGAGATGAGGGGTAAGGGATAATGGTCCTTGAGAGTACATTGATGTAGACCACGGTAGTCCAAACATGGTCCTTGGTATCTTTCTTTGGAACGAAGAACAATGAAGCGCCCGCTGGAGACTTGGACAGGCGTATGGTGCCATTTTCCAGGTTATTATACAGGTAATCTAGGAGAGCCCTCTTTTCAGGTTCAGATAATATAAACATTCTGCTGAAAGGAATCACTGCAGAGGACTTGGTATCGATGGCACAATCCTCTGGTCTGTGAGGAGGTAGAGCTTGAACTATAGCAGTCAAAAAGACATCGGAAAAGGCTTGGTAGGCTCCGGGAATCTGGATGAAGTTAGAAACGGTGACTGGAGTTTATTGGTTCTCTTGAAAGTCTTCAGAAGGCTTCGGTAAGGTATCCAGGGATAGGCAGTGAGCCATACAATATTCAGATCCAAGAAACAGTGAGCCAGCTGCCCAATTGATGTAAGGATTGTGCCTTTGTAGCCAGGGCATTCCGAGAACCATCGGATAATGGGCTGATTTAATGAGGTCAAATTTGATCCTCTCTTGATGGTGATTAATAGAAAGTAGAATCTCTTTAGTCTGAAGGGTAATGGGTCCTGAGGAAAGAGGCCTTACATCAATGGCCTCTACTGGTTGCATTGTTACTCGGCTTTCATGTGGAATGTGAGCAATGACCCAATCTTGATCTAGAAATACGCCCATGGCTCTGCAGTCAACTAATGCCAGGATGGGGAAGGATTCTGTCTTGGAAGGCGATAGAAAGGCCTGAAGAACCACAAGGTTATTTTGTCCAGGAGAGTTCAAGGATGGAATTGATGTGGAGCAAGCATCTCTCTCCCGACACTGTTCTCCATCTAGGATCGGGAGCTGGCGTTTCCCGAACGCCGTGGAGGAGCAATAGGACATTCTCTCCCCAGATGTTTATCGGAGGCGCAATACATGCACAGACCAGTATGGATCCGTCGCATCCTTTCTTCAGGGGTACTTGGTCCATGGAAGGCTCCTAGTTGCATAGGTTCAGGGTCCAGGTTAGAAGGAACAGTAGGCTCTGCTCTAGGAGCATGTTCCGTGCTGGTCTTTTGGAAACTCACCTTAGACTTCTTTTTCTCTGCTCTTCTTTCTTGGATTCGGAAATCTATCTGTAAGGGTAGGTCCATAAGAGCCTGGAAGGAACTTGGGCGGGCCACCCTTGCTAGCTCATCTTTTATTTCATCGTTCAGCCCCCTTCAGAAGAGAGTAAAACTAGCTTTTGAAGACCAGTCTGCTTCCTTTACAAGTTGTTTGAAACGAGTAACATAGGTGAGCATATCCTGGGACCCTTGTTGAAACTCGAGTAGTCTCTCTTGAGCACTGTACACTTGTTCTGGGTGATCAAACATTTCCTTAAGGGCTCTCACAAAGACATCATAGTCATCCAATAGGGCATCACCAGTAATGACCAGGGGGGTTGCCCAAGTCAATGCATTTCCAGTGAGGTGTGAGATCATAAAACCCACCTTTGCTCTAGGAGTGGAGAAATAGAAGGGTTTGAAGATGAAGTGAACTAGACACGAATCAAGGAAGGCGCAGAGAGTCTTGGAAGAACCGTCATACTTGTCCACTATTCCTCCCAACAACACACTTTCTTTTGTCGCTGAATCACGTGATAGAACTAACTGCTTTAACGCAGCGTTCTCTGCCTTGAGGTTCTGTACCTCTATTGTTAACTCCTGCATGCCTCGCATTAGGTCTTGAATGGCGGCTTCCATCTCTGTATCTGTATTGTTTTTTAAGGCTTCTCAATCTGTCACAAGTCTCTCCCCGTCTCACCTGTTTTTTTGAGTACTTGCAACCTTCTGGGATTTCTTCTTTTACGGTCCAGGATTTGTATAGACCCGAACGCTGATCTTCGGCATTCAGCGTGAGGATAGCGGTTCAGTTTCCAAGAGCGTTCATAAAGTCCAGGGTAACACCAGGAAGCAAACAAGTTACGCTCGAAGGCACCGAGGACCGTGACTTGAGAGCAGAAGGTTTTCCAGTAGAATGGAGAGGGTAGGAATAGGACAGGGAATCAAGGAGCTGGGAACAAGGAATCAAGCGAGAGCCCCGATCGAACTCCGGCAAAGCACCTCCGACTACAGGTAGCGGTAGCGTTGAGACGTGCAGAGCCGCGGGGGCGTGTCTCTCTTGTAGGATGAGCAGCGTGGAACGCATAGACTGATCCGGAGCACTCAGTTCCGAGCGGCCATGTTGGAAGGAATACTGCATGCAATCCTCTGCGAGTCAGGGACCAGGAGGACCAGAAGGGATGTAGACGACAGTTCATGACAGCATACCTCTGAGGAGGTGCAGCTGGTAGTGTGACTTCTTAGAGACATTTGAGATGTGAGGAGAGAAGGAGAGTGTGGAGTCAAAGATGACCCCAAGGTTTTTAGCCTCACAGGTGGGAGCAGGGAGAGGGCCAAGAGAGGTTGGCCAGAGAGTGGCAGGAAAGGAGGGAGCAGGTGTGCCGATGAAGAGAATCTCGGTCTTACTGGCATTGAGACAGAGATCATTGGCGGCACACCACTCCTGGATGGAGGACAGACAGAGATGAGAGAGGGAGAAGTGTTGGCTGAGGGTAGCCTGAAAAAAGAGCTGAGTGTCTTCCACATGGCACTGGAAGTTGGGGCAGAGCGCGGCAATGCAGTGGGCAAGGAGTTCCAGGTATTGGTTGAACAGCGAGGGAGAGAGATTAGACCCCTGTGGAACACCACAGGTAGAGATAGAGATAGAGGAGAGGAAGGACCCAAGTTGAACCTGGGAGGGTCAATCAGAGAGAAAAGAAGTCAACCATGCCAGGGCCTGACTGGTGATCCCCAGGTTATCACAGAGACAGTTGAGCAGGATGGCATGGTTGACCGTGTCAAAGGCAGAAGAGGGATCAAGTAAGATGAGGACACAAGGGGTATTGGAATCAAGGTTGGAGAGCAGGTCTTCACAGAGGTTCAGGAGAGCAGTTTATGTGCTTCTGGCAGCTCTGAAGTCAGACTGATGATCATGGGGACAGCCAACAGATTCAGTGTGGAGATTGAGCTGGGAGATGGGCAGCTTTTCCAAGAGTTTGCCCAGGAAAGGAGTGATGGAGATTGGGCGATAGTTAGCCGGGCAGGATGGGTCGGCAGAGGGATTCTTGAGAAGGGGGTGCACAAGGGAGTGCTTCAGAGGGAAAGGGAAGACTCCAGTGGTGAAGGAGTGGTTGCAGAAATCGGCCAGGCTAGGAGCCAGGGAGTCAATGTGGTCCTTGATTGTTTTGGAGGAACAGGGATGAACCTGTTTTGACAAGACTTTCATAGATTGGACTTGTCTAGAATTGTCTGGGGAGAACAGGGGAAAGGCAGAGAAGGAGGGAGGAGAGGTGGCCAAAGAAGGGCCAGAGGAAGAGCAGGGAGTAGAGGGAGTAAGGAAGAGGAGGAAGGAGAGGACAGGATGTCCTGAGTTTTAGAGATGACAAGAGAAGCCGTGCCGTGCAGAGGGCCTGGGAAGGGACCTGAGAGGTAGAGACTGCGGCAGGATTGGCTAGTTCTTTGCAGATTTTAAAGAGTTGTTAGATGCCACAGAGACACAGACTTGAATGTGAGCTGTCCTCTTGGTGAGGTCAGAGAGCCGGTATTGCCTTTGGAGCAGGCAGCAGGCCATTTTGTCAGGGGTGTACATGAAGCAGGCCATTTCCTCTCAGCCACCCTGCACTTGCATTTAAGGGTGACTAGGTATGAGTCGTACCAGGAGTTGCACTTGGCTTTGGGCTTCAGGTGGATCCTCATGACAGGAGCAAGAACATCGAGAGTATCAGATATAGCAGAGTGGAACATGGAAAGGGCAGTGTCAGGGTGTGAGTCGGGGGGAGAAGCGGGTGAGAAAGTGGCAGCGAAAGCCTGAACTGACACACGCTTCATGGGTCGGATGACCGAGAAGGTGGGTGGCAATGATGGAGTTGGCTTGACCTGAGGGGTACAGAGGGTGAGCTGGGAGGAAAGGAGTAAGTGATCGTTCCAGGAGAGGGAAGTGGTGAGAGGGGTAGAAAGAGGAAGGTCTGAGGAGATCAGAACATCCAGAGTGTGCCTAGCAGCGTGAGTCGGGCCAGAGGGGAAAATAGAGAGAGAGAGTCTCAGAGGTCACAAAAAAGTCAAGAGGAAGGACAGGAAGCATCCAGGTGGATGTTGAAGTCTCCTAGAAGGAGGAGTTGAGTGGCCAAGACCAAGAGGGAAGAGGAGAGGTCAACCCACTCAGAGAGGAAGGAGGAGATCTGACCAGATGGCTGATAGATAGTAGACACAGTAAGGGAATGGCTAGGAGAGAGAGAGAGCCTGCAGACGAGGCATTCGAAAGAGGAGTAAGCCTGCGTAGTAATAACAGAGGCAGGAATCCACTCGGGGAAGATCAGGGATACACCTCCTCTGGAGCGATTTGACCTGTGCACGGAGAGGATCTTGTAACGATCAGGGTGGAGAGTGTCAAAGCTTGTGACAGAGATGGCCATGAACCATGTCTCGGTGAGACCGAGGACATCAAGGTCAAGTTCCCCAGAAGGTGGCAGATGTCGGAGGAGTGTTTGACAGCTGAGCAAGAGATTAGAATGGCAATATGGAGAAGGTTGCCGTCCTTGAAAGATTTCCGGGGAGGGGTACAAATCAGAGGTACGCCCTGTGGAGGTGCAGAAGAAGCCTGAGGGGGGCAGAAAAGGTAGAAGGAGAAGGCAAGGTATCCAAGTTGGAGGCAGCAGGGGGAGGGGAGGAAACTTTGGAGGGGGAGAGGGGACAGCAGGAGAAGAAAGGAAATTGATGTGGCACGGGAAGCGTCTATCGAAGAGGAGAAGGTTGGCTTGAGGGCCTTGGACCAGGATGGTACAATTCACTTAAACATTAATAATGACCCTAGAGGAGTGGAAGGAGGGCAGGAGTGACTCCTACCATGTGCCACCATTAATGGGAAACGAAGAGAAGGGAGAGAGCACAGAGACCATATGTAGGGTCCATAGGTCTGGCGAGGGAACAACAAAGAGGATGTCAGTGAAAGTTTACCTGGAGGAGGCACAGGTATAGGTGTCAGCGATAGGGAGACCTGAGTTGGAGACCAGGAGGTCCTTTTAAAACTTCTTCCTACCAAATTTTGTGAGGAGAGCAGGATAGTCGATAGAGAAGCAGTTAGAGGAAATAGGAGAGTCAGAGAGCACCATAGAGTAGGTAGGGAGAGGTGAGAAGAGGAAGGGAGAGGGAAGGGGAGAGCACTAGGGAAGGACACAGGGCAGGGTGCAAGCAGGCCAGAGATGTATGTGTGTCCAGCCATTGTGTGCCTGTATGCATTGCAAAGCACATACGCATATTTGGCAAGGTACTCATGTCTAAAAATATGGTCTGTCTATGTGCAGGTGATGATGCAGTGGATGCATAGGAGGAAGAGGAAGAGGAGGTGGCCATACTTCAGTCCACCAGTGGAGGGCATGGTATTGTACGCCATGAACATGCACAGGTGCTACAGACAATACTCAATCATGTTTCTGAATCTTCTGAATCTTCTGACTCTGCAAGTGAGGTTGCAGCCCAGGTGTGGATGACATTTGAGGGACATTGAGGTTGTCCTAATGGGCATGCCTGATGTGGCTGAGGAATCTGAGGAAGTGAGCCAGGCTTCAGAGGTCTAGTTAGTGGTAAGCCCCACGTGGTTACAGCTGCAAGATCACCCTCACATGAGTTGGGTTGCAGCCCTCAAGGCTCTCCTACAAACTGGTCGGGGAAGCTGACATCAAAGGCTGACGGGCTGATGTGAAGTGTGTGCATGACTCCCTGCATTCAGATGCAGTCGCACATAGATAAGCCTTGAAGCAGGAACTGTTGGAATCTAGAGGCTACAATTGCTGTGAGATGGAGAGCTTGAGGGTTAAACTGCATGAGGAACTTACAGCAACAAGGTCCCAGCTCCATGAGGAGATGGATGCCTTGAGACAGACCCTGTCCCAGCAAATTGATGTGTCACCAGTGAACGACATGCAGGCTCTCTGGACACTCGGGAGGAAGTTCATTGTGACCTCTCAGCAATTTGGATGCGGGTGCATGCATCTGTAGCACGGGTAGCACTAGCCAATGCAGACCAGGCTTTGGCACTGCATGGATAGGATGCACCACCATCCCTGCCACCACCTGACGATCCACCACAGTATGGTAGTTCCAGTCCAATGACGCCACCTCAACAATCTGTGCCCTGATGTCCATGAGCCAATCATTTCTTTTTTGGGGTGTTGATTTTTTCTATCCACTCATATGGACATGGATGCACACGTCCTGCCATGAGCTTGCAAGGATCCTGACTCCTCCAGCAACTGCATTCCTTCTGAGTTCCACCCAGTACCCTTTCACTTCCCTAGTCCCCATGCATTCTGCCGGGCACTGGCCCTCCATTAACAAATGCAGAGGAACAGTGTTTGGTGGAGGTGATGAGAGATTCACATCAGAGCAGCTCTGCCGGCAGGTAAGGTTGTGCACTGTCAATCATGTAAATGGCTGGTGAAGTGTGTACCACAATGTTGGTGCAGAGTTTTGACAGGTCATGGGATTTTGGGATGTTGACTGGGAGGGCAGATATGAGTTTGTCCACATGTTTGTGTGATAATGTTTCCTTGAACATCCATGTATGTGCATTGGTTTTCTGGTTGCACTTCCACAAAGGACAGCAGACTCAGGAGACTGTGCAGCACTAATCCCCCTTGAGAAATTGGCAGTCTTTGACACATTCTACGACAGTATCCTCATCCTCAGACCCCAATCCCTAGGCATCTGGACTCTGCATTCTTATTGTTCACCTCTGGCCTCGCTGACCATTCTCAAGTCGTCTTCCTACCTCCCTTCCTCCCATGTCTCCTATGGGGTTCTGCAGCTGTACTCCCTGTCTACCCTACTCTCAGCCCTGTGCCAGAACACACCCCACACCATTATCCACTCACATGACCTGCCCTGCTACAACTCCACATCTTACACACACACCCATTCACAGATCACCCAGACCTCAGTTGTGTCCCTTCAGTGACCTTGCCTTGGAAAACATAGATCTGGATGCATGTCTCCATGCTCTCCACAGGACAGGTTTAGCACACTTGGACCATCTATATTTGTATTCCTGTCCACATGAGGACCCCTGGCAGCCTTTACCTGTGTTCCCATATACGTCACGTGTTGCATATTATTGATTCTCTGTATGGGTTCTCCTCCTGAAGGTTTTGCATTACTTTTTTGTCCATGACTTGTTGTTCTAATCCAGCACTATGAGTGACTGCAATGTATGTGTATGTACATTGTGGGCACATACATGTGGAACATCATCTCCTCACAAAAACGTCTGTTCATCTGTCATCCCTGCATGTGTTTGCAGTACACCCTATGATCCCAAACACTTCCTGGGAAGAGTTGGTCCCGGGGGTGTGATCTAGTAGAAGGGGAGGTAACAGCTGGTGAGAAATGACCTGTCCATGAACTGTGGTATCCAACAGGTGGAGTTGGTGGGTCATGAGTAATCTGGAGAGGGGAGGAAAAACCTTATTTGTGTGGATATTGTGAACATGGGTCTCTTTCTGGCTTACATGCCATGATGTGTTCACCATGTTGTTTTTGTGATGAGCTGAGGGGTTTCACACGTGTACTCCCAAAACCCTCACCTCCCTACTTGGTGCCCCTTTCCCTCACTTGCATCCAAGGGTCATCCAAATGCACACGTGAATACTTGAAGTCAGTGAGATATGCATCTTTCTTGAAGTCAGCTTGCAATTTTCTCAATCTGTATGACTTTTAAGGTGTAGATGTGTATTGTGAGAATAATTGATGTCAGCGTGATGTGGCCACTCCACCTGTATATTGTTATAAGACACGCATAGGGTGGACAGCACTACTAAGCAGTGTTCGTTACTGCTTACATTTTGTGCTGTGACTTCCTACTTGTGTTCTCCTGTGTGGGGGTCTGTGTGCACACTAGTTGGTGGGAGGCATGTGAAAGTGGTATGGGATTTCGTAGATTGTGTTGTGTGCTTTTGTGTGAGCAACATATATACTGTTGTTTACATCTTTCTATGATTGTGTCAGTGGTCGGTGCAGCTGATTTGATGGCTAAGCTTCCAGACACACATTCACAGGTTGTTGTTATGGGCATGGTGGATTGGCCCAAAATCATCATTGAATGGCACATGGATGTGGATTTTTGTGTGTTCTCCCATGAGGCTGGTATTCATGTGAAGTAGGTTTGCATGAGCTCATTGCATGCATCCTCTCCCTGTGCCCTTTGGCTGACCAAGGGCATGGGTGGTGCCTGTGGCTGAGGCTGATGTCCCTCCTGCATCTCGACTGGCATGCCATGCCGTGTGGCAACATTGTGCAGGACACAAGCTGACACAATGATTTTGCATACTACTGGTGGAGCATATAGCAATATGCAGAGAGTGGTCAAGGAAGTGCACACGTGACTTAAGCACCCTGAATGTGTACTCCACTATGCCCCTAGTGGCTATTATTACCACATTGTACCTTACCTTGGCAGGTATGGTAGGATTCCTGAATGATATGAGCAGGATTGTTGAGAGCAGGTAGGCACTGTCCCCTGCAATGGTGTAAATGGTTGTTATTGGCATTTATTGTCATGGTCTGTTGTTCAGTGTGTCACGTGACTGCATTCATGTGCGTGACAGTTCATACTCACTGATGAGCCAGGCATTGCCAAAGGCTCCCTATGCCAGAGCCCGGTACAGTGGTGACTAAATGAAGCTGTCATGTGTTCTTCCAGGGAACTTGGCATTGACATGCATGATGACTCTGATTGCCTCACAGATGACCTGCACATTGACTGAACGCCAATGCTTCAAGTTGCGGTAAATGTGTTCTGACAAGCAGGCTGTAGTGCAACATGTGTGCAATCAATGAGAACACGTGGGAAGTGTGCTACGGCATAAAACTCCTGCCATGCTCTCTGCCTTGCCTGCAGTGTCCGTGGCATCTATATGTGCCTATGCACACATGCATGTTATGTGATACAGCCCAATACCTGGTTTAGACACACGGATTGCCTGGGCTGCAATATGCTACCAACAATGGCAGTGGTGTGCTAAAATCAGCCTGTGGCTAGGAAATGTAGGGCTATCAGCACCTTCTCAAAGGATTTGAGGGAATGGGAGCTAGACCTGGTCCCACTCCCTGACTAGGTCTAGGATGACACGGGGTGGAAACCTGTACCTTGTATACACCTGGTCATCTGGCATCCCAAAGAGCGTTGTACATGGCAGGAAAATCCGGTCCCTCGCCATCTTCCTCAACCTCCTCCTTCTATGGTTATGTACGATTGCTCCCAGTATACCTGTATTCATCCTGGTTGAGCAAGCAACGTTTGAATGGTGTGCATTGCCTGCTTTATATACGTTTTCTTTGCACATTCTACTTTGCGTCTCCTACCATGTGGCAGTAAGATCACAAGGTTTGCGTTTAACTTTTCACGCAAAGTCCGATCCATGAATCAGTAAAAGGAGTTTTGAATGCAGAAAAGTGGGCAAAGTCACTTTTCAGAACGAAAAAATTATATGAATCAAACACTTACTCTTTATCTAGCAAAATGTTGTTTTTCCATGGGTTGGGCCGATTTAGTTGACTTTGTAATGAATCAAGAAAAAGTAAACCAAAACAATAGTGGTATGAGTGAACAGATTGGCTATCATGGCTGGGCTCTCTAGTGCCCCCTCTGGTGAATAATGCTTTACTGATCCACAAACATTTCTGTGTTCTTTTCATCACCCGTGCTTGTTATCCAGGAGGCTGAAATCAACTGCTTTTACAATACACATCACTAAGCCTGATGCACAGCTCTCCTCTCTATGCATTGCGGCCCATTGGTGTTGATGTAGATAGTGGGCCTGATTCACAGAACTTTTTCCTATGGGATTTCGCCATTATAAAACACTTCCATGAATCAGGCCCCTAGTCTGGTTGAGAGAGAGGATTTTACTTTATGAACAATTATTGGATATTTTTATTTTCCACACATTATCGTCTTTTGGTAATTGTAATTTCAGCGAACTTGGTGTTGGTAATTATGATGGGCCATACCTGAGGTTGATGCACATTTCTTTCTAACAAGTGTCCTTTCACCAAAACTATTTCACTGAATGTCGATGTGTAAGCCAGCACCTAGCTGCACATTATGCAGTGTTGTTTTGGTTTCCATATCACTCAAAGATTTGGCAGGGAGTTAATGTGCAAAATGTGTTTCGAAATTATGTGAAATATTTTTCATGACAAGTGGCAGTTGAATTCAGCGCGTTTTACCGATATATTCCTTTCTAAGCATGATACCAAGCTTTTGCTGTTAATGGGTTTCACCGTTTTCAAAACACATCAAGCCTCTATAAATATCTAATTACTTGGATGACTTTGAAGGATTTTTCTTTGAATTCGGAATATCTGCAGCACAGACGCAGGTCATTGCTGAATGATGGCCTTCGTGACATGTTGAACTGTGGGGAATTGGGAATCATGGCTCGCCGAATTTCGAGAAAATGCAAGATCCTGCAGTTTTACCCACATGCATTCGAAAAATATTCCAGTCTCTTTTGGTCCCCCAGTTGAGCAGAGGGGGTTTGAGGCGCTTCGCTCACTTTCGGGAAAGGAGAACATCTTTGCAATTTTCTCTGCATGCTTTTGAAATCGGGGTTGAAAGTAAATTATTCTTGAGTTTTAAAAGCATTACTCGGATGTCAAAGTGATCATTATTGAACGAGAAGCAATCAATAAAACAGAAAATGCCAGTCGTCCAGTAAAATGTCTGTTTTTTCTTGTAAATGCGGCTAATTCGTCTGTACACGATGAGTTGGCAACGCCAGGATAGCTGGCAAGGCGAGGCGTGGTGAGAGACGACGTGGACTCTGGTTTGCCATTTCAATTATCTGTCTGACGCACATACAGAATGCATTTGTATTTAACTGTGAGTTGTCAACTCTGTTGAGGAAATACACTTTCCAGTTTCGGGTGTTACAGTGTGACTTTACCATCTGTGCCTATATTAACCTGGGTGTTTGCAGTATCCAGATTGTCGTACAAGCCTTTTGCCGATCCTTTTCTAACACCTGGACCACAAAAGAAAGGTATGAAAGCAAGGCATTTGCCGTGTACACCTTACTTGTAGAGCAATTTAAGAGAAGCGTTGATGCATAGAAGAACATGCTCATGTTCTAGAGTAATACATGCATATGACGCCTGCTTGAAAATTCCACACCATATCTTCATTCATTTTTATGGTGAAGGGGCGCCTAACACAATATCTGTTTCTGCCAAGCCCATCCTCCACACCATACAAAGGTGAACATATGTATGCCATCATGATATGTTCTATAGGACATAATGACACTTTCTATAGGAATCCATTCATTTTGCACCTTCAAGGCGGAGGAGAAAAGCATTGGGAAGACGTTCACGCTGCTTCATACCCGTTCTCCAGCCATTGAGAATGGGCCAGAGCAGTAAATTAAGCCATAACAACATTTTACACTTTCATCCACTTATCCATCACCCCGAGCATTAAAAAATGACCTACATTGTTTAACGCCTGCATGTAATTTTTCCATTGCAAAAGTCATCGGCAAAGCACTATTAAAATGCAGCATTTATAGGTTTTTATAAAATGCAGAGTAAAATAACAGTAAAGGCTATTTTTTGTATTTTTATTTTGTTTAAGGCATTTTTATTTCAGAAACAATATAAGTTAGTATATTGTTACATATTATATTCAAAATAAGGCCTTATCACATGCAATCATAAAAGGTTACAGCCATAGTTTACATGGAAAATAATTAAGACATTTACACTAACTCAACATATATTTCTGGCCGTAAACATGGCCTACCATACACATTACATTTCAAGGTTTACCAAGTCGAGACGAAACATTATACACGCACATACAGAAAGGACGAGGGCCATGAATATTCATTAAAAGGAAGACATTAGGATAAAAATACATTGAATTTTAAAGCACAGAGTGGAGGTTGACAAATAATTAACAAATACGCTGCATTTCAATCCATGCTTTTTTAACAATAATTGGGAGGAAGGAAGCCAAGCATTGATCATTTCTATGGACATTACAGACCGAGTTCCACCACATTTTGAGTGTAATACAGTATAGCTTTTTTTCCAATTGCAAGTAATTGTTTGAAATGCAATACTCATCAACAGATCAAATAAGGCAAAAGCTTGTTTTTCCAACATATCTTCTGGAACAAAGCTACCTAATAACAAATGATTATAATGAAAGATTAGTTTTAACTTAAAGATACACATAACTACACACCCTACCTTTTTCCAGAGTTGCTTAATAAATGTGAATTCAACACATATGTGTTCACAGGAACCTTCTATTATTAAACAAGACCAGGAATTATTTTCCAGTGAAAGATTGCATAGAAATAATCTAGAAGAGGAAATAAATACCCAATGTTAAAGGAACTATAACGTTTGTTAGGCTTGCTGATGTCCTGGTATGTAAAATTATACTTTCAATCTTAGGCCACATATTTTCTCCATTTACCAAATCACATTCTCGTTACCATGTTAGTTTTGACACCCATCTCGGCTCATTCGTTGGATTACAATTAACAGTTTTATAAAACAGGAAGAATTTTAGTTCAAGATTTTTCATAACCTTTAGTCTATCCTGATAAGGCAATACATTACTATTCAACCACATCTCAAAGTTGTCCATTAATGAATCCAAAATCTTAACAAATTGATGCAAATATGAGTGAAGGAGGGAACATTTAAATTTAAATTCATTAAAGGAAATAGAAATCCCATCAACCAGGAACTCAATAATAATTGTGATGCCTCCACATAGCCAAGGCATCCAAAAAAGACTTACCATTAATATGAATGTGTTTATTAAACCATTTAAATTGTGAGATTAATTCAGTTGGCTTCCTGATGTGGGGAAAAGGGATATTCCTAAATTGGTCTACTTAAACATTTATATTTATGTTCTTAAATCATCTGTTTTTACCTACTATATAACAGTCATCTTCTAAAGAAACAGGGGATACCAATAATCTAACAATTACTACATATAGGAGAATCTAGAAAAGGTTGATTTAAGTACCATGTTTGGGTTTGCTTAAGTATAAAGGCTGAGTGATCGGTTTAGACATTTTGAAATTATACACCGCTATTAAAGGTACATTTTTCCAAGTTTGCTCAGTTAAATTCTGTGTCTCCTATAAAGCCATAAAAATGTCAACAAACAAGAGTCAATTGATCAAAAGGAAGAGGAAATAAAGGGCATAGGCAACATATATAATGTGTTCAATACAATTGGAGATATCATAATTTTATTCGATTACAGATGACCCCACCATGGCAAATGCAAGGTGACCTTTAATTAACAATTTCATTCCTCTTGTCCATTGGTAGTCTGGCATTTTGTTTCATAGTATCTTTAAAGGAAGAAGATGTATGGATCAACAAATATTGAATATTTTTCGGACACCCATTTCATTCCAGAACTCCTAAAATCATATTTTAAGATAGAACTTCAGATTTGTCTGTACTTAATTCATAACCAGAAACAGATGAGAATATAGAAAATCTATGCATCAAGTAATTAATACTACTATTTGATTTTTCAGAAAGTGTAGACTATGATCTGCATTCACTGCAAGTTCAACATTTAATTTGGAACATTTAATGCAATGTATATTAATATCCAGTCTTAATGATTCCAAGAAGAGACCCAGAGCTAAAACAAATGAAATG
Organism: Ambystoma mexicanum; assembly: GCF_040938575.1. NCBI lineage: Eukaryota > Metazoa > Chordata > Amphibia > Caudata > Ambystomatidae > Ambystoma > Ambystoma mexicanum. The sequence continues at coordinate 399,669,583 of NC_090923.1, forward strand.
GGAGATAATGGACATCCCTCTCTACACCTTTTAAAATAAAGGGAAAAAAGAGGATATATGACCATTAATGAGAACAGAGGTGTTAGGGTCTAAATGTAATTATTTAATCATATAAATACATTTGGGTCCCAAACCATTCCATTTTATTGCTTCAAATAAATAATCACACTCCACCCTATCAGATGCTTCTTCAGCATTGAGTGCCACTGCAACATAAGTACAAACAATTCAAGACCAGTCTAGATTTGACAAGAATAATCCTGCTTTAACAAAACCCACCTAGTCTCTTTTTATTAAAATAGACACACAAGGATTTAGGTGAGTTGTCAATAATTCCACAGAGTTGCTACAATCTGAATTAGGGAGATTCGTTTGTAAATTTGGGGAAGTTCAGTATCCTTATTGAGTTTAGGGAAAACATTGAACATGGCTTCAGGAAAGGTTCCAACTTATATGCCTTTAGATTTTAAATATGAAAATAACTCATTATGTTCAGGAGCTAGAAGATTCTGAAAGTGTACATAAACATCATTAGTAACACCATCTGGGCCATGGTCTTTACCATTTAGAAGATCCCATATTGCTTTGAGGATCTCCTCAAGATAAATAATATTTTCCAATGGAGCAAAATCACGTTTCAGATATGATGACTGTGGAATGTCATTAAATCATTCTTGAACATTGGGGTTGTTATTACATGAATCAGAGGAATACACGTTTTCATATAACCTACGAAAAACAAATTTAACAACAGAAATGTTAGTTCTTTCTTTTTTAAATTTTAAATATGATGCTAGAGATTTGCTGGTTTAATCTGAACATGTGTATATCGTAGCTCTATATTTTAACCTGGTAGCACAGGAGCAATAAGATGTTATTTTATTAAAATTGAAATGTTGCTCCAAAATGAGTTCAAGTGATGCAGTATCTTCTTTTTGTTATAACATTTTTCTAAGTTTTTCAATGGTTTTAATATTCAGTCTGATTCGTAAATTTAATCTTTTATTTTTCTTTGCATGATAGGAGATATGTCCTTTTTGAATGGACTTTTAATAGTCCCAATTATTGGGAATAGAGGTATCTTCATTCTTATTGTCACAAAAGAATGGATGATGAATTTCCCTAAAAAAAGTAGTGAATCATTTGTCTTGTCATAAGGAGGTATTACATCTCCATCTATTTGACCTATGATCATTTTGCATTACTGCCAAAGTTATGTGTGTTGGTGACTGGCACAATAGGGTTATACTGTCAATCCTACCATCATTTAAAGAACGCAATAGGTATGTATAAGTAAATATAAAGTCAATTCTCGAAAATAAATTATGTGGGTTTGATTGGAATGAAAGTTGCATATCAACTGGATGTAGTATACTCTATGAATCCATAATACCCAATTCAGATAAAAACGTTAGAAATTCTGTATGGGATTTACTGTTATTAAATATCACTTCAGATCTCGTATGAAGAAAGGGGTCAATTATTTCATTACAGACACCACATACTATCAATTTATGGATATAAATTCGAAAAAGGTCAGATCTTTAGGCTTTATTAGGTAAAGTGGGGCAAAACACATTTAAAATTGTATATGCAATTAAATCAGCTAACATTTTTATAAAAACCCATCTACCTTGACCATCTGATTCTGAATGTAGTATTTTATACTTAAATTATTGAGTTAGAAGAATAGATACCCCATTCTTTTTTCCACATGCCACACTTGAAAAAACGATTCCAACCCAATACCTGAATGTTGCTGATTCCAATACTAATAAGTGGGCCTCTTTGATGCATGCAATAGATGGCGTAGATCTCTTTAAATAAGAAATAACTCTTTGGCCCTCATTACGAGTTCGGCGGTAACCATGCCGCTATTGGCGGCATGGCTGCCGCCAAAATCGCATCGGGGTCTGGGTCCTCGGAATGAGGATTTACCGGGCCATTCCGAGTTCGGAAGGCCCAGTAATTCCTCCCTCCAAGGACCCGGACACAGTCCTTCCCCATTCCCATTTCAGCCCCCATAGGGCTGAATGGGAATGGGAGAGGGAGCAAACAACGGGCCATTACGAGATGGCCCGTTGTTTGCTCCCTCTTCCCCTCGCGGGACCCGGTAAGCATGCCTGGTTTTCCCAGGCGTGCTTACCGTATCCCGCAAGGGGAACTCGTAATGCAGCGGTACGGAGTGAACAGCGCCGGCACCTTTTATGGCGCCGTTCTCTCCGTACCGCCAGGGTCGCAATGAGGCCCTTTGTCTTCTGATTGGATTATTAATTTCCTTTAACATTCAAGGAGGTTATATTTAATAGCATTTATTATAGGAAATATAGGAAATACAGAAATTCAAATTCAAATATGAACCCACTAACTTTAATTCAAGATAACAGTTCCACTTATCAAATGCATTCTCCTGCAAAGACAACCAGTAACAAGGACAGATAGAAGCGGGGTGGGGAGGGAGACAGCAAGAACATCAACATGAAACATTGCATCAATTATTCAAATATGAATTGATACATTTGAGAAAATTTGAAACAGCCACACCTATTCAGGTTGACTCAAATGAGATGGGAACTGGAACCAGACAAGTGGGGACCATCCTACTCTTCATTCCATTTATATATCATATGTAATGGGTGTGAGCCATAAAATATATGCACACAAGTCAGAGGAAAGAACACTGAACCTGTAGACCCTTTAAGACAAGGTAACAGTATCCGAGATGGATGGGGATGCAGATTTTACTCATACATCAATAATCAGACCAGCTCAGGAAGTTTGCAAAATCACAACTGTTTTATTAACAATTATCTAAAACAGGGAGGTTTTAAAGCTTTCAGCTCCTGGACAGTTCTTGTAAAATAAAAGCACTCCTGCACTGAAATAAAGTAAAAGCACTCCTGCACTGAAATAAAGTGTTCCTGCTCACATCTCTATATGAGCCTGGCGCCAAAGGCACCAGGACTGAGTCCAGCCAGGGCCCCGGTGTTTATGGGTCCCAAAGGGACATTAGTGAGTCAAGAGAACCATTGCCCCCATCACTAGATGGTGTGGTTTTTTAGTTCTGGGCCTGTGGCCATGACAGCACTCACTCTCAAGGTCCCTCTCATGCGTGGTTTCCCCCCTGGCCCTGGTTTGGTGGGGTTATTGCGGTGGACCTGCCTGATTAATCGTGGAGCCTGGACATGCTCACTGGGTTCCCAGGTCCGATCTTGGGGTCCATAACCTTTCCAGTCTATAAGGTAGCATAACTTGTACCGGACCATCTTAGAGTTTAGGATCCTTTTAACTTCGTATTCTGGTACTCCTTCAACTATTTCGGGATCCGGTGGAGTATCAAGCAGTCTTCAGATATTGTAGATTGCGATGATCCGTGACAACGGTGACTGTATGTCTAGCTCCAAGAAGATAATATCTCCAGGCTTTGAACGCTGCCTTAATTGCTAGCAGTTCTTTATCAGTGATTGCATAATTCAATTCAGGGGCTGAAAACTTGTGAGACCAGAATGCCACGGGATGCAACTGACCTGTTTCGGGGTCTCGTTGTGACAGGACTACTCCCATTACTATGTTGGACTCATCAGTTTTGACCACGTATGGTAGTTCTGGTCGAGGATGCCGTAGAATTGATGCTGCAGTAAATGCTTGTTTTAGCTCCTAAAAGGCGTTCTCTGCGGACCAATTAAATTGTTTATTTTTCCGTATGAAAGAGGTGATTGGGTGGATGATCTGGTAGAACCTGGGAATGAACCAGCGATAAAAGTGGGCGAACCCAAGTACACTCTGTACTCCCTTTATGTATGTCGGTGAGGGCCAGTTAAGGATAGTGTTTAGCTTGCGCGTGTCCATGCGTACGCCCCGTGGTGTGAGAATAAAGCCGAGGAATTCTACCTCTGTCACATGAAAGAAGCATTTCTCCAATTTTGCATATAGCCAGTGTTGCCGGAGTTTCTCCAAAACTGCCCGGACATGGTTGACGTGGTCCTCCTGGGTGGTCGAATAGATAAGAATGTCATCAATATAGACAAGAGCACAGACGTCCAACAGTTTGCGGAGCACGTCATTCATGAAAAATTGGAACGCCGCTGGGGCATTACATAGTCCAAAGGGCATAACCTGATATTCATAAAGGCCATATTTCGTTGCAAAAGGCCGTCTTCCACTCGTGTCCTTTTTTGACTCTTACTAGATAGTAGGCCCCTCGTAAGTCCATTCGTGTATATATCTAAGCATTTTTTACTTGAGCCAAGAGCTCGTGGATAAGCGGTAACTGGTACTTTTTTTTACCTGATCTTGTTAAGTGCTCTCTAGTCAATGCAAGTTCTCAGGTCTCCCTCCTTTTTAGGCACAAAAAAGAGGGCCGAGGATGCAGGGGACTTGGACGGACAAATTAAGCCATTTGCCGGATAGTGATCGAGGTATGTTTTTAGATGCTGGTTTTCCTGTTCTGTTAGTGTGTAAATCCGGCTGCAGGGAACTTGAGCTCCAGGTACCAGATCAATTTGGCATTCATACGGTCTGTGCGGAGGTAGGGTGTTTGCTTGCTCTTTTTGAAAGACATCTTGGTAATCTAGGTATTCAGGTGGTAGTGAACTGGGGAGGCCAAGTATGGTTTCTTTCTTCGATGAACCTGGGTTGGTAAGACCTTTTAATGAGAATCCCTTGCTATAACAGGTGTCGGCACAGTCTTGGGGAAAGGTCAGAACTCGTTTATGCCAGTCAATACTGGGATTGTGGGTCTCCAGCCAGGGCATTCCCAATATCATCTGGAACTGAGGAGCGCCAATGAGATTGAAGGTGATATCCTCTTGGTGACCGTCCTGACACAGAAGCGTGACCTTCTCGGTGTAATGCGTCACTGGGCAGGATGATAGCAGAGATCCATCAACTGCTGTGACCTTTTCCGAAACCTGCTTCTGTCGGAGAGGAAGGCCTATCCGGGTAGCCAGATCTTGGTCCATGTCATTTTCCACAGCCTCACCGTCAATGTATGCCTCCAAGGCATGTATTTTTGATGGTTGCTTGTGGTTTACCAGCAGCACAGGGATGACTAGATGTGAGGTCTGTATAGGTTCATTTTCATCGCTCAACAAGTGGACCCCTATGCTTGCCGAACATTGGAGTTTCCTGAGTCCTGTTCTTCTTCACCCTGGCATTCTTGGAGATAGTGACCTGCCTTACCACAGTACAAACAAAGCTGCTGCTGTCTCCTTTTCTCCCTTTCTGCCTTGGTGAGTGGGCTCCGCAAGACTCCTATTTTCATTGGCTCGGACTGATCATGTGATTTGGTTTGATTGTCACAGGGTCGCACGTAAACCGACCGCCCCTCGGAATTGGCCTGATCCATCTTTCGATCCTGCAATCTGTGATCGAGCTGCACTGTCAGGTCGATGTATTCAGCACATCTTTCCAGGGGATTTACTACTTGGGCTAATACGTCCTTAGGTTCCCCTCGCAAGCCTTGGTAAAAAAGTGCAGTTCTTTTCTCCTCTGGACAGTTAGTTTTTGCTATCAGACGATTGAATGAAGTGATATATGTTAGTAAGTCTTGATTACCCTGCCGTAGTGATAACAGTTCATTGTCCAGAGCCTGCACTTGAGTATGCCTTGCAAATAGTTTCTCAATTTCATGCTGGAAACCTCCAAAGTCTCGAAGCAAAGGGTATTGACCAGTCTGCTGCACTACCTCCCAAATATGAGAGTACAAATGCCACTCTTGCTTTATCGTTGAGGAATGCCCCAGGTCTGCACAAGAAATGTAGGCGACATTGATTCATAAAGATGGCATACTTATTCGGATTGCATGTGAAGCATTCTGGTGGGGCTAGGGGAACTCCCCGTGCTAGAACCACCTGTACTGGTGTGGGCTGGAGGGGCATACCCCGGCAGTGGGATCTGGCCTGCCTGTGCCTGGAGCATTTGCCTTGCTAGTTCATCTGTCCGCTTACCGGTTCACAATTAGATCCCTCCTTAGGGCATTGGTTTCCTGTCTTGAGGCTAGAACTTCAGCCCATAATTCTCCCAGTAATCGGGCCAACTGGTCAGTTTCAGAAGTTTCCATAACGCCCAGGCAGAGATTCATAGAGACTTTGCGTTCTGTTATGCTCACCTAGTCTCTGTGGTGGTGTTGTAGCATGGTTGCAGCCCTCTCGGGGGTGTGGTCACTCGGTTATGACTTTTCCCCTCTGTGCTTATGTTGTGACTGGTGGTAATGGGTGATGCTGCTCGGGACTGCTCCTATGTGGAGTATAGGGGGTGTGAGTATGCCAGCTTGTGCACCTGATCCCCTTTCAGACGCCTTCTCCCAAACCCTGGTATCCATGGGATGCGCTGTCCCTGGAATGCTCACCTGTTGATTAGTTTTGGCGATCACTCTGTCCTGCTGCTTCTGGCAGGGGTGCTTGTATGATCTGGACCAAGTTCCTTCACTGGTCCCTTGCACGTGGTAGTCCATTCCTGCTGTGACTAAGCCACTATACTTCAGGTAAGTGTTCCTGTTTGCCTTTGTCTTTCCTCATCTATTTTTGTTGTATTGTGAAGTTTGTTGTCTTGTATTGCTGTCCGTTCCACTTTTGATGTTTGCTATTTTGCTTTCTTCCCTTGCAGGTGATGTTGCCGGCCCGGCAGAAGCTGTGGAGCTCAAGGCGGCTGTCGGAGGGGATGAGGAACAAAGGAGCAGTGGTACAGTAGCTGGTAAGTTATTAACTAGGCGGCGCACAGGGTTCAAATGCGGCGCGGCCCTAGGGCGGAACTTCTAACCTTGTCTTTCTTCCTCTTCACTGGTTCTGAGTTTGTGGATGCGGAGTGCGGTGCTGTGGCGTCGGGATCAAGATCACTGGATGTCAGGAGATGAGTCTGCAGATGAAGTGATGAAGCACCGGTTTCCTGGAGGTGAGTATGCAGGAGAACGCCTGGTTTCAAAGGTAAGTAAACTGGTCCAAGCAGCGGTGAGCGTCATGTTGCACGCAAATGCACAGTAACGCGAAGCACCAGCCTTAAGGATGGAGCAGCTTATGTAGCTGAGCTTCTGAAGCCATGCCCACCAGGTTCAGCCTGCCTGCCACACCCTGCCACACCCGATGAGTCAGCACATGAAGATCAGGCCTAGAGAGCCACACCCGATGAGTCACCACATGAGGATGTTCTCTGGAATAAAGGCTTTCAGTTCCTGGAAAGTCCTTGTAAAAAAAAAGTACTCCTGCACTGAAATAAAGTGTTCCTGTTCAGATCTTTATATGAGCCTGGCACCAAAGGCACCAGGAGTGAGTCCAGCCAGGGCTCCTGTGTTTATGGGTCCCAAAGGGACATACGTGAGTCAAGTAACCCATTTCCCCCATCGCTAGATGGTGTGGTTTTTGTGTTCTGTGGTCTGTGGCCATGACAGGTACTTGACTCATCCTTTACAACACCATTCTGATTCCAGACTAAATATACATTTTTTGGGAGAAGATGCCAAATCTTGCCTTGTTGCATGGAGAAATGATGAATGCTTTCTTATCAGGGTTTTGCATACTGTGAAACATGTAATAAGTAGGTAACAATGCCTCACTTACTAATTAATTGTACTACTACACAGACAACATAAATAGACCACAACACATAAAAACATGAGCATATATAGGACAAGTAACATAAGAAGAAAGGTAGAAATATCTTCATGCACAGACATGATTACTGTGTTTCACTCTTGCTTCTTCCCCTACGTATATGTATCAAATGATGTGACAACACAGTAAGGAATGCAGTGTAAGAACATATCAGGAGGGTAAAGTCTACAAATGTAATACCTTTTAAATTTTTAATTCCTGACTGGCAGTCAAGAAAACCACCTGGCCTAGATATGTCTGTGAACAAAAAAAGAAGGAGCCAGAGATGTGATGTCATCAGTGATGTCATCAATGACATTTGTGTTGTCATCTTTGATGTTATGGGTGTTAGTCTTGGCAGAGCACAGTGGTGGCGTGAGTAATGGTTGCTTGGCTCACCATAACTGGCGAAGTTCTGGGGTTTTTGGGTTTTACATGTACTCATAATATGGATAGGTAGTTGATAGTGCAATGTAAGTAAAACGTGCCTTTAACAAAGTGTTTGCACTGAATGTGCTGTGTTTTTCTTAGGACAACCGAACCATAATGTGCCGTGCACAATGTTTTTTCACAGAATTTGATAGGTTTTTAGAAGCGCAATTTAACAATAACGTCCCTTTAACAGCATTTTGTTCACTGAATTTCATTGTTGTTTACCCTTAGTTTGTATAGACTGACCATACAGCATACCAAATGGATGTCGGCATGCCGATGGGCACAGTAACCGTGGACTTGCGGCTAGCTATCAAACTGCTGGAAAAAGCAGTCGGTTCTCTTACATCGTGGTACCATTCAGCAAAGACAAGTAACATATACAAAGACCACAATTTGCTTGCATTGCAAGGAAAAATAGAGTAGGTCTGCAAAGTTCATACTTGTGAAACAAACAGAGCAAAGCCATAGGGTATACACCATAATGGAATGCACCAATAAGGGAAATAACGTCTGTGTCAAACGATATTACGGCACTGCTGCTTTACATAGGAACGAAGAAGGAAATGGCAGAGTAAGGACTACAAAGTATTGAGAGCAGAACATCACTACAACACGGTAAGTACACTGAAGTTTCTTCTATAATTACATAGTGTTTTGTCACTGATTCCTTGGCTGCCTTCATGATGAACTTGTTGAAAGCCCAAATTTACCTGTGTGTGTATCCATTTGTGCTACCCCTTCCCTTTCCTAATAGTGTTGGTGTATCTTAGAAATTAAGGGTGTACATGGTAAGTGTTGGTGAGTGTGTGAGTGTTTTTTCTTTTTGTGTGAACATTGCATGGAGAATCTGTGCCACACATTACTGGCCGAGATGACTGCAGGTAGGAAATATGGAGGTTTCCTAGGGAGACTGCACCTGGCCGGTGTATGTGCAATCACAATGCAGGTACCCGTAGGACTCCAGTACTGGCCGCATGGCCCCATCTTCTAATGCAGTTTTAATTAGTTGTGGGAGTGCACGTCTGTCCGTTGCACAGCTATGCACATTTGTAGGGCATCCTCTGTGTGCTGGTAACACCGGCCCTGTTGCCAGCCCTAGGGATTCATATGGTAGGCTACCACTTTTCAAGTAGTCCTGGCGACTACGTGGGTTGCTGTGAAAACCCTATACCAATGTATGGCTGTAGCATGCATGACTGTATGAGGCCCACTGGAAAACAAGGAACAGCAACCTCCAGTGCAAGGTGGGCATGTTAAATGTGGCATTAAATTGATTGATGTGCTGCTTGCCTTTCCATGAACCGTGAAACAGACACACCATCTCTGCACTGAGCACTGTGACAGAAAGTGTAAAGGGTTCGCCTGCGGGTCATAGAGTTGGAGAAAACATTTAATTGCAGGTGTGATATTTTGTAGGTTCTCCTGCGGGTCGTAAAGTTGGAGAAAACATTTAACTGCAGATGTGAAAGTTTGTAGTGAGTCTGCAGAAAGGCAAACGCTGGTGCAGCTTAGTCACTCACATAGTAGTGCATGTAAGGAGAAGTAAGTAAACAGTAGATTCTTTCTTTGAAGCGCAAAGAATATCAGAAGTGGTTAGAAAAGTACTGTAGCCGCATGGGTCTCGCTGAATAATTATCTTCCTGCTCCATGTAACGAAGCTGTGTTTTTCGTTGTTGTAAGCATTCTTGTATTTCAGAGTGTATTCATCTCCGTGAATGCTAGTCCTACGGCTAATGCCTTACCATGAAGTGCCCATACTGAATGTGACGACAACTGAAATTGAAGCACGCAGGACCAGAGTGCAGGGTACTGCCCTTCCAACAATGCAGTAGGGTAATTTCATGTGTGGCATTCTCCACATCTGCTGCGGCCAAGAACAGGGACACTCCAGTAGGGCAGCAGATCTTTAAAACATCCTTGCAGACCATATGCTGCTCTGCAGACCCTTACCTGGCCAAAGGCATTGTATTGTGCATGTACTGCGATGCACTACACTACAGAGGGAAGCTACTTGGAAGTGCTTGTGAAGGGTCGGTCCGGGAGCATGACAATTGAGGGCCACCCAACATTTCCCTTTCTCTGCACATCCCCTATGTTATCCCTGTAGGTGCTGCCCCTTCTGTACCGGACCTTGCCTTCTGTTCCTTCTGTGTCGTGTGTTACAAGACCAAAATAAATAGAAATCAACTGGAAAAGAAAAAAGTTAAATAAAGAAAGCTCATTTCAGAGTTAAACAATGGAATACCATAGACGCTCCACAGAATATGTGCTAAATAAAGGGAGGCGTGGGAAAACACTGTAGTGGAATAGGGTAGAAAGGGCTCAATCCCCACAGTACCATTTCGATTGGCCAGCATGGTGAGAAGTGCAGAATGTAGCACTTGTGCTTACCCAAGTACCGCAAGGGCCATGCCCCAGTAAAGCAGGAGCAGTCCTTCTCCCATTTCCACTATTTTTTGTCCATCACTACCTCATTGGGTACTTTTAAATAGTCACACACACATCCACCAATGGCATCCAAGATGCTAGCATCTAACACTGTCACTTCTGTACAACACTTCATATGTACCGTTGCACATTAAGCCTCCAAGTGTCGTGTCATTGGAAAGCACGTCCAGTAGAACCTTCAGTAGAAGAATGCAAGATTTGTGTATCAACATTCATCCACATGAGTACCCATAACCACAAAGTGGAGGTATGGAAACTTTTTCGGCAGTTTGTTTACAACTCTGTTATAAGTGCCGGTGTGAACAGGATCTGCCAGTAGCGTCTATTACGTTCATAAAAAGGTTACTGTCTTTTTCTCCCATCCACTATCGTCAAGTGGCACTTCAATTGTATATGCTTGCAACGTTTACATTTTTCCAAATCACCCATTTAATATTGACACAGGAACTCTCTTCTTTCCTTTCGATAATACTACGAATTTGTTTCCCCACTAACGCATCTCCTACATAAATCGTAAAAATATGGCACCAAAACCAGCACTGTATGTATGTTAGCAACCTAAAGCAATGTTCGAAAAGCTCACCTTCTCCACAGCTGTGGATATCTCTAATCTAGACTATTGCAACACCGCACTCTAAATCTGCCTGCTTGTACTCTCTGCGTCTGCAACTCATCCAGAAGAAGACTGCGCACCTTGTGCTTGGCTCCAAGCCCAGGGATCATATCTCTCCAGGACTGAATTGTCTGCATTGGCTCCCAGTAGCTGCGAAGTATAATCTCAAAACCCTCTGCATTGTGCACAAGGCCTTCCGGGCCCTGGGGCCTCAATACCTGCAACTCTCACTTCCAAAATATCTCCATGCTGGAGCTCTTCCCTCATTCGATTCCAACTCCCTCAGGGTCACTCGCTTCAGCAAGCAACCAGTCATGGTAGATTTCTTTCTACGGCTGGGGCCTCCCTCTGCAACAGCCTCCACGCCTCTCTGAAACTTGAGGAGAACCGTTGCAGGTTCCAGAAGCACTTCAAAACCTTTCTCTTTGCCTCTGCTTTTTCTCCTCCTATCTCCTGATGACTTCCTGGCTGAAACTGATTCTGCACTGGTTACCTGGCCACCCTCTGATCTCGGGCCCAGACAACCTCTCCCCACCAGTCGCAACCATGCACTGCCTTTCTGACAAACCACACACTTGGGGACTGTTTTCTGTATCCCTAACAATTCCACCACCACCTGATGTCTGAACTTATCCTTGCACTTGCCACAATCGAGCCGTATTTGTACTTATTGTTTGTGTGTCTTTTTCCGATGTACTGCGCTTTCTCCTCCCCTCCCCATGCACTTGGGAAATCTGAGTGACACCTCGCCTAGTAGGTTTGTTGTCTCTGTCTCCCTGCTGTTCCCCCTTCCTTGCCTCGGCGCACCTTCAAAAACTTGTCTACATGCATAGTATAAATGGCATATCATACAATATCACATCATATGATATTATTCACACACTTTACATGCATGACAACAGGATGCTGGCCACTTACCTTGTACACTTCACAAAAAAAATTCTGCAGCTCCCCACTTACTGCAAACTTATTAAAAATGATCACAGAAAAGCAACACTAAGTGTACGTTAGCAACTTCACGCAAGTACATACAGTGCATGCAGACAAACCGGATGCCTGCCCCTTATCTCGCACACTTCTACCATAGTTTTCTGCATTTCTCTGTACAAAGAGACCTTCTGCCACAGTTTTTTCCATACACACCACAACCAGAAAGCCTTTGTGTTTCGAAGTTATTTTGATCGAGGCAACCCGTTGTGTATTTTTAGTTCCAAGTGACATTTAGTTTGGAATAACTCCTCAAGCCTTAGAAAGTTGATATTCCATATGGCACCACATGGGGGAGATATAATAAACAAATGTGGATTTTCAAATGTAACCTTGCCTTGCCTTATTTAGCTTTACTTAATGTGCCAATTTTTAATTCTATGATGTGAAATTTTCTTTCAAACAATCATCCTGGCATCATTCTGGCAATTGTCCCGCCCATTAGGCCATGTTTATCAATAGGTACCACACACTGCCAGGCTAAGTTTGGTATGGCCCTGTATATCAACGATGCTGATGTTCCCCCTATGAGAGAGAAATATTGAGTAGATGTAACATTGTTTTACCCACACTCAAACTGACAGTTAGTGCACCTATAATGTTGAGATGCAAGTGCAACACCCTAACCGTGGAAAAAGGTTTAGGCTGTGTACATTGAATTAATCAAGAGAGCTGGTCATACAGTGTCAGTATTTTCCCTGTTGGTCTGACAGTTGCGCACATTGTTATTTGTAGTTACCATTGACACACGTTTAGAGAACATCAAAGTGCCTTACACCGTAAAAAAAGAATCAACAAATGTAATTATGTTCTTTATATATTTAGAGGATAAATCTAGGGCATATTTTGTAGATAGTAGTAGTAACTGAAGTGGCATTTTTAAATTACAGTCCAGGTGGTGGATGCTCTCCAAATTAGGAATAAAGATGACTCATGCCACCTCGTCCTCCTTGATCTCTCGGCTGTATTGAACACCATCAACCACTGCACCCTTCTCTCCCTCCTTGCTGACAGGATGGGATTCTCTGACACTGTCCTGAATTGGTTTGGTTTACCTTCCACCTGTCAGACAGACACCAGGTGTCCAAATTAAGTCATTGCTATCTAACCAATTCCAGGTCTCCTAATGAGTACCCCAATGGTCCATCCTCTCACCAATCCTTTTTAACCTTTACATGGTGCCTCCTGGAAGATCCCAATATGGCCATCAACTAATATGCAGTCAATACTCAGTTGTACATGAGAGTAATTAGCATGCAGGACATCATTCATCTCTGTGATTAGCTAGCCAGCATCCAGTCCTGGATGTCGACTGCCTCCCACAAAATGAACCCATCCAAGACTGAATTTTTCATCATCGGTCCACCCTGTAGGGTATTTTGTGGAGATTTGGGGCCTGACGGTATTTTCTTACCGCCGAAAAATAACTTAGCAACAATCACTCCTTGTATTCAGATTGGGCCATGTACAACAATAATACAGTGGACATTCATTATTTCAGCACACAGACATGCATATTTGGTATGCGTGGTTGGTATGCGTGGTTGGTGGTATTTTGGTGAGCATAATTCCCTTGTTTTATTTGTGGCCCCAATATCCAGAACCCCTTATTTTTGTTTAGATTTTTCGTGTAATCACTAGAGAGACCTCAGGCTTGCATTTCAGGAACACCACATTTTCATTTTTAGTGTGCCACCATGGGCAATTTCTCTCTGTCTTATCTACAGCAGCGAGCTATCATGTGGTATTTTCACTATCTTATATACAGTAGTAAACTATGTCCCGGGCCTCCCTTTTTGCCGACTCATAGACCTCCGACAAACTACAACACACACAGTTAGTTATAATTGCTCATACTGAATTACATTGTGCACACGGCGGCAGCCAAATTTGATGTTTAGCTACCTTGAAAATGACAATTGCACTGTCTAAACATCTCCCCACATCATCAGCACTGTATTGGTAAATATAAAACACACCACCCGTCTGCTTTCAAATATTTTTGTGTATTATAAAAGTTGCATTTAAACACGATCTCACTCTTTACAGAAATAAATAAAATAGCACAGTAACAGCATTGTCTGTGATACACTGAAAAGAGAGTGGCGGAGACAAGAACTCAATTTGCAACATTAAACATGTGAGTAAAGCACAGGAATCTCCTTTCCTACACTGACTGAATATTCTCGTACACACTCAGCCCCCACACTTCTGTAATTACCTTATCTGTTCAGCATGAGTTTTCTTCAGCTGTTCTCTTTCTGAATTTGGCTCCCTTGAAGATTAACCCCAGTGAAAACAAGCGTCTTTCGTTCTCAAACCGGGGTTATTGCCTGGAATTCTCAGCTTTTGCAGCAGGAATGCTTCAGCCAGGAAACAGGTCCTTCTCCCAGCTCTGCCAAATCTCGATTGTCCTCCCCCTCCCCTCAAGCTCCCCCAGCAAAACTCTAATCACTGCCTCTAGCATGATACTTGCTATGACGCTGCTCCAATCAGAATCAATCATGCCATCTCCTCCCTCACTACACAATGGCTCATTTCTACAGTAACCATTTGTAACCAACTGATTTCCTGTTCCTTCGAGCCCTTTGCTTCCTGTAGTTATGTGGACAGAGCAGCAGAGAAAAAGAAAAAAAATGAATGTGCGTTTAAAAGTTCACTTTCAGAGTAGGCCTAATTCTGCAGTGGAGACACATTTTTATTAGTGGGTTATGTTAAATGCAGTTTTATTAGTCAGGTTAGTTATAAATAAGGTTAGTTATTAATTTTCAAATGTGTCTCTTGCACCATAGGCATTTCAGGTGAAAAATAGTGTGCATTTTTGAATGTGCACGTGTGCTTTTAACTGTAAAAATAGATTTGCATCTTATATCTTAAAATCGTTTTTGACTGAATAGCCTGTCTTTACTTATATGTCCATGTTAATCTGGCAACACATATAGCAATGCACCACACCCATCAAAAAAAAATTGCTACCTGTGCACTAGTGCTGTACTCTGTGCTGTAACACGCCAAATATCCTTACATATACCCTCCTTTTGTTTTTAGAACTTGGCTACGAACCAAGCCAATTCCTAAAAACAACTTGTTCTTTTTTTTCTTTTAAAATGTATGTGTATTGGGATATCTTTCTCTTCCTGACGTAGCTAGTAAAATCAGTAACATTTTCATTTTTACTGATAGCACAATCAACCATCCACCCATGATTAGCACCAGGACAGCCAAACCCACTATTGAGCGTTCCCCCCAGGTTCCCCAATTAAATCTTTCCACTTATATTATCCCCAGATTACTAATTGTAATATTGTTTTTTCTCAAATTCATTTTTATAACATGTCTTTCTTTGTGATTCAATAAATATTCCACATCCGGATCTATTGGAAAAGTATCCCTTTGAAAAAAATCGATATTTTCCACTTGGTTTTCCCAAACATCATTTGTTACATGAAACAATGTTAACCCCCCAATCGACACAATTGTATCCTTTGGAACCTGTAAATAAAAAACATTATATTTCACCTGTTTAACCACGTATGTTCCATGGTTTTAATGTACTACCGTCATGTTCTTTAAACAGGTGCTGACCAACCATTTACCTCTGACAATCTTAGCCTGTGCCATTTCTTCACTCCCCATATTGCTAATAATCACTTCACATCCCTCTTATATACTTGGGTCAGATTTCAAACCACAAATAGCATCTGTGGCATCAGGAACAAACGGTTTACCTGGACACATATAATTTTGTTCTTTAAATTTTACACATGTTTCCAGGTTTGGTATTAAATAAACTTCAGGTTCCCATGACTGAAATGCCACCACTTCTGTAGTCTTAATCTTAATAAATTTGTCCTCTTGCCAAAATCCCACGTTGTGTACCCACTTCGTTTGGTAAATAAGTTCAGGGGCTACATATGGGATGCATAGCAAAAATCCGATCTCTAGTCTTTCCAAGTCCGCATTGCATTACCCATTTCGAATGCAATTTTTACCTGTATTATATCAATTTCCCTCCTGGTCAATCTTTCTATCATTTGACGAATAATATCCTGCGAAACAAAATACAAGGGGATATGTACTTGAATCAATTGTGAAACTGGCGTTTGAACTTCTCTCATATAATTCGTTAATAGTCTATCAACAGGACACATTATGTTCAATATTTCATTTAAAGTTCTGTCATGCTTAAGTATTATTTTAGTCGCCCGTTGCATTACATCCGCTTGTTCATTTAGAATGATTGCAGTTTCATTTATGAATCTTACTTGTTCATCCAGTCCCCCTCTAATTCCATCTAATGTTTTTTGTATTATTTCTAGGTCAATACTCAGTTGTTGCGGTTTAGTACTCAGTGTTCCTACCGAAATAGAATTGGCTTTTGATATTGTGGTCCCTATTATGGCTCCAACTATAGACAAGTAGATATTACCAATGATATAGATAATAGATATTACCAATGATATCGCGAGCATCACCGCACCTCTCTTTCCTCTCTTCTTCTTAATGTCTG
Organism: Ambystoma mexicanum; assembly: GCF_040938575.1. NCBI lineage: Eukaryota > Metazoa > Chordata > Amphibia > Caudata > Ambystomatidae > Ambystoma > Ambystoma mexicanum. Next base: position 399,686,162 of record NC_090923.1, read on the forward strand.
CTGAATTCACAAATGTTTTTTCCAATTGCATTAATATATCTCTTATTGACTGCTTAGTGTCCTCTTTTCTTATTTCCAGCCACTCTTTAGTCTGTTCAATCTTAATTCCGGTATTGTTCAAGTGTTTTTCAATCAAAATCTCAGGATTCAATGGTATGTATATATTTTGGAAAATCATCCTTCTATCACTCATGATGAATCCTGGTGCCTCTTCCACCGCGATACCAGATGCTGGTCCAGGTTCAATGACAACCTGTGCTTCTGAATTCTTGAAGATCCCTCCAAATATCATCATCATTAACCATATCATCGGTATCATCTTCAATGCTGATCGCTTTGCAGCCTTGGTCTTCACCCCTCTTTGGGGCTTTCCCGGAATCCGTCCACGTGGGCTCCAGGACTCCATCGTCTCCCGTGGGCTCTGATCCCGGAACCTCCGACCAAATAATGTTAATTTTCTAAATCAAATAGAAAATAAACAAATTAAGTACATAGCACAATACTAACTTCACCCTTTTGCCAAAAATAAAACATGCTTGGTAAAAATATTTCGTTTTTTTTTTTTTTTCTGAAATTAAACACAAGTTAAGAAGAAAACAAGCACATATAAAACAGCATTCAATATTTAATACATTTTCTCTTTGCACACCAACCATGAGCTTCCATTATATATATTTATTTATTTATTGATTTATTATATATTTTTACATATATTACAGTGTTTATGTGCCATTATAACAATCAACTTTTTAACTTCTTTGTCACTGCCTCCTGATTGTACCCATTTATTTTCTCTTTTTGTGTTCAAGGGACTTTATCTGTTTCTACATGCTCAAGCTGCCTGATCTCATGTCTGGGATGGCATGGTTTGATTTGCTTTACATGGACAAACTGCTCTATTGCCGTTTCACCTTCATTTTTCAAAATTTTATAAACTACAGGATAGACCTTATCTATAATTCGAAATGGCCCCTGCCAGGCTGCTAGAAATTTTGAATTTTCTGTTTACTTTTTCCAAAATGAAACTTGTACACCTGATCCCCTACACTGTATTCCTTTACTGATGTCTTTTTGTCATAATAAGACTTTGCACTGTCAGCAGCTCTTTCCAGATTTCTCTGCACAAAAGCAAATGCATGTTGCAAATGACTCCTCAGTTCATCAATATATTCATGAACTGTGGATGCACTCACAAGTGTCTGCTCATGTGTTCTGTATAGTAGGTGTTGTGGTAACACCATTTTCCTACCTGTCAAGACCTCATGGGGGCTAACACCTGTTGCTTTGGCAGGAGTTGATCTGATTGCCATCAAAACCAACGGTAAACGTAAATCCCAGCTGGAACCTGCTTCTGCCACAAATTTCTTTAAAATATCCACAACAGACTTATTGCTTCTTTCAACTGTACCTGAAGACGCCGCCTGATATGCGATATGTAGTTTCCTTTTCACACCTGGTATTTGCCATACCTTACTCATTAGAGTACTTGTGAAATGACTTCCTCTGTCTGACTCAATTCTTTGTGGCAACCCAAACCTTGAGAACACATGGTTCACCAGCAATGTGGCTGCTGTTTGCGCACTACAATCTGGTGCAGGAATGCATTCAATCCACTTCGACATCAAACATACCACACTCAAAATATAACGGTTTCCCCTGCTCGACCTTTTTAAAGGACCTACATAGTATATTTGCAAATCTGACCATGGGAGAGTTAGCCCTCTTTTCATCAATGGTGCTCTATGCATTGGTGAAGCAGGTTTAAATTGGGCGCACACTAGACATCCTCTAGTATATAATTCCACATCTTGGGACATATGTGGCCAGTAAGCATAATCTTTTAGTATTTCTAATGTTTTTTATGAACCTCTATGGCCTGCAGTTATGGCATCATGTGCATGGTGTAGCATTAGCCCTCTGAATGAAAGGGGTACTACCCACTGTATTTGTCCTGTTATGAACTCTCTAATCATGAATCCATCCTGTAATCTAATTTGTGTTTTGTTCTTTAATAGCACCCTCAACTCTTCTTTTCCCATACAATCATTTTCTGTTAAAGAATTTTGTTCGGGATCTATCAAATGATTATAATAGATTCCCAAAATTCGATCATTCTTTTGTGCCTCAATCAAATCTTGGTCTGGCGTGTCATGACTCCACTGCACCACCGGTTGATCGACCTCCTTTGGTGCTTTAGAACGTGTGACTGCATCAATTTGTATTTCACCCATTAAATAATCAATAGGTAGCAATTCTCCCATCACAGCCCCAATCTTAGCCAGGTGGTCTGCCTTATCATTTCCCTCCTTATCCTCTCCTGGTGTTTTTAAATGCCCACGAATTTTTCTCCAGTATATTGTTAAATTATTCTCTGACACCAATTTGTCTATGGCTTGTATCATTTTTCCATGTTTAAGTGGCTTTTTGTTGTATGTAACCATGCCTCTTGCTTTCCAACCAGGCAAATACTCCACAAAGCTATTCCGTGCATAGTCAGAATCAGTCACCAGGACAATTTCACTGAACTTTTTGTCAACTGCAGTAGCAATTGCTTTATAAATGGCTGCCAATTCCGCCACCTGACTGCTCCTATCTCCAATCCTCATCCCTATACTGGGGACGCCTTCACATTTCAACCAGACATTTCCTATTCCTGCCACTAACTGTTTATTACTGTCATTTTCAATGTGAAAAGCACAACCATCCACATATAAAGTTGGCAAATCCTTGCATGTTTTTTCATCAAAAGTTTTGTGTGGTGATTGTTCAAATTCCTGCAAACTAGTAACCACTTCCATTTCATTTGGTATTTGTTCAGCTGCACAGTCATGTAAGTCAGCTAACCCTTGAGCAATTGGGTTCTTTTTATTTTGTCCATATCTCACTTCTACGGGAAAACCTTGTAATGCCAGCGTCCATGAAGTGATTCTGGATTGCGCTGGATTACCTGATCTAATTCTTTTACTCTCTAAAAATTGCAAAGGTTGATGATTTGTTTCAATAATCACCTTTTCTCCCTGAACAATGGGGCGGAAATGTTGTAGCACCCACACAGTGGTTAATAGGGCCTTTTCACATTCATTAAATTTCATTTCAACTTGGGAAAATGCCTTACTTGCATAGGCAATGGTTTTGTGATTCAAATCGTGTTTTTGTGATAACACTGCTGACATACAATGTTCAGAAAAACCTATTTCTATAAAGAAATCCCTGTCCTTTATGGGGTATGCTAAACATAGTGCCTTTACAAGACATTCCTTTAATTTAGCCACTGCATCAGACTGCTCTTTTTCCCATTTCCAGGGAGTTTTCAGTTTAAGCAGTTTAGTCAATGGTTGAGTGATTTCTGCATAATTTTCAATGAACTTTCTGTTATAGCCTGTCATCCCTAATAAACTATTTACTCCTTTCACATTTTTAGGATCTTTTAATCTTTGTATGGCCTCTATTTTCTTCTTTTGTGGATTTAGCCCATGTTCAGTCACTTCATGCCCTAGAAAGTTCACTTTTTTCTTGCACCATTGTGCTTTTTGCAAAGATACTTTGGCGCCTGCTTTCTGCAATCGGCCAAGTACATGTCTTATTTCATCAAAATGGCTTTTCAGGCTTTCATTTTTTATCAGGACATCGTCCACATAAACTATTGTTCCTCTTTCCGCTGCATCCGGCATGGCCTTTCTCAAAAATATGCCAAATTCACTCCCACTATTGATGTACCCGAACGGAGCTCTAAGCCAGGCATATTGAGTCCTGTCAAATGTAAAGGAAAATAAATGTTGTATCTCCTCTGCCAATGGCACGCACCAATATCCAGAGGTGAGATCTAATGTGGTAAATACATTTGAACCATGTACCTGAGCTAGGCCCTGATCAATGAATGGCAGTGGCCATCTAGATACTGGTACTCTTTTATTTAACTCTCTCAAGTCTGCACACAGCCGCCATTGACCATTTGGCTTTAACACACCTAAAATAGGTGTATTGGATGTGCTATGAATGGGCCTGATGATTCCCCCCGATTCCAAATTTTTAATAATCTCTGCCAATGATTCTAAACATGCCAGCGGTAGTCTATACAGGCGTACAAACACTGGATTTCTGCTACACCCTTCTGGTAGTGTGGCCACATGTAAATCAGTTAAACCACAATCATAAGCATCTTTTGCAAATACATCCTTAAACTCCATAAATATCTCCCTCAGATTGTCCCTATCCTCATTGCTTTCACACGCATCCGCTAAGGAGATCTGCTCTTCTACCATTTTGGAAAATTCTGGAAAATCTTCTGGTAAGGGAATCTCGGTGCTTTCCTCTAACTGTGTGGTTGTGTCTTTTTGTAAAGCTGCCACTTTTAAATATTTTGGCATATCAGCTTCCACTTCAATGGGCTGATTTTCTGTTTCATTTTCATTTAAATTAAATATTATGCAATCCTCTTGATGGCAGCACACTGTCTCATTTGAATCATAAGGATACACAGAATGAATTTTAAATATTCCTTTGGGCTGAGAGTCCAGGTGTTCTGGCAACTCACCCTTGGCATCTACATACTTTTCAGGAATATTTCCAATCACCATGTTATTTAAATCTGCCGTATAATGTGATTTTTGTATGGCCATTCCTAATGGGGAGTTTTCCTCTAAATGAATATCCTGACAACCTTTATTATTTACCATAATTTTTACAGATCCTTCACCAATGTCTACCAATGGAATGTATTCATAATACAGGCCTTGCTGTTTTATAGATTCATTCAGGCATACAAATGCATCAGAGTCTTTCATCTGCTGTCCATTTTTGCATTTCAGTGTTATTGCAAACTGTTTTGTAAATGCAGGAATAATAGTATCTTTCCTCATTTGTAATTCGATTGCATAAGGAACCAGTTGTGCACAATGATAAGCCCTTTTTTTGTCTTCAAATTCAGGTGCCGGACCACCTAGGCGTGACCATATTTTTTGATTAAGGAAATCTAACACCATACACATTCTGTGCATGATGTCATTGCCCATGTAAAATTCATTTTGTGCTCCACTCACTATCCATACATTATGGTAAATTGTTTTCTGCCCAATGCTAATTTTAAGCATGCATCTGCCTGCAATTCGGTTTTCAAAGTCTGGACTGTCCAACCCAGAAACATATTGGTTTTTAATCCTAAATCTCGGGATTTCTTCCCTCTCCATTATTTTTTGCAAGAATTTCTCATTAATGAAACTCCTTTCATGTCCAAGCGCTAAAGTGGCTTTTATTGTTTTAAAATAGTCATTTATACCAACATGAACCCATGGTTGCTCATCTTCCATGTGTATTTCTGCCAGAGTGGTAATGTGTTTTTCTGAATCTGTTTTAGGAGCAATATTCTGTTTGCATGTTTTCTCTTTTAAATAAAAACGTAATGTGTGCTCATCTATGGCAGTCTGCCAATTTTTCCTTGGGTCCAAGTATATTTGTACAGGTAGTTTTTCATTGTTGCTCTGCATTTTGTCTTGACACATTAATATTACAGTGACACTAGGTATGCAGCTATTCTGGAGATATACCTCCACAGCATCATTTGTTTTGGCAACGGTGTGACATTCATTTATATTGCTGTTTTGTGATTTTAGTTTCTTAGGCCTCAATGGTTTTTTGGTTAAGGACCACAGCACTCCATTCACCCCATCTATTAGAGGAGACAATATTTTCAGGCAATCTGTCCCCATCAGAAATGGAATTTCACAAATAGATGTGATCAATACCTCTTGTTTCATTCTGTGCTTTCCTATTTTTATGTCAACCTCAGTTACACCTATGATGGGCACCTCCTCCCCATTAAAGTTATGCACTGGGCCTTGATTTTCCTTCACTGTGATCTGACTCTGTGGGGGTCTCCCTTCATTGATACTCTTTACCAGCTCCTTGGACATAATTGTGGCCTGTGCGCCAGTGTCAATCATAGCAAAGGTGTGGCATTTTTCTTCTACAGTGATGGGTGCATAATATCTGTCCTCAACTTCCCCTAATACACATAAGAAATGTGAATTCTTACTGATTTCAGGGCTCACCTTTCTCAGGTCTTTTTCACTTTTGGCTAAACACATTGGTAAATGGAAAGACATTTTTCCCTCCTTTTTACCCATTTCTGCGCGAGAGACTTTATTCATTTCTCCATGATCAGAGGTTTTTTGGAGTGTGGCCACTGTTCGCCCATCCATCTGGGTAACATCAGAGACCACATTACAACCTTGCAACTGAACATGTGTAACAACATCATTCAGCAATTTGTCATTTTTTAATTCTGTGCATTTGTGATCATTTAGTGTGATACCAGCCCTTTCAGCCTCTTCAAAAATATGTGGCTCAAAGAATTCTTCAGGTGATTGACTTGTACCCTCCTTGTGAGTATTTCCTTTTTCTGTCTGTGTTTGGTCATTGTTTTGCTTGCCCAGGGAAGGAGCTATAGCATCCCCACTTACTCCCTGTCCACTGGTATTCCCCATGCATGAGTCATTTTTCTTAAATCTGTCCCTTTGTTCTTTTGGAATTCCTAATGTTTCTTTTTCATTTGTACAAATCTTTACGGTTTTATTTAGCTCTAGGTTAAACCGTACCTCTTTTTTAGAAGTATTTGCACTTTCTGTCACAAGTTCATTTACTGGCACTTTCACATTTAATCCATTAGGCATCTCAGAGTCGTTATGCAAAATTATATCAGAGCAATCTGTCATTTTGGCACTGCAGTTATCATAAGTACTTAGTCACTTTTCGGAAGCCCCCCGGTCATTGCTATGGCCATCAGCCCCCTCTTTGGAAGGTTGTTTTTGCGCTGTACAGAGCTTTCCTATTTGCTCAGCTAACATTTTCACTTGGGCCTCAAGGCACTGGAACCTTTCCATCTCTCTAGTATCCTCTTTCTGTGGCCTAGGTCGATATTGGTTGTTTTCCCCCTGATTGGATATATTCTGATATCTCTCAGGTAATTGATGTCGGTTGGGATGGTTTCTGAACTCTTGATTCATTTGTGGAGGGGAGCGGGTTGCACCCATCCTTTGATTATAGTCCCCTGGTGGGGAATCATTGTACTTATGTGGATTGTAGTTCACGTTTTGCCTCATGTCCTGTCTCTCAGATTGTGGGTACTGGCCCCTAGGTTGATTTCCATTATCAGTAAATCGATCCACATATCGGGGCCTATCCTGATTACCATATATCATGGTGTTGGTATCAAATCTGCTCTGTGTCCCCAATGACTGGTAGGGACCATAATTTCTTTGATCTTGATTTTGTCTCTGGTTATTGTTCATACCTGCCATATCAGGCCGATATCCTACCCGGGGTCTGTCCCCTAAATACCTAGGGCTGATGTAGCTCTCTCTATTACTAGGATCATGTGATTGGAACATTGGTACAGGAAATGGCGATCTTTGTTGATTACCCCTTTGTTCAGGTGTCACATTATTTTTACCTTGGCTTTGAGCAGACTCAAGGGACATTTTGGCTGACCTGATTTCCATTACTGTGGCTGAGGGTTCTTTAGATTTAGGTCTAGTATCTTTCATTTTATCACTTTCTCTACCCTGACAATAGAGTACCTCATATAGTTTTGTGCTTTGATGTACAATCCATTCAAGGGACTTGTCACGGTCAAATTCACGGACCAATTGTGATATGATGTCTTTCTGTAGCCCATAGAAGTATGCAGTTTTAAACTCATTGGAATTTGAGTCAAAAGATACATCAAAGCGAGAAAATGCTCTTTTTAAGTCTTGTAAAAATTGGCGAGGGGATGTATTAGGTCCAGCAGTAATTGTGTAAGCGACTTTCTTTGCCTCCTGCAATGACTGAAAAGGAGAAAAATGAGGCCTAATTTCTTTTTCAAACTCCAACCAGGTCATATTCTGCTGTTCATTTAATCCCCTTATGATGCTGGCCATCGGGGCATCTAAAGTTAAATGAAAATATTGTCTGTACTGTTCCTTAGGTATCTGGAGTGCTTTAAAAATGTCATGCACCGCTTCTAAGTGATCCTCAATGCAGCATTCACCTCCCTTTTTAAATGGTTTGATCAGGGCTTTAATGGATTTCATTATTTTTATGGGGCTACTTGTTGCAATGCATGGAATTGCACTATTTTGTGATTCAATCCGGTTTTCAGGTGTATGAGATTGGTGGCTGCCCCCAATGGGAGTATCAAATCCCCCAAGGGCGCTGCAACCAAGTTCAGTCACCGGCCCAGTCACTGGAGCACTAGCTCTTTGGGCAGAGCTTGAATTCACCTCCACTCCATTGAATGTGGTACCCTGCCGCCTCTCCTAGGACCTGGGAATGCACATTTGCTGTTCTAAGTCCTTACACTTTTTAAGGAGTCTGTTTGCTTCATTTTGCAAATAGTTGTTTTCATCACTCATCTTATTAATCACCTCCTGCATGTCGCACATTTGCATTTGGCATTCATTGAACTCTTTATTTCTCTTGTCTCTTTCTTGAATCATTTTAATCATTTCTTGTTCTGCACTCTGGAGATCACATTCTTTTTCACAATGTTCTTTTTGTAAAATCTGCATTTCTGAAAGAACCTCATCTTTATCCTGTCTAATGTGGTCCACTAAGGCTTTTAAGTGTACCAATTCTTGCTCACTATCCTCAAATTGTTTCTTGCTTTTGGATAACTGAGCATCAAAGTCTCTGCATTTTAATTGCATGTCTTTTTGGCATACATCCAATTCTGCTCTCAACATTTCCTGATTTTTACTTGCCCCATCTAATTCAGTCTTTAACCTGTTAATTAGCTGAGTATCATTCTCCTGCATTCGCAGGGACTTATTCAAAATAAACCATATTTTGCCGCATAGCCGTATTAAACAGTCTTTCTCTGCACTTTTATCGGCTGCATTCAATAATCTTGTAAGGCAGACCTGAATTATGCTGCCTTCTGCAAAAATATTGTCTAGTTTTTCTTTCTGCATCTCACCCTGAATGCGTTCACGCCATTCTAACGTGCTATTCGACGACCAAGTCCCATGTGCAAACAACTTTGCCTCTAAATATTGCACTAGGTCTGAGAATGTGGTTTCCCTTTATGACATTCTGAAATTCGTTTTTAGTGGCACACTGCTATTATAAAATGGGTTCCCTTTAATGTGCAAATGGCAGTGTGAGACACGCTTGCCACGCCCAGTAGGTAATCTATGATCACTTTCCCGGCCTGCAACGCACCATAAATATGTAGGGTATTTTGTGGAGATTTGGGGCCTGACGGTATTTTCTTACCGCCGAAAAATAACTTAGCAACAATCACTCCTTGTATTCAGATTGGGCCATGTACAACGATAATACAGTGGACATGCATTATTTCAGCACACAGACATGCGTATTTGGTATGCGTGGTTGGTATGCGTGGTTGGTGGTATTTTGGTGAGCATAATTCCCTTGTTTTATTTGTGGCCCCAATATCCAGAACCCCTTATTTTTTATTAGATTTGTCATGTAATCACTAGAGAGACCTCAGGCTTGCATTTCAGGAACACCACATTTTCATTTTTAGTGTGCCACCATGGGCAATTTCTCTCTGTCTTATCTACGGCAGCGAGCTATAATGTGGTATTTTCACTATCTTATATACGGTAGTGAACTATGTCCCGGGCCTCCCTTTTTGCCGACTCATAGACCTCCGAAAAACTACAACACACACAGTTAGTTATAATTGCTCATACTGAATTACATTGTGCACACGGCTGCAGCCAAATTTGATGTTTAGCTACCTTGAAAATGACAATTGCACTGTCTAAACATCTCCCCACATCATCAGCACTGTATTGGTAAATATAAAACACACCACCCGTCTGCTTTCAAATATTTTTGTGTATTATAAAAGTTGCATTTAAACACAATCTCACTCTTTACAGAAATAAATAAAATAGCACAGTAACAGCATTGTCTGTGATACACTGAAAAGAGAGTGGCGGAGACAAGAACTCAATTTGCAACATTAAACATGTGAGTAAAGCACAGGAATCTCCTTTCCTACACTGACTGAATATTCTCGTACACACTCAGCCCCCACACTTCTGTAATTACCTTATCTGTTCAGCATGAGTTTTCTTCAGCTGTTCTCTTTCTGAATTTGGCTCCCTTGAAGATTAACCCCAGTGAAAACAAGCGTCTTTCGTTCTCAAACCGGGGTTATTGCCTGGAATTCTCAGCTTTTGCAGCAGGAATGCTTCAGCCAGGAAACAGGTCCTTCTCCCAGCTCTGCCAAATCTCGATTGCCCTCCCCCTCTCCTCAAGCTCCCCCAGCAAAACTCTAATCACTGCCTCTAGCATGATACTTGCTATGACGCTGCTCCAATCAGAATCAATCATGCCATCTCCTCCCTCACTACACAATGGCTCATTTCTACAGTAACCATTTGTAACCAACTGATTTCCTGTTCCTTCGAGCCCTTTGCTTCCTCTAGTTATGTGGACAGAGCAGCAGAGAAAAAGGAAAAAATGAATGTGCGTTTAAAAGTTCACTTTCAGAGTAGGCCTAATTCTGCAGTGGAGACACATTTTTATTAGTGGGTTATGTTAAATGCAGTTTTATTAGTCAGGTTAGTTATTAATAAGGTTAGTTATTAATTTTCAAATGTGTCTCTTGCACCATAGGCATTTCAGGTGAAAAATAGTGTGCATTTTTGAATGTGCACGTGTGCTTTCAACTGTAAAAATAGATTTGCATCTTATATGTTAAAATCGTTTTTGACTGAATAGCCTGTCTTTACTTATATGTCCATGTTAATCTGGCACACATATAGCAATGCACCACATCCATGTGGTGGTGCTGCATCAAAAAAAAATTGCTACCTGTGAAGTAGTGCTGTACTCTGTGCTGTAACACGCCAAATATCCTTACAACCCTCTAAAAAATAACTTGACCAACAATGGCTCAATGATATGCGCCTAAAAGGATTTGATCCACAACTCTCAGACGCAGCAGAATCCTTAGACTTCACCATTGACAGCAATCTGTCCTTCCAGAAACACATAGCCACGAAGGCCCAAATAGCCTGGCTCAGAATCTTTACCTTTTGAAAAATCAAACCCTTCATCCGGCCGCAGGACTCCCAAACCATAGTGCAGGCCCTTGTGCGCTAGCACATCAATGGGGGAAATGCTCTCATTACAGGGATCCCAGCTGCTCACTTGGCTCCCCCGAAAGCAGTCCACCAAGCTGCAGAACGTCTTAGCATGGAAATTTGACAGAATTACCCTCATTCTACGCAAGCTACATTGGCTTCCACTCGAAGCCAGGATACTCTTCAAGACTGCATGTATCAACTACAAAGCAGTCATGAGTAGCACGCATACCTGGTGGCTAAGCTTCACATATCTGGTGGCACACACTCCTCCAGCAGCAAATCAATTAACCAGCTAGAATCACAAATCGTCCTCAAAGAGAGGATCCACAAACAATCCTTCTCTTGTCATGCACCCACCCTCTGTAACTTGTTCCCGGTGTCCAATAAGAATGCCCCCACAATTGTACAATTATCAAAGTATCTCAAAACATGGCTATTTCAGCAATACCTGGCCAAGGACTAATTCCAATGGATGCACATACCGATGCACAGAGCTCACAGTACTGCACTACTGATGAAAGATGGCAGACCAAATACCGTCTACCCACTCTCTAAACAGTGCTCTTCTGCTCTCGAGCTAGGTCAGCACTTTAAACAATAAAAATATAATAAATAGGAGGAGAGTTTAGAAATTGTTATTCAAAATATTAACGCAGGGTATGCTTTGTGTTGTAGGAACATACGAGCTGTGTGCCACTTGAGGAAGAGTTCCACCATTTTGGATTAGTCCTTGTTGAAAATACCAGCTTTGGTTAGTGAGAAATTTAGACCAGCCTTTGGAGCCTTTGCTCTGGTCATTTAATAAGAGTTTATGCATACTTCTTGCAATGAAACATTACACAGTCAAGGATGACGAAAGAAGGGGGGCATGCAGCACAGCCAGCAAGTTAATTGTTTCAGGAAAAGCAGGACACAGGATCTGGAAATGGAATGTTTGGTTTTAAGATGATTAGATTAGTGTTGCAGCTGTGAAGGACAACTATCATGAGAACAGGGCCTGGTATTGGGCACTGGCAGAATGTAGAGCTAGCTTTTGGAGTAATACTCTCCCCATAGAGAAGTGGCCAGCCCATTTGAATTACAGGCGTTCGAGACATTAGAGAAAACTAATATGCAAAATCCATCCCCAAGAACGTTTTCCCAACTGTTTTTTAAAAAGCACCTGGTTTCTAAGAGAGCTTGAATAGGAGGCCTGCTATGGGTGCAGCGTGTTCTGTGATGGTAGTTGCAAGAGGTGATGTCAAAGAGTACAGCTACAAGGTCGAAGAAGCTATTTGGGAGTGCCAGAATAGCTGGTCTCATGAGAAAGCCATTGAATTCCCAGGCGGGGTTGACTTCATTATTCACACTTTTGACAGATTGATAACAAACCTTTTGAGATCTGGGAACAAGTAGGAAATCTTGAAAACATGTGACAAGCCCATCTAAAAGCCTTGAAGATGACCAGTGGATGAAACGTGTGTCGGCTGAGTGCAACCAATAAATATTGATATAATTTAATCAGAGATTGTTCATTTGAATTGCCATGAACACCGAATATTTTAGAAAAGCGCAATACTCTGGGAAGCAATTGTTTTCATCGTTAATCACACTCCCTGATTGGGTCCTCTCGGGAGTATGTGCATCACGTCTTGTCCAAAACTGTCTTGCACAATAAGTTGAATATAGTATTGCAACAATGTACCTGAGCACAATAAACCAATCATATTACAGTGTTCTTTGATAATGGCAATTATGTCATCATGTCAAGGATTGTATTTAGATATGTTTGACCAACGAGGAAGCAAACTATAGGAGATGTTTAGATTTTTTGTATAGGTGTTGACAAATGGGGAAAGTAGGATTATGTTGTATCTGATATGTTTTGAATATGGTAATGTGCGGATATCCACTTTAATCCCTTAAGTGCTATGGACGAGGTATCACGTCCTTGACATTACCATTGCAGTGCCAAGGACAAGATACTTGTACTTTTTGGTACTGCACTTTCGCGCAAAAGTGAAATCCAACCCCCGAGCTATGTGAGGAGGAGGTTCCTCCTCACAGACCGGGGATTGGATTGCTTTCAGTTTCACGTCAGTGTGCATAATGCACGCTGACATGAAACTGAAAGTACATTTCATGGCAGAAGCCATTTTCGGCTGCTGTGTTGAAAACAGAAGGTGAGTTCTCTTCTCTCTCTCCCTCGATCTGCAGTATTATTGTGCCGTTCAGATCGAGGGAGACTCTCCCATTTCCAATGACACCTTATGTGAAGCATTGCTGGGTGCGGATCGGGCGCAGATCACTCGATCCGCGCCCAGCAATGTCACTAGACCATCATGGATCTGTTTGTGAAGTGGGGGGGTAAGCGGTCCTTTCCCTCCTGGACCCCAAAGCATGGGCCAGCACAGCTTGCCCCTTCTGAGGCAGATGGGGACACTAATGTGCCCATCTGCCCCTAAGGAAGGGGCAAAATGAAAAGTAAAATACACATAAATCGTGTGTTTGGTAGGGATGGCCCACTAAACCATCACAGCTGTTTTTGGGGGAAAAGGGGGGGTGGACCTCCCCCCACCCCAAATGGATAGGGAAACCTCATGTAGCCCTCCCTTGGGGCAGATTGCTAGTACAATCTGCCCCTAGGAAGGGGTACATTAGATTGCCCCTCATCCATTTAGGGTGGGGGGACAGGGCAACATAAACATTTGGAATGGGGCCCAAAAGCATGGGGCAGTATTTTCGCCCACCCTGGGGGGAGATGCCCATCTGCCCCTAGGAAAGTGGCAAAACGATAAAAAAAAAAAAACTGAAAAGGTGTTTTGGGTAAGGGTGGGGGGACACTAAACCACCAGTGATTGTATTGGATGAAAAGGGGGGTGGCCGTCGCTCCCCAACCCCAAATGCATGGGGGGGCATCTCATGTAGCCCTCCTGGTGGCAGATTTACGCCCCTAGGAAGGGTTACATGAGATGCCCCCCATTCATTTGGGGTGGGGGGAGAGGGCTCACCAGCAGAAAACTTGGGACAGGCCCCCCAAAGGATGGGGCACTAGATTTGCCCACAATGGGGGCATATGGGCACAGTAATGTGCCCATCTGCCCCAAGGGAAGTAGCAACAAAAATACAACTGTTTGTGAACGGTTTTATGGGGTTAGGGGCCCCATAAACCATCAGTGAGTTATGAATTGAAAAGGGGGATGGCCCTCCCCCCTACCCAAATTGCATGAGGGGAATCACATGTAGCCCACCCTGGGGGGAAGATTTCTGCCCCTAGGAAGGGGTACATGAGAGGCCCCCATTCCATTTGGGGTGGCGGGGCGAGGGCCACCAGAAAACTTGGGACAGGCCCCCCAATGGATGGGGCAGTAGGTTTTTGCCACCCTGGGAGAAGATTGGCACAGTGATGGGCCCATCTGTCCCTATGTCAGTGGCAAAACAAAAATGGAAAAGAATAGGCTTGCTTTTTGGTAGGGCTGGGGCTCACCCTAAACCACCAGTCATTTTTGTAATGGAAAGGGGGGTGGCCATCTCCCCCTCACCCAAAATGGAGGTGGGTATCTCATGCAGCCCTCCCTGGGGGAAGATTTCTGCCTGTATGTGGCCCTAGGGAGGGCTACATGAGATGCCCCCATGCATTTGGGGTGTGGGGAGAGGGCCCACCAGAAAACGTGGGACAGGCCCCCCAAATGATGGCACTAGGTTTGCCCACCATGGGGGCAGATGGGCACATCTGTCCCAAAGGGGTGGCAAATAAATACAACTGTTTGTGGATGGTGTTTATGGGGTAGGGTCCCCCTAAACCACCAGTGATTTCTGCCCCTATGTGGCCATGTGGAGGGCTACATGAGATGCCCTCCAACCATTTGGGGTGGGGGAGAGTGCCAGTAGAAAACTTGGCACAGCCCCCCAAAGCATGTGACAGTGCATTTTGCCCACATTGGTGTGCTGGTTACTTCCTGTGCACAGTATTCAGACAGGGGAAGTGAGCACCATATTAAGTGTGCATTGGGAGTTGTGAAGGAATGAATGTTGTGACTACCCCCAGGTGCTCAGTAGCAGAAGTTGAAGATGGAAGCATGGCAGTGTGGGTTGGTTTTCGCTGGGCTGACACTGATAATACATGTTTTTTTTCGGTTGCAGGTCTTTTACAGGTCAAGCTTCTCCTTTGTTATGTAAGAATTGAATTTGTGTTTTTTCACCATTGCATATTATGCAGGGGGGTGGATTGTTAGTGGGGTGGGTGGGAACTGGGGCAGGGTTGTTGGTGATGTGAGCGGGAGTGGGTGCTTGGGGGAGTTATTGTGGTGGCCTGGGACACACTTACAGGAGCAGGCCACAAATTGCCCCCCATACCAGCTGCACAGTGGTGTTCCCCTGGGAGGGCAGTTTGCCACAATGCCATCTGCACAATGTTTAGTTTGTAGTGGTGGTTTCCATACACCCATTGGCCTTATTCTCATTTCCTATCAGTGTGCAGTTCACCCTTCCATGGTGGTAGATGACTGGGATGTGCAATGTATCTGGTTCAAGGAATCAAAATGTTTGCAGATAGCATTCTGAAAGTTTGGTTGTTTTATTGGTGGGATAAGTGCAGATTGTAATTCTTCTTTGTTTCCTTGGCAGTTGCGGCTAGTCGAAAGCTTTTGCTGATTTATGTAAGTAGCTCAAAATGTGCTTTTGTTATTATGCATTGTAATTGTAATTGGGGGATGGATAGTGAGTGTGGTGGGTGGGACTGTGGCTGGAGTGTCAGTAGTATGGGTAGGAACGGGTAGTGGGGAGGTAATGTGGTTAATGATGGGTGTGCCCTAAATAGAGGATGTTGGCTGATTTGTATGAAAAAAACTTTAGTAAGCATAATGACTACCACTTTCTGAACCATGTTTACGCTACTAATGAGATGTTCATTTCTTCTGAGCACGCAATGCACACTTGGTATGGAGCTATTTCCTTTTATTAGAATGGTCACCATTTGTGTCGTCCAAATACAGCAGTGGTTCCCATCCTTTACCAGGGGGCAAAGCTGTGATGCTGTCCAGCCAGAGGTCAAGGACAGTTGGGGGTGATGTTGCTAGCCTTTGGCGCCTTTCATCCCCCAAGTTCAGAAGTGAACCAAGAGGGCCCCGACAGGGTCCCCATTTCTTCCTTGGTTGGAAAGCTATAATGCAGCACAGCAAGAGCTGTAGGATGGTCAGGGGTTGATGGCCCCATCCTTGGGCGCTGGTCTCCCTTGTTGCTTGACTGCCCCCAAGTTCACCAGGGGCCCCAGGGAGCCGCGGGAGGGTCCCCTTCCCTGAGTGAATAGCTCTAACGCAGCCTAGCCAGAGGTTCAGGATGGTTGTGGGGTTATGTCCCCGGCCTTTGGTGCCTCTTTTCCATGCTGGTAGACCATCCTGACATTCAGCTGCTGTCCCATTGAGTGCCCAGCAGGGTCCCCGTACTTTCCCAGGGGCAAAGTTATAACGCAGGCCACTCAGACGTCCAGGACAGTCAGGAGTGATGCCCTTGGCCTTGGGTGCCCGTCTCCCATCTGGTTCCACCATTCCCAAGTCCAGCGGCGGTCCCAGGGTGCCCAGCAGGGTCCCCATCCCTCCACGGAAGGAAAAGCTGTAGCACAGGCCGCCCAGAGGTCCACAACAGTGGGGGTGTTGTCCCTGGCCTTGGGTGCCTGTCTCCCATGAGGGGCAACCATTCCCAATTCCGTGGGCAGTTCCAGGGTGGCCTGGCAGGGTCCCCATTCTTTCCTGGAGGGGTAAGCTGTTGCGCTGCTCAGCCAGAGGTCTAGGATGGTGCGGGGGTGGCCTCCCTGACCTTGGGCACTTGTCTCCCTTGTTGGTAGACGGTCCCCTAGTTCACCAGTGGTCCCAGGGGGCCCCGGCATGGTCCCCATCCCTTCTCCGAGTGTAGGGCCTAGCCAGAGCTTCAGCATGGTCGGGTTATTGGTCCTGCTCTTGGCTGTCTGTTTCCCTTGTTGGATGACAGTCCTCAAGTCTAAGGGCAGTTCCAGGGAGCCCCGGCAGCATCCCCATCCCTCCACGGAAGGAAAAGCTGTAATGCAGGCCACCCAGTGGTCCATGACAATGGGAGGGGTCATGTCCCTAGCCTTGCTGTCTACCATGTGGGGCGACCATCCTGCATCCAGGGGTGGTCCCAGTGTGGCCTGACAGGGTCTCCATTGTTTCTTGGAGGAGAAAGCTGTAGTGCTATCCAGCCAGAGGTCTAGGATGGTCAGGGGTGACATGCATGATCTTGGGCGCTTGTCTCACTTGTTGGTCAACTGACCCCAATTTCACCAGTGGTCCCAGGGAGCCCCGACAGAGTCCCCTTCTTTGAGTGTAGAGCTGTAACGCAACCTAGCCAGAGATTCAGGATGGTTGGGGTGATGGCCCTGGGATTGGGAGTCTGTCTCCCTTGTTGGTCGACCTTCCCCAAGTGCAGCAGCGTTACAGCTCTACAAGAAAGATGTGGATCCTGCCAGGGCTCCATGGAACTGCTGCTGAACTTGGGGATGGGTGGCCGACATGGGAGAGAGGTAACCCAGGCCAGGGACAGCATCCCCAGCCATCCTGGAGCTTTGGCCAAAGCTCTCACACTGAAACTGTCCAAAATGGTATCCATTTGTGAAGATTGGCACACATTCTATCAGGGTTCCTATACTGACAGAGCAAACAATGCACACTTGCTGTGGAGGTCATTTCCTCTGTCAGAATAGTCACCCTGCCAAAGTATCACGGTGTAGTACATGCAACTCACCTTACCACAGTGCAGTAGAATCGGTGGCCCACAGGAACAGAAAACTTCACTGATAACAATTGTGCCAGCACAACTGTACCATTGGCACAAGGTGACATAATGGGCCTCATTACACGGATGGCAGAGAACCATGGCGCTATTAGCGCCATGGTTCATGCCGGTAAAATACCGGCACCGCCTTGGCGGAAAGGGGAATTACCGCCCCATTCCAAGGTTGGCGGGGCGGTAATTCCCCCTTCCACCATTGCCCTTACCCATTCCCATTTTTGCCCCATAGGGCTCAATGGGAATGGGGAAGGCGCTAATTTAAATTAGCTCCCTGGGTCCCTTTGCGGGTTGGTTTTTAACGCCTGCAAAAAGCAGGCGTTAAATCCCCCAACCCGCAAAGGGACCTCGTAGTAAGGCGGTAAGGATTTACCGGTACCGGTATTTTACCGGTACCGGTAAATCCTTACCACCATCCGTGTAATGATGCCCAATGTGTCCTTCACCTCTTTCCCTAATAAGTCAGTGCAAATTACGTAATTACCTACTGTCTCTCACATGTGAAGTGCATGTGCGATTGGGGGAAGTGTATGTCTGGGATTGTTGCAAGAGACATGTGTTGAAGCAATAGCTGTGCTGATTGATAAACTATGTCTGGCCATACTCATATTGGATTTTCAGGTTTCCATTTCCTAGTGAAGATGAGGGTTGTATGGATTATCGGGCACGCTTTCATCCAAAGGGCTGCAGGACATTTCAGAGGGCCAAGCTCATCTGGGTCTCGGACGGATGCTCTCTCGGTTCACAGGTTTGGTTTCAGGGGAATGCGACTTCACCAGCTCTGAGGAGCCATCTGCGATGCCCAAGCAAAAAGAGATGTTCCCTCCATCCTTATAGTGGTGTATCTGGGAGGAAACGATATGCTTCTATGGGAAGGTAAGGGGTACGGGAGCTACTGATGGCTGAAATGGAATGGATCTCACTAAGGTTTCCAAACACTGTGGTGGCCTGGTCCCGAATGACTCCCAGGAGAGATTGGAGAACTCCAGAGGGAAGGAAAATGGCCATCAACTCCTCGGTGAGGAAACTGTACGGCGAGCTGGCAAGACTGACGAAGGACATTGGATAATTCACCGTGACTTCATCGAAGGTGAACTGATGTTTCACTGAGACGGACTGCACCTTTCAAAGAGAGGCATGGAGGTTTTCTTTGCAGACATTAGGAACTTTGCCCAGACACTATGTTGGGGGTCAGGGGATCCCAATAACTGATGAACTTACTGGATTGTGTGGCATGGTAATGAAATGGTGAGTAAATATGTTGAGAGTGAGACTCTGACTTCCTAGCAATTTCATAGTACTTAATTTGATGGAATGCCAATGTATTCAATATATCAGTGCAGCCTATTTCTTTGCAAGGAATCACCACTTTTAACAGCTTAATTCCACTTGCTGGCCCTTGAAGTTTTTCTGTCCTTGTGACCTTCCCCCTTCGAACACAGAACCCTATGTGAATGAGAAAGGGGTTTTGTGGAAGGTGTGCTAGCAATCGTCTGGAATGGTCTGCCATGTACTTTCCTTATCTTCACTGTCTGCGTCTAGATCATCTCTGCCTTTTCACCTCAACCAATCAGTAATACATTATGTGGTTGCTTCTCACCTGCATTTCCCATCCACCTGCTCCCCTTTGGGGAGGGAAGAGTGCAACGCACAATGGCTGTCTGTCAATTGGTACTGTGAGTTCCATCCTCGTCCACACACTTGTATTTGTGTAATGTATAGCTGAAGATGACATCTTCCTTAGATGATTTTTTGTTATCTTTGTTGTAGGTGCAGATGTGTTGTAGCTGTCTACCCACTTGTCAGAAAGTAGTAAGCTGGTTCTTACCATTTTACGTGAGTGTTTGCATATTAGTACTCTGTTTTATGTAGAGTACATCACATTGAAGAGGGCTGCTACAGTTTGTGAGCAGAGTCTGGACATTTTGGTGTAATTGTGTGGTCTTGGTCTATGGCATTCAATACCATTTAATCTACTAGGTTCCACACTTTGAGAAGCACAGATACTTATTGCTTCAGTATTTATCTTTTCTTTGGGCAGTAAAGGGTTCCATTGCAACAGTAGTCATGGCTTCTCGTTGAATGTCTGGCTTTGGCTGTACTGATGCAGTCCGGCTCAGAGCAAGGAACAGAGCCAGATGTGGAATCTGAAACAGGCACTGCTGCTGAGGGTGAGCAGGAAATTGATTCAGGAGTTTTCGATTGAGGCTAGTTCCACCTCCTCATTTGATGACGAAGAGAATGAAAGAGTACTTGCACCTCTTCTGACACTTCCCACATGCATGTTACCTTTAAAGGTGAGGGGACATGCAGGACGTGCAAGGAATGTGCCAGCTCCTGATATAGCTCAGTAGTCACAGTGGGTGCCTTCAGCAATGGCTCAGACTGTTGTGCCCGCTTTCACTGAAATATCAGGGTGCACAGTGAATACAGATGGGTTTCAGCCTATTGATTTTTTCAACCTTTTTGTTGATGATGGGTGCATTGCAGATGTGGTTCAGAAAACCCATGTGTACGCTGCACAGTTCTTGAGGTCACGGGGTCCCACTCTCAAACCCAATTCCACAGCACAATCTTGGGTTCCAACTACCAATGTTGAGCTGAGAAAATGTTGTGGTCTCATTCTGCTCATGGGAAAATCGCCGAAGCCGTCCATCTCAATGTTCTTGTCTACTGAAGGAGTATTTACAACCCCTTTTTTTCTAGAAACAATGGGTAGACATTGTTTTCAAGCACTGCAATGTATGTTGCATTTCAAGGACAACTCAGCAGCATTACCCAGAACTGACCCAAATTGTGATAGGCTATTTAAACTTCAGTCGTTTCTGAAGCACTTTACTCAGAGATTTTCAGAGGTCGATATTCCTAGCCAGAACATATATATGAATGAATCATTGGTATTGTTCAAAGGTCGGCTACTGTTCAAGCAGTACCTTCCGAGCAAAAGAGCCCGATATGGGATCAAGGAGTAGATGTGCGAAAGTACCACTGGGTTTGCCTATAGCATTAGAGTCCACAATGGAACAGAGTCGAGCTTAAATCCTCCGGGAGGCCCAGCCCATTTAGGGATAAGTGAGAAGATTGTTGCGATCTTGCCACACCATTGTTCCAAAATGGTCACCATTTGTATGTGGACAATTTCTACAGAGGAATTCCAATTTTCAATGAATTGTACAATGTGGGCACACTGGCATGCAGTACACTCCACAGTAACTGCAAAGGCTTCCCCAGACAACTTGTGTGTAAGAAGCTGGACAAGGAGGCATGCATGGCATTGCAGCGGGATTAACTGTTGGCAGTAAAATTCTGTGACACAAGGGATGTGCACATGCTAAGTACTATTCATGATGAAAGTACTTCACTAGTTACTGTGTGCGGGCAGGCTCAGCAAGTGCAGAAGGCCAAGTGCATTCTGGACTACAGCAAGTACATGGGTGGAGTAGATAAAGCAGACCAGTTGCTTCAGCCGATCATGCTGCCCGCAAGTCGCGCATATGGTACAAGTATTTGGCAGTACACATTATGCATGTAGCTATGTACAATGCTTATCTTGTATATCGTGCACTGCTCCACAAAACAGTCATTTATGAACTTTGAAAAAGATGTAAAATCTCTGACCATTAGGTAGAGGATGTGGCCAGATTGAAAGGACAACACTTTGCTGATTATGTTCCTGCCACACCCATGAAGACACAACCATATAGAAAATGTGAGGTGTGTACAAAACAAGGAAAGGGGAGGGATACTAGGGTGTACTGTCCTCAATGCCCTTCCAAGCCAGCCCTCTGCCTACAGCCTAGTTTCCCTTTCTATCATACAAAGGAAAAGCATTGAGTGATCGACTGATTTCCGGCAATTCCCATCATTCCTTGAAAGAGTCCCAAAGGGTCTCAATTCGTGCATGCCTTACAAAGGAACGGCACTCCTGCTCCCTACACTGGAGGCGTGCCTTCAATAAAAATGCAACACCATTCCGACTCACCTCACTTTATCGTGCCTTCACGAGCATTGCTAGTCCTGCTTCCTCCATTTGTAGTTTGTAGCCTGCCTTGGGAAGGCACACCACTCCGGTACCTTTCACTTGAGGCCTGCCTTCAAAGAAATGTCAGTCCAGCTCCCTTTGCTCGAGGTGTGACTTGCAAAGGAATTTGATTCAGGCTCCTTCCATGCCTACGAAAGAAAATCCACTCCAGCTCCCTCCACTCGAGCGAGGCATGCCTTACATAAGAAAGGAACACCATTCTGGTTCACCCCCCTTTGGCGTGCCTTGGCAAGCAATGCTAGTCCTGCTCCCTCCACTTCAGGCCTACCCAGAAATGCACGTCACTCTGGCACCTTTTACTGGAGGCCTGCCTTAGAAGGAAAGGACAGTCTAGCTCCCTCTACTCGAGGTGTGACTTGATTAGGAACACGATTCAGGCTCCTTCCACTTGAGGCGTATCTTGGAAAGGAATGCCACTCCCGCTCCCTCCACATTACGCATGCCTTGGAGAAGAGGGGAACACCACTCTGGTTCATTCCCCTTTGGGGTGTCTTGGAAAGGCAGGCTAGTGTAGCTCGCTCAACTTGAGTCCTGCTTTAGAAAGAAACATCATTGAAGCTCCCTCTGCTTCAGACATACATTGGTAAGGAATGCGATTCCAGCTCATTCCACTTGAGGCTTGCCTTATAAAGAAACGTCAATCCAGCTTCCTTCGCGCGAGGCGTACATTGGAAAGGAAAGTGATTTTGGCTCCTTCTACCTGAGGCTTGCCATACAAAGAAACGCCAGTCCCGCTCCCTCTATTCGAGGGGTGTGTTGGATTCTGGTTCCTTCCTCTCCAGGCGTGTCTTTCAAAGTTAGTACACACCACTTCGGCTCCAACCCTCGAGGTCTAAGTGTCATGAAAATGGTACTTGGACACCATCTGTATTGTGGTGGTGTCTTGTGTATCTCGTACCACCCTGCCGTTTTTTATTTTTTAACTTTACTAATGTCATGTTTGGTGTGACTGATCTGTCTTCTGATGGAATTACTTGGATACGATTGGTGAGTGAGGTAAAGCCATGTAGTACATGCAGATGTGATTTCTGTGAATGCACTTTGGCATCACTGCAGATTTGATTAGCATGTTAGTGGATGTGTGTTTAGTGTGGGTAAGGTTGCAGATATGAATGTTTAAACATGACCAGTGAATGCAGGCATACTTGCTATAGGCGTACTTGAAGTTGAAAGACAGCACCTGGAGCTCAGGTAGCCAAGTGAGCGGATTTCCGCTTGCTGTGAGCGTGCAGATATGGTTGGTGCCACATGACATTTGAATGCAGACACAGTTGATATGCAAGTACTGTAAAATGGTGTGAAATATATCGCATGGAGACAAGGTTCCCATGTGAGGATATGTCCACTTGCTGTGAGTGTGCAGATATGGTTGGCACCACATGACATTTGAATGCAGACACAGTTGATATGCAAGTACTGTAAAATGGTGTGAAATATATCGCATAGAGACGAGGTTCCCATGTGAGGATAAGTCCACTTGCTGTGAGTGTGCAGATACGGCTGGCGCCACATGACATTTGAATGCAGACACAGTTGATATGCAAGTACATGAATTAGGTGTGAAGGATATCGCCTAGAGACATGGTTACAATGTGAGCAGATGTCCACTTGCTATAAGTGTGCAGATACGGTTGCTTTGGAGCTAGTGATTTGGTAGAGGTGCGACTGCTGAAATGGATGCCTACTGACTGCAGACATGAAAGGTGTATGGATGGCCAGTAAAATGGTGTGTGCCTTCACGCAGCTTTACTGCTCATAGGAACTTAGGTCCTTGTGCTAAACCCAACCCTGCCTGTCCTATTGCACTGTGAACTGTATGTATGAGGAGTGTGAGCAAAGGTGCCTATGAATGGGCTTCAAGAGGAGAAACAGGGTGGAAGTGGATAGTACACAGTTATTCATGTTTCCCAGAGCACTTACCATACAGATGATTTACCCATTCCCACCCAGGTGAGGACCCCTACGCATACAAGGTCTGCCTTTTATTGGGACACCTGTGGGAACACGGGAAGGTAGGACATGTGTTGTTGGCGGCGTGTTTCTGTGGGTTGGCGATGGCAAATGTCTGAAAATTGTGTTTTGTAGACTTTGCCGGGGATTGTGGGTAATAACTTCTGGGGCGATTCACGCAAGTCAGACCTCTGTGGATACCCACGGCTGTCTTCATTGCGGAAATGAATGGGGTTCCCTATTTTTCTTGGTTGCAGCGACACACCATGCCCAAATCTGCAGGTTGTCCATGTTAGGACAGCTTTTCTGAAGTGCTACCCCCTTCTTCAAAACCATTCAACTGAGGCAGTACAAGTCTCCACTCTTAGTATAAGACTGTACCACCTGAGTATATGGTAGTGTAGGCAGAGCAGCCAGGCTTATTTTAGGAGGGAGAGAGGGCAGTAGATACAGTGCAAGTGAAATTGTAATACAAATGATCCAAAGAAACACTGAAACACTATGCATTGTAAAAATAAAGGATTTATTTAAATACAGGTAGGCCCAGATACATCTAGGGGTTAAGTAAGTACTAACACATTATATAAAATCACAATATAAAACACAACACTATACTTGAACGTACACAGACCCAAGTATAAACCTTATTTGGAACACCTAATAGTAGTTCTAGGGAAGTCAAAACCTTGTTATACACATTTAGTATAGGTCAAGCCTATTCTTTGGGAGTAAAAGACCAATGGTTACTTTCAGATTACTTTTGGTAATACGAGGGCAGTAGGCCCTTCCAGTTGTACAGTGACTCATGGAACAAATCACATAAACAGTCAACTGAACAATATACTTTTTTGGGTGAATAGTGAAACACTTCTAGGTGCAGTAGAAACCTATAACCACTTTTGTCATAACACATAGTTATACCAGGTGAGTAAAACCTAAGGATGTAATATACAATTACAGATGCTTTGGAAATCAGGGAACCCCAGATTGAGGTAAGCAATAACTCTGGTAACTTGTTTTGGATGGCACACAGCTAACACAAGGTAAGTAAAACCCACATACTTTAACTTCACAATGAAGGGGAAAGTAAAACCCAATGTCACACTTTACTGAATAGTTGTTCTAGGTAGGCAACAACCTAATGTAGACTTATTAAGGACAGGCTATCAGCAAGTCAGGGGAAGCAAGACTCAGTTGGGGGACACTCATGCAGTTATCCTAACAGGACTAACCTGGTGATACCAGCAGTGGGAGGACACTCATACAATTACCCTACAGGAATAATCTGGTGAAACCAACACATTACTTTTGTAAAGAGGCACAACCTAATCACAGGAGAGTAAAATACCTTTACATCTACTTTCTTTTAGTCTGGTAAAACAGTGGCTACGGAAGAAAAGATGTTAACCATACTTCTAAGAATAGAACCAACTCTTTACAAGTAAGTAAAACACTTGATTTCTTTTCTAGGCAGAAGTCCCAATCCCTTCAAAGTCTTTCCCTTATTCTTGGAGCATGAGTGTTCTCAGTGGCAGAAGGGGGGTCACTAGGAATAGTGACCAACAGGAAGTGTTAGAATAAGTTCTTTAGTAGCAAAAGTCAGAGTTTCCTTAGGAAAACTGGCAAACAGGTGAGTACTTTACTTCTAGGGTTAGAAGAGGGTCCAGGGGCTTCACAGAAGCCACCCCAGCAGGATTCTAGCAGTGGGACTGGGTGTACTGGACGAGGGACCTCCCAATCACAGAAAACACCCTAGGACTACACAGAAATCCCAACAGGCTTAAGGTAAGTATATACCCAAGCCAACATAGTACCTCAGCAATGAAGAAGAGATTGCAGCAGGAGAACTTCAGGGACTGCAGCCAAATACCCGGTCAGTGGATTCCTTGTCCTGGAGACTGAACACAAGACCTCAGAAGGGACTTTGCCGCAGGGATCGATGAAGAAGCCTCTAGGCAATATTTCTCTTGTGGCTGAATGTGGTTCTGAGGGTTTGGCACCTTTTAAAGGAGCACAGAAGAAGACAGAATATCGTGGTTGAATTCTCGTCGTTTAAAAGGTCCAGCACTCTTTGAAGGGACTTTTTGGACTCCATTCGTGTCTCTGCAGATACACCAGGATGCCCACGAAGTTTCAGTGAGATTCGGAATTCAGAAGACTGTGCACCGCACAGTGGCTGGAGTTCCCAGGGTATTGGGGTATTGCAAGAACACAAGGTCACAACAACCCGTGGGATGGCTCAAAATGCAGGTCTTGTAGAGTCTAGTGGGTCTCACCAGGCTCTGGGTTTGGTCACCTTTTTCGGAGACCCGAGGTTGATCGGAAGGAAGGACTGCAGCAGGCTCTGGTTACACGGTACTCTCCGGTCGCTGGAACTCATTCCTGCCGCTTTTCCTTCGTCATCCTCTTCGGTTTTCTGATCCAGTAGTCGACATGACTTCAGCTTCCAGGTTTCAAATATTTATCAGGAACAAAAACACAACCTCTGCATTCTTTCCCTGCATTTTACAAGAAAGGGGTGTCTTGTTGTCCAATCAGGACAGCCAGCCCCCCACTGGGATTTGTCCCAGTTGGAGGAAGGCATAAGACAAAGGATGAGGGAGTTTTGGACTCCTCCCCCACTTCCTGTGCTTACAGACTGACTGGAGCCTGGGCGGGGTGTCCAGGGGACTCCCGACAAAGACAAAACTCAAACAAAGGAATTTCCCACCCTGGATGTCAGGGGAAGGAACAAGAAATGACAAGAAACACTACAATGGCAGAAAAAGAAGACAGGGGCCATTTTGGTAAAATGAGCACACATTGGTGCCTTTACTGCAACTGTGATTACAGCCCGCGGTAAAGGTGCACCAAATTAGTAAAAGGTATCACTACCACCAGCCATTAAAGGTAAGCTTGTCACTGTAACAGAATTGTTACAGTTTTAATGTGAAAGGAGACGCACTGTATCTCCCCATCACTCCACATAAGGTGGGGTGTGCTGGTTTCACAGAATAAAATGTAAAAGGGATCAAAGATCCTTTCTACCCCTGGGAACTGTAGTTCACTCAAGGTTAGCACAAGAAAGTTACATGGGGAGCCCCTAGGGCAACCCAGCAACAACAGGCACTTATTGCCAATAAGTTGTTAGACATGATAACTTTAAAAAGACACTATAGAGAGTCTTAAAATGGCATCCATAAAAAGAGTTAAAGAGTAGGTGAGTGTGGAAAAAGGTTCCCACTCACTGAGGTATTAATGACAAAATATCCCACTAGAAAAGAAAAACGCTCTGAAGTTGAACCAGGAAAGGAAGATTTACCAGCTCTTTGGTGGAAATATTACCTAACAGTCCACAAGAGCAATTTCCTGCAAAATCTGCTCTGCCGAAACACTTGGTGTTACCAGTGGTTTATCCTTTTCCCTTTGCACCCAGGTAGGTGCACCCACACATTTGAGGTACCATTTTCATCGGGACACCTCTGGGAATGAGGGAAGCTAGGACATTTGTTGTGTTTGCTTTGTTTTCATAATGTTTTCATACATTTACTGCTGCACTTTGTAACACAACCCTTTAATTTCCCAAATGTGACCTACATTTAGTTGCTGCTTTAGGCACTGTATTCTTTTTTAACCTGCACAAGTCACCTACCCTTCAAAAGGTCTGCCTATGCTCTTTCAAAACATGTATGCTTACCATTCCTCACCACATTTGTTTTCCTTATGTACACATGCTAAGTACGTCTGTTTGGGCCGTAAGCATAAAAAACATGTGTACCATGGCTCAGGGCTTGTGATATTGCTGGTTTTGTGAAACATTACGAAAAATGTGTGATTTCCTAACTGGAAGAATCGGGGGAATGGAGCCTGGCATTGCTTTATTGAAAATTCACAGAAGCCATTGCCTTACAGGGCCAACCATTTCCACCAGTTTTCCCTACATAGTTGTTGCCTGACCTGTGCAAATCACCCCTTCCTAAACTTGGAATTTTATGTACTTTTCAGAAATGTATGCCTTTCTTTCTTTTCATTCAGCTTTACTATCCTCTTCTTCCATTCCGTCCAAGCATGTCCTATTGGAGAAAAAGGGCAAAATTGCCTACCTCTCACAAAACGGATGTTAATCATATAAAAATATGTTTTTATGGTTTCCACTAAACCTGTTCTGGAAAGCCTGGAAAATGGTGAATTCAGCACAGCAAACCATTTGTTCCTAGTTCTTACAAGGAAAAAACTGAAGTATTCTTTGGATATCATTTAATTGGCATTTTCTGGCGAAAAAAAAAATGTTCTCTTTTTGATTTTTTTCTCCCACCCCCATACAGCAAACCTTCCTTGGTGGCATTATGACCGCCTACATGTGGCAGAAAAGAGGTTAAATTTGTCAGACATATATCATGTAACAAAAAGTTACAAGGGATTGAAGAGCAACATACAGAAATCACCCAAAAAGGCGTTGGCACTGGGGGGGGAAACCCTTGGTAGTTAAGGGGTTAAAAGATGTAACTTAGAGTAGGCGTTACGAGACTGACTGAGACTCCCAGACGGGTTTACGTGTAATAAAACTTAGCTTTTCTGGCAATTCATGCACTCATTATTGACCCCTTTTGGGGTGATTTTTTTATCAATAGTTTTTTAGTGTGAACCTATAATAAGCGTTCATGTGAGAGTTTTCATCATAAATGAATTATGGTACTCATCAAGATTAATTGATCTTCTTGCAACATACTTCAGCGGTACTATTCATCTGTAACAGGTATTTTCATCTGAATGAGGCTGGTATTTGAAAACGTGCCACATGGGGGAAATATATTTAAACAAATACACCTTGCTTTCAAAGTCACCTTTTCCTGTTGGATATATTTTCTTCATACCCCACGACTTTTCTGGTGTGAAACGCCTCAGGTAGTGCGTCTCATCAGGAGGCCATCTTCGTGCTACAGAGGACAGAGCCAAATTGAGTCACAAAACTCCTTGTTTCAGTTAGATGAAGTGTTCAGTGACATTCCCACTTGAGTTCCACTGCTTCGCCCCCTAAAATGGTACGTATTAGAAATGTCTACAATTTCAAACCGTCATATTTACTTGAGTCAGAAAAGAGCGTCCGGACCAGACAGCATTTGCAACAGTGCTAAGCCATGCGCCTAGACATTTCAACTATGTTTAATCTCACTTAACACTCAATTTTGTAAATGCCAATTGCATGCAGGTGACCAACAACATTTCCACTTACCTGCAGTTTGGATGCCTGCATGCAATTTTACACATTCACAAGGCGGCAGGCACACTAGGATGTCAAACCAGTTGTGTTCCTGTTTACTCGTCAGTTTTCCAGTTCCTGTTGTGAAAACATAAATATTTCCTGTCATTCGATGGAATCCCCATGTTCATTAGCAGTTGCGAAATTGAGGCGGTGCCCAAATAATCCATTATGGGGTCATTGGGGACCGCCTACATGAGCACGCACATTATGTGAGGTCCCATGTATGCAATTGTAACCCTTTTCAAGGCTAAGTGGTGAAGGAAGGAGTAAAAGCAAACACAAAAAGCAAACGCTGGCAAATACTCATTGAAGGCTGCAT
The DNA here is from genome assembly GCF_040938575.1 of Ambystoma mexicanum. Lineage (NCBI taxonomy): Eukaryota > Metazoa > Chordata > Amphibia > Caudata > Ambystomatidae > Ambystoma > Ambystoma mexicanum. Next base: position 399,715,597 of record NC_090923.1, read on the forward strand.
TTACTAATGGATTCCTATGAAATCTGCCTGGTTTTGAACAGATTAAAAATTAAGGTGGTTTCCATAGGAATCCATTCAGTGCACGCCAGCATGAAAATGTAATGCAGGCGTGAAATGTAATGCATTGATAAAATGGAGGTGGAAAGCATTGCAGAAGTCGTATCTCCACTCCATTCCACTCGTCCACCTTCTCACTGCATCACAATGGGTCAGTGAGGTAAATCAAGGCACACGAGCATTATGCCTTGCTTTGATTGACCACTCCATCCCATTTAAAATGAGACTGCACATGCATGAGTCTCTCATGCAGGTATAAAATGTAGTGCACTGACAAAACGCATGAGGTCAACAGGGTGGTGCTCTTAACCCTGCTCGGTGCCACTGTGTTTGGAAATGGGGCAGAGCAAGAACTTTGGAGTTACACATGGGTTCTGTGCATCCATTCACTGCAGTGCCCCATTTAAAATGAGGCTTTGTGTGCCAAGCAGTACCAATCTGTGCAGCCAACCAACTTTTTTTGTTTTAAGTATACATGCCTGCTAGAAAGGCTTTTGAACAGTGGTCGAAGTGTACGAAAAGAAGTAGTGGAACTATGTTCCTTACTAGCCTGCCCGCTCCCCACAGACCCCATCACCAGACCCCATCGCCGCGGCCCCTCCCATGCACGATAAAAAACCCAAAACACATGTATAAATGTATGGGAACGGTAAAACGTAATTAAAAGAAGTAGAGGAGCACCGCTCCCGACCGCTCCCGCCCACTTCGACCACTGCTTTTGAACCTGTTGAGTGGCACATAAAGAGCAGCCCATTGTCCCTGACGCTTTGTATAATGTTATGAAATATCAAAAAAAACGGGAAAATCTATGGCTCTTCAATGACAGCCTTGCTGCAATGTTGGCAATCAATGTGCTGACCTACTCCTTTGTGGAACATGGAGGCTTCAGGTTGCTCTGTTCTCTGGTTTATCCCCTCTGAGAAATTCTTTGTCAATACACATTTGCATGCATTACAGTCCTATGCAAGCATGTTCTAGGATGACCTTGAAAGTAAGACCATCTATCTGATTTTAGAAACTTGGACGGGTGCTCAAGGGATGAATGAAATGGCCACCTCCAGACATCTGGTCACGCTCCCCCATGCAGACAGCAATGCACAGGAGACCGGCCACTGAAATCAGTAAATACCAGATCATATTGTGTTTCAAATGGTGTGACAGCAAGTCCCACAGGGAAGTTAATCTCAAGGACCATGTAAAAGAGGGTGCACCACACTGGCTGACTCGCCTTTGTTAGCAAGTTTGTGTCATGGCAGCAGACAATGTATCTAATGTTGTGGCTGACATGAGGATAGGTGGCACTATGCATGTGCCTTGCTTGCCCATGTCTTCCACGGGTTATGATGACCCACATCATAGCATATTAGCTACAAGATAAAGATGGCTACTGTGAATCAAGAACATGTGTTCACACTATAACAGCTCAATGCTTGATATGTGCTTAGTAAATCTGCATGTGTGCATCCAGCAAACTTACAAGTAGCTGAAATATGCAATGCCTAACGAGGGGAATTCAATTCTGTATTTGCCGTAGAGTTTTCATGAACATAGCAATGCCACGACTGACCATTGCAATAGCCCCAGAAGGCAACTGGAGGGCACCTAAATTAAACCTACACAGTAGTACATGTTGAGCATTGTTTGCTCTTCACTGTAACCTTTTGAAAAGGCCAACTAGTGGGTCACATTGTACAGAACGTTACTCAGCCCAGTGCTTGAAATGGTGTATCTGATGGAATTACAACTATTGAGCGCAGCAAAGGAACATGACATGTCCAATGATTTGAAACCTAAACAAATACCAATGAAGCTACTCTCAGTTTTCCAACAAAATCCATGCATTGTTGTTGTTATTGTTATTTATTTACTTCTGTAGTACCTTACGGCAAAGTGCTTTATATAAGTGAATGAAATGGTACAACAGGCGAAATGGTTGCAATCAAAACAGCAGAGAACAAGGAAACAGAAAGAAAAGAGAGCAGGGGAACACCAATATAGGAAGACACTTGATATTATGGTCCACAAGATCAGTAAAGGTGAAAGTCCAGCAGCCAGATGAAAATTGAAAAACCACTAAACGAGCCCTCCCAACCAAAAATTAAACTTGGAGGGGAGCAGATCTTAAACATAAATCAGTCAATTGTTAACATGAAGGGGAAAAATGAGTAGCTACAATGTTCTTTCCATGACACACAGGTCAGAGTGAATGTGGCAACTTTCATACAGAATGTGCATGATTTTAGGACAGCACAGGAAGCTGCCATTCACACCATAAAGTACTAACTATGTGCACGTATGCATTAGAGATATGTCTAAAGGTCCAAACAGAACAGGAATAATGAGACATAGGTCAGAGAACAACATCTCAGCCTGGCACCCCTCAGGTGCAAAGTTTTCTATTGTACTTTGCACAATCCTCATGTTCTCATAGTACGAAATGTCTTCTGACGCGCAAGAGTACATGGTTGAATTGCGGCTAAACTACCTACTCAGCCCCAATATTTCTACAGAATAAGAATGACCACATTGATAAGGGCAAAACAGGCATAGATAAGAGATATACCTCCTCCTTTTGTGGTAACATGAGAGGAGAGAAGGCCCAGTAGCAACCCAAACAACAATTGTTGTTTGGGTACAGTTAATTGTACCCCCATTTAAACTGAGTACTGCCGGAGGCAACAGCTTCCCAGTCAAAGCAGCCAAATTGTGGAAGTCCCTCCCATCAGCTCTCAGGACTGACCAATCCTACCCACACTTCAGACTTAACTATATCAAATGGCTCAAAGAAAATAACATATAATTATCTGACCTCAAGACCTCTTATGTCCCACTCCACCTTGCTTTTTGACTATCAATGTATACTGTGTATATTCCTTGGTGTTCAAATGCTTGTGTATATAATTCTGTATATAACCCGTATACAAACTTGTAGGGTAATTACGACTTTGTTATCAATGTATTCTGTATCTACTTGAAATGTCTAACTGTAACCTGTAAGCTTAAAGTATTCTTGTACACGAGCCCGGATACCTTTGGGTCTGGGGCGCGCTATAAACAAATAAACAAACAAACAACCATAAACAAACAATGTACAACATTAAAAAAGGAATGTCCACTAAAGGTTCTATTAACATACAAGAATGTACAAATAACTATCATAAATCTATAACAAACTATCTCTATAAGAGTGAAAACTCAATATGCAAATGCTTAAATCTGGGTAATGAAAAAGGGGTGAAGAGAAAATCAGCAACCACAATGTATTTAAAAGGATATATCTATCTAACCAGCCTCTAGGGCCCAAAGATGAACCATGTGCAAGGCATGAGTCAATAGTAGTTTCTTGGTATTCTTGGATGTTCACCAACATAGAAACAGTCTTTGACTGTATGTACACACTGATTGAAAAAATGTTTAGGTGTGGTGTGCCCCTTGCTAATGTGTCTTGTATAGGCTCAGCTTCAACTCACTGAGGAGGCTGAACAAGTCCAAAACATTAGTCTGAAGGTGCTGATGATACTCTTGTTCAGAGGAGAATTGCCTAGAATTTTGGTGCTGGACAGGCTGTACTTGTGGGTGGGACCAGACTAATTTGCAAATGGTTATTTCTCCTCTGTGAAGGGTGCAGCGAGTTAAACATGTTTGTAGACCCCCTCACAAGAGAGGGATACATTCCAAAGAAAAAGGTATTTGACGCCATGTTTGTTCTCAGTGTTAGTGATTAAACTTGGGCAAGAATCCTTTACACTGGCTACTTTGGGAATGACTGCTCTGCACAGCTTGTGTGAAAGCTCATTTATTAGTAATGCCATGCAGTAGCAGTCGGTTTCTTTTGATAGCACTTTTACCAATTTTGTATATTACAGGTGGGGGTATTTGTGAGACAAATTGTGTCACTGATAAGCAGCATGGTGCACTTCATACGAGTGATTGCGACTGAATGACAGTGTGAGGGAAGTACATGACATATGTTCATGCGCAGTACATGTAACTAGAGTTCCCAAAGTTGATGCTGTGTAGCATACAGGAAGTGGAGAGTGCCTGGTGTAAGACTCCGCAATACAGTCAAGCCAGGTAGTAGGTTCTTAGAAATGAATTGCCAAGTTGAGGCTGTATTGAGTCCACAGCACAGCAAGCAAGAAGTGACTGGGGTATGAATACACAACACTGTTGAATCAGGTAGTAGCTTTACCAAGTTTGTTTACCAGAGTTGATACTGCATTGAAAGCAGTGCCTGTGTTGTAAATGAAATATGCTGTTGAGCTAGTTTCTAGTTTCATAGGCTGGTTGTTGACTAGAGTTTACTGTGCATTAGGTGCATGGCACAGTGATTAATGAGTGCCTAGATTGGGAATGCGCAATGCTGTTGAACTGAGAAGTTGGTTCACATCCCTTCAATTGGCTTGACATGATTACTACCTGTCAATTGTATTTATGTCCACTAGTGTTGCAAAATGCTGGGTATTCCTACCACTACATGCGAGGCCATCAGAGATCATGCTATCATTTTCAAATGGAAAGGGAAGAACACTTGCTTCCAGATGATTCTACTGCCTCTTCCTGTCCCAAACTGTTCGTGTGTGCAAAACAGAGGTGTGGCAGGACTATCCCACTTGTAATATGGCTGCTCTCTTAATGTCGATGATGAGGTTTTGTATCATGCCAATGTATTTGTAACTCCTGCTGTGTTGGTGTCTGTGTATATGGAAAGGAGGGAGGGGTTGTATCCTGTTAATGTATGTATCTGGAAAGTATGGTTAGGCTGCATGGAACATTGTGGGATGCTGAAAGTGTTGCCTGTGTAGTGTTGGCTGAGTAAGTGTGTGGGAGCTGACTGTGATGGTGTGTTTGAGGTTGTTCATGTGCTCGTATTCTGAAACTAACCTGCAACCTGAAGGAAGTATGTATCATTCAGAACTGGCATCCACGATTCACATGTCATGAACAGGTTTCTACATCTTCTTTAATCTTCCCGGTTAACACAAGAGATTTCCTCAAAAAAGGGCTAGGGAAAATAAGACACCCATGGTCTCACTGAAACCCAAACTAAAAGGCTCAGCCTAGCCCAAAGATCCCATGTCTCTGGCGGTTCCACCACAGTATAAGGGACCCTATCTAGCAGTGGTGCCCAATTGTTGCCTACCTCTTTTTCAGCTTGGTTAAAAACTGACATTGTGCTTGGTGGAGGTACTGCCTCAATCAAAGGGCTTGCCTTTCTAAAATAGAATCATTCCTTGACATGTGGTCCAGCACCCCCTAAGTTAAGGATGTGCTGCAAGGCAAGCAGGATGTGCTTACATGTGTCCTCATTCCATCTTTCATCCCCGGAACATGAAGCACTACAACCTGACCTCCACCAACCGGAGGACATGCTGTTAGTGGTAGTACACAGATGCCCTGCTTGTGGATGGTCCCACTGGGTCAGACTGTTCTAAGCAAGACACTGGAGGTTGGGAAATAATTACTGTTGGCCCAGCCAAGGGGGATCAATGTTGCTCCTTATGGGGCTGACAACAAGTTATTGTACTGCCATCACTGCTTGAGGAGGCTGCTGCACTGTCTATTGTAGTCTGTTACACAAGATGTGTGCACCTCATACATATTCCTGTTTCATCTGCACAGTGCTTGCTCATTGGGGATGTGTTTCCTGGGGTTATCTCGATGTACTGCATTGTTTGACAATTACATTTCCAGCCTCTCCTTGACAGTCTCACTCTCTGGCAACTTAAAGTACAGCCACACCAATGACTGATGGGGATTTCATGGGTGGGGTTGACTTCTGGCCTGCCTTTGCCTGCTTAAAGGAATTCACATTTCTCATTTTCCTCTCGTCCTTAACAGGTTAAGGTGCAGTATTGCTATACTCCACCTCCTGAGCAGGCAGATATGCAGTGGCATCAGTTTCCTTCTCAAGCGCCATCTGATAAGGACACTTTCCCACTCCCCCCTGCTACTGTTCGGTCCTGCAGCAAAACCACCTCCTCCAGCTCTCCCTCATCCATCTGCAATTCTGCTGGAACCACTCTCTGCTGCTTCATACCCCACCTCCCCACCATTCCAAGGTCTAAATACTGGCCTACATGCTCCCGGGACCCCTGCAGTCTGCTTCTATCACTGCTTCTATCACAACAACCTCCCTGAGTTCTGGTACCCTACCACTCAGTCAGTTTAGCTTCCACAACAGCCACTGTCACCTCCCTAAAAGCCACTGTCAACCTTTCCAAACAGTCCACCCCCTGCACTGACTGTCGGTAATTACCTCCCCTTTAATGGAGGTTGAGGAGAAGACCAGCTCCTCCTCTTCTCCATCTGGCGCTCCCTCCAGCACTCCCTCAGCAATAAATAATATTTTGCTTTGTGTGCATGGTTTATGATATCAGTGTACCATGAAAACATAGAGACAAAGATACATGAATGGATTCATGCAAGACTCACACAAATGGAAAGGGTTGTCACAAAACAAAAACTGTAAGGATAAGGAAGGTGACTAAGCATGGAAGGACTTCTCAGGTACACACAATCAAAGGGAAAACATTGTGTTTTAAAACTTGTTTTGCTTTTTACCTTGTTCAACTGACACAGCTAGAAGTTTAGAATGGGGGCATAGCAAACATGACAACTATGGACTCTGATGATTCATTTTAGTGAATTATTTATTAAAGACAAGGACAAAGCTCTACCATTCACTATACTATGAGGCGTCCCGACCTAAAATAACAAGCCAATGGGGGTCACTACCTAAAATAACAAGCCAATGGGGGAACTACGGTACCGGTAAGCTTGCCGGTACCATAGTTCCCGGACTGGCACACTACGAGTTCAGCTCATGGGTGCCATTACAGCCGCCAGGTCTGCCCTGGCGGCCGAGCCGGCACCCACGAGCAGACCTACCCGGTAGCGCCGGCACCGTTATTAACAGTGCCGGCGCTACCGGTCTCCTCATTCCCATTGAGCCCTATGGGTCTCAAATGGGAATGGGGAGTAATAAATACCAGCACCCGGCAATGGGCAATTACCGAGTCCGGTGGGGCTGGAATGCCCCGGTATTTGCCCATTACTGGGTGCTGGTAAAAAACAACTCCATAATTACCAGCACAGCTAACACCATAGTTGTAATGAAGCCCAATGTGCTTGTCAGTTGTCAGTGAAAATTCTTCATCGTCCACCATTCAAACTAACCCTCTCTGACCCAACCACTAACCTAATAACTAAGGACAAGAGAATGATTCATTTGTCCTGTTGTGTTTGTCTCATGCAAAGTCTCTGGGGACAACTTTCTCAGCTCACACAGGTTTTCCCCCACTTCGATTGGGCTGTGATTTTTCATTTTTTTCTTGTCTTCCTTTTAACTTTTCCTATCAATAATAATGTTACCTTTTTCCCTTGGTATGGTTGTCCAACAATGACACATTTCTCCCTTTATACTTTCTCTGTTTCGTGATTTCTCTTCTTTTCGTAGTCTTTCCTGCTTGAGTATGAACATTCCAACACTGTTTTACCGTATCTATGCTGGACATTAAATGGATACTTCTTTCTTTTTCACTGGGGAGAGTATGACTTTTTCAGTAACAATGTTCATTAACTTCTCTATACGTCAAAAAATATATACTCTTCTTCTTTACTAGTACGAGTATGAGCTTCCAATAATGATTCTCATTAGCTTCACTGGATTTTAAGGTTATAGTCTCTTTCTCCACACTGGGACGAGAATGAGCGTTCCAATAATGGTTATCTGTCCCCCTGCCCAGGTCTCTCACCTTCCCTTTGACTGGTAGGAATAACATAACCAGGTTTTCCATTTCCTCCTGGTCATCTGTCAACTTCTGGCTTCTGGCTTTTGATGTTTTCTTCACATCTGTTCTTTCGTACTAATGAAACTGAAGGCTCTATTGTTTCCCTGGTACTGGATTATTCTGTTTCGCTGGAATGGTTTCGGCGTTGATAACAGGACTGGAGCTCCATCACAGGTTTCTTGTGGTCATGCCACCACTCTTACCCTTGTTCCTTTTGCTGCTGCTAGGACGCTGTGTGTCCAACAGTACTTCTCCCCCACTTGTTCTTGCGAGGCACCACCCATCACTCTGGGGTTCCTGCTCTTTCACAACTTGTGGATGCAGAGCATCCAGACACTGCTTAATGCTGGCGTGCAAGCAAATTCATAATTCACTGGATTATCTCCTTTCTCTGCCGGATCCTCCTTTTTCACATGCTATGTAGCCATGGGACTTCCCTGGTGCAGTGACATAGTCCTTCCTCTCGGTCATTCATTACTTATCTTCTCCCCCACAGGTCATCCTCCTTGCTCAATCAATGAGGATGTCTCAGTTAAAGGAACACTTGCAGTTTCTTCTTGACAATAGAAAATGTTTTATATTTTCTTTGCCTAAATCTTTACAGGATATGTTGGAAGAGATTTTAATGGTATTTTCTCTAGGGAGTTACACACAGGAATGGGAGTCCAAGCTTGTCCTGAATGGGTTGTCTCTACCTGTGAGGTCCCACTTGCCTGTAAACCTAGGAGGGGTATTGCGGAGCTGGCTCACCTCCTTAGCCTCACAGGGGGGATCCCCCTTGGGGAGAATGTACACATTCCCTCAATTTGCCACAACTCACAGACAGGGGATTAAACAGGGATCAGGAACAATTAAAATAGTTGAAACAACTAAAAAATTGCTTTAAAACCCATCCACAACCTTCTTGAACATGCCAACAAGCCATAACTCCTCCAACAAATCATCAATGTGTGAGCCGACTCTGTACATACCTCTCCACAGACAAACAAAAAGCATGGAATGAGTTGGACCTTTTAAGGGCCCTGTGAACTTTTCAGGATTATTTCAGTCTTCTTATTCACTGTTCAGACGCATTTATCAAGGCTCACTCTGACAAATTTGACCACAGGACTCAAACCCAACCTTGAGACCTGAGGGAAGGGCTCAACTCATAGCAAATATTGTGAGAATGCTGTTTGACTGGTGATCCATACAGAAAAGCTTGACTTTTGGGAAGCTTAAGCATTCATTTTTTTTAACTAATCCAACAGTTTTGCAGAAATATTTATATAAGGAATTTCTTTTTGGTTAACCTAGGTTATACATAGGGTTTTAAATATCCTAGAAAGCTTAGAAAGACAAACCCAAGTAGTTACTGAATTAGTTACAATCTATTATACGAAATCCAAGCAGCCGATCGACAAATAGTGCAATCATTGCTAGGAATATAGAAAAAAGGACCTTGTAGTTATGGTTCAGTTTTTAAATTGTTTTATTTTTTTATTTATATAGCACAAAGCTTATCAAAATATGGTATATTAAGTGCTTTACAGCATAGAAAAATAGTCAATCGAGATACAAATATCAAAAAATAACAACATTCATAATAATGAAACAATAATCATTGTTATGATCAATAAACTCAATGTAATTCATAGACAACAGGCGAGTCTTCAAGCATTTCATACATTGTAGTAAAGATTCTTTGGTATGAATACAGATAGGTAAAATATTTCAGAAAGTGGTGGCAGCAGTGAAACATGCTTGTTTTTTCATTTGGGCTTCCTTTACTTTCTGAATGTACCTCTGCTTCTGGAATTTCTCATTTCTTTCTAAGCATGTTTCAGATCAATAAGAAGGATAGTCTAATCTGATTGCATTAAAAGTTAAGCAGCCACTTTAAAAGGATATACGAATGCAAAGTAAGCCAATGTAAAGATTTAAAGATTGATACAACTGTATCAAATTGTTTTGGCACCTACTATCAGTTTAGCAGCTGTGCAACAAGCTTTTTTCAAGGGCCTTAGAGTGGAGTCATGGACCACAATCAACATTAACAGGCCGATTCATGGAATTAATGTGCGAATCGCAGTGCAAGTGCGAAAATCGCAGGGAAACAAGCGCACATGGATTAATGGAAGTCCGTGTGCGAGAAAAATATTAGATGTGCGCTGAAAAAGTGTGCGGCGCACGCCGGTGCACAGGTCATCCAACGGCGTGCGCCACGGCCACAGCGAAATCGCACATAGCGCGGCGCAAATAACAAAAGTAGGCGGAACACGGGGCGTAATACTCGGAATGGGGAACAATGCGTGAAAATATGGGCGTCACGGGGGAAGTACAGGAGGCAAGTCCGCAGAACGCCCACATGCTCGCCTACAACTCGTATTTATGCAATCGAATAGGGCAAACCAGCGCACGGTCAAAGACGCGCACAGGGCCAAATAAGTCCGCCAAAAGAAAGCAGGCGGTATCGCCCCTGCACCTGAAATAACTGTGCACCAAAATGTGCGCTTACAAAAAGCACCTATATACAGCTATGATGAATGATCCATACTGTGGCCCTCTAGGACAAATGAGGTGCAAAGGGGTACCGACAAACACGGACACCCGCTGTGTGAAAAATAACGTGTGCGTGTATTTCAGAGTGCGTGGGAAGTTCCACACGCAATTGTCTGTGGTACATGTATTTCGGGGTGCGCGTGAATTTTCACACGCGATTTCAGCAGGGTACGTGTATTCCAAGGTGCGCGGGAAGTTTCACACGCGAATTTGCAGGGTACGTGTATTTCGGTGTGCGCGTGAAGTTCCACAGGCGGTTTCAGCAGGGTACGTGTACTCCGGGTGCGCGGGAAATTCCACACGCGAATCCAGCAGCCTACGTGTATTTCGGGGGTGCCGGGGAGTCCTACATGTGACTTGGCCGTGTGGGTCCTCCCAGCTGTTCCCTCTACACCTTCCACGGCCCCTGCAGGCGGCCCACACCACAGGGGACTACCCTGCACACCTGCACATGTCCCGCAGGCAGCCCATCCACCATGGCCATGCCCCCCAGCCAACCCACATGTCACCTTGCACTACTGCCCACCAACAAATGTCTCCAAGCACCCCCACCCCCCAGCATCCAGGGGCACCATCCACCAGGCCCCCACTCATGTCTCCCCCCACCCCCCAGCAGTCAAGGGCACCCTCCACCAGGCCCCCACTCATGTCTACCACCCCCCATCCCCCAGCAGTCAGGGGCACCCTCCACCAGGCCCCCACTTCATGTCCCCCTGCACCACCACCCCCCAGCATCCAGGGGCACCCTCCACCATGCCCCCACTCATGTCCCCCTGCACCCCCACCCCCCAGCATCCAGGGGCACCCTCCACCAGGCCCCCACTCATGTCTCCCAGCACCCCCACCACCCAGCATCCAGGGGCGCCCTCCACCAGGCCCCCACTCATGTCTCCCAGCACCACCACCCCCCAGCATCTAGGGGCACCCTCCACCAGGCCCCCACTCATGGCTCCCAGCACCCCCACCCTCCAGCATCCAGGCCCCCACTCATGTCTCCCAGCACCCCCACACCCCAGCATCCAGGGCCACCCTCCACCAGGACCCCACTCATGTCTCCCAGAACCCCCACCCCCCAGCATCCAGGGGCACGGTTAGGGAGAATTCTCTGTTTAGGCTGAATTTCCTCACCTAGTGAGTCCCCCAGCAGCTTTGCTGGATTTCTGGAGTTTGTTTTTTTCCATCCTGCCAAGAGTGAGACTCTTTTTCTCCCACTCTTGGACGTGAATGTGCGTAATTCCTTTGAATGTCAATGTGTTCTATGGGCTATGGGGTCTTTTACTCCATACGGTCTCATATGTTTTGCTATGTGTGTTACACCGCACCCTCCATGCTGTAACACAGGGGCGTCCTAGCAGACCTCCATCATAGACTCCATACCCGGAGACTGACTACTATCTCCCCGGGTATGTAAAGTCACCATTGGCTTTACTAGACCTAAATTTACTAACAGAACTAGTACAAACCATCCTATTGTGGACGTACTAGTAGGGGTAATTCGATTACTCCTAAGTCTGTTGTTCGAGGGGGCACTGTCCCGTCCCCCCTCGTCGAGTTTTGGCTGGTGGCAGTGGAAACTACTTGTTATGTTCGACCACGAATATAACCCTATGGGATTCTTCCCATTGTTGGAGATTGAAACTGTTTCTCGTTAATCTCTAACATACCCCCGGTCTACTTATCTTAAATAAGTCTATCGGATGGTATTTTCTGTCAGAACTCGGCTTTTTAAAATGGCGTTTGTGTTTGTCTCTGTGACTCCTAAACCAAAGGTTGAGCCCTTTGTTCCACTTTTGGCGGGCTTCTGTACAGAGACCCTCCAAAGTGGTGCCATTCTGTCTGGGTTACCACAGGGGTGTGGGAGGGGGTTTAGGCACCCTGGACTGAGTTGCCTTGCCAACTCCGGTCGCACTCTGGTGTGATTGGCCCAAGTGGTGAGCCTCCCCGCTCACCACTTAGCGTGTTTGAGTGACAGCTAGGCTGAATGAATGGGGGTTTTCTGCATAAAAGCAGGGCTTTTGGGACTGGATCTTCAGAAGTCGCCACAGGACCTAAGAATCCGACGAGGGTAAAGCTGATCCGACCTGCAACGACGACACCTCCGGTGGAGCCCTGCTGAACCGACTCACCACTTCCCGACGACAGAGGAGATCTCCCTGCCGGAGAGTCTCTTCCCCTGACTGGTGGGAACAACCAGTCCCCTTTGCTTTTTCTTCGCCTCAGGACGCAGTGGTCGAATTGCCCGTGCAGAGCACCTCGGCAACCAGATAGCCACTACCCCTGTACCGCGACCTAAAGGTGGTGCCTTGTGACGGATCACTCCGTGGCTGGTCTCTTCCTTGGTGGTGCAACGATCTTCACTTTTCCTTCGACGACGAGAGCATCTCTTCTCTTGGCAAAGACCGGATGTGCATCCACCACCAGGAACAACTGCCCCCGCCGGAGCTGTCTCTCCACAATCAAGGTACTGTGTCCGCCTGGCTTCCCTTGTTGCCGGATAGAGTGGGGTGTCTTAATCCTCGCCTCTCCATAGGGTCGCCTCCAAGCTTTCTCTAGCGTGTTGTTCTAAACTGGTCCAATCTGCCGATAACAATTTGCTTCAAAGACTCAAACGCATTTCCACTAAGATACTTTTTGGGACATATCGCCTTGCCTCTCTCCGAGTGGGCCTGGCCTCTGAACTTCATGATCTACCGTGGTTCTTGCCTTCTTGCCTTGCATTTGTCCGTAAAGTATTGGAACCGTGTTGATTTCGTAACCTGCTTATTTTTCTCTCCCGTCCTAACAAATACTAGAGTGCCATCTAGATTGAAGCATACACCTCTGTCTGCAAATAAGTGATGCTGGTAAACCTAGACTTGTCGAACTATTGTTAGGGGGATTGATCTTTTTCTTCGTAGAGTAATTGTAATTGAAGTGTTTGCCGTAATAGTGCCAGAGTGTTTTCTATAGATGTGTCGTTATAAATAAATACCTTTATATCTTTACACTGAAGCCTTGTTGCGTGTTTGCTTGTCTTACGGTGTAGAATTGCCCTATGTTGTATACTCAACATACTGCCTAACTCTTCTTGAGGGAAGTCTGACTGCTCAGCCACAGCTACCAAGTGAATCTGTGTGGTACAGTCTGCTACCAAGTGGGTTTACTGCCAAACACCTGTAGTCCTAAATCTTTTGCAGTGGTCCCAGAGGGAACTGCACAGGTTTCCGCCTAACAGGCACCCTCCATCAGGCCCCACTCATGTCCAACTCATGTCCCCCTGCACCCCCACCCCCCAGCATCCAGGGGCACCCTCCACCAGGCCCCCACTCATGTCTCCCTGCACCCCCACCCCCCAGCATCCAGGGGCACCCTCCACCAGGCCCCCACTCATGTCTCCCAGCTCCCCCACCCCCCAGCATCCAGGGGCACCCTCCACCAGGCACCCACTCATGTCTCCCTGCACCCCCACCCCTCAGCATCCAGGGGCACCCTCCACCAGGCCCCACTCATGTCCAACTCATGTCCCCCTGCACCCCCACCCCCCAGCAGTCAGGGGCACCCTCCACCAGGCCCCCACTCATGTCTCCCACCCCCACCACCCCCCAGCAGTCAGGGGCACCCTCCACCAGGCCCACACTCATGTCTCCCAGCACCCCCACCCCCCAGCATCCAGGGGCACCCTCCACCAGGCCCCCACACATGTCTCCCAGCACCCCCACCCCCCAGCATCCAGGGGCATCCTCCACCAGTCCCCCACTCATGTCTCCCAGCACCCCCACCCCCCAGAATCCAGGGGCACCCTCCACCAGGCCCCCACACATGTCCCCCTGCACCACCACCCCCCAGCAGTCAGGGGCACCCTCCACCAGGCCCCCACTCATGTCTCACACCCCCCCCACCCCCCAGCAGTCAGGGGCACCCTCCACCAGGCCCCCACTCATGTCTCCCACCCCACCATGCCCCAGCAGTCAGGGGCACCCTCCACCAGGCACCCACTCATGTCTCCCCCCCACCCCCCAGCAGTCAGGGGCACCCTCCACCAGGACCCCACTCATGTCTCCCACCCCCACACCCCCCAGCAGTCAGGGGCACCCTCCACCAGGCCCCCACTTCATGTCCCCCTGCATCACCACCCCCCAGCATCCAGGGGCACCATCCACCAGGCCCCCACTCATGTCCCCGTGCACCCCCACCCCCCAGCATCCAGGGGCACCCTCCACCAGGCCCCCACTCATGTCTCCCAGCACCCCCACCCCCCAGCATCCAGGGGCACCCTCCACCAGGCCCCCACTCATGTCTCCCTGCACCCTCTCCCCCCAGAATCCAGGGGCACCCTCCACCAGGCCCCCACTCATGTCTCCCAGCACCCCCAGCCCCCAGCATCCAGGGGCACCCTCCACCAGGCCCCACTCATGTCCAACTCATGTCCCCCTGCACCCCCACCCCCCAGCAGTCAGGGACACCCTCCACCAGGCCCCCACTCATGTCCCCCTGCACCACCACCCCCCAGCAGTCAGGGGCACCCTCCACCAGGCCCCCACTCATGTCTCCCACCCCCCCAACCCCCAGCAGTCAGTGGCACCCTCCACCAGGCCCCCACTCATGTCTCCCAGCACCCCCACCCCCCAGCATCCAGGGGCACCCTCGAACAGAACCCCACTCATGTCTCCTAGCACCCCCACCCCCCAGCATCCAGGGGCACCCTCCACCAGGCCCCACTCATGTCCAACTCATGTCCCCCTTCCCCCCCACACCCCAGTGTTAGGGAGAATTCTCTGTTTAGGCTGAATTTCCTAACCTAGTGAGTCCCCCAGCAGCTTTGCTGGATTTCTGGAGTTTGTTTTTCCCATCCTGCCAAGAGTGTGACCCTTTTCCTCTCACTCTTGGACATGTATGTGTGTAATTCCTTTGAGATGTCAATGTGTTCGATGGGCTATGGGGTCTTTTACTCCATAGGGTCTCATAAGTTTTTCTATGTGCGTCACTCTGCACCCTACGTGTCGTGACACGGGGGCGCCCTAGCAGGTCCCCCCACCATAGACTCCATACCCGGGGACTGACTACTGTCTCCCCGGGCATGTAAAGTCACCATTGGCTTTACTAGACCTAAATTTGCTAACAGAACTAGTACCAACCATCTTATTGTGGACGTGCTAGTAGGGGTAATACGATTACTCCTGGATCTGTTACTCGAGGGGGCACTGTCCCGTCCCTCCTCGTCGAGTTTTGGCTGGTGGCAGTGGAAACTACTTGTTATGTTCGACCCCGAGCATAACCCTATGGGATCCGTCCCATTGTTGAAGATTGATACTGTTTTTCGTTAATCTCCAACGTACCACCGATCTACTTATCTTAAATATGTTTATCGAGTGGTATTTTCTGCCAGAACTCGGGTTGTAAAATGGCGTCTGTGTTTTTCTCTGTGACTCCTAAACCAAAGGTTGAGCCCTTTGTTCCACTTTTGGCGGGCCTCTGGACAGAGACCCGCGAAGGTGGCGCCATTCTGTCTGGGTTACCTCAGGGGTGTGGGAGGGGGTTTAGACACCCTGGACCGAGTTGCCTTGCCAACTCAGGTCGCACTCTGAAGTGATTGGCCCAGGTGGTGAGCCTTCCCGCTCACCACTTAGCATGTGTTGATTGACAAGCTAGGCTGAATGAATGGGGGACGTCTGCATAAAAGCAGGGCCTTTGGGACTGGATCTTCAGGAAGTCGCCACTGGACCTAAAGAATCCGACGAGGGTAACGCTGAATCGACCTGAACGACGACACCTCCGGTGGAGCCCTGCAGAATCGTCTCACAATCTCCCGACGACAGAAGAGATCTCCCTGCCGGAGAGGCTCTTTCCCTGGCTGGTGGGAACAACCAGTCTTCTTCTTCTTTGTGCTTTTTGGTCGCCCAGGATGCAGTGGTCGAATTGCCCGTGCAGAGCACCCGGCAACCGGATAGCCACTACTCCTGCACCGTGATCGAAAGGTGGTGCCTTGTGACGGAGCACTCCGCGGCTGGTTTCTTCCCTGGTGGTGCACCGGACATCTTCTCTTCGACGACGAGAGCATCTCTTCTCTTGGCCAAGACCCGTCGTGCATCCACCACCAGGAACAACTGCCCCCGTCGGAGCTGTCTTCCACAACAAGGTACCGTACCCGCCTGGCTTCCCTTTTCGATCGGTTCGTGTGAGGTATCTGATTCCTCCCCGTTCCGTTGGGTTGCCTCCAAGCTTTATTCACTCTTTGTTCTGAACTGGTTCAGCCTGACGCTAACCAATTTGCTAAACAAGACTTGAATGCATCATCCGTAGAGACTTTCCAGGACATCGTGCCTTGCCTCTCACCGAGTGGGCCTGGCCGCCGAACTGTATGATCTAGTGTGATTAATGCTTTCTTGCCTTGCATTTTTACCCGCTTCAGTACGAACCGTGTTGACTTCATTACCTGCCTTTCTCTTCTCTCCCTTCCTCACTAAATATTCGAGTGTCATCTGGGTTGAGGTATACACCTCTGTCTGAAAATAAGTGGTGCCGTAGAACCTAGAGTTCTCGATAGTGTGTTTCGGGGGATTGAGCTTATTCCATTTTGCAGAGTAATTGTATTTTGAGTTATTTGCCGTGATTTGCTTTAGTATTTTTCGTAGACGTTCTGTTATCAATAAATAACTTACTATCTTTATACTAAAGCCTGGTTGCGTGTTCACTCGTTTTGCTGCGAAGAATTACCCTATATTGTATGCTCCCTATACTGACCAACTTTTCTTGAGAGAAGTCTGACTGCTCAGCCACAGCTACCAATTGAATCTGTGTGGTACAGACTGCTACCAAGTGGGTTCATCGCAACACCTGTAGTCCTAAATCTTTTGCAGTGGTCCCAGAGGGAACTGCACAGGTTTCTGCCTAACACTGGTGTACAGCGGTGGGATTAGTATCGAGGATACAGTTTAGAGTGTTTTTCGACGCTGTAGGACGACTAACCACAAAACGTTACAAAAGCAACTTTCAAAAAACATGTCTACAATGGAAATTTACAGCCAAGAGTCTTTGTCGGATAAAAATACTGAGAGTCTGCGAGCTCTCTGTAGACAAGAGAATCTTCCTGTAAAAGGCAAGAAGTTAGAACTGATAGAGAGATTGCTGGCGAACCAAAGTCTGGGTACTGGTTCAGAGGAACCAAACTCTCCAGCAACTGTAGATAACAGTAATGGTGTTGATCTGAATCGTAATTCTGATGATAGCGATGAAGAGGCTGACGAGGACGGCGAGGCTAGCGAAACTGTCTCCCCCGCTCCTCTACCTGCCTTACCAACTGTGCCTACGGGGCCCATACCAGGTCCCACAAGTAACCCTGCTTATTTTGAACTTGAAAAAATGAAGCTCGAATTAGAATATAAACGGTTCTTGGCTCAAGCTGAACGAAACCAAGAGCTCGAGTTCAGACGAATGAATGCCCAGGCTGAGCAGAAACAAGCTGAGTTAAGACTCAGGGAAATAGAGCTTAATCATGAGTTACAAATGAAAAAGTTGTCTATGGAAAATGCTTCTCTCTCCTCTGG
This sequence comes from Ambystoma mexicanum, assembly GCF_040938575.1. Lineage (NCBI taxonomy): Eukaryota > Metazoa > Chordata > Amphibia > Caudata > Ambystomatidae > Ambystoma > Ambystoma mexicanum. Next base: position 399,733,511 of record NC_090923.1, read on the forward strand.
TTCCTCTAGGAGCTCCAGTCCCAAAAGACCCCGGATGCCGAAGGAATTAGTGGGTATGTACGAACCGAGATTGGATGTGTTGGATTGGTTGAAACTGTTTGAATACAATCATGGGCTCCAGGACATCACCGGGAATGCGTTGCTTCCCTGGTTGTTCTCTAGGCTTCCTCCTGTTGCGACTGATGTGGTAATGGAATTGGGGGAGGTGGATAAGACGGATTACGAAAGTGTGAAACTAGCTTTGATAGCTAGATTCGGGAAGACCCCTTCCCAGTATCTTAAGAGGTTTAGAACCCTCAAAAAGCATGATGGTACCCCTTGGGCTACCTGGGTGAGGGAAGGGTTGAAAAACTTAGAGGGATGGATTAAGGGTTACAAAGTTGACACTTACGAGGGTATGCGAAATCTTTTTATGTTGGAGTCAATTTATGATGCCTGTTCTCCTGAGCTCAGACAGCACTTGGCTGATTCGAAGGAATTAGATTCCAGGGCTCTAGCTAAGGCTGCTGACTTGTGGGTTGCCAACAGGGCTACTCACAAGGATTCTGGGGCAACTCAGAAAAAGGACGAGGGAAAACAGCCTAAAAAAGACTCAAAAGAGAATTCAAATAACTCACATTCCAAAGAGGGCCCCAAACAAAACCAGAAGGGTAAGCCACCGGGAAAACCACAGCAGAATAGTGTGTCTTCTGGTGCCAAACCGGAAGGTGGTCAGAACAAGCCACCATTCCAGAAAGCATTCGGGAAATGCTTTGTTTGTGGCTCGACTGATCACGTGAAAGGAGATCCCAGATGTAAGGGTAAACCTTCAGGGGTCCAGCTTGTCTCCTTAGCCTTCGCTCCAGAGGAGGAAGTCCAAATGGCAAGTGGAAACTTTCTACTGCTAGCTGACGAACCCATTGGAGTCTCAGCCAGAGTTTCTTTAGTATCTCTGGGGTTGTGGGAACAACAGAATTTAGATGTCTATAATTCTATCCCCGATAATACTAAAGAGTATTATAAGGACAGTGTCCAGGTGAATGGTCAGGAGACGCCTGCCATTAGGGACACTGGAGCCAGCATAACTGTGGTGGATAAATCGTTTTTTCAGGCTGAGGATGTTGCTAAGGCACCCAAACGCCTCACCAAGTTAGCTGGAGGGCCTGTGCAGATGCTTCCCCAATTACCAGTTCTCATCCAGTATAATGACATGACTGTAAAGATACCTGTCAGCATACAGAGTGAGGTACCAGGACGCGTACTGTTGGGTAACGATTTGAAAACTCTCGGAGTTGTATCGCATACTCCCAGACCTCCTAGTAAACGGTTACAGGAGCTAACCAGACCTGCAAGAGAGAGGACCCTGCGCGGTACTCTCGGGGAGATGATGAAGAAAGAAATCACTCCTGCTCCATTGGAAATGGCGGCCGCTGTCTCTAGGAACACAGAAGTAAAAGGGAAACCTAAAACTTCTAAACCGAAACCAACAGCCCACATTCCGATGCAGCCGACACGGACTTCCCCGCGGTTGTCCAACGTCACACCCGTAACTCCACCTCCAGCTGAGGCTGAGGGGGAAGTGCAACCCTGTATGGTAGAATTAGACTCTGAAGAAGAGCTAATGGAAGGCCAGGAACTCATTGGAGATCTGGATCCTGTTGACCATCCTGAGCTGCAGTCGTTACTGGCAGAAGGTGGACCCAGCAGGGCAGACTTCAGTAAGGGACAGAGAGAATGTCCAACTCTGGAAGGTCTTCGCCGTCAGGCAGAAACTCGGGCTGAAGGGCAAGAGCCTGGGAAACATAGGTTGCACTGCGAAGATGGCCTCTTCTATAGTGAACCAACCGAGTCTGCACCTGGAGACTACAAACGCCTTGTAGTACCCCAAGAGAACAGACCACAGTTCTTGCAGTTAGCCCACGAGATTCCTTTGGCTGGTCACTTGAGTTTCAAGAAGACTAAGGAAAGGCTCTCACTCTACTTCTATTGGCCAAAAATGGGGGCCGAAGTAGAAAAACACTGCAGAAGCTGCCATACCTGCCAAATCTCTGGTAAGGTTGGGTCCAAGAATGTGGCACCATTAGTGCCTCTTCCCGTTGTGGGAGTCCCATTTGAGAGAGTAGGGATTGATATCGTCGGTCCCCTTGATCCTCCAACCTCCTCAGGCAACAGGTTTATACTTGTTGTAGTAGACCATGCTACTAGGTATCCTGAGGCAATTCCTATGAGGACTGTTACAGCTCCGGCTGTGGCTAAGGCCCTCCTTGGTATTTTTACTAGGGTCGGATTTCCTAAGGAAGTTATCTCTGACAGGGGGTCAAATTTTATGTCCCACTACATGAAAGCCATGTGGAAAACCTGCGGGGTAACTTACAAGTTCTCAACGGCCTACCACCCACAAACCAATGGGTTGGTAGAACGGTTCAACCGAACCATGAAGAGCATGATAGGTGCTCTAGAAGAACCCCTTAAGCGTAAGTGGGACCTTCTATTGCCATGCCTTCTTTTTGCTTATAGAGAAGTCCCTCAGGAGGGAGTGGGCTACTCTCCCTTCGAACTACTCTATGGTCATCCCGTCAGAGGTCCGTTGGCCCTGATTAAGGAGGGGTTGGAGAGTGCTCCTTCCCCCAAGCCAGTCAGAGTGACTGACTACGTGATAGGTCTCCGGAGGAGAATGTCGCACCTGATGACAGAAGCAAGCGATAACTTGAAAGCTGGACAAGCATTGGTCAAGCACTGGCACGATCAAAAGGCTAACATGGTTGAGTTCGCTCAAAACCAGCTTGTTCTTGTTATGATCCCCACAAGGCAGAGGGCCTTGCAAGATAAATGGATGGGACCCTACCGAGTAGTGGGTAAGCTCGGTGAGGTTAACTATCTGGTGGACTTGGGCAACCCCAAGGAGGCTCCGACAGTCTTTCACACCAACCGACTTAAAGCGTATGTCTCATGACCTGATGTAGGAGCGTTGCTTCTAGCATCGGCCGAGGAAGAAGAAGAGAGTGAAGCTCTTCCGGATCTCCTCAGAGGCTTACCTTTAGATGAAAACATTGAAGGAGTAAATCTCTCCTCCAATCTGACACCCGAGCAACAAGAAGAGTGCAAGTCTATGTTGAATCAGTTTGCCTCTCTGTTCTCGCTCTCACCAGGCTTGACCCCTTGGGGCCAGCACGAGATACTCACTGGTGACTGTCTGCCTGTCAAAAGCAGAGGATATCGCATGTCAGAAAACGTAAGAACCCACATCAAAGGTGAGGTCAGCAAGATGCTTGATCTCGGGGTAATAGAGCCCTCTACTAGTCCATGGTCTAGCCCAGTTGTGTTAGTACCAAAGGCCGGATCTAAAGAACTTAGATTCTGCGTGGATTATAGACCTCTTAACGCAGTCACCACGACTGATGCCCACCCTTTGCCAAGAACAGATGAGTTGGTGGATAAACTTGGCGCCGCCAAGTTCCTCAGCACATTTGACTTGACGTCAGGCTATTGGCAAATAGCCCTGACCAACCATGCCAAGGAGAAAACGGCATTTTCTACCCCCGTTGGTTTATACCAGTTTACGGTAATGCCTTTCGGACTAAAAAATGCACCTGCTACGTTTCAACGGATGGTAAACCAGGTTCTAACCGGGATGGAGGACTTCTGCATGGCATACTTGGATGACATAGCAGTGTTCAGCAATTCCTGGGACGAACATGTAACCCACCTGAGAGATGTTTAGCAGGCTCTTGGACGGGCCAATCTGACCATAAAGGCGAGTAAATGCCAAATTGGACAGAGTAAGGTAGTCTACCTTGGGCATGAGGTAGGCGGTGGCGAAATAAGGCCTTTGCTCAGTAAGATTGAAGCTGTGCAAAATTGGACAACACCGACTACTCAGACTCAGGTGAGAGCCTTCCTAGGCCTCACCGGGTATTACAGGAATTTCATAGAGAACTATGGGACCATAGCTTCTCCACTGAATGTCATCTCCACGCCCAAATTCCCTAAAAAGGTTAAATGGAACGAGGAGTGCAATCAGGCTTTTGAAAACCTGAAAAAGGCTCTTTGCCAAGCCCCAGTACTCAGAGCTCCTGATTACCGCCAACACTTCATTGTGCAGACAGACGCTTCCAATGTAGGGATAGGTGCCGTACTCAGTCAACTGGATGGGAAAGGTAGGGAGCACCCCGTTTGCTACATCAGCCGCAAGCTGAAGGATCCTGAAACAAGGTGGGCAACAATCGAAAGAGAATGCTTTGCTATCGTGTGGGCTCTGAAGAAGTTTAGACCGTACTTGTATGGTTCTACTTTTATTATTCAGACTGACCACCAACCCTTGAGATGGTTAATGCAAATGAAAGGGGAAAACCCAAAACTACTGAGATGGTCGATCTGCCTGCAAGGGTTCGATTTCACCATTGAGCACAGGTCAGGGTGTCACCACCAAAATGCTGATGGTCTCTCTAGGATGTATATCATCGACTAGAGGTATGAGATTCATCCAGGAGTGGATTAAATCCTCCTGTCCCTTAGTCTGGGGGGGGCGAGTGTTAGGGAGAATTCTCTGTTTAGGCTGAATTTCCTAACCTAGTGAGTCCCCCAGCAGCTTTGCTGGATTTCTGGAGTTTGTTTTTCCCATCCTGCCAAGAGTGTGACCCTTTTCCTCTCACTCTTGGACATGTATGTGAGTAATTCCTTTGAGATGTCAATGTGTTCGATGGGCTATGGGGTCTTTTACTCCATAGGGTCTCATAAGTTTTTCTATGTGTGTCACTCTGCACCCTACGTGTCGTGACACGGGGGCGCCCTAGCAGGTCCCCCCACCATAGACTCCATACCCGGGGACTGACTACTGTCTCCCCGGGCATGTAAAGTCACCATTGGCTTTACTAGACCTAAATTTGCTAACAGAACTAGTACCAACCATCTTATTGTGGACGTGCTAGTAGGGGTAATACGATTACTCCTGGATCTGTTACTCGAGGGGGCACTGTCCCGTCCCTCCTCGTCGAGTTTTGGCTGGTGGCAGTGGAAACTACTTGTTATGTTCGACCCCGAGCATAACCCTATGGGATCCGTCCCATTGTTGAAGATTGATACTGTTTTTCGTTAATCTCCAACGTACCACCGATCTACTTATCTTAAATAGGTTTATCGAGTGGTATTTTCTGCCAGAACTCGGGTTGTAAAATGGCGTCTGTGTTTTTCTCTTTGACTCCTAAACCAAAGGTTGAGCCCTTTGTTCCACTTTTGGCGGGCCTCTGGACAGAGACTCGCGAAGGTGGCGCCATTCTGTCTGGGTTACCTCAGGGGTGTGGGAGGGGGTTTAGACACCCTGGACCGAGTTGCCTTGCCAACTCAGGTCGCACTCTGAAGTGATTGGCCCAGGTGGTGAGCCTTCCCGCTCACCACTTAGCATGTGTTGATTGACAAGCTAGGCTGAATGAATGGGGGACGTCTGCATAAAAGCAGGGCCTTTGGGACTGGATCTTCAGGAAGTCGCCACTGGACCTAAAGAATCCGACGAGGGTAACGCTGAATCGACCTGCACGACGACACCTCCGGTGGAGCCCTGCGGAATCGTCTCACAATCTCCCGACGACAGAAGAGATCTCTCTGCCGGAGAGGCTCTTTCCCTGGCTGGTGGGAACAACCAGTCTTCTTCTTCTTTGTGCTTTTTGGTCGCCCAGGACTCAGTGGTCGAATTGCCCGTGCAGAGCACCCGGCAACCGGATAGCCACTACTCCTGCACCGTGATCGAAAGGTGGTGCCTTGTGACGGAGCACTCCGCGGCTGGTTTCTTCCCTGGTGGTGCACCGGACATCTTCTCTTCGACGACGAGAGCATCTCTTCTCTTGGCCAAGACCCGTCGTGCATCCACCACCAGGAACAACTGCCCCCGTCGGAGATGTCTTCCACAACAAGGTACCGTACCCGCCTGGCTTCCCTTTTCGATCGGTTCGTGTGAGGTATCTGATTCCTCCCCGTTCCGTTGGGTTGCCTCCAAGCTTTATTCACTCTTTGTTCTGAACTGGTTCAGCCTGACGCTAACCAATTTGCTAAACAAGACTTGAATGCATCATCCGTAGAGACTTTCCAGGACATCGTGCCTTGCCTCTCACCGAGTGGGCCTGGCCGCCGAACTGTATGATCTAGTGTGATTAATGCTTTCTTGCCTTGCATTTTTACCCGCTTCAGTACGAACCGTGTTGACTTCATTACCTGCCTTTCTCTTCTCTCCCTTCCTCACTAAATATTCGAGTGTCATCTGGGTTGAGGTATACACCTCTGTCTGAAAATAAGTGGTGCCGTAGAACCTAGAGTTCTCGATAGTGTGTTTCGGGGGATTGAGCTTATTCCATTTTGCAGAGTAATTGTATTTTGAGTTATTTGCCGTGATTCGCTTTAGTATTTTTCGTAGACGTTCTGTTATCAATAAATAACTTACTATCTTTATACTAAAGCCTGGTTGCGTGTTCACTCGTTTTGCTGCGAAGAATTACCCTATATTGTATGCTCCCTATACTGACCAACTTTTCTTGAGAGAAGTCTGACTGCTCAGCCACAGCTACCAATTGAATCTGTGTGGTACAGACTGCTACCAAGTGGGTTCATCGCAACACCTGTAGTCCTAAATCTTTTGCAGTGGTCCCAGAGGGAACTGCACAGGTTTCCGCCTAACACCCAGCAGTCAGGAACACCCTCCACCAGGCCCCCACTCATGTCTCCCACACCCCCCACCCCCCAGCAGTCAGGGGCACCCTCCACCAGACCCCCACTCATGTCTCCCACCCCCCATCCCCCAGCAGTCAGGGGCACCCTCCACCAGGCCTCCACTCATTTCTCCCCCCACCCCCCAGCATCCAGGGGCACCCTCCACCAGGCCCCCACTCATGTCCCCCTGCACCCCCACCCCCCAGCATCCAGAGGTACCCTCCACCAGGCCCCCACTCATGTCTCCCAGCACCCCCACCCTCCAGCATCCAGAGGCACCCTCCACCAGGCCCCCACTCATTTCCCCCTGCACCCCCACCCCCCAGCATCCAGGGGCACCCTCCACCAGGCCCCACTCATGTCCAACTCATGTCCCCCTGCACCCCCACCCCCAGCAGTCAGGGGCACCCTCCACCAGGCCCCCACTCATGTCTCCCACCCCCCCACCCCCCAGCAGTCAGGGGCACCCTCCACCAGGCCCCCACTCATGTCTCCCGGCACCCCCACCCCCCAGCATCCAGGGGCACCCTCCACCAGGCCCCCACTCATGTCTCCCACCCCCCCAACCCTCAGCAATCAGGGGCACCCTCCACCAGGCCCCCACTCATGTCTCCCCCCACCCCCCAGCAGTCAGGGGCACCCTCCACCAGGCCCCCACTCATGTCTCCCACCCCCCAACCCCCAGCAGTCAGGGGATCCCTCCACCAGGCCCCCACTTCATGTCCCCCTGCACCACCACCCCCCAGCATCCAGGGGACCCTCCACCAGGCCCCCACTCATGTCCCCCTGCACCCCCACCCCCCAGCATCCAGGGGCACCCGCCACCAGGCCCCCACTCATGTCTCCCAGCACCCCCACCCCCCAGCATCCAGGGGCACACTCCACCAGGCCCCACTCATGTCCCCCTGCACCCCCACCCCCCAGCATCCAGGGGCACCCGCCACCAGGCCCCCACTCATGTCTCCCAGCACCCCCACCCCCCAGCATCCAGGGGCACCCCCCACCAGGCCCCCACTCATGTCCCCCTGCACTCCCACCCCCCAGCATCCAGGGGCACACTCCACCAGGCCCCACTCATGTCCAACTCATGTCCCCTGCACCCCCAACCCCCAGCAGTCAGGGGCACCCTCCACCAGGCCCCCACTCATGTCTCCCACCCCCCCACCCCCAGCAGTCAGGGGCACCCTCCACCAGGCCCTACTCATGTCTCCCAGCACCCCCACCCCCCAGCATCCAGGGGCACCCTCCACCAGGCCCCCACTCATGTCTCCCAGCACCCCCACCCCCCAGCATCCAGGGGCACCCTCCACCAGGCCCCACTCATGTCCAACTCATGTCCCCCTGCACCCCCACCCCCCAGCAGTTAGGGGCAGCCTCCACCAGGACCCCACTCATGTCTCCCAACCCCCCACCCCCCAGCAGTCAGGGGCACCCTCCAACAGGCCCCCACTCATGTCTCTCCGCAACCCCACCCCCCAGCAGTGCGATTTGCCTGGGTACGTGTATTTCAAGGGTGCGCGGGTAGTCTGACACGCAATTTGATCAGGGTACGTGTATTATGGGTCCGCGTGAACTTCCACACGCAATATCCGCAGGGTACGTGTATTACGGGGTTCGCGTGAACTTCCACACGCGATATCAGCAGGGTACGTGTATTACGGGTTCGCCTGAACTTCCACATGCGACTGGGCCTGGGAGAGCGTGTTACGTGCATTCCTGGGGTGGGCGGGAATATTCACTCGCGACTGGGCCTGGTAGAGCGTGTTACGTGTATTCCTGGGGTGGGCGAGAAGATTTACACGGCTGACTACAACGCGCCCAAAAAAAAGGTCCAATCCAGAAACACGTACGCCAGCATGAAGCAGGCGCACGTCCTGCGCAGCATAAAAGTGTGCGCAAACAACAAACAAGCTCAGACGCCAGGATGAATATACCGTTCCTAGCAGCAGTGGCCGTGGGATACTGCAGGAGGAGGAGGAGGATAGTCAGCACCAGAATCTTCACACCCAGAACCAGCCTTTTTGGTATGCCTGATGACCAGGTGTATGGGAGTTACAGGTTCCCACCTCACATAATACCCGACCTGGTCAGTGAGTGGGAGGATGACCTCACATCACCCACCCTGTGCTCCCAAGCACTGAGCCCCCTGGAGAAGGTCCTCAATGTGCTGCACTTCTTGGCTACCGGATCATTTCAGCGGACAAATGCCATAGTGAGGGGGTGTCACAGGCCACGCAGTCACGGTGCCTACACCAGGTGTTGGCCATCATCACTGCACGCCCATCAGTCCTTAGACACATGTACCTGCCCAGAACACCTGCAGAAAGTCAGGCTGTCAGCTAGGATTTCTACAGGGTGGCACAATTCCCCAAAGTGCTAGGTGCCATTGATATCACCCATGTGGCTCTACGTCCCCCCCAGGGCATCTGAGCACATCTATAGAAACCGCAAGCACTGGCATTCATCAACATCCAGGTAGTATGTGATGCCAAGGGAATCATCACCTCAGTATATGCCAACTATCCAGGTTCCACCCACGACAGCTTCATTTACAGGATGTTAACCCTAAACCGGGACATGGAAGCTGGGCGGCATGGCGATGCATGGCTGCTTGGTGAGTATAAATGCCACAGCACACGCATGCATGACAGATACAGAGTAATGTCACTACCCCACTAATGATCCCCATCACCACCTCCCCAGGGGACAGTGCCTACCCTCTGAGCACTCACATGATGACACCAATTCGGCACCCCATCTCGCCTCCCGAGGTAAGATACAACATAGCCCATATTGCAAACCGGGGCATAGTGGAGCGCACATTCGGAGTGCTCAAGTCACGCTTTCGCTTCCTTGACCATTCTGGCGGGAGGCTGTTATATGCTCCCCCAGTAGTGTGCAGGATCATAGTGGCAGCATGTGTCCTGCACAATGTTGCAACACGCCGGGGCCTGGCTGTGGACATGGTGGTGCCACCACATCCCCAACCATATGCACGCCCGCTGCGTATGGGATGGGAAAGGGCATGGGGTGAGGCAGCCCGTACGCAGCTGGTGGCTAATTACTTCACATAGAAATCACACCCCTGTGGAGTGCACACAGTCCTGGCACATACCATCTGACAATCAATGATGACTCAATCTGACAATTCTGATGAATTAAGGTACAGTCAACTGTGAGAACCATAGCAGCCTAGATTGTTCACCTGGAAGTGTCACAATGTGTGCATCCCTACCTACACAAACACCACCAAAGCAGTGTCATCAGAAGACACACTTCTATGCAGCAAAAATGAATACCCACTTGCAAAATACAACATGAGAATAGTGCCATGTCACCCAACCCCTCCCCGGCACCGCCACACAACACACCATGGCATGTCATGCTATGTGAGTGCAAACAAATTAATCCCCACAACATGACACAAGTGTCACAAACTACAGTGTCCCTAATGGAAACTGGCCACACATGAAATGCTCACAGTAATGCAGGACCAACAACACATATTACCAAATATTTACCAATAATACTAATCACCTACACAACCTCCAACCTACCATAAACATGACAGTATGGATTTAAAAAATTGGTAGTCTCACTACCTGATAATGCCAGCACTTCGAACACTTCCAACTGTACAGTGTTAGCGCCATGCAAAAGTGTAGATGCACTGCTTACAACATGGACTCCATTTCCAAAGTAGACCACCTTGTGAAGACATGAGAAATGGACCTGCAAAGGATGAGATGGATGCAGAGGCACATATCAATACACCATGCAGTGTATAATACAACAACAATATGCACTAGGAATGTATACACAGTATTGACTACAGACTGCCCACACATCAAATGGGAGTCCACCGTCACTGTGTAAGTCAATGTCACTTGGGCACACCCTTTGCAAGCCCATGGAAACGGGAAGCAGTGTGTGTCATACAAACCCAAGCATCTAACCCAAATTCAGGACAAGCCTGCATGTGCCCAGCCACAATACAGCGTATGCCCACGGGTGCCACACAAGGCAACACACTGTAAAAAAAATCAAAAATCAAAAATCAAAAATCAAAAATCAAAAATGGCCATGAATGGGCCAGGGGGGTGGGGGAGGCCACCCAGGAGGTCCGAGGACAGGGTGCACACCAAAACCCACCTGTGTGGATCTTGCGAAAAAAAAACACCTCCATGGGCTCATGGCCTGCACGGCTACCCTTTTGTGAGAGATTTGCTACTGTCGCTCTTCTCACCCTCTGCAGCTGCATCAGGAGGTGGTGGCACTATGGGAGGCAGCCCACGCAAAGCCCTAGTCTGGTCCTCCATGGCAGCAAGCATGCGGGTGTGGAAGGTCTGGTTCTGGAGGATAATCGTGCGGAGGTCCCCATGCAACAACTCACGGGATGCCCGGACCTCCTCCCTAGTTGCCTGCATCTCAGCTAAGAGCGTATGTGTGAGCCGCTCCAGCTGCTGTTCTGTCCTCATGTCAGTTGAAGCCTCAAGCTCAACAAGAGTCACCCTGAGCTGGCGGAGTTCCACCTTCAGGGCTGCCCTGTGGCCCTGGGACTCAATAGAAATTGCTTCCCGCAGAGTCTCCAGTGCCGCCCGTCTGTCCCTGTTGGACGTCAACATGTCCTCCCTGTGTGACTGGCAAATGGAGTCTGTTGCCTGCTGTAGTTGTTCCATCAGCCTTTCTTGGGGGACAATGGAAGTGGCCACCCTATCCATGGCCTGAGCCATCATCTCAGATGATGCTGCCTGTTGGTTTGCCATACTGTATATGGATTGCTCCTATGCGGTATTGCCAGGTGGCGTACACCACGTCCCTCACTGGTGCCCGGTCGGTCCTGAGACCCCTCCTGGGTCTGCACCATCTCCACAACCCCAGCAGTATCAAGTGCGTCATCCCCTGCAAAGACATGAAAGAAAAGAAATGGGAACAGGCATTAGCACCATGCCACACAATTAGGGCTGAGAAGCAACAGAAACAGTACTTCATTGACACATGTCCCACATGACTATAACCCTCCCATGCATGCACCGTCACTGCGTATGAAGGGGAGGCAAATGGCACACATTGATGACACCAAGATGGAAGACCAAAACATTTGCTGCATGCTGGCTAGCAGTGCTATCACACATTGGCCTGTGATTGGCATGTCCAATACACATACATGACACATGCCATCACACAGATGGCATGTACCATAGACATGTCACACATGTGACAATAGGACTGAGAAATGCCTAGTGAAAGTGGTGGAATGCAAACAATCAGCCTGAATGAACACAGAATAATACGCAACTATGTTGTGGCAAGATGACACTTCAAGGGCAATTGGCGTGAGGTTGGACTGAATGTCTACTGTTGCCAGAAGGGATACTGCAATACCCAAATTCTGGTGCGCAGAATGTATTGGATGAAGCGCATGGGTGACCCAAACCACTCAGGCACACACACCCTCACCTGGCACTCAATGAGAAGCCCTCACACATACACCATGCACATGGATGACACACACATGCATGTGCACTCACCGGACAATGCCTCGTAATCTGGCAGGTCTCCCATGCCTTGGATCTGTTCCTCTGTGACGTAGGTCCCAGCAACATACTCATGTGGAGTGAGTTCAATGTCCTCTGCTGCAGACCCACCTCCAGTCACTAGAGTTGCGGCATGACTTGAGGCCAGCTTTTTCTTTGCCCTGCGCTTCAGGTCATTCCAGTGCTTGTTGCAATCATTAGCTGTGCACCTCACGAATCCAAGGGCACTTATGATGTCCGCGATGGTCTGCCAGTGTGCCTGACGTTGTGCAGGTGTGGTTTTGCATCCTGCAGTAATCACCATTTCGCTGTCATGTGCGGACACATATTCCACAAGTGCATCAAGTTCGGCCTGATTGAAGCTGGACTTCTATGGTGGGCCGGACTGTGTAGCCGTGTCTGGGGCATCAGCCTGTACTGGACGAGCACTGTTCCTCTTCCGCTTGGAAGGTGGTGGGGATTCTGAGTGTCCTACACCGCTCTGGACACTAGGGGCAGGAGCCCCAGTGGACTGTGGACTAGGAGTGTGGGAATGAACACTCACCATGGGAGTTGGTGCAGGCATTAGCTGAAGTGTGATGTAGTCAGGGGGAACGTCAGCAGGATGGACTGGGACCGACACTGTCCTGGCTTTGAGACTCAGAGCTGGGGTGGATGGAGCCGCAGCTGCCCCTGCAGCCACCCCACCCTGCCTACTCGGGGCAGCAGATGACATAGCTGCCCCTGATCCACATGGCCTGGTGACACCAACGTGCACCGCCACACGTGGCCTAGAACTGCTGACCTGGAAGTCAGCCATGGAGTCACCCTGTGCCAGGTCTGGTGCCACAATGGGCTGGTCTAACAAGGGCTGAGCAGGGATGGTGTCAGCCACGTTACCCTCAACCGGGGGGGGTGGCATGGGTGTCCCTGACTGGTCACCCACACATGGGGGGCTAGGGGCACCCTGCAAGTCCCGGCCACGTCCCCTACCGTATCCACCACGGCCACCTCTTGAGTCTCGGCCACCTTTGCCACCCTTACCGCGTGCTTGCCTCCCAACCATAGCACTGATGTTGTTGTGCGTATGGGAGTTGCAGTAAACTATTGTCGTGGGCATTTGAGGGTCAAAGGGGTAGGGTACTAGATGGAATTCATACCCTAGTGCTCTTGCAAGGCTGTATGTGACCCCAGGGGGAAGATGATGGGTCACGCAATGCACAGGCACCCCAAAAAAGGGAGATAATGTGCACGCAACCCCTCCTAGACCACTTGCGTGGAAAAATAAACCTGCACTACGCTGTGGCACCCAGAAACACAAAAATAAACGTATTTGTGTCACACGCAGCCTATACTGACCTCTGAAGGGGTACGCAACACACGGGGCAAGCACAGATGTTAAATACGTGCGCGACTCACCGTCTGCGAGGAAAAATCGCGTGAAAAATACGTGCGTGTGCGCGTTGGCAACACCCCCGCCAAAAGAAGAATTGTATGCTGTCTGAGGAGACAGGACAACAGAAGAAGTGAACGCTGTTTGAGGAAACAGGCCCAGGAAAAAGACTAAAAGAGAAGAAGCTGTCAGAGGTACAGGGAGTACGAACTTGGAACACTGTGAAGTAAATTGCGTGTGAACTGACAAGAAGTACAGATTTCACCCACTCGCTCTCCACGAAAAGCACGTACAAGGAAATGGCGTTCTACACGGACCCTTTAAACATGCCCACTCGTCCAGCGTCACTTCCGCGTGTACGCGCTAAGGCCCTATCCTCCAATTACACGAGCAGACACTCTGACGTGCAGTCATTGGACATGTAACATGCACCCGTGTACAGGGAAACGCCCACGCACATCACAGACGCGCATACGCGCTGCGACCCTTTCCACCAATTGCACGCTATGACACTCTGACGTGCTTATTTTTTCTACGCGCCATGCAAACGCATGTGCGCGTAACGTCATAGACGCGCCTACACGCTGGGGGCCTTTGGGCCAATGAATTCGCGTACGTGTGCTGACGCGCTTACGCGCTAAGGCCCTTTCCTCGAATTACACGCAGACGTGCTGGATTTTCACGTGCCAAATCACTCTGTATCAAGCTGGCCAAGCGTAAGCACACGGAAGACCACGCTCCTGCCCAGAAGGCCGAATTACTGCCCCCCAGACCCCCGAGCACGCTCCCACCTGCCATCTGCTGCTGCCTGATTGCCTACTGCCCACGTGCCCTGCCAATTGCTGCCTGCACATCAGCCAGGGGTGCTGTTGCTGTGACCACCCCTGCTGGAACCGAAGACTCCCGACTGGGATTCCATCGCTCCACAGACCAGCCCCAGGACCCAGTTGCCCACCCACTCCTGCCTCTGGGGTTGTCATGTCGGGCACTGTAACATCTGGCACCACTGGCAACCCTCGGCCAGAGAGGCAGATGGGCACCAGCTTCACTGCCACCGAAGTTGGTGTCCTGGTGGAGCATGTCCTGGGGCAGTAGGATGCCCTCTTCGGAAGTTTGCGTGCCAACAAGGAAGGACGGACTCAGATCTGGACGGACATTGTGACTGCCATCAACGCGGAGGGGGTGGCAGTCCGACTATTCCATCATGTCAAGAAGCGCTGGGAGGACTTCAGGTCCAGGACCCTCAACAAGGCCCGGCGCCTCTTGAAGGCAGCGGTTGCTAAGGGGTGCCGGGGCCACTTGTCGGACAATCAGATGAGGGTCCTGGAACGCATATCCCCAGCGCTCCACGTCCAGGTCCTTGAGAGGCAGACCCGTCTGGAGTCGAGCGGTAAGTGTACATGCATCATGATTGTAAGTTGTGCGTGTGGTGGTGTGCCAGTAGTGTGCAGGTTGCACATGTGTTTTTATGGGGCCAAGTATAGGGGGGGTGTACAGGGCCGTGAGGCTAACACATGCGAGGGCTCTCATGTGTGAGACATGGATGGTGCTTGTGTGTGTAGGCTTGCATGCCAAATGCAGTTGTGTGGGCACACATGTTTGGATGAATGTGTATGTAAGTAGGCATGTTCGTGATGTCACACATGGATGTTGGTTTCAGCTGCATGTATCAGCACTGTGTACATGTGCGTGTGTGTGTATTTGACAAGGGTGCAACAGTGATGCAACATGGATGCATGTGACAGCGGGATGTGGAAGCCTGATTGGCAGATGTGACATGGATGCCAATCTGAACACTGCGACAGTTGCAGAGGTGTACACATGCATGCAAGTGTGGTTGTGTGTGTGCATGTGTAGTGCACTCCCTGTGTTGCATGTGATGTCTGGCTCACCTTTGCCTGCTCATGCTGTTGTATGTGTATGGATGGTGCTGGCTGTTGCAATATGGCTGTGTATGGCTCATGTGTGCGAGTTGAAATGACATGTGTGTTGGCGATTGTGATGCCATGTCTGAGGTTTCCAAATGCCACTTATGTACAACTGTCATGTGTGTATGTGTCCATTGTACAGTGCCCTGATGCCTGTGTTTTATTTCTCCCTGTCTGCAGCGTCAACTGATGAAGAGGGCGGAGAAGGTGCTGTGGAGCACAGCGGCAGGGATTGCACCGCCAGCCGGAGACGCAAGGCCCGGCTCCCCTTCCAGGTTGTCATCTCGTCGGGGAGTGAGGAGTCTGATGCCGCGTCCCAGGCCTCAGCTGTCGGGGGGAGGTCCAAGAGGTGGAGGTCGGAGTTGGACTCCTCAGCAGCAGAAGGGGCAGCTGGGACCCCACAGGGCCCAACGGGGGAAGATGGCATGGAGTCATCCAGGTTGGTTGGGGGTTTGGTGGAGGAGGAGGACGTGCAAGCGACAAAGGCGGGGTCTGGAGGTGGGGATTCCACTGGTGCTAGTGGTGCAGTGCAGGACCAGGGACAGGAGGCAGCACAGGCTGCCACGGAGGTGCCTGTGTGCAATCCTGTTCCTGATCCTGTGACTGCATCATCTTGCACCAGCAGGGATGCCTACGTTTAGACCCGTTTTCAGGCAGGGGATGAGCTTACAACAACTGGCCTTCCTCTGCCTGCGGACGTGGCTATCCAGGTACGGGTTGAGCCTGTCCTGACTGGTGTGGCGTTGCGTCAACGGGCCATGCGAGGTGACCTGCAGTCTTTTCATAAGGAGACTGCACGTCATCTCGAATGGCTCGTTGACCACGTCGGCCTACTGGGACAGGTCACCCAGGCCGGATTCCTCAGTTTGCTGGAGCTTGTTCCGACCCCCTCCTCAACTGAACACCCTATGCGCCAGTCTTCCTCCGTGCCATCTTTCCACCCATTTGTCACCTGGGTGCCCTGTGGAGCTGCCTGTGACGGTGCGGCAAGGCTGGTGGAGGACACATCCCTGCCACCGTCGGGAGTCGGACGTCCAGCAGGGGTGGCCACCTCAACGACTGCACCCAGGCTGGTGGAAGATGTGCAGGCAGCGGGAGCCAGGGCACGGGCACAGGCACAGCAGCAGCAGCAACGAGGTGGGAGCCATGATGGCTCGGGGCCTTCGACATCGGAGGGGCAGGCATCGGCCGGAGGGCAGGAGGACCCAGGACGGGAATTGTCTTCGGGGTGGCAGCGGTTGGGCCACGCCATAGATGCGGAGCGGCAGCAGGTGGAAGAGGCACGGCTCACGATGGTCAGGGCAGAGAACTCCATGTGGAGGGCCCTGAGGCTGGCCGAGTGCCTCGAGGCAATCCGCAGGGAGTTGGAGGAGAACATGTCGTCGGCCCTGCGGACCCTCTGGGCCATGGAGGAGGACCGCCTCCGGGACATTGAGCAGGAGTTCGATGATGCCCTGGCCCGGAACATCCAGAAGTGAGCCGTCGGACTAGTCCGCTGCCCTTGTAAATAGTTCTTTAATATTAAGTTTCCTTTCGGTTTTGTTTTGTTTTGGGGCACTTGGACAATGCCCCAACGTCTTGTATATAGTTCTTCATTAGGTAGTATTTTATTTTATAGGTTTCATTTAAAGGATTGGGCACATGGACCCTGGATGTTCACCTTGTACATAGTTTGACAATGGATTTTGATTTTTGATTTTTTTTTCACATGGATCAATGTTTTTTTCTTATTTTGGAACCTTGGATTTATTTTCTCAGACTGACACTTTGGAGACTTGCTTTTGGATTGCCTTTCATTTGGATTTCATGCATCTTTTTCATTTATTGGACATGCTGGATTTCATTTATTATTTCCATTTTCTTCTGTTCCATTTCATTGCCTTGCTTTTCTGTTTAATACATTATAATTTGGTACTTCAATGTGTGGTATTCTCTCTTTGGTTTCATGCATGTCACAATGTGTGTTCTATCATTCACATGCTGTCATTGTGTGGGTTTGACGGATATGTGTTGATGTGCAGACTAGCCATTTGGGATGCATCATGTGCTGGTGATTTCTTTGTCGGGTGGATGTCATACCTGGTGATGTGTTCGGACTGGGGTGCCGTAGGCAGTGTATTGAGTGGGCTTGGGGGCCATGATTATGGATCGTCATGAGGTGTTGGGGGGATATGTATGGGGGCCTGCTGGCAGGTGTCCCACAGTGCTGGGGGGTGGTAGTGCAGGGGGACATGAGTGGGGGCCTGCTGGCAGGTGTCCCACAGTGCTGGGGGGTGGGGGTGCTGGGAGACATGAGTGGGGGCCTGGTGGAGGGTGCCCCACAGTGCTTGGGGGTGGTGGTGCAGGGGGACATGAGTGGGGGCCTGCTGGCAGGTGTCCCACAGTGCTGGGGTGTGGGGGTGCTGGGAGGCATGAGTGGGGGCCTGGTGGAGGGTGCCCCACAGTGCCGGGGGGTGGTAGTGCAGGGGGACATGAGTGGGGGCCTGCTGGCAGGTGTCCCACAGTGCTGCGGGGTGGGGGTGCTGGGAGACATGAGTGGGGGCCTGGTGGAGGGTGCCCCACAGTGCTGGGGGTGGTGGTGCAGGGGGACATGAGTGGGGGCCTGCTGGCAGGTGCCTTGCACTGCTGGGGGGTGGGGGTGCTGGAAGACATGAGTGGGGGCCTGGTGGAGGGTGCCCCACAGTGCTGGGGGATTGGGGTGCAGGGGGACATGAGTGGGGGCCTGCTGGCAGGTGTCCCACAGTGCTGGGGGGTGGTGGTGCAGGGGGACATGAGTGGGGGCCTGCTGGCAGGTGTCCCACAGTGCTGGGGGGTGGGGGTGCTGGGAGACATGAGTGGGGGCCTGCTGGCAGGTGTCCCACAGTGCTGGGGGGAGGGGGTGCTGGGAGACATGAGTGGGGGCCTGGTGGAGGGTGCCCCACAGTGCTGGGGGGTGGTGGTGCAGGGGGACATGAGTGGGGGCCTGCTGGCAAGTGTCCCACAGTGCTGGGGAGTGGGGGTGCTGGGAGACATGAGTGGGGGCCTGGTGGAGGGTGTCCCACAGTGCTGGGGGGTGGTGGTGCAGGGTGACATGAGTGGGGGCCTGCTGGCAGGTGTCCCACAGTGCTTGGCAGTGGGGGTGCTGGGAGACATGAGTGACAGCCTGCTGTAGGGTGCCCCACAGTGCTGGGGGGTATGGGTGCAGGGGGACATGAGTGGGGGCCTGCTGGCAGGTGTCCCACAGTGCTGGGGGGTGGTGGTGCAGGGGGACATGAGTAGAGGCCTGCTGGCAGGTGTCCCATGGTGCTGGGGGGTGGGGGTGCAGGGTGACATGAGTGGGGGCCTGGTGGAGGGTGCCCCTGGATGCTGGGGGGTGGGTGTGCAGTGAGAAATGAGTGGGGGCCTGGTGGAGGGTGCCCCTGGATGCTGGGGGGTGGGTGTGCAGAGGGACATGAGTGGGGGCCTGGTGGAGGGTGCCGCTCAGTGCTAGGGGGTGGTGGTGCAGAGGGACATGAGTTGGGGCCTGCTGCCAGGTGTCCCATAGTGCTGGGGTGTGGGGGTGCTGGGAGACAAGCGTTGTTGATCAGTAGTGCAGGGTGACATGTGGCTTGGCTGGGGGGCATGCCCATGGTGGATGGTCTGCCTGCGGGACATGAGCAGGGGTGCAGGGTAGTCCCCTGTGGTGTGGGCTGCCTGCAGGGGCCATGGAGGATGCAGAGGGAACACCTGGGAGGACCCACACGGCCAATTCACGTGTAGTACTCCCCGGAACCCCTGAAATACACATACCCTGCTGAATTTGCGTGTGAAACTTCTCACGCACCCCTAAATGACGTGCAAAGGAGTACGCGACAAACATGGACACCCGCTGTGTGAATAAAAGCGTGTGCGTGTATTTCGTGGGTGCGCGGGAAGTTTAACACGTGATCGGGCATGAGGGAGCGTGGTACGTGTATTTCAGGGGCTCGCGGGTTGTTTAACACGCGATCGGGCCTGGGGGAGCAGGGTACCACTCACCGTCTGCCATGCATGTAGAAGAACGCGTAGCCAACACCCACCCGCTGTGAAGTAATAGCGTATGAACCCCAACGCCTGCAAAACACACGCACCGCACCCCACGAAAAGCACATACTGAGCAATGGAAATCAACGTGGGATCTACAAGCCCTGCCAGGGCAACGCCCGTGCGCGATACGTCACAGACACGCTTACGCGCTAAGGGCCTTTGGTCCAATGGAATCGCATATGCGTGCTGACACTCTTACGCGCTAAGGGTGTTTCCTCGAATTACACGCTGACGTGCAGAATTTTCACGTGCCAAATCACTCCGTATCAAGCTGGCCACGCGTAAGCACACGGAAGACCACGCTCCTGCCCAAAAGGCCGAATTACTGCCCCCAGAGCCCCGAGCAGCCTCCCATGAGCCATCTGCTGCTGCCTGTAACGCTCACCTGATTCCCACGGAGGCGCGGGTCTTGGCAGGAAGGTGTCTGTAACACGAAACGTGATGTGCAGGATTCGGTTGGCTTCTGGGGTCGACCCTCTCCGCACTGTGTGTCGAACTCGAAGGGTGAGGTTTCTGCAGGTGAAATAATATGGGGATTAAAGGTCTGGGTTGCTGAATGTCCCTATCTCTCTCCTCCCAGCTTGTCTGTTGAACCCCCCTCCCAGGTCAACGTGCTCACCTTAGATAGGTGAATGCTGGGCTCTCCATCTGCGTCTAGTGCAGGGTGCCGTTGCCAGTTCCTTCACTGGTGAAACGTGGGCCTCTTGACTTCAGAGGATGGGTACCGTCGTTGACTGCACGACCGGTAAGTTTCTGGACACCTTTAGTCTTTATAGTCTTTTATGCGTGGCACTGAAGCGCCTGGAGTTGCGTAAGTATGGCAGCGCTCTTACTGTCTCTTTCTTTGTCTTTGCAGGAGACGATGCAGAATGAAGAAATCCGGAATTCGCCGCGTGCCGGTAAGTGTGACACTGCTGTTGTCTTTGCAGGTGAAGATGCGGCGTGAAGAATCCGGAATGCACTGCGTGCCAGTAAGTAGAATAATGCTGTTTATCTTTGCAGGTGCAGATGCAGCGTGAAGAATCTGGAGTGCACCGCGTGCCGGTAAGTATAATAATGCTGTTTATCTTTGCAGGTGCAGATGCAGCGTGAAGAATCTGGAGTGCACCGCGTGCCGGTAAGTATAATAATGCTGTTTATCTTTGCCGGCGAAGGTGCAGCGTTAGACACGGCCGCTGCCGATGGATCAGGTAAGCAAGCACTGCGTGTGAAAGTTCGTTCTGCTAACCTGTTGTTTCTGGTCTTTTGCAGGTGCTGATGTTGCTCGGGTACAGGAATGGTAAGTATAATTCTTGCAGGTTCAGGATCCCAAGAAGAAATGCTGGAACAGACTCGGTGAGCGTTCTGCTGCAGATGCAGAATAACGCGAAGCACGTTTCATCAATCGGGCGTGGTTTAAATAGCCTTGGAGTGATGAGACGTCTCCTTTCACGGCCCCTCCTCGGTAAGAAAAGAGTTCCTGCTTCCAGAAGAATTCCAGTGCTGTATCTAGGGAGTGGAGCTGCCCCACCCAGGTAAGAAAGTAGTCCCAGTTCACCGAGGACTTCTAAGAGTCTGGCAAGTAAGCAGCATGGTCTGCCGCAGGTAAGTCCACCCAAGCACCTTCACACCAATGATGAGCCCGGCGCTTCCAGTGCCGGGACCGATGCTTCTGATGAGCCTGGTGCCACCGGCGCCAGGACAAGGTCCAAACGGTCCCTGTGGGGACCGGTTGGTGCCTAGGATCAGGGTTAGGGGCCTGCTTCCAAGGACGTTGGGCTGATCCTGGCTCCTTGGAAGCAGTGATCATGACAGTATCCCCCCTCAAGGCCCCTCCTAAGTGTGTCTTCTCCGGGGGCTTTGGCTTGTCGGGTGATTCAGATGGAATCTCTTGACCAGACGAGGTGCGTGGACGTGTTCTGAGGGTTCCCACGACCTTTCCTGTGGACCGTATCCTTTCCAATCAACCAGATAGTATAATTTAGACCTGGACATTTTGGAGTCTAGGCTGTTCTTCATTTCGAATTCGAGTTCTCCGTTTACCAAAACGGGTTCTGGGAGTTCAGTCAATCGGGTTTCTGGTTGTACTGGTTTTAATAAGGAGACATGGAATACTGGATGTATTTTCATATGCGTAGGGAATTCCAATTTGGCAGCCACCGGATTGATTATGGCAGATATGAGGTAGGGCCCAAGGTATCTCGGGATGAAAGTGCGGGGTCCTTTTAAAGGCAGGTGCTTAGTGGATAACCAGACTTGATCTCCTACAGCGTAGTGAGGGGCCTCTTTATGGTGCCGATCGGCTGCCTTTTTGAATTGAGCTTTAGCTCTTTGCAGATGGGCAGTGGCTTCCCTAAAAGCACAGGTAATTTCCGAATGCAAGTGATCCACAGCAGGTGCTTCAATTTCTTGGGGAGGATCCAGGTTGGAGGTTCTAGGATGGTGTCCATATAATAGGAAAAAAGGAGTCTTCCCGGTTCCAGAATGAGTCGAATTGTTGTATGCGTATTCAGCGATCCAAAGAATGTCCTTCCAGGGGTTTTGTGTTTGTTGGAGCATGCAGCGTAGATATTGCTCTAGTGTCTGGTTTGTCCTTTCGGTTTGTTCGTCCGTTTGGGGATGGTGACTGGTCGAAAGTCTTACATCAACTTGGGCTAGACGACAGCAACTGCGCCAGAAGTGGGAGATGAATTGACTTCCCCTATCGGAGACTAAAACCGAAGGAAAACCGTGTAAGCGAACGATGTTCGCCAAGAATTCCCGGGCCAATACTGAGGCTGAAGGCAGACCCTTCAAGGGTATGAAGTGAGCCATTTTCGAGAATAGATCCACGACTACTAAGATGGTAGTATATCCCAAGCATGGAGGTAAGTCCGTGATAAAATCCATGGACAGGGTATGCCATGGACAGGGAGGGATGTCAAGTGGCTGTAATAGGCCGGCTGGTTTTTGCTTTTGACTTTTATTCTGGGCACACACACCACAGGAGATTACAAAGTCTCTAATATCCCTTTTCCACGCTGGCCACCAGAAATTTCTTTTAATCTTTTCCATGGTTTTGGTAATGCCAGGGTGCCCCTCCATTAGAGAATCACGATAACCGGAGATTACTTGTTTTTGTAGTCTCTCACAGGGCAAGTGCAATCGTCCTCGGAAATATGGTAGGTCTTGATCTACTGAGAAATCTTTTCCCTTTAATTGCCAGTCCTGCAAATCGGTCGGAGTTAGGAGCGATTTCACCGTGTTCTTGATGTCTTCAAAAGATTGAGTGCTGACCAAACCCAAAATCCTTTGTTCTGGGATTATGGGTATTGGATCTGGATTGATCAAATGTTCATCTACTCCCATCCGGGAGAGGGCATCCGCCTTTCCGTTATTACTACCTGGTCGATAAGTAATTATAAAGTCAAATTCTGCTAGGAACAGAGCCCAGCGAAGTTGTCTGGAAGACTGAGCTTTGGCTGTCTTTAGGTATTGTAGATTGCGGTGGTCAGTCATTACGGTGACTGTGTGTCTGGCTCCTAGAAGATAATGCCGCCAGGCTTTAAAGGCCGATCTGATGGCCAAAAGTTCCTAGTCCGTAATTGAATAGTTGATCTCAGGAGGTGAAAACTTGCGGGACCAAAAGGCAACCGGATGTAGTTGGTTTGTGACCGAATCTCTTTGTGATAACACTGCTCCCATAGCAAGACTAGAAGCATCTGTTTCCATGATGTAAGGAAGTTCTGGGCGAGGATGTTTTAAAACAGGTGCAGAAATGAATTTAGCTTTTAAGTCTTGAAAAGCTTGTTCTGCTTCAGAAGACCACTCAAAACGTTTGTTCTTTTTCAACAGAGCGGTGATGGGCTGGACTATCCGGGAAAATTCAGGAATGAATCTGCGGTAAAAGTTAGCGAATCCTAACATGCTTTGAACTCCTTTTACAGAGGTTGGTGATGGCCACTTGATAATTGCATCAACCTTCTTTGAATCCATATGGACTCCGTTAGGTGACAATATGAATCCCAGGAACTCGACTTCTGTTGCGTTGAAGACGCATTTCTCAAGCTTAGAAAAAAGACTATGTTGACGCAATCTCTCGAGAACCTTTTTAACATGTCTCTGATGTTCTTCTTCCGATGATGAATAGACGAGGATGTCGTCAATGTAGACAACTACACACACGTCAATGAGTTCTCTAAGGACATCGTTCATAAAATATTGGAAAGCAGCAGGAGCATTACACAGTCCAAAGGGCTTCACTTGATATTCGAATAGCCCGTACTTGGTGCGAAAGGCCGTTTTCCATTCATCGCCCTCTTTGATCCTTACCAAGTGGTAGGCTCCTCTGAGATCCAGCTTTGTGTATATACGGGCATCTTTGACTTGGTCCAGGAGTTCAGGGATCAAAGGTAACGGGTATCTGTTTTTAACAGTGATCTGATTCAGGGCGCGGTAATCTATGCAAGTTCTAAGGTCTCCTTCCTTTTTCGGAACGAAGAACAAAGCCGATGAAGCTGGAGATTTGGAAGGACGGATAAACCCGTTAGCTAGGTATTGGTCCAGGTACTGTCTGAGGTGAAGGTTCTCTGGCTCGGTGAGGGCATAGATCCTGCTGCAAGGAGGAGTTGTTCCAGGTATCAGATCTATTTGACAGTCGTAAGACCTATGAGGGGGTAGGGTGTTAGCTTGATCCTTCTGGAAGACGTCTTGGAACTCCTGGTATTCGGGAGGTAATTTGAGAATCTCCTCAGAAGAGATCGCCGCCAGTGAAACATCAGGTCGAGGATAACAAGTGGTAGAACACTCTGGAAACTGAACCGTCTTTGCTCGCCAATCAATCAGAGGATTGTGCTTCTCCAACCAAGGGATTCCCAGAATGATCTGGAACTGAGGGGCCTTGATTACATCGAACACTATTCTCTCCCGGTGTCCATTATGACTCAACAGCGTCACTTCTTGGGTGGCATGCGTTACTGGTCCGGAGGCTATCTCCGTGCCATCCACAGTAGTGATGACATCTTTTACTGCCTTAGGGACAAGGGGTAGATTCATCCTTGACACCATTTCACGGTCCACATAGTTACCGATTGCTCCGCTGTCAATGTAAGCTTCAATTGCGTGCAAACGATCCGGACGTTCAGGACTAATGAGGACCATGGGTATCACGAAATGCGAGGTCACGGGACAGATCTTAACGCTCGGCAAGAGGACCTCTACTCTTGTCGGGCGAGGTCGTTTCCCTGCTCAGAATTTGTGGTACAGGTATCCGCGGCGCCTACAGTCTTCTTAGCTGGTTTCACGGGACAGTCCCGAAGAAAGTGTCCTGAATTTCCGCAATAGAGGCATAATTGCAGCTGCCTTCTTCTTTCCCGCTCTTTCTGGGTTAAAGGTCCTCTCATGCCCCCTATTTGCATGGGTTCCGCAGTGTCAGCTCCCTTATTCGAGGTCTGTGGTTTGGAAAACACTCGGGTATCAAATCTGGAGCGATCTGCCTTCCTGTTCTGTAGTCTATGGTCTAGTTGGACAACTAAGTCAATATAGTCTGAACATTCTTGTGGAGGATTCACAACCTGCGCTAGCACATCCTTGAGCTCTCCACGCAGACCTCTGTAGAAAAGCGTTATTCTCTTGTCCTCGGGCCATTGTGTTTCCACTATGAGTCTATTGAAAGAGGCTATATAAGTCAAGAGGTCTTGGTTACCCTGTCGTAATGAGAGAAGTTCATTGTCCAAGGCCTGCCCTTGTGCATGTCTTGCGAACAGTTTCTCCATGCTGGCCTGGAAGGCTTGAAAATCATGTAAAACCGGATCATCCTGGGTGACTAAAGGGATCGACCAATCTGCAGCGCTGCCACTGAGATAAGAAAGCACGAAAGCCACCTTGGCCTGGTCAGTTGGGAATGCAGCTGGTCGACATAAGAAGTGCAGGCGGCACTGGTTGATGAACACTGCGAATTTCTTTGGATCACCAGCAAAGCGTTCGGGCGGAGCCAAGGGCACATTACTGGGCAGATTGATTTGCACTGGATTTGAAGCTGAGGCAGAATGGTAACTTCCTCCTGGAACGGGCAAAGGTGTCTGTCCTGCCTGCGTTTGTAACAACTGCCTAGCAAGGTCCTCTGTTCGCTCCTTAGAAATTATCAGTTCTCTTCTTAGAGAGCTCGCTTCCTGGCGAGCTGCATGTACTTCTGCTCTTAATTCCCCAAGCACCTGGGCTAGTTGATCAGTATCTGAAGTTTCCATTGGGCCTGGGTAGGAGTTTAGTGGTCGGCTTCGCGTTCTGTAACGCTCACCTGATTCCCACGGAGGCGCGGGTCTTGGCAGAAAGGTGTCTGTAACACGAAACGTGATGTGCAGGATTCGGTTGGCTTCTGGGGTCGACCCTCTCCGCACTGTGTGTCGAACTCGAAGGGTGAGGTTTCTGCAGGTGAAATAATATGGGGATTAAAGGTCTGGATTGCTGAATGTCCCTATCTCTCTCCTCCCAGCTTGTCTGTTGAACCCCCCTCCCAGGTCAACGTGCTCACCTTAGATAGGTGAATGCTGGGCTCTCCATCTGCGTCTATTGCAGGGTGCCGTTGCCAGTTCCTTCACTGGTGAAACGTGGGCCTCTTGACTTCAGAGGATGGGTACCGTCGTTGACTGCACGACCGGTAAGTTTCTGGACACCTTTAGTCTTTATAGTCTTTTATGCGTGGCACTGAAGCGCCTGGAGTTGCGTAAGTATGGCAGCGCTCTTACTGTCTCTTTCTTTGTCTTTGCAGGAGACGATGCAGAATGAAGAAATCCGGAATTCGCCGCATGCCGGTAAGTGTGACACTGCTGTTGTCTTTGCAGGTGAAGATGCGGCGTGAAGAATCCGGAATGCACTGCGTGCCAGTAAGTAGAATAATGCTGTTTATCTTTGCAGGTGCAGATGCAGCGTGAAGAATCTGGAGTGCACCGCGTGCCGGTAAGTATAATAATGCTGTTTATCTTTGCCGGCGAAGGTGCAGCGTTAGACACGGCCGCTGCCGATGGATCAGGTAAGCAAGCACTGCGTGTGAAAGTTCGTTCTGCTAACCTGTTGTTTCTGGTCTTTTGCAGGTGCTGATGTTGCTCGGGTACAGGAATGGTAAGTATAATTCTTGCAGGTTCAGGATCCCAAGAAGAAATGCTGGAACAGACTCGGTGAGCGTTCTGCTGCAGATGCAGAATAACGCGAAGCACGTTTCATCAATCGGGCGTGGTTTAAATAGCCTTGGAGTGATGAGGCGTCTCCTTCCACGCCCCGCCTAGGTAAGAAAAGAGTTCCTGCTTCCAGAAGAATTCCAGTGCTGTATCTAGGGAGTGGAGCTGCCCCACCCAGGTAAGAAAGTAGTCCCAGTTCACCGAGGACTTCTAAGAGTCTGGCAAGTAAGCAGCATGGTCTGCCGCAGGTAAGTCCACCCAAGCACCTTCACACCAATGATGAGCCCGGCGCTTCCAGTGCCGGGACCGATGCTTCTGATGAGCCTGGTGCCACCGGCGCCAGGACAAGGTCCAAAAGGTCCCTGTGGGGACCGGCTGGTGCCTAGGTTCAGGGTTAGGGGCCTGCTTCCAAGGACGTTGGGCTGATCCTGGCTCCTTGGAAGCAGTGATCATGACAGTATCCCCCCTCAAGGCCCCTCCTAAGTGTGTCTTCTCCGGGGGCTTTGGCTTGTCGGGGTGATTCAGATGGAATCTCTTGACCAGACGAGGTGCGTGGACGTGTTCTGAGGGTTCCCACGACCTTTCCTGTGGACCGTATCCTTTCCAATCAACCAGATAGTATAATTTAGACCTGGACATTTTGGAGTCTAGGCTGTTCTTCACTTCGAATTCGAGTTCTCCGTCTACCAAAACTGGTTCTGGGAGTTCAGTCAATCGGGTTTCTGGTTGTACTGGTTTTAATAAGGAGACATGGAATACTGGATGTATTTTCATATGCGTAGGTAATTCCAATTTGGCAGCCACCGGATTGATTATGGCAGATATGAGGTAGGGCCCAAGGTATCTCGGGATGAAAGTGCGGGGTCCTTTTAAAGGCAGGTGCTTAGTGGATAACCAGACTTGATCTCCTACAGCGTAGTGAGGGGCCTCTTTACGGTGCCAATCGGCTGCCTTTTTGAATTGAGCTTTAGCTCTTTGCAGATGGGCAGTGGCTTCCCTAAAAGCACAGGTAATTTCTGAATGCAAGTGATCCACAGCAGGTGCTTCAATTTCTTGGGGAGGATCCAGGTTGGAGGTTCTAGGATGGTGTCCATATAATAGGAAAAAAGGAGTCTTCCCGGTTCCAGAATGAGTCGAATTGTTGTATGCGTATTCAGCGATCCAAAGAATGTCCTTCCAGGGGTTTTGTGTTTGTTGGAGCATGCAGCGTAGATATTGCTCTAGTGTCTGGTTTGTCCTTTCGGTTTGTTCGTCCGTTTGGGGATGGTGACTGGTCGAAAGTCTTACATCAACTTGGGCTAGACGACAGCAACTGCGCCAGAAGTGGGAGATGAATTGACTTCCCCTATCGGAGACTAAAACCGAAGGAAAACCGTGTAAGCGAACGATGTTCGCCAAGAATTCCCGGGCCAATACTGAGGCTGAAGGCAGACCCTTCAAGGGTATGAAGTGAGCCATTTTCGAGAATAGATCCACGACTACTAAGATGGTAGTATATCCCAAGCATGGAGGTAAGTCCGTGATAAAATCCATGGACAGGGTATGCCATGGACAGGGAGGGATGTCAAGTGGCTGTAATAGGCCGGCTGGTTTTTGCTTTTGACTTTTATTCTGGGCACACACACCACAGGAGATTACAAAGTCTCTAATATCCCTTTTCCAGGCTGGCCACCAGAAATTTCTTTTAATCTTTTCCATGGTTTTGGTAATGCCAGGGTGCCCCTCCATTAGAGAATCACGATAACCGGAGATTACTTGTTTTTGTAGTCTCTCACAGGGCAAGTGCAATCGTCCTCGGAAATATGGTAGGTCTTGATCTACTGAGAAATCTTTTCCCTTTAATTGCCAGTCCTGCAAATCGGTCGGAGTTAGGAGCGATTTCACCGTGTTCTTGATGTCTTCAAAAGATTGAGTGCTGACCAAACCCAAAATCCTTTGTTCTGGGATTATGGGTATTGGATCTGGATTGATCAAATGTTCATCTACTCCCATCCGGGAGAGGGCATCCGCCTTTCCATTATTACTACCTGGTCGATAAGTAATTATGAAGTCAAATTCTGCTAGGAACAGAGCCCAGCGAAGTTGTCTGGAAGACTGAGCTTTGGCTGTCTTTAGGTATTGTAGATTGCGGTGGTCAGTCATTACGGTGACTGTGTGTCTGGCTCCTAGAAGATAATGCCGCCAGGCTTTAAAGGCCGATCTGATGGCCAAAAGTTCCTAGTCCGTAATTGAATAGTTGATCTCAGGAGGTGAAAACTTGCGGGACCAAAAGGCAACCGGATGTAGTTGGTTTGTGACCGAATCTCTTTGTGATAACACTGCTCCCATAGCAAGACTAGAAGCATCTGTTTCCATGATGTAAGGAAGTTCTGGGCGAGGATGTTTTAAAACAGGTGCAGAAATGAATTTAGCTTTTAAGTCTTGAAAAGCTTGTTCTGCTTCAGAAGACCACTCAAAACGTTTGTTCTTTTTCAACAGAGCGGTGATGGGCTGGACTATCCGGGAAAATTCAGGAATGAATCTGCGGTAAAAGTTAGCGAATCCTAACATGCTTTGAACTCCTTTTACAGAGGTTGGTGATGGCCACTTGATAATTGCATCAACCTTCTTTGAATCCATATGGACTCCGTTAGGTGACAATATGAATCCCAGGAACTCGACTTCTGTTGCGTTGAAGACGCATTTCTCAAGCTTAGAAAAAAGACTATGTTGACGCAATCTCTCGAGAACCTTTTTAACATGTCTCTGATGTTCTTCTTCCGATGATGAATAGACGAGGATGTCGTCAATGTAGACAACTACACACACGTCAATGAGTTCTCTAAGGACATCGTTCATAAAATATTGGAAAGCAGCAGGAGCATTACACAGTCCAAAGGGCTTCACTTGATATTCGAATAGCCCGTACTTGGTGCGAAAGGCCGTTTTCCATTCATCGCCCTCTTTGATCCTTACCAAGTGGTAGGCTCCTCTGAGATCCAGCTTTGTGTATATACGGGCATCTTTGACTTGGTCCAGGAGTTCAGGGATCAAAGGTAACGGGTATCTGTTTTTAACAGTGATCTGATTCAGGGCGCGGTAATCTATGCAAGTTCTAAGGTCTCCTTCCTTTTTCGGAACGAAGAACAAAGCCGATGAAGCTGGAGATTTGGAAGGACGGATAAACCCGTTAGCTAGGTATTGGTCCAGGTACTGTCTGAGGTGAAGGTTCTCTGGCTCGGTGAGGGCATAGATCCTGCTGCAAGGAGGAGTTGTTCCAGGTATCAGATCTATTTGACAGTCGTAAGACCTATGAGGGGGTAGGGTGTTAGCTTGATCCTTCTGGAAGACGTCTTGGAACTCCTGGTATTCGGGAGGTAATTTGAGAATCTCCTCAGAAGAGATCGCCGCCAGTGAAACATCAGGTCGAGGATAACAAGTGGTAGAACACTCTGGAAACTGAACCGTCTTTGCTCGCCAATCAATCAGAGGATTGTGCTTCTCCAACCAAGGGATTCCCAGAATGATCTGGAACTGAGGGGCCTTGATTACATCGAACACTATTCTCTCCCGGTGTCCATTATGACTCAACAGCGTCACTTCTTGGGTGGCATGCGTTACTGGTCCGGAGGCTATCTCCGTGCCATCCACAGTAGTGATGACATCTTTTACTGCCTTAGGGACAAGGGGTAGATTCATCCTTGACACCATTTCACGGTCCACATAGTTACCGATTGCTCCGCTGTCAATGTAAGCTTCAATTGCGTGCAAACGATCCGGACGTTCAGGACTAATGAGGACCATGGGTATCACGAAATGCGAGGTCACGGGACAGATCTTAACGCTCGGCAAGAGGACCTCTACTCTTGTCGGGCGAGGTCGTTTCCCTGCTCAGAATTTGTGGTACAGGTATCCGCGGCGCCTACAGTCTTCTTAGCTGGTTTCACGGGACAGTCCCGAAGAAAGTGTCCTGAATTTCCGCAATAGAGGCATAATTGCAGCTGCCTTCTTCTTTCCCGCTCTTTCTGGGTTAAAGGTCCTCTCATGCCCCCTATTTGCATGGGTTCCGCAGTGTCAGCTCCCTTATTCGAGGTCTGTGGTTTGGAAAACACTCGGGTATCAAATCTGGAGCGATCTGCCTTCCTGTTCTGTAGTCTATGGTCTAGTTGGACAACTAAGTCAATATAGTCTGAACATTCTTGTGGAGGATTCACAACCTGCGCTAGCACATCCTTGAGCTCTCCACGCAGACCTCTGTAGAAAAGCGTTATTCTCTTGTCCTCGGGCCATTGTGTTTCCACTATGAGTCTATTGAAAGAGGCTATATAAGTCAAGAGGTCTTGGTTACCCTGTCGTAATGAGAGAAGTTCATTGTCCAAGGCCTGCCCTTGTGCATGTCTTGCGAACAGTTTCTCCATGCTGGCCTGGAAGGCTTGAAAATCGTGTAAAACCGGATCATCCTGGGTGACTAAAGGGATCGACCAATCTGCAGCGCTGCCACTGAGATAAGAAAGCACGAAAGCCACCTTGGCCTGGTCAGTTGGGAATGCAGCTGGTCGACATAAGAAGTGCAGGCGGCACTGGTTGATGAACACTGCGAATTTCTTTGGATCACCAGCAAAGCGTTCGGGCGGAGCCAAGGGCACATTACTGGGCAGATTGATTTGCACTGGATTTGAAGCTGAGGCAGAATGGTAACTTCCTCCTGGAACGGGCAAAGGTGTCTGTCCTGCCTGCGTTTGTAACAACTGCCTAGCAAGGTCCTCTGTTCGCTCCTTAGAAATTATCAGTTCTCTTCTTAGAGAGCTCGCTTCCTGGCGAGCTGCATGTACTTCTGCTCTTAATTCCCCAAGCACCTGGGCTAGTTGATCAGTATCTGAAGTTTCCATTGCGCCTGGGTAGGAGTTTAGTGGTCGGCTTCGCGTTCTGTAACGCTCACCTGATTCCCACGGAGGCGCGGGTCTTGGCAGGAAGGTGTCTGTAACACGAAACGTGATGTGCAGGATTCGGTTGGCTTCTGGGGTCGACCCTCTCCGCACTGTGTGTCGAACTCGAAGGGTGAGGTTTCTGCAGGTGAAATAATATGGGGATTAAAGGTCTGGGTTGCTGAATGTCCCTATCTCTCTCCTCCCACCTTGTCTGTTGAACCCCCCTCCCAGGTCAACGTGCTCACCTTAGATAGGTGAATGCTGGGCTCTCCATATGCGTCTAGTGCAGGGTGCCGTTGCCAGTTCCTTCACTGGTGAAACGTGGGCCTCTTGACTTCAGAGGATGGGTACCGTCGTTGACTGCACGACCGGTAAGTTTCTGGACACCTTTAGTCTTTATAGTCTTTTATGCGTGGCACTGAAGCGCCTGGAGTTGCGTAAGTATGGCAGCGCTCTTACTGTCTCTTTCTTTGTCTTTGCAGGAGACGATGCAGAATGAAGAAATCCGGAATTCGCCGCGTGCCGGTAAGTGTGACACTGCTGTTGTCTTTGCAGGTGAAGATGCGGCGTGAAGAATCCGGAATGCACTGCGTGCCAGTAAGTAGAATAATGCTGTTTATCTTTGCAAGTGCAGATGCAGCGTGAAGAATCTGGAGTGCACTGCGTGCCGGTAAGTATAATAATGCTGTTTATCTTTGCAGGTGCAGATGCAGCGTGAAGAATCTGGAGTGCACCGCGTGCCGGTAAGTATAATAATGCTGTTTATCTTTGCCGGCGAAGGTGCAGCGTTAGACACGGCCGCTGCCGATGGATCAGGTAAGCAAGCACTGCGTGTGAAAGTTCGTTCTGCTAACCTGTTGTTTCTGGTCTTTTGCAGGTGCTGATGTTGCTCGGGTACAGGAATGGTAAGTATAATTCTTGCAGGTTCAGGATCCCAAGAAGAAATGCTGGAACAGACTCGGTGAGCGTTCTGCTGCAGATGCAGAATAACGCGAAGCACGTTTCATCAATCGGGCGTGGTTTAAATAGCCTTGGAGTGATGAGGCGTCTCCTTCCACGGCCCCGCCTAGGTAAGAAAAGAGTTCCTGCTTCCAGAAGAATTCCAGTGCTGTATCTAGGGAGTGGAGCTGCCCCACCCAGGTAAGAAAGTAGTCCCAGTTCACCGAGGACTTCTAAGAGTCTGGCAAGTAAGCAGCATGGTCTGCCGCAGGTAAGTCCACCCAAGCACCTTCACACCAATGATGAGCCCGGCGCTTCCAGTGCCGGGACCGATGCTTCTGATGAGCCTGGTGCCACCGGCGCCAGGACAAGGTCCAAAAGGTCCCTGTGGGGACCGGCTGGTGCCTAGGATCAGGGTTAGGGGCCTGCTTCCAAGGACGTTGGGCTGATCCTGGCTCCTTGGAAGCAGTGATCATGACAGTATCCCCCCTCAAGGCCCCTCCTAAGTGTGTCTTCTCCGGGGGCTTTGGCTTGTCGGGGTGATTCAGATGGAATCTCTTGACCAGACGAGGTGCGTGGACGTGTTCTGAGGGTCCCCACGACCTTTCCTGTGGACCGTATCCTTTCCAATCAACCAGATAGTATAATTTAGACCTGGACATTTTGGAGTCTAGGCTGTTCTTCACTTCGAATTCGAGTTCTCCGTCTACCAAAACGGGTTCTGGGAGTTCAGTCAATCGGGTTTCTGGTTGTACTGGTTTTAATAAGGAGACATGGAATACTGGATGTATTTTCATATGCGTAGGTAATTCCAATTTGGCAGCCACCGGATTGATTATGGCAGATATGAGGTAGGGCCCAAGGTATCTCGGGATGAAAGTGCGGGGTCCTTTTAAAGGCAGGTGCTTAGTGGATAACCAGACTTGATCTCCTACAGCGTAGTGAGGGGCCTCTTTACGGTGCCGATCGGCTGCCTTTTTGAATTGAGCTTTAGCTCTTTGCAGATGGGCAGTGGCTTCCCTAAAAGCACAGGTAATTTCCGAATGCAAGTGATCCATAGCAGGTGCTTCAATTTCTTGGGGAGGATCCAGGTTGGAGGTTCTAGGATGGTGTCCATATAATAGGAAAAAAGGAGTCTTCCCGGTTCCAGAATGAGTCGAATTGTTGTATGCGTATTCAGCGATCCAAAGAATGTCCTTCCAGGGGTTTTGTGTTTGTTGGAGCATGCAGCGTAGATATTGCTCTAGTGTCTGGTTTGTCCTTTCGGTTTGTTCGTCCGTTTGGGGATGGTGACTGGTCGAAAGTCTTACATCAACTTGGGCTAGACGACAGCAACTGCGCCAGAAGTGGGAGATGAATTGACTTCCCCTATCGGAGACTAAAACCGAAGGAAAACCGTGTAAGCGAACGATGTTCGCCAAGAATTCCCGGGCCAATACTGAGGCTGAAGGCAGACCCTTCAAGGGTATGAAGTGAGCCATTTTCGAGAATAGATCCACGACTACTAAGATGGTAGTATATCCCAAGCATGGAGGTAAGTCCGTGATAAAATCCATGGACAGGGTATGCCATGGACAGGGAGGGATGTCAAGTGGCTGTAATAGGCCGGCTGGTTTTTGCTTTTGACTTTTATTCTGGGCACACACACCACAGGAGATTACAAAGTCTCTAATATCCCTTTTCCACGCTGGCCACCAGAAATTTCTTTTAATCTTTTCCATGGTTTTGGTAATGCCAGGGTGCCCCTCCATTAGAGAATCATGATAACCGGAGATTACTTGTTTTTGTAGTCTCTCACAGGGCAAGTGCAATCGTCCTCGGAAATATGGTAGGTCTTGATCTACTGAGAAATCTTTTCCCTTTAATTGCCAGTCCTGCAAATCGGTCGGAGTTAGGAGCGATTTCACCGTGTTCTTGATGTCTTCAAAAGATTGAGTGCTGACCAAACCCAAAATCCTTTGTTCTGGGATTATGGGTATTGGATCTGGATTGATCAAATGTTCAACTACTCCCATCCGGGAGAGGGCATCCGCCTTTCCGTTATTACTACCTGGTCGATAAGTAATTATAAAGTCAAATTCTGCTAGGAACAGAGCCCAGCGAAGTTGTCTGGAAGACTGAGCTTTGGCTGTCTTTAGGTATTGTAGATTGCGGTGGTCAGTCATTACGGTGACTGTGTGTCTGGCTCCTAGAAGATAATGCCGCCAGGCTTTAAAGGCCGATCTGATGGCCAAAAGTTCCTAGTCCGTAATTGAATAGTTGATCTCAGGAGGTGAAAACTTGCCGGACCAAAAGGCAACCGGATGTAGTTGGTTTGTGACCGAATCTCTTTGTGATAACACTGCTCCCATAGCAAGACTAGAAGCATCTGTTTCCATGATGTAAGGAAGTTCTGGGCGAGGATGTTTTAAAACAGGTGCAGAAATGAATTTAGCTTTTAAGTCTTGAAAAGCTTGTTCTGCTTCAGAAGACCACTCAAAACGTTTGTTCTTTTTCAACAGAGCGGTGATGGGCTGGACTATCCGGGAAAATTCAGGAATGAATCTGCGGTAAAAGTTAGCGAATCCTAACATGCTTTGAACTCCTTTTACAGAGGTTGGTGATGGCCACTTGATAATTGCATCAACCTTCTTTGAATCCATATGGACTCCGTTAGGTGACAATATGAATCCCAGGAACTTGACTTCTGTTGCGTTGAAGACGCATTTCTCAAGCTTAGAAAAAAGACTATGTTGACGCAATCTCTCGAGAACCTTTTTAACATGTCTCTGATGTTCTTCTTCCGATGATGAATAGACGAGGATGTCGTCAATGTAGACAACTACACACACGTCAATGAGTTCTCTAAGGACATCGTTCATAAAATATTGGAAAGCAGCAGGAGCATTACACAGTCCAAAGGGCTTCACTTGATATTCGAATAGCCCGTACTTGGTGCGAAAGGCCGTTTTCCATTCATCGCCCTCTTTGATCCTTACCAAGTGGTAGGCTCCTCTGAGATCCAGCTTTGTGTATATACGGGCATCTTTGACTTGGTCCAGGAGTTCAGGGATCAAAGGTAACAGGTATCTGTTTTTAACAGTGATCTGATTTAGGGCGCGGTAATCTATGCAAGTTCTAAGGTCTCCTTCCTTTTTCGGAACGAAGAACAAAGCCGATGAAGCTGGAGATTTGGAAGGACGGATAAACCCGTTAGCTAGGTATTGGTCCAGGTACTGTCTGAGGTGAAGGTTCTCTGGCTCGGTGAGGGCATAGATCCTGCTGCAAGGAGGAGTTGTTCCAGGTATCAGATCTATTTGACAGTCGTAAGACCTATGAGGGGGTAGGGTGTTAGCTTGATCCTTCTGGAAGACGTCTTGGAACTCCTGGTATTCGGGAGGTAATTTGAGAATCTCCTCAGAAGAGATCGCCGCCAGTGAAACATCAGGTCGAGGATAACAAGTGGTAGAACACTCTGGAAACTGAACCGTCTTTGCTCGCCAATCAATCAGAGGATTGTGCTTCTCCAACCAAGGGATTCCCAGAATGATCTGGAACTGAGGGGCCTTGATTACATCGAACACTATTCTCTCCCGGTGTCCATTATGACTCAACAGCGTCACTTCTTGGGTGGCATGCATTACTGGTCCGGAGGCTATCTCCGTGCCATCCACAGTAGTGATGACATCTTTTACTGCCTTAGGGACAAGGGGTAGATTCATCCTTGACACCATTTCACGGTCCACATAGTTACCGATTGCTCCGCTGTCAATGTAAGCTTCAATTGCGTGCAAACGATCCGGACGTTCAGGACTAATGAGGACCATGGGTATCACGAAATGCGAGGTCACGGGACAGATCTTAACGCTCGGCAAGAGGACCCCTACTCTTGTCGGGCGAGGTTGTTTCCCTGCTCAGAATTTGTGGTACAGGTATCCGCGGCGCCTACAGTCTTCTTAGCTGGTTTCACGGGACAGTCCCGAAGAAAGAGTCCTGAATTTCCGCAATAGAGGCATAATTGCAGCTGCCTTCTTCCTTCCCGCTCTTTCTGGGTTTAAGGTCCTCTCATGCCCCCTATTTGCATGGGTTCCGCAGTGTCAGCTCCCTTATTCGAGGTCTGTGGTTTGGAAAACACTCGGGTATCAAATCTGGAGCGATCTGCCTTCCTGTTCTGTAGTCTATGGTCTAGTTGGACAACTAAGTCAATATAGTCTGAACATTCTTGTGGAGGATTCACAACCTGCGCTAGCACATCCTTGAGCTCTCCACGCAGACCTCTGTAGAAAAGCGTTATTCTCTTGTCCTCGGGCCATTGTGTTTCCACTATGAGTCTATTGAAAGAGGCTATATAAGTCAAGAGGTCTTGGTTACCCTGTCGTAATGAGAGAAGTTCATTGTCCAAGGCCTGCCCTTGTGCATGTCTTGCGAACAGTTTCTCCATGCTGGCCTGGAAGGCTTGAAAATCGTGTAAAACCAGATCATCCTGGGTGACTAAAGGGATCGACCAATCTGCAGCGCTGCCACTGAGATAAGAAAGCACGAAAGCCACCTTGGCCTGGTCAGTTGGGAATGCAGCTGGTCGACATAAGAAGTGCAGGCGGCACTGGTTGATGAACACTGCAAATTTCTTTGGATCACCAGCAAAGCGTTCGGGCGGAGCCAAGGGCACATTACTGGGCAGATTGATTTGCACTGGATTTGAAGCTGAGGCAGAATGGTAACTTCCTCCTGGAACGGGCAAAGGTGTCTGTCCTTCCTGCGTTTGTAACAACTGCCTAGCAAGGTCCTCTGTTCGCTCCTTAGAAATTATCAGTTCTCTTCTTAGAGAGCTCATTTCCTGGCGAGCTGCATGTACTTCTGCTCTTAATTCCCCAAGCACCTGGGCTAGTTGATCAGTATCTGAAGTTTCCATTGCGCCTGGGTAGGAGTTTAGTGGTCGGCTTCGCGTTCTGTAACGCTCACCTGATTCCCACGGAGGCGCGGGTCTTGGCAGGAAGGTGTCTGTAACACGAAACGTGATGTGCAGGATTCGGTTGGCTTCTGGGGTCGACCCTCTCCGCACTGTGTGTCGAACTCGAAGGGTGAGGTTTCTGCAGGTGAAATAATATGGGGATTAAAGGTCTGGGTTGCTGAATGTCCCTATCTCTCTCCTCCCAGCTTGTCTGTTGAACCCCCCTCCCAGGTCAACGTGCTCACCTTAGATAGGTGAATGCTGGGCTCTCCATCTGCGTCTAGTGCAGGGTGCCGTTGCCAGTTCCTTCACTGGTGAAACGTGGGCCTCTTGACTTCAGAGGATGGGTACCGTTGTTGACTGCACGACCGGTAAGTTTCTGGACACCTTTAGTCTTTATAGTCTTTTATGCGTGGCACTGAAGCGCCTGGAGTTGCGTAAGTATGGCAGCGCTCTTACTGTCTCTTTCTTTGTCTTTGCAGGAGACGATGCAGAATGAAGAAATCCGGAATTCGCCGCGTGCCGGTAAGTGTGACACTGCTGTTGTCTTTGCAGGTGAAGATGCGGCGTGAAGAATCCGGAATGCACTGCGTGCCAGTAAGTAGAATAATGCTGTTTATCTTTGCAGGTGCAGATGCAGCATGAAGAATCTGGAGTGCACCGCGTGCCGGTAAGTATAATAATGCTGTTTATCTTTGCAGGTGCAGATGCAGCGTGAAGAATCTGGAGTGCACCGCGTGCCGGTAAGTATAATAATGCTGTTTATCTTTGCCGGCGAAGGTGCAGCGTTAGACACGGCCGCTGCCGATGGATCAGGTAAGCAAGCACTGCATGTGAAAGTTTGTTCTGCTAACCTGTTGTTTCTGGTCTTTTGCAGGTGCTGATGTTGCTCGGGTACAGGAATGGTAAGTATAATTCTTGCAGGTTCAGGATCCCAAGAAGAAATGCTGGAACAGACTCGGTGAGCGTTCTGCTGCAGATGCAGAATAACGCGAAGCACGTTTCATCAATCGGGCGTGGTTTAAATAGCCTTGGAGTGATGAGGCATCTCCTTCCACGGCCCCGCCTAGGTAAGAAAAGAGTTCCTGCTTCCAGAAGAATTCCAGTGCTGTATCCAGGGAGTGGAGCTGCCCCACCCAGGTAAGAAAGTAGTCCCAGTTCACCGAGGACTTCTAAGAGTCTGGCAAGTAAGCAGCATGGTCTGCCGCAGGTAAGTCCACCCAAGCACCTTCACACCAATGATGAGCCCGGCGCTTCCAGTGCCGGGACCGATGCTTCTGATGAGCCTGGTGCCACCGGCGCCAGGACAAGGTCCAAAAGGTCCCGGTGGGGACCGGCTGGTGCCTAGGATCAGGGTTAGGGGCCTGCTTCCAAGGACGTTGGGCTGATCCTGGCTCCTTGGAAGCAGTGATCATGACACTGCCTGCCTGCCTGCCTGCCTGCTGCCACCGTGCCCTGCCATTTGGTGCCTGCACATCAGCCATCTGCAGGGGTCCAGTTGCTGTGTCCACCCCTGCTGGAACAGAAGACTCCCGACTGGAATACCATCGCTCCACAGCCCAGCCCCAGGACCCAGTTGCCCATCCACGCCTGCCTCGGGGGTCGTAATGTCAGGGCAAACACCATCCGAGACC
Organism: Ambystoma mexicanum; assembly: GCF_040938575.1. NCBI lineage: Eukaryota > Metazoa > Chordata > Amphibia > Caudata > Ambystomatidae > Ambystoma > Ambystoma mexicanum. Next base: position 399,772,607 of record NC_090923.1, read on the forward strand.
ACTGGCGACCCCCAGCCAGAGGGGCAGAAGGCCACCAGCTTCAGTCAGAAGGAAGTTGGTGTCCTGGTGGAGCTTGTCCTGGGGCATTATGATGCCCTCTTTGGATAATCACGCGCCGACAAGGAAGGAGGGACTCGGATCTGGACGGACATCATGACTGCCATCAACACGGAGGGGGTGGCAGTCCGACTATTCCATCATATCAAGAAGCGCTGGGAGGACTTCAGGTCCAGGACCCTCAACAAGGCCCGGCGCTTCTTGAAGGCAGCGGATGCTAAGGGGCGCCGGGGCCACATGTCGGAAGATCAGATGAGGGTCCTGGAATTCATATCCCCAGCGCTCCGCGTCCAGGTCCTTGAGAGGCAGACCCGTCTGGAGTCGAGCGGTAAGAGGCCAAGCATTCCTGTGTGAGACAGGGCATGTTGCAGTGTGCTGGTTGTCTGATACTTGCCTGTATGTGTGACATAGGCCATGTACGCCTGTGTGTGTGCAGGGACATCATGGTCATGCATGTGAGAACAGTAATGTGTGAAGCACACGGTTGGTGTATGTGTTTAAATGCAACATGGGGAGCCCTATGCGGAATGGACACATGAGAGCATGCCAGTCTCTGTTCCTGGACATGGGTGGGGGTGAGGGATGGGTGCTGATGCCATGTGCATGTATGGTGTCCATGTCTGTGTGTCTGACCTGCGTGTCTGTGACTTGTGAATGCCATGGATGCATGACACATGTCTGTGACATTGTTCAGAATCACTGATGCAGCCTAGTTATCCTTGCATCCACTGTGTCTGGGGTGTACGAGTCCAGATAGATGAAAGTACGGTGAAGTGTGTGCATGTGATAGGCATGACCCATGATGCATGTGAGTTCAAAAACAACATTGTATGTTTCAAGAGTCCCTTGGACATGTTTGCTAATATCCATAGCATGTGCCATACCTGTTACTGCATGTGTTTTGCCTGCACTGACCCATGTGTTGTGAAGGGGCATGATGGAAGGGATCTTTGACAGTGCCACTCATCTGCTATTGCTTCCTGTCTAGGGGACCATTGTACAGTACCCTGATGCTTGTGTTCTATGTCTCCCTCTACACAGCGCAAAGTGAAGAAGAGGGCGGGAACAGAGCTGTGGAGCAAAGCGGCGGGGATGCCCCCATTGCTGCAGCGGAAGGGGTGGGTGAGCCCCCACAGGGGCTTGCAACGGCGGAAGACGGGGTGGAGCCATCCAGGTTGGTGGTTTCCACAGAGGAGGAGGAAGCCGCTACTGAGCCGCACATGGGGCCTGGTGGGGGCATCCCTGCTGGTGCAAGTGGTGCAGTCCAGGGGCAGGGGCAGGAGGCAGCACAGGTCGCCGCGGAGGTGCCTGTGCATGTCACTGTCCCTGACACTGTGACTGCAACACCATGCACCAGCAGGGATGCCCCATCCCAGGCCCGTCCGCAGGTAGGGGGGATGTCCATGTCATCTGACTCCCCTCCACCTGCGGATGAGGGGACCCCTGGCCGTATGGAGAAGGTCCTGATTGGTGTCGCGTTGCGCACGGGTGTCATTCGTGATGAGGTGCGTGCTTCCCGGGGGGAGCACGCATGTCATTACGAAGAGCACCGTGCCAACGTGGCACAGTTGGGAGCGGCCATGGTCGGGGGTTTCATACATGTGTCGGGCACTCTGGCGACCCTCTCCTCCTCTGTGGAGGCTATGCGCCAGTCGTTCTCCATGCCGTCTTCCGGCCCAGATGCCACCAGGGCCCCGTGTGCACCTGCCCCGACCAACGCAGCCAACTCGGTGGGGATCCCATCCCTGCCACAGTTGGGAGTCGGAGGTCCAGCAGGGGTGGACACACCAGCAACTGGACCCCAGCAGATGGAGGATGTGACGGCATCATCGGGCAGGGCACGTGCACGACGGCGTCGGTGGATTCCATCAGCCTGGATGCTGTCGTGCTGGCACAGGCATTTGCGTCGGAGGCAGCGGCAGGCTCGACGTGGTAGGCATCATATCTCGGGGCCATCAACATCAGGGGTGCAGGCATCGGCCGGAGGGCAGGAGAACCCTGGAATGGCAGTGTCTTCCGTGTGGCAGTGGTTGGGCCAGCAGATAGGTGCGGAGCGGCAGCGGGCAGAGGAGGAACGGCTCACAATGGTCAGGGCGGAGAACTCCATGCGGAGGGCGCTGAGGCGGGCTGAGTGCCTCGAGGGTATTTGCAGGGAGTTGGAGCTGGACACTGCATTATCCCTGCGAGACCTCGGGGCCAGGGAACATGCCCACCTCCGAGCCATTGAACAGGAGTTCGATGATGCCCTGGCCCATGACAACAACCAGTGAGGCATAGGACTAGCCCACTGCCCTTGTAAATAGTTATGTAGTTAGTGTTAGGTTTCCTTTGCTTTTTAATTTTTTTTGGACCTTTTGGACAATGGACCTCATTTTTGTATATTGTTTTTTTATTAGGTAGTATTATTAGATAGGTTTCATTTCTTCTGTTGGGATCATGGACCCTGGATTGTTTATCTGTATATAGTTGAGTGTTGGATTTTATATTTTTATTTGGAATTTACCCATGGAGCAATGGTTTTCGGTTTGGATTTTCCATTGGATTTACTTTTTTGAACTGTGACTTTGGACACCTTTCCTTTGGATTATGATTTGTGGTTTTACATTATTTTACGGACATGCTGCTTTTGGTTTTTAATTCCCATTGTCGTTTGTTTATTTTTGATTCCATTTATGTTGCTTTTAATACATTTTCTTCATCAAACTTCAATGTGTAGTATCATCTCATTGGTTTCATGCATATTATGATATGGGTTTTGACATTCACTGACACCCATTGTGTGTATGTGAGGGACATGTGTTCATTTACATACTTGCCATTGGGGTTGTATCATGTAATTGCCGTTTCTAAGTGGGTGGAAGCAATACTGGGTGGGTGTTTGGCATGTGGAGGCAGCCCATAAAGGCCAGGGATCTAGATTGTGATGACGTGTTGGCTGGGGGACATGAGTCGGGGCCTGGTGGAGGGTGCCCTGAACTGCTGGGGGGTGTGGGTGCTGGGAGACTTGTGTGGGGGAATGGTGGAGGGTGCCCCTAAATGCTGGGGGGTGGGGGTGCAGGGGGACATGTGTTGGACATGAGTGGGGGCCTGGTGGAGGGTGCACCACAGTGCTGGGGGTTGGGGGTGCAGGGGGACATGAGTTGGACATGAGTGGGGGCCTGGTGGAGGGTGCCCCTGGATGCTGGGGGGTGGGGGTGCAGGGAGACATGAGTTGGACATGAGTGGGGGCCTGCTGGCAGGTGCCCCACAGTGCTGGGGGGTGGGGATGCTGGGAGACATGCGTTTTTGATGAGTAGTGCAAGGTGACATGTGGCTTGGCTGGGGGGCATGCCCATGGTGGATGGGCTGCCTGCGGGACATGAGCAGGGGTGCAGGGTAGTCCCCTGTGGTGTGGGCTGCCTGCAGGGGCCGTGGAGGGTGTAGAGGGAACACCTGGGAGGACCCACACGGCCAAATCACGTGTAGTACTCCCCGCGCACCCCTGAAATACACGTACCCTGCTGAATTTGCGTGTGAGACTTCCCACGCACCCCTGGAACACACATACCCGGGACAATCGCGTGTGGAACTTCCCGCACACCCCTGAAAGACACGTACCCTGCTGAATTTGCATGTGAAACTTCACGCGCACCCCTGAAATACACGTGCCCTGATAGAATCTCGTGTGAAACTTCCCGCGCACCCCTGAAATACACGTACCCTGCTGAATTTGCGTGTGATACTTCCCGCGCACCCCTGGAATACACGTACTCAGGACAATCGCGCGTGGTACTTCCCGCGCACCCCTGAAATACACGTACCCTGCTGAATTTGCATGTGAAACTTCCCGCGCACCCCTGAAATACACGTGCCCTGATGGAATCGCGTGTGAAACTTCCCGCGCACCCCTGTAATACACGTACCCTGCTGAATTTGCGTGTGAAAGTACCCGCGCACCCCTGAAATACACGTGCCCTGATGGAATCGCGTGTGAAACTTCATGCGCACCCCTGGAATACACGTACCCAGGACAATCGCATGTGGAACTTCCCGCGCACCCCTGAAATACACGTACCCAGGACAATCGCGTGTGAAACTTCCCGCGAACCCTTGAAATACACGTGCCCTGATGGAATCGCGTGTGAAACTTCCCGCGCACCCCTGTAATACACGTACCCTGCTGAATTTGCGTGTGAAAGTACCCGCGCACCCCTGAAATACACGTGCCCTGATGGAATCGCGTGTGAAACTTCATGCGCACCCCTGGAATACACGTACCCAGGACAATCGCATGTGGAACTTCCTGCGCACCCCTGAAATACACGTATCCTGCTGAATTTGTGTGTGAAAGTACCCGCGCACCCCTGAAATACACGTGCCCTGATGGAATCACATGTGAAACTTCACGCGCACCCCTGAAATACACGTACCCAGGACAAACGCATGTGAGACTTCCCGCGAACCCCTGAAATACACGTTCCCCGCTCGGCGTTTGTTGTTTGGCAGCCCTGTGAACTGGTCCAGGGTTAGCGCAGACATTTGCGATGAATTGGGGATTTTGATGGCTTTTCCTTGCGCGAGGGCGTTCTTGGGGGCGTAACTGGCGCTGCTGCAGGGTCGCTGCGCCACTCTGCGCCACGGCTGGTTTTGGAGGCTCAAATCCATGAATACGCTGTGCGATGAAATGGATTTTATCGCACGCGGCTGGCGCAGTGTATCGCACGGGGACACTGTGCGCCAGCCGCGTGTGCCACTTTTGTGCAAAATTCTATGAATTACCCTGATAGTTTCCTTTGTCAACATGTGATAAAACTACAAATTGGAAAAGGGGATGGAAGTAAATAGGGGAAAAAACTGCTGAATGTTGCAGATCAAAGAGCAGATGGCTTGGATGTTCTTATTAACAGGAGCTTTTAAACATGTTTTGAGTCCAAATGATATCATAAAGATGTAATAGCTGTTTTAGAATCCAGAAGATTATTTCATGGAAATAAAAGTTGTAGGCATGGTGAAATAACTTTTGATAGTGTTTGAGTTGTTACATTTTACTGATTTCATCCATGTTCCAATATCTAGTAAGCATTTTCTCAGTTGAAAGATATCTTTTTCAGTGGAGACTTGTAGATATAATTGGATGCCATCTGCATAACGATGACAATGTCATGCCTTAGTACGAGATCTCGCAGCAGTTCCATATAAAGATTGAAAAGTATCAGAGAAATAATTGATCCTTGAGAAACTCCACATTGCATAGGGAGGGTGGAGGATTTCTTGGTCATTATCTTGCCAATTTTATTTCTGTTTGACAGGAATTATTGGAACACATTTAAAACCATCTGCCCTATCCATGTGCAATATGACAAGATGTTAAATTAAACAGAATGGTCCAACGTGTCAAACGCAACTGAGAGATCAAACAAAACAAAAAGGAAGGCGCCTCCTCAATCAGTAATATGGCCTACTATTGTGGATTAGTTGTGGATTCAGACCTATGGTTTGAATGAAAGCCTGAATGAAGGTTGAAGAAGATTGGTGTTGTGAATTTAGTCATTTAGTTGGAGTGTTACTCATTGTTCTAGCATTTTTCCTAAAAAGGGTTAATTGGATACAGGACGCTAATTGTTTTAGTCTTCAGGATCAAGTTTGTTTTTCTTTAGTAGAGGAGTAATGATGCCTGTTTTAAGTTGGTCAGGACAAGTATACTCTTTAAGGGAAGACATTGTAACATGAAAAAGTAAATTATAGAAATGTTAACAATGTGTACAGGCATTAAATCTTAAGCATACATGCAGAGTTGGCTTTAAAGTATTTACCATGTTCTGAAACATTTTTGGAAAAGTTACATTCAGAGATGTATTATCCATATGACCATCATCATTTAAAGGTTGATCTTTAAACTTCCTACAAACGAGTTCAATTTTCTATGCAAAAGAAGCTTGTCACACAAATCTGTTGACGGGGCAGCGGAAGTAATTTTGACAGGATTAATACATTTTTGGACTGGGTTTGCAAAGACTTTTCAAATTATAATTAGTTGAAATGATGACATTCATATAGACACATTTTTTGACATTTTAATACATTGGGCCTCATTACGACCCAGGCGGTAAGTTACCGCCTGGGCCGTGACTTTACCACCATGGCGTAAACTACGTTTACGCCATGGTGGTTGGCGGACTTACCGCCCCATTCCGAGTTTGGCGGGGCGGTAAGTCCCCAATCCCCATTTACCCTTCCCCATTCCCATTTTTGCCCCATAGGGCATAATGGGAGTGGGGAAGGCGTTAATTACGCCACGGTAAATTACGGTGGCGTAATTAACTCCATGGTCCCTTAGCGCCATGGATTTTAACACCTGCTTTACAATTTAGACTGTTCTTAAAAATAACAACAATGACTCGATCTCTTTTTCCAGTTCTGTCCACATGTAGAATTGAACACTCTTGTAATACAATCTCATCAAAACATGGGAAAGAGTCATTGTGAAACCAAGTCTCTGTCAAGAACAATAGGTCCAGATTATGTAGCTGAATAATGTCTTGCATTTCATTTGAATGTGCAGCAGCAGATCTACTATTCAGCAGAGCGGCCAAGTTTGTGTCGGGGTAGACCCCTAATTACCTCAGCACAAACTGGGTCCACCAAGTGAGGAACAAGTGCATGTTTTGTTCATTCTTTCTCATTGGTCATCTAGAATCTTTACAACTATATTCTGATTGTGTTCGAAGTCCGCCTTTGCTGGGGATGGGTGCGTGGTAGATTGTGACATCGTGGTACAATGAAACATTCACATAACATAATTAATTGCGTTGTAACAACTGGCCCAGAGCCTTTTAATCTTAAGTGTGTGTGTACATGGTCCGCTCAGATATCTTAGCAATATGAGGAAGGGCTGAGCAAACAGATTCTCTTTGAACAGCCAATTGCAATCTCATCCACCCCAGCTTCTAGGCTCCTCTGAAGACATTCTAATGTATGCAACCACTACTAGAGCATGTATAGCCTCTAGTTTCACCCTGAGAAAATAATTGACCACCAGGCACCATTGTCTCAGGCCCAATCTTTATTGCCAGCACAAGCTAATGGTCAACCCTCTCTATGCAAGTTCAATGCAACGAGCAAGATTATATCTGTTCCTTGCGGAACTGTAAAACCATAAATCTGCATCCTGCTTAATAAATGACCTTCGCAAAATAAAAGGTGTGATGGCTGGAAGGTTTAGAATTAATTTTAACCTCTGCCATTGCTCTGGGAAATCCTCCAGGCCATCGTTCTTCACCTGCCGCGCCATTACAAAAGGGGAAATACCATATGCAAATCAGGCTTCCTCCCACCCCAAAAGCTGACCTTCTACTGCATGACTCATCCTTCCTCCATCAACCCCCAAGCCTAAAAAACTAGAATCTCCAAGCTACCTAAATTCATTGTTCAACTGCTTGCTGCAAAGTCTAAATAAACTCACAAAAACCCTGCTACATGCAAATGTATATAATCTCATTATTAGATGCATTTTTATGTTTCTCCCTGGGTATGTTTTATATATATTATTTGTTCTCTACTGCAGGATTTAAGGACAGGCTCCCCTCCTCATATGCATTGAACTCCTCTCCATCTTCCAGTCTTCATATACTTCAGAGCTCCCCGCTGTATATCGTGATCATGTTACATTTGCAGTTGTAACATTGTATCTTTCTATGCAAGTGCAAATATAATATGTATACATTCTAACTGAATAGTAACGCAGAAGGAACACATCCTATCCATAATTACCTACCCTCGATAGTTATGACATTGCAACATTGCTCCCAGTTTACCGCCAACCCAGTCATTAATATGGCGCAAGCAACATTAACCCCTCATAATCATGGGGACCCTTCATGACCACCGTAATATTCCCACTTTAGTTAGTACTTTAACTAACAACTCATAATCATCTTCTTGGTGAACGAACATACAGCCATCCCCAATACCTGTCCCAATAGGGGCCTACTGCTCTACCAAATAACCACAACTCATTCCCCCAACATTTCCGAATCTTCCTGCTGTGTGCTACTCCACACACGCTTCCCATTCTGGTGTAGGGCACAAGAAAACTTCAGTTTGAGTACCTATATGGGATGGAGCATTGGTGGCCTGAGCCATGGACATGGTTACTGTCATCATGGCAGCAGCTGTTGGCACCTGGGCAGAGCAACATCATAAGAGCAATTGACAGGAACAGAAAAGGAAAAGAAAAAATATGATAGGCAACACAATCTTCACAGCGAGGCTCAACCAAGAAGGTAACCAAGAAAACGGGGAGTCGATCCACAAATCACTGGTGATCCCAGTCTCAGTCTCCATCATCACTTTGAGTTTATGCAAGACAGCAATGGTTCTCATTAGGTTACCATTCTCTTTATCATTGGCAGGCACAAATGTGCAGCAGGTACTCCCAAATTTCTGGCCTACTCCACCCTCCATTGCTGTCAGGAGGTTGAGTATGTATCGGTTCTGAAAAGTCATGAGCCTGAGTGCCCTCGATTCTACTTTAATGACACTTAACGCTGAATCAGAAGTGTTCACAAAGAGTGACATTTCGTATCTGGTCACCTGGAGCCATTTGGCATTGGCTGCTATTTGGGCACCAGGTGCCAGAAGGGAGGCAAAGAAAGTCTTGGTGTGGCTAAAGAGCGGGTATTGATCCGGAATGTCCTCTACAGCCTTTTATGATGCTCCTGAAAGGTAATTAGATCACCTCCTTTGTTGAAATTGTTCCTGATTGTCACTGTCAAACAAAGTCTTTGGTTTGCCGTATATGGTGATGAAAGGGATGCAAGGGGCACAGGGGACAAAGGGGGCCCAGATTTAAAATTGGTCTTCGGATGGGCCAGAATTAGAGGTTCTTTGGGAATTATGAGAATGGGCATCTGAAGTGTTAGAGAAACTGCACACACCTCACCAGGTTGGAGGCAACTGCCTATATGCATTCTGTCCACGGGTCCAAAAACAATCTAGTAGAATGGCCGTGCCTCCATACAGATCTGCGATGTGAAACGTGGGGCTGCAGTTCCCATTTGTGCCAACGGGCACTGTGATATTACCCTTAAAACACAAAGGCCCTCATTACGACCCTGGCGGAAAGTGACTGACCGGACCGCCACAGCGTAAATAGCGTTTCCGCCATTGCACGATGGAGCAAAGTGCGGCTCATTCCGACCCATCGGGCACGAGCACCACGCCATGGCGGAAGTGCAAAGTCCGCGATGGCGGAAATGACCCCAAAACGGCCCACACCGCCGCCGTACGGCGCCCTAGGTGCAATACCGCCACCCATCTTAGCGGACACCGCAGTGAGCGCCAACCGGAAAGTACGGTGACCGTAAATATACGGAAACGGAAGTAAAAGCATGGTCCCGGAACGGGAAACATCACGCCGTACACCTATAAAACCACTAAATCCACACAACCATTAAAAATACTACCCTGAGACACATCCCAACCCGTCATCCACCCTAGTGAAACCAAGAAAAATGGGAAAAGCAGCGAAGAAAGCGTGCGACCGCAAGCGGCAGGTCCACTTCTCCCGTGAGGAACTCACCGTACTCACAGAGACCCTCCAGGAGAATGCAGCCGCCGTCTTCTCCACGCAAATGACCAGGACGGCACTTGCGAACAAGAAGGCCATATGGGCCCTGGTGGCACAGCGGGTAAGTGCGGTGGGGACCGCACCCCGCAACCCACAGCAATGCAGAAAGCGATGGGACGACCTGCGGATACGCGTCCGTAGCATACTTTCTGCCAACCGCAACATTGCCACAGCCACCGGGGGAGGATCGAAATCACCCATCAAGTTGACCCCCTGGGAAGAAATCTGTGCCTCCACCATAGGAAAGGAGAGCATAGAGGGAGTCGGAGGGATGGAGAAAGGAGTGCAGACATCCGAAGAATCAGGTAGGTGGCCCAAATAAAACAATGCCAAAACCACAATGTCCAATCATGTGAAGTACCACGTGCCCACATAGTGCAACAGTAACACATGTCCAGGAGAACGTCCACATACATAGGCCTGATAGCACACTTCAAAACTCACATCAAATACATAAATAATTAAAAATCCTAAAAACACCCTCTACACGTGCAGCAGGCACACCCTAACTGCAGGCTGCCAAACAACTGCACCCTCACTCCACACACAAATGAAACCACCTCCAAGGCCCCGACCCAAATCACCCTCAGGTACCACCCCAATGCATGTGATACATTGCCATTCCAATTCCCACAGACCCATTAATAACGCACGCCCTCCCTTACTCCACCACAGGGTGCGATCCAAACAACGTGCTCCAGGACACCCCTACCAGCACACCTGCAAAGAGGGCCAAGACCAACGGCCAAAGACCCTCCACCTCAGCTGCACGCATCTTGGACCATGCCGATGAATGTGGGGGCACTAATGCAGACATAGAAACATCAACTGAGACACTTAGGGCAGAAATGGAGAGAAGTACAGAGACACTAAGGGCACAAATGGAGAGTAGCACCGAGTGCCTGAGAGTCCAAATGGAGAGTAGCACCGAGAGCCTGAGAGTCCAAATGGAGAGAAGCACCGAGAGCCTGAGGGGGTAACTGCATGCGACGTCCAAAGACGTATGTGCCGAACTTGCCGCAGTGCGCCGTGTGCTCACTGAGCTCTCACAAACCCTTAGGGACATGCATGGACGTGAGCAGGCAGAGACATCATCCGTTGCAAGTTCCGTCCAGGGCAGCCCCCAACGTAGATCTGGGAGGAACCTGCGCTCCACAGGCAGGGGTGCCCCTGATACCCGCAGAGGGGGCTTGCAATAGTGACTGCCCACTGACAATGAGCATATCTGGACACTGGTGTTCGGGGGGGAGGTAGGAGGGTGGAGGGGGGGTGTTGGGCTCACTTGGGTGGCGGGTCGATAGGGTGTTTAACATGATATCACATATGCCATAAACAATGCACGATCAACCAAAGAGATGTGTGGACATTGATCTTTGTGTACGAGGCCATTATAGGCGTACAGTCCATATTGTGCATGTACCAGACACACACAGTGCCACGTGTCCCGTGTCCATGTATCAGCCACCAGGCGTGAGTGCTAGAAGCATGCATCTATGAGATGCTGACGAATGTCACGGCCCTCCTGTGCCTCGCAGACTCCTTGAGGTGCTACCACATCCCCACCCTCATCATGACCATCTTCAGGTGTTTGCAGTTCTGCGTCAGGGGGCATGGGCACATTTCTACGTACGCACATGTTGTGTAGCATGACACATGCCATCACCATCTTCGCAACCTTCACATGGCGGTACAGGAGTGCCCCGCCAGACCTGCTGAGGCACCGGAAACGAGTCTTCAGTAGGCCGAATGCCTGTTCTATGACTACACGGGTACGTGAGTGGGCATGGTTGTAGTCCTCCTCATGCTGGTCCCGTGGGTTCCGGACTGGTGTGAGGAGCCATCTCTTCAGTGGATATCCGGCATCACCTGTATGTGGACGATAAACGAATTATGTGGAATGCCATTGCTACGTACGCACCCCCCCCCCTTCCTGCCAGGTCATTGCTGCATCACATACCCCACATCATCATGCATGAAATGAGACTCACCGAGTAGCCAGGATCTGTTCCCTGCATGTCGCTCCATGTAGCGTGGTATTGTAGAGTTCCTCAAGATCATAGAATCATGGGTTGATCCAGGGAATCGGGCACAACAATGTGTAATGATCCTGTTGGAGTCACACACCATTTGTACATTCAGAGAATGAAATTGTTTCCGGTTGCGGTACTGGGCCTCCATGGCATGTGGGACGACCAATTCCACATGGGTGCAGTCGATGGCACCAATGCAACCCGGTATGCCGGCAAATGCATGGAATCCCACTTTTGTGTTGGTAATTTCCTGCTCCGAGCGTGGTAGAGAGATGTAGTCGTCTGCGTGCTGCAGGAGGGCATTGAGCACTTGCAATAGTGTCCGTGGGAACAGTGGCTGTGAAATGCCATGCAACTGTCCGACTGTGTGCTGGTAGGTGCCTGTGGCCAGGAAGTGGAGTACAGACACCACCTTCAGTAGGGGTGGGATGGCGGTTGGGCTATCTATCATGCTGACAAGGTCAGCCTGTGTCATGTCCACAATGGCGGTTATGGTGTCCCGGTCCAAACGGTAGAGGGTGTGGATCTGCTCATCAGTGAGGTTGAACGGATGTGCTCGGAGGCGTGGGATTGCGGGCTGCCTGCGTGGTGGTAGTGGCTGTGCTGGCGGCCCTTGCTGGCCCTGCCTTGCCCTCCTCCTCCTCCTGCGTCTCCTCCGTGCGGCCGGTTGTAGTTGGTGTTCGTCTTCTTCTTGAAGTTGGAGTACTTGCAGTGCTATCAGGTCCCCCAGGGCCAACATAGCTAGTCCTGCCGGTAGCATTTCGGAATGGTTGTGGGAGGAGACTGGGTGTGCAATTTATGTGTTTTCAGGCTGTATGGCCTCCACCTGTGGTGATTCATTCCACCTGTGCAAGCTGCTCTCCCCTTTGGGCGAGCACGTCCCACACACAACGCTGCAATTCGACGAATGGCATCTTGCTATTACAATCATGTATTTGTACCCGATGGCAGTGTAACATTGGTTGATATGTTCATTCGGCTATGGTCCCATTGTTTCACATACTATCTTTGCAGTCGCGAACAGACTTGTGAAGGGTCAGTGGAACGTAGTACTCGAGTAACGGTGGACCCTCATGCATCACTGTACCGAGGTTCAACGACGGGCGGGGCGTCCCATTTGTGAGTGAAGGCAGTTGCCATTTTCACACACAGCCGCACTAGATGGATTAATTTGTGATTTCAAGCGGCCACAGATGCCTTTTCGACGTGATGTTGCAAATGAGGAATTCGAAGGGCGGCGCTTTCGGTTTTTAGCTAGCGGCGAGGAGATGCCCACAGGTCTGACTGCAAATATAACGTTCTATTGTTCAATGTCCTTGGGACAGGGGCCATGGCGAGGATGCAATGATTGATATGAATAGTTTGGGATGCGCAATGGCGAAGTGGACGATGAGGCCGGACGTTCCCAAATACATGTTACTTCACAACACTGGAATTACGGGCTGGGGCACAGTGGATTTTGCAGGCTGCATAACGCACAGACTCAATGGAAATTTCACATGTTATGTGAGTATGGAAACAGGCGTTTTCATTACGGGATGAGGGAATGATGAATGGATGCATGGACAGATGAATTGATACAGAGTTTGCCATGTACAGGGCTTCTTGGAATCTGTCCGCCTCCCCTGCGCTATGTGATGCAGGGCTGCCATAGTGGGACCATCGTCTATCTGGCCTTGTTGAGCCCTCCCTGTCTCGACGCGCCTTCAGACACTTGTGTCTATGCATGTTACCAATCCCATCTGATGGATTCTGTTTTAACAGACGCATGCACAGGTACACTCGTTTGTGATGGTGTTTTCACCTCGATATGGATAGTTATGATTCGCAAGTGGTTTTTGGGTGGTGATGATCCTTTGGAGTGGGCTAGCATGCATATGGCTGTGGATTTGGTGTGATCATTGAAGTGAGTAATTCAAATGTAGTTCTGATGGCCATACTATTCTTTTTCATTTCATTTGGTTGACAGGTATCTCCTCCCCTTTTGCCACTGCCATCTGTATGCCACTCCTGCAGATGGATTTTACTCCTGACACCTGCTGCTTCGTGTTAATCAGTGGAGCAGCATTACGATCTTATGGGACGATCGCCAATGGGCCACATGCCCTTACGCAGTACTAGTGGCTAGGAGCAACATTTCGGCCTTTCAGCTGGACTAGTGCCTCCCTATTGGGACGGCCCTGCGGTTCTAGGCGCTTCCATGTTGCCTTTTCGTACGAGAATGTAGCCCCTGTGTACCATGAAGGAACAGGGCGTCACACAAGAAGTAGCTGGTCATTTATTGCGGATGCAGCCCACAATGGTGAAATGTGTTTTGGAGTTCATGGCCTAATGGCTGTATGGGCTTGGTGAATTTGTTGTGCATTAAATTTCTATTCTGATATGGACCGTGTAGCGTTCTTCTTTGCAAGTGATGTGGCATATTCCTATTTGGGGAGCGATGTATTGTGAGGAGATCTGCATTGGGTTCCAGCTTCGGAGTATAGTTGCGTGGTACTGTGCTGGGCGCGTTTGCCTACGAAGCCCAGTGAGGTCAGGGATGAGGGCTGCCAATATGACTGTTTTAATGATGTCATGCTCAGGGGCGGGGGATTAGCTTTTGTGTAACAGATGCCGGTCAGCCAGGTGGATTGGTGGAATGATGTGATTTTCGGAATATTGCTGGTCACAGGTGCCTGTGTTTGCGTGCGTTTCTTGGTGGGAGACTGAGGTCATGTCCATTGGGATGGCTTCTGTATTCGTGCCATCTGTGCCCTGCAGCTCCCATTGGCCCCTCTTGAGATTCATTTGTTCGTTGGCAGGCATGGATGACTAGTACATTTCACTGGTTGCATTGTGTGACTTCATTGCACCTACGGGGAGTTGTACAATGTGGCCAGGGAGCGGTGTACAGGCACTCAGTGGGGCCGTTTATGGTTGGTTCGCGATGCCGTACTTCTCACCATGGCGGAATGGTACTTTCCGCCATGCTTGATGGCGTTAGGTGCATGTCCGCTAGGGTCAGAATTTGCGTACCGTTGCGCCATGGTGGTAATTACGGTTTGGCATGGCGCGCGCGCGTACTTGGTGCAGTTAGCGTTGGCGTTCACTACGGTGTCGCTAATGGCATCGTACTTTGCGGTGACGGGTCATAATCGCACCGAGCGCTATTCGATGGCGGTATTGCATTTCCGCCATCGTTTTTCGATTTCCGCCAGGGTCGTAATGAGGCCCAAAGAAAAATGGGTGAGCGTCTATATTTTAACAGGTTTTTCTGGCTCTTATTCATGCTACCACTTCTCTGAGACTCCCCTCATTCCTCAACTTTTCACCCCTAGCTCCCATTGAGGCTTAGAAAAAATAGCCCCCTCAATTGGGCTCTTTGAATACACCTTATGTTTTTCTGTTCTATACGATTGCAACCAAGCTAAATTCATCGATTGGTACAATTGATGCTGTAATTGACTGCCCTTTAAACTGCCCTCGAACCCTTCACAGGTCCAGGTGCATTAGGCATAGCGTATCTGCTACTTCTACCTCACTGGGGATAAATTCCCTAGGCACGACAGAAGCATGGGAGATGACAGAGTAGATGTAGCAATATCCTATGGATCTCTCTGCCCCGCACCTTCTTCATATGGATATACCATATGTGGTCTGCTGCGAAACCATGTGCATTAATTGTGGGATCTAGTTCAACATCCCCATTATAAAAAAGATCATCATCAACATTTCTTTTTCTCTTTCTTTTACCTCCTCGAGTTCAACAAAACTAGACAAATTAAAATGTTCTGCATTTACACTATTTGTCATTTCAGACACGATGACATGAAGACCATAGAAACCAGAAAAATAAAAAATGTTCACACCATTAACAAGCTAAGGCGTTTCTTTTCCTAAACAAAATTATTGCAATTCCAGATCTTTGTTGACACCCCACTTTGAAATGAAACAAATGATGAATCATTAGGGCTTACTTAACATTTATGCCTGCTACTACTCCTGTGCCTGTGGAGGGCTTATGGTATCTGTTTGGGTATCACTAGGTGTATCCAATTCTTGTTGCCAAACATATTCCCTGCTGTAGATAATGCTGTGAGGCCCATGGAAATGCTTCCCATTTCACACAGTGCAAGGGGACCACTCCGGTGGTGAGAGTGCCCAGTACAAATATCCTTTAACATTAACATTAACGCACAAAGGTGTCGACATAAATCTGGTCCTCCGGGAGAAGCTGTCTTGTGTTTATCGTCAATAGTTTTGCTGTTTTTGCCTGTTGTCTGTTGATGAGGAGACACAACTCATGAAGATATAATCTTAAAACATTTAATTAAAACCCTAAATTTCTCTCTAAATGCCTCTCCTAGGGCTGCTGCAGTCTTGTGTTCATCTGATGCCATGTGTGTAGAGAGGAGAGGTGTGTGTAGCCTATGCCCCATCACAATCTCTTGAGGGCTGAAGTAGTGGTAATTTCCTGGCTGATTTCTAAGATAAAATAACACCAGTGGGAGGCAATAGTAGGAGGACTTCTTTAGTTCATTGCACAGTTTAGCTAAACAGGCCGTGAGGACACCGTTGAGCCTCCCCATGAATCTGTTGGCCTGTGAGTGGTACACTGAGAACAACCTGTACTTGATTCACAGAAGTGAAGTGAAGTAATTTCTGTGAACAAGGCATTAAGAAGGTTGGTTCCATTGTCAGATTTTAGAACTTTGCACATTTGCCACTTTGAAAATACTTCCTTCACCAGAAATCTTTGCTGCCGAATTAGCATCAGGATATACGCAGGGACCCACCTATGGTCAATGGGCAAGCTACCATGATTACATATCTGAAATGACTGCACCTCGTAATCATGTCCACACAATTGATGTGGAGTTCCTTGAATGGATCAGAGGGTCTGGGCAAGACCTCCCTCACCAGCCTCATGGTATTTACAGGAATGAATGTGCACACTACACAATTCCCTACAAATCTACTTACCTGTTCTTGAAGATTAGGGATAAACCAGTCCTCCTGAAGCTCTGCTGTGATGTGTCACCAAGAAGTATGTGACAGGTAGTTTAGTTGCTCTGGAGCCAAAATAACCAGCTCTACAGGCATCACTTCCTTTCTCGTCACCTCTTGTCTCCAGAGCAAATCTGTAGGTGAGAGATGTGAGAAACCAAAGTGTGTCTCACTGCTCACTCCCTTGGGAACTGTCATCCAGGTGGCCAGAACACGGCCATTGCCTTTGCATCCAGTTCCTGAGCTGGGACCAGTGTGGGAGGATCACCTAGATGAGGGGTCCCTGGTGAGTGAGACTGGGGCACCCAGAGGAGAGGCGCGGTATCCCTGTCCCCATATTCTTGTGGAACACCCTGATTCCGTGTACTGTCTTGGAACTTTACCTCCCCTTTCATACACATACTCTGCTGCATGGACAAAGCGAGGGAAAGACAGACTCACACACAGCCAGTCCATTTGACATGTCCCAACATCAGGGCCAGGCAGAGTCAGGCACTTAACCTTAATGACTCACACTTGAATCCTGTTACCATTGCCCACTGGGATAAAAGGCCAAGCAAGAGAGCACCCGGAAAGCAAGGCAAGAAGGGCAACCAAAGCAAACAAGACCAGCAGTACTGAAGGGCAGGAAATCCCACAAAGATGACATGACCAGATGACGATGCCGAGCAGACGGGACCAGGAGGCAAATGAAATGCCTTGGTCAAACCAGCTGCAGGGTGAAGGTCGCTGCAGAATCCCAAAGGGGCAACTCCCTGTTACTGCAGAAGGTCATGGTGGTACCTCCTTCATGTGCGGCGTGAGGACCTGAAAGGAGAATACCAGTGCTGAGCCAAAAGCCTTGACTACACGGAAGGACTTGATAAACGGTATCAGTCACTGCCAGTGAGTGAAATGGGAGACCAACTTGTGTTGATGAATGAGATGGCATTAACATTTGAAAGGCTCATCGGGTTGTCAATAAACCATGAGCAAAAGCACATTGTAGCAAGAAACCGGGAAAGGAGGTGAAGAGTCAAAGTGGTCATACAAGGGTAAAGTTAAGGGTAAAAAAAACTGCCTCGTACAGTCGAATGTCTTTGACAAAAAGGTGAAGCAAAGCATAAAACTAACCTAAAGAATGATTAGCTCAGTGATACTAACTAAGAACTTCAGGTACCAGAAGGCCTAGGGTGACAAGGCTGCTACAAACATTTGAATTGTATCCAGTATTGTGGGTTGCTCGTAGGACGGCAGCCGTGAGAAAGAGAAGCCTGAATGTTAAAAGTAAACGCACTGGGTACACGGAAACACAGTGACCCGGCGAGACGCCATCGCCTTTCGGAAGTCTCTGTATTTGAAGTGAAAGGGTGAAAAATTGAAAAATAACAAGTGTGATGCTAGCGGTTTGAAGGCTTGCGCCCAATCGATGCAAGCCAGAACTGCCTACAGAGGAAGGTCTGAGCCCAGAGGAGGGGGACCTGAGTGAACCAGTGAAAGTGATGAAAGACTGCAAATTAACAAGTGTGATGCTAGTGGTTAGAAGGCTCACACCCGATTGAGGAATGCCAGAACTGCCTAAAGAGGAAGGTCTGAGCCTGGAGGAGGGGGACCTCAGTGAATCGGTAAAAAGCAAATAAAACAGTTGTTCAAGAAGATATTACGAGCTCCTGTTTGTTGGTAAGTCCACAGAACTGGTAAAAGTTAACTGAACTGTGATTTAAAGGCCAAATTTAACCCGATAGAAGTATGGCAAGTGAAAGCAGGGGAAAGTGAATCCTGCATTTTGATAATATGACTGAACAGTGGTGTAAAGACGAAGGTGACCCCAACAAAGGGGTATCACGAGAAAGCAGAGGAAAAGGAGAATCCTGCATGGTGAGAGCCTGAGAAAAGCCTTGTGAAACCAAGCCAAAGATATTGATTCAAGGAATCCTCCCTTTTCTGAAAAAACTGCTTCCTGATGTATATAGACTCAAGGGGTGCTCACAGTCATGCTATTGTTCTGCTTTGTCCTGTGATGTAACATGGGAAGGGAGTGCATTAGTTCAGCAGTCATGTACTACCAAATCCCTTTTGGACATTTCAGTTTTCACTCTTTTGTTATACATATCATTGTCCCAAACCCTTGTGTTATATAGAGTAAGGATTTGGCAATAGGTTTATTAGTAAATGCCATTATATTTTGACACAACACCACTAGGACAGTGTTGTCTTTACTTTTATGTTTGAAGCATGCTCCCATCTTAGGTTTAGGTTTAGATTAGGCATTTTCTCATCCATATACTGCTCAATAAACACCCTTGAATTGTACTCTCAGTTTCTATCGTACTTCTTCTAACCATGCCTTCCTTACAGAAAACACATCCTGGACTTTTTAGAGATGTCTGAAATGTGAGTGGAGAAGGAGAGAGTGGAGTTGAAGATGACCCCAAGGTTTTTTACCTCGCAGGTGGGAGCAGGCACAGGGCCAAGGAAGGCCAGCCAGAGTGAGAGTGTTCTTTTCTAGGGGCCTTCTCTTGCATGTCTATAATCTGAAGTATCAGGACTGCAGGGTATGGGGCTGGTAACTGTACCTGTTGGAACACGGTTTCAATTTTCTCTGGGAATCGGTAAAAGGTAAATATGCTGCTTTCTTTGCTACCTTGTCTGTGGCATCATTACTGAGAGCTATTGAATTTGTAACTTGTCTTTGTAATTGGTTATTTAAAACGCACTTAATACCCAGAAGTTTCTAAGTGTGGACCCATGGATCGAACCTGTGTTGCTCTGGGTTGTCTTGCTTCCAAGGCGAGCGTGTTGCCACTGTGGTATCCTCACAAGTATGGCTAGTATGGGCCGTTCATTTAACTAACCATATCTCTGCTGGCAAAGTTTACACTTCAATTAATCATGATAGCAGTGCAGCATGCTGGACAAGGAACCCGTCCAACCGCCTAGACCCTCTTATCTGCCATCTTGTTGACTCAGAATGTACAGTGGAGGTGAAATATGAAGAGTCACTATAAACAGTAACTGCCTTCCCCTTACTAATTTCTGGTGCCTCTATGAGTGTCACTAGTTCCGCAGCTTCCACAGAGTAATGAAAAGGCATTCAGTCTGACCCGGTACTCCCTGTCCACAAGACCCATGACAGATGCACCTGTATGCCAATCACATGCCTCCTCGTTGATGATTTAAGACCCATCAACAAAAATCACTCCACCCCCCTCCAGGACATACTCTTTTACATTCACCCTTTCTTTCACCTCTCCCTCATACGTGGCACAATCATGAAAAATGTCTGTAGGCTGCACTGGCTGCAAATGTTGCAGGATTGACTAGTTGACATTGCACAGGATGAATTGATGCATTCGACAAAATGACCACATACCCTGACACTCTCTGAGTCGTTAATGTGGACTTTTCTAAAATCGCGAAAACTGCATGCTCACGTACAATGTCACCGGGCAACCCATAGTAATGGGGGAAGATTTTGAATCACAAAAAAAAAACTGTTGCTAGAGTTTGCTCACCAGGGAACTGTCCCTACATCACTAGGTATAGGAGTCTGCTGGTGTGTGGCCTAACAATGACTGCTGAGTAATGGCCACTATCACCACTGCCCATTTAAATGTGAAAAAAAGAAAAAAATGGCTTCTTATAATTCAGGATCACCAAGATCCGAGCATTACTGATCGCATCGTTGAGTTCCCCACATCATGAGGATTACTGGTCCACAAATGGTCCGACACTTTTCCAAAATCCTCCTTCCAATGTGGGGATGTATTTTTAATGATGAACATGGTCTGTGGTACTTCCCTTTGCTCATTCGCTATCTGTCAAGGAACCCCAATCTCAAAAACCATCTCTCCTTTGTCTTCAGTGTCTTCGAATAACTGCCTGTCGGACACGTCACTTACCGACAAGGGCGGATCGATGTCCAGAACTTGTGCCACTCTCTGCCTTTCTCATATGTACCTGAGAGAACCACCCTGTTCATCTCGATCACTACAGTCTCTATGAGAATCATAACAATAGGGCTTGGTTTAACTTCCTGCGGCACATCAGTCCGAAATAAAAACTCAATTGGTACCCACCAAGTCTGATTTCTGATCCCCCTGATCCCAACGACCCAACTCAACAAAACCATCACCCCATAAAGAAACAATGCGGAATGCATTGTTTCATAAAAGCAATCGACATGT
This sequence comes from Ambystoma mexicanum, assembly GCF_040938575.1. NCBI lineage: Eukaryota > Metazoa > Chordata > Amphibia > Caudata > Ambystomatidae > Ambystoma > Ambystoma mexicanum. The sequence continues at coordinate 399,793,453 of NC_090923.1, forward strand.
GGAGTTGACTAAGGAGATTTCTGCCCAAGAGATTCGCCAGGGTATCCGTGCAATACAACAATGGGCTTGATACATTTTGAGTACCTATCTGAATACGAAGATCTACAATATAAAGAACCAACAAGACAGCCCCAGAGAATCCCTGTGTGTGAATTGTTTTTCCTGACAACGGGAACTCAATTTCTTTAATGCAGGATTGTGTAGCCCCTGTGTCGACCATGAATGAGAACATTTTAATCACCTAGCTGCACACCTATCTGGGGTTCCTCTTCCGGATCGGTGGTAGAACTGGACACATTAGAGACCCCTGTGGGCTGTCCTACTCCTGGTGCATATTAGCACCGGGGAGAGAAAAATAATTCCTTTCAAAAACACTTGCACCTGTATAGTGAGTAACCTTTCCATGGGATAAAGGATTCTTGTCCCATGTCTGCACTAATACTTGTGCTAGCATGGTCGGTGGGATTTTATAGGTCTGTGCAGCCCCAGTCACTGCATTCTGTCGAACTCGTACTTGCTGCAATCACATAGAGCCTGGGGAACCTGGCAGGGTTGGGGCTTTAATCTGTTGAGGTCTTGTGTTAAAGTACTGTGACCACTCACAACAATCCCATGACATGTGTCCCAACCTTCCACATGACCAACACTGAATCCCATAAAATCCTCCATAACTGTTTCTCATCTATTCATTAAACCGATAACCCATTCCTCCTAAACCGCCAGTTGACTCCCCTCATGGAAATACTCCCCGCCCCTTGGAAACCCTATCATTGGCCTCAGACCGGGAACATTTCCATCTACCCACCCCTGTGTCCTACCGAGTTCGCTGTACCCCTGTTGTCGTGATTGCCCTGCTGTTCCTCCATAGAAATTGTAACTAGCTCCCCTTCTAGACAAATCTTTGCCAAATTCCTTTTGAACAAGCTTAGCCTCTGCTTTTTGTGCCTGTTCTACAATCTCCCTCTCTTTTTCTTGTCTTCTCATACACAAATGCACAATATGTGCATGAATCTCCAACCAACTCTTGTCCTTGATTCCTACCACCTTTCTTAAGCATGTCATAAAAGATTAACACACTTTGCTCCCACTGTTCTGCCGGCTCTTCTATGCACATCGCCTTAATTAACTGGATGTGTGAGGCAGGATCATTATCCAGTTTCATTGTTTTTTTGATATAGAATTTATATATGGAGTAACCGGATACAAAATTCACAGGGCCCCGCAAACCTGTGCCCTATAATTATTAAACGGTGCTCCGTCATGGGTATTCATATCTAATTGAATTCCTGGATAGCCCAATTTTTTCAAAAGCTCACCTGACCGCTCTCCCATCAGGGCCAAAAATAGGCTTTGCAAATCCCCTGTGGCCAACATGACACCAGCGGAATGATTTTCCAATGCATAAATCCACTTCAGTGAGTGAAGGGAGTGTCTTCATTAGGTTATTCCGGTCTATGTGTGACCACGGGACATAATACAACCTTACTTGTCCCTTCTGGAATAAGGGAAACTGAGTTACACCCTATTTAACTGGGGCCTTCCACATCTCTCCCTTACTACTTGCTATGGTCATACAGCACACCGTATGACTCCATGGTGTATTACCTATCGCTGTTTCTCGAGCAGGAGGTAGGGCGACTACATCCTGCTCTCCTTGATCGATATCCCAATCCTCTTCCTCTTCATCATCTACTCCAGATGTCACTTCACCTGACCCTTCAAAAGGCACAGAAGTATACTCAACACCACCATAGGCTGCTATCTCCTATTCTCCCTGCTCCATCACTGTACCTGTGGCTGTATCCCTGTCCTTTATGTCCACCTCAACCCTTCGGATAACTGATTGATCGAGCCTCACAAGAACCTGCCCATGCCTCCACCTTCCTTCTTCTACGTCGTTTATCTCCTTTTCCCTCTCTTCATCTCTTTGTTGCCATAACAGCACTATCTCTTCCTCTCCTAGCCTCAGTCCTGCTTTTGGTCCTGCTTTTGGTCCTGCTTGTGTGCCTCTACCACTTCCCACAGCCTATCCTCTATCCTAGCAGGAAACGTCCTGACCTCCTCCTTCTCCCTTGTTCTTGATCATCTATCCACGCTTCTAGCTTCCAGTCCCACTCTCTCTCGTTCCTGCTCCCTTAATCTACCTGCTAATCTAGCAGTTGGGGGAGTTGCTTCCTTCCCACTGCCCGTTCGGGACCTCTCTGCAGCCCTATCCATTGAAGGAGTTACCTTTCCCAATTCTTAGAACCTGTAGCTGATGAAAGCGTTACCTGCACCTGTCTCTTAGCCACTTGAGTAGCCACTGGGGAAAATGGAGGTACAAACTCAGGGTCTGTATACCCCTCTGTGGGCGATAAAGTATAGCACTGATATGGGGATTGTGCATAAGGAACTCCTGCACCCTCCTTTTTCGGCTCCTCTTCCACAATTGTATCACTATGGCCCTTCCTGCCTTTTTCATACATCTGCCAGAGCTCTAAGACATGTAGCCGCTCCTCTAATTTCGAGCCTTTATGCTTCATAGTCAAGAAGATAGGTACATTCTCCAGTATACCTGTATCATATGTTCCCTCAACAGGCAAATAACTGATCATTTTACCCTTACTTTCCCGTAACCAATCCCTATGATACTTTAAAATGTTTGCCTAATAGCCAGGCAACACCTGGCACAAATGATTTAATGGAGTATGCATACCCCAACCCAAGTTATCAAAAATTGTTTCACAAAAACCCAACACCGAGCCGAACCCACGGCACAACAAATATTCACCCAAAGAACTCCCTTTTTACCCTTACCCAATTCCTTCACCATTCTTCACACTTACTCACCGTACTTGTTTATACCATCATTAATTTGCTCATCTATTTCATTCCCATTCTTCTTCGCACTCATACACAAAAGACAGCATCTTATCAAAAACACTCTGCCGGCTAATATCTCTTGATATCCCTATCACTCGAGCATTGGAGGAGAGCAATGCTTTCTACTAAAGCACTGCTGCTTTTGCTTCTCTCTCCTCTTTCACTTGTATGGCCTTCGCTACTACAAAACCGTATTTTCCTTACTACAGGAAATTTCCCCTTCAGTACTCCGACTAACCAGGAAAATTGAGGTGAGGGCTCCGCCCCCACATTTGATAAACCATAAAGCTAGTCAAGGGTATACTTCAGGAAGGTATCTATGGTTGGACATATCATAAGATGCCACCCCACCTTTAGATGAGGGCACCAGCCAACCAGACACGCAAACTATAGGGTATCAAGACAATTCCCACATTGGGCATGCTGGGTAGGATACCCCCTCATGCCTCTAAAATGACAAATTGGGTAAAATATAAATACATTACATGGCCACAGTAGTGGCCATGTAGTTATGGTTAAGTTGCTGTTTCCATAGGAAGAGCACTTTTTGGGCGGCTTATAACTTGGCTCCCCCTGGACGAATCCTCACCAAACTTTGGAAAAAATATATGGCCCACTCTGATTTTTTTTGCAAAGTTTGCTGAGGTTTGGTCCAGGGGGGGCAAAGTTATAGGGGGGGCCCCAAAACTTCTTTTTTTCCCCATAGACATAATGGGAAAAAACTTCTGCTGGACGGATTTACACCGAATTTGCGGCGGGAGTGGCAGCTTGGTCCCGAAAGCGTTTTTTTTCCAATTTGGTGTAAATCCATCCAGTATTTTTTTTTTGTTTAAATGAGAAAAATTTAAGTGCAAAAAATTAGTGATATCTGTGTCCGCTTCGCGGACACACTTCCCTGTTCGCTCCGCGGACAGGACGGGGATTGGGCAAGCGCTTGCATGATGTCCGTGGACATCTGACGTGCGCTCTGATTGGCTGCCGTGAAGTGTGCAGTGCGTCTATTGTGAGAGACGCCCACCAGCTTTGTTCATCGGTTCATGGAGCATTTCACAGTAAGCTCTGTGTGTTCCCCCTGTTCCCCCCACCCCCCGCTCATGCTCTGTGTCTCTCTCCTGTTCCCCCCAACCCCCGCTCATGCCTCATGTCTCCCTGTCTCCCTCCCGTTCCCCCCACTCCCGCTCATGGCCCGTGTCTCTCTCCCAATCCCCCCACCCCCCGCTCATGACCCGTCTCTCTCTCCCGTTCCCCCACACCCTGCTCATGCCCCGTGTCTCTCTCCCGATCCCCCCACCCCCCGCTCATGGCTCGTGTCTCTCTCCTGTTCCCCCACCCCCCGCTCATGTCCCGTGTCTCTCTCCCCTTCCCCCCACCCCCCGCTCATGCCCCGTGTCTCTCTCCCGTTCCCCCCACACCCTGCTCATGCCCCGTGTCTCCCCTGTTCCCCCCACCCTCTGCTCATGCCCCGTGTCTCCCCTGTTCCCTGTTCCCCCCACTACCCGCTCATGCCTCGTGTCTCTCCCCCGTTACCCCCACCACCCGCTCATGGCCCGTGTCTCTCACCCATTCCCCCCCACCCCTGCTCATGCCCCGTGTCTCCCCTGTTCCCCCCACCCCCTGCTCATGCCTCGTATCTCCCTCCCGTTCCCCCCACCCCCTCTCAATCCCCCCGACCCCCCACTCATGCCCCGTGTTTCCTCTGTTCCCCCCACCCCCGCTCATGTCCTGTGTCTCCCCTGTTCCACCCCACCCCCGCTCATGCTCCTTGTCTCCCTCGTGTTACCCCCCACCCCCTGCTCATGCCTCGTGTCTCCCTCGTGTTCCCCCCACCCCGCTCATGCCCAGTGTCTCCCTCGTGTTCCCCCCACCCCCTGCTCATGCCCCGTGTCTCCCTCCTGTACCCCCCACACCCCGCTCATGCCCTGTGTCTCCCTCCTGTACCCGCCACCCCCCGCTCATGCCCCGTGTATCCCTCATGTTCCCCCCACGCCCCGCTTATGCCCCGTGTCTCCTGTTGCCTCCCACCCCCTCTCATGCCCATGTTTCCCTCATGTTCCCCCATCCCCCGCTCATGCCCCGTGTGTCTCCTGTTGCCCCCCACCCCACGCTCATGCTCCATGTGTCTCCAGTTGCCCCCCACCCCCCGCTCATGCCCCGTGTTTCCCTCGTGTTACCCCTACTCCCCCGCTCATGCCCCGTGTCTCCCTCATGTTCCCCCCACTCATGCCCCGTGTTTCCCTTGTGTTACCCCGCACCCCCCCGCTTATGCCCCGTGTTTCTCTCGTGTTACCCCCCTCTCCCCAGCTCATGGCCCGTGTGTCTCCTATTGCCCTCCACCCCCGCTCATGCCCAGTGTCTCCCTTGTGTTCCCCCCACCCCCGCTCATGCCCCGTGTCTCCCTCGTGTACCCCACCCCCCCGCTCATGCCCCGTGTGTCTCCTGTTGCCCCCACCCCCCGCTCATGCCCTGTGTCTTCCTCGTGTACACCCCACCCCCCGCTCATGCCCCGTGTCTCCCTCGTGTTTCTCCCCACCCCCCGCTCATGCCCCGCGTTCCCCTTGTGTTACCCCCATCCTCCGCTCATGCCCCCTGTCTCTGTCCTGTTCCCCCACCCCCCGCTCATGCCCCGTGTCTCTCTCTTGTTCCCCCACCGCCGCTCATGCCCTGTGTCTCCCTCCTGTACCCCCCATCCCCGCTCATGCCCCGTGTCTCCGTCCTGTACCCCCCACACCATGCTCATGCCCAGTATCTGCCCTGTTCCCCCTACCCCCCACCCCCTGCTCATGCTCCGTGTGTCTCCTGTTGCCCCCCACCCGCGCTCATGCCTCGTGTCTCCCTTGTGTTTCCCCCACCCCCGCTCATGCCCCATGTTTCCCTTGTGTTACCCATGCTCATGCCCCGTGTCTCCCTCTTGTTCCCCCCACCCCCCGCTCATGCCCTGTGTCACTCTCCCATTCCCCCCACCCCCCGCTCATGCCCCGTGTCTCCCCTGTTCCCCTCCACCCCCCGCTCATGCCTTGTGTCTCTATCCCTCCCCCTACTCATGCCCCATGTCTCCCCTGTTCCCCCACCCCCCGCTCATGCCTCGTATCTCCCTCCCGTTCCCCCCACCCCACGCTCATGCCCCGTGTCTCCCCTGTTCCCCCACCCCCCGCTCATGCCCCTTGTCTCCCTCGTGTTTCCCCCACCCCCTGCTCATGCCCTGTGTCTCTCCTGTTCCCCCCAATCCCCGCTCATGCCCCGTGTCTCCCTCCCATTCTCCCCACTATACCTCATGCCCCCCGCTCGTGCTCTGTGTTTCCTCTATTCCCCCCACCACCCGCTCATGCCCCGTGTCACCCCTGTTCCACCCCACCCTCCGCTCATTCCCCGTGCCTCCCTCATGTTACCCCCCGCTCATGCCCCGTGTCTCCCTCATGATCCCCCCAACCCCCGCTCATGCCCCGTGTCTCACTCGTGTTCCCCCCACCCCCGCTCATGTCCCGTGTCTCCCTCCTGTACCCCCCACCCCCCGCTCATGCCCCATGTCTCCCTCCTGTACCCCCCCGCTCATGCCCCATATCTCGCTCGTGTTCCCCCCACCCCATTCTCATGCCCCGTGTGTCTCCTGTTGCCTCACCACCCCCCGCTCATGCCCCGTGTCTCCCTCGTGCTCCCCCATCCTCCGCTCATGCCCTGTGTGTCTCCTGTTGCCCCCCACCCCCTGCTCATGCCCCATGAGTCTCCTGTTGCCCTCCACCCCCTGCTCATTCCCCATGTTTCCCTCGTGTTACCCCCACCCCCGCTCATGCCCCATGTGTCTCCTGATGCCCCCACCCCCCACTCATGCCCCGTGTGTCTCCAGTTGCTCCCCACCCCCCGCTCATGCCCCGTGTCTCCCTTGTGTTCCCCCCACTCCCGTTCATGCCCCGTGTTTCCCTCGTGTTACCCCCACCCCCCGCTCATGCCCCGTGTTTCCCTCATGTTACCCCCCACCCCCCTACTCATGCACGTGTGTCTCCTGTTGCCCCCACCCCCGCTCATGCCCTGTGTCTCCCTCGTGTTCCCCCCACCCCCCGCTCATGCCCCGTGTTTCCCTCGTGTTACCCCCCACACCCCACTCATGCCCCATGTCTCCCTCGTGTACCCCCCACCCCCTGCTCATGCCCCGTGTGTCTCCTGTTGCCCCCCACCCTCCGCTAATGGCCTGTGTCTCCCTCGTGTTTCCCCCCACTCCCGCTCTCATGCCCTGTGTATTCCTTGTGATACCCCCACCCCCCGCACATGCCCCGTGTCTCCCTCCTGTTCCCCCCCACCCCCCACTCATGCCCCGTGTCTCTCTCTTGTTCCCCCAACCCCTGATCATGCCCCGTGTCTCCCTCCTTTACCCCCCACCCCTGCTCATGCCCTGTGTCTCCCTCCTGTACCCCCCACCCCCTGCTCATGCCGCGTGTCTCCCTCGTGTTTTCCCCCACCACCCGCACATGCCCCGTGTCTCCCTCCTGTTCCCCCACCCCCGCTCATGCCCTGTGTCTCTCTCGTGTTCCCCCACCCCCGCTCATGCCCTGTGTCTCCCTCATGTTACCCCCACCCCCTGCTCATGGCCCGTGTCTCCCTCCTGTACCCCGCCACCCCCCGCTTATGCCCCATGTCTCCCTCCTGTTCCCCCCACCCCCGCTCATGCCCCGTGTCTCCCTCCTGTACACCCCGCCTATGCCCCGTGTGTCTCCTCTTGCCCCCCACCCCCCGCTCATGCCCCGTGTCCCCCTCGTGTTTCCGCCCACCCCCCGCTCATGCCCCGTGTTTCCCTCGTGTTACCCCCCAACCCCCACTCATGCCCCGTGTCTCCCTCCTGTTCCCCCCAACCCCGCTCATGCCCTGTGTCTTCCTCGTGTGTCCCCTCACTCCGGCTCATGCCCCGTGTCTCCCTCCTGTTCCCGCACCCCTGCTCATGCCCCGTGTCTCTCTCTTGTTCCCCCCACCCCCCGCTCATGCCGCGTGTCTCCCTCCTGTATCCCCACCCCCTGCTCATGCCCTGTGTCTCCCTCCTGCACCCCCCACCCTCTGCTCATGCCCCGTGTCTTCCTCGTGTACTCCCCACCCCCCGCTCATGCCCCGTGTGTCTCCTGTTGCCCCCACCCCCCGCTCATGCCCAGTGTCTCCCTCCTGTACCCCCCACACCCTGCTCATGCCCTGTGTCTCCCTCGTGTTCCCCCCACCCCCGCTCATGCCCCGTGTCTTCCTCGTTTTCTCCCCACCCCCTGCTCATGCCCCGTGTGTTTCCTGTTGCCCCCCGCCCCCCGCTCATGCCCTGTGTCTCCCTCCTGTACCCCCCACACCCCACTCATGCCCTGTGTCTCCCTTGTGTTCCCCCTACCCCCGTTCATGCCCCATGTCTTCCTCGTGTTTTCCCCACCCCCCGCTCATGCCCCGTGTGTCTCCTGTTCCCCCCACCCCCTGCTCATGCCCCGTGTGTCTCCTGTTGCCCCCACACCCTGCTCGTGCCCCGTGTGTCCCTCGTGTTCCCCCCACCCCCGCTCATGCCTCGTGTTTCCCTCGTGTTAAACCACCCCCCCGCTCATGCCCTGTTTTACCCCCATCCCCCGCTCATGCCCCGTGTGTCTCCTGTTGCCCCCCAACCAGCACTCATGCCCCGTGTGCATCCTGTTGCCCCCACCCCCCGCTCATGCCCCGTGTCTTCCTCATGTTACCCCCCACCCCCGCTCATGCCCTGTGTTTCCCTCATGTTACCCCCCACCCCCCCGCTCATGCCCTGTGTCTCCCTTGTGTTCCCCCCACTCATGCCCCGTGTCTTCCTCGTGTACCCCCACCACCCGCTCATGCCCCGTGTGTCTCCTGTTGCCCCCCACCCCGCTCGTGCCCCCTGTGTCCCTCGTGTTCCCCCCACCCCCGCTCATGCCTCGTGTTTCCCTCGTGTTAAACCACCCCCCTGCTCATGCCCTGTGTTACCCCCCATCCCCCCGCTCATGCCCCATGTGTCTGCTGTTGCCCCCCAACCAGCACTCATGCCCCGTGTGTCTCCTGTTGCCCCCCACCCCGCGTCTTCCTCGTGTTACCCCCCACTCCCCGCTCATGCACTGTGTTTCCCTCATGTAACCCCCAACGCCCCACTCATGCCCTGTGTCTCCCTTGTGTTCCCCCCGCTCATGCCCCGTGTCTTCCTCGTGTACCCCCCACCCCCCGCTCATGCCCCGTGTGTCTCCTGTTGCCCCCAACCAGCGCTCATGCCCCGTGTGTCTTCTGTTGCCCCCCACCCCTTGCTCATGCCCCTTGTCTTCCTCGTGTATCCCCCACCCCCCGCTCATGCCCCGTGTGTCTCCTGTTGCCCCCCACCCCTGCTCACGCCCTGTGTCTCACCTGTTCCCCCCACCCCCCGCTCATGCCCCGTGTCTTCCCTGTTCCCCCCACCCCCTGCTAATGCCCCGTGTGTGCCCTGCTTCCCCCTACCCCCGCTCATGCCCACGTGTCTCCCCTGATCCCCCCACCCACCGCTCATGCCCACGTGTCTCCCCTGTTCCCCCCCACCCCCTGCTCATGCCCCGTGTCTCCCTACTGTTCGCCCCACCTCCCGCTCATGGCCCGTGTCTTCTCTGTTCCCTCCACCCCCCACTCATGCCCACGTGTCTCCCCTGTTCCCCCCAGCCCCCGCTCATGCCCTGTGTCTCCCTACTGTTCCACCCACCCCCGCTGATGCCCTGTTGTGTTCTCTTTATACACCTCGCCTTCTCTTTCCATGGTGGCCATCCTGGTAAAAGATTTTCCTTCATACACAGGGACGCCGCAGGCGACCCGGTTTGGGAAGAAAAATCTTTTTTTTACCACCCGGGGTTCCCACTTTGAGGACCTAAGATGCTAGTGGTCTTCAACTATTGAAAAGGATGTTATGTTGATGTTGCACTAATAAAACCCTATGAAATTCAGTAAAAAAAAAAAAAGTGTTACAGGGACGTTATGGTTAAGTTGCACTGATAAAAACCTATGAAATTCAATGAAAACACTTTGTTAAAGGGACGTTATGGTTAAGTTGTGCTACTAAAAACCTATGAAATTCAGCCAAAAAACTTTGTTAAAGGGACGTTATGGTTCCAAGTAAAACCGAAAAACCCTTGAAATTTGCCAGTTATGGTAAGCGAAGCAACCATAACTCGCGCCACCATCGTCCACTGCTAAGACTAACACCCACAACATCAAAGATGACATCACAAATGTCATTGATGACATCACTGATGACATCACATGTCTGGCTCACTCTTTTTTCTTTTGCTGACATATCTAGGCCACATGGTTTTCTTCAGTAACAGTCAGAAACTAAAAATGTTATTTTATTTGTAGACGTATCCTTCAAGTAGGTTCTTACAGTAATTCCCTTAGAGTCCAGTCACATCATATGAAACATATACATAGGGGAAGACACAAGCTTGAAACACAGCAATCCTTTTTGTGCATAAAGATAATCAATAGACTTATCAGCACTTTCTGATAGTTCTGTTGTTTTTTTATGGCTGTAATTTCCCTTTATATGGTCATATTTGTATACATTGTACTCACACTACTTTCCTTAGGGTCCAATGACATAAATAGGGTAAATAGCAGCTTTGAAACAGAGCGATCATGTACTTGAAGGATACGTCTACAAATAAAATAAAATGTTTAGTTTCTGACTGTTACTGAAGAAAACCATGTGGCCTATATATGTCAGCAAAAGAAAAAAGAGTGAGCCAGCCATGTGATGCCATCAGTGATGTCATCAATGACATTTGTGATGTCATCTTTGATGTCCTGGGTGTTAGTCTTAGCAGTGCACGGTGGTGGCGCGAGTTATGGTTGCTTAGCTTACCATAACTGGCAAATTTCAAGGGTTTTTCGGTTTTACTTGGAACCATAACGTCCCTTTAACAAAGTTTTGTTCACTGAATTTCATAGGTTTTTAGTAGCGCAACTTAACCATAACGTCCCTTTCACAAAGTTTTTTTCACTGAATTTCATAGGTTTTTAGTAGCGCAACTTAACCATAACGTCCCTTTAACAAAGTTTTTTCACTGAATTTCATAGTTTTTTAGTAGCAAAACTTAACAATAATGACTTTGACTTTATGTACATGTCATATGGAACTGACTAGATCTCTTCTTATGAACGTGATGTCCGCGAACTTATTTAATGTTCGCGGACATGTTCGGAGAACAGTACCACTACCTAAAAACTGTGGGGGGGATGTGGGGGGGAATGTTTGATTGTTATATCATAATATAGGAACATTTAACAAATTCAAAAAGCAGCACACAAACACATTATATATAGTAATACATAAGAAATGTAACCCATATATGTAACACACTAAGCATTCATTTAAATACAATATGTTCTGAAATGGAATATACCACAAGAACATACATTGGCTTCCAACATAATTACCTCACAGACACAACAGAACTGAGAACAAGACCAGACCCACTGAATACATAGGACTTATCTTACCAGAAATAGTAAGTGTACTTCATTTTACTCATATATTTATAAACTTTCTGTATTAGATTAAAAAATATATTATCTTTTTTTTTTTTCTCACAGAAATGTCTAGTACTCTGGAATGGCTAGAGGACAATTTCCCACATGAAGAAATGTCACAAGATAGTGAAACTAATGGTAAACACGTTATAATATAAACCATTTAAATATTATTATTTTGTATACATTTAACATATATGTATTTTTTTTGTACAGAGCATAACAAAATAGAAACAACCTCTGAAGAAGCTGTTATGGAAAACACGCTTGACAACATAAAAGAAAAAAATGATTTACTGTTGACCAATTTTAATAATTTGAAAACTTTTGTTGAAGATCATATTAAAACAAAAACGTCATACCATTGCCCCACATGTACTTGTCCCTCCTCACCATATCCCAGTCAATTATCCCCAAACCCTCTCCATAATCCAAAACGTTTTGATGAGATTTCCATACCTTCTTCACCTAATACCAATCATGTTGAAACCCCAAATTCTCCTGTTTTTGTTTCTGTTTCTGCCTCACCTTCTCTGTCATAAATTATTAATATATGTTAAATAAAGTTTAATTTTTATATTGTATTGTGAATAGTTTCCGTTTTTTAAAAAAAAACAATAAAAGTGTCCGCGCACAGTGCGAGTGTTCTGAAATGTTCGTACATAAACGAAAATGATGTGTCCTGAACAACAGTACAACTGTTCGTAGTGTTCGCTAGCAACATGAAACTGTACTAAGAACACACGCGGTGTCCTGAAATGTTCGTAAACAAACAAAAATTAAAGTGTCCTAAAGAACACTATACCTGTCCGGTACTATTCGCAAGCAAGTTCAAACTGTTCTAAGAACGCTATTGGTGTCCTGAAATGTTCGTACGTAAACGAAAATGGAGGTGTCCTGAAGAACACTATACCTGTGCGTAGTGTTCGCTACCCAATTGAAACTGTTCTAAGAACACAATTGGTGTCCTGAAATGTTCGTACATAAACTAAATTACACGTGTCCTGAAGAACACTATATCTGTCCTTACTGTTCGCTACCAAGTTTAAACTGTTCTAAGAACACACGCGGTGTCCTGAAATGTTCGTTTCACGTGTGACGCACTTTTAATTACTTCAGAACCCGAACAGTGTCCGTAGGACATCAATGCGCATGCGCTAACCAATCTCTGTGCACTTGGTGTCCTGCGGACAGGCGCTTCCTTCGCAGACTAGTTCGCAAACAGATCATATGACCGCGCCCACGCTCATCGTGTGTCCTGAAATGCGGACACTGTTCGTGTCCCCGAATAATTTAAAAGTACATTTTCAGTTAATCCATAATATTTTTCAATAAAATCTCACCATGCCACAAGTCCCACATAGCAATCTTGAGTTTCTATATACCTTTTGAAACTTTCCGATCCTTTTTTTGTGTTCGATCTGTCCGCGCACAGTGCGCATGTCCGCGGACCGCGCACATGCACCCCTATAAAAGACCACGCCCAAGAGCTTATTCCCATTGTGTTTCTGGCTATTCTTCAGAACACAGTGATTTTTGCTGCCACCTGCAGACTACACCATCATCGAGATGGCATCCTTGGCTGCTGAACTGCCACTTGGTGCTGCACCTGCTTCAGCACTACCACCACCCCCTCCACCACCACCACCTCCCCAAGGGCCTGAAGAGGGGAACAGGACTGAGGATGCAGAGGAGGAAGAAGAGGATGATGAGAATGAGGTAGAGGAAATCCCTACTACCCGCACTAGGCGTGAGTCTTGGGTGTGGCGGTTATTTACCATTCATGGGAATGGTCCTAAGGCTCGTGCAAACCATGTTACCTGCAATGAGTGCAAAATGATACTCAGTCGTGGGAAGCACGGTAACTACAGCTTTGGGACCACTACTATGAAGCGACACCTGAGGTCATTTCACTCTGGGGCTATTCGCAGGGTTGTACCTTGCGAAGAACGTAGCAGGTTGATTTCCTCCACTTCATCCTCTGTTTCTGATCCTGTCACCACAAGGACCACCTCTGTGGACAGCGTCTTTCTCAAGCTGCCTCACAGGCCATACAGAATGCTGATGACCCTTACCTTTCAAGGGTCACAGTTGTATGTATGTACTGTGACACAGTACTCTGCAGGGGGGAGCGACTTCGGAGTGCTTTTGAGACTATCGTCTCAGAGCACGAGAAGACCTGCTCACTACCCAAATAAAACCCACTCTACATCTTCCTCTATCAGCTCGCCCCTTCTTATCCCTGTGGTTGGTGTCCCTCCCTTTACCCTCCTTTACCCTCCTCTCCTAGTGTTTCGTGTCTGAAAAAGCAAAAAAAATACAAAATTACAAAAATAAAAGAAAAATAAGGCTCTTTTCAGAGCCGCCTTTCCCAGTTAAAAAATAGAAGTGAAAATAAATGAAGCAGGGCTCTTTGTATTTTTTAGAAGTCCGCAGACAGTTCGGGAACATTACAAAAATTGGGTTGCTACTCCATCACAAACATTGTAATTTTCTCTGGAAAGAAGTGGTGGCTCTGAAAAGAGCCTTTGGGTGGTGTTTGTAAGTCAAAAATTGTAAATGCTTAACATCTACTTCAAAATCGTTGTTGTAATTCCAAAAAAGGTCGTAATGCATTTTGTACATTTCTCAGAAAAATCTGATTGCCAGCATAAGTAAGATGGACTCCATCTCTGCAAAAAATGTATGTACTACAAAACATAATATTTTCATTGTGAAAAGAAGACATGCCAAAATCTCTTAGAAAGCCACAAACAGCCTTATTAACATTGCGCCTTGCTTTTTCCATTTGTGGACCAAATGAAGAAGAACGAAGCCACATTTGTCTCTGCGCAATCCGTGAAAATATCACTTGAGAATTAGGAAACATGTCCATAACCTTCCTCAGTCCTTCTTTCATAGCAAATTGCAAAAAAATTCCAGTCACATGTCCTAAACTGTTCCCTCCACAGTGAATTACAATTATGTCTGGATGTTGCTCTGTCTCCAAAGTAGCACAGAGAGGTAGCAAGTCCAACCACTTCATTCCACGTACTCCATGCAAGTGTACTTCCACATGTGGGAATCCAAGAAGATCTACAGCTACTACACAGCTTTCTGCATGCACCTTCAACCAATGTATCCACGAATCTCCTAAAATCCAAACAATCTGTTTTCTAAAACACACAGCCATAGCTATCTTTTGTTCTCTCAGCGAAAAGAGTATCTGAGAAAATCTCTCCTGGCACAACACACCCACAAAACTTTCCTGACCAATCCCTTTCAGTGCTTATTCTCATTTGCATGACTTCTGAACCCAAAAATCCCCGGATGTAACTCCTGATGTCCGCGAACTACCGCCATGTCCGCGGACATATCGTAACATGAACAGCCCTTCTACCATTTCCACTACACTCTCTCTGCCATTCCTTCATTGGGTGTACCTCAAAAATCACATGACCATGCACCAATCACATTCAAGACCTCTACATCTAACTGCATCATCATAGATCAGCACTGCAAATGTACTCTGAATCTCTCTGAGTACAAGTGTCATATCATTGGCAAGCAGCATCTACCAGAAATACTGTACAAGTCTTCAAGATTTCTACTTGCAGCTCCATGCATATCCATATGCATGAACACAAACTTCAGGTATGCATATTTTCTGTATAGTAGATGACATAGCTCTCAACCATTTTTGTTTTACAGGCGGGTGAAATCACCCGATTTTGTTTTTGGCGGGTGAGACGCCCATTGGAATGAATGGGCGTGTAGGAGGCTTGGCGGGTGAGTCTGCCCTTTACAAGGCGTGTGACACCCGCCAAAAGCGTGTGAGTTGAGAGCTATGGTAGATGAACACATTTTCAAACAGACTTTTACCTTGTAAAATCTGTAAAATGAATTTACTGTACTTTTTTCAATTTCCTAAAATCAACTATCACTTATAAACCTTTATACTTTTTACTTTCTTTATACACACACACTCAAATCATGTTAAACTAACATTTTTTAAATGAAATATATAGACTACATATATTCAAACAAAATTGCATGCAAACACAATCTATGTTTAAACCTTTATAAAAATACTTATACAATTTTATATTTTTTGTTTTTATTTATTTATTTGCTTAATTACTTTAAATGAGACATGGCATTGAGGCGCTATTACCTAGAACAGTTTACTTACAGAAATAGTGGTATTCACTAATATATTATAAATTTCTGAAGACATAGTAAAGATATTTTTTTTTTGCTACAGTTAGTCATTCAATACTATTTGTTCATTAAGAACATATAATATGTACTGCACTGAAGAAATGTATCTTATGTAAATAAATTGGTTTAACGGTTTTACAGAAGGCACTGAGGATTTCAATTAAAAAAATCAATATCTAAATTTAAAAAAGTGCTATATACAAACAAAGTTACTAATTTGAAGCTTTTACCATTGCAGTGAAGACCAGTTTCCTGAAAAGAAGCAGCCAGATTCGAAGAAGAAAGAAAAAACTAAGAAGTTACCTGTTAATTAAAAAAAAAAGTAAGTAAAATATCACCATAATATTTGTATTATTAATCAAATATACTATAACATTAATACGAGCTATTTTGGTTTCTTAAAATGGAGATTTTGTACTATTTTGTCCAAAAATGTCCATGTCTTAAACAGCGATTTACAGCCAGAATGGCCCACAAATTTCTATTTTTGGACACACAAATTAGCCAACTGAACCACTACAATTTTCATATTATAGAACAAACAACTGTTTTAATTGTATACATTAGATTTACTATTTGTACTTTTCCACACCACTAGCTTACTTTTTTTTGTCATCTGAACCCCAGTTTAGTAACACATAAATTCAAGAATACCTATCCCTACTAGTTTTAGTTCCCAATGCACAATCACACACCATTACATACATCTTTATCATCTTACTCAAACACTCATGCACACAGCAAAAAAAACATTCCAGAACACCCTAACCCCTATCTTCTTTATTTTTTTCAACAGACCCTAAAGAATGCCTACCAAAAGACAACTCTGTAGAAAGCAAAGCAAAAGTAGAGCAAATGAAAATAAAGGTGTCCAACATAAGCATCCATCTCTAGCAGAATTTGTAAACAAAGTTGAAACAAAACAGCTAATACAATCATTTAGTGAAACACAAGAAGTTTCAAGTACAACAACTTCTCTTCCTCTATCAAAATGTAAAACAAACCAAACAACAATTAACAGAAAATCAGCTATCAGTACAGAAAAAAACTACTTCTTCAAATTTTAATATAGTGCAAAGTAAGCATACCAAGAAAAGTATTTTAGCCAAAATATACCGTCACAAAGTCCTTCAAAATCTTATATAAACAGGAGAGAAATCAGGTTCAAAGCTTAAAACCTATCGTAGGAAATTAATCTTAGAAGCATTGATGGACAGTGCAATTCTTCTCAAAAGAAATTTATTTATTTTACTGTTAAACAAAATGAAACCACTAACAAAACTAATAACTAAATTACAAAAAAGACTTCTCAATAAGCGAAATGTCAACAGAAAGAACTTCTTAAGTATCTGCGGAGGTGAATGGAATCACACTACGAGCACAGAACCATATTTTAATGAAGAAGCGTACAAACAAAAGCAAACAAATACAATTGCCATAAATAGCAGTGGTCGAGGTTATGAAAAAGTGAATAATACCATAATGGAACAAGAAGTACTCTTTACAAAAATATGCCCTGAAAACTTAGAATTAACCCTCCATTCAACTGAATCAGAACGTCCAATGTACAAATGGCCATGCACGTCAATGTGTAACATTCCCAAACAATGTTTCAAATCTTTACGCCAATTCCTCAATAAATATGTAAAAAGCAAAGACAAAATCAAAATTAAATTACTGCAAAATATAGATACCTGTCCAGTGCGCAAGTACACAGGACTACAAGGACATTCATTGGCCTGCATTACAGGACCTACTTGTAAAACCACTTTCCATGATATCAAAAGGATATCAACACATCATTCAACTATAAGAAATCTAGTCTATAAACTGTACTATGCTAAAAGTCCTGCTTTAGCACTAGCAAAGTTAAATAGCATCCTTCTACATGGTACAGCAAAAGACATACTAGAAGAAATTCACTATATCCAGAAAAAATATTTTGGAAGTGAAAGCTATTTACAGAATGAAATAGCTTTAAACCAATTAAGCAACAATTCTACACATGACAACCTTTTGCTAAACACATACAAAAAAGAAATACTAAAATTTAAAAGTACATCAGCTGAAGTACCAAACCATGAATGTGTATGTTGCCGTAGAATTTTTTATAAAAGTAACACAAAAACTGTGGACCTATCATACAAAATAGAACACAATGAAGATTCTAAATGGTTTGAATTAGCTCTCTACCTTCTAGCAGAAAACAAATATGAAATAACTGAGCCCTTAATACTTTGCAGTTATTGCACTACAAAACTTGACAACAACCAAACTCCTTCACGTTCCATCACAAATAATTTGCAATTATACCCAGTACCAAAACCTCTACAACAACTCAATTTATATGAGAGCATCATAATTTAAACAGTACACCCATTTCAAGCAATAATACGCCTTCAACCAAAAACAGCAAAATTACCTCCCTCTGAATTGGTAAAAGGCATTCGTGGAAAAGTAGTTTATTTACCATTAAATCTAAAAGAAAATGTGCATACTCTAGGAGTGCAACGTCCAATGCAGCAATCTTTAATTATATTAGTAAATGGAGTACCTACAAAAGACAAAAAAATATGGCAACAGCTGGTAGATTTATATAAAGTTAGACAAGCATTCCAATATCTTAAAGAGAAAAATGAATATTACAAAGACATTAATATTGAAGAAAACTTGAAAGATACAACTGAAATAATTCAAGAAACACAAGAAGCTGGTCAATTTGAGCTACTAGATCCTGCTACAATATCAAATACTTTAGACCATTATACAATTCATCCTTTGCACTGTAATGACACCGTACAAGATGTACTAGAAACTTACCAAATGCGTCAAACAAAAGGATCGCCAATCAGTATATGGGAAAAAAGTATAGAAGCACGTGCTTTTCCTCTACTCTTTCCTACTGGCAAAGGAGGAAGGTATGATGATAGACCTATTCAAATATCAGCTTCAGAATACCGCTCATTACGGATGTATTCTGAAGATCCCAGATTTAGACAAAATGTGGAATACATATTCCACCTACTCTTTGAAAGTGAACTAGCAACTTTATGTTACTGAGTTGCACACATATTAAAATCAGGATTACACTTTCAAAATATGACAGCTACACAATTATTAGAGAAAGTGCAACAAAAGCATGAGGTTTTACAATCAAATATTACAAAATATTAGCAAATATGCGTGGTACTAAAGAGTACTGGTTTCGACGTCATGGAGATGTACGTTGTATGATCAGAAACCTTGGCCCACCTGGTTTGTTACATTAAGTTGTGCAGAATATGCATGGGAAGATTTACATGATTTCCTACGCATATCAAATAAAAACAAAACAAACATAGATATTCTAACACCTGGAGAACTTTGTTCTTTGGATCCTGTTAATGTTTCAAGATATTTTTCACCATCGCTTCATTGCTATGCTACATTTTATTTGTAATAAAACTGTTCCTCCCCTTGGAAAAGTGCAACACTTCTTTTGGAGAAAAGAATACCAAGCCAGAGGAGCACCACATATCCACATGCTTTTATGGATTAAAGATGCTCCTAAATTTGGTCAAGACAGTGATGCCACTGTTTTACAGTTTATTGAAAAATAGGTCACTTGTGAAATTCCATCAAAAGCCACAAATAGTGATCTTCGTGCACAAATTTTACAATTTCAAAGACACAAATGTGGAAAATATTGTCGTCGCAAATACAAAAACATAGGCAAATACTACACCAAATGCCGATTTGGTTTCCCTAGGCCAGTTACAAATACAGGTCAAGTAAACAACCTTATGTCTTCAGTTAGACATAGTGTTAAAGGTAAGTCACCTAAAAATACATATTACATAAAAAGAAAAGAAGAAGAAAAATATATCAATGATTATAATGCAATCATTGCCCACTTATGGAATGCAAACATAGATGTTGTTATTGTTATTGTTATTTTGCATTTATATAGCGCCTTATATACCATTGGTATGGTCTGAAGGCGCTGGTAGGTTGAACGCCCTTGGGAACCGAGGTTCGAGTCAGTAGAGAGGGTGAAGAGAGTCAAAAGGTGCGTGTGCGCACAAAGTATGTGTGCAGCTGGTGCGGGGTTAATGTGGTAGCTGCTTCATAGCGGTAGGTGTGGTGGTTGAGAGGTCAGGAGAATGTGTACGCTCTGGCGGAATTTATCCAGCTCGAGAGTGGCTGCGTTAGGCCTGAGGAGAAACACCTGGCTGGGGGTGTTAAACCAGCGGTGGTTACTTAGAGTGATGGGGAGTGAGCGTGAGATGTTGATATGAGAACAGTTATACCGAATGGTGTCATAGTATCCCTGTGTTCTATTTGAGTGGTGGTGTAAAGAGGAGAGTATGCATGGGGTGTGGTATGGTATATGTTCATTCAAATGTTCCCGCATACCAATGCATATTATGTACGTCACGCAATTTATGCGATCAGGAACACACTCGCGCGTTCATAGTTCGTCTTGCGTGCTCTAGTCTATCCCTCATTTTCAGTGTGCTTCATGTATGCTCTCATGTATTCCATATGCATGCACTCCTGTCCTCCCCGCGCATGCACTCCAGTCTGCCTATGCGTTCATATTACTCGACCGCTCTACGTATTTGTTGGTTTCATACATTCGTCCGCTCCACTCGTTCATCCGTTCTATGAATTCATCTGCTCAACGTATTGATCCGCTCCATGTATTCGTCCGCTCCACTTACTCGTCCGTTCTTCCCATTCGTCCGTTCCACCCATTTGTCCGTTTCACCCATTCGTCCGCTCCACACACAGACACATACACATCTGTGCTGCAAATTTATCCGTTCTACGTATTGACCCGCTCCACACACTTGTCGGCACCATTCCAGATATTTATCGGCACCATAGACTCATCCATTGCATACACTCATTTGTTCCACCTACTCATCAGTTCCACATATTTGTCCGCTCTACATACTCGTCCGTTCTATGTACACCGCTCTCCTTATCGTGCTCGTCCGATCCATTAGTTCGGCCGTTCTACCTATTCATTGGCTCTGATTTACGTGTTCGTCTGTTCCACATATTTTTCTGCTCTGCGTACTCGTACGCTCTGCTCCCCACACTCAGCTATTCCCCACACTCAGCCATTGCCACACTCAGCCATTCCCCACACTCAGCCATTCCCCACACTCAGCCATTCCCCACACTCAGCCATTCCCCATACTCAGCCATTCCCACACTCAGCCATTCCCCACACTCAGCCATTCCCCACACTCAGCCATTCCCCACACCCAGCCATTCCCCACACTCAGCCATTCCCCACACTCAGCTATTCTCTCCTCCGCCCTCTCATCCTCCATATACTTCCGCCCTCTTCATTCATCAGCTCTCGACACTCATCCACTCTCGACACTCATCTGAATCCACGTGGTCATGTGCTCTACCATCATTTGCTCTCTAGACTCATCCGCTCTCCAGACACATGCGCTTTGCAGACTCATCCGCCTTCCAGACACATCCACTCTCCAGACCCATCCGCTCTCCAGACCCATCGGCTCTCCAGACTCATCCGCTACTCACACTCATAACTCCCCATACTCATATGTTCCATACACTCATACGCTCCCCACACTCAGTCTCTCCCCTCACTCGGTTGCTCCCCACATTTCTCCGCTCTATATGTGCCTCTGTTCTCAGCGCTCTTCCGCTCTGCACGATCTTGCGCTCTGCACGTTCTCCAGGCTCATTTGCCAACAGCATTTATCCTCACATACATCCATACTCATCTATACTCATCCATACTCATTCGTTCTTTCCACTCATTCGGTCGTGCCCTCTATGCTCACCCGCTCTCCTTGTTCATCCGCTCTCCACGCTCTCTTCTTTCCATTATTCAGTGATTCTTTTTCTATTTAATCATTTCCCTGTTTAGATCTACTTTATTCGTTTTAGTTCTGTTTGTCAATGTAGGTTACAATCTGGTTCGGGGACTTTTTGGTGGTTTGTTAGGTCGGTGTTATTGTGATGATGCTGGTTTGGGGCTGGTTGGTTTTAGGGAAAGAGCCAGGTTTTCAGTAGTTTGCGGAAGGCCGTTAAGTCCTGAGTTAGGCGGATGTGGGGTGGGAGCGAGTTCCACAGGGTTGGGGCCAGGGCTGAGAATGATGCTCCGCCTAACCTGACTGAGTTTGTTTTAGGAATTACTAGGAGGCCGGCTGAGCTTGATCTAAGGGTGCGGGTAGGGTGATAAGGTATTAGCTTTTTTTTGAAGATAATGGGGTCCAGTTTTATGTAGAGCTCGATGGGTGAGGCATAGGGTTTTGAAAGCCACCCTACGGGCTACCGGAAGCCAGTGCAGTGTCTTAAGGGCTGGGGATACGTGGTCCCTTGGACCGAGCGCAAGAAGCATTTTGGCTGCTGCGTTTTGTGCTCTTTGTAGTTTATTCAGTTGGTAGGCATGAATTCCAAGGTACAGGGGGTTACCATAGTCCAGTCGGGATATGACGATTGATTGGACCGCAGCGACTCTGTTAGGGAATGAGAGATAAGGAAAGATGCGCCTAAGGTTTTTGAGGTGGTAGTGGCAGGACTTTGATACATTGTTGACTTGGCGCGAGAGTGTTAGGTCGGAGTCCAGGGTGCACCCAAGATTTTTTACTGTGTTAGAGGGGGTCGGTGAGTTGCCCATGGCGGGTGGCCAGGGTAGTGGGGGCGGAAGAAAATCTGAGTTGCCGCAGACCATGATTTCTGTTTTGGAGGGGTTTAACAGGAGGTGGCTTTGGGTCATCCAGCGTTCGATGTTAAGGAGGCAAGAGGTCAGGTCAGGTTGGGACTTGGGTTTCGTGTTCAGGAACTTTAGAATTAGTTGAGTGTCATCTGCGTAATTGTAACACAGGATGTTGTGAGCATGAATTATTGGTGGGAGGGTGATCAGGTAGAGATTGAACAGGAGGGCGGATAGACATGCTCCTTGTGGGACTCCTGTGTCAACTGGTCGGGCTTGTGATGTAAAGTTGGAGAGTGTCGTTATTTGGTGCCTGTCTTTGAGGAATGAGGCTATCCATTTAAGGGCGGTTCCACGGATTCCTAGGGAGTGGAGGCGGTCAAGGAGTATTGAGTGATTGATCGTGTCAAAGGCGGCTGACAGGTCGAGAAGGATTAGTGCGGCGCATCCTGCAGAGTCAGCAGTCATTTTTAGGTCATCCCAGATCGAGGTTAGGGTGGTTTCACTTCCGTGGCAAGATCTGAATCCTGATTGGGCGGGGTCTAGGAGATTGTTGGCTTCAACAAAGGCATTTAGTTGGGAGTAGGCTGTTCGGTCAATGAGTTTGGCAAGGAACCTGGTGTTAGAGATCGGGCGGTAGTTTTTTGGCTCGAGAGGGTTGAGTGTGGGTTTTTTAATCAGAGGTTTGACGTGCACTAATTTGAATGCATCTGGAAAGATACCGGAAGAAAGGGAGGCGTTTATGATAGATCTTGCGTGTTCTCCTGCGCAGGTAGAGGCAAAGATTTCTTTAAGGGTTATGGCTGGGCAAAGGTCCAGTGGTGATCCAGATGGTTTGCGGTCGGATAGGAGTTTGAGAAATTGTTCTGGTGATATTGGACTGAAGGATTCGAAAGTTGGTTGCGTAGTGGTCGCAGTTGGTGGGCTGGCCGGTACGGGCTGAGGATTGCCTGGTGGTTGTAAGAGAGCCTGTTTGGTGGTCAGAGTTTTTGTCCTTTCAATGGCCGTGGAGTAGAAGTGGAGGGAGAGTGAGTCACATAGTGATTGTGACGCGGTCGGGGTGGTTGTGTTACATGCCTGTTTGGTGAATTCGGAGATAATTTTGTGAAGTTCTTTGCATGGGTTTTTGCAGTTTAGGATTCGTGAGTTGTAGTGGGCCTTTTTTGCTTTCCGGATTTCGGCTTTGTACTGGTACAGGTGTCGTGCCAAGGTGGTCCTGCTGTCTTGGGTTTTCTCTTTATGCCATTTGCGTTCTAGGTATTTGTAATGTCGTTTAGTGTTCTTTAACTCAGGAGTGAACCATCTGGGGAAAAGGCCAAGTCGGGTTGATGGTTTGCAGGAGGGGGTCAGGCGCATCAGGGATGAGTTGAGCCATGAATCAAAGGCCTCAGGGGTTAGTTGATTGTTGAGATGGCAGGTAGGTTGTGGAGACTGGAGGAGTGCCTCGGCTAGGTCCGGGGTGATTATTAGTTTCTTCCAGCTTTTGCGAATGTTCGGAGGTTCAGATACGAGTATGGGAAGGGGTTCAGGTGAGTGGATGGCGAACGAGAGAATGAAATGGTCGGACCAGATGATAGTTGTGGGCGGCATTAGATGAATCAGAGTGTTGGAGCTGAAGATGGCATCAAGAGTGTGTCCTTTATAATGAGTCGGGCCGTTTATGTGGGGTTGGAGATTAATTGCATCTAAACCGTCAATCAGGGAGTATGTCATGGGGTTGGAGGGGATGTCGAGCCATATGTTGAAGTCTCCAAGAAGGGTGAGGTTGGGATGGTTTAGTTGGAGGGTGGAGATGGAGTCGCAAAGGTTGTTTGCGAAGTGTCTATCATAGCCAGGGGGCCTGTAGATTATTAGGAAGCTGTACGAGAGTGAAAGGGAGAGGGATAGTTTAACAAGGAGCGATTCGCAGGATGGAATGGAGGGTTGGTTGTCGATGATTGAGGCGCGGAAGAGGGATTTGAAGACAAATGCTACCCCTCCTCCCCTGGACGTGCGGTTCAGTGGGATGAGGGAGTAGTCCGGAGGAAAAGCTTCATTAGCGATTGGGCCGAAGTCATCAGAGAACCAGGTTTCAGTGATGAAAACTAGGTCTGGTGTGGCAGAGGAGAGGAGGTCAAAGATGGAATGTCTGTTTTTTGCTACTGATCAGGTGTTAAATAGGATGCAGTTCACGTCGGCAACTAAGGATGGTCTCGGTGTTGGAGCGGGACGGGGCGGTGGTGGGGGGTGTGGACGGAAAGGGGTAGGGTGGGTGATGATAGATGGGAATAGTGGGCGAGCAGTGAGATTGGCTGGGTTCAGGTGCGGTTGGGAGGCTGTGTGTGATAGGATGGTCGGGTTTTGGTTGGGGGGTTTGAAAGAGGGATGTTGGCGGTTAGGAGTTTCAGTTGGAGTTGATGAGAAATCGAGGGAGAGGGGTTTCAGGCAGGGAGAAGCGACGGGGGAAGGAGGGGATTGCGGGATAGAGGTGATGGGTCGAGACAGGGGAGGCGAGGAGTGCTGGGAGATTGAGGGGGACCAAGAATGTTTCCACTTTAGTTTCTTTGCTGCGACTGGTGTGTGGGAGAGAGTAGGGGGGTCGGAGGGTGAGCAGGAGGCAGCTTCGGTTCTTGCTAGGGCTAGCCGTGCAGTTTTTAGGGAGGGGAAACGGTGTGGTCGGGGGTGGAGGGCGGCAGGGGTATGAGGGGAGGGCGGGAGGTGGGTGATTGCAGGGTGGGGTGTGCTAGGTATTATAGTGAGGGGAGCGGGTATGGGAAGTGCTGGTGGGTCGGGGGTGGGGTTCAGGGGAAGAGTGGTTTTAGGGTGGGTGGTTCGCCATCGTGCTCCCCTGGCTTGGTGTTTGTAGAGGGGAAAGGCAGGGAGAGGGTGGGGATGTTTGGGGGGGCAGGATGGGAAGGAAGACTGATCGGAGGAAGGGGGTGGTCCATGGGAGATGTTTCTGACTGATTCTGGTGGAGTGGGTGCACTCATGATTGGTGTAAGCTTAAAGGATGGTTTAGGAGGGCTTTCTGATTGTAGTTCTAAGATCGGTGATGACACGCTTTTAGGTTCGCTTCAAGGTTCAGCTGCTCAAAGATGGTATTATGTTTAATTGGTGCTTTTCTAGTTACAGTTGTAGATAGAGATTGTTTTAGTTTATTGGGTACACTTCTAAGTTCGTTTGTCCCCAGGGGGATATTCGGTCAGCCTCTAGATTCTATTTGCTTAGAGGGGGTGTTAGATTATTAGTCACAGTTTTAGATTCTATAATATACAGTGGTACTGTTGGTTATACTGATAGGGTTGAGTAGGGCACGGTAGTGGTGGACTTTTCCAATTCGCCTTTATACAGGGACGGTGTTTTGCGTGGATCTAAATCAACTTTGTAGTCACCATTTAGATTCTACATTGCGCAGTTATACTGTTAGTTATTTCTAAGTTAGAGTTGCATAGACAGGTTGTTGGGCGCACATCTAGATTCACAATTTAGCCCGTTGGGTACACTTCTAGATGCAGCTTCTAAGTGCGTTTCTGGATTCAACTTTTCTGAGGGGCTATTGGGCACACTTCTAAGTGCTTTCCTCAGAGAGGCTATTGGGCGCAACTTCAGAAAGCGATTGGGACACTACTAATGCAATTGGGAACACTTCTAAATGCAACTTTCTTCAGAGAGGCTATTGGGCGCAACTTCAGAAAGCGATTGGGACACTACTAATGCAATTGGGAACACTTCTAAATGCAACTTTCCTCAGAGAGGCTATTGGACGCAGCACCTAAACGCAATTGGGAACACTACTAAATGCAATTGGGAACACTTCAGAATGCAATTGGGAACACTTCTAGATGCAGTTGGGGACACTTCTAAATGCAGTTGGGGACACTTCTAAATGTGACTTTCCTCAGAGAGGCTATTGGGCGCAATACCTAAATCAATTGGGAACACTGCTAATGCAATTGGGAACACTTCTGAATGGAACTTTCCTCAGAGGGGCTATTGGGCGCAACTTCAGAATGCGATTGGGAACACCACTAGTGTAATTGGGAACACTTCTAAATGCAACTTTCCTCGGAGGGGCTATTGGGCGCAACTTCAGAATGCGATTGGTATCACTGCTAAATGCAGTTGGGAACACTACTAAATGTAATTGGGAATACTTCTAGATGCAACTTTCCTCAGAGAGGCTATTTGGCGCAACTTCAGAATCCAATTGGGAACACTTCTAAATGCAGTTGAGAATACTTCTAAATGCAGCTTTCCTCAGAGAGGCTATTGGGTGCAACTTCTAAATGCAATTGGGAACACTTCTAAATGCAACTTTCCTCAGAGAGGCAATTGGGCGCAACTTCAGAATGCAATTGGGAACACTTCTAAATGCAGTTGGGAACACTTCTAAATGCAGCTTTCCTCAGAGAGGTTATTGGGTGCAACACCTAAATGCAATTGGGAACACTACTAAAAGCAATTGGGAACACTTCTAAATGCAGTTGAGAACACTTCTAAATGCAGTTGGGGACACTTCTAAATGTAGCTTTCCTCAGAGAGGCTATTGGGTGCAACATCAGAAAGCGATTGGGACACTACTAATGCAATTGGGAGCACTTCTAAATGCAACTTTCCTCAGAGAGGCTATTGGGCGCAACACCTAAGTCCAATTGGGAACACTGCTAATGCAATTGGGAGCACTTCTAAATGCAACTTTCCTCAGAGAGGCTATTGGGCGCAACTTCAAAATGCAATTGGGAACACTTCTAAATGCAGTTGGGAACACTTCTAAATGCAGTTGGGGACACTTCTAAATGCAGTTGGGGACACTTCTAAATGCAACTTTCCTCAGAGAGGCTATTGGGCGCAACACCTAAATGCAATTGGGAACAATGCAATGCTGGGATTCCGAGTTTGACTATAGAGGGATTGATGCTGAGTTAGAGGGGTGGTAGAGTAGTATGGCTTGAAGTAGTTGCTTCTGGCCCTGCCCTTGCCACACTTACTTGTTGTTGGCTTCTTGCTTCTCCTGCGGATACCTGCAGATACGATCTGGAGCCGTCAAGTTGGAGCCGTCCTTTGCCTTGGGGTCCTTAGCCGATGGGGCTGCCGGGCAGGGGCTGCCCTGGGGAGATTGGCTATGAATGGAAGTCCCCTTGATGTGACCAATGGGAGGGGGTGGGCGGGAGCGGGAGGCGGGGAGGGCCGCGGAATAGGGAAATGGATGCGGGGAGGGAATGGGAGGCGGATGGGCTACCGAGGGAGCAGGGGGACCACGGAAGCCACCAGAAGGGTGGAATAGGCGATTAAACGTACGCGGCTGCACTCACCTGGCTCTGGGGCAGTACATTGCAGACAATTCTACTGCAGTTGCACGATATGTCACAGCATACTTAACTAAAGCAGAAAAAACAGAGCTCCAAGACCTCTGGAATGACCTGTCATCAGATAAAACAGTATCTCAGAAAAAATACAGCTTGGGCATAAAAATGCTCACCCATAGAGAATGTGGATCTTATGAAGCAGCTGATCGTTTAACTGGTACTTCATTGTATGGTAAATCTGAAAATATAGTATGGCTAAGTCTTGGTCCAGCTAAATCTAGAAAAAGAGTTCTAAAATCATATGAAGATATAGAAACAATAGACAAACATGATCCCACTAGCCAAGACATTTTAAAAAACAATTTATTGGACACATACTACCCAAACAGAAGTAATATTTGGAAAACATGTGTCTATACCAAATAGCCCAAAACTACACATACAAAAATAATATGAAACCTGATGAAAAAAAAGGTAAATATAGAGTGACAGACTGTGAAGGCAGCTTAGTTAAACTCACTAAACCAAATTTAATTAATCATATCAAATTGTCATTGAAGACTCCTGAACATAAAGAAGTATATTACATGTCCCTGCTACAACTCTTCAAACCATGGAGAAAAGAAGAACAATTACTAGATAACTATGACTCATATGAGGATGCTTTCAAAGCAAATGAAAGCACTATAACTGATGTAAACTTTACACAGTACAAAACAATGTTGCACAAAGAACAGCAACATGAAGAAGAACTCCAAGCCCAACTAGATAAGGATACTCCTGACAGTAGTCAACCTTCTGTAACAGGAAGCCAAGAACCACTGGGAGAACCACTAATAACAAATGAGGCAGAATTAGCTATGATAGAAGTAGAAAACACCATGTGTCAGTATGAAGATAAAGAAGACTTAACTATACTACAATCAAAACTAAACAATGAGCAAAGTAGCATTTTTCAAGAAGTAACAAAACAAATTGCACATGGTGTAAAACATGAAAATAAAGAATGTTCCTGCCATAATTATAAACCTATACTACTGTACGTCAGTGGTGAAGCTGGTTCTGGCAAAACATTCCTAATTAAAATCATTAGTAAGTTCCTTCAACAATTGACAAACAACAAACTGTCAGCTGTTGTCACTACCCCCACAGGTTTAGCTGCCTACAACATAGGTGGTGTTACATTACACCGATTACTACTATTACCAGTAGAACACCAGAACAAATTAGACTATTACAAACTTTCTGCAGAAGCTGCAATGGAATTACGCAGAGTATTGAAACAAATGAAAATGCTACTAATAGATGAAGTGAGCATGGTCTCCAACCTGATGTTAGCTTTGATTCACCTCAGATTACAAGAAGTACTCAAAACATACTATGAAGAGCTCTTTGCAGGAAAACACATTATTGTTTTTGGAGATCTGCTTCAATTAACACCAGTAAAAGGTGAACCTATTTTTAAAACATTAGGGCACAAACTCTGCCGTAAAACTGTTGGCAGCATTGGAAATGTCAACCTTTGGCAACATTTCCAATACAGAGAATTAACAGAAAACATGCGCCAATCTGCAGATCTCACTTATGCCAACATTTTAAAAAGTTTGAGAGTTGGTATACTTTCTAAAGAAGCAGAAGCAACATTGAAAACCCGGCACATTAATGCACTTCATGGCGATAATGCATGTGCTACAGATGTTATGGAACAATTAGCCCACAAAAATGTCAATTGTATGGCCTTAATGCCAACTCTTGCAAGCTGTCTCAAATTCAATGAAATAATGTTAAGTAAAGAAATGCAACCAATAATGGAAATTAGCGCCACAGACAAACTAGATGTACATGGTATGACACTACCCATGTGTGACCAAGCCACAACAAGACTAAATAATTTAGAAAAATCAATCTCAAACACAGCAGGCATAGAAAAGATGTTAAAATTATCCTTAAATTGCAGATTAATGCTTAAACGTAACCTTGACGTGGACCAAGGACTAGTTAATGGAGCACTGGGTACAGTTGTTGGCTTTCAAACATACCCACGTAACAACAAAATTCAGTTTGTCAATATACTCTTTGACAAACTTTCAGAAGTAAAACGGATAGTACGCTCAACAGCTAGATTCCTTCTCTTCAAAGATATGTATGTACGCAGAGAACAATTTTCTCTAACTCTTGCATACGCAGTCACGATTCATAAATCACAAGGTCTTACCCTAGACAAAGCAATGATAGATATTGGTAACACAGTCTTTAAAGAAGGCATGAGCTACGTAGCACTATCACGCTTACGTACACTTGACGGTCTATTTCTAATCAACTTTGATGCAAGTAAAGTAAACGCTGATATTCCTTGCATTTTAGAATATAATAGACTTCGCTCACTACACACTCCCCATCTAAACACATATTCTGTTCCACAGAAACTAAAACGTTGTAAAAGAAAACTAAATCCAACAGAAATGCAACAGGACGTCACTGCAAATCCTCCAAAGAGAGTAAAAGAAACTAATACTTCATCAAGTACCACAAACAAAAAAGAATCAATTAGAGAAAGTAAACCAGGTACTTCTTTAAAGAAGGAAGACAAACTCCAAAAAAAGCAGTTAGATACAGAACTACCTGGACCATTTAAATTCTCAAATATAGTTTGTGTAAGTTGCTATGCAAATGTAGCAATGAATATTCTATTTCAACTACCACCAATTGTTGACAACATTTACTTACACAGTACAGACCCATTGTGTTTGCAAATGTTAGTACTTCACAGAAATGCAGCAAACAATCCTGACAACACATATAGTGTTTTTGGATTAAGACGACAATTGGACTACTGTGCTGGAATGGTGAAATTCACTATAAACTCACAGGAAGATCCACAAGAATTTCCAATGTACTTACTACAAGTACTGGAAAACAAAAACATACCTATAAATGAAATCTTTCAGATTTCATACATGTGGAAACATACATGCACTCTCTGCAACAATGAGACACAAGAAGAAATCCCCAATGAACGCTTCATATATATATCAATACCAAATTGTGAATCCATTCCATTTCAGCAACTTGTACAAAATGCAAACCATGGTAGATTATGCTCTACCTGAAATTCAGATAATCGCTCCACGTTAGTAATACAAACACATAGTAAATACTTAATACTAATGCTTCTACGTTACAATGCAGATGGTACCAAAAACAACTGCAAGCTGACTGGATTCACACCTGGTCAAATATCACTTGGTAAGAAAACCTTCACAACAATAGGTATAATCTACCACGCAGGAGCCACAACCAATTCAGGGCACTACACTGCATATATAAAAAGGAAATGTGGATGGTTTGAATGTAATGATAGTACCATTACTCTAAAGCAGAGATTACCAGCAAATCTTACAAACGCTTATTTGATATTCTTAAAACCAAAAATTTGATAAATAAACTGTATTTAAACCTTTAAATAAATTTGTGTTAAAATAATATAAACTGTTAGAATACTCCAAAAGCTATCTAACAGCTCAAAGATTCTACATCAACTAATCAGATAAATGAATACCACTAAATTAGGCCAAAAAATACACAGTTAGAATACGCCAATTGGTATCTAACTGTCCCAAAATTTAACAATATCCAAATAGATAAATCAAAACCACTAAAATATATTAAAAAAATAGACAGTTAGAATACGCCAATTGGTATCTAACTGCTCCAAAATTTTATAATATCAAAACAAATGAAGAATCTGTTACTGCTCCAAAAAAAATACAACAAAGCAAAGTATAAAGCATTAGCCAGAAACAACAAGTGAACACTGAAAACAAACAAACAAATAAACTGTTGGCCATGCACCCAAGACTCTATGCCCTGGCAACAACCACCGCAGCATATCACATCCATAGAGTCAAATATTTCAACTATGATCTATGGGAAACTTTTAATGTCCGCGAACAATGTGAGTGTTCTTAGAATAATACGGCACCGTTTTCAGGACACCCCCTACGAACATTTCAGAACAACGCGATATTTCTTAGAACACTTTCAACTTAACAACGAACAATACGGGCAGCGTCCTAAGGACACCCCCTACGAACATTCCAAGACACTGGGAGTGTTCTTAGAAGCATCTTCAGACCACCACCATCTTGTTTATTTGCGAACATTTCGGGGCACCGCGAGTGTTCTTAGGACACATTCAACTTGACAAAGAACAATACGGACAGTGTCCTCAGGACACCGCCTACGAACACTCCCCGGACACCGGGAGTGTTCTTAGAAGCGTCTTCAGAACACCACCATCTTGTTTATTTGCGAACATTTCAGGACACCGCGAGTGTTCTTAGGACACATTCAACTTGACAA
Source organism: Ambystoma mexicanum (assembly GCF_040938575.1). Classification (NCBI taxonomy): domain Eukaryota; kingdom Metazoa; phylum Chordata; class Amphibia; order Caudata; family Ambystomatidae; genus Ambystoma; species Ambystoma mexicanum. Next base: position 399,825,350 of record NC_090923.1, read on the forward strand.
AGAACAATACGGACAGCGTCCGCAGGACACCCCCTACGAACACTATCCAGACACCGCGAGTGTTCTTAGAAGCGTCTTCAGAACACCCCCATTTTGTTTATTTGCGAACATTTCACGACACCGCGGGTGTTCTTAGAATACAGTCAACTTGACAGAGAACAATACGGACAGCGTCCTGAGGACACCCCCTACAAACATTTCGAAAACAAAAAGAACGTCTAACACATAAAAAACACAACTTTCATCCTATCTCATACACTCCCACCCTCCCCAAACACTACTACACACCAACAACACTCTACAAAATACACATTTTGAACAAAGTTTCACCGCGCTGTCCGGGGACGTCCGCGAATCCAAGATGGCGGGCACTACCGAAAAATCTGACGCGCTTCACGCTCCACGCCGTCCAATGAGCGAACACGTTGCATGTCCGCGAACATCACGCAAGACGATGGGACAATCAGGACACTGTCCGCGAGCCGAACACAGATATCACTAATTTTTTTTTACCTACTTTTTGGTCATTTTAAAAAAAAACTACTGGACGGATTTTCACCAAATTTGCAAAAGCACGCTTTCGGGACCAAGCCGCTGCTCCTGGTCCAAATTTGGTGGAAATCTGTCCAACGGTTTGTGCTGTAGGCGCGAGCAAAACATTTTTCCCATTCACTCTATGGAGAGTGAGTATAATGAATACAAATATGAGCATATAGAAGGAAGGTAGAGTAATAAAAATAAAACTATGAGAAAGTGCTGATAACCATAATGATTATCTTCATGCACAGAAAGGATTGCTCTCTTTCAAGCCTGTATCTTCCGCTATGTATATGTTTCATATGATGTGACTGGACCCTAAGTCTACAAATATAGTACCTTTTCAATTTTTACTTCCTGACTGTTACTGAAGAAAACTATGTGGCTTCGATATGTCAGTAAAGGATAAAAAGGGAGAGCCAGCCATGTGATGTCATCAGTGATGTCATCAATGACATTTGTGATGTCATCTTTGATGTCCTGGGTGTTAGTGTTAGCAGTGCACGGTGGCGTGAGTTATGGTTGCTTATGTTACCATAACTGCCGAATTTCAGGGGTTTTTCGGTTTTACTTTGAGCCATAACGTCCCTTTAACAAAGTTTTTTCACTGAATTTCATAGGTTTTTAGTAGCGCAACTTAACCATAACGTCCCTTTAGCAAAGTTTTTTTTACTGTATTTCATAGGTTTTTAGTAGCGCAACTTAACCATAACGTCCCTTTAACAAATTTTTTTCACTGAATTTCATAGGTTTTTAGTAGCACAACTTAACCATAATATCCCTGACTTCATATACATGTAACATCGAAAATCTGAGCGTGGTGAATCTAAATTTGAATTGTGTGCCCCATTTCCCATTTGAAGTTGGCTCTAAAAAGAGCCGTTTTTTTTTTTTTTTTACAGATGCTTGACAGACACCTGTTATTTTGTATTTTTTTTCTCGTTTTTTTTTCTTACTTTACTCCTAAAATCTTCACATAACCTTCTCCAAAGCAACCCTTACATTCCAAAATAGAAAGGCATTTCCCGTAAAAGATAAAGAAATGCCATCTTCTTTAAAATTAACAGCATTACTGGCATCAATATCTCATTGTTACAGAAGAACATACCAGCTCTAAGCATGAAGGCACACATGCCTCGGTTGATGACACACCTAGCAATATTTTGCTGAGGACAAAAAACTGAACTATTGTCCCATATTGCCCTAGGTAGTAATCCAGAAAAAATTACTTTTGTATTTGGAAGGATCTTCATTACTGCTTGAACCAAGCGTTCCAAATCAGTCAATAAAGTAGGGGCACTGACGTTGCCCAAATGGAAAGCACCATAGTGCAAAACTACCACATGCGGACTGTTCATCGTGGCCATATCCTCACAAACTTGTACAATTCCCTGTACATTGCAATCAGGCACACTGCTCCACCCACCACCACTACTTTCACATCAAAGTTCTTTGCAACATGCCTGCATTCAGCGTACTGCTGTAAACCATGATATGATATGATATGATAAGGTATTTGTAACGCGCCTATACACAAGTGTTTCAAGGCGCGACGAGGCAGGGAGGGAGGGAAACAAGGGGAAGACGGACAAGCGATCCTACTAGGCCAGGTGTCATTCAGATCGCGCAAGTGCAGAGGTAAGGGGAAAAAGGAGAAAGTGCAGGGGGAGGAGGTGGGGGGAAAAGTGCAGTACAAGGTAAGTGGCGTAATGAAATAATAATGATAAATAATAAATAAAAAGGGCCAGCTGGTGGCAAGTGCGAGGTAAGTGCAGAGCAAGTGCTGGGCAGGGGGCTGTAGGGATACAGTGACAGTCCCACAGTGCAGGGGGAGCCAGGGGGGCAGTGCAAGTGGAGAGTGGCTGGGCCCTGGACCGAGGTCGCTGAGAGTGGCCCAGATGCAGGTTAAGTGCAGAATTCAGTGGGGAGTTAAGCAGGTTTAGCAGGGGAGAGGGAGAGAGAAGGCAGAAGCGAAGAGGAAGGTTTTGAGGTGCTTCCGGAACCGGAGATGGTTCTCCTCAAGTTTCAGGGAGGCAGGCAGGCTGTTCCAGAGGGAGGCCCCTGCTGCGGAGAGAGATCTACCCCCAGCGCGTTGCTTCGAGAAGCGGCTGACCATGAGGGAGTTAGAGATGGATGAGCGAAGGGCTCGTGAAGGAAGATATTTAGGAAGAGAGAGTTGAAGGTATTTAGGCCCCAAGCCCCAGAAGGGCACCAACACCCTGACTTTCTCCACTTCTGCCATCTTCACCACACACAGTCTCTTTCAACACAAATCCACAACCTCAACATCTGATTGGCTGATCCGTACAGTCTTCTTTCCATGTTGGATTTCCTGGAAAAACCCGGATGTAGCACGCCCTGTCCATGAACAGCCGCAGTGTCTGCAGACAGCGTCCACTTTACTCTCTGTGCCATTCCCTCATTGCATACAGCTAAGCAATCACACAATACGAATAACGTCCTCAGAACAACCCCATTTTGTGAATTTTCGAACATTTCAGGACAATTATTATTTCATCATATTAACATTACAAATATTATACTTTCATCTTGTACTCTGCACACAATGCTATGTTTCTCCATTAGTAGCTCAGTATACTAGATATAATCCCATAATACAATGCTATTTATATCAATGCATCGTTCAAAGCACTAATAACGGTATGATATTTATTGCAATATCCTTGACACTTTTTTCGCAACATTATAATAAAAATCCCTAGTACACAAATTCCATGAAAAGTACATACACACGTGATGTCATCAGTGATTTAATCAATGACATTTGCGATGTCATCTTTGATGTCCTGGGTGTTAGTCTTAGCAGTGCAAGGTGGTGGCGCCAGTTATTTTTCAAAGCTTACCATAACTTGCGATTTTCAGGGGTCTTTCGGCTGTACTTAGAACCATTGTCCTTTAAACAAACTTTTTTTAATATCACGCAAACAATATACAAACATGGCGTGCAAAAACCAACTTCTACAGATGGCTTTACACAGAATGTTGCAAAGTAAGAATTTATGCTCGTTCACAGTGAAGGTCAGCTGCTTCCACAACTTCTACAGATGGCTTTACACAGAATGTTGCAAAGTAAGAATTTATGCTCGTTCACAGTGAAGGTCAGCTGCTTCCATTTTTTTATCGGGCCCCAGAGAGGCTCACGAAGCGGACTATAAGGTTGTATTGTGTTTTGACCTTGACAGACAGAGATTGTGATGAAAGACTTCTCTTGAAGGAGTGTTGCTAAAACGTAAGAGAAGATAAAGATGAAATTTCTGAAACAAAATCACTTTTATATATTATATCACTATGCAAAAGATCGTTGGCACATGCGGAGTCGTATTTTGGGACTGCACCACTCGTAGACAATGGAAATTGCAATTGTACTGTAAGTAACCCTTTAGATTATTTTATACCAAATATAATTACAATAGCGTAGCATTAAAGACCGCTCAAGTTGAACTTGTTAGTTGAAAGTGGCATAATGTTTTCTACCGCGCACTATCACCACCGAATTGATCCCCTGTCGTTTAGAGGGCTCTGAAAAAGGCAGACGACACAGGGTGGGTTAATAAAAATAATTTAACCGGTCTATAGGTGGTCAAGCGCTCTACTCGCTGTGCCACTTCACTGTAGCCTGTCAAGTGGCACAGCGAGTACAGCGCTCGCTTTGACATCCGTGCACAGCTTGCTAACGCAGTTTGAATCCCGGCAAGGCCAAACTCAGCCTTTCATCATTCCGTGGTCGATAAATGAGCACCACGCACCGTGGTTAATAATAATCACTGCTTAGATACCTCACGGTTCTTAGCGCTATATGAATGGGAAAATATTATTATTTTATTATTAACATACTCTGTTGCACTATCTTCGATAGCAAATAGTTTCACGCCCTAATAAATAAAATGATGATTTTTAATGAAGATCGGCTGGTGAGACTAATTTATGTTTTTTAAAACAGGTATGTGGCTCCATTTTGCCTATGTCACGATTTACAGTCTCCAGCGGATGGGCTCTTCAACTGCCAGGTGCAGGTCCAAATATGCAACTTCATGACCCTCACCATTTTATGGGACAATCGCCAAGGACCAATATGCCCTTACGCAGTACTAGCGGCTACAAACAACATACCAACCAATAGGGTGGTCTAATGGCTCGTTGTTGGTGCAACCTTCCGATTATCACAGCGACCATTTACTGCTTTTATCAAAAACCAACAGCCTATCTACCGCAAAGGAACAACGCGTGGCTCCAAATAAACTTTTGCTGATCGACAGCAGAGACAATAGCAAATCGCTGAATATTCACTAAACATTTCATGTGAAGTAAATGTACTTTACCAAATGTACAATCCTGCTGTTTACTTTTAAACCACAGTTTCATATTCCGAATTGTGGCGCGCTGTGTTGTGACATAATGTGTGTTGTCTTCCGGGTTCTGTGTAAAGTCGCGTAGGACTGGAGATGACTGGGCGCGTTTGATTACGCACCCTGTAACATCACAGAGAGAGGCGGGGAATATGAATGCTTTGATAATATCAGGCTTAGGGGTGGGAGATATGATTTAGTGTCGCAAAATCAAGTCAGCCAGGTCAATAGCGCCAGTCATAGGATTATCACATAATGTCGGCGCACACCAGGCGGATTTATCGTTTCTTTAGTGGACAAAAAGTCGGTTGACGCCCCTAGGAAATTGTACTATTAGCGGACAAAAGGAGTGGTCTTAAAACACTTTCACCCTGACAACGAACAATACAAACAACGTTCTCAGAACACCCCCATTTTGTGTAATTACAACCATTTCGGGACACTGCGAGTGTTCTTAGAACACATTCAACTAGACAGATTACAATACGGACAGCGTCCTAAGGACACCCCCCGATGGGGCTGCCGGGCAGGGGCTGCCCTGGGGAGATTGGCTATGAATGGAAGTCCCCTTGATGTGACCAATGGGAGGGGGTGGGCGGGAGCGGGAGGCGGGGAGGGCCGCGGAATAGGGAAATGGATGCGGGGAGGGAATGGGAGGCGGATGGGCTACCGAGGGAGCAGGGGGACCACGGAAGCCACCAGAAGGGTGGAATAGGCGATTAAACGTACGCGGCTGCACTCACCTGGCTCTGGGGCAGTACATTGCAGACAATTCTACTGCAGTTGCACGATATGTCACAGCATACTTAACTAAAGCAGAAAAAACAGAGCTCCAAGACCTCTGGAATGACCTGTCATCAGATAAAACAGTATCTCAGAAAAAATACAGCTTGGGCATAAAAATGCTCACCCATAGAGAATGTGGATCTTATGAAGCAGCTGATCGTTTAACTGGTACTTCATTGTATGGTAAATCTGAAAATATAGTATGGCTAAGTCTTGGTCCAGCTAAATCTAGAAAAAGAGTTCTAAAATCATATGAAGATATAGAAACAATAGACAAACATGATCCCACTAGCCAAGACATTTTAAAAAACAATTTATTGGACACATACTACCCAAACAGAAGTAATATTTGGAAAACATGTGTCTATACCAAATAGCCCAAAACTACACATACAAAAATAATATGAAACCTGATGAAAAAAAAGGTAAATATAGAGTGACAGACTGTGAAGGCAGCTTAGTTAAACTCACTAAACCAAATTTAATTAATCATATCAAATTGTCATTGAAGACTCCTGAACATAAAGAAGTATATTACATGTCCCTGCTACAACTCTTCAAACCATGGAGAAAAGAAGAACAATTACTAGATAACTATGACTCATATGAGGATGCTTTCAAAGCAAATGAAAGCACTATAACTGATGTAAACTTTACACAGTACAAAACAATGTTGCACAAAGAACAGCAACATGAAGAAGAACTCCAAGCCCAACTAGATAAGGATACTCCTGACAGTAGTCAACCTTCTGTAACAGGAAGCCAAGAACCACTGGGAGAACCACTAATAACAAATGAGGCAGAATTAGCTATGATAGAAGTAGAAAACACCATGTGTCAGTATGAAGATAAAGAAGACTTAACTATACTACAATCAAAACTAAACAATGAGCAAAGTAGCATTTTTCAAGAAGTAACAAAACAAATTGCACATGGTGTAAAACATGAAAATAAAGAATGTTCCTGCCATAATTATAAACCTATACTACTGTACGTCAGTGGTGAAGCTGGTTCTGGCAAAACATTCCTAATTAAAATCATTAGTAAGTTCCTTCAACAATTGACAAACAACAAACTGTCAGCTGTTGTCACTACCCCCACAGGTTTAGCTGCCTACAACATAGGTGGTGTTACATTACACCGATTACTACTATTACCAGTAGAACACCAGAACAAATTAGACTATTACAAACTTTCTGCAGAAGCTGCAATGGAATTACGCAGAGTATTGAAACAAATGAAAATGCTACTAATAGATGAAGTGAGCATGGTCTCCAACCTGATGTTAGCTTTGATTCACCTCAGATTACAAGAAGTACTCAAAACATACTATGAAGAGCTCTTTGCAGGAAAACACATTATTGTTTTTGGAGATCTGCTTCAATTAACACCAGTAAAAGGTGAACCTATTTTTAAAACATTAGGGCACAAACTCTGCCGTAAAACTGTTGGCAGCATTGGAAATGTCAACCTTTGGCAACATTTCCAATACAGAGAATTAACAGAAAACATGCGCCAATCTGCAGATCTCACTTATGCCAACATTTTAAAAAGTTTGAGAGTTGGTATACTTTCTAAAGAAGCAGAAGCAACATTGAAAACCCGGCACATTAATGCACTTCATGGCGATAATGCATGTGCTACAGATGTTATGGAACAATTAGCCCACAAAAATGTCAATTGTATGGCCTTAATGCCAACTCTTGCAAGCTGTCTCAAATTCAATGAAATAATGTTAAGTAAAGAAATGCAACCAATAATGGAAATTAGCGCCACAGACAAACTAGATGTACATGGTATGACACTACCCATGTGTGACCAAGCCACAACAAGACTAAATAATTTAGAAAAATCAATCTCAAACACAGCAGGCATAGAAAAGATGTTAAAATTATCCTTAAATTGCAGATTAATGCTTAAACGTAACCTTGACGTGGACCAAGGACTAGTTAATGGAGCACTGGGTACAGTTGTTGGCTTTCAAACATACCCACGTAACAACAAAATTCAGTTTGTCAATATACTCTTTGACAAACTTTCAGAAGTAAAACGGATAGTACGCTCAACAGCTAGATTCCTTCTCTTCAAAGATATGTATGTACGCAGAGAACAATTTTCTCTAACTCTTGCATACGCAGTCACGATTCATAAATCACAAGGTCTTACCCTAGACAAAGCAATGATAGATATTGGTAACACAGTCTTTAAAGAAGGCATGAGCTACGTAGCACTATCACGCTTACGTACACTTGACGGTCTATTTCTAATCAACTTTGATGCAAGTAAAGTAAACGCTGATATTCCTTGCATTTTAGAATATAATAGACTTCGCTCACTACACACTCCCCATCTAAACACATATTCTGTTCCACAGAAACTAAAACGTTGTAAAAGAAAACTAAATCCAACAGAAATGCAACAGGACGTCACTGCAAATCCTCCAAAGAGAGTAAAAGAAACTAATACTTCATCAAGTACCACAAACAAAAAAGAATCAATTAGAGAAAGTAAACCAGGTACTTCTTTAAAGAAGGAAGACAAACTCCAAAAAAAGCAGTTAGATACAGAACTACCTGGACCATTTAAATTCTCAAATATAGTTTGTGTAAGTTGCTATGCAAATGTAGCAATGAATATTCTATTTCAACTACCACCAATTGTTGACAACATTTACTTACACAGTACAGACCCATTGTGTTTGCAAATGTTAGTACTTCACAGAAATGCAGCAAACAATCCTGACAACACATATAGTGTTTTTGGATTAAGACGACAATTGGACTACTGTGCTGGAATGGTGAAATTCACTATAAACTCACAGGAAGATCCACAAGAATTTCCAATGTACTTACTACAAGTACTGGAAAACAAAAACATACCTATAAATGAAATCTTTCAGATTTCATACATGTGGAAACATACATGCACTCTCTGCAACAATGAGACACAAGAAGAAATCCCCAATGAACGCTTCATATATATATCAATACCAAATTGTGAATCCATTCCATTTCAGCAACTTGTACAAAATGCAAACCATGGTAGATTATGCTCTACCTGAAATTCAGATAATCGCTCCACGTTAGTAATACAAACACATAGTAAATACTTAATACTAATGCTTCTACGTTACAATGCAGATGGTACCAAAAACAACTGCAAGCTGACTGGATTCACACCTGGTCAAATATCACTTGGTAAGAAAACCTTCACAACAATAGGTATAATCTACCACGCAGGAGCCACAACCAATTCAGGGCACTACACTGCATATATAAAAAGGAAATGTGGATGGTTTGAATGTAATGATAGTACCATTACTCTAAAGCAGAGATTACCAGCAAATCTTACAAACGCTTATTTGATATTCTTAAAACCAAAAATTTGATAAATAAACTGTATTTAAACCTTTAAATAAATTTGTGTTAAAATAATATAAACTGTTAGAATACTCCAAAAGCTATCTAACAGCTCAAAGATTCTACATCAACTAATCAGATAAATGAATACCACTAAATTAAGCCAAAAAATACACAGTTAGAATACGCCAATTGGTATCTAACTGTCCCAAAATTTAACAATATCCAAATAGATAAATCAAAACCACTAAAATATATTAAAAAAATAGACAGTTAGAATACGCCAATTGGTATCTAACTGCTCCAAAATTTTATAATATCAAAACAAATGAAGAATCTGTTACTGCTCCAAAAAAAATACAACAAAGCAAAGTATAAAGCATTAGCCAGAAACAACAAGTGAACACTGAAAACAAACAAACAAATAAACTGTTGGCCATGCACCCAAGACTCTATGCCCTGGCAACAACCACCGCAGCATATCACATCCATAGAGTCAAATATTTCAACTATGATCTATGGGAAACTTTTAATGTCCGCGAACAATGTGAGTGTTCTTAGAATAATACGGCACCGTTTTCAGGACACCCCCTACGAACATTTCAGAACAACGCGATATTTCTTAGAACACTTTCAACTTAACAACGAACAATACGGGCAGCGTCCTAAGGACACCCCCTACGAACATTCCAAGACACTGGGAGTGTTCTTAGAAGCATCTTCAGACCACCACCATCTTGTTTATTTGCGAACATTTCGGGGCACCGCGAGTGTTCTTAGGACACATTCAACTTGACAAAGAACAATACGGACAGTGTCCTCAGGACACCGCCTACGAACACTCCCCGGACACCGGGAGTGTTCTTAGAAGCGTCTTCAGAACACCACCATCTTGTTTATTTGCGAACATTTCAGGACACCGCGAGTGTTCTTAGGACACATTCAACTTGACAAAGAACAATACGGACAGCGTCCGCAGGACACCCCCTACGAACACTATCCAGACACCGCGAGTGTTCTTAGAAGCGTCTTCAGAACACCCCCATTTTGTTTATTTGCGAACATTTCACGACACCGCGGGTGTTCTTAGAATACAGTCAACTTGACAGAGAACAATACGGACAGCGTCCTGAGGACACCCCCTACAAACATTTCGAAAACAAAAAGAACGTCTAACACATAAAAAACACAACTTTCATCCTATCTCATACACTCCCACCCTCCCCAAACACTACTACACACCAACAACACTCTACAAAATACACATTTTGAACAAAGTTTCACCGCGCTGTCCGGGGACGTCCGCGAATCCAAGATGGCGGGCACTACCGAAAAATCTGACGCGCTTCACGCTCCACGCCGTCCAATGAGCGAACACGTTGCATGTCCGCGAACATCACGCAAGACGATGGGACAATCAGGACACTGTCCGCGAGCCGAACACAGATATCACTAATTTTTTTTTACCTACTTTTTGGTCATTTTAAAAAAAAACTACTGGACGGATTTTCACCAAATTTGCAAAAGCACGCTTTCGGGACCAAGCCGCTGCTCCTGGTCCAAATTTGGTGGAAATCTGTCCAACGGTTTGTGCTGTAGGCGCGAGCAAAACATTTTTCCCATTCACTCTATGGAGAGTGAGTATAATGAATACAAATATGAGCATATAGAAGGAAGGTAGAGTAATAAAAATAAAACTATGAGAAAGTGCTGATAACCATAATGATTATCTTCATGCACAGAAAGGATTGCTCTCTTTCAAGCCTGTATCTTCCGCTATGTATATGTTTCATATGATGTGACTGGACCCTAAGTCTACAAATATAGTACCTTTTCAATTTTTACTTCCTGACTGTTACTGAAGAAAACTATGTGGCTTCGATATGTCAGTAAAGGATAAAAAGGGAGAGCCAGCCATGTGATGTCATCAGTGATGTCATCAATGACATTTGTGATGTCATCTTTGATGTCCTGGGTGTTAGTGTTAGCAGTGCACGGTGGCGTGAGTTATGGTTGCTTATGTTACCATAACTGCCGAATTTCAGGGGTTTTTCGGTTTTACTTTGAGCCATAACGTCCCTTTAACAAAGTTTTTTCACTGAATTTCATAGGTTTTTAGTAGCGCAACTTAACCATAACGTCCCTTTAGCAAAGTTTTTTTTACTGTATTTCATAGGTTTTTAGTAGCGCAACTTAACCATAACGTCCCTTTAACAAATTTTTTTCACTGAATTTCATAGGTTTTTAGTAGCACAACTTAACCATAATATCCCTGACTTCATATACATGTGACATCGAAAATCTGAGCGTGGTGAATCTAAATTTGAATTGTGTGCCCCATTTCCCATTTGAAGTTGGCTCTAAAAAGAGCCGTTTTTTTTTTTTTTTTACAGATGCTTGACAGACACCTGTTATTTTGTATTTTTTTTCTCGTTTTTTTTTCTTACTTTACTCCTAAAATCTTCACATAACCTTCTCCAAAGCAACCCTTACATTCCAAAATAGAAAGGCATTTCCCGTAAAAGATAAAGAAATGCCATCTTCTTTAAAATTAACAGCATTACTGGCATCAATATCTCATTGTTACAGAAGAACATACCAGCTCTAAGCATGAAGGCACACATGCCTCGGTTGATGACACACCTAGCAATATTTTGCTGAGGACAAAAAACTGAACTATTGTCCCATATTGCCCTAGGTAGTAATCCAGAAAAAATTACTTTTGTATTTGGAAGGATCTTCATTACTGCTTGAACCAAGCGTTCCAAATCAGTCAACAAAGTAGGGGCACTGACGTTGCCCAAATGGAAAGCACCATAGTGCAAAACTACCACATGCGGACTGTTCATCGTGGCCATATCCTCACAAACTTGTACAATTCCCTGTACATTGCAATCAGGCACACTGCTCCACCCACCACCACTACTTTCACATCAAAGTTCTTTGCAACATGCCTGCATTCAGCGTACTGCTGTAAACCATGATATGATATGATATGATAAGGTATTTGTAACGCGCCTATACACAAGTGTTTCAAGGCGCGACGAGGCAGGGAGGGAGGGAAACAAGGGGAAGACGGACAAGCGATCCTACTAGGCCAGGTGTCATTCAGATCGCGCAAGTGCAGAGGTAAGGGGAAAAAGGAGAAAGTGCAGGGGGAGGAGGTGGGGGGAAAAGTGCAGTACAAGGTAAGTGGCGTAATGAAATAATAATGATAAATAATAAATAAAAAGGGCCAGCTGGTGGCAAGTGCGAGGTAAGTGCAGAGCAAGTGCTGGGCAGGGGGCTGTAGGGATACAGTGACAGTCCCACAGTGCAGGGGGAGCCAGGGGGGCAGTGCAAGTGGAGAGTGGCTGGGCCCTGGACCGAGGTCGCTGAGAGTGGCCCAGATGCAGGTTAAGTGCAGAATTCAGTGGGGAGTTAAGCAGGTTTAGCAGGGGAGAGGGAGAGAGAAGGCAGAAGCGAAGAGGAAGGTTTTGAGGTGCTTCCGGAACCGGAGATGGTTCTCCTCAAGTTTCAGGGAGGCAGGCAGGCTGTTCCAGAGGGAGGCCCCTGCTGCGGAGAGAGATCTACCCCCAGCGCGTTGCTTCGAGAAGCGGCTGACCATGAGGGAGTTAGAGATGGATGAGCGAAGGGCTCGTGAAGGAAGATATTTAGGAAGAGAGAGTTGAAGGTATTTAGGCCCCAAGCCCCAGAAGGGCACCAACACCCTGACTTTCTCCACTTCTGCCATCTTCACCACACACAGTCTCTTTCAACACAAATCCACAACCTCAACATCTGATTGGCTGATCCGTACAGTCTTCTTTCCATGTTGGATTTCCTGGAAAAACCCGGATGTAGCACGCCCTGTCCATGAACAGCCGCAGTGTCTGCAGACAGCGTCCACTTTACTCTCTGTGCCATTCCCTCATTGCATACAGCTAAGCAATCACACAATACGAATAACGTCCTCAGAACAACCCCATTTTGTGAATTTTCGAACATTTCAGGACAATTATTATTTCATCATATTAACATTACAAATATTATACTTTCATCTTGTACTCTGCACACAATGCTATGTTTCTCCATTAGTAGCTCAGTATACTAGATATAATCCCATAATACAATGCTATTTATATCAATGCATCGTTCAAAGCACTAATAACGGTATGATATTTATTGCAATATCCTTGACACTTTTTTCGCAACATTATAATAAAAATCCCTAGTACACAAATTCCATGAAAAGTACATACACACGTGATGTCATCAGTGATTTAATCAATGACATTTGCGATGTCATCTTTGATGTCCTGGGTGTTAGTCTTAGCAGTGCAAGGTGGTGGCGCCAGTTATTTTTCAAAGCTTACCATAACTTGCGATTTTCAGGGGTCTTTCGGCTGTACTTAGAACCATTGTCCTTTAAACAAACTTTTTTTAATATCACGCAAACAATATACAAACATGGCGTGCAAAAACCAACTTCTACAGATGGCTTTACACAGAATGTTGCAAAGTAAGAATTTATGCTCGTTCACAGTGAAGGTCAGCTGCTTCCACAACTTCTACAGATGGCTTTACACAGAATGTTGCAAAGTAAGAATTTATGCTCGTTCACAGTGAAGGTCAGCTGCTTCCATTTTTTTATCGGGCCCCAGAGAGGCTCACGAAGCGGACTATAAGGTTGTATTGTGTTTTGACCTTGACAGACAGAGATTGTGATGAAAGACTTCTCTTGAAGGAGTGTTGCTAAAACGTAAGAGAAGATAAAGATGAAATTTCTGAAACAAAATCACTTTTATATATTATATCACTATGCAAAAGATCGTTGGCACACGCGGAGTCGTATTTTGGGACTGCACCACTCGTAGACAATGGAAATTGCAATTGTACTGTAAGTAACCCTTTAGATTATTTTATACCAAATATAATTACAATAGCGTAGCATTAAAGACCGCTCAAGTTGAACTTGTTAGTTGAAAGTGGCATAATGTTTTCTACCGCGCACTATCACCACCGAATTGATCCCCTGTCGTTTAGAGGGCTCTGAAAAAGGCAGACGACACAGGGTGGGTTAATAAAAATAATTTAACCGGTCTATAGGTGGTCAAGCGCTCTACTCGCTGTGCCACTTCACTGTAGCCTGTCAAGTGGCACAGCGAGTACAGCGCTCGCTTTGACATCCGTGCACAGCTTGCTAACGCAGTTTGAATCCCGGCAAGGCCAAACTCAGCCTTTCATCATTCCGTGGTCGATAAATGAGCACCACGCACCGTGGTTAATAATAATCACTGCTTAGATACCTCACGGTTCTTAGCGCTATATGAATGGGAAAATATTATTATTTTATTATTAACATACTCTGTTGCACTATCTTCGATAGCAAATAGTTTCACGCCCTAATAAATAAAATGATGATTTTTAATGAAGATCGGCTGGTGAGACTAATTTATGTTTTTTAAAACAGGTATGTGGCTCCATTTTGCCTATGTCACGATTTACAGTCTCCAGCGGATGGGCTCTTCAACTGCCAGGTGCAGGTCCAAATATGCAACTTCATGACCCTCACCATTTTATGGGACAATCGCCAAGGACCAATATGCCCTTACGCAGTACTAGCGGCTACAAACAACATACCAACCAATAGGGTGGTCTAATGGCTCGTTGTTGGTGCAACCTTCCGATTATCACAGCGACCATTTACTGCTTTTATCAAAAACCAACAGCCTATCTACCGCAAAGGAACAACGCGTGGCTCCAAATAAACTTTTGCTGATCGACAGCAGAGACAATAGCAAATCGCTGAATATTCACTAAACATTTCATGTGAAGTAAATGTACTTTACCAAATGTACAATCCTGCTGTTTACTTTTAAACCACAGTTTCATATTCCGAATTGTGGCGCGCTGTGTTGTGACATAATGTGTGTTGTCTTCCGGGTTCTGTGTAAAGTCGCGTAGGACTGGAGATGACTGGGCGCGTTTGATTACGCACCCTGTAACATCACAGAGAGAGGCGGGGAATATGAATGCTTTGATAATATCAGGCTTAGGGGTGGGAGATATGATTTAGTGTCGCAAAATCAAGTCAGCCAGGTCAATAGCGCCAGTCATAGGATTATCACATAATGTCGGCGCACACCAGGCGGATTTATCGTTTCTTTAGTGGACAAAAAGTCGGTTGACGCCCCTAGGAAATTGTACTATTAGCGGACAAAAGGAGTGGTCTTAAAACACTTTCACCCTGACAACGAACAATACAAACAACGTTCTCAGAACACCCCCATTTTGTGTAATTACAACCATTTCGGGACACTGCGAGTGTTCTTAGAACACATTCAACTAGACAGATTACAATACGGACAGCGTCCTAAGGACACCCCCAGTTTGTGTATTTACGAACAATTAAGTACACCGCGAGTGTTCATAGCTAATTTTTACCTTCCTTGCGAACAAAAATGACACATACTCCGTCCTCTAAACACCCCTCCATTTAGTTTATTTACAAAATGTCAGAACAGCCGTGTTCTCCGCGGACAAATGGAACGCAACAAAAATGTCTAGCACATAAAAAAACAAAACATTGAACCTATCTCATACTCCCCCACCCTCCCCAAACACTCTTACACACCTACACACGGCACTAAATACAATTTTTTATCCACGTTTCACTGCGCTGTACACGGTCGACTGCGAATACAAGATGGCGGGCGCCACAGAAAATCTGATGCGCTCCACGCCCCTCGCCGTCCAATCAGCGAACACGTCCTATGTCCGCGGACATGACGCAAGGCCATGGGCCAATCGGGGTGCTGTCCGCGGAGCGAACAGGGAAGTCCATCCGTGAAGCGAACACAGATATCACTAATTTTCACTTACATTTTGGTCATTTTTAAAAAAACTACTGGACAGATTTACACCAAATTTACAAAAGCACGCTTTTGGGACCAGGCCGCCGTTCCTGCCGCAAATTTGGTGTAAATCCGTAAAGCGGTTCGGGCTGTAGCCGTGCGCAAAGTTTTTTCTCATTCAGTCTATGGGAAAAAAAAAAGTTTTGGGACCCCCCCTATAACTTTTCCCCCCCTGGACAAATCCTCACCAAACTTTGCAAAAAAATTCAGAGTGACCCAACTACTTTTTTTGCAAAGTTTGGTGAGGATCTGTCCAGGGAGAGTGAAGTTATAAGCCGCCCAAAAAGTGCTCTTCCTATGGAAACAGCAACTTAACCATAACTACATGGCCACTACCGTGTGGGGGTGGGGCAAAGTTATAAGGGGGTTCCCAAAACTTGTTTTTTCCCATAGACTGAATGGGTAAAAAACTTTGCTCGTGCCTGCAGCCCAAACCGCTGGACGGATTTTCACCAAATTTGGACCAGGAGTAGCGGCTTGGTCCCGAAAGCATGCTTTTGCAAATTTGGTGAAAATCCGTCCAGTTGTTTTTTTTTTAAATGACCAAAAAGTAGGTAAAAAAAATAGTGATATCTGTTTTCGCTCCGCGGACACACTTCCCTGTTCGCTCCATGGACAGTGTCCTGATTGGCCAATCATCTTATGTCATGTCCGCAGACATGCAACATATTCGCTGATTGAACGGCATAAAGCATGAAGCGTGTCAAAAGCGTGTCAGATTTTCGGTAGCGCCCGCCATCTTGGATTTGCGGAAGTCCGCAGACAGCGCGGTGAAACTTGGTTGAAAAATTGTATTTAGTAGAGTGTGTTGGTGTGTAAGAGTGTTTGGGGAGGGTAGCAGAGTATAAGATGGGTTAAATGTTGTATTTTATTATGTGGTAGACCCTCTTGTTGTGTTCGACTTGTTTGCGGACAACACGGCTGTTCTGAAATGTTCTAAATAAATTAAATGTGGGTGTTCTGAGGATGCAATATGTGTCCGTGTTGTTCGCAAGCAAGCTGAAACTGTTCTAAGAACACTCGCGGTGTCCTGAAATGTCCTTAAGTAAACAAGTTGGGGGTGTCCTGAGGGTGCTGTCCGTATTGTTTGCTGGTAAGTTGAAATTGTTCTAAGAACACTCGCAGTGTCCTGAAATGTTGTTAAATAAATAAAATGGGGTGTCCTGAGAACGGTATGTCTGTCCGTTTTGTTCGTAGATGAGTTGATAGTGTTCTAAGAACACTCGCGGTGTCCTGAAATGTTCGTAAATAAAAAAAATGGGGGTGTCCGGAGGATGCTGTCCGTATTGTTCGCTGGCAAGTTGAAAGTGTTCTAATAACACTTGCGGTGTCCTGAAATGTTCATAAATAAACAAAATGGGGGTGTCCTGAGGACGCTGTCCGTATTGTTCGCTGGTAAATTGAAAGTGTTCTAAGAACTCTTGCGGTGTCCTGAAATGTTTGTAAATAAACAAAATGGGGGTGTCCTGAGGACACTGTCCGTATTGTTCGCTGGCAACTTGAAAGTGTTCTAAGAACACTTGCGGTGTCCTGAAATGTTCGTAAATAAACAAAATGGGGTGTCCTGAGGACGCTGTCCGTATTGTTTGCTGGCAAGTTGAAAGTGTTCTAAGAACACTCGCGGTGCCCTGAAATGTTTGTAAATAAACAAAATGGGGGTGTCCTGAGGACGCTGTCCGTATTGTTCACTGGTAAGTTGAAAGTGTTCTGATAGTACTTGCGGTGTTCTGAAATGTTCGTAAATAAACAAAATGGGGGTGTCCTGAGGACGCTGTCCATATTGTTCGCTGGCAAGTTGATAGTGTTCTAAGAACACTCGTGGTGTCCTGAAATGTTCGTAAATAAACAAAATGGGGGTGTCCTGAGGAAGCTGTCCGTATTGTTTGCTGCGCTTAACAAATGCAAATAAATAAATAAATAAAATAAATAAATGCTGCGATGGTTGTACTTATTATAATATACTTACTGTTTGGTTTAGTAACTGGAGTACATGTATTTCTTGTTCATTTCTGTGATAAAAGAAAAGATCATGTTAGTATTGGTATTTTGTAATGACTTACAACATTAAATAATCAACATTTTTTTTTACCCTCATATTTAGTACATTACAAACCAGTGTACTGTGCAATTTGCTCCGTTTCTGTGTTTGTTGCTAAAATCATTAGGTCTGTGGGAGAAAAAAAAAATCCATGGTGGATAAAAAAAAAACGTTTTTGGTTATGCTGCAGTCTATTTGTTTGTTTGTTTTCAGTGTTCACTTGTTGTTTCTGGCTAGGGCTCTATATATTGGCTTGTTGCAGATTTTTGGAGCAGTTACATATCATTTATTTGTTTGGATATTGTAAACTTTTGGAGCAGTTAGATACCAGTTGGCGTATTCTAACTGTCTATTTTTGTATATATTTTAGTGTTATTGATTTATCTGTTTGGATATTGTAAAATATTGGGGCAGTTAGATACCATTTGGCATAGTCTAACTGTCTATTTTTTGATATAATTTAGTGGTATTGATTAATCAGTTTGGATATTGTAAAATTTTGGGTTCGTTAGATACCCGTTGGTGTATTCGAACTATCTATTTTTTTTTCTAATTTAGTGGTATTCATTTATCTGATTAGTTGTTGCTGAATATTTTGGCAGTTAGATACCTGTTGGAATATTGTAACAGTTTATATTTTTTTACTACAAGTTTTGTTAAGGTTTAAGTACAGTTTAGTTAATACATTTTGGTTTTAAAAACATTAAATAAGCGTTTGAAAGATTTGCTGGTAATCTCTGCTTTAGATTAATGGTACTATCATTACATTCAAACCATCCACATTTTTTTTTTATTTATGGAGTGTAGTGACCTGAATTCGTTTTGGCTCCTGCGTGGTACATTATACTTATTGTTGTGAAGGTTTTCTTACCAAGTGATACTTGACCATGTGTGAATCCAGTCAGCTTGCAGTTGTTTTTGGTACCATCTGCATTGTAACGTAGAAGCATTAGTATTACGTATTTACTATGTGTTTGTATTAATAAGGTGGAGCGATTATCCGAATTGCAGGTAGTACATAATCTACCATGGTTTGCATTTTGTACAAGTTGCTGAAATGGAATGGATTCACAATTAGGTATTGATATATATATACAAAGTGTTCATTGTGGATGTGTTCTTGTGTCACATTGTTGCAAAGAATGCATGTATGTTTCCACATATATGAAATCTGGAAGATTTCATGTATAGGTATGTTTTTATTTTCCAGTACATTAGAAATTCTTGTGGATCTTCCTGTGAGTTTATAGTGAATTTTACCATTCCAGCACAGTAGTCCAATTGTTGTCTTATTCCATAAACACTATACGTGTTGTCAGGATTGTTTGTTGTGTTTCTATGAAGTACTAACATTTGCAAACACAATTGGTCTGTACTGTGTAAGTAAATGTTGTCAACAGTTGGTGGCAACTGAAATAAAATATTCATTGCTACATTTGCGTAGCAACTTACTCCAACTATATTTGAGAGTTTAAATGGACCAGGTAGTTCTGTATCTGATTATTTTTTTTTAGTTTGTCTTCCTTCTTTGAGGAAGTACCAGGTTTACTTTCCCTAGTTAGTTCTTTTATGTTTGTGGTACTTGATGAAGTTTTAGTTTCTTTTACTCTCTTTGGAGGATTTGGAGTGACATCTTGTTGCATTTCTGTTTGATTTAGTTTTCTTTTACAACATTTTACTTTTTGTGGAACAGAATATGTGTCTAGATGGGCGGTGTATAGTGAGCGAAGTCTATTGTATTCTAAAATGTAAGGAATATCAGCGTTTACTTTACTTGCATCAAAGTTGATTAGAAATAGACCGTCAAGTGTACGTAAGCGTGATAGTGCTACGTAGCTCATGCCTTCTTTAAAGACTGTGTTACCAATGTCTATCATTGCTTTGTCTAGGGTAAGACATTGTGATTTATGAATGGTGACTGCGTATGCAAGAGTTAGAGAAAATAGTTCTCTGCGTACATACATGTCTTTGAAGAGAAGGAATCGAGCTGTTGAGTGTCCTATCCTTTTTACTTCTGAAAGTTTGTCAAAGAGAATATTGACAAACTGAATTTTGTTGTCATGTGGGTATGTTTGAAAGCCAACAACTGTACCCAGTTAGCATTACTCTGCAATTTAAGGATCATTTTAATATCGTTTCCAACCCAGCTGTGTTGGAGATTGAATTTTCTAAACTATTTGTTGTGGCTTGCTCACACATGGGTAGTGTCATACCATGTACATCTAGTTTGTCTGTGGCGCTAATTTCCATTATTGGTTGCATTTCTTTATTTAACATTATTTCATTGAATTTGAAACAGCTTGCAAGAGTTGGCATTAAGGCCATACAATTGACATTTTTATGGGCTAATTGTTCCATAGCATCTGTAGCACATGCATTATCGCCATAAAGTGCATGAATGTGCAAGGTTTTCAATATTGCTTGTGCTTCTTTAGATAGTATACGAACTCTAATACTTTTTAAGATGTTGGCATAAGTGAGATCTGCAGATTGCTGCATGCTTTCTGTTAATTCTCTGTATTGGAAATGTTGCCAAAGGTTGACATTTCCAATGCTGCCAACAGTTTTACGGCAGAGTTTGTGTCCTAAAGTTTTAAAAATAGGCTCACCTTTTACAGGTGTCAATTGAAGAAGATCTCCGAAAACAATAATGTGTTTTCCTGCAAAGAGCTCTTCCTAGTTTGTTTTGAGTACTTCTTGTAATCTGAGGTGAATCAAAGCCAACATTAGGTTGGACACCATGCTCACTTCATCTATTAGTTGCATTTTCATTTGTTTTAATACTCTGCGTAGTTCCATTGCAAGTTCTGTAGAAAGTTTGTAATAGTCTAATTTGTTTTGTTGTTCTACTGGCAGGAGTAATTATCGGTGTAAAGTGACACCGCCTATGTTGTTAGCAGCTAAACCTGTGGGGGCAGTGACAACAGCTGACAGTTTGTTGTTTGTCAATTGTTGAAGGAACTTACTGATGATTTTGATTAGGAATGTTTTGCCAGAACCAGCTTCACCACTGATGTACAGTAGTAAAGGTTTGTAATTTTGGCTGGTGCATTCTTTGTTTTCATTTTTCATTCTTGAAAAATGCTACGGTGCTCATTGTTTAGTTTTGATTGTAGTATAGTTAAGTCTTCTTTATCTTCATACTGACACATGGTGTTTTCTACTTCTGTCATAGCTAATTCTGCCTCATGTGTTATTAGTGGTTCTCCGAGTGGTTCTTACCTTCCTGTTACAGAAGGTTGACTACTGTCAGGAGTGTCCTTATCTAGTTGGGCCTGGAGTTCTTCTTTGTGTTGCTGTTCATTGTGCAAAATTGTTTTGTACTGTGTAAAGTTCACATCAGTTATAGTGCTTTCATTTGCTTTGAAAGCCTCTTCATATGAGTCATAGTTATCTATTATTTCTTTTTCTTTTCTCTGTGGTTTTAAGAGTTGTAGCAGGGACATGTAATATAGTACTTTATGTTGAGGAGTCTTTAATGGCAATTTGATATGATTAATTAAATTTGGTTTGGTGAGTTTTACTAAGCTGCCTTCACAGTTTGTCACTCAGTATTCACTTTTTTTTCATCAGGTTTTATATTATTTTTGTATGTGAAGTTTTGGGCTGTGTGGTATAGATACATGGTCTCCAAAGTATTACTTCTGTTTGGATAGTATGTGTCCAATAAATTGTTTTTTTTAAATGTCTTGGCTGTTGGGATCATGTTTGGCTATTGTTTCTATATCTTCGTATGATTTTAGAACTCTTTTTCTAGATTTAGCAGGACTAAGACTTGGCCATACTATATTTTCAGATTTACCATACAATGCAGTACCAGTTAAACGATCTGCTGCTTCATAGGATCCACATTCTCTATGGGAGAGCATTTTTATGCCCAAGTCGTATAATTTCTGAGACACTGTTTTATCTGATGACAGGTCATTCCCTGAGGTCTTGGAGCTCTGTTTTTTCTGCTTTGGTTAAGTATGATGTAACATATCGTGCAACTGCAGTGGAATTGTCTGCAATATACGGCACATCTATCTTTGCATTCCATAAGTGGGCAATGATTGCATTGTAATCATTGATATATTTTTCTTCTTCTGTTCTTTTTATGTAATATGTATTTTTAGTTGACTTACCTTTAACACTATGTCTAACTGAAGACATGAGGTTGTTTACTTGACCTGTATTTGTAACAGGTCTAGGGAAACCAAAGCGCCATTTGGTGTAGTATTTCCCTTTGTTTTTGTATTTGCGACGACAATATTTGCCACATTTGTGTCTTTGAAATTGGAAAATGTGTGCATGAAGATCACTATTTGTGGCTTCTGATGGAATTTCACAAGTGACATATTTTTCAATAAACTGTAAAACAGTGGCATCACTGTCTTGACCAAATTTAGGAGCATCTTTAATCCATAAAAGCATGTGGATATGTGGTGCTCCTCTGGCTTGGTATTCTTTTCTCCAAAAGAAGTGTTGCACTTCTCCAAGCGGAGGAACAGTTTTATTACAAATAAAGTGTAGCATAGCAATGAAGCGATGGTGAAAATATCTTGAAACATTAACAGGATCCAGAGAACAAAGTTCTTGGTGTTAGTATATCTATGTGTGTTCTGCTTTTGTTTGATATGCGTAGGAAATCATGTAAATCTTCCCATGCATATTCTGCACAACTTAATGTAACAAACCAAGTGGGTGGGCCAAGGTTTCTGATCATACAACGTACATCTCCATGACGTTGAAACCAGTACTCTTTAGTACCACGCATATTTGCTAATAGATTTGTAATATTTGATTGTAAAACCTCATCTTTTTGTTGCACTTTTTGAAATAATTGTGTAGCTGACATATTTTGAAAGTGGGATCCTGATTTTAATGTGTGTGCAACTCCGTAACATAAAGTTGCTAGTTCACTTTCAAAGAGTAGGTGGAATATGTATTCCACATTTTGTCTAAATCTGGGATCTTCAGAATACATCCGTAATGAGCGGTATTCTGATGCTGATATTTGAATAGGTCTATCATTGTACCTTCCTCCTTTGCCAGTAGGAAAGAGTAGGGGAAAAGCATGTGCTTCTATCCTTTTTTCCCATATGCTGATTGGTGATCCTTTTGTTTGACGCATTTGGTTCGTTTCTAGTGCATCTTCTATGGTGTCATTAGAGTGCAATGGATGAATTGTATAATGGTCTAAAGTATTTGATATTGTAGCAGGATCTAGGAGCTCAAATTGACCAGCTTCTTGTGTCTCTTGAATTATTTCAGTTGTAGCCTTCAAGTTTTCTTCAATATTAATTTCTTTGTAGTATTCTTTATTCTCTTTAAGATTTTGCAAGGTTTGTCTAACATTATGTAAATCTACCAGCTGTTGCCATATTTTTTTGTCTTTTGTAGGTACTCCATTTACTAAGATAATTAAAGATTGCTGCATTGGACGTTGCACTCCTAGAGTGTGCACATTTTCTTTTAGATCTAATGGTAAATACACTACTTGTCCACAAATACCTTTCACTAATTCAGAGGGAGGTCATTTTGCTGGTTTTGGTTGAAGGCGTATTACTGCTTGAAATGGGTGCACTGTTTGAATTATGATGCTCTCATATAAATTACATTGTTGGAGCGGTTTTGGTAGTGGATATAATTCCAAATTATTTGTGATAGCACGTGAAACAGTTTGGTTGTTGTCAAGTTTTGTAGTGCAGTAACTGCAAAGTATTAAGGGGTCAGTTATTTTATATTTGTTTTCTGCTATAAGGTAGCGAGCTAATTCAAACCATTTAGAATCTTGATTGTCTTCTATTTTGTATGATAGGTCTACAGTTTTTGTGTTACTTTTATAAAAAGTTCTGCGGCAACATACACACACATGGTTTGGTACTTTAGCTGATGTACTTTTAAATTTTAGTATTTCATTTTTTGTATGTGTTTAGTAAAAGGTTGCCATGTGTAGAATTGTTGCTAATTTGGTTTAAAACTATTTCATTCTGTAAGTGGCTTTCACTCCCAAAATATTTTTTCTGGATATAGTCGATTTCTTCAAGTAGGTCTTTTGCTGAACCATGCAGAAGAATGTTATTTAATATGGCTAGTGCTAAAGCAGGACTTTTAGAACAGTACAGTTTATACACTAGATTTCTTATAGTTGAATGATGTGTTGATATCCTTTTTATATCATGGAAGGTGGTTTTGCAAGTAGGTTCTGTAATGCAGGCCAATGAATGTCCTTGTAGTCCTGTGTACTTGCGCAACGGACCGGTATCCATATTTTGTAGTAGTTTAATTTTGATTTTGTCTTTGTCTTTCACATATTGATTGAGGAATTGGCGTAAAGACTTGACTTTTCTTTTGAGAATGTTACACATTGACGTGCATGGCCATTTGTACACTAGACGTTCTGATTCAGTTGAATGGAGAGGTAATTCTAAGTTTCAGGGCATATTTTTTATAAGCAGTACTTCTTGTTTCATTATTGAATTATTAACTTTTTCATAACCTCGACCACTGCTATGTATGGCAATTGTATTTGGTTGCTTTTGTTTGTATGCTTCTTCATTAAAGTATGGTTCTGTGCTTCTA
Organism: Ambystoma mexicanum; assembly: GCF_040938575.1. Classification (NCBI taxonomy): domain Eukaryota; kingdom Metazoa; phylum Chordata; class Amphibia; order Caudata; family Ambystomatidae; genus Ambystoma; species Ambystoma mexicanum. Next base: position 399,849,897 of record NC_090923.1, read on the forward strand.
GTGTGACTCCATTCACCTTTGCAGATATTTAAAAAGTTCTTTCTGTTGACATTTCGTTTATTGAGAAGTCTTTTTTGTAATTTAGTCATTAGTTTTGTTAGTGGTTTCATTTTGTTTAACACTAAAATAAATAACTTTCTTTTGAGAAGAATTGCACTGTCTATCAACGCTTCTAAGATTCATTTTCTAAGATAGGTTTTAAGGGTTGAACTTGGTTTCTCTCCTGCTTTTATAAGATTTTGTAGGACTCTGTGACAGAACATTTTGGCTAAAATACTTTTCTTTGTATGCTTACTTTGCACTATATCAAGATTTATAGAAGCAGTTTTATCTGTAGTGATAGCTGATTTTTTGTTAATTGTTTTCTGGTTTGTTTTACATTTTGATAGAGGAGGCAAAGTTTCTGTACTTGAAACTTCTTTTGGACACTTTAATTTTCATGTGCTCTACTTCTGCATTGCTTTCTACGGACTTGATTTTTGGTAGGCATTCTTTAGGGTCTGTTGAAAAAAATAACGAAGGTATGGGTTTGGGTGTTCTGCAATGTATGTGTGCTGTGTGCATGAGTGTTTGAGTAAGATGATAAAGATGTATGTAATGGTGTGTGATTGTGCATTGGGCAACTTCAACTAGTAGGGATGGGTATTCTTGAATTAATGTGTTACTAAACTGGGGTTCAGATGACAGAAAAAAGTAAGCTAGTGGTGTGGAAAAGTACAAATAGTAAATCTAATGCTGTACAATTAAAACAGTTATTTGTTCTATAACATCAAAATTCTAGCGGCTGAGCTGGGTAATTTGTGTGTCAAAAAATACGAATTTGTGGGCCATTCTGGCTGTAAATCGCTGTTTAAGAAATGGGGATTTTTGGACAGAATGGTGCACAATCTCTTTTTTTAGGCACAGAAATAGCATGAATTAACCTTACAGTGTGTTTGAGTAATAATACAAATATTATGGTGGTATTCAACTTACTTTCTTTTTAAAATGAGCAGGTTACTTCTTAGTTGTTCTTTGTATTTCAAATTTGGCTGCTTCATTTCAGGAGAATGGTCTTCACTGCAATTGTAAAAGAAACAAATTAGTAATTTTGTTTGTATATAGCACTGTTTTTAATTTAGACATTGATTGTTTTAATTGGCATCCTCAGCGCCTTCCTCAAAACCATTAAAACTATCTTATTCACATAAGATACATAAGATACGTCACACCAGTTGAATACATATCATATGTTCTTAACGAATAAACTGTATTGCAATGACTAACTGTAGCAAACAAAATATCTTTACTATGCCTTGTGAAATTCATAATGTACCACTGAATACCACTATTCCTGTAACTAAGCTCTTGCAAGTAATAGTGCCTCAATGTCATGGGCTGCTAGCGCTATATAAATATAAGTAAGTAAGTAAATAAATAAATAAATAAATAAATGTGTATATTATTGTACAAGTATTGTTGTTTGAGATTTGAACATAGTGTGTGCATGCAATTTTGTTTGACTATATGCAGTCTATATATTTTATTTAAAAAATGTTACTTCAACATGATTTGAATACGTGTGTGTAAAAAGAAATTAAATAGTATAAAGGTTTGTAAGTGACAGTTGATTTTAGGAGATGGAAAAAAAGACAGTAAGTTCATCTTACAGATTATACAAGCTAAAAGTCAGTTAATCTGTTATATGAATCTAGAAGAATTGTACGCATACTTTACAGAAAATATGCATACCTGTAGTTTGTGTTCATGCATATGGTTATGCATGGAGCTGCAAGTAGAAATCTTGGAGACTTGTACAGTATTTCTTGTAGAAGGTACTTTCCAATGAAATGACACTTGTACTCAGAGAGATTCACAGTACATTTGCAGTGCTGATCTATGGTGATGCAGTTAGATGTAGAGGTTTTCTATGTGATTGGTAGATGGTCATGTGACTTCTTAGCTACATCCAATGAGGGAATGGCACAGAGAGTGAAGTGGAAATGGTAGAAGGGCTGTCCATGTTACGATATGTCCGCGGACATGGCGGTAGTTCGCGGACATCGGGTGTTACATCTGGGGATTTTTGGGTTGGGAAGCCATGCAAATTAAATGAGCATAGAAAGGGATTGGTCAGGAAATTTTAGTGGGTGTGTTGTGCCAGGAGAGAGTTTCTCAGATACTCTTTTTGCTGAGAGAAGAACAGATAGCTATGGCTGTGTGTTTCAGAAAACAGATTGTTCGGATTTTGGGAGACTTGTGGATACATTGGTTGAAGGTGCATGCAGAAAGCTGTGGAGTAGCTGTAGATCTTGGAGTCCCACATGTGGAATTACACTGGCATGGAGCACGTGGAATGAAGTGGTTGGACTTGCTACCTCTCTGTGCTACTTTGGAAACAGAGCAACATCCAGATATAATTATAATTCATTGTGGTGGGAACACTTTAGGACATGTGTCTGGAATTTCTTTGCAATTTGCAATGAAAGAAGGACTTGGGAAGGTCATGGACATGTTTCCAAATTCTCAAGTAATATTTTCACGGATTGCGCAGAGACAAATGTGACTTCATTCTTTTTCATTTGGTCCACAAATGGAGAAAGCAAGGCGCAATGTCAATAAGGCTGTTTGTGCCTTTCTAAGAGATTTTGGCCGGTCCTCTTTTCACAATGAAAATATTATGTTTCGTAGTACATACATTTTTCGCAGAGATGGAGTCCATCTAACTTATGCTGGCAATCAGATTTTTCTGAGAAATATACAAAATGCATTGCGACCTTTTTTAGAATTACTGAATCCATTTTGTAGTAGGTGTTGAGTATTTCTAATTTTTCAAACACAAACACCACCAAAAGGCTCTTTTCAGAGCCACCACTTCCTTCCAGAGAAATTTGCAATGGTTATGATAGAGCAGCACCCCAAAATTGTAGATGTCCGCGGACTGTCCGCAGACTTCTAAATAAAACACATGCCCCTGCTTCATTAATTTTCACTTCTATTTTTTTTTTGTTGGTTGTATGTTTTATATTGTTTTTTATACAAGACACACTAGGAGAAAAGGGTAAAGGAGGGTAAAGGGGGGGACACCAACCACGGGGATAAGAAAGGGCGAGCTGAGAGAGGAAGATGTAGAGTGGGTTTTATTTGAGTAGTGAGCAGATCTTCTCGTGCTCTGAGACGATCGTCTCAAAATCACTTCGAAGTCGCTCCCCCCTGCAGAGTACTGCGTAGCAGTACATACAAACAACTGTGACCCTCAAAAGGTAAGGGTCATCAGCATTGTGTATGGCCTGTGAGGCAGCTTGAGGAATACGCTGTCCCACAGAAGTGTTCCTTGTGGTGACAGGATCAGAAACAGAGGATGAAGTAGAGGAAGTCAACCTGCTATGCTCCTCGCAAGGTCCAACCTTGCGAATGGCCCCAGTGTGAAATGACCTCAGGTGTTACTTCATGGTAGTGGTCCCAAAGCTGTACGAACCAAGCCTCCCGCAACTGAGTACCATTTTGCATTCGTTGCAGGTGACTTGGTTTGCACGAGCCTTAGGACCATTCCCACGAATGGTAAATAACCGCAACACCCAAGACTCACGCCGAGTGCGGGTAGTAGGGAGTTCAACTACCTCATCCTCATCATCCTCTTCTTCCTCCTCTGCATCCTAACTCCTGTTCCCCTCTTCAGGCCCTTGGGGAGGTGGTGGTGGTGGTGGAGGGGTTGGGGGTGGTGCTGAGGCAAATGCAGCACCAGGTGGCAGCAGTGCAGCCATGGATGCCATCAGGTTCAAGATGGAAATCTGCAGGTGGCAGTAAAATTTGCTGTGCTCTGTAGAAAAGCCAAAAACACAATGAGAATAAGCTCTAGGGCGTGGTCTTTTATAGGGGTGCTTGTTCACGGTTTGCTGACATGCGTGCTGTCCGCAGACAGATCGAACACAAAAAAAAGTTCAAAAAGTTTCAAAAAGTATGTAGAAACTCAGGATTAGTATGTGAGACTTGTGCTATGGTGAATTTTTATTAAAAAATATTGTGGATTACTTGAAAATGTACTTTTAAATTGTTCGGGGACATGAACAGTGTCCGCATTCAGAACACACGATCAGCGTGGACGCAGTCACATGATCGCTTCGCGAACATGTCCGCTGAGGGTGCGGCTGTCCACAGGACACCAAATGCACGGACATTGGTTTGCGCATGCGCGTTGTTGTTCTACAGACACTGTTCAGGTCCTGAAGTAGTTAAAAGTGCATCACACGTCAAACAAACAGTTATGGACAGGCGTTTGTTCTCAGAACAGTTTCAACTTGCTTGCGAACAATACGGACAGACATAGCGTTCTCAGGACACCTCCATTTTGTTTATTTACACACATTTGAGGACATCACATGTGTTCTTAGAACAGTTTCAACTTAGTTGCGAACAACATGGACGGGCATAGTGTCCTCAGGACACCCTTATTTTGTTTATTTACGAACATTTCAGGACACTGTGTGTGTTCTTAGAAAAGTTTCAACTTGCATGTAAATATTACGGAGAGGTATAGTGTTCTAAGGACACCCCTATTTTGTTTATTTATGAACATTATAGGGCACATGATGTGTTCTTAGAACAGTTTCAACCTGCCTACGAACAAAACGGACAGGCATACCGTTCTCAGGATACCCCTATTTTATTTATTTACGAACATTTTAGGACACCGCGAGTGTTCTTAGAACACTTTCAATTTACCAGCGAACAATACGGACAGCCCCATTTTGTTTATTTACGAACATTTCTTAGAACACTTTCAACTTGCCAGCGAACAATACGGACAGCGTCCTCAGGACACCCCCATTTTGTTTATTTACAAACATTTCAGGACACCGCGAGTGCTCGTAGAACACCATCAAGTTATCTACGAACAAAACGGACAGGTATACAGTTCTCAGGACACCCCTATTTTGTTTATTTACGAACATTTCAGGACACCGCATGTGTTCTCAGAACAGTTTCAACTTACTAGAGAACAGTACGGACAGGTATAGTGTTCTTCAGGACACCTCCATTTTTGTTTCTTTACGGACATTCCGGACACCCGCGCTGTCCGCGGACACCTAAATTGCTTTTTATTTAAAAACATGAAATGAATTAGAACACAATATAAAAATGTAAATGTATTTAACATGTATGATGAATTTATAACCGAGAAGGTGAGGCAGAAACTGAAACAAAATTAGGGTCTTCAACAGGATTTGTATGAGGTGAAGAAGGGATGGAAGTCTCATCAAAACGTTAAAGGGACGTTATGGTTCCAAGTAAAACCGAAAACCCCCTGAAATTCACCAGTTATGCTAAGCTAAGCAACCACAACATCAAAGATGACATCACAAATGTCATTGATGACATCACTGATGACATCACATGTGTATTTACTTTTCATTAAATATGTGCACAAGGGATTCTTATTATAATGTTGAGAAAAACGTGTCAAGGATCATTGCAATAAATATCATACCCTAATTAGTGCATTGAACAATGCATTGATATAAATACATTCTATTATGGGGTTCTATCTAGTATACTAAGCTACTCATGCAGAAACATAGCATTGTGTGCAGCGTACAAGATGAAGGTATAATATTTGTAATGTTGATATGTTGAATAATGAAATGATAATTGTTTTCTTAATAGAATTTTGTGTACTGTGAAATATGTAATAAGTAGCTAATAAAACCCATGTATTACATAATTGCATTAATACAGACAAAACACAAAGAGACAAGAACACATACAAATATGGGTATATACAGGGAAAGTGAAGTTAGCAAAAAAGCAGAAGCAATTCATAACCTAACTGATTATTTTCATGTAAATAAATGATTGCTCTGTTTCAAAGCTGATATTTACCCTATGTATATGTATCACTTGATGTAATTGGACACTAAGGAAAGTAGTGTGAGTACAATGTACAAATATGACCATATGCAGGGAAAGTACAGCCATAAAAAACAACAGAACTATCAGAAAGTGCTGATAAGTCTATTGATTATCTTTATGCAAAAAAAGGATTGCTGTCTTTCAAGGTTGTGTCTTCCCCTATGTATATGTTTCATATGATGTGACTGGACTCTAAGCGAATTACTGTAAGAACCTACTTGAAGGATACATCTACAAATAAAATAACATTTTAAATTTCTGACTGTTACTGAAGAAAACCATGCGGCCTAGATATATCAGTAAAGGAAAAAAGAGTGAACCAGACATGTGATGTCATCAATGATGTCATCAATGACATTTGTGATGTCATCTTTGATGTCATGGGTGTTAGTCTTAGCAGTGCACGGTGGTGGCGCAAGTTATGGTTGCTTAGTTTACCATAACTGGCGAATTTCAGGGGTTTTTCGGTTTTACTTAGAACCATAACGTCCCTTTAACAATGTTTTTTCACTGAATTTCATAGGTTTTTAGTAGTGCAACTTTACCATAACGTCCCTTTAACAAGGTTTTTTCACTGAATATATATATATATATACATATATATATATATATATATATATATATATATATATATATATATGTATATATATATATGTGTGCAAGGGACTTACAACACAGAAACGTTCAATCGCTTCATCAAAACATCCATCCTGTATTCCAATTCCACCCTTCCAAAATCCCTTAAATCAAATGAAACAACCATCCTTCCTTCCTTGCTTTACTTCCAAAAGTACACTCATGTGACCCAAAGGGCTCTGATGTGGTAATCCGTCAAGTTTCCTTGCACATCTGGACCATGGCACCACACCTCTGGGGAGTAAACATACCCTTAACCAAAACGGCTGACCTCTCTTTTTCAACCTGCACGGAAGACTGGTCCCCGCAGTGAGGTGATGCAGCCGAGTGGTGCGGACAGACAACCCTCAATGTCCTCGAAAGCCTGGGGTCCCTTTGTGGTTACCAATTTTGTTGGGGCAGACACCTGATTGCCTCAACCCAAACCGGGTCCACCACCTGAGGAACGAGGGCACGTTTTATTTGTAAAACAAGGTTATTGTACAAATATCTTGGGGGCAGTTAGATGGTACTGTCAGACAGAACTAACCCAAGTCTCAACGAACTATGTCAATTGATACCTTTTTATACATTTTAGCAACAGTTAAAGCAATCCCAGATATTAAATTAGCACCCAGCCCTCAAACATTATTAGACAAAACCTTTACAAAGAAGCTCCATCTTTTCCATATTAATTATTTCTCGATGGTCATCGATAATCTTTATGACTATTTTATGATTGCATTTGAATTCCGCCTTTCCTGGGGGTGGCTCTGGGTAGATCGTGACATCATGGTGACATCATGGTACAATGAAACATTCACATATAACATCATTCAGTACTTAGTAACAACTGGCCTAGATCCTTATAACCTTAAGTATGATTGCACATGGTCTGCTGAGATATCTAAGCAATACAAGGAAGGGCTGAGAAAACATATTGTCTCTGAACTACCGATTGTGATCTAACCCACCCCAGCCTCCTGGTTCTTCTTAAGACATTATAATTTATGTTGCCACTAATCTAGCATGTACAGCCTCTAGTTCATCCTGAGAAATCATTTGAGAACTGGACACCCTGGTCTTGGCCCCATCTTTATTGCTTTCCCAAACAAATGGTCAATGCAAATTCAATGCAATGAGCAAGATTACATATGTTCCTTGCAGAACTGTTCAACCATAAGCCTGCGTCCTAAATAGGTGACCTTCTATTGGATAACTCATTCTTTCTCCATCAACCCCCAAAGCACGAAAAACCACAATCTCCCAGCTACCTAAGATTCATTGTACAACTGCTAAATGCAAAATCCGAATAAACTCACAAAAACCCCACTACATTCACATTTATATAAACTCCTTATTAGATATAATTTCATGTGTATGTTTTATAAATATTATTTCTTCTCTACCACAGTATTTCTGGATAGGCTCCCCTCTGCATGAGCATTGAGACCCTCTCTGTCTTCCAGTCTCCATGTACTTCAGAGCACCCTGTATGTAGATTGTGTTCATGTTACATTTGCTGTTTTAACATTGTATCTTCCAACGCATGCGCAAATCTAATTATGTATTCATTCTAGATGAACAGTAATGCTAAAAGTAACATATTCCATCCATAATTACCTAACCTCAATGCATATTACATTGCAACATCGCCCCCAGTTCGCCACCACCCCCAGTTATTAATGAGACATGAGCAACATGAACCCCTCATAATCATGGTGACCCTTCCTGACCAGCATTTCTATGGGAAAAGCCAGCATTGGCTTTTCCCATAGAAAGAGCACTGATTGGGTGGCTTATTATTTTGGCATCATTTGACAAATCCACATTTGGGAAACAAGTGTAGACCAGGATCTGAAGACCTTTGAAAGTTTGAAGCAGTTTTGTCAAGGGTGGGTAAAGTTATAGAGTGGGATTCATATATTTCTGAAATCCAGATAGACTTGAATAGGAAAAACATTGTACCTGCATCTACAGATGAACTGCTGGTTTCCACTGATGCTCCTGGACCAATCCGGAAGCTGTGTGACATAGGCAGGCACTATAAAAGGCCCCCGATTGGTAAACTCAGGAACATGACATGTGTAAAATATTTTGAAACCTACGTCATGTTGGGTTCAAAATCTGAGCCTTTGGTCTGTGGATGGCTCTGTAGAGAAAATGTCTACAAATGCACATATACCCTGGCGTTGCTCATTCTGGTAAGGGCAATATATTGGACAGTGGCCATGTCCAGTGGCCAGATTGTTTGGGGCATGGAAAGGGGGTGAACAGTTGGAATGTTGCCAATGCCAGTGGGGTCTGTCTATGGGATTCAAGTTGGCACTGTGCCCAGCCTTCTGCAAAGATGTGAAAAATGCCTGAAGGCTGTGGGATTGTAGACATTGGCCATGGCTGCAAGCTGTAGAAAGTGGATATGGCCATAATGGACCGTCTATGTCAATCAAGTTGTCTCTCAGTCTTCCCTACTGTAAGGGCCAATTTCTACTCTGAGATGCAACAACCCTGAAGGAAACGCTCCACAGATTGTGGACACTGGACATGGTGCGACATGCTGCCTGTGGAGAATGGTTCCTGTGGCCGCAGTTCACCCTGTGCCTGGCCTGATTTAAGGAGCAATGTGAACTGTGTGACATTTAGTTTGGTATATATGTTATGTTATGTTATGTTATTTTGCCTTCGTATAGCGCCTTATGTGCCATTGGTATGATCTCAAGGTGCTGGTAGGGTGAACCCCCCGGCAACCGCAATTCAAGTCAGTTGAGAGAAAGAGAGTCGTAAAGTGCATGGGCGCACGAGGTATGTGTGCAGACAGTGTGGTAGTTGCATGATAGCTGCTTCTTAGCGGTTGGTGTGGTGCTGAGGAGATCAGTTGAATGTGTTGAGTCTGGAGGGTTGAGAACCAGACGGAGTTATGGCTGCGTTAGGCCTGAGGAGACGCCTAAGGTAGCCGGTGTGTGCTAGCTAGCTGTGTTTTATTAGGATGATGGGTGGTTTGATGGGTCATTTTAGTATGAGAACAGCTTTATCGAATGTGTCATAGTACTGCTGTGTTCTAGTTGAATGCTGGTGTATAGGAGAGAGTAAGCGTAGTAGTGTGATATTGTGGTAAGCAGTGAAGTGTATGCAATCAGGCACAATCTACCTACTAAATTTAACTTTTAACACAGTGACGCTATTAGGGTACATTCAATGTTGTTGGTGATACTATCTTAATTCAACTCTAATACAGTGACTCTAATAGGGGATGCTTCTAGGTTGAACTTTAAGACAGTGACGCTATTGACGCACATTCAATGATGTTGGGAATACCGTCTAGGTTCAACATTAACACAGAGAGGCTACAAGGGTGCACTTTCTAAGTTCTGCTTCAACACAGTGACGCTGTTAGGGCACACTTTCTAAGTTCAGCTTTAACACAGTGACGTTATTAGGGCACACTTCTAAGTTCAGCTTTAACACAGTGACGTTATTAGGGCACACTTCTAAGTTCAACTTTAACACAGTCACACTATTAGGTACAGTTTCTAGATTCAACTTTAAGATAATGATGCTATTAGGGCACATACATTGATGTTGGGAATATCTTCTAGATTTAACATTGATGCAGTGACGCTAAGTAGGGTACGCTTTCTAAGATCAACTTTAACACAGCGACTCTATAAGGATGCAGCAGGAAGGTATATATCATTGCTGAAGGCTGTTTCCTAGGGATTGTGGGCACTGGCAATGGTGATTAGGGAGTGACTATGGGGTTAAAGTTTGCAAGGCATTGGACTGGCCTGCTGCAAAGGGCAATATCTAATCTCAGATGCTTGAGTGAGGTTTGCAATTTGGCTGAAGGCCATGTCCCAGGGATTGTCTCCACTGGCTTTGGACAGTGTTGGATGGTTCTATCATTGGAGTATCATGAACACAGGAAGACGCTGCAGGCTAAGTATTATGAATATTGAGAATGGGGTTATGGTTGAGTGTGATGCCCTAGAGAATGTCCCATTTTATTGAGTTTGTTTATTTTGCTGTGTTTATTAATATGAAGGTCATGGAAAACTGGGTTTGACCTGAGGGATTAGGGTAGTCTGTATGTTTAAATTTGTTTTTGGGTGTATTTTGTTGTAATTAAACTTAGACAAAAGAGAGTGGGGGCGGGTGGAATGTTAGCTTTGCCACATACAATATGGCTACTGGCTATGTCCACTAGGAAATGGTTATCGGTTAAAGTTGGTACTGGGCTTGTCCTGGTTCATGGGTGAACATCTACTCTGGTAAAGTAGTGGGATTATGGACACTGGGCATATCCACAAGCAAAGGAGAGTGGTGAGTGGTGCAATGAAGCAGGTATAGTGGACAGCAGAGAAGGCTGCAGGCTAGGTCTGATGGATTTTTAGGGGTGTTTGGTGGTGCTGTAAGTATTAAACTAGAAATTGCCTAATGAAGTTCTGTTATCATATAATGAGGGCCAGTAAATAGTGGGATTAGGTTGTTGTTGGGGGCAGGTACCGGAACCTACTTTACTGTGTCCTCTTGTTGGTGTGGGTTTACTGCAAGAGTGAAGTTGTTGGTTGGAAAGTTCACTCATTGTTGGTGTAGTCTCAGTGTTGTTTTGCAGTGATCATTGTAGAAAGAACATAGGGGCGGCTTAAATCAAAGCACCTGCATCATTATTTTGAGTTCGGAGGGACTCCTACCTTAATGAATAACTTCCTCTTGGTATGCCTTGAAGACCTTGTCTTCCGGAACACAGGGCACACTTTCCCGGCTCTCGCTCACAAGTCAGAGGGATGAGGTGACAAGGCCTGATGCACCAGTGCCCAGCAGTAAGAGGCACAGCATTTTCTGTCACCAACGTCAGATCGTGCTATGACACATAGCGCTGCTCTTTGCCTGGGAAACAGAATTTCTCCACAACACAGGTTGCTACAGGAATAACAGCTTTTCTACAGAAAATCCAGCATTTAAGGTACTTTTAGTCCACGAACAGGACTACTATCTACTTCCAATGCAGAAATATATCCTCAAAACTAGAACCAGCCATCTTAAAACATTAATTTAGTGACATTTACCTTCTGCTTAAGTCCCTTATCAATTATATCCAGGAACTGTTATAGCACAACTGGTTATTTGGATAAATTTATATTTTATAAGAAAACCTTGCCAGTGTTTTCATATAAAGGAGCTGGATAACTAGTCTTCTGGGATGAATGTTGCACAGTGTGATTTTCTGTGCCATGTGCCTGCTCCACTGAAGTTGAGTTAATGGGGGTATTTTGCAAATTACTTAATTCCAATAAGGTTGCATGATAAGCTGTGGTGGCCTGAGCACTTAAATATAACTGAAGACGAACAAACTCTAACATTGGTGGTGCATTATAAAGACCCATTGCTGCCTTGGACCACATCTCGAGATGTCCTCACAAAAAAGTGAAACAAAAGGCTCTGCTAATGAAGAAAAGTCAACAGCCACAATGAAATGGCCTAAAAGTGACCCCCACTCCTCCTACTCAAACAATTTTGAAATCAATTTTGGAAATTATCTTACCTGAAATTAGAATACTCAAACCCTTCATGGAGATCACTAACACAAAAGTCCAACAATAAGATGAAAGATATGAAAGATGGGTAAGTTTTGAAAAAATAATTGAATAAGTAGAAAAAAGAGTGAGTGTAGCTGAAGATGTTGCTTATATGGAACAATCCATACTTACCCTTCAGAAACAAAATACAAACTTGGAGAATAAAAATTGTAGGAATAACCTGTGTGTCTTTGGCTTTCCAGAAGGAGTGGAAAGGGAGGATGTAGCTCTCTTAAACAAATTTAAAAAACCTTCCAAACATGTTGAATCTGCAGCCGCCCATTGTCCTTAATATTCAAAGGGCACATAGGATTGGATCTAATAAGGCAGAACCATATAAGAAAACACACTAAGAAGAATCATTTTCTTGCTCCTTGAATACATTGAACTCTAATTGTTTGTGCTGAATACTAAAAGCATGTAACTTCTAATATGGAATGGCCAGAGGATCTTTATCTCACAATATATCTAAAAGACCTGTCAAAGAAATTATTTGCAAGGATGACATTTGGTGAAATAATATACAGGACACTATGTTAGGGAAATTGTTGAAAATTAAAAAAGACCCAGTAAGGCAGATGCCGAGTAATTTTGACTCTGGAAAGGCTTCTCAATTCTCTCCAATTTCAGAATCAGACGCACTGAAGGTTATTTCTAAGCTTAAAAGCTCTAGAGGTAGTGGCGACCTGGGATCATCTATGAATATTAGGACATGCCCTCGGGCTCTTTTACCAGCTATTTGTAAATGTATTAATGCATCGTTTGCAGAGCTTCTTGTAGCAGATAGTGTAGAAAAGGCATGCATTTTACCACTGATCAAGAAACCTGGTCTATGCCTCTGACAGCTCGCAATTATAGACCCATTACAAAGACCATGCTCATGCTAAAGATTCTAGATAGGCTCACTTATGATCACGTTTCAGAATATTTGAATCAACATAATATTCTGAACAATCTTCAATCTATTTTTAGCCGGCATTGTGACACGGAAACTACTCTTCGTGATTTGAAGGCAAAACTACTTGATACGATGGATAAGGGGAAAGCATCCGTCCTAATGATTTTGTATCTCTCTGCTGACTTCAACCTTGTGGATCAATCCATCTTATTCACCAGGTTGAGGGAAGTAGCCAATTTCTCCACTGAGGCAGTATCATGGATTGGCTCATTTCTTAGTAACAGGCAATGGTTTATGATATCATCCTGGTATCTATGATCCAAAATGGGTTGGCACTCAAGAAAGACAAAACTGAGCTTGTGGTGGTTGGCTCTTCTAAGAAAATCCCAAACTTGGGACCACGGTATAAAAACTTTTCTATTGCAGACTGCAACATTGAGGTGAAGAGGAAAGTTAAAACTTTGGGTATAATTCTTGACCAGAGCCTCAATATGAGGGCACAGATTAGTGGGCTGGTCTCTCCTTCCTCTTAATACATTAAACTTCTGGCATCTCTCTGGCCTTTTATTTCAGAAGGGAATGCAGAGACAAGTGCACAGGCAATTATCGGGTCTAGGCTTGAATACTGCTGCAGTTTGCACATTGGCAGTTCTCAACTAGACTGCACACGCCTTCAGGTGATTCAGAACAGGGCGGTCAGGGTATTCTCTGGAATTAACTGGAGAGGCCATGTCTCTGATGCTAGGCGGCTCCTGCAATGGCTTCCTGTGAGGGGCAGTATTCAGTTCCGACTACTTTTGATTACTCATAAATGTTGCCTTGAACTTATGCCCTCCTATTTAATGACACAACTTGCCATAAAACATAATTTCAGAGCATTAAGATCCAATAATACTAATCAGCTAAAGCTTGCATGCTGTAAAACCAGAAAAGCCCTTTCGGGTTCATTTGCAAGTGCTGCCCCCGAAGCCTGGAATGCTCTGCCGGCGATCTTAGGGAACTAAAACGTTCCTGTTCTATTAAAATGTACTTCTAGACTATACCGATAGAGTGCTTAGGTGTGTTTAATCTGTCAAGGCGGCGTTAGAGCTGCTCCCTGCATCTGTTTTGTTTGTTGGTGCCTGTAAGCCTTCGGGTCATTGGAGCGTGGTACAAATAATTAAATTAAACATAAACAAACATAAACAGATGTGTCCAAAATCACAGCCAGGGAGAAAAGACCTACTCTCACATTGCCCTGCGCTCAAGCAGCAAAATGCTAGATATGGTTCATCAACCCATGCCCTCTGATAAGACATCTTTATTGGAGGACCGATTTAAAAAACTATATAAGACTGCAAAAGATGGAAGCGATGGATACAGGAAACGCCAGTCACTAATTATTTTCCTTCCTTCTTCACCGGTTTCTGCCTCATAACTCACTTCAAAAGGAATTTCCTTGGAATAATTATCCCTATGGAACTGTTAACATAAGGTCTTTTTGGAGCAGACTTTGGGGGTCATTACGAGTTGGGCAGTAAGGGTTTACTGGCACCGTTAAGGATGCCGGTGCCGGTAAACCCTTACTGCGCTATTCTGAGGTCCCTTAGCGGGTCCCAGCAGGAACGGCAGGTCTGACCAGCTGTTCTCTGCGGGTCCCGTTAAAGGACCTTGGAGCTAATAATAATTTGCGGGCCCGTTATTAGCGCCTTCCCCATAGTCATTGAGCCCTGTGGGGGTTTAAATGGGAATGGGGAATGGTTTATTGAATGGGGACTTACTGGGTCCGCATAGGTCGGAATGTCCGGTAAGTCCCCATTCAGTCAGACCGGACCCGGGTTTGGAGGCAGCCATGGCGCTAATGGCTGCCTCCAAACTCGTAATGACCCCCTTTGTCTCTTGTTTTTGTTCACTGTTTTGCCATCTTTGGGATACGCCTACACCACAGTATGGCATTCTTCATTGTGACTCTGATTTTTTAGCCTTTTATTTTTTATCTCATTTCCACATATTTACTGGTTGGGAATATCTTGAACACCATCAAGCTACAAGTTCCTATTCAATGACACGCTACTGTCAGATGTTGCAATGTTGGTCTTTTTCTTTTTGTTTTTTTATACCCATTTTTATCATTTTATAACAACTTTTGGATTCCTACCTTTCCTCTGGAATATGTAAATCTCTGGCTAAGTGGAAGGCAAGTTTTAATGTTTACCTTTTGTTAATATTACTATTATTACTCTTTTCTAGACTAAGTCCCTGAGATGTATGACACAGAATATTAAAGGTCTTAATAGCCCAATTTAAAGACAACGTGTATTAGCTCACACCAATAGATTTAAACCAACTATTGTTTGCCTACAAGAAAAACATCTATCATTACAGGAGTCCATGACATTGAAGAGATTTTGGGTAGGTGACTTATTAGTCAGTCGGGCAGATGGTAAGTACAATGGAGTGGCTATCCTAATCAAAAAGGGTATCAACTACCGGATCCAACATAAAGACCCAGATACGAATGGTAGATGGGTTTTAGCTTAATTATAGATTAACTCTCACTTTTTTTTAAAATTCTCAATGTTTATGGGCCCACTAATCCTGATCCCAAGTTTTGGAATGAGATGAAACAGATGATCTTACAAACACAAATAAAGACAGTGGGCCTCATTACACGGAATGTGGTAATGGTTAACGGCCACCGTTAATGGTGACCGTTAACCATTACCGCCTTACTACGAGATCCCTTAGCGGGTTGGTGCTTTAACGCCTGCTTTTTGCAGGCGTTAAAAACCAACCCGCTAAGGGACCTTGGAGCTAATTACGGCACCGCAAAATTGCGGTGCTGTAATTAGCGCCTTCCCCATTCCCATAGAGCCCTATGGGGCAGAAATGGGAATGGGGAAGGGCAATGGCGGAAGGGGGATTTACCGCCCCACCAACCTTGTAATGAGGCCCAGTGAATTACCCAAGAACTATAGACCAATTTCGTTAATTAACTCTGAGTGTAAGATTTTTGCAAAGATTTCTTCCAATAGAGTAGAATCCTTTATGTATACATTAATTAACCCCAATCAAGTAGGATTTGTCAAAGGCAGAATTATTTCAGCAAATTCCAGACTTTTTATGAACCGTGTGCATTACATACATGTGATGCTGGAGAAGCATTGGAGAGACAGGGCCTCCATGTCCTTGTCCAGGACTCCCTTATCATGTTTGTTCTGTGTTGTTTTCTGCACATGAGTCCAACTGGGACTCTTGTTAGTGCAGCTATTCCTCTTTTTGGTTGTGGTGAACAGAGACCCTTGCAATATCATTGTAGGACGCATGCATAGAGGTACAACCCTGTACGCCTAGTGTATGCTTTTGAGCGCCTGTGTATTGCCTACAAAGCAGGGAATGGGCTGGTAGCAGCTCCATGCTGAATTTGACAGGTGCTCTGATTATCCTCCATTTTCAGATACCAAGGCCCTGCCATAGGAATCAGTGGTTTCCTGATAGAAAGCAAGATTGCCCTGGGGCCTCTTGGTTTCTCTTGCCTGTTACCTTTTTTTCCCAAGTCCTGGGAAGCCCTGACTTGGTCCCTTTTACTGACTGGCTGTTGGGTGGAAGAACCATAGATGGTATCGTGGTGAAGTCCAGGCCAGACTGGCTGGACCCTTCCCAGTGACTGTATTTTTTTTTTTTTATTTTGTTTGGCTGAAAAAAAAATTCAACCTTTCAAAAAAGATCTTCATTACAAAATACATTAATTTTTATCACTTTTACAATTTTACAATTTTACAGTTTTACATAAATCAACTTTACATAATTTGTATCAATTTACCAATTTTACAATTTTATCAAGCTTTCCATAGCATATATACATATTTAGTTGATTGTTAAATTTTACGGATTTGTTTCAGAGATAATAAGCCGTGTCCTATTCACACAAATGATTGATGAAAGTTGAAAGTTAAATAAATAAATAAAAACCCACATATATCCTAAAATTTAAAATACATTTGTCAATTGGTCATAAGCGATAAATCACGAGGAAAAATCGTTTTTATGAATTGCGTTAATGCGATGTGAATGGCAGTGCGATTGCTTGTCATTAATATAATCCATATTTCATATGATGAGCGATCACAATATAATTGTAATACATTGTAGAAGTAATGTTTACGTATGCCACTTAAAGCCGGGCAATCCACTACTAGGTGAGCTAAGCACTCTAATTGCTTAACATCTTTACAGAAACGACAAAATGTTTCAGTTTTTAGAATTACACCTCTTCGTGCTAAAATTTGATTTGTGGGCTGTAAATTCAAACGCAGTCTTAACATTTCAGAGCGAACATGATGTGATGGAGACTTTAAAAGATAATAGGCCATTTGTTTAAGCTTCTTGTGAGGGAACAAATTTCGATCAAAATCTACATATTTTGTACATAGTTCTTGGGTTACATTCCATTCATGCCAATACATTCTTTTTTTTGCTAGAGCAGGATTCTTAAGTAACAAGTCAATTGAAACGTTCGCACTGGCTAGAGCATTGATGATTTCTCTTACCCACTTTTTAGGAAATGCATCATTGGATGCACAGATGTACATTGCAATTGAACCCAGCATGTTGTTGGTTTGTATACCCAAAAGACACTTTCGATAAAGATTGCAAAATTTCCAAAGGATTAGACCAAACAGGGAGATATTGCCAAGTTCGTACCTTAACATACACAAGGGAGTACATGCTGGCAAGCACAAAACTGTTTTCCAAAACTTCCCTTCAAGTCGATCCCAGTAAATTCTAGACAGAGGTAACAGAGTTTCAGCTCCGTAGGATAAGATCGGGACAACTTTTTGATTGAAAAAGGCTACCACATGCTTTGCAGTGAATTTGCCATACTTATATAGAATTATTTTGGCTTGTGAGATTAAAGTCGTGACTTTGGCTTTTACGCAGTCATCGTAAATTTGATTTGTCGCAGAGCCAGAAAAAGGTAATCCTAAGTATTTATAACTTGGTACAGTTTGTAATGGAACTGCGCGCAAAAACCACTGATTTCTCACCATTTTTATGGGCCTTTTTCTTTGGCAAATCACTATCTGAGTTTTATCCACATTTATAGTTAAATTATTAGTATGAGTATACGTGTCCAATTTGTTCAAAAGGTTCTGTAATCCTCTTGGAGTTTGCGAAATAAGGACAAGATCGTCAGCATACAAGAGCCATATAATTTTCTGAGCTCCCAATTTGGGAGAATCTGATAGTACTTCTTCAAAAGAGGTCCCAATATCTAAGATGAAAAGATTGAAGAGTGTGGACGCCAGGATACACCCCTGTTTTAAACCTCTCATTGTATTAATATTCGCAGACAACAGCCCATCAAGCGATAATCTAACTTGCATTGTCGTATTCGAGTGCAATTTTTTGATTATGGTTAGCAATGATGGAGGACAGCCATAGCTTTGTAATTTCAGAAATAACAATGATCTATCGACTGAATCAAAAGCTACCCGAAAGTCAACAAATGCCATATACAGAGGTTGATTAAGTTCTGCATATTTAGATTTTAACATGTTTAATGTAATTAGATTTACTGAGGTGCCTAGCCTTGCTACAAAACCGGTCTGAAATGGGTCTCTTTTACACTCATTTAGGGTCCACTTATTCAATTCTTGCAAAATAATACGGCTGTAGAGTTTACCCGGAGCGTCTAGTATGAGTCCACGATGCCGGAAGCTCTTGGGATTCATTAATATGCTCATATATATGATATAGAATTGTTGACCATATTACTGGATGTTCTTTAAAAATTTTGTTTGATAGTCCATCCGGACCAGGCGCCCTAGACTGACTTATTTTATTAATAAAATATAAGATGTCAGATTTATCAATGTTAATATAAAACCGTTTATGAGGAGCGGAACTTACAGGTGATTTGCAATCGGGCGGATTGGCATAGATTTTAGAGAAATAACTAATCCAGCTTGCTTCTGGAACACTCTGCGTTTGTGACTTTATTTGCACCGGAGAAACAGCGCTGGTCAGAGCTTTCCAGATTTGGGCCGTGTTGCTATCACGAATATTTCGTAACATCAGTTCACCATCTTGTTGAAATAATTTACTTCGATGGTTCCTACGCCAATTCCTGTATGATGTTTTAATTTGTGTCAATACGGTTAGCCTAATACTCAATGGGAGTTTCATGACTTCTCTTTTTTTAAGACGAAATTCAGTTTTCTTGCTTTTGGTCTCTAGATCAAACACATGTGATCTTCTGAAGGGGTAATTTTTCTGTGCCCTCTTATCTGAAAAATGGTGTATTAAATCATAATAGGGAACTGGAATGAGAGGTGTGTTATTCCGTGAATAACAGAAGGCAGCTTGCAGGGAAGTATTGAGGTTATTTAGTTTATTTTCAGTCCAGATAATACGATTCAGCTGATTGGAGACTGTTAGTTGACCCAAATTCATCATCGTGCTACGATTGATTTTCGTCACTTTTAAATCCCACTGTAGCGTGAGCAATCGATGATCGCTATTCAAGTTTGTTACAATGTTAAAAGAATGAATTTGTGAAAAAAGTCTGTCGTCAACATAAATGTAATCAATTGTGGCTTTTACGCTGCCCTGTTGCCACGTGTGATTCGACTCACTTTTGTCAAATTTACTTCCATTTATCATACAAAATCCTCTCGTAAGCATAAGTTGTTCCCACAATTTACATTTTGAATCCCCCAATATGTTCTTCGAGGGGAAGCAATGGAGATTTAGTTCACCAGCAACAACTGTATACTGTATTTCTGGAACAAGCATGATAAAATCTAACATTGAAGCAACATCATCCAAAAATCTCCGATTATCAATGCTTTTGTGGTTCCAGTAGAGATTGACTATAGCGTACAAGGTTGAGTCAATTGACATAACAGTCAGTTGCGTGAAAGAATTAGGAGTATGAGAGAATATTATGCTGATGTTAGAGCTTAATTTGGTTGCTGTAATAAGACCAGCCATCGGACGGCCTCTCTTTCCTTGAATAGCTGGCAGGAAATTAATTTCATGGTTGTTCCATAAGGGAGTAGTTGTTAGCCATGTCTCTTGTAAAAGAATCACATCGTGATTATTTAAGATGTTTTGTGTATTGTTAACCAAATGATTAAAACCACGAGTGTTCCATGAGACCAATGAGATATATCTTTCCTTCTCCGCCTTGTACGCAAGTTAACTCCTGGAATCGCAATTACAGCAGCATTTGGAGGGAACCTCCGTTATTACATTGCTATCTGTATACACAGTGCCCTTATTAAGTTCCCTTATAGCAGAATCAGTCCAAGTTTCAGCACTAAGAGAACCATTAGATGAATTTATTGGGCCCAAAAGTAGTATGAATCCCAGTGACAAAAGTTGTTTTTTTGCTTCCCAGATGAGATTTCTGACAACTCTTGACGTCAGCCATAGGCATGCCGTACTTACTGAGTTGTCATTGAAAAACTCAACCTGTGCTATGTCTACAGAGCCAATGTCTTGCAATAGCTGGATATCTGAGAACACCTGTAATATACTTTGTCGGTTTAACACATATTGCGGATATGGAGCTGGGCGGCATCCCAGCACTAGTGCAATATTATTATCCTTTGTTACTTTGGATTTCAAAATTGATTTACCTGCCAGATTATTGAAAGTATTTTGCGTAACTGTAGGAGTTTGATTAACTACAGAAGGGCGCAAAGTTTTTAGCATGGTAACAATTTCAGCATTGTGAGTAGCAAAAGGAGGAGGCGACTCTATTGTTACTTTATTTTTATCACATTTGAATGAAACTGAGGGTTTCAATGATAAATGTTGAGTTTGAAAATTATCAGTTTTCTGTGATGCAAGTGAGGGAGCTTTGAGTATCGGTGCTGCGGTAATTCTGCTCATGTAAGCATCAACTTCCTTTCTGATTTCAACACGACAACTAACTAACATTTCTTGTTCGTGTTCATCTTCACTCACTAAAGAGGGTTGAGAAGAGCGTGCTACATTTATTTTAGGTTTCTTAATACATAGCAGTTCAGTTCTTTTGGCAGAAGATAAATTCGCACTAGGTTCTGCTGTTGCCAATGAATGATGCATTTCCAGGCCAGCTTGTTCTTGTTCATGACTATTGACTGCTTTAATCAGATTATCTAAGGGCTCATAAGGCGTTGCAGATGCTTGCCTTTTAGTCGCAGAGCCCAATTTGCTTTTGTGAATTTGTCTTAGTTGTGTGTACTTTTTCGTGATAGCACAGGCCATTTGTTGACTATGTTTGTTTGGAATAGTCAGCATATTAAAGAATTGTTTTGAACTTGTTGGCGCCTGTACTTCGTTTTTCTTAACGTTTTTAGTTTTTTTGACAATCTCAGGTTTTTTCCTTTTTTGCTGTGTTGTTTCCCCAGATGAGTGGGGTTTCAAAGTAGATTGCGTCATCTTTTTACAAAATATTGTATAGGGCTCTTGCGTTGGTATACTGATAGAGTCACTCACTCTCTCCTTTCCATTGACAGCAACAACCTCTCTAATCACCTGTCCTATATACGGCAAGGAGCACAGTATGCCTGAGTTGTCTATGGTAATTGGAGATAGTTGGTTCTCCACTTGGGCAAGTGAATTTAATACTGCTGGAATATTTTTCGATTCATTTGCTGACATAGAAATTGGAGCCATAACTGATGTCATAGTGGCAACAGTAGCCAATTTGGTTGGCATTATACACAATTCAATTGGACTGTTTGGCGGAACATAAGGCTCTTTACTTATCAAGTGTGGAGGAGCTCGCCATGTTTCTTGCTTAGCCTGCCAGGCTAAAACAGCTAATAACTGGGCACCTTGTACATCCAATTTCGTATTCAGTGTATTAAACAAAGTAGTAATGGTTTGTAACGTCAGATTCATTGCTCCTAAGGTTAGTTCGATTACATTTGGTACGTTTGATGATGTTTGGACCTTTTGCGTAGGTGATCGCTGCCGAGGAGTAGGAAAAAGAAAAGAAGAGGTGAGATTAGATTTTGTATAACCTCCATTTGAGTACATCTTGGGGGAAAAGGAAAGATTAGCAAGTGACTCTTGCATTGTGAATTCCGAGCCAGGAGAGGGTAAGTCAATCACTACTACATCCCCCTGCGTTGTGGCTAAAGCAGGGCTGGACTTAGGGTCGGTAAGTAGCGCCAATGATTCCCCTCTTAATACTGTGCTGTCAGATAGAGAGACATGCAGCGAGGTACCACAGCCCGCCTGGTTGTGATTTGCTATCTTTGTATCCTTAGAGTTTTTTAAGGAGGCACTCTGCGTAGCACAGTCAGGGTAGAAAAAACGTATATCTTTAGTACTCGGATTTTGTTTCAAGGCGTTAGCGACAGAATTCACAGCACGCTTTTTTACTTTGGAGTTCTTTGACACTTCTGTATTGACTATACAAGGAGTTGACACACAAGGCACTGCCCCAGTTGATTTACCAGTACAGTTTAGGGACGGCCCTTGGATTGGAGGCATGCCCGTGCGCAGTGTATATAAATTACGTTTCATGATGTGTTATTTTAATAACAATTGAGTGCCTGTACCCGCCGGAGTCTTAGAAGAAAAAATTCCGCCAATTTGGGCACGCGCAAACTCTCTCTCTATAGGTAGACGGCAATCAATATTGGTAGCGATAGTCCCCCGGGCCTCGCTTTACTCGCGACGCCGTGGCGAAGCGGCAAAGCGGGACTTTCTCGGGACTTCGCCGGTGCGTGCGCGCGGTGCGCGCGCGTTTCCTCTTAAATAGGCACGCCCACACAGGGGGTAACATAGCCTAAATATAAAAAACACAGTATAAATATATATATATAGTAAGTTAACAACTTAATGACAATACTCTGCTAGTCCTGAAGGCTTCACCTTGTGGGAAATGTAGTTGTTTTCGGTAACAGTTCTTCACGAACAAACGATGCTTCACAGGAAAATAGCAAAGAGCAGCGACAAAGCGGGACTTTCTCGGGACTTCGCCGGTGCGCGCCAGTGACTGTATGTTGCAGGCACACCCTTGGGATGGGACCTGTGTCCATAGAGTGTGTGACCAATATGCATTCTATGTTATGGGTGTATGGTTTCTGTGTGTGTGACACAAGGAATGAGATAGCCCTGCCTGAAAGTGACATGAATGCAGTGTGGTGTGCTGAAATGCTGGGTGCTTGCCCCAATCCACATTTCTTGTTATGGGTGTCTGGGTGGAAGTGAATAACCGGAATGCATGTGCGCCTGATTGGCTGCCTGCCTGCATCTTTGTTCTTCTGTGTGATTGGCTGACTGAGTTTGGCTAAGCCAGAGTGAATGGCGGACAGATGTGTATGTCCTGGGACATCTCACTTATCAATTTCTTCAGAAGCTGAAGTTGAAACTTGAAGCTCATTTTTGAAGCCCAGCTTGAAGAATAAGAATTGCTGCTGCATTTCCTTGGACGAAATCTAAAAGCTATCGAGCCTGTCGAGGACTGATCTGAGAGAGGACCTGGCTAGGAGACCACTCCCAGAGCTACAAGGGACCATTGTGCAAAAGCTGATCTTCTTCAAGGTACCCTGGAAGCCAGTCCTGAAAGTCTGTCGACCGGAGAAGGGGTCCGCTGAGTATCTTGAAGTAAAACACCAGGACATCGAGGGCATTGAAGTCCATTGTTGTCAACCGGGGTTTGGAGGATTTCCATAACCGCTGAAGCCAGTTGAGGTTTGCCACCCAGAAGCAGGGATACCTTGACACCTTGCTACTCGATGACTGGAGCCTCAACCCTACACCTTTGCCCAAGAACATTTGAACGAAGGGATCCCTTGCATCACCGTGGATCGATTTGTCCTGCCGGAGATAGTCAAGGTCACCAGCTCCCAAGGGCAGTCCGCAGGTGGGTTTTCCACCACCAAAAGCTGACAAAGACATCTCGAGAACACTGACAAAGTGAAGATCCAAGGTCAGCCTGTGGTCGAGGCCCGATCTCTGAAGCTATCCTGAGGTATGTGCTGCGGCTGCAGCACTGACAAGCCAAAGGACTGCCGAAGGAACTCCCGACACTCGGTGCCTGCCTCTGGGCCTGCATTCATCACTGAGTCTTCTTTGCAGCACCAACCACTTTGCATTGAGGTTCATCTCATGCCTCATCTTCCCAGGACTTCCTTGAATGATCACCAAAGAGCACCGTGAAGGTTGAATCTGCTTTCTCAATGACAGTGTTCACTTTTCTTTGAGGAATCTCAACACCCTGTGGCTCCTGCTTTAAAGGGAGTCCACACTTGAGGGACCCATCGATGAACCATCAAAGAAACACTTCTATCTCAGGATCATTGGGGTGGTTGAACTTTTTGACCAGGAAAACAAGACTGATTAAACATGTATTGACTGGGCTTGTTAATACTTATTACAGGTTGCCAGAGTGGGAGGATCCTCAAGCAGAATTGTGTCTTAGTAGCTAAAGAAGCATTCTGCTATTGTTTAACCTAACCTGCCATCCTTCCTTATGAGCTAAGCTGATACACCTTGCTGCATGATTTGTATGATATCTTATACCTGTCAGCAGTTGATGCATTTTAAAGGAATCTAAATCTAAGTGTGGTACCACATAGACATTGTTTATATTTGCCATATTAGAATTACCAGAGTACAAAGTGTGTTATTAATTGTGTATATACCTCTGAACCTTATTTTTATATTAAGAACTGTGTTAGCATATAACATAGTGTTTGGACATTCCTTTGTGGGTGCTTGGGTACTCATTGTACTTAAGAACCAGACCGCATCACCTTCTGAGGGCTTAAGCCTTGGTTGCTCCTCCATACTACCAATTAGAGAACCTTGGCTGCGGTGCTCTGTGCTTCTACCCTGCCATATAGAGGGTAGGAGTTCAGGTACCCCCTCCAGTCTTTACAATACATAAGAAGAATCACCCCAAAAAAACCTATATGGCAATTGCACTAGATGCGGAAAAAGCTTTTGACTGCATTGAATGGGATTTTTTATTTCAAGCCTTAAAAACACACAGCATTGGGGATGGTTATCTTAAGTTAGTTAAGCTTTTGTACTCAGAGCCAACAACCTCAAATTGTATTGAAGTGGGAGAATGGAAGACCAGGCTCCCGTCCTTCACCTCTCGCGCTTGGCCTAAAGGGTCACGACCCAGACACCCACCACGAGAAGAGTTTGCCCATCTACCAGACGACCAAATACCCTGGTACAGGAACATACGGATGTGTCCACCTGCCTGCCCAGCAGCCCGCACTGGCCATGCCGACACCTGCGGCAGGGACCAACTAGACTAAAACCTACACGTCGTTAGAGATGCCCTGACGACCTAGCCAACGGTCAGCACACCTGTACAAGTATACACACTGGACACTCCCGCACCAATCTACACGAAGAATATACTCAGTGCTATGACGCAGGTGACAGACATACTCACGGACGTGCATCTTTATTATTTTCCACATAGGCTTTCAAAATGCAGAAACGCAAGACGCATCATGAACTCATCTAAAAGAGCTTGCTTACGCTTCTCCTAAAACCAGTTGCCACAATGAGAAATATAATGAAGACACGATACTGGTCATAAGACAATATGGTACTGTAACCTAAAAGCGCCTGTGCACCAAACGGCTCCACTTATACACCAGGCCTAAGTAGGCCGCAAGCAAGAGCTTCCATGGACGTTAAAAGAACAAGAGTCAGGTTGCTGATCCTGCAGAATGAGCCCGGCTAAGCAACAAGCCAAGGTCGCAATGTTGCAAACCCACATTCCGAGAGCAAACCATCAAGGGCACGATGTTGCAACCTCGCACGCCGCACACCAACGTTAAAGTCACACCTGCAAATTAAACCAGGCACACAGTGGAAAAAGCAATATTAATTGTGCAGAATTATGCCTCAAACACGGTCCCACCTCACGTGACCAAGCCGAACCTGACAGGATGCCAAGCCCAGGAGGAAGAAAGCGTCTGGATCTCTCGTTACAAGACATAAGCAGATACAATTAAAAGGCTCAATGGACATCTGCGACAGTGGGAGTAGTCGGCCTTCCAGCTAAGAATAAGTCCTCACATTGTCTGCACGTACCCATAGTGAAACACTGTTGCAAATAACAGGTACACCGAGAGCTGGGAACTGCGATGGTCCCAGGCTGGGAAGCTCGCGGGCGCACCAATCAGAACATGGGGCTCCTATCACTGACGCCATTAACTTTAACCAATCATCAGGGGTCTTCATGTAACAATTCTCATGTATCTAATTGTAGGGACAACCCAGATATATCACCTGACTAACCCTCGACCACTAACATTGTTCTCTATACGTGTGCTATATTAACCCTACCACTCGAGCAACCAATTAAGGGTGGCGATAGGTTTTTTGCTAACTTTCCAATGTGACGCAAGTAGCGCGTCATACTAAGGTAAAAAGGGCCTGCAAGCCCTACGATTGTGTGTGTGTCAGGACGGACGCGTACGCTCCTTGACCCATCCCTGCCGTTTTTGTCTAATAAACAGCAGAGTCACCTTGCTTCTTGCGTGTGTCTCATACTCTATCTCATCTGGGATATACGGGAGGAGTTGGGGCCTCCCTGCCCGGAGGTCTGCGGACGGCCCGGCCGACCCCGGCAGAATTTCCCCCCGACAGTATTAATAATCAATTTTCTCCCATATTTTCCCTCCATATGTGTACTAGACAAAGATGTCCTCTTTCACCTAATTTATTTGTACTGGACCCAAAACCGATATTAGAACTAATATGAACCAATAGAGACATTGTTGGTATTAGATTTGGGCGATCTGAATTTGAGTTAGCTGCTTATGCGGACGACATATTGATCTTCCTTGAAAATCCGACAACACTTCCTCACTAACAAGACTCGATTAATTTTTTCTCTCAGTTCTCAGGGTACAGGTTGAACACCGATAAATCAGAAATGTTTTACAATTAATGCCAAGTGTGTTAAAGAAGATTTTACCCACTTCAGTCTTAGCTCGAATCCTATTTCTATTGATTATCTAGGTATTCCAATTGCCTCTTCATCACCACAAATGATTAAAATTAACCTACAAAAACTACAATCAAAGCTAAATGAATCTGTAACCACATGGACCCCCATATACCTGTCTTGGTATAGAAGATTAGAGGCCAGTAAAATTATGTTCACACCAGTGATGTTATACTACTTACAAATGCTTCACACTCCCTGGCCTGCCTTCTTTATTAAATCTGTTGATAAGATACTTATATATTTCTCATGAGGCTCTAAGAAAAAGAAAATAATAGCTGCTAGCAAACTAAGATATCTATTTGTCAATGGTGGTGTCAATTGCCCCGTTTTAAAGCCGTTCAAGTGGCACAGCGAGTAGAGCGCTCGCTTTGACATCCGTGCAGAGCTTGCTAATGCAGGTTCGAATCCCGGCAGGGCCAATCTCAGCCTTTCATCCTTCCGAGATCAATAAATGTGCACCGCACACCGTGGGTAATAATAAGCTTTGCTCAGATACCTGAGGGTTCATAGCGCTATATAAATGCCAAATTATTATTTTATTAAAAACTATCATAGAGCCTTCGTTCTCAAACAAGCCAACAAATGGTTCGCCGTCAATGAAGACATAAACCCACCTACTTGGTTAATTATAGAAAAAATTCTTGTTTCACCATTTGGTATCAAAGATACAATATATCTTTTCAATGGATCCAAATTGGGCTTTTCTAAAATGATCTGTTTCACTAGTCCTTATTTGAAGGACTTTCTATTTACTCAAACCAATAAGCCGGCTAAGGCCCTCTCTTCCATTATCTGGTGCAATACGTGTATAACCATAAATGATAGACCTTTTTTCTGCAATATCTGTATTGACAAAGGAATTAAATTCATTGATCAAATAATTCAGGATGGTAATATCCTCTCTACCGCAGAATTTAAAAACAAATTCTTATTGCCGACATTTCTTCTTAGTCAACATTTTAATTTAATGAATGTGTGTTTAGATGCTAGCAGTAGAAACGATTCCCAACAACTACTTGTAAACCCTATTAGAATATGTTTCATAGAATCCCTTGATGAAATCATAGTATCCAACATCTACAAAGTTGTAAGGTCAGAAAAAATTCCTAAGAACATATACCTGAATTTTACTGTGAAGAATACTGTGGAATTCACTTTGGGGATGAATTTTGGTCCATGATTCAGCCCAAGACTAAGGGCCTGATTCATGGAACGTTTTCCTATGGGATTGCACCATTATAAAACACTTCCATGAATCAGGCCCTAAATGTATATTCACATCAGTGAACCTAACCCAAACCCTTTACTTTTTCATGCATAGAACATTTATGACCCCCAAGAAGCTATGTATATCTAAATTGGCAGATAATGATTTATGCTGGTCCTGTCATTCAACCTCTGGGTCCATTAGATATATGTTTTGTGACTGTACCTTGTTAAATAAGTTTTGGAACCATGTTTGGACTTTTCTTCAAAAGATCTTTAAAATCTATTTTCCCTTACATTTAACTAATATGCTACTTGGTGGCCTACCTCTCACTGAGGGCACGATTCATTCATCCTTTGACCCTTGACCTATTTATACTTCTGGCAATACGCTTAATTACACCAAACTAGAAAGAATTCACCAAAATCACCATAAAAAGTTGGTGGAATAACATATGTGATGTCCACAGACTAGAGAAGTGTATTGCTAACTCACCCTATCTCTCTTCCAGACATGATAAAAGATGGCATCTTTTTGTTTATTATTTAAACAATGCAAATATTTAGCTTACCTGCCTGATGTACTGCTGATCCTATTTACAGTTGTCCGGCTATTTCGCTTTATCCTATTACTAATATGATATAACACTTTTTTTCTCCCTCTTCTTTCCCCGTTCTTCATCCTCCCTATTATCCCCCTTCTCTTCTCAAACAATCTGAGTAACTCACTCATATGTAACTGAATTCATGATATTTCTGTTCTTACCTGTTACGTTACAAAATATCTTCAAAGTTAATGAATGTCATGCTGTATTTTTTTCTTAGTTATTACATTACAGAATGTATTTTAATGATCTTAAATGTTATGTCACATAATTGATAGCTCAGATATACTCAGATTGTAATTGTTTATTGTCGTACTAAATCAAATAAAACCTTTAAACTTAAAAATAGAAATACATAGAATGTTTTGTACTTCTATAAAGAAATATGTCGTTTCTGTCACTGTGGAACCGAAACTTCTGAACATCTCCTCACTAGATGCAAAGATACGACCGCCAAACGGATGACGCATCTGGGAGACTTCACTCCTGTGGACTGTATTAGTCGAGATTGGTGGTCACATGCGGCAGCCGGACACTGTATAAAATTAAGCTGTGCCGTAGTTGACTACTTGGACTCTCTACGTCTCGACACAAACTTTATTTGAAACAACCTTTCATCCAGGATTTTCAGAGTGGCTCGAGCGGACTGTAATAGTCTGATGGACCTTTGCTTGTTTTGGAGAAGTCCTCTTCTCTTTTTCTTCTTCTTCCTACTTTTTGGATACATAGGACCACATTGTAATAAAAGTCTGATGTCACAATGCTTGCATTGAGACATGTCAGACTGGTGTTTCAATAAAAAAAAAAAAATAAAAAAAAATAAAGAAAATATAATTAGTAGTAGAGCATGAAATGGAAAATATAACAAACAATACCTTGTATTTTCCCACCTAGATAGTTTATTGTGCTTACAATGTTTTGTACAACATGTATGTGTAGCACACTGTTTTTATATTCAAATGTTTTTACTAGTTGAGTCATGAGAAAAAGATCTGAGGAGGATTGAAAGAACCCATATTTTACTTTCAGTTAGATACGTGTAGTACATGTAAAGTTGTTAAATGTATGACAGTGTAGTCTAACTGTAATTTGTTTAAAAATATTTATTGTGTTTATGGTTTTTACATACCTTACATAGGTAAAGGAAATAATATGTTTAAAAATAATGAATCTTATCATCATCTTGCAACATTATCAAATACAAAAAGTCCATACAACTATGTCATAATTACAAATACAGTATAATAACACATAATACTTAATTACATAAAACATTTAATGTTGTTAAAAAAACACAACACAACAAATATCAAGGAGTCTGAATTACCACTAAACACCCTTTCCCATAGGGATTCTGTCAATATAAATGAGGGGTCATGAATAAAGGTGTTAAAGTGCTACAGTTGCAGGTTATTTAAAAGTGTGCAAATTAAAAGCTAATGTTTCAGACTTTTGTTCTCATTTACACAAAATCCACACAACGTCTTGTTTTTGGCTGATTTCTCACGTATAGAGATTATTTCGTTAGTCGGAAGCAGATTGAACCTCAACTTCATAAAGGCCTTACTATGATGTGGACTGGGAAAAACAGACAAACATGGGACTAAAATATTGTTGTTGTTCTGGTCCCATTTAAGATGGCTATGGAATTTACAGTTTACTAGCAGAAGTATCCGTTCTCCGAACAGGTTCTGTAGACAGACATGATAACACTTATCCTGTAGGTCACTGTTCCGATTCGCGTATCGCTTGATGTGCTTTGCACCCTTCAGTAAACTTCACTGGGAATTTGCGCATGTGACTGGCTGACCTACCCCGGAACAGACGTTGGGGGAAGGTAAGAGTTTGTATGCTGCGGCATCCTGGGACCTTCTGTGGTCTCTCCCCACCTGTCCCCTCACGCTGGCATGGTGCAATTTGTTGCAGTGCATTGCAGTAAAAATATCTTGGTATCCTAGGGCCTGTTTCTCGAGTTGTGCTCCTCATGTTGGGACCAGTCCTTCTACAACGACATTGATATTTTGCCTATTTCAGGCAACCGTCTCATGTCTGAAGGTGCTAAAATCCGGGGAAAGTTGTTGGATAACCAAATGTCAAATAGCTAGTAATGTTCGGTGGGTCCTATTAGGTAACTATGCAAAATCTGGTGCACATTGGTGAAACTATGAGGAATTGTATAAGGAACAACACTTTGCCAAGCCACAAACCCACACATTTTTACTTGTGCTGCAATAAGGGGAACGGGGTGGCTGTCCAAATGTCATGTAGCCAGTAATGTCTGGAGAGTCCTGGCAATTAACTATTCAAAATGTAGTGCAGATTGGTGAAACGGGGGTGGAATTGTATAAGGAACAATGCTTCACCACACACCCACAAACACATTTTGACTTTTATATATATAGAAAGTTAATTGACATGGATCAGATGAGTGTTGTTGCCACAGTAATTCCGTAAATCAAGCTGGTGTTTAACTGTAAGTTTTCTAAGTCCATTGTTTCTGCAAGGTTCCTACATTTATGAATGAATCTGTTTTTTACTTCCATATTATAGAAAGGAAGGTCTTCATACATTGAGTTCTCCGGTGGTAATAAAGTACAGCGAGAAAACATTTCCAATGTGCTTTTGTATTCAGAGATACTAATCCCAGTTCAAACTTTATGAAGGGGCCAGGGACCCATTGTGGCAGAGATAGTACTTTCCTCCAGATTGATCCCCCCAGCATTGCTAAGTCATACTCTTTGAAAGATGTTATACTTCTGTTCTGTAAATTAGTGCTGGAATTACTTTGCATTCAAAGAATTTCACAATTGGGCAGGTTGTATATTTCTGAAATTTGAATTCAAACAAGTAATTTGAGTGGCTAACTGAGTGAGTTTATTTCTAAGCAGTCATTTTCAAGGGGGCTGCAGAAATAAGAAAACCAAGATATTTAAGTTCATCAACAGCTTCGGGTTTATTTTCATTGATCCTCCACATGAACTTCTCTGAGTTGTTCATAGATTCATGATTTTTATTAAATTATAATTGATCTGTTCCCTTTGTCAAAAACCAGGAGGTGTTTCAAAACCTAGACCTCGGGGATCCCATACTCAGATGGCCACGGAAAGGCCATTGTCAGGTTCTCACATTCTGTAGCTCACATTGGCAAAATTCCTAGGAGAATAGAGTGTTGCAAATACTATTTCAGGAAAGTTGGAAAGGGAAGGGGGTTTAAATAGTAAATATATTCTATTTAGAGAGTAGAACAATTCCTGTAGTTAGTTGTTCTATTTCATTGTTATTTATTTTTTCCCTTAACTAACTTTCATTTAGAAAGATGAATATTCCCCAAGCCAAGATGGTGGAACACTTTCCCAGCAGTGATTGGTGTAGTTTATAGCAGGCAGCATTGTGATGTCATTTAGAATGTTTTCAATAACCATCAACTGCCTTTCATTAAAGTTTTCACCAGAATAGGTCATGTTTTAGTTCTCTCCGGTGATTAAAGTTATAGTTTCCACTACACTATAGTAGAGTACTTATCTTTTAGTATAAATACATATATCAGGATTTAAGTAGTAGTTCCAGTTATTGAGAGTGAAGATCCACAGAAGATAGAAGATTTCCAAGAAACTTTGGTTGGCTGAGTGGCAGATTTTTCAAGTCAAGACGAAGCTAAGTTTTCAGTGTTGTTTCTTTAAATTCCAAAGAACTCTTTATTTTTGTCATGAGAACTTATTTGAACATTTGGATCAGTTTATTGTATATATTTTTATTTTTTAAGTTCTAGCTTAACTCTTTTACTTGAGAAAATGTAGATTGTTCAATTAATGTGAGCGTTTTCGTTTTCGCTTGTTTTTTTTTGTTAACAATATTGTAACAATACTAACCTTTTTCTTACGAGCGCGAGACTGTAATTACTGCGTGCGTGCTGTTTATTTTTATAACCGCGCGCTTAGAGAAAAGGACCCTATAGCCTCGCTTGAGCGTTGTGGCCATTTTGGATGTACGTCGAGCGTCGCGGCCATTTTGGAATTGCGTCGAACGTCGCGGCCATTTTGGAATTGCGTCGTACGTCGCAGCCATTTTGGGATTTTCTTCGTGCTTGCGTCGCGGCTATCTTTTGGACTGCTGAACTTTGTGAATCTTCGTTACGCTTCACACTTTTGAATTGAAAACTTTACATAATTTTTATGATTGAAAGATTATTCCACTAATTAAATTCCTGAAGACTTCATGGTGAAATTAATCTTTAGCAAAACCCTCACCATGTATTTTATATTAAACATTTTCTATATGAGGAATTGTTAACAGAAAAGATAAGATAGTAATAATTTTGGGTATTATTTCCAGGACAATATTAGTAAGCAAGGAATAAGAATTCAGTGAAGAAACGAAGTTAATAAGAAGTTCTTCCTTGGAAATACATTTAAAATTTGGTCCAAGAAAAGACAATTACAGAAGTCACCTGTTTATGAGAAAAAGACAGAAAAAAGTAGCCTATTAGCTATATAAGCATAGGCTTCAGGTATGAGAACAGAGTTATACATTGTTAGAATAGATATTGAGATTAGTATAATATTTAAAAAGATTGCCTTTTTATTTTTAGGTTCTCTATTGCTTAATACCAGAGACATTCCTTTGAAGACAAACAGAAGTGCCAGAAGCAAGAGTTCCTGTGTTTGTTTGTTTATCCATTCCCCTTTCCCCTTGGGTTTGCCTGGCCAATAGTTGTACGTTATAGGATTGTTGAGCAGGCAGGCTTTGGGGGCTAGGTGGGCCAGCTTCACTCCTGCAGGATTCAACTCTTCAGAACCTTGACAGCCATTGCTTTTGAATCCCAACCATGGGGGAGCAAGGGAGGATCACCTGGGTAGGTCACCTTGGGGAGTGGGGGAGAAGCACCTGATAGTGAGACATGGAATAGTCCCTTTTCCATAACCCCTATCCCTACCTATTTTATGGGAAACTACAGCTCCCATAATTCCTCCTCACTTTACATTGACAACACTACTGAGCCAAGGGACATGAGGAATGCAGCCAGGAAGATTACCTCTACTGACTTGCAATTGCTCTGCCACTTTAATAAGACCAGGAAGAGTCAGGCACGTAATCCTAAGTACACGCACCTGCCACTTGTT
The DNA here is from genome assembly GCF_040938575.1 of Ambystoma mexicanum. Taxonomy (NCBI): domain Eukaryota; kingdom Metazoa; phylum Chordata; class Amphibia; order Caudata; family Ambystomatidae; genus Ambystoma; species Ambystoma mexicanum. The sequence goes on from NC_090923.1 coordinate 399,883,778, forward strand.
AACAATCCCTATCAGGATAAAAGGTGGTTCACACAGGCATTTGATAACCAAGCTTGGGTACGAGAAGGATCGGCTCTTCTGGGCTGATGTGAACCAGACTATTGAAGTTGGAAGGGCAAATTGCTGATCAGCAGATACAGAAACGAGAGAGAGCCAGGCGAGAGATTTCCAGGATTTCGGAAAGCCATAAGCATTCCAAGATGGAAACCAAGTGAGCAGAAAGGAGATGCCTTCAGGGTACTTTGAAGCAGCCCGCTAACCTCCCGGGTGAATGACGGAGTTGGAGATGAGCAGAGGAAGCATTACCTGCTACATGAAAGGCGTTTAAGAAAGAAACCCAGTGAGTTATCGAAGGCAACAAAAGCCTGGTTTGGGATTAAAAGCAAAAGTTACTGTAACAAGAGTTGAAGGTTGCGGGTGTGCAGATAAAAAACTTAATGAAAAGGACAATTGCTGAATTTGTGATAAAAGGATACAAAGTAACTGAGTGGTCCTGGAGGTGTAATCACACATTCAAAAGTCTGTGTGAAATATTTGTGATGACGCGGGAAACGAACACAAGAAGGTAACTACGATCCCGAACAAGAGTTGATTGAGTTAAAGCAAAGTATATGAACTTTGAAAGATGCCAAGAGGGCAATGTAAAGATGATAAGAGTATAGGAACTTTGAAATGCCAAGAGGGCAGTGTAAAAGAAAATAAGAAACTACAAGTACCAAGAAGGGTGTTACAAGGTGATAAAGATTGCTGATTGATACATTGTTTAAAGAGAGCTATAAGTGGTCATGCAGAGTTCTATATAAAATCCTTGCAGTTTTGAAAGTATTTGACAGTAAAAAGTTGGATGAAACAAAACATGGGGAAGGGAACTCCCACAAAGAGAAAAGACAGGCTCGACGGAAGCCTGTGCTGAACTGTGGGAAAGTGAAAGTTAAAAGAAAGACAGGCTCGAGCCAGACGGAGAGAAGCCTGCACTGAACTGTGGTAAAGTAAAAGTTAAATGTGAAAACAAAGAAAGGCTCGAGCCCAGCGGAGGGAAGCCTGTGTTGAATTCTGGTAAAGTAAAAGTCAAGAGTAGACCTGTACATTTGTGTCAAGGCAGATGAAGCCTACAGAACATACTGAATTGTCAAAGGCTTGAAGCCCAAGCCTGAACTGTTGAATTGTACCAATATGCCAAAGTGTGCAAGACTGGTAGAACTGTGCCATCCACCTAACCTTATAAGAAACTCTCAATACCCTGTGCTACTGAACGTGTGGAAGGGAGTTGTTACCTAAGCCATTCTGACATTTCTTTTAAGACACTTTGTTTCCTTTTTATAGCGCTGTTCCACATTTGTTATTTGAGAAGGAGGGCAAGGTTTTTTTTATTTTTTAGTATAGAACTTTTTATTTTGACTAGACTGACTTGTTTGTTATTTGTTTAATGGTGGAGACTACGCACATTCTAGAGTTAGGTCCAATTAGGAATTCACCCAACCTTACCAAAATACAAAATAAAGGTTTTCAAAACATACATCCATTGTGTCTGTGTCTGCTGTTGATACCATGCCTTCACTAAACCTTCCTTCTGAACATTCTAGATAGAACAGCATATCTGCACGTACAACACTTCACAGAAAACTACCATATTGTGGGAATGCGCCAGTCAGGTTTCTGCCCCGGACATGGCGTGGAAACAGCATTGCTCGATCTAAAAACACAGATGGACGAGATTAGGGACATTGGAAAACCGGCCCTCCTCCTCCTTATGAATCTGTCAGCGGCATTTGACTTAGTTGACCACAAAATCTTATGTCACCACCTTATGACCTCATCTAACGTCTCCCCTGAAGCCACCTCCTGGATTGCCTCCTCCTTGGAAGGGAGAGTCATGAGAATGGTTGCTGAGAATGCCAGTGCTGCACCCACACCTATCCAGTGCCTGGCTTTTGTATATCTCCAACTCTCTACAATATATTTACCGGACCTCTCTTTGACATCTTGGACAGGGACTCCATCGGCATAGCCTACACTAACTATGCCGGTGACACTCAAATTATTCTGCTGCTCATTGGCAACTATGCAGATCAATCTAACACTCATAATAACACCTACTCTACCATTCAGGCCTGGATTGCGGCAAACTGACTGTGCCTGAATGGAGATCTGCCAGCTCCTGCTAGTAGGACCCCATGCTATTCTAAAAAACGTTAATACTCAGTGTTCAGCCTTGTACATAGATGACATCTTGGTCCAGCTCTCTTCCTCAGTGAAGACACTGGGCGTCTACCGTGACGCTACCCTCTCAATTGCCTGCCAAGTGAGCACAATTGCCTGATCAGCAGCCTCTGCAACATAATTACTTAACACTTCAAGACCCTTTCACACTACAGAGAGCTGTCGTACTATTGCTTGAGCAGTCATTGGATCGGGGCTCGACTATTGCAATGTCTTCCTCACTGGTACTTCAACTAAAAATGTACACAAGCTTCAACTCATACAAACCAAATGATCTTAGAGCTGCCCGCGACATTTCCAAGAGGGATCACATTATGGTAGCCAGGAGGGCTGTAAAACTGGCTATCCATTTGTGAGCGTATCCTTTTCAAAACAATGTAAAATAATGTTTTCTACCCCCTCTACCTATTCCAGGACATTTCCAGAACACAGTCATCCAGGCCAACTAGAACCTTGTTTGCTCACCGACTCCTCCAACCCAGAGTTAGACGAGCCAAAGCTGGTGGCTCTAGTTTTCCCTATATTGCAGCCAAACAGCAGAACTCACTGCCTCCCACACTAAGAGCTGAACCTTCATACTGGGTATTCTGAAAACCCCTCAAAACCAGGTTGTTCACCTAAAATTCTGCCTGCATGCTCATCACCATGTATTCCGTATTACACTGTTCTATCTCCCTCATGATTGTTTGCAAGTAACTAGTTTGTAACAGAGCCTCAATGCCTCTCAGTTATATGTGTGCTTTATAAATGATATAAATAAATATATACAGAAAATCTCTAGGTTTTTTAAGCTTGCATACTTAGTGGCGGCCAATTTGGATATTATCCATTAGGATAAGATCATCAGCACAGTTAGCCAAAATAACTTGCTGCTTTTTCTAATGCTGAGCCCAAATCCACCATATATAAATTAAAAAGACATGTAGCGAGAATACACGATTGCTTTAAAAACTGATGATTTTCAATGACCTCTGACATTACACCTTGCAAATCCATATTGACTCTTATTACAATTTCAGAATGCAAATGAATTATAATGTTTAAAAGATCAGGTGATATGCCCCAAGCCTTCAATTTGTGCCAGAACCTAGTGTGATTAACTGTATCAAATGCAAGCAACAGATCAATACTTGCTATGTATGTCACTGGGGTAATTTTTTCCATGCTACTTTTTTCATTTGATCAATAATAAAGCTGTTAAGGGAAGTGCCACCACCTATCAGGAACCCTAGTTGGTTCTTCTTTAGAATTCCAGCTATGTTTGCACGTACTTCTGGATCTTTAAAGATTAAGGGCCCGATTCATGGAAAAGTGTGCATTCATCCCACTAAGGCCACACGCAGAGAATGACGCTGTGTGAGCCGCCACACATCAGAAAATCTGTGTTCCATGCATATTCATGGAATTGTCCACACAAAGTAAACCCATGCGCAAGTCGCGGCCGGAATGCCCATGACACAAGGCCACATGCAGAGCCATTCCAGCCAGGGAAACAGACCTTTGTGCACTCCTTGCGCGTTTAGCAATGCACCCAGGACAAGCAGCCTGCACCCCCAAACTAGGCCAGCACCCCAGCAGGGGTGTGTGGGGTCCTCCGTAACTATTTCCAGCACCCCCTCAACATGCATCATAAAACATAATTTTTTTCCTGTACACATGCATGCCAAACCCCATAAACGGTTCCTGCACCTCACTACACTGCTTACGAACACCCCTAAGTGCGATCAGAAACCTGACGGCATGCATGCTCCCCTAAATCAGACACCCAAGCTTACCTCTGCATTGAGATTCCTATGCAAAAGTGTCTGTACACCTGCCTTGTGGTGGCAGATAGTTCGAGTGGTTTGTGTGGCCATTTCCTTGACGAGAGTTTGCGCAGACCGAGCCACAAATAAGCTTCACTATACGCATTTGTAGGCGTGCGATGGCCTGCCTGTGGGCCGTCCCTCATAATGCCCACATTTTCCATTGTTCGGCCCCATTTGCCTGTTCAGCACCCAACTACGGTCTATGGACAGGCCACACTTACAATCTGCGAGGCATCTTGCACAAGGCATTCAGCCATTCACACAGATGTGCCGAGCCTACGCAAAGTCCCTGCAGAGCATAAAAAAGTCCTGAGCAGACGATTCCATGATCGACAAACTGAGTTGCAGGTGCTGTTTGGCGCGCAATGTCCCGATTTACCGCACAAATAATTCCATGAATCAGGGCCTAATGGTTAACTGTAATTTGTTTTAGAAACATATGTTGTAAGCATAAGAACATTTTCTTATGTAATGAATGATTTTGTTCTTTTGTTTGTTTTTGTGCCTTTCTTTATGTTTTAAACTCAGTAGATGACAATTGACATAGTATAATTTTAACATTATTGGACATTTGATGTATAATTTCAAGACTGAATTTTGGATTAAGGAATATGTTGCCATTGTGTACGTTTGCAGGTAATCTTTGTTTTTGTTTAGCATAATCGTTGTTACATTCAAACGAAACACGTGTTTGTTTAACATGTGGAGTATAGTGTCCTGAAGTTGTTGTGGCTCCTATACCTACTGTGGTGAATGTTTTTCCTCCAAGAGCGACTTGTGCATATGTGAAGGTGGTGAGTTTACAGTATTTTTTGTTCCATCTGCTATATATCTTAGATTCATTTCTATAACATATCGGCCAAATATATTTATTTTTACTGTTGAAAGAATGTCTGAATTGTAAAATGAGCAAAACATGCCATGCTATGCATTATGTAGATATTGTTGAAATTGCGCAGTATTACAATTTGGTACAGACACATACCCAAACTGTTCATTGCATAGGGAACATGGTCTTGTGAGACATGATTGCACGGACTGCACTTATTTTTCCAAGTGTGTTTTCCAAGGAGTTTTATATTGTACTAGTTCTCTATTTGAAGGCTTTCTTTTTTAAGTACATAGTGCATATGCAATTGGGGAGCGTACATTGCACCTAGTCTGTTATGTACTAGGATGCAAGGGATGTCTGGTTTGACTTTGTTTGCATCAAAGTTTATGAAAAATAGACCTGTGAGTTTACAAACGTGTGAGTGTGGCAAAAATCATACCTTCTTTGCAGACATTATTGCCAATGCATACAAGTGCATTGTCAAGGTATAGACCTTCTGATTTATGAGACAAAAATAATTGTTCTCTGTGCACATACATCTCTTTAAAAAGAAGGAAACATGATGTATTGTAGAGACTTTATTAAATTCTTCGAGTTTGTCAAACTTGATGAGGACAAATTAGATGTTACTTTCATTTGACTGTGGGCCTCATTCCGAGGTGGGCGGTAAGGGATACCGGGCACCGGTAAGGAGACCGGTGATGGTAATCCCTTACCGCCCAATTCCGAGGTACCTTAGCGGGAAAAGTAAAGGACGTGTGGTCTGACCACTATTCGCGGACCCATTATTAGCGCCTTCCCCATTCCCATTGAACCCTATGGGGGCTCAAATGGGAATGGGGAATGGTTTGGTGAATGGGGACTTACCAGGTCCTCCTGGGTCGCAATGATAGCGCCATTGCTACCTCCAAAGTTGTAATGAGGGCCAATGATATTATTTTCCTTCAAGCAATTGTTTGTATACAGTCTTAAAGACATCTTGCATTCTTAGGTGCATTAAGGCTAGCTTTAAGTTAGAAACAATGTTTATGTCATCTATTAGAAGAACCTACATTTGTCTTAAAATTCTGCTTACTCCAAATGTAGCTTCTGGAGCCAATTTGCAATATTCCAGCTTTCTTTGATGCTCAACTGGGAGGAGTAGAATGAAGTGTAAAGTTAGAACTCCTATGTTGTAAGCAGCCAGCCATGTGGGGGCTGTGACAACACCTGAAAGTTTGTTGCCTGTCTTTTTTTACAGACTTATATTAATTGTTTTAATTGGAACATGTTTTGGCAGAACAAGCTTCCCCACTGATATAGAAAAACATTGGCTTATAGTTATTGCAACGTCATTGTTTGTTTTTGTGGTGTGATCCATGGGTCAATTTCTTCTTTGACTCCCAGGAAAATGCTGAGTTGATAATCATTTAACTTTGCAACTAGCATTGATCAATTTTGATCAGATTATTTGAATTGTACCATGGTGTTTTTTTACTTTGGTATTGCTATTTCTGCTTTATTTTGAATAAATGATTCTCAACGTGAGGGGAGTTGCTTTACTAATTCTCCTTTCTTTCTCCTCTTCTTGATAATGTTCATATGATAACATACCTTTTTATTGTACAAGTTTGCTATTTGATATGCTGAATTCTGTTGCTTTGAAGGCAGCTTGAAATGTTTCATGGGTGTCTAATAAATCTTTCTTTTTTCATCAAGGTTTGGATAGCTTTTGTAAAACCATGTAATATGATATGGTATGAATATGATAAGTCATTTACAATGCGCCTGTACGCAAGTGTTTCTAAGCGTGACAAGACAAGAGTGGGAAGACAAAGAAGGACAAAAAACAATCTTACTAGGCCTTGTGTCATACAGATCGTGCAAGTGTGATGATGCAAATTGCAGGGGAGAGACGAGGAAGTGCAAGGGAGAGGAAAAGGGGAAATGCAATCAGGGCAGCATTGCGCTGAGTAAGTGCAGCCATGGTAGTGTATATGCCTGTGCCACTAATTGTATTACTACTTTGCCCTATTTCACGCTAGCCTAAGGTAGTGTATTTTGTCTGTGCCACTAATTGCACTAGTACTGTGCCCTATATCACACTTGCCTATGGTAGTGTATATGCCTGTGCCACTAACTGCATTATTACTATGCCTTGTCACACACTAGCCTATTGCTAACCATATATGCTATGGCCCTCATGAACCAGACCATCGATTGAACGCCTACAGTTGACTATAATCTCTCTCTCCTTTTACTTCTATCACTTCCACAACACCTCCTCACCCCTTCTAAAAGGCAAGATGCAGCACCCAACAAGCTCTCCACCCATATCCAACATACCGTACAGCACCAATGGCTCACCTCATACCTCTGATTTTCACCCCACATCCACTCACTGCAACATCAATCGCAGAAACTCCTTCCTAGGATACGGTACCCCCCACCACCATGTAAGAAACACCAATAACCACACACACAAGACCCCTCATGACAAGCCTAACCTTATACAAGACACTCCTCTACCCGCCATCGTCAAACTCAATTGCATGCTCATAAATGCCCAATCCGATCGTAGCACACCAACTTGAGATAGAAGACCTTATACTAGCCAATAACCTCGACCTTCTAGCAGTAACTGAAACCTGGCTACATCCAGCAGAAGGTCCCACTCTCATGCTGGCATTTCCTGACAACTACACCAGCACCAAGGTTGACAGAACGTCCAGTAAAGGGGGAGGAATTGCTTTCATTTCCAAAATCCATCTATGCCTAAGAGAAGTCACCACACTACCGTTCCCATCCGGAGAACCTATAGCCGTAAAATTGCCACTATCCACCCAAAGCACTCTCCTAATACACTTGATCTATAGACCTCCAGGCCCTATCTCAACATTTGAAGACAACATCTCTAACTTTCTCTCCCACCACACTAAACCAACCTCTAAAATCCTACTATTAGAGGACATAAACATAGGATACAACGACCCCCTGGACTCTCATGCTCTAAGTGTGGAACAAACCCTTGCAGAACTAGGATTCAAACAACATACGTCAGGACCCACCCACTGCAAAGGCAGAACCCTTGACTGGATTGCCAACCTTAACTGCAACCTGAACATACTCTCTAATAACCCTTGTGCTTGGTCCGCTACCACATCATCCATTTCCGATTAGATGCCTCCACACACACCCCTCCAGTATCTGCCCAAGCTCTGCCAGCAGTGACTAGGAATAATAAGGCCATCACCCTCGAAACCATTCGCCCCCTCATTCAACCCATCATCAACCCCTCTCATGACATGGAACTAGATCCTGAAGCGCTAGTTCACATGTTCAACAAAAACCTACTGCTAGCACTAGACCAAATCGCCCCTATCAAAGATAGAAAAGCCAAACAACCTAAGCACCTCAACAAATGGTTCACCCCAGAACTAAATGCATTGAGGAAATCTAAAATATCAGCTGAAGCCATCTGGCAAAAAAAAAACATCATCCCAAAATAAAGACATCTTCAAGACAGCTGCCGCCACTTACAAAAAGCCATTAGCAAAACCAAAAGGAACACTTTCAACAGCCGAATACAAAATGCAAAATCCAATGTGAAAGAATTCTTCGCCATTCTCAGGGAACTGGAAACACCCATCCCGCCCCAAGCTTCCGGTGTGAAAGACACCACATGTTGTGCCAAGATACAAAAGGCACTTCTAGACAAAATAGCCCTACTCCAAACTAAAATAGAAACCAAAAGACTCCTCTTAGCCCGCAAAGATACTAATATTTCAAACCAAACCCACCAGCCCCACTACAACAACCCTGATCTCTTTGAATTTGTCCCAGTCACTACCACACAGGTTGAAGCAATTATTGCCAGCCTCAAACCGTCTAAATGCCAAGGTGACATCTCTCCAGCACCCATCATCAAAGAAGGAGTCAAATACTTTGCCCCCTTCATCACCTCTCTTATTAACACTTCATTTGTCTCCTGTTCAGTACCCAAGAATCTCAAAGATGCCTGGGTGAAACCACTTATCAAGAAACCTACTCATGACCCAAGCATCCCTACCAACTACTGCCCAACCATCTACCGTCCCATCACCACTGTCCCTTTCCTGCTAATAATCCTTGATAAAGCAGCTTACATCCAAATTCAGAACCACCTTGAAACCCACAACCTTCTAGGCCTCCGCCAATCTGCCCTCAGACCTAGACACAGCACTGAGACAGCCCTTCTAGATCCAAACATCCAAATGGTTGAGGCCAAAGACAAAGGCCAACCATCCCTCCTCCTACTCCTAGATCTCTCTGCAGCCTTCAACCTAGTCGACCACAACATCTTAACATCACACCTAATCATCTCAGCCTCCTTCTTACCCAATGCAGCCAAATGGATCCAATCCTTCCTCTCTGAAAGATCGATGAGGGGTTTCTCAGATACTGCCTCATCCGACCCATCCCCTATCTCACGCGGAGCACCCCAAGGCTCCTGCGTCACCCCCCACCCTTTATAACATCTTCACAAAGATGTTCTTCAACTTTCTGGATGACATGGATGTCATATACCAACTGTGCTGACGATACACAAATACTCATCACACTCACTGGCTCCTATGAAAAGGCCTCTTCATACCTGAACGAAATATACAGTAAGATCATGGGCTTTGTCTAAATGACAAAAAAAAAACAAGCTTATACTCATTGGAACCAAACAACGCCTCAATAAACTCAGCCCTCAATACAATTCATTCAATATCGACGGAAACCTTATCAAGGTCTCCAATAACGCCAAAACACTAGGTACCTACCTTGACTCCACCCTGACTCTCTCAAGACAGGTTAATGCCACGGCCTCCGCATCGGCCTACCCCACTAAACTAATGACAGCCTGCAGACCCTTCCTATTATCACAAAGCTGTATCATTTTAGCTAGAGCTTTGATACTTTCTAAACTGGATTACCGCAACTCACTATACTTAGGTACCAGTAAGCAAAATATCCACAAACTCCAACCTCCAAGCAGCCCTCAACATCCCTCGCACTGACCACATATCCCAGGCAAGACTGACGGCCAATTGGCTCCCAATAAAAGACAGAATTACCTTCAGAACCCTCATGATCACCCACATGTGCCTCAACAAGACAGCCCCTAAATACCTGGTTGATCAATTCTGCTCTAGGACATCCTCTAGACCCACTAGAGCCATCTATGCTCACTGCCTTAACATCCCCAAAACTCCAAAAATCAGACGGTACCAGTTTCCCAGTCCTAGCAGCTAAAACATGGAACTCCCTGCCCACGGCACTAAGAGATGAACACTCCGTCCTTGCCATCCATTTCAAAGTCAAAGCCTGGCTCTCCACCACAACCTATAACAAATATACCAACACGCATGAGCCATCAAGGTCCGAAACTGCCTATCCCAGACCTAATGTGTAAATACCTGTACAGTTTTTGTAAATGTATGTACATTTTATTTTACTTCCTATTCCTCGCACTCTATATATTGTTTACTGTTGTGAACCACTGAGTGTATTTTTGTATCTGTATGTATCTTCTCCACAAGCTGAAAGAGCCTAGCTACCTCAGGGTGCAGCGCGCTATATAAGCAAATAAAACAAAACAAAACAAACAAAACAAACAAATCAATACATTGCATTTGCAAGATATGTCAAAGCCTCTCCACCAAAGCTGAGAAGACTGACCTAAAAGACCTTTAGAATAACATTCCATCCAACAAAACCCTGTCAAACGAATTGTACAGCTTTGGAATCAAAATGCTGTCACATAGAGAATGTGGGCTCTTTGAAGCTGCAGATCGTTTAACAGGTACAGTCTTACATGGGTAATCTAAAAGCATTCTCTGGCTAGACCTTGGTCCAGCTTCATAACGTGAAGGGGTACTAAAATCCTACCAAGAGAAGGAAAAAATAGACACAAATGATCCCAACAGCCACAATATTTTACACAACAATGTAATTTATACTATACTATCCAAACAGAAGTACTGCTTTGGAAAAAATGTGCTTGTATGACATAGCCCAAAACTACTTCTAAAACAATTATGATATTTAGTCTCAACTTGTGAATTTTTAAACATTAGGACACAAGACTGCAGTTATACACTGAATGTAGTTATACACTCGGCAGAATAAGGAATGCAAATAGTTTGCAGCATTTTTGCTACAGAGAAATAAATCAAAACGTGTGTCAGGCCGCAGAAATAACATTTGAAAAAGCTTTAGATTGTTTTGCTTACTAAAGAAGCAACATACACCTTAAAAAATAGACTATTCAATGAGCTATATGGACAAAATACATCTGCCCCTGATGGAATGGAACAATTAACTCAACAAAATCTAAAATGCATGTATTAAAGCCAACCCTTGTAAGCTGTAGTCAACTCAATGATACAATCTTGAAAAAAGAAATGCAACCCATACAGCATATCAGCTGAACAGACAAACTAGAAGTGCATGGTATCAGACTCCCTATGCGTCAACAAGCAACAGCACAGCAAAATACTTTAGAAAAATGCCAAAGTGTATAGCATGACACTGCTTATCCATCAACAAACAACATGAATACATACCTTAGAATAATGTATCTCCAACACAGCTCAGTTAAATCTATGTCTAAACTACAGAGTAATTCTAAAACGTAACCTTGAGGTAGAACAATATTTAGTTAGTGGAGTAATTGGTACAGTTGGATTCCGAACATATCTACACAACAACAGTATTCAGTTTGCCAATATCCACTTTGACAAACTTGCAGAAGTTAGATGAATAGGCTGCACAATAGCATGTTTCCTTCTTTTTAAAGACCTGCATGTAGGGAGAGAACAATTATATCTGTCTCTTGCATATGATGTCACAATTCACAAGTCGCAAGGTCTAACTCTGGACCACGCACTGAGTGACATGGGCAGAACATTCTTCAAAGAAGGAATGAGTAACGTAGCACATTCATATCTTTGTACACTCAATGGTCTATTCCTAGTTAACTTTAATGCAAACAAAGTCAACACTGGCATTCCTTGCATCCTACAATACCACAGGCTACGTGTACTGTACACCACCATCAAGATATATAACCTGTACCACAAAAAAACTTTAAAACAAAAACTAATAAGAACAGAGGCTATACCAGATTTCCTTGCAATACTACTATAAAAATAAGAACAACTGTTGGTCCATCAAATTATAAAGCTCAAAAATCTCCAGTCCAAAAACAACTGCATATCCATTTAAAGACTCAAAGACAAATGTCTCTTCTTGAGCTGCTTTTGCAGTTTTGGAGAAAAGTAGAGGTGTTAGAAGGGCCATAGATAATGCTGAGGTTTCCAGCTGGTGTAGGGGAGAGTGACAGGTGGGAACTTGATAGGCAGAGGATGAAATGAGAGCGACACTTTGGCATGGAAGAAGATCACCTCCGATTTGGTAGAGTTTAATATCAGAGAGTGTGCAATACAATATTTAATGTTAGAGAAATAGTTGAAACATTTGATAGACGGATCAGAGTAGAGATCAGGAAAAGAAAATAATATTTTGGTGTCATCTGTGAAGAGTTGGGATGAGAACCCAAAGATGTATAGCAGAGGTGTAGAGTGTAAAGAGGAGCAGACCCACGACAGATCCCTTTGGAACATCAACAGTTAGAGAAGTGAGTTGAGAGGTGTTGTTGCTCCAGGAGATTGAGAATTGCCAAGGTGCAAAGTAGGATTCAATCCAGGCAAGGACTCGATCACAAATCCCAAGAAAAAAAAGAGTATTAAGGAGATCAGAGTAAACAACAGTGTCAAAGGAAGTGGACAGGTCAAGGAGAATTAGGATAGCGGATAGTTTGGAGTGCTTAGCAAAAGCGATTACATTGGACACTTTCATGAGAGCTGTTTCTGTGGAGTGACAGGAACTGTAGTAATATATATAACGCTTTATAATATTTGTAGCGCCTTGGAGAGTGTAGCGCTTCACTGAATGCTGAATGTGATGGCATTTTGTTTGTCATCAATGACATTTGTGATGTCATCTTTGATGTCCTGGGTGTTAGGCGTAGCAGTGCACGGTGGTGGCGTGATTTATGGTTGCTTAGCTTACCATAACTGGGAATTTCAAGGGTTTTTCGGTTTTACTTGGAACCATAACGTCCCTTTAACAACGTTTTTTCACTGAATTTCATTGGTTTTTAGTAGTGCAACTTAACAATAATGACTTTGACTTCATATACATGTCATATGGAACTGACTGAATCTCTTCTACTGTACTTGATGTCCGCAAACTCATTTAATGTTCGCGGACATGTTCGAAGAACAGTACCACGACCTAAAAACTCTGGGGGGGTATGTTTGATTGTTATATCATAACATAGGAACTTTTAACAAATTCAAAAAGGAGCACACAAACACATTATATGTACTAATACATAAGAAATGCAACCCATATATGCAACACACTAACCATTCATTTAAATGCACTATGTTCTAAAATGGAATATACCACAAGAAGATAAATTGGCTTCCAACATAATTACCTCACAGACACGACAGAACTGAGAACAAGAGCAGACCCACTGAGTACATAGGACATATCTTACCTGAAATAGTAAGTGTACTTAATTGTATTCATATATTTATAAACTTTCTGTATTAGATACAAAAATATATTATCTTTTTTTTTTCTCACAGAAATGTCTAGTACTCTGGAATGGCTAGAGGAGCATTTCCCACATGAAGAAATGTCACAAGATAGTGAAACTAATGGTAAACACTTTATAATATAAACCATTTAATTATTATTAATTTGTATACATTTAACATATATATATATTTTTTTTGTACAGAGCATATCAAAATAGAAAATACTTCAGAATAACCTGTTATGGATAACACTTTTCACAGTATAGAAGAAAAAATGGATTTATTGTTGACTAATTTTAATAAATTGAAAACTTTTGTGGAAGATCATTTTAAACCAAAAACCTCGTACCATTGCCCCACATGTACATGTCCCTCCTCACCATATCCCAGTCAATTATCCCCAAACCCTCTCCATAACCCAAAACGTTTTGATGAGACTTCCATCCCTTTTTCACCTAATAACAATTGTTAGGCGAAGACCTGTGCAGTTCCCTCTGGGATCACTGCAAAATATTTAGGACTACAGGTGTTGGGCCGTGAACCCACTTGGTAGCAGTTTGTACCACACAGATTCACTTGGTAGCTGTGGCTGAGCAGTCAGACTTCCCTCAAGAAGAGTTGAGCAGTATGTGGAGTATACAAGATAGGGCAATTCTTCACAGCAAGGCAAGTAAACATGCAACGAGGCTTAGTGTAAAGATATTAAGGTATTTATTTATAACAAAACATCTATGAAAAACACTATGGCAAGTCACGGCAAACAAATCAAACACAATTACTCTACGAAGAAGAAACGATCAATCCCCCTAGCAATACTTCGACAACTCTAGGTTCTAGTGGCACCACTTATTTTCAGACAGAGGTGTATACCTCAAGCTAGATGACACTCTAATATTTGTTAGGACGGGAGAGAAAAAGATAGGCAGGTTATGAAATCAACACAGTTCAATCCTACGCGGATAAAATGCAAGGCAGGAAGGCAAGAATCACAATAGATCGTAAAGTTCAGAGGCCAGGCCCACTCGGAGAGAGGCAAGGCGCGATGTCCCAAAATGTGTCTAGTGGAGATGCATTCAAGTCTTTGTAGCAAATTGTTATCGGCAGATTGAATCAGTTCAGCACAACAAATGAGAAAAGCTTGGAGGCGACCCAACTGAACGGAGAGGATTAAGACACCTCACTCGAATCGATCGAAATGGAAGCCAGGCGGACACGGTACCTTGTTGTGGAGGGCAGCTCCGGCGGGGGCAGTTGTTCCTGGTGGTGGATGCACGTCGGGTCTTTGCCAAGATTAGAGAGGTTCTCGTCGTCGAAGAAAGTGAAGTCCGGTGCACCACCAGGGAAGAGACCAGCCGCGGAGTGCTCCGTCACAAGGCCCCACATTTTGGTCATGGTTCAGGGGTAGTGGCTATCCGGTTGCCGCGGTGCTCTGCACTGGCAATTCGACCACTGCGTCCTGAGGCGAATAAAAAGCAAAGGGGACTGGTTGTTCCCACCAGTCAGGGGAAGAGACTCTCTGGCAGGGAGATCTCCTCTGTAGCCGGGAAGTGGTGAGTCGGTTCCGCAGGGCTCCACCGGAGGTGTCGTCGTGCAGGTCGGCTCAGCGTTACCCTCGTCGGATTCTTAGGTCCTGTGGCGACTTCTGAAGATCCAGTCCCAAAAGCCCTGCTTTTATGCAGAAAACCCCCATTCATTCAGCCTAGCTGTCAATCAACACATGCTAAGTGGTGAGCGGGGAGGCTCACCACTTGGGCCAATGACACCAGAGTGCGACCGGAGTTGGCAAGGCAACTCGGTCCAGGGTGCCTACACCCCCTCCCACACCCCTGTGGTAACCCAGACAGAATGGCACCACTTTGGCGGGTCTCTGTACAGAGCCCGCCAAAAGTGGAACAAAGGGCTCGACCTTTGGTTTAGGAGTCACAGAGACGAACACAGACGCCATTTTAAAAAGCGAGTTCTGGCAGAAAATAACATCCGGTAAACTTATTTAAGATAAGTAGACCAGTGGTACGTTAGAGATTAACGAGGAAAAGTATCAATCCCCAACAATGGGACGAATCCCATAGGGTTATGTCCGGGGTCGAACATAACAAGTAGTTTCCACTGCCACCAGCCAAAACTCCACGAGGGGGGACGGGACAGTGCCCCCTCGAGTAACAGATCCAGGAGTAATCGAATTACCCCTACTAGTACGTCCACAATAAGATGGTTTGTACTAGTTCTGTTAGTAAATTTAGGTCTAGTAAAGCCAATGGTGACTTTACATGCCCGGGGAGACAGTAGTCAGTCCCCGGGTATGGAGTCTATGGTGGGGGTCCGCTAGGACGCCCCCGTGTTACGGCACGTAGGGTGCGGTGTAACACACATAGAAAAACATATGAGACCCTATGGAGTAAAAGACCCCATAGCCCATAGAACACATTGACATTCGAAGGAATTACATACATACATGTCCAAGAGTGGGAGAAAAGAGTCTCACTCTTGCCAGGATGGAAAAAAACAAACTCCCGAAATCCAGCAAAGCTGCTGGGGGACTCACTAGGTTAGGAAATTCAGCCTAAACAGAGAATTCTCCCTAACACTCGCCCCCCCCCCCAGACTAAGGGATAGGAGGATTTAATCCACTCCTGGATGAATCTCATACCTCTAGTCGATGATATACATCCTAGAGAGACCATCAGCATTTTGGTGGTGACATCCTGACCTGTGCTCAATGGTGAAATCAAACCCTTGCAGGAAGATCGACCATCTCAATAGTTTTGGGTTTTCCCCTTTCATTTGCATTAACCATCTCAAGGGTTGGTGGTCAGTCTGAATGACAAAAGTAGAACCATACAAGTACGGCCTAAACTTCTTCAGCGCCCACACGATAGCAAAGCACTCTCTTTCGATTGTTGCCCACCTTGTTGCAGGTTCCTTCAGCTTGCGGCTGATGAAGCAAACGGGGTGCTCCCTACCTTTCCCATCCAGTTGACTGAGTACGGCACCTATTCCTACATTTGAAGCATCTGTCTGCACAATGAAGTGTTGGCGGTAATCAGGAGCTCTGAGTACTGGGGCTTGGCAAAGAGCCTTTTTCAGGTTATCAAAAGCCTGATTGCACTCCTCGTTCCATTTAACCTTTTTAGGAAATTTGGGCGAGGAGATGACATTCAGCGAAGAAGCTATGGTCCCATAGTTCTCTATGAAATTCCTGTAATTCCCAGTGAGGCCTAGGAAGGCTCTCACCTGGGTTTGAGTAGTCGGTGTTGTCCAATTTTGCACAGCTTCAATTTTACTGAGCAAAGGCCTTATTTCTCCACTGCCTACCTCATGCCCAAGATAGACTACCTTACTCTGTCCAATTTGGCATTTGCTCGCCTTTATGGTCAGATTGGCTCGTCCAAGAGCCTGCAAAACATCTCTCAGGTGGGTTACAAGTTCTTCCCAGGAATTCCTGAACACTGCGATGTCATCCAAGTATGCCATGCAGAAGTCCTCCATCCCATTGAGAACCTGGTTTACCATCCGTTGAAACGTAGCAGGTGCATTCTTCAGTCCGAAAGGCATTACCTTAAACTGGTATAAGCCAACGGGGGTAGAAAATGCAGTTTTCTCCTTGGCATGGTCTGTCAGGGCTATTTGCCAATAGCCTGACGTCAAGTCAAATGTGCTGAGGAACTTGGCGGCGCCAAGTTTATCCACCAACTCATCTGTTCTTGGCAAAGGGTGGGCATCAGTCTTGGTGACTGCATTGAGAGCTCTATAATCCACGCAGAATCTAAGTTCTTTAGATCCGGCCTTTGGTACTAACACAACTGGGCTAGACCATGGACTAGTAGAGGGCTCTATTACCCCGAGATCGATGACCTCACCTTTGATGTGGGTTTGTACGTTTTCTGACATGCGGTATCCTCTGCTTTTGACTGGCAGACAGTCACCAGTGAGTATGTCATGCTGGCCCCAAGGGGTCAAGCCTGGTGAAAGCGAGAGCAGAGAGGCAAACTGATTCAACATAGATTTGCACTCTTCTTGTTGCTCGGGTGTCAGATTGGAGGAGAGATTCACTCCTTCAATTTTTTCATCTAAAGGTAAGCCTCTGAGGAGATCCGGAAGAGCTTCACTCTCTTCTTCTTCCTCCGATGACGCTAGAAGCAACGCTCCTACATCAGGTCGCGAGACATACGCTTTAAGTCGGTTGGTGTGAAAGACTGTCGGAGCCTCCTTGGGATTGCCCAAGTCCACCAGATAGTTAACCTCTCCGAGTTTACCCACTACTCGGAAGGGTCCCATCCATTTATCTTGCAAGGCCCTCTGCCTTGTTGGGATCATAACGAGAACGAGCTGGTCTTGGGCAAACTCAACCATGTTAGCCTTTTGATCGTGCCAGTGCTTGACCAATGCTTGTCCAGCTTTCAAGTTATCGCTTGCTTCTGTCATCATGTGCGACATTCTCCTCCGGAGACCTATCACGTAGTCAGTCACTCTGACTGGCTTGGGGGAAGGAGCACTCTCCAACCCCTCCTTAATCAGGGCCAATGGACCTCTCACGGGATGACCATAGAGTAGTTCGAAGGGAGAGTAACCTACTCCCTCCTGAGGGACTTCTCTATAAGCAAAGAGAAGGCATGGCAGTAGAAGGTCCCACTTACGCTTAAGGGGTTCCTCTAAAGCACCTATCATGCTCTTCATGGTTCGGTTGAACCGTTCTACCAACCCATTGGTTTGTGGGTGGTAAGCTGTTGAGAACTTGTAAGTAACTCCACAGGTTTTCCACATGGCTTTCATGTAGTGGGACATAAAGTTTGACCCCCTGTCAGAGATTACTTCCTTAGGAAACCCGACCCTAGTAAAAATACCAAGGAGGGCCTTAGCCACAGCCAGAGCTGTAACAGTCCTCATAGGAATTGCCTCAGGATACCTAGTAGCATGGTCTACTACAACAAGTATAAACCTGTTGCCTGAGGAGGTTGGAGGATCAAGGGTACCAACAATGTCAATCCCTACTCTCTCAAATGGGACTCCCACAACTGGGAGAGGCACTAAAGGTGCCACATTCTTGGAGCCAACCTTACCAGAGATCTGGCAGGTGTTGCAGCTCCTGTAGTGTTTTTCTACTTTGGCCCCCATCTTTGGCCAATAGAAATAGAGAGAGAGCCTTTCCTTAGTCTTCTTGAAACTCAAGTGACCAGCCAAAGGAATCTCGTGGGCTAACTGCAAGAACTGTGGTCTGTTCTCTTGGGGTACTACAAGTCGTTTGTAGTCTCCAGGTGCAGACTCGGTCGGTTCACTGTAGAAGAGGCCATCTTCCCAGTGCAACCTGTATTTCCCAGGCTCTTGCCCTTCAGCCTGAGTTTCTGCCTGGCGGCGAAGACCTTCCAGAGTTGGACATTCTCTCTGTCCCTTACTGAAGTCTGCCCTGCTGGGTCCACCTTCTGCCAGTAAAGACTGCAGCTCAGGATGGTCAACAGGATCCAGATCTCCAATGAGTTCCTGGCCTTCCATTAGCTCTTCCTCAGAGTCTAATTCTACCACACAGGGTTGTACCTCCCTCTCAGCCTCGGCTGGAGGTGGAGTTACGGGTGTAACTTTGGACAACCGTGGGGAAGTCCGTGTTGGCTGCAATGGAATGCTGGCTGCTGGTTTCGGGATAGAAGCCTTAGGTTTCCCTTTTGCTTCTGATGTCTTGGAGACAGCGGCCGACAATTCCAGTGGAGCAGGAGTGATTTCTTTCTTCATCATCTCCCCGAGAGTACCGCGCATGGTCCTCTCTCTTGCAGGTCTGGTTAGCTCCTGTAACCGTTTACTAGGAGGTCTGGGAGTATGTGATACAACTCTGAGAGTTTTCAAACCGTTACCCAACAGTACGCGTCCTGGTACCTCACTCTGTATGCTGACAGGTATCTTCACAGTCATGTCGTTACACTGGATGAGAACTGGTAATTGGGGAAGCATCTGCACAGGCCCTCCAGCTAACTTGGTGAGGCGTTTGGGTGCCTTAGCAACATCCTCGGCCTGAAAAAACGATTTATCCACCACAGTTATGCTGGCCCCAGTGTCCCTAATGGCAGGAATCTCCTGACCATTCACCTGGACACTGTCCTTATAATACTCTTTAGTATTATCGGGGATAGAATTATAGACATCTAAATTCTGTTGTTCCCACAACCCCAGAGATACTAAAGAAACGCTGGCTGAGACTCCAATGGGTTTGTCAGCTAGCAGTAGAAAGTTTCCACTTGCCATTTGGACTTCCTCCTCTGGAGCGAAGGCTAAGGAGACAAGCTGGACCCCTGAAGGTTTACCCTTACATCTGGGATCTCCTTTCACGTGGTCAGTCGAGCCACAAACAAAGCATTTACCGAATGCTTTCTGGAATGGTGGCTTGTTCGGACCTCCTTCCGGTTTGGCACCAGAAGACACACTATTCTGCTGTGGTTTTCCTTGTGGCTTACCCTTCTGGTTTGGTTTGGGGCCCTCTTTGGAATGTGAGTTATTAGAATTCTCTTTTGAGTCTTTTTTAGGCTGTTTTCCCTCATCCTTTTTCTGAGTTGCCCCAGAATCCTTATGAGTAGCCCTGTTGGCAACCCACAAGTCAGCAGCCTTAGCTAGCTCCCGGGAATCCAATTCCTTCGAATCAGCCAACTGCTGTCTGAGCTCAGGAGAACAGGCATCATAAATAGTCCCCAACATAAAAAGATTTCTCATACCCTCATAAGTGTTCACTTTGTAACCCTTAATCCATCCCTCTAAGTTTTTCAACCCTTCACTCACCCAGGTAGCCCAAGGGGTACCATCATGCTTTTTGAGGGTTCTAAACCTCTTAAGATACTGGGAAGGGGTCTTCCCGAATATAGCTATTAAAGCTAGTTTCACACTTTCGTAATCCGTCTTATCCGCCTCCCCCAACTCCATTACCACATCAGTCGAAACAGGAGGGAGCCTAGAGAACAACCAGGGAAGTAAAGCATTCCCGGTGATGTCCTGGAGCCCATGATTGTATTCAAACAGTTTCAACCAATCCAACACATCCAATCTCGGTTCATACATACCCACTAATTCCTTCGGCATCCGGGGTCTTTTGGGACTGGAGCTCCTAGAGGAACCAGAGGAGAGAGAAGCATTTTCCATAGACAACTTTTTCATCTCTAAGTCGTGATTAAGTTCTATTTCCCTGAGTCTCAACTCATCTTGCTTCTACTCAGCCTGGGCATTCATCCGTCTGAACTCGAGCTCTTGGTTTCGTTCGGATTGAGCCAAGAACCGTTTGTATTCTAGTTCGAGCTTCAGCACAGCTGGTAAGGCAGGTAGAGGAGCAGGGGAGACAGTTTCTCCGTCCTCGCCAGCCTCTTCATCGCTATCATCAGAATTACGATTCAGATCAACACCATCACTGTTATCTACAGTTGCTGGAGAGATTGGTTCTTCTGAACCAGTACCCAGACTTTGGTTCGCCAGCAATCTCTCGATTAGTTCTAACTTCTTGCCTCTTACAGGAAGATTCTCTTGCCTACAGAGAGCTTTCAGACTCTCAGTATTTTCACCTGACAAAGACTCTTGACTGTAAGTTTCCATCGTAGACATGTTTTTGTTTTTTTGAAAGTTGCTTTTTGTGCAAGGTTTTGTGGTTAGTTATCCTACAGTGTCGAAAAGCAATCTAAACTGTATACTCGATACAAATCCCACCGCTGTACATCAGTGTTAGGCGGAAACCTGTGCCGTTCCCTCTGGGACCACTGCAAAATATTTAGGACTACAGGTGTTGGGCGGTGAACCCACTTGGTAGCAGTCTGTACCACACAGATCCACTTCGAGGAAAATTATCAATCTCCAACAATGGGACAAATCCCATAGGGTTATATCCGGGGTCGAACATAACAAGTAGTTTCCACTGCCACCAGCCAAAACTCGACGAGGGGGAACAGGACAGTGCCCCCTCGAGTAACAGATCCAGGAGTAATCGAATTACCCCTACTAGTACGTCCACAATAAGATGGTTTGTACTAGTTCTGTTAGTAAATTTAGGTCTAGTAAAGCCAATGGTGACTTTACATGCCCGGGGAGACAGTAGTCAGTCCCCGGGTATGGAGTCTATGGTGGGGGTCCACTAGGACGCCCCCGTGTTACGGCACATAGGGTGCGGTGTAACACACATAGAAAAACATATGAGACCCTATGGACTAAAATACCCCATAGCCATAGAACACATTGACATTCGAAGGAATTACACACATACATGTCCAAGAGTGGGAGAAAAGAGTCTCACTCTTGGCAGGATGGAAAAAAACAAACTCCCGAAATCCAGCAAAGCTGCTGGGGGACTCACTAGGTTAGGAAATTCAGCCTAAACAGAGAATTCTCCCTAACAACAATCATGTTGAAACCCCTAATTCTCCTGTTTTTGTTTTTGTTTCTGCCTCACCTTCTCTGTCATAAATTATTAATATATGTTAAATAAAGTTTAATTTTTATATTGTGTTGTAAATAGTTCCGTTTTTTTTTTTTTTAAACAAAGTAAGTGTCCGCGGACAGAGCAGGTGTTCTGAAATGTTCGTAAATAAATGAAAATGGAGGTGTCCTGAAGAACACTATACCTGTTCGAACTGTTCGCTAGCAAGTTGAAACTGTTTTAAGAACACACACAGTGTCCTGAAATGTTCGTAAAGAAACTAAAATTAAAGTGTTCTAAAGAACACTATGCCTGTTCGTAGTGTTCGCTAGCAAGATGAAACTATTCTAAGAACACATGTGGTGTCCTGAAATGTTCGTTAAAAAAAAAAAATGAAAGTGTGCTAAAGAACACTATATCTGTCCGTAGTGTTCGCTATCAAGTTTAAACTGTTCAAAGAACACAATTGGTGTCCTGAAATGTTTGTACGTAAACGAAAATGGAGGTGTCCTGAAGAAAACTATACCTGTTCGTAGTGTTCGCTAGCAAGTTCAAACTGTTCTAAGAACACACGCGGTGTCCTGAATTGTTCGTAATTAAACGAAAATGGAGGTGTCCTGAAGAACACTATATCTGTCCTTACTGTTCGCTAGCAAGTTTAAACTGTTCTAAGAACACATGCAGTGTCCTGAAATGTTTGTTTCATGTGTGACGCATTTTTAATTACTTCAGGACCCGGACAGTGTCCGTAGAACATCAACGCGCATGCGCTAACCAATCTCCATGCATTTGGTGTCCTGCAGACATGCGCTTCCTTCGCGGACATGTTCGCGAACGGATCATGTGACCACGCCCACGCTGATCGCGTGTTCTGAATGCGGACACTGTTCGTGTCCCCAAACAATTTAAAAGTACATTTTCAATTAATCCATAATATTTTTCAATAAAATCTCACCATGGCACAAGTTCCACATAGTAATCCTGAGTTTCTACATACCTTTTGAAACTTTTCGAACTTTTTTTTGTGTTCGATCTGTCCGCGGACAGCGCGCATGTCCGCGGACCGCGCACAAGCACCCCTATAAAAGACCACGCCCTAGAGCTTATTCTCATTGTGTTTCTGGCTATTCTTCAGAACACAGCTATTTTTGCTGCTACCTGTAGATTACACCATCATTGAGATGGCATCCATGGCTGAACTACTGCCACCTGGTGCTGCACCTGCTTCAGCACCACCCCCACCCCCTCCACCACCACCACCTCCCCAAGGGCCTGAAGAGGGGAACAGGAGTGAGGATGCAGAGGAGGAAGAAGAAGATGATGAGAATGAGGTAGAGGAAATCCCTACTACCCGCACTAGGCGTGAGTCTTGGGTGTGGCGGTTATTTACCATTCATGGGAATGGTCCTAAGGCTCGTGCGAACCGTGTTACCTGCAATGAGTGCAAAATGATACTCAGTCGCGGGAAGCATGGTAAGTACAGCTTTGGGACCACTACTATGAAGCGACACCTGAGGTCATTTCACTCTGGGGCTATTCGCAGGGTAGTACCTTGCGAAGAACATAGCAGGTTGATTTCCTCTACTTCATCCTCTGTTTTTGCTCCTGTCACCACAAGGACCACCTCTGTGGGACAGCGTCTTCCTCAAGCTGCCTCACAGGCCATACAGAATGCAGATGACCCTTACCTTTCGAGGGTCACAGTTGTATATATGTGCTGTGACACAGTACTCTGCAGGGGGGAGCAACTTTGTAGTGCTTTTGAGACTATCGTATCAGAGCACGAGAAGACCTGCTCACTACCCAAATAAAACCCAAATGGCCATGCACCTAACACTCTATGCCCTGGTCGCAACCACCGCAGCATATCACACCCATAGAGTAAAACATTTCATCTATGGCCTATGGAAACTTTTAATGTCCATGGACATTACCAGTGTTCTTAGAACCCTTTCAATTTGCCAGCGAACAATATGGACAGCGTCTTCAGAACACCCCCTACGAACATTTCAGGACAACGCGAAAGTTCTTGGAACACTTTCAACTTGCCATCAAACAATACGGACAGCGTCTTCAGGACACCCCCTACGAACATTTCAGGACACCGCAAGAGTTCTTAGAACACTTTCAACTCGACAACGTACAATACGGACAGCATCCTCAGAACACCCCTACGAACATTTCAGGACAATGCGTGTGTTCTTAGAACACACCCCCGTTTTGTTTATGTGCGAACATTTCAGGACAACGCGAGAGTTCTTAGAACACTTTCAACTTGACAACGAACAATACAGACAGCGTCCTCAGAACACCCCCATTTTGTTTATTTGCGAACATTTCAGGACACCCCGAGTCTTCTTAGAACACTTTCAACTTGACAACAAACAATACGGACAGCGTCCTCAGGACACCCCCTATGAAAATTTCAGGACAACGCGTGTGTTCTTAAAACACACACCCATTTTGTTTATTTGCGAACATTTCAGGACACCGAGACAGTTCCTAGAACACTTTCAACTTGCCATCGAACAATACGGACAGCATCTTCAGGACAACCCCTGCGAACATTTCAGGACAACGCGTGAGTTCTTAGAACACACCCCCATTTTGTTTATTTGCGAACATTTCAGGACACCGAGACAGTTCTTAGAACACTTTCAACTTGTCATCGAACAATACAGACAGTGTCCTCAGGACACCCCCTACGAACATTTCAGGATACCGCGAGAGTTCTTAGAACACTTCAGGACAACGCTTGTGTTCTTAGAACACACTGCCATTTTGTTTATATGCGAACATTTCAGGACAACGCGAGAGTTCTTAGAACACTTTCAACTTGCCATCGAACAATACAGACAGCGTCTTCAGGACACCCCCTGCAAACATTTCAGGACACCAAGACAGTTCTTAGAACACTTTCAACTTGCCATCGAACAATACGGACAGCGTCTTCAGGACACCCCCTGCAAACATTTCAGGACACCGAGACAGTTCTTAGAACACTTTCAACTTGCCATCGAACAATACGGACAGCGTCCTCAGAACACCCCCATTTTGTTTATTTGCGAACATTTCAGGACACCCCGAGGGTCCTTAGAACACTTTCAACTTGCCATCGAACAATACGGACAGCGTCTTCAGGACATCCCCTGCAAACATTTCAGGACACCGAGACAGTTCTTAGAACACTTTCAACTTGCCATCGAACAATACGGACAGCGTCATCAGCACACCCCCATTTTGTTTATTTGCGAACATTCAAGACACCCCAGTGTTCTTAGAACACATTCAACTTGGCACAGAACAATACGGAGAGCGTCCCCAGAACACCCCAATTTGTTTATTTGCGAACATTTCAGGACACCGCAAGTATTCTTAGAGCATCTTCAGGACACCCCCTACGAACATTTCAGGACACCGCAAGAGTTCTTAGAACACTTCAGGACAACGCGTGTGTTCTTAGAACACACCCCCATTTTGTTTATGTACGAACATTTCAGGACAACGCAAGAGTCCCTAGCACACTTTCAATTTAACAATACGGACAGCGTCCTCAGAACACCCCCATTTTGTTTATTTGCGAACATTTCAGGACACCCCGAGTGTTCTTAGAACACTTTCAACTTGCCATCGAACAATACGGATAGCGTCTTCAGGACACCCCCTGCGAACATTTCAGGACACCGAGACAGTTCTTAGAACACTTTCAACTTGCCATCGAACAATACGGACATCGTCTTCAGTACACCCCCTACGAACATTTCAGTACAACGCGAGAGTTCTTAGAACAATTTCAACTTGACAACGAACAATACAGACAGCGTCCTCAGAACACCCCCATTTTGTTTATTTGCGAACATTTCAGGACACCCCGAGTGTTCTTAGAACACTTTCAACTTGCCATCGAACAATACGGACAGCGTCTTCAGGACACCCCCGTCGAACATTTCAGGACACCACGAGAGTTCTTAGAACACTTTCAACTTGACAACAAACAATACGGACAGCGTCTTCAGGACACCCCCTACGAACATTTCAGGACAACGCGTGTGTTCTTAAAACACACCCCCATTTTGTTTATTTGCGAACATTTCAGGACACCGAGACAGTTCCTAGAACACTTTCAACTTGCCATCGAACAATACGGACAGCATCTTCAGGACAACCCCTGCGAACATTTCAGGACAACGCGTGAGTTCTTAGAACACACCCCCATTTTGTTTATTTGCGAACATTTCAGGACACCGAGACAGTTCTTAGAACACTTTCAACTTGTCATCGAACAATACAGACAGTGTCCTCAGGACACCCCCTACGAACATTTCAGGACACCGCGAGAGTTCTTAGAACACTTCAGGACAAGGCTTGTGTTCTTAGAACACACTGCCATTTTGTTTATATGCGAACATTTCAGGACAACGCGAGAGTTCTTAGAACACTTTCAACTTACCATCGAACAATACGGACAGCGTCTTCAGGACACCCCCTGCAAACATTTCAGGACACCAATACAGTTCTTAGAACACTTTCAACTTGCCATCGAACAATACAGACAGCGTCTTCAGGACACCCCCTGCAAACATTTCAGGACACCGAGACAGTTCTTAGAACACTTTCAACTTGCCATCGAACAATACGGACAGCGTCCTCAGAACACCCCCATTTTGTTTATTTGCGAACATTTCAGGACACCCCGAGGGTTCTTAGAACACTTTCAACTTGCCATCGAACAATACGGACAGCGTCTTCAGGACACCCCCTGCAAACATTTCAGGACAACGCGAGAATTCTTAGAACACTTTCAACTTGACAACGAACAATACGGACAGCGTCATCAGAACACCCCCATTTTGTTTATTTGCGAACATTACAAGACACCCCAGTGTTCTTAGAACACATTCAACTTGCCACAGAACAATACGGACAGCGTCCCCAGAACACCCCAATTTGTTTATTTGCGAACATTTCAGGACGCCGCAAGTGCTCTTAGAACACTTCAGGACAACGCGTGTGTTCTTAGAACACACCCCCATTTTGTTTATGTACGAACATTTCAGGACAACGCAAGAGTCCCTAGAACACTTTCAATTTAACAACGAACAATACGGACAGCGTCCTCAGAACACCCCCATTTTGTTTATTTGCGAACATTTCAGGACACCCCGAGTGTTCTTAGAACACTTTCAACTTGCCATCGAACAATACGGACAGCGTCTTCAGGACACCCCCTGCGAACATTTCAGGACACCGAGACAGTTCTTAGAACACTTTCAACTTGCCATCGAACAATACGGACATCGTCTTCAGTACACCCCCTACGAACATTTCAGTACAACGCGAGAGTTCTTAGAACACTTTCAACTTCACAATGAACAATACGGACAGCATCATCAGAACACCCCCCCATTCAGTTTATTTAGAACATTTCAGAACACCTGTGATGTCCGCAGACAAATCAAACACAAAAAGAATGTCTACCACATAAAAAGCACAACATTTAACCTATCTCATACCCTTCCATCCTCCCCAAACACTCCTACACACCAACACACTCTACTAAATACACATTTTGAAAAATATTTTACCGCGCTGTCCGTGGACGTCCGCGAATCCAAGATGGCGGGCGCTACTGAAAATCTGACGCGCTTCACGCTTAACACCGTCCAATCAGCGAACACATTGCATGTCCGCAGACATCACGGAAGCCGATTGGCCAATCAGGACACTGTCCGCTGAGCGAACAGGGAAGTGTGACCGCAGACCGAACACAGATATCAATAACTTTTTTTTACCTACTTTTTGGTCATTTTAAAAAAACTACTGGACAGATTTTCATTTTTGGTGAAAATACGTCCAGCGGTTTGGGCTGTAGGCGCGAGCAAATTTTTTTTCCCATTCAGTCTATAAATAAATGAAAATGGAGGTGTCCTGAAGAACACTATACCTGTTCGAACTGTTCGCTAGCAAGTTGAAACTGTTTTAAGAACACACACAGTGTCCTGAAATGTTCGTAAAGAAACTAAAATTAAAGTGTTCTAAAGAACACTATACCTGTTCGTAGTGTTCGCTAGCAAGATGAAACTATTCTAAGAACACATGTGGTGTCCTGAAATGTTCGTAAAAAAAAAATGAAAGTGTGCTAAAGAACACTATATCTGTCCGTAGTGTTCGCTATCAAGTTTAAACTGTTCAAAGAACACAATTGGTGTCCTGAAATGTTTGTACGTAAACGAAAATGGAGGTGTCCTGAAGAAAACTATACCTGTTCGTAGTGTTCGCTAGCAAGTTCAAACTGTTCTAAGAACACACGCGGTGTCCTGAATTGTTCGTAATTAAACGAAAATGGAGGTGTCCTGAAGAACACTATATCTGTCCTTACTGTTCGCTAGCAAGTTTAAACTGTTCTAAGAACACATGCAGTGTCCTGAAATGTTTGTTTCATGTGTGACGCATTTTTAATTACTTCAGGACCCGGACAGTGTCCGTAGAACATCAACGCGCATGCGCTAACCAATCTCCATGCATTTGGTGTCCTGCAGACATGCGCTTCCTTCGCGGACATGTTCGCGAACGGATCATGTGACCACGCCCACGCTGATCGCGTGTTCTGAATGCGGACACTGTTCGTGTCCCCAAACAATTTAAAAGTACATTTTCAATTAATCCATAATATTTTTCAATAAAATCTCACCATGGCACAAGTTCCACATAGTAATCCTGAGTTTCTACATACCTTTTGAAACTTTTCGAACTTTTTTTTGTGTTCGATCTGTCCGCGGACAGCGCGCATGTCCGCGGACCGCGCACAAGCACCCCTATAAAAGACCACGCCCTAGAGCTTATTCTCATTGTGTTTCTGGCTATTCTTCAGAACACAGCTATTTTTGCTGCTACCTGTAGATTACACCATCATTGAGATGGCATCCATGGCTGAACTACTGCCACCTGGTGCTGCACCTGCTTCAGCACCACCCCCACCCCCTCCACCACCACCACCTCCCCAAGGGCCTGAAGAGGGGAACAGGAGTGAGGATGCAGAGGAGGAAGAAGAAGATGATGAGAATGAGGTAGAGGAAATCCCTACTACCCGCACTAGGCGTGAGGCTTGGGTGTGGCGGTTATTTACCATTCATGGGAATGGTCCTAAGGCTCGTGCGAACCGTGTTACCTGCAATGAGTGCAAAATGATACTCAGTCGCGGGAAGCATGGTAAGTACAGCTTTGGGACCACTACTATGAAGCGACACCTGAGGTCATTTCACTCTGGGGCTATTCGCAGGGTAGTACCTTGCGAAGAACATAGCAGGTTGATTTCCTCTACTTCATCCTCTGTTTTTGCTCCTGTCACCACAAGGACCACCTCTGTGGGACAGCGTCTTCCTCAAGCTGCCTCACAGGCCATACAGAATGCTGATGACCCTTACCTTTCGAGGGTCACAGTTGTATGTATGTGCTGTGACACAGTACTCTGCAGGGGGGAGCAACTTTGTAGTGCTTTTGAGACTATCGTATCAGAGCACGAGAAGACCTGCTCACTACCCAAATAAAACCCAAATGGCCATGCACCCAACACTCTATGCCCTGGTCGCAACCACCGCAGCATATCACACCCATAGAGTAAAACATTTCATCTATGGCCTATGGAAACTTTTAATGTCCATGGACATTACCAGTGTTCTTAGAACCCTTTCAATTTGCCAGCGAACAATATGGACAGCGTCTTCAGAACACCCCCTACGAACATTTCAGGACAACGCGAAAGTTCTTGGAACACTTTCAACTTGCCATCAAACAATACGGACAGCGTCTTCAGGACACCCCCTACGAACATTTCAGGACACCGCAAGAGTTCTTAGAACACTTTCAACTCGACAACGTACAATACGGACAGCATCCTCAGAACACCCCTACGAACATTTCAGGACAATGCGTGTGTTCTTAGAACACACCCCCATTTTGTTTATGTGCGAACATTTCAGGACAACACGAGAGTTCTTAGAACACTTTCAACTTGACAACGAACAATACAGACAGCGTCCTCAGAACACCCCCATTTTGTTTATTTGCGAACATTTCAGGACACCCCGAGTGTTCTTAGAACACTTTCAACTTGACAACAAACAATACGGACAGCGTCCTCAGGACACCCCCTACGAAAATTTCAGGACAACGCGTGTGTTCTTAAAACACACACCCATTTTGTTTATTTGCGAACATTTCAGGACACCGAGACAGTTCCTAGAACACTTTCAACTTGCCATCGAACAATACGGACAGCATCTTCAGGACAACCCCTGCGAACATTTCAGGACAACGCGTGAGTTCTTAGAACACACCCCCATTTTGTTTATTTGCGAACATTTCAGGACACCGAGACAGTTCTTAGAACACTTTCAACTTGTCATCGAACAATACAGACAGTGTCCTCAGGACACCCCCTACGAACATTTCAGGATACCGCGAGAGTTCTTAGAACACTTCAGGACAACGCTTGTGTTCTTAGAACACACTGCCATTTTGTTTATATGCGAACATTTCAGGACAACGCGAGAGTTCTTAGAACACTTTCAACTTGCCATCGAACAATACAGACAGCGTCTTCAGGACACCCCCTGCAAACATTTCAGGACACCAAGACAGTTCTTAGAACACTTTCAACTTGCCATCGAACAATACAGACAGCGTCTTCAGGACACCCCCTGCAAACATTTCAGGACACCGAGACAGTTCTTAGAACACTTTCAACTTGCCATCGAACAATACGGACAGCGTCCTCAGAACACCCCCATTTTGTTTATTTGCGAACATTTCAGGACACCCCGAGGGTCCTTAGAACACTTTCAACTTGCCATCGAACAATACGGACAGCGTCTTCAGGACATCCCCTGCAAACATTTCAGGACACCGAGACAGTTCTTAGAACACTTTCAACTTGCCATCGAACAATACGGACAGCGTCATCAGCACACCCCCATTTTGTTTATTTGCGAACATTCAAGACACCCCAGTGTTCTTAGAACACATTCAACTTGGCACAGAACAATACGGAGAGCGTCCCCAGAACACCCCAATTTGTTTATTTGCGAACATTTCAGGACACCGCAAGTGTTCTTAGAGCATCTTCAGGACACCCCCTACGAACATTTCAGGACACCGCAAGAGTTCTTAGAACACTTCAGGACAACGCGTGTGTTCTTAGAACACACCCCCATTTTGTTTATGTACGAACATTTCAGGACAACGCAAGAGTCCCTAGAACACTTTCAATTTAACAACGAACAATACGGACAGCGTCCTCAGAACACCCCCATTTTGTTTATTTGCGAACATTTCAGGACACCCCGAGTGTTCTTAGAACACTTTCAACTTGCCATCGAACAATACGGATAGCGTCTTCAGGACACCCCCTGCGAACATTTCAGGACACCGAGACAGTTCTTAGAACACTTTCAACTTGCCATCGAACAATACGGACATCGTCTTCAGTACACCCCCTACGAACATTTCAGTACAACGCGAGAGTTCTTAGAACAATTTCAACTTGACAACGAACAATACAGACAGCGTCCTCAGAACACCCCCATTTTGTTTATTTGCGAACATTTCAGGACAGCCCAAGTGTTCTTAGAACACTTTCAACTTGCCATCGAACAATACGGACAGCGTCTTCAGGACACCCCCGTCGAACATTTCAGGACACCACGAGAGTTCTTAGAACACTTTCAACTTGACAACAAACAATACGGACAGCGTCTTCAGGACACCCCCTACGAACATTTCAGGACAACGCGTGTGTTCTTAAAACACACCCCCATTTTGTTTATTTGCGAACATTTCAGGACACCGAGACAGTTCCTAGAACACTTTCAACTTGCCATCGAACAATACGGACAGCATCTTCAGGACAACCCCTGCGAACATTTCAGGACAACGCGTGAGTTCTTAGAACACACCCCCATTTTGTTTATTTGCGAACATTTCAGGACACCGAGACAGTTCTTAGAACACTTTCAACTTGTCATCGAACAATACAGACAGTGTCCTCAGGACACCCCCTACGAACATTTCAGGACACCGCGAGAGTTCTTAGAACACTTCGGGACAACGCTTGTGTTCTTAGAACACACTGCCATTTTGTTTATATGCGAACATTTCAGGACAACGCGAGAGTTCTTAGAACACTTTCAACTTGCTATCGAACAATACGGACAGCGTCTTCAGGACACCCCCTGCAAACATTTCAGGACACCAAGACAGTTCTTAGAACACTTTCAACTTGCCATCGAACAATACGGACAGCGTCTTCAGGACACCCCCTGCAAACATTTCAGGACACCGAGACAGTTCTTAGAACACTTTCAACTTGCCATCGAACAATACGGACAGCGTCCTCAGAACACCCCCATTTTGTTTATTTGCGAACATTTCAGGACACCCCGAGGGTTCTTAGAACACTTTCAACTTGCCATCGAACAATACGGACAGCGTCTTCAGGACACCCCCTGCAAACATTTCAGGACAACGCGAGAATTCTTAGAACACTTTCAACTTGACAACGAACAATACGGACAGCGTCATCAGAACACCCCCATTTTGTTTATTTGCGAACATTACAAGACACCCCAGTGTTCTTAGAACACATTCAACTTGCCACAGAACAATACGGACAGCGTCCCCAGAACACCCCAATTTGTTTATTTGCGAACATTTCAGGACGCCGCAAGTGCTCTTAGAACACTTCAGGACAATGCGTGTGTTCTTAGAACACACCCCCATTTTGTTTATGTACGAACATTTCAGGACAACGCAAGAGTCTCTAGAACACTTTCAATTTAACAACGAACAATACGGACAGCGTCCTCAGAACACCCCCATTTTGTTTATTTGCGAACATTTCAGGACACCCCGAGTGTTCTTAGAACACTTTCAACTTGCCATCGAACAATACGTACAGCGTCTTCAGGACACCCCCTGCGAACATTTCAGGACACCGAGACAGTTCTTAGAACACTTTCAACTTGCCATCGAACAATACGGGCATCGTCTTCAGTACACCCCCTACGAACATTTCAGTACAACGCGAGAATTCTTAGAACACTTTCAACTTCACAATGAACAATACGGAGAGCATCATCAGAACACCCCCCATTCAGTTTATTTAGAACATTTCAGAACACCTGTGATGTCCGCAGACAAATCAAACACAAAAAGAATGTCTACCACATAAAAAGCACAACATTTAACCTATCTCATACCCTTCCATCCTCCCCAAACACTCCTACACACCAACACACTCTACTAAATACACATTTTGAAAAAAATTTTACCGCGCTGTCCGTGGACGTCCGCGAATCCAAGATGGCGGGCGCTACTGAAAATCTGACGCGCTTCACGCTTAACACCGTCCAATCAGCGGACACATTGCATGTCCGCAGACATCACGGAAGCCGATTGGCCAATCAGGACACTGTCCGCTGAGCGAACAGGGAAGTGTGACCGCAGACCAAACACAGATATCAATAACTTTTTTTTACCTACTTTTTGGTCATTTTAAAAAAACTACTGGACAGATTTTCATTTTTGGTGAAAATACGTCCAGCGGTTTGGGCTGTAGGCGCGAGCAAATTTTTTTTCCCATTCAGTCTATGGGAAAAAAAAAGGTTTTGGGACCCCCACTATAACTTTTCCCCCCCTGGACGAATCCTCACCAAACTTTGCAAAAAAGTTCAGAGTAGCACATATACTTTGTTTGCAAAGTTTGATGAGGATTTGTCAAGGGGGAGCAAAGTTATAAGCCGCCCAAAAAGTGTTCTTCCTATGGAAACAGCAACTTAACCATAACTACACGGCCACTACCGTGGCCATGTTATATATCTATATATATATATATAGATATATATATATATATATATATATATATATATATATATATATATATATTCAATTAAAAGACTTTGTTAAAGTGATGTTATGGTTAAGTTGCGCTACTAAAAACCTATGAAATTCAGTAAAAAAAACTTTGTTAAAGGGACGTTATGGTTCCAAGTAAAACCGAAAAACCCCTGAAATTCGCCAGTTATGGTAAACTAAGCAACCATTACTCACGCCGCCACCGTGCACTGCTAAGACTAACACACAAGACATCAAAGATGACATCACAAATGTCATTGATTATATCACATGTTCATTTACTTTTCATGGAAAGTCTGTACAAGGGATTCTTATTAAATATATATATATATATATATATATATATATATATATATATATATATATATATATATATATATATATATTTGTGAAAGAGTTCAAGAAAACATGTGTTAAAACATAAGCAGTTAAAACATAAGCATACCTTTATTATATTTTCTTAGATGCAGATCTGGGTGAATCTAGAAATAGAAATGTTGGCTAGTCGCACAGTAGTATTTGATGCAGATTTGTTTTATTAAGAGGAGATATGTACTTTGAGAGTTCAAGTTTACATATGAAGTGTTGAAGAGAGATGACAGGGTTAGGTGTAAAGGTTGTTCTTGGTGGATGGATGGGTGACTCTTTGAATGCAGCCAATGTGGGAGTGTTAAGAACATAGAAGTGGAACAGGTAGAAGGGCTGCCCTCTGCAAGCGGGTCTACGGCACATGCCACATCCATGCCTTTTGTGGATGCCTGCCATGGAAAGGGGACTGTGGGGAGTAGCCAATCAGGTTTGCTGGGTGTGGTGAACAGGGACAGAGAGGGTAGTAGGTGTTTTGTTTGCAGGAGTTGTGAGAGCAGTGATAAAGGCTATGGCAATGTCTTTGAGAAGGCAGACTGTGTGGATTCTGTGAGATTCTTCAATTCAATAGTCATTGAAGGTATATGCTGATAATCATGGAATCCTTGGAAATATTGGAATGACAGAAGTGGAAGTTTCCTGGCATGCAGTTTGTGGCTGAAACTGGGAAATCTTGATTTCATTTTGTGAGGATATGGCACGCTTCATATATCCAGATATTGTGATTGTCCATCATGGAGGGGACAGTTTGGTATTTGTGACACCACTGTCTTTGAAACATGCGCTGAAGGATTTATTTAAATGCCTAATACAACTGTTTCCTGCTCAGATTATTTTTTCGGAAATAAATCAGAGACACACATGGAGATGTCCAACAAACATTTTCATTCCTCAAATTGAACAATCAAGACAGATTAAAAATAAAGGTGCGTAAGCTTTTTGTATGCTTTAGGAATGTCATCTTTTGAGTATGATAGTATCAATTCTCAGGGTGTGATTTGTTTTTGTCCAGATGGAATTCACTTCTCAGATGTCCGAAATGCTGTTTTGCTGTATAATGCATTGAAGAGGTTTCTGTAAGGAAATAATACATATAACAGCCAAAAAAAGAAAAAAAAGGTATTTGTTAATAACCCCCCCAAAAAAGGTTCTTTTCAGAGCCACCACTAAAGATTAAATAACTTACATTGTGTTTAATTTCCCTCCCAGCCCGTCCAATTGGACTATCTTTCCGTGTACACTGCAGACACTGCGGTAGTCCGCGAATGGCACATGCCTCATACATTTCTTTAGGTACTGCCTGGCATGGAGAGGGTAGTGCAGGGGCCCCGAACAGTCGTGCTGTCCGCAGACATCGGAGGTTCAGCCAATCGGGTTTCCTGTGTGTGGTGTACAGGAAGAGAGGGTAGGAGGAGTTTTGTTAGTGGTAGTGGTGGCAGGATTGAAAATGGTGATGGCAATGTCTTTCAGCAGGCAAGTGTTTGGATTTTGGGGTACTCTTGGGTCCACTTGGTCAAGGTGTATGCTGAGCACTGTGGAATATAGATCATAAAGAAAAGTGTATTGCTGTGCCACAGGTTTTGAAAGCAAACGGATTAATACAATTTGGTAAACTCTTCTTGCTACCCTACCAATTTGCAGAAAAATTAATTAATGCACGTCACATCTATCTCTTTTGCAAGAAAAGGGAAACACCAGGAAGACAGAAAAATACTGAAAGTATTCTGTGTATTATTTGTACAAAGACATAGAGCAACTACAAATGGTAATATTAAAAAAGATATACAATAAAGTAAAGACAACCAGTATGTGTATAACATAAATAAATACTGAAAACCAAATAAGTGTTATTTGCAATTGGTTTGTGAGTCAAAGCAAAAACAACTAAATCTTCATATTCAATCATCAAAAAGGTTAAAAATTTGAGCCAAAGTGTTTGGACAGAGAGGGAAGGGGAAATAGACAAAGAAAAAATTGAAAAAAAAGTAGCAAAGATGTGGAAAGACACAAAGTGATAGTGGTTAGAACAAAGAGGGACAGGATCATTCCTGTACTGACATTATGCTAAAGGTACATCATTACGCTAAGCATTACTTATACAGCTCATATTTTAATTCATCACTTTGTCAGACTTATTTTGAATCTAAAGATGAAAACAGTGAAATGGCGGTACATCTCAGGGAATAACTTTGCTTTCCGGGATCAGGTTTGCCAACACAGTGGGGAACTTGATTAGAAGCAGGATTTCTTATGTTGGAATATAGTGAAAACCTGCAGACCCCTCACATTTACGTAAAATATTCTGCCTTCATCAGGTCAGTGGTGACAGAGTCGGAAGGGAACTTCATCGGTAGGTCCCCTTTTCGATTCGCGCCTCAGCGTCAAATATCATGAGCAAAGTTTGTTGCATCAGGAATAGCCAGCCAGTTGTGAGAGCCACGTGGTCACTCGGGGATGCCTGCTGAGTGCCTGCCTCTCCGTCATGGATTTTATGGTGTTTTCATATACACTGCAATTGAAGAGGTTTCTTTCTTCTGTTGATGTGTCTGGTAAATTTATTTGTTCTGCGTCACTCACAGAGGGCCCTCCCCCGCGCTCTCTTCTTTCGGCAGCAATCAGTCTGTAGCACAGTGGAATAGCCAAAAATCTTGGATTTCCTGAATTGGAATTGTTCTGGTATGGAGTGTGTGGCATAAAATGGGTGGACTTGGTCCCATTTTATGCAACTATGGTTGAATTGAAGCATCCAGGCATTATTAGAATTCATTGTGGTGGCCAACAGTTTGGGGAATGTGACTGGAATCTCATTGCAGTTTGCATTGAAGGAGATATTTTGAAAGTTGAAGGAAATGTTCCCTTATTCCAAAATATTTTTTTCTCGAATTGCCCAGAGACAGCTGTGGATGTGTTCCAATTCATTTGGTCTGCAAATGGAAAAAGCGAGGCAGAACATCAATAAGCTGTGTATGCTTTTGTTTTCGCTGTTGGCATGACATTGTTCCATAATGAGAACATTAAATGTGATAGGGCCAACAATTTTCGGCGAGATGGAGTCTATCTAACTGATGTGGGTAATCATATTTTTGTGGAAAACATTCATAATGTTAAAGCAGTTTTTTTGTGAAAGTGAGAAGAAATCATGAAAATCAGTAAAATGTGTTCTTACTTCAGTTTGTAAAA
Organism: Ambystoma mexicanum; assembly: GCF_040938575.1. Classification (NCBI taxonomy): domain Eukaryota; kingdom Metazoa; phylum Chordata; class Amphibia; order Caudata; family Ambystomatidae; genus Ambystoma; species Ambystoma mexicanum. The sequence continues at coordinate 399,921,083 of NC_090923.1, forward strand.
CAAAAAATAATATAAAAGCAAAACAATTACAATGATTCGAATTGTCCCAGTGGCGGATGTTTTAAATGTCTGCAGACTACTGTGCTGTCCGCGGAATTTGCGGGATGTGCAGGGGGCTGTGACTTTTTTTCAAACTTCTATTTTTTAACTGTGAAAGGTGGCTCCTAAATGAACCTTTTTTTATTTTTTCAATTCTGTGTTGTTTTTGCCATTTCTTCTCAGGAGAGTCAAGGTAGGGAAGGGAAATGGCACTAACCACAGGGATAAAGTGGCAGGTGGAGAGTGAATGAAGTTGGGACGGTAGGTGGCAGTGTTTCTCATGCTCCTTGACCACAGCCTGGAAAGAACTCTGAAACTGCTCCCCACTGCATTTCAGAGCTTCACAGTATATGAATAGCACTCCCATATGGAAGTGGGGACATAGAAGCAACGGCACCATTTTTAACGGTGTCTGTGCTTCCATGACAGGTCTGCCTACCTTGGCCGATGTGCCCTGGAGGCAGTCCTGTAATATGCCGATCAGGAAACAACAGTGCCATTAAGCATACCGGCACCCTTGTTTCCAGACCGGCAAGGTCGTAATGAGGCACATTGTCTTTTTCAAGTTGTTATTTTTGTTATTTTATATTTCTGTCAGTTGGACATTTTAATATGTCTAACATTGTGCAAGAAAACAGTAAGACATAGCTCTTGTAATATTCCCTTTTTTATCTTTTAAGGCATTGGGCCTCATTACTGGTCTGGCAGTAACCCTGCCGGTGCTACCGGCGGGCTGCTGCCGTACCCGTAAATATTTACCAGCATCTGGCTTCCCAGGGCCACTAGGAGATTACAACCCTGGCGGCCTGTAAGGTCAGGCACGAGTAAAATATAAGTTCCCATTACCATAGAGTCCCATAGGACTTTGTGGGATTGGGGACATGAAAGCACCAGCATTGTTGCTAACGTTGCCGGTGCTTCCGTGACTGGTCTGCCTACCATGGCCACTTGCCCGGCAGGGTCAGACCTGTCGGGCACAGTGGCTCTGGCAGGAAGACCTGTAATATGCTGGTCCAGAAACAATAGTGCCAGTAAGCTTACTGGCACCCTTGTTTTTTCGGACCGGCAGGTCATAATGAGGCCCATTGTCTTTTTCATGTTGTCATTTTTATTGCTTTACATATTACTTCCAGTTGGACTTTTCCAACATGTCTGACCATGAAAGTACCAGCAGTGATGACGTTATAATTTGGGTTCTAAATCCATCACCAACGAGGAAGAAGGCACCTGTGATGGAAACCACTGGTGACAGTTGGTACTTCTTTAAAGTTAAAGAACACTGTTCTAGAAAAGAGGCGAAGGAACACATTTTGCAACAAAACTCTAAGCTTGCCTGGGAACATATATTATAATTAATCATGTAGTGTGAGTCCACTGGGATAATGTTGATAATGACTATCGTAAAGCGCACAAACATTATATTAAAAAAATGCACAGGTTCCATTGTTTGCGCAGACGGACATCAGCACCACTTGCAGCACTTCCATTCACCAGGGCAACAATATTACAAACTGCAAATTAAGCTTCAACTTCCGCAGTGGTGTCAACTGCACAGACTCATGTTTTACCAACTTGCAATCTTTTCATAATGCAAGTCATGTGCAGATGATGTCTTGAATGTGCAGTCAAGAGAGGTTCTACATATGTGGAATAGAAGAAGTTATTCGCTGAGTACCTGATTACCTCTAATTCTTATTTCTTGTTTTAATAGGCATATTCCTTCTTTCTTCTGAATATAAAATACAAAATGTAATATATATATATATATATATATATTCAGTGAAAAAAACTTTGTTAAAGGGACGTTATGGTTAAGTTGCGCTACTAAAAACCCATGAAATTCATGAAAAAACTTTGTTAAAGGGACGTTATGGTTTCAAGTAAAACCGAAAAACCCTTGAAATTCGCCAGTTATGGTAAGCTAAGCAACCATAACTCGCGCCACCACCGTGCACTGCTAAGACTAACACCCAGGACATCAAAGATGACATCACAAATGGTGGCGCGAGTTATGGTTGCTTAGCTTACCATAACTCGCGAATTTCAAGGGTTTTCCGGTTTTACTTGGAACCATAACGTTCCTTTAACAAAGATTTTTCACTGAATTTCATAGGTTTTTAGTAGCGCAACTTAACCAACACGTCCCTTTAACAAAGTTTTTTTCACTGAATTTCATAGGTTTTTAGTAGCGCAACTTAACCATAACGTCCCTTTAACAAAGTTTTTTCACTGAATTTCATAGTTTTTTAGTAGCACAACTTAACAATAATGACTTTGACTTTATATACATGTCATATGGAACTGACTAGATCTCTTCTTATGAACTTGATGTCCGCGAACTTATTTAATGTTCGCGGACATGTTCGGAGAACAGTACCACAACCTAAAAACTGTGGGGGGGGGTGGGGGGGTATGTTTGATTGTTATATCATAATATAGGAACATTTAACAAATTCAAAAAGCAGCACACAAACACATTATATATAGTAATACATAAGAAATGTAACCCATATATGTAACACACTAACCATTCATTTAAATACATTATGTTCTGAAATGGAATATACCACAAGAACATAAATTGGCTTCCAACATAATTACCTCACAGACACAACAGAACTGAGAACAAGACCAGACCCACTGAATACAAAGGACTTACCTTACCAGAAATAGTAAGTGTACTTCATTTTACTCATATATTTATAAACTTTCTGTATTAGATTAAAAAATATATTATCTTTTTTTTTTTTTCTCACAGAAATGTCTACTACTCTGGAATGGCTAGAGAACAATTTCCCACATGAAGAAATGTCACAAGATAGTGAAACTAATGGTTAACACTTTATAATATAAACCATTTAAATATTATTATTTTGTATACATTTAATATATATATATTTTTTTTGTACAGAGCATAACAAAATAGAAACTACCTCTGAAGAAGCTGTTATGGAAAACACGCTTGACAACATAAAAGAAAAAATTGATTTACTGTTGACCAATTTTAATAATTTGAAAACTTTTGTTGAAGATCATTTTGAAACAAAAACGTCATACCATTGCCCCACATGTACATGTCCCTCCTCACCATATCCCAGTCAATTATCCCCAATCCCTCTCCATAATCCAAAACGTTTTGATGAGATTTCCAACCCTTCTTCACCTAATACCAATCATGTTGAAACCCCAAATTCTCCTGTTTTTGTTTCTGTTTCTGCCTCACATTCTCTGTCATAAATTATTAATATATGTTAAATAAAGTTTAATTTTTATATCGTATTGTGAATAGTTTCTGTTTTTTTTTATTAAAAACAATAAAAGTGTCTGCGGACAGTGCGAGTGTTCTGAAATGTTCGTACATAAACGAAAATGTCATGAAAAACACCACACCTGTTCGTACTGTTCGCTAGCAAGTTGAAGCTGTTCTAAGAACACACGTGGTGTCCTGAAATGTTCGTAAAGAAACAAAAATTAAAGTGTTCTAAAGAACACTATATCTGTCCGTAATGGTCGCTATCAACTTAAAACTGTCCTAAGAACACATTTGGTGTCCTGAAATGTTCGTAAATAAACGAAAATGATGTGTCCTGAACAACAGTACAACTGTTTGTAGTGTTCGCTAGCAACATGAAACTGTACTAAGAACACACGCGGTGTCCTGAATTGTTCGTAAACAAACAAAAGTTAAAGTGTCCTAAAGAACACTATACCTGTCCGGTACTGTTCGGTAGCAAGTTCAAACTGTTCTAAGAACGCTATTGGTGTCCTGAAATGTTCGTACGTAAACGAAAATGGAGGTGTCCTGAAGAACACTATACCTGTTCATAGTGTTCGCTACCCAATTGAAACTGTTCTAAGAACACAATTGGTGTCCTGAAATGTTCGTACATAAACTAAATTACACGTGTCCTGAAGAACACTATATCTGTCCTTACTGTTTGCTACCAAGTTTAAACTGTTCTAAGAACACACGCGGTGTCCTGAAATGTTCGTTTCACGTGTGACGCACTTTTAATTACTTCAGAACTCGAACAGTGTCCGTAGGACATCAATGCGCATGCGCTAACCAATCTCCGTGCACTTGGTGTCCTGCGGACAGGCGCTTCCTTCGCGGACTAGTTCGCAAACGGATCATATGACCGCGCCCACGCTCATCGTGTGTCCTGAAATGCGGACACTGTTTGTGACCCCGAACAATTTAAAAGTACATTTTCAGTTAATCCATAATATTTTTCAATAAAATCTCACCATGCCACAAGTCCCACATAGCAATCTTGAGTTTCTATATACCTTTTGAAACTTTCCGATCCTTTTTTTGTGTTCGATCTGTCCGCGCACAGAGCGCATGTCCGCGGACCGCGCACAAGCACCCCTATAAAAGAACACTCCCAAGAGCGTATTCCCATTGTGTTTCTGGCTATTCTTCACAACACAGTGATTTTTCTGCCACCTGCAGACTACACCATCATCGAGATGGCATCCTTGGCTGCTGAACTGCCACTTGGTGCTGCACCTGCTTCAGCACCACCACCACCCCCTCCATCACCACCACCTTCCCAAGGGCCTGAAGAGGGGAACAGGACTGAGGATGCGGAGGAGGAAGAAGAGGATGATGAGAATGAGGCAGAGGAAATCCCTACTACCCACACTAGACTTGAGTCTTGGGTGTGGCGGTTATTTACCATTCATGGGAATGGTCCTAAGGCTCGTGCGAACCATGTTACCTGCAATAAGTGCAAAATGATACTCAGTCGCGGGAAACACGGTAACTACAGCTTTGGGACCACTACTATGAAGCGACACCTGAGGTCATTTGACTCTGGGGCTATTCGCAGGGTTGTACCTTGCGAAGAACGTAGCAGGTTGATTTCCTCTACTTCATCCTCTGTTTCTGATCCTGTCACCACAAGGACCACTTCTGTGGGACAGCGTCTTTCTCAAGCTGCCTCACAGGCCATACAGAATGCTGATGACCCTTACCTTTCGAGGGTCACAGTTGTATGTATGTACTGTGACACAGTACTCTGCAGGGGGGAGCGACTTCGGAGTGCTTTTGAGACTATCATCTCAGAGAATGAGAAGACCTGCTCACTACCCAAATAACACCCACTCTACATCTTCCTCTCTCAGCTCGCCCTTTCTTATCCCTGTGGTTGGTGTCCCCCCTTTACCCTCCTTTACCCTCCTCTCCTAGTGTGTCGTGTCTGAAAAACCAAAAAAAATACAAAATTACAAAAATCAAAAAAAAATGAGGCTCTTTTCAGAGCCGCCTTTCCCAGTTAAAAAATAGAAGTGAAAATAAATGAAGCATGGCTCTTGGTATTTTTTAGAATTCCGCGGACAGTTCGCGAACATTAAAAAAATTGGGTTGCTACTCCATCACAAACATTGTAATGTTCTCTGGAAAGAAGTGGTGGCTCTGGGTGTTTGTAAGTCAAAAATTGTAAATGCTTAACATCTACTTCAAAATAGTTGTAATTCCAAAAAAGGTCGCAATGCATTTTGTACATTTCTCAGAAAAATCTGATTGCCAGCATAAGTAAGATGGACTCCATCTCTGCGAAAAATGTATGTACTACAAAACATAATATTTTCATTGTGAAAAGAAGACATGCCAAAATCTCTTAGAAAGCCACAAACAGCCTTATTAACATTGCGCCTTGCTTTTTCCATTTGTGGACCAAATGAAGAAGAACGAAGCCACATTTGTCTCTGCGCAATCCGTGAAAATGTCACTTGAGAATTAGGAAACATGTCCATAACCTTCCTAAGTCCTTCTTTCATAGCAAATTGCAAAAAAATTCCAGTCACATGTCCTAAACTGTTCCCTCCACAATGAATTACAATTATGTCTGGATGTTGAAGGTAGCAAGTGCAACCACTTCATTCCACGTACTCCATGCCAGAGTACTTCCACATGTGGGAATCCAAGATCTACAGCTACTCCACAGCTTTCTGCATGCACCTTCAACCAATGTATCCACGAATCTCCTAAAATCCAAACAATCTGTTTTCTGAAATACACAGCCATAGCTATCGTTTGTTCTCTCAGCAAAAAGAGTATCTGAGAAAATCTCTCCGGCACAACACACCCACCAAACTTTCCTGACCAATCCCTTTCAGTGCTTATTCTCATTTGCATGACTTCTGAACCCAAAAATCCCCGGATGTAACTCCCGATGTCCGTGAACTACCGCCATGTCCGTGGACATATCGTAACATGAACAGCCCTTCTACCATTTCCACTACACTCTCTCTGCCATTCCCTCATTGGATGTACCTCAAAAATCACATGACCATGCACCAATCACAATCAAGACCTCTACATCTAACTGCATCATCATAGATCAGCACTGCAAATGTACTCTGAATCTATCTGAGTACAAGTGTCATATCATTGGCAAGCAGCATCTACCAGAAATACTGTACAAGTCTTCAAGATTTCTACTTGCAGCTCCATGCATATCCATATGCATGAACACAAACTTCAGGTATGCATATTTTCTGTACAGTAGATGACATAGCTCTCAACCATTTTTGTTTTACAGGCGGGTGAAATCACCCGATTTTGTTTTTGGCGGGTGAGACGCCCATTGGAATGAATGGGCGTGCAGGAGGCTTGGCGGGTGAGTCTGCCCTTTACAAGGCGTGTGACACCCGCCAAAAGCGTGTGAGTTGATAGCTATGGTAGATGAACACATTTTCAAACAGACTTTTACCTTGTAAAATCTGTAAAATGAATTTACTGTACTTTTTTCAATTTCCTAAAATCAACTATCACTTATAAACCTTTATACTTTTTACTTTCTTTATACACACACACTCAAATCATGTTAAACTAACATTTTTTAAATTAAATATATAGACTACATATATTCAAATACAATTGCATGCAAACACAATCTATGTTTAAACCTTTATAAAAATACTTATACAATTTCATATTTTTTGTTTTTATTTATGTATTTACTTAATTACTTTAAATTAGACATGACATTGAGGCGCTATTACCTAGAAAGTTTACTTACAGAAATAGTGGTATTCACTAATATATTATAAATTTCACAAGACATAGTAAAGATATTTTTTTTTTTGCTACAGTTAGTCATTCAATACAATTTGTTCATTAAGAACATATCATATGTACTGAACTGATGCAATGTATCTTATGTAAATAAATTAGTTTAATGGTTTTACAGAAGACACTGAGGATTTCAATTAAAAAAATCAATATCTAAATTAAAAACAGTGCTATATACAAACAAAGTTACTCATTTGAAGATTTTACAATTGAAGTGAAGACCAGTTTACTGAAAAGAAGCAGCCAAATTCGAAGAAGAAAGAAAAACTAAGAAGTTACCTGTTAATTTAAAAAAAAGTAAGTAAAATATCACCATAATATTTATATTATTAATCAAATATACTATAACATTAATACGAGCTATTTTGGTTTCTTAAAATAGAGATTTTGTACCATTTTGTCCAAAAATGTCCATGTCTTAAACAGCGATATACAGCCAGAATGGCCCACAAATTTCTATTTTTGGACACACAAATTAGCCAACTGAACCACTACAATTTTCATATTATAGAACAAACAACTGTTTTAATTGTATACATTAGATTTACTATTTGTACTTTTCCACACCACTAGCTTACTTTTTTTTGTCATCTGAACCCCAGTTTAGTAACACATAAATTCAAGAATACCTATCCCTACTAGTTTTAGTTCCCAATGCACAATCACACACCATTACATACATCTTTATCATCTTACTCAAACACTCATGCACACAGCACACATACATTCCAGAACACCCCAACCCATATCTTCTTTATTTTTTTCAACAGACCCTAAAGAATGCCTACCAAAAGACAACTCCGTAGAAAGCAACGCAAAATTAGAGCAAATGAAAATAAAGGTGTCCAACATAAGCATCCATCTCTAGCAGAATTTGTAAAAAAAGTTGAAACAAAACAGCTAATACAATCATTTAGTGAAACACAAGAAGTTTCAAGTACAACAACTTCGCTTCCTCTATCAAAATGTAAAACAAACCAAAAAACGATTAACAGAAAATCAGCTATCAGTACAGATAAAACTACTTCTTCAAATTTTAATATAGTGCAAAGTAAGCATACCAAGAAAAGTATTTTAGCCAAAATATACCGTCACAAAGTCCTTCAAAATCTTATAAAAACAGGAGAGAAATCAGGTTTAAAGCTTAAAACCTATCGTAGGAAATTAATCTTAGAAGCATTGATGGACAGTGCAATTCTTCTCAAAAGAAATGTATTTATTTTACTGTTAAACAAAATGAAACCACTAACAAAACTAATAACTAAATTCTAAATGGTTTGAATTAGCTCTCTACCTTCTAGCAGAAAACAAATATGAAATAACTGAGCCCTTAATACTGGAATTATACACAGTACCAAAACCTCTACAACAACTTAATTTATATGAGAGCATCATAATTCAAACAGTACACCCATTTCAAGCAATAATACGCCTTCAACCAAAAACAGCAAAATTACCTCCCTCTGAATTGGTAAAAGGCATTCGTGGAAAAGTAGTTTATTTACCATTAAATCTAAAAGAAAATGTGCATACTCTAGGAGTGCAACGCCCAATGCAGCAATTTTAATTATATTAGTAAATGGAGTACCTACAAAAGACAAAAATATGGCAACAGCTGGTAGATTTATATAAAGTTAGACAAGCCTTCCAATATCTTAAAGAGAATAATGAATATTACAAAGAAATTAATATTGAAGAAAACTTGAAAGATACAACTGAAATAATTCAAGAAACACAAGAAGCTGGCCAATTTCAGCTACTAGATCCTGCTACAATATCAAATACTTTCGACCATTATACAATTCATCCTTTGCACTGTAATGACACCGTACAAGATGTACTAGAAACTTACCAAATGCGTCAAGCAAAAGGATCGCCAATCAGTATATGGGAAAAAAGTATAGAAGCACGTGATTTTCCTCTACTCTTTCCTACTGGCAAAGGAGGAAGGTATGATGATAGACCTATTCAAATATCAGCTTCAGAATACCGCTCATTACGGATGTATTCTGAAGATCCCAGATTTAGACAAAATGTGGAATACATATTCCACCTACTCTTTGAAAGTGAACTAGCAACTTTATGTCACGGAGTTGCACACATATTAAAATCAGGATCACACTTTCAAAATATGACAGCTACACAATTATTAGAGAAAGTGCAACAAAAGGATGAGGTTTTACAATCAAATATTACAAATCTATTAGCAAATATGCGTGGTACTAAAGAGTACTGGTTTCGATGTCATGGAGATGTACGTTGTATGATCAGAAACCTTGGCCCACACACTTGGTTTGTTACATTAAGTTGTGCAGAATATGCATGGGAAGATTTACATGATTTCCTACGCATATCAAATAAAAACAAAACAAACATGGATATTCTAACACCTGGAGAACTTTGTTCTTTGGATCCTGTTAATGTTTCAAGATATTTTCACCATCGCTTCATTGCTATGCTACATTTTATTTGTAATAAAACTGTTCCTCCCCTTGGAGAAATGCAACACTTCTTTTGGAGAAAAGAATACCAAGCCAGAGGAGCACCACATATCCACATGCTTTTATGGATTAAAGATGTTCCTAAATTTGGTCAAGACAGTGATGCCACTGTTTTACAGTTCATTGAAAAATATGTCACTTGTGAAATTCCATCAGAAGCCACAAATAGTGATCTTCGTGCACAAATTTTACAATTTCAAAGACACAAATGTGGAAAATATTGTCGTCGCAAATACAAAAACAAAGGCAAATACTACACCAAATGCTGATTTGGTTTCCCTAGACCAGTTACAAATACAGGTCAAGTAAACAACCTCATGTCTTCAGTTAGACATAGTGTTAAAGGTAAGTCACCTAAAAATACATATTACATAAAAAGAAAAGAAGAAGAAAAATATATCAATGATTATAATGCAATCATTGCCCACTTATGGAATGCAAACATAGATGTGCAGTACATTGCAGACAATTCTACTGCAGTTGCACGATATGTCACAGCATACTTAACTAAAGCAGAAAAGACAGAGCTCCAAGACCTCTGGAATGACCTGTCATCAGATAAAACAGTATCTCAGAAATTATACAGCTTGGGCATAAAAATGCTCACCCATAGAGAATGTGGATCTTATGAAGCAGCTGATCGTTTAACTGGTACTTCATTGTATGGTAAATCTGAAAATATAGTATGGCTAAGTCTTGGTCCAGCTAAATCTAGAAAAAGAGTTCTAAAATCATATGAAGATATAGAAACAATAGCCAAACATGATCCCAACAGCCAAGACATTTAAAAAAAACTATTTATTGGACACATACTACCCAAACCGAAGTAATAATTTGGAAAACATGTGTCTATACCAAATAGCCCAAAACTACACATACAAAAATAATATGAAACCTGATGAAAAAAAAAGTAAATATAGAGTGACAGACTGTGAAGGCAGCTTAGTTAAACTCACTAAACCAAATTTAATTAATCATATCAAATTGTCATTGAAGACTCCTCAACATAAAGAAGTATATTCCATGTCCCTGCTACAACTCTTCAAACCATGGAGAAAAGAAGAACAATTACTAGATAACTATGACTCATATGAGGATGCTTTCAAAGCAAATGAAAGCACTATAACTGATGTAAACTTTACACAGTACAAAACAATGTTGCACAATGAACAGTAACATGAAGAAGAACTCCAAGCCCAACTAGATAAGGATACTCCTGACAGTAGTCAACCTTCTGTAACAGGAAGCCAAGAACCACTGGGAGAACCACTAATAACAAATGAGGCAGAATTAGCTATGATAGAAGTAGAAAACACCATGTGTCAGTATGAAGATAAGGAAGACTTAACTATACTACAATCAAAACTAAACAATGAGCAAAGTAGCATTTTTCAAGAAGTAACAAAATAAATTGCACATGGTGTAAAACATGAAAATAAAGAATGTTCCTGCCATAATTATAAACCTATACTACTGTACGTCAGTGGTGAAGCTGGTTCTGGCAAAACATTCCTAATCAAAATCATTAGTAAGTTCCTTCAACAATTAACAAACAACAAACTGTTAGCTGTTGTCACTGCCCCCACAGGTTTAGCTGCCTACAACATAGGTGGTGTTACATTACACCGATTACTACTATTACCAGTAGAACACCAGAACAAATGAGACTATTACAAACTTTCTGCAGAAGCTGCAATGGAATTACGCAGAGTATTGAAACAAATGAAAATGCTACTAATAGATGAAGTGAGCATGGTCTCCAACCTGAGGTTAGCTTTGATTCACCTCAGATTACAAGAAGTACTCAAAACAGACTATGAAGAGCTCTGTGCAGGAACACACATTATTGTTTTTGGAGATCTGCTTCAATTAACACCAGTAAAAGGTGAACCTATTTTTAAAACATTAGGGCACAAACTCTGCCGTAAAACTGTTGGCAGCATTGGAAATGTCAACCTTTGGCAACATTTCCAATACAGAGAATTAACAGAAAACACGCGCCAATCTGCAGATCTCACTTATGGCAACATTTTAAAAAGTTTGAGAGTTGGTATACTTTCTAAAGAAGCAGAAGCAACATTGAAAACCCGGCACATTAATGCACTTTATGGCGATAATGCATGTGCTACAGATGTTATGGAACAATTAGCCCACAAAAATGTCAATTGTATGGCCTTAATGCCAACTCTTGCAAGCTGTCTCAAATTCAATGAAATAATGTTAAGTAAAGAAATGCAACCAATAATGGAAATTAGCGCCACAGACAAACTAGATGTACATGGTATGACACTACCCATGTGTGACCAAGCCACAACAAGACTAAATAATTTAGAAAAATCAATCTCAAACACAGCAGGCTTAGAAAAGATGTTAAAATTATCCTTAAATTGCAGAGTAATGCTTAAACGTAACCTTGACGTGGACCAAGGACTAGTTAATGGAGCACTGGGTACAGTTGTTGGCTTTCAAACATACCCACGTGACAAGAAAATTCAGTTTGTCAATATACTCTTTGACAAACTTTCAGAAGTAAAACGGATAGGACGCTCAACAGCTAGATTCCTTCTCTTAAAAGATATGTATGTACGCAGAGAACAATTTTCTCTAACTCTTGCATACGCAGTCACGATTCATAAATCACAAGGTCTTACCCTAGACAAAGCAATGATAGATATTGGTAACAAAGTCTTTAAAGAAGGCATGAGCTACGTAGCACTATCACGCTTACGTACACTTGACGGTCTATTTCTAATCAACTTTGATGCAAGTAAAGTAAACGCTGATATTCCTTGCATTTTAGAATATAATAGACTTCGCTCACTATACACTCCCCATCTAAACACATATTCTGTTCCACAAAAACTAAAACGTTGTGAAAGAAAACTAAATCAAACAGAAATGCAACAGGACGTCACTGCAAATCCTCCAAAGAGAGTAAAAGAAACTAATACTTCATCAAGTACCACAAACAAAAAAGAATCAATTAGAGAAAGTAAAACAGGTACTTCTTTAAAGAAGGAATACAAACTCCAAAAAAATCAGTTAGATACAGAACTACCTGGACCATTTAAATTCTCAAATATAGTTGGTGTAAGTTGCTATGCAAATGTAGCAATGAATATTTTATTTCAATTACCACCAATTGTTGACAACATTTACTTACACAGTGCAGACCCATTGTGTTTGCAAATGTTAGTACTTCACAGAAATGCAGCAAACAATCCTGACAACACATATAGTGTTTTTGGAATAAGACGACAATTGGACTACTGTGCTGGAATGGTAAAATTCACTATAAACTCACAGGAAGATCCACAAGAATTTCTAATGTACTTACTACAAGTACTGGAAAACAAAAACATACCTATAAATGAAATCTTTCAGATTTCATACATGTGGAAACATACATGCACTCTCTGCAACAATGTGACACAAGAAGAAATCCCCAATGAACGCTTCATATATATATATCAATACCAAATTGTGAATCCATTCCATTTCAGCAACTTGTACAAAATGCAAACCATGGTACATTATGCTCTACCTGCAATTCAGATAATCGCTCCACGTTAGTAATACAAACACATAGCAAATATGTAATACTAATGCTTCTACGTTACAATGCAGATGGTACCAAAAACAACTGCAAGCTGACTGGATTCACACATGGTCAAATAACACTTGGTAAGAAAACCTTCACAACAATAGGTATAATCTACCACGCAGGACCACAACCAATTCAGGGCACTACACTGCATATATAAAAAGAAATGTGGAGGGTTTGAATTTAATGATAGTATCATTACTCTAAAGCAGAGATTACCAGCAAATCTTACAAACGTTTATTTGATGTTCTTAAAACCAAAATTTGATAAATAAACTGTATTTAAACCTTTAAATAAATTTGTGTTAAAAAAATATAAACTGTTAGAATACTCCGAAAGCTATCTAACTGCTCAAAGATTCTTCAACAACTAATCAGATAAATGAATACCACTAAATTAGACCAAAAAATACACAGTTAGAATACGCCAATTGGTATCTAACTGTCCCAAAATTATAAATTTGTGTTAAAATAATATACACTGTTAGAATACTCCAAAAGCTATCTAACAGCTCAAAGATTCTACAACAACTAATCAGATAAATGAATACCACTAAATTAGGCCAAAAAATACACAGTTAGAATACGCCAATTGGTATCTAACTGTCCCAAAATTTAACAATATCCAAATAGATAAATCAAAACCACTAAAATATATTAAAAAAAATAGACAGTTAGAATACGCCAATTGGTATCTAACTGCTCCAAAATTTTATAATATCAAAACAAATGAAGAATCTGTTACTGCTCCAAAAAAAATACAACAAAGCAAAGTATAAAGCATTGGCATTAGCCAGAAACAACAAGTGAACACTGAAAACAAACAAACAAATAAACTGTAGCATAACAGAAAAAGGTTTTTTTTTTAATCCAACATGGATTTTTTTTTTCTCCCACAGACCCAATGATTTTAGCAACAAATACAGAAACTGAGCAAATTGCACAGTACTCTACTAAATATGAGGGTCGAAAAAAAATAAAAGTATATTGCTTATACAATGTAATAAGTCATTACAAAATACTAATACTAACATGCTATTTTCTTTTATCACAGAAATGAAGAACAAAAACATGGACTCCCATTACTAGACCAAACAGTAAGTATACAATAATAAGGACAACCATAGCAGCATATCACATCCATAGTATCTAATACCTTTGTTCCTTATACATTTGTTTTTCACCCAAAGTTATAAGCAAATATGAATGTGATATGCTGCGGTGGTTGTTGCCAGGGCATACAATCTTGGGTGCATGGCCAAATGGCCATGCACCCAAGACTCTATGCCCTGGCAACAACCACCGCAGCATATCACATCCATAGAGTCAAACATTTCAACTATGATCTATGGGAAACTTTTAATGTCCGCGAACAATGTGAGTGTTCTTAGAACACTTTGAACTTGCCAGCGAACAATACGGACACCGTTTTCAGGACACCCCCTACGAACATTTCAGAACAAGGCGATAGTTCTTAGAACACTTTCAACTTAACAACGAACAATACGGACAGCATCCTAAGGACACCCCCTACGAACATTCCAAGACGAGTGTTCTTAGAAGCGTCTTCAGAACACCACCATCTTGTTTATTTGCGAACATTTCAGGACACCGCGAGTGTTCTTAGGACACATTCAACTTGACAAAGAACAATACGGACAGCGTCCTCAGGACACCCCCTACGAACACTCCCCGGACACCGGGAGTGTTCTTAGAAGCGTCTTCAGAACACCACCATCTTGTTTATTTGCGAACATTTCAGGACACCGCGAGTGTTCTTAGGACACATTCAACTTGACAAAGAACAATACGGACAGTGTCCTCAGGACACCCCCTATGAACACTCCCCGGACACCGCGAGTGTTCTTAGAAGCGTCTTCAGAACACCCCCATTTTGTTTATTTGCGAACATTTCAGGACACCGCGAGTGTTCTTAGGACACATTCAACTTGACAGTAAACAATACGGACAGCTTCCTCAGGACACCCCCTATGAACACTCCCCGGACACCGCAAGTGTTCTTAGAAGCGTCTTCAGAACACCCCCATCTTGTTTATTTGCGAACATTTCAGTACACCGCGAGTGTTCTTAGGACACATTCAACTTGACAGAGAACAATACGGACAGCGTCCTCAGGACACCCCCTACGAACACTCCCCGGACACCTCAAGTGTTCTTAGAAGTGTCTTCAGAACACCCCCATTTTGTTTATTTGCGAATATTTCAGGACACTGCGACTGTTCTTAGGACGCATTCAACTTGACAGAGAACAATACGGACAGCGTCCTCAGGACACCCCCTACGAACACTCCCCGGACACCGCAAGGGTTCTTAGAACAGTTTCACTTTGCTTGCAAACAAAACGGACACATATTGACTCCTTAGAACACCCCCTAGTCAGTTTATTTAGAACCTTTCAGAACACCCGTGATGGCCGCAAACAAATCGAACACAAAAAGAACGTCTAACACATAAAAAACACAACTTTCATCCTATCTCATACACTCCCACCCTCCCCAAACACTCCTACACACCAACACACTCTACAAAATACACATTTTGAACAAAGTTTCACCGCGCTGTCCGGGGACGTCCGCGAATCCAAGATGGCGGGCTCTACCGAAAAATCTGACGCGCTTCACCCTCCACGCCGTCCAATCAGCGAACACTTTGCATGTCCGCGAACATCACGCAAGACGATTGGCCAATCAGGACACTTTCCCCGGAGCGAACAGGGAAGTGTGTCCGCAAACCGAACACAGATATCACTAATTTTTTTTTACCTACTTTTTGGTCATTTTAAAAAAAACTACTGGACGGATTTTCACCCAATTTGCAAAAGCACGCTTTCGGGACCAAGCCGCTGCTCCTGGTTCAAATTTGGTGGAAATCCGTCCTGCGGTTTGGGCTGTAGGCGCGAGCAAAACATTTTTCCCATTCACTCTATGGAGATTGAGTATAATGTATACAAATCTGAGCATATAGAGGGAAGGTAGAGTAATAAAAATAAAACTAGGAGAAAGTGCTGATAACCATAATGATTATCTTCATGCACAGAAAGGATTGCTCTCTTTCAAGCCTGTATCTTCCGCTATGTATATGTTTCATATGATGTGACTGGACCCTAAGTCTACAAATATAGTACCTTTTCAATTTTTACTTCCTGACTGTTACTGAAGAAAACTATGTGGCTTCGATATGTCAGTAAAGGATAAAAAGGGAGAGCCAGCCATGTGATGTCATCAGTGATGTCATCAATGACATTTGTGATGTCATCTTTGATGTCCTGGGTGTTAGTGTTAGCAGTGCACGGTGGCGCGAGTTATGGTTGCTTATGTTACCATAACTGCCGAATTTCAGGGGGTTTTCGGTTTTACTTTGAGCCATAACGTCCCTTTAACAAAGTTTTTTCACTGAATTTCATAGGTTTTTAGTAGCGCAACTTAACCATAACGTCCCTTTAACAAAGTTTTTTCACTGAATTTCATAGGTTTTTAGTGCACAACTTAACCATAATATCCCTGACTTCATATACATGTAACATAGAACATACTAACCCCCTCGTAGTGATTTTCATGTCCGCGGACTACCGCCATGTCCGCGGACACATCAAAAATCTGAGCGTGGTGAATGTAAATTTAAATAGTGTGCCCCATTTCCCCTTTGAAGTTGGCTCTGAAAAGAGCCGTTTTTTTTTTTTTTACAGATGCTTGACAGACACCTGTTACTTTGTATTTTTTTTCTTGTTTTTTTTTCTTACTTTACTCCTAAAATCTTCACATAACCTTCTCCAAAGCAACCCTTACATTCCAAAATAGAAAGGCATTTCCCGTAAAAGATAAAGAAATGCCATCTTCTTTAAAATTAACAGCATTACTGGCATCAATATTCTCATTGTTACAGAAGAACATACCAGCTCTAAGCATGAAGGCACACATGCCTCGGTTGATGACACACCTAGCAATATTTTGCTGAGGACAAAAAACTGAACTATTGTCCCATATTGCCCTAGGTAGTAATCCAGAAAAAATTACTTTTGCATTTGGAAGGATCTTCATTACTGCTTGAACCAAGCATTCCAAATCAGCCAACAAAGTAGGGGCACTGAGGTTGCCCAAATGGAAAGCACCATAGTGCAAAACTACCACATGCGGACTGTTCATCGTGGCCATATCCTCACAAACGTGTACAATTCCATGTACATTGCAATCAGGCACACTGCTCCACACCACCTCCACTCCTTTCACATCAAAGTTCTTTGCAACATGCCTGCATTCAGCGTACTGCTGTAAACCATGCACAAACATATCTCCGAGCACCAACACCCTGACTTTCTCCACTTCTGCCATCTTCACCACACACAGTCTCTTTCAAAACAAATCCACAACCTCGACATCTGATTGGCTGATCCGTACAGTCTTCTTTCCATGTTGGATTTCCTGGAAAAACCCGGATGTAGCACGCCCTGTCCACGAACAGCCGCGGTGTCCGCGGACGGCGTCCACTTTACTCTCTGTGCCATTCCCTCAGTGCATACAGCTAAGCAATCACACAATATGAATAACGTCCTCAGAACAACCCCATTTTGTGAATTTTCGAACATTTCAGGACAATTATTATTTCATTATTCAAAATATTAACATTACAAATATTATACTTTCATCTTGTACTCTGCACACAATGCTATGTTTCACCATTAGTAGCTCAGTATACTAGATAGAATCCCATAATACAATGCTATTTATATCAATGCATCGTTCAAAGCACTAATAACGGTATGATATTTATTGCAATATCCTTGACACTTTTTTCGCAACATTATAATAAAAATCCCTAGTACACAAATTCCATGAAAAGTACATACACACGTGATGTCATCAGTGATTTCATCAATGACATTTGCAATGTCATCTTTGATGTCCTGGGTGTTAGTCTTAGCAGTGCACGGTGGTGGCGCCAGTTATTTTTCAAAGCTTACCATAACTTGCGATTTGCAGGGGTCTTTCGGCTGTACTTAGAACCATAACGTCCTTTAAACAAACTTTTTTTATATCACGCGAACAATATACAAACATGGCGTGCAAAAACCAACTTCTACAGATGGCTTTACACAGAATGTTGCAAAGTAAGAATTTATGCTCGTTCACAGTGAAGGTCAGCTGCTTCCACAACTTCTACAGATGGCTTTACACAGAATGTTGCAAAGTAAGAATTTATGCTCGTTCACAGTGAAGGTCAGCTGCTTCCATTTTTTTCTCAGCCTTCGGAGAGGCTCACGAAGCGGACTATAAGGTTGTATTGTGTTTTGACCTTGACAGACAGAGATTGTGATGAAAGACTTCTCTTGAAGGAGTGTTGCTAAAACTTAAGAGAAGATAAAGATGAAATTTCTGAAACGAAACCACTTTTATATATTATATCACTATGCGAAAGATTGTTGGCACACGCAGAGTCGTATTTTTGGACTGCACCAATCGTAGACAATGGAAATTGCAATTGTAGTGTAAGTAACCCTTTAGATTATTTTATACCAAATATAATTACAATAGCGTAGCATTAAAGACCGCTCAAGTTGAACTTGTTCGTTGTAAGTAGCATAATGTTTTCTACCGCGCACTATCACCGCCGAATTGATCCCCTGTCGTTTAGAGGGCTCTGAAAAAGGCAGATGACACAGGGTGGGTTAATAGAAATAATTTAACCGGTCTATAGGCGGTCAAGCGCTCTACTCGCTGTGCCACTTCACTGTAGCCTGTCAAGTGGCACAGCGAGTACCGCGCTCGCTTTGACATCCGTGCACAGCTTGGTAACGCAAGTTTGAATCCCGGCAAGGCCAAACTCAGCCTTTCATCCTTCCGTGGTCGATAAATGAGCACCACACACCGTGGTTAATAATAAGCACTGCTTAGATACCTCACGGTTCTTAGCGCTATATGAATGGGAAAATATTATTATTTTATTGTTAACATACTCTGTTGCACTATCTTCGATAGCAAATATTTTCACGCCCTAATAAATAAAATGATGATTTTTAATGAAGATCGGCTGGTGAGACTAATTTATGTTTTTTAAAACAGGTATGTGGCTCCATTTTGCCTATGTCACGATTTACAGACTCCAGCGGATGGGGTCTTCAACTGCCAGGTGCAGGTCCAAATATGCAACTTCATGACCCTCACCATTTTATGGGACAATCGCCAAGGACCAATATGCCCTTGCGCAGTACTAGCGGCTACAAACAACATACCAACCAATAGGGTGGTCTAATGGCTCGTTGTTGGAGCAACCTTCCGATTATCAGAGCGACCATTTACTGCTTTTATCATAAACCAACAGCCTATCTATCGCAAAGGAACAACGCGTGGCTCCAAATAAACTTTTGCTGATCGACAGCAGAGACAATAGCAAATCGCTGAATATTCACTAAACATTTCATGTTAAATAAATGTACTTTAACAAATGTACAATCCTGCTGTTTACTTTTAAACCACAGTTTCATATTCCGAATTGTGGCGCACTGAGTTGTAAGCTGATATAACACTCTCTGTACCGCAAAGGAACATCGCGTGTCTCAACATGAACTTTTGCGGATCGACAACAAAGACAAATGCAAATTGCTAAATATTCTCTAAACATTTGATGTCAAAAAAATGTACTTTACAACATTTACAATCTTGCTGTTTGCTTTTAAATCACAGTTTCATATTCCGAATTGTGGCGCGCTGTGTTGTGACATAATGTGTGTTGTCTTCTGGGTTCTGTGTAAAGTCGCGTAGTACAGGAGACGACTGATGCGTTTGATTACGCACCCTGTAACGTCACAGAGAGAGGCGGGGAATATGAATGCTTTGATAATATCAGGCTTAGGGGTGGGAGATATGATTTAGTGTCGCAAAAGCAAGTCAGCCAGGTCAATAGAGCCAGTCATAGGATTATCACATAATGTCGGCGCACACCAGCCGGATTTATCGTTTCTTTAGTGGACAAAAAGTCGGTTGATGCCCCTAGGAAATTGTACTATTAGCGGACAAAAGGAGTGCTCTTAAAACACTTTCACCCTGACAACGAACAATACAAACAACGTTTTCAAAACACCCGCATTTTGTGTAATTGCAACCATTTCGGGACACTGCAAGTGTTCTTAGAACACATTCAACTAGACAGATTAGAATACGAACAGCGTCCTGAGGACACCCCCAGTTTGTGTATTTACGAACAATTAAGTACACCGCGAGTGTTCATAGCTCATTTTTACCTTCCTTGCGAACAAAAATGACACATACTCCGTCCTCTAAACACCCCACCATTTAGTTTATTTACAAAATGTCAGAACAGCCGTGTTCTCCGCGGACAAATCGAACGCAACAAAAACGTCTAGCACATAAAAAAACAAAACATTGAACCTATCTCATACTCCCCCACCCTCCCCAAACACTCTTACACACCAACACACGGCACTAAATACAATTTTTTATCCACGTTTCACTGCGCTGTACATGGTCGACTGCGAATACAAGATGGCGGGCGCCACAGAAAATCTGACGTGCTCCACGCCCCTCGCCGTCCAATCAGCGAACACGTCGCATGTCCGCGGACATGACGCAAGGCCATGGGCCAATCGGGATGCTGTCTGCGGAGCGAACAGGGAAGTCCGTCCGCAAAGTGAACACAGATATCACTATTTTTTTTGCATTACATTTTGGTCATTTTTAAAAAAAACTACTGGACAGATTTACACCAAATTTACAAAAGCACGCTTTTGGGACCAGGCCGCCGCTCCTGCCACAAATTTGGTGTAAATCCGTGCAGCGGTTCGGGCTGTAGCCGTGCGCAAAGTTTTTTCCCATTCAGTGTATGGGTAAAAAAAAGTTTTGGGAACCCCCTATAACTTTCCCCCCCCTGGACGAATCCTCACCAAACTTTGGAGTGACCCAACTACTTTTTTTGCAAAGTTTGGTGAGGATCCGTCCAGAACCCCATAATAGAATGCTATTTATATCAATGCATCGTTCAATGCACTAATTAGGGTATGATATTTATTGCAATTGCAATGATCCTTGACACTTGTTTCGCAACATTATAATAAGAATCCCTTGTACACATATTTCATGAAAAGTACATACACATGTGATGTCATCAATGATATTTGTGATGTCATCTTTGATGTCCTGGGTGTTAGTCTTAGCAGTGCACGGTGGTGGTGCGAGTTATGATTGCTTAGCTTACCATAACTGGCGATTTTCAAGGGTTTTTCGGTTTTACTTGGAACCATAACGTCCCTTTGACAAAGTTTTTTCACTGAATTTCATAGGTTTTTAGTAGCGCAACTTAACCATAACGTCCCTTTAACAACGTTTTTTCATTGAATTCCATAGGTTTTTATTAGTGCAACTTAACCGTAACGTCCCTTTAACATTTTTTTTTAACTACATTTTAAAGGGTTTTATTAGTGCAACGTCACCATAACATCCTTTTCAATAGATGAAGACCACTAACATCTTATGTCCTCAAAGTGGGAATGCCGGGTGGTAAAAAAACCAAAAAGATTTTCCTTCCTACACCGGGACCAAGATGGCCACCATGAAAAGGGAAGGCGGGGTGTATAAAGAACACAACAGGGCATGAGCGGGGTTGGGGGGAACAGGCGAGACACATGAGCATGAGCGGGGGGTGAGAGGGAACAGGGTACAAACGGGGCATGAGCAGGGGGTGGGGGAGAAAATGAAGGAAACACGGGGCATGAGCGGTGGTGGGGGGAACACGAGAGAGACACGGGGCATGAGCAGCGGGTGGGGAGGAACATGAGGGAGACACAGGGTATGAGCAGGGGGTGGGGAGGAACACGAGGGAGACACAGGGCATGAGCGGGGGGGTACAGGGCACACACGGGACATGAGCGGGGGTGGGGGGGAAAGGAGAGAGACAAGGGGCATGAGCGGGGGGTGGGGGGAACACGAGGGAGACATGGGGCTTGAGCGGGGGGGTGGGGGTAACACGAGAGAAACACAGGGCATGAGCGGGGGGTGGGGGGAACACGAGGGAGACACGGGTCATGAGCGGGGGGTGGGGGCCAACAGGAGACAGACACAGGGCATGAGCGGGGGATGGGGGAACAGGAGAGAGATACGGGGCATGAGCGGGGATGGGGAGAACAGGAGACAGACAAGGGGCATGAGCAGGGGGTGGGGGGCAACAGGAGACAGACACGGGGCATGAGCGGGAGGGTGGGGGGCAACAGGAGAGAGACACGAGGCAGGAGCGCGGAGTGGGGGGGTACAGGAGACAGACACAGGGCATGGGTGGGGGCAACAGGAGACAGACACGGGGCATGAGAGTGGGTGGGGGAACAGGAGACAGACACGGGGCATGAGCGGGGGGTGGGGGGAACAGAAGACAGACATGGGGCATGAGTGGGGGAGTGGGGGCCAACAGGAGAGAGACACGGGGCATGAGCAGGGGGTGGGGGGTACAGGAGAGAGACACGGGGCATGAGCAGGGGGTGGGGGGAACAGGAGAGAGACATGGGACATAAGTGGGGGGTGGGGGGGTACAGGAGACAGACACAGGGCATGAGCGGCGGGCAACAGGAGGGAGACACGGGGCATGAGCGGGGGTGGGGGGCAACAGGAGACAGACATGGGGCATGAGCGGGGGGTGGGGGGCAACAAGAGACAGACACGGGGCATGAGTGGGTGGTGGGGGGAAACAGGAGAGACAAGGGGCATGAGCAGGGGGTGGGGGGCAACAGGAGAGACACGGGGCATGAGCGGGGGTGGGGGACAACAGGAGACAGACACGGGGCATGAGCGAGGGGTGGGGGGAACAGGAGACAGACATGGGGCATTATCGGGGTGTGGGAGGGAACAACAGGCATGGGGCATGAGCGGGGGTGGGGAGAAGAGACACGGGGCATGAGCAGGGGGGTGGGGGGCAACAGGAGACAGACACGGGGCATGAGCGGGGGGTGGGAGGAACAGGAAACAGACATGGGGCATGAGCTGGGGGTGGGGAGAACAGGAGACAGACACGGGGCATGAGTGGGGTGTGGGGGGCAACAGGAGACAGACACGGGGCATGAGCGGGGGGTGGGGGGCAACAGGAGAGACACGGGGCATGAGCGGGGGGTGGGGGGCAACAGGAGAGACACTGGGCATGAGCAGGGGGTGGGGGGAACAAGAGACAGACACGGGGCATGAGCGAGGGGTGGGGGAACAGGAGACAGACACAGGGCATGAGCGGGGGGTGGGGGGAACAGGAGAGACACGGGGCATGAGCGGGGGGTGGGGGGAACAGGAGACAGACACGGGGCATGAGCGATGGGTGGGGGAACAGGAGACAGACACGGGGCATGAGTGGGGGGTGGGGGGGAACAACAGACACGGGGCATGAGCGGGGGGTGGGGGGGAACAACAGACACGGGGCATGAGCGGGGGGTGGGGAGAACAGACACGGGGCATGAGCAGGGGGGTGGGGGACAACAGGAGACAGACACGGGGCATGAGCGGGGGTGGGAGAAACAGGAGACAGACACAGGGCATGAGCGGGGGGTGGGGGTAACAGGAGACAGACACGGGCATGAGCGGGGGGTGGGGAGGAGCAACAGACATGGGGCATGAACGGGGGTGGGGAGAACAGACACGGGACATGAGCGGGGGTGGGGGACAACAGGAGACAGACACGGGGCATGAGCGGGGGGGTGGGAGGAACAGGAGACAGACACGGGGGTGGGGGTCAACAGGAGGGAGACACGGGGCATGAGCGGGGGGTGGGGGGCAACAGGAGACAGACACGGGGCATGAGCGGGGGGTGGGGGGCAACAGGAGACAGACACGGGGCATGAGCGTGTGTGGGGGCAGCAGGAGACAGACACGGGGCATGAGCGGGGGGTGGGGGGCAACAGGAGAGACACGGGGCATGAGCGGGGGGTGGGGGGCAACAGGAGAGACACGGGGCATGAGCGGGGGTGGGGGGAACAGGAGACAGACACGGGGCATAAGCGAGGGGTGGGGGGAACAGGAGACAGACACGGGGCATGAGTGGGGGGTGGGAGGGAACAACAGACACGGGGCATGAGCGGGGTGAGGAGAACAGACACGGGGCATGAGCAGGGGGTGGAGGGCAACAGGATACAGACACGGGGCATGAGCGCGGGGTGGGGAGGAGCAACAGACATGGGGCATGAGCGGGGGTGGGGAGAACAGACACGGGACATGAGCGGGAGGGTGGGGGACAACAGGAGACAGACACGGGGCGTGAGCGGGGGGGTGGGAGGAACAGGAGACAGACACGGGGGTGGGGGTCAACAGGAGAGAGACACGGGGCATGAGCGGGGGGTGGGGGGCAACAGGAGACAGACACGGGGCATGAGCGGGGGGGTGGGAGGAACAGGAGACAGACACGGGGGTGGGGGTCAACAGGAGAGAGACACGGGGCATGAGCGGGGGGTGGGGGGCAACAGGAGACAGACACGGGGCATGAGCGGGGGGTGGGGGGCAACAGGAGACAGAAACGGGGCATGAGCGGGGGTGGGGGGAACAGGGGAACAGGAGACAGACACAGAGCATGAGCGAGTGGGGGTGGCGAGAACAGGAGACAGACACGGGGCATGAGCGGGGGGTGGGGGCAGCAGGAGACAGACACGGGGCATGAGCGGGGGGTGGGGGGCAACAGGAGAAACACGGGGCATGAGCGGGGGGTGGGGGGCAACAGGAGAGACACGGGGCATGAGCGGGGGTGGGGGGAACAGGAGACAGACACGGGGCATAAGCGAGGGGTGGGGGGAACAGGAGACAGACACGGGGCATGAGCGGGGGGTGGGAGGGAACAACAGACACGGGGCATGAGCGGGGGTGAGGAGAACAGACACGGGGCATGAGCGGGGGGGTGGAGGGCAACAGGAGACAGATACGGGGCATGAGCGGGGGTTGGGAGGAACAGGAGACAGACACGGGGCATGAGCAGGGGGTGGGGAGAACAGGAGACAGACACGGGGCATGAGCAGGGGGTGGGGGGCAACAAGAGAGAGACACAGGGCATGAGTGGGTGAGGGGAACAGGAGACAGACACGGGGCATGAGCGGGTAGGGGGAACAGGAGACAGAAACGGGGCATGAGTGGTGGTGGGGGGCAACAGGAGATAGACATGGGGCATTAGCGGAGGGTGGGGGGAACA
Source organism: Ambystoma mexicanum (assembly GCF_040938575.1). NCBI lineage: Eukaryota > Metazoa > Chordata > Amphibia > Caudata > Ambystomatidae > Ambystoma > Ambystoma mexicanum. The sequence goes on from NC_090923.1 coordinate 399,946,479, forward strand.
GGACACAGACACGGGGCATGAGCGGGAGGTGGGGAGAACATGAGACAGACACGGGGCATGAGCGGGGAGTGTGGGGGGCAACAGGAGACAGACACGGCACATGAGGGGAACAGGAGACAGATACGGGGCATGAGCGGTGGGTGGGGAGAACAGTAGACAGACACGGGGCATGTGCGGGGGTGGGGGGAGGGAGAGAGACACACGGGGCATGAGCGGGGGGTGGGTGGGAGGGAGAGAGACACACTGGGCATGAGCGGGGGGTGGGCGGGAGGGAGAGAGACACACGGGGCATGTGTGGGGGGTGGGCGGGAGTGAGAGAGACACATGGTGCATGAGCGGGGTTTGGGAGGGAGGGAGAGAGACACACGGGGCATGAGCGGGGGTTGGGCGGGAGGGAGAGAGACACACGGGGCATGAGCGGGGGGTGGGCGTTAGGGAGAGAGACACAAGGGGCATGAGCAGGGGTTGGGCGGGAGGGAGAGAGACACAAGGGGCATGAGCGGGGGGTGGGCGGGAGAGAGAGAGACACATGGGGCATGAGCGGGGGTGGGAGGGAGGGAGAGAGAGAGACACACGGGGCATGAGCGGGTAGTGGGCGGGAGGGAGAGAGACACATGGGGCATGAGCGGGGGTGGGAGGGAGGGAGAGAGACACACGGGGCATGAGCGGGGTGGGGGGGGAGAGAGACACACGGGGCATGAGCGGGGGTTGGGGGGAAGGGGAGAGAGACACACGGGGCATGAGCGGGTGGTGGGGGGAGGGAGAGAGACACACGGGGCATGAGAGGGGGTGGGGGGAGGGAGAGAGACACACAGGGCATGAGCGGGGGGTGGGGGCAGTTAGAGAGACACACGGGGCATGAGCGGGGGGTGGGGGAGGGAGAGAGACACACGGGGCATGAGCGGGGGGTGGGGGAGAGGGAGAGAGACACACGGGGCATGAGCGGGAGGGGGGGACACACGGGGCAAGAGCGGGGGTGGGCGGGAGGGGGAAAGACACGGGGCAAGAGCAGGGGTGGGCCGGAGGGGGAAAGACACGGGGCAAGAGAGGGGGTGGGCAGGAGGGGGAAAGAGACACGGGGCAAGAGCAGGGGTGGGCAGGAGGGGGAAAGAGACACGGGGCAAGAGCGGGGGTGGGCGGGAGGGGGAATGAGACACGGGGCAAGAGCGGGGGTGAGCAGGAGGGGGAAAGAGACACGGGGCAAGAGCGGGGGTGGGTGGGAGGGGGAAAGAGACACGGGGCAAGAGCGGGGGTGGGTGGGAGGGGGAAAGAGACACGGGGCAAGAGCAGGGGTGGGCGGAGGGGGAAAGAGACACGGGACAAGAGCGGGGGTTGGCGGGAGGGGGAAAGAGACATGGGGCAAGAGCGGGGGTGGGCGGAAGGGGGAAAGAGACACGGGGCAAGAGCGGGGGTGGGTGGGAGGGGGGAAAGAGACATGGGGCAAGAGCGGGGGTGGGCGAGAGGGGGAAAGAGACACGGGGCAAGAGCGGGGGTGGGTGGGAGGGGAAAGAGACACAGGGCAAGAGCGGGGGTGCACAGGAGGGGGAAAGAGACGCGGGGCAAGAGCGGAGGTGGGTGGGAGGGGGAAAGAGACACGGGGCAAGAGCGGGGGTGGGGGGGAGGGAGACAGACACGCGGGGGGTGGGCGGGAGGGAGAGAGACACATGGGGCATGAGCGGGGGTGGGAGGGAGGGAGAGAGACACACGGACATGAGCGGGGGTTGGTGGGAGGGGAGAGACACATAGACATGAGCGGGGGGTGGGGGAACGGGAGAGAGACACACGGGGCATGAGCGGGGGGTGGGGGGAGGGGAGAGACACACGGACAGGAGTGGGGGGTGGGCAGGAGGGGAGAGACACACGGACATGAGCTAGGGAGAGACACACGGACATGAGCGGGGGGTGGGCGGGAGGGCAGAGACACACGGACATGAGCGGGGGTGGGAGAGACACACGGGGGCATGAGTGGGGGGCGGGTGGGTTATAGAGATGAGCAGGGCAGGCACGAGCGGGGCACGAGCGGGGCATGAGCGTGGGGTGGGCAGGAGGGAGAAAGACACACGGACATGAGCGGGGGGTGGGCGGGAAGGAGAAAGACACATGGACATGAGCGGGGGGTGGGCGGGGGGTGGGCGGGAGGGGGAAAGACACACGGACATGAGCGGGGGTGGGCGGGAGGGAGAAAAGACACACGGACATGAGCGGGGGGTGGGCGGGAGGGAGAAAGACTTTGTGTGCAGGTGGCAGATCCCGCTCCTCGGCCCTCCGCTGGCCACCGTGTGCCGATGGCGTGAGCGGGGGGCTGGAGGAAAAGGGAAGACATGGAGCATGAGTGGGGGTGAAAAGAAGGACACACGCGGCATGAGCGGGGCTGGGGGACATACTGTGCCGGCGGGATACAAAGCCTCTCTTGCGAGGAACAAAGATGGCGGGCGTCTCTGAAGCCAGACGCACTGCACGCTTTCACTGCATCCAATGAGAGAGCATGTCAGATGTCCGCGGACATCACGCAAGCTGCTTGCCCAATCACCGTCCTGTCCGCGGAGCGAACAAGGAAGTGTGTCCGCGAAGCGAACACAGATATCACTAATTTTTTTCACTTACATTTTTGTCATTTTTTTAAAAACTACTGGATGGATTTACACCAAATAAAGCAAAGCACGCTTTCGGGACCAAGCCGCCGCTCCTGCCGCAAATTTGGTGTAAATCCATCCAGCGGTTTGGGCTGTAGGCGTGAGCAAAGTTTTTCCCATTATGTCTATGGGAAAAAAAAAAGTTTTGGGACCCCCCTATCACTTTTCCCCCCCTTGACGAATCCTCACCAAACTTTGCAAACAAATTCAGAGTGACCCATAATATAAGCCGCCCAAAAAGTGCTCTTCCTATGGAAACAGCAACTTAACCATAACTACATGGCCACTACCATGGCATATATATATATATAAATATATATATATATATATATATATATATATATATATATATATATATATATATATATATATATATATATATATATATATATATATTTTGCTGGAGGTCCATGAGCCAGAGCAATGTCTATGGGCATAGATCAATAGATCACTGGTGTAGATAGACCCGTGATACCGGCCCCAGGCTGTAGGGGCACTCTATGTAAAAGTGTTTTGTGTCCCTGGATGTAGGCCCAAGGCTTTCTATAGATCACTCAACGTATTATAATAGTAAGGAAGCTTTTGTGTATGATGAGGTCATAATGTAGGGAAGGGAAATTATGCTCAGCACTAAATGATCTATCACCACAAAATACCACCAGTAGAGCAAATTACTAGATTTGCCAACATAATATAACAAGGTATGGTCACTAGAATGATATGAGGCTAAACCCAATCTAAATGCAAGGATAAGTTATTACTACCACTCTTCTTTTGGTGGTAAGAAAATACCGCCAGACCCCAACATTACACAAAATATCCAACAGAACAGAAACCTGCTTTTAGGGGGTCTCGAAGGTTGTGGATGTCTAAGAAATTGGTGAGATGGTTGGACACAACCGTTTTAAGCACTTTAGAGTAGTGCAGAAGGAGAGACACAGTGTGAACGTTAGCTGGTAGGTTGGGTCAGCCCCTTGCTTTTTTTAGGAGAGGGATGACTATTGCTATTTTGAAAATAGAGGGAAAGCCAGCAGAATTGAAGAGCAGGTTGAAGAGTTTACTGAGGTGTAAGAGTGTCTGATGGGGCACAATAGGGCTTAGCCTTCATAAGTAGAGATAACACTTCTTCAGTATTAGTGTGACTAAAGTAGGAGATATAGGCAGAGGATGATGGTAGAGTAGACAGAATGTAGAATGGAGGAGTATAGAGTATGAGGAAAGTCTGGAGAGAGTCTCTAGTTTTGGAAATGTGTGTAGCAAGTATTCAGCTAGGTCACTACCTGTGAGAGTGGAGCTGATAGTCATATATTTGGGAGAAGTGAGTTTAGGGTGCCCTGTAGCTAGCGTAGATGGCTAGAGGGAGAGTCAATGAAAGTGAGCTGGAATTCCCTTTTCGCCCTATCAAAAGATGACTTGAGAGAGTTCAGGGTAGAGATGTAGAGTTGCAGTATCTCATGCAAGTGTGTATGCCTCCATTTAAGTGGGATGACCCATGGCTGAGGATACTGAGACTTGTAAAAGTGAGCAGTAAGAAGTGAGAGGAGAATGAGGAGTAGTTAGCTTCACTTATTTATCTGTACGTGCACACAGGAACAATAGCACACCCCTGCTGAAAGTGTCAACCATTCCACATACAGAAAACCTCTGCCACACTTTCTTTTTCAACAAACATACATGCTGTTTCCATGAAACCTCGCATATCGAAAAGATTGTACAGTTGGCCTGAACAGATTACATGGTGCAGACCTAAATTAAATAGATTTTGTTTTTGTCAAACTTATTTTAACAAGAATGCGGTACAAGTGATAGTATCAACATTAATAACGCCAAGACAATAAAGTACACAGAAATGCAATCACAAGCCCCTCAGCAACATCCAACTGTCCTTCCCTACCACAAAGACAAGGCGTGCTAAATGATCCCATCCCCACCCATCACAGGGTCAAGACAAGGAATAACCTCAGAGTGAAGCAGGTCTAAAGGTCATGGATGTGGCATGTTGGTGATATTCGATAAACTGCAGGCAAACACCCAGGTATTTATGCAGTTGATCATTCACACAGGCCGTGACCTATTCTGCAGCCAAAATGTCCCACACGTTTATCCATCAGTACACAATCACAGGAATGTCAGGTTAAATAGATCTTTTATAAACAGTTTGAAAACATATGCTCAAATAAATATTCAACAAAAAATATGTATAATTACAGGTAATAAAAAAGGGTAAACAATGACATTTACCCATGATGCAAGTTAGTAAATGTATCGTTTTGACACTTTATATTTACAAGTAAATCTACTATGTATTTACTTGTTTGTCAAACATTTCCAAAAAGACTGCTGCTGAAAAACATTGCAAAACTCAAAAGTTGATGCCTGAAAGGTTTAGAATTAATGTTAACCTCTGTAATTGCTCTGGGCATCCCCCAAGACCATTGTTCCTTGCCTGCCAAGCCATTACAGAAGGTGAAAGATCTTCCAGCCATCAACTCTTTTGTTTTGCCTGAAAATGTATTAAATGTTTAAGATTCTAGTATGCTTATGACTGTATGAATTTATATGCTCAAAATTGCACAAATACTCATAGTATATAAAAACACATAAATACTATTCTTCTACATTAATGGTAGATGAAGTATAATAATAGCATACAGTGGAGTGTTGTAGAGTATTTCTGTGACAATTGTTAACTGAACTACAACGTTGGTCCTGAATGCAGTGAGTCTGTTCAGTCTTTCTACCATGTTCTTGCCAGCATCTCTATAAACCCTCCACCCACAAGCGGAGTGTTGCAGAGTGTCTCTGTGTTTGTGTGGTGCGTGGTGTGATGCAGCCCGCTCTTGTTGCTGTGGTTTTGCTTCTCTGGTCTTGGACATGAGCCATCCTCCTGAAATTACATGGTCGGCAGCTTGCAAAAGCAGCGACTTTCACCTTGGAGCAGCATAGTTGACTTTGCCGCATCGTCATACAGAACTGCTTAGTAAGCGGACACAAGCTTTCTTTTTCTTGACTTTTAACGTTCCTCTCTTGAACTTAAGCACAGGAGAGATCTTTGAGTAGTGAAGGCACCTAAGTGTCCCCTTTGTTTAAGGCTGGAAGTTCGAATGATCACGAGTTCATCTCAATAGAGTTTTACGAGCAACGCTGGAGAGGGATTTTGACTAATTGGTTTTCTGTCTCTCAAATGTATCGCTTTGAACTTGCTGCCGTTGTTTGCACTCACTGAGCGTTCATCCCTTGTGTGCCCTGTTAACCTTTTTGGTGATCCCTGACTGACAGTGGCAAACACAACCAATGTACGATTTAAGGAGTGGGCATAAAGGAGTCACTATGCTTAATGGACACATCTCAGATGCAAACATGTTAGTGGCTAATAATCTCCCCCTGCCTTCTTCCCCGGTGGACCGCCCCTTGTCTGTTTACCAGATAGCAATTTTCTTTCTTCTTTGTTAACAGCTAATGGTGCCTCAAAGAGGTCCTCTGTATCATCCTCTCTACCATCAATGAAATGGTTAGTTAAAGGTGCTGGTGCTGTTAAGGAAACAGAGATTACATCTGTTTTTGCTCCTGAGAGGGCCGGGCCCAGGCACTCTGTGTGGAGTGGTGGCATTTCAAAACCCAGAGTGGGGGCTATTCAAGCTAATGACCCATTAATACATCAGGATTGTCAGTTTATGAGCCCACTTTTCCAAATGCACTCAACAGACTCTATTAACAATGTCAGTCCAGGGGATACCTCTCCAGACCTGGCAGATAGAAACTCATTGGCCCTCATTACGACCCTGGCGGAAATCGAAAAACGATGGCGGAAATGCAATACCGCCATCGAATAGCGCTCGGTGCGACTATGACCCGTCACCGCAAAGTACGAAGCCATTAGCGACACCGTAGTGAACGCCAACGCTAACTGCACCAAGCACGCGCGCGCGCGCCATGCCAAACCGCAAACACCACCATGGTGCAACGGTACGCCAATTCCGACCCTAGCGGACATGTACCTAACGCCATCAGGCATGGCGGAATGTACCATTCCGCCATGGCGAGAAGTACGGCATCGCGAATCAACCGTAAACGGCCCCACTGAGTGCCTGTACACCGCTCCCTGCCCACAAAGTACAACTCCCGGTAGGTGCAATGAAGTCACAATGCAACCATTGAAATGTACAAAGCACCCATGCATGCCAACGAACAAAAGCAACACAAGAGGGGCCAATGGGAGCTGCAGGTCACAGATGGCACGAATACAGAAGCCACCCCAATGGACATGACCACAGTCCCCCACCAAGAAACGCACGCAAACACAGGCACCTGTGCCCAGCAATATTCCGAAAATCACATCATTCCACCAGTCCACCTGGCTGACCGGCATCTGTTACACAAAACCCAATCCCCCGCCCCTGAGCATGACAACATTCAAACTGTCATATAGGCAGCCCCCATCCCTGACCTCACGGGCTTAGTAGGCAAACGCGCCCAGTACAGTACCACGCAACTAAACCCCGAAGCTGGAACCCAATGCAGATCTCCTCACAATACATCGCCCCCCAAATAGGCATATGCCACATCACTTGCAAAGAAAAACGCTACACGGGCCAAATCAGAATAGCAATTTATGCACATCAAAGACACCAAGCCCATACAGCCATCAGGCCATGAACTCCAAAACACTAATCACCATTGTGGGCTGCATCCGCAAGAAATGACCAGCCACTACTTGTGTGTCGCCCTGTACCCCCATGGTACACAGAGCCACATTCACGTACGAAAAGGCAACATGGAAGCGCACAGAACCGCAGGGCTGTCCCAATGGGGAGGCACTAGTCCAGCTGAAAGGCCGAAATGTTGCTCCGAGACACCAGTACTGCGTAAGGGCATGTGGGCCATTGGCGATCGTCCCATAAGATCGTAATGCTGCTCCACCGATTAACACGAAGTAGCAGGTGTCGGGAGTAAAATCCATCTGCAGGAGTGGCATACAGATGGCAGTGGCAAAAGGGGAGGAGATACCTGTCAACCAAAAGAAAAGAAAAAGAACTGAATGGCCATCAGAACTACATTCGAACAACTCACTTCAATGATCACACGAAATCCACAGCCATATGCATGCTAGCCCACTCAAAAGGATCATCACCACCCCAAAACCACTTGCGACTCATAACCATCTATATCGAGGTGCAAACACCATCACAAACGAGTGTACCTGTGCATGCGTCTGTCAAAACAGAATCCATCAGATGGGAATGTCAACGTGCATGGACACAAGTGTCTGAGGGCGCCTCGAGACAGGGAGGGCTCAACAAGGCCAGATAGACGATGGTCCCACTATGGCAGCCCTGCATCACATAGCGTAGGGGAGGCGGATAGATCCCAAGAAGCCCTGTACATGGCAAACTCTGTATCAAATCACCTGCCCATGCATCCATTCATCATTCCCTCATCCCGGGATCAAAACGCCTGAATAATTACTCACATGACATTAGAAACATCCATTGAGTCTGTGCGTTATGCAGCCTGCAAAATCCACAGTGCCCCAGCCCGTAATTCCAGTGTTGTGAAGTAACATGTATTTGGGAACGGCCGGCCTCATCGCCCACGTAGCTAATGCGCATCCCAAACTATTCATATCAATCATTGCTCCCTCGCCATGGGCCCTGTCTCAAGGACATTGAACAATAGAACGTTATATTTGCAGTCAGACCTGTGGGCATCTCCTCGCCGCCAGCTGAAGACCGAAAGCGCCGCCCTTCGAATTCCTCATTTGCAACACCACGTCGGAAAGGCATCTGTGGCCGTTTGAAATCACTAATTATTCCATCGAGTGCGGCTGTGTGTGAAAATGGCAACTGCCTTCACCCACGAATGGGACGCCCCGCCCGTCGTTGCAACTCGGTACAGTGATGCATGAGGGCCCACCGTTACTCGAGTACTACGTTCCACTGACCCTTCACAAGTCTGTTCGCGACTGCACAGATAGAATGGGAAACAATGGGACCATAGCCGAATGAACATAACAACCAATCCAACACGGCCATCGGGTACAAATACATGATAGCAATAGCAAGATACCATTCCCCGAATTGCAGCGTTGTGCGCGTGACGTGCTCGGCCAAAGGGGAGGGCAGTTTGCACAGGTGGAATGAATCACCACAGGTGGAGGCCATACAGCCTGAAAACACATGAATTGCACAGCCAGTCTCCTCCCACAACCACACCGAAATGCTACCGGCAGGACTCGCGATGTTGGCCCTGGGGGACCTGATAGCACTGCAAGTGCTACAACTCCAAGAGGAAGACGAACACCAACTACAACCGGCCGCACGGAGGAGACGCAGGAGGAGGAGGAGGGCAAGGCAGGGCCAGCAAGGCCCACCAGCACAGCCACTACCACCACGCAGGCAGCCCGCAATCCCACGCCTCCGAGCACATCCGTTCAACCTCACTGATGAGCAGATCCACACCCTCTACCGTTTGGACCGGGACACCATAGCCGCCATTGTGGACATGACACAGGCTGACCTTGTCAGCATGATAGATAGCCCAACCGCCATCCCACCCCTACTGAAGGTGGTGTCTGTACTCCACTTCCTGGCCACAGGCACCTACCAGCACACAGTCGGACAGTTGCATGGCATTTCTCAGCCACTGTTCTCACGGACACTATTGCAAGTGCTCGATGCCCTCCTGCAGCACGCAGACGACTACATCTCCCTACCACGCTCGGAGCAGGAAATTACAAACACGAAAGTGGGATTCCATGCACTTGCCGGCATACCGGGTTGCATTGGTGCCATCGACTGCACCCATGTGGAATTGGTCGTCCCACATGCCATGGAGGCCCAGTACCGCAACCGAAAACAATTCCATTCCCTGAATGTACAAATGGTGTGTGACTCCAATAGGATCATTACACATTGTTGCGCCCGATTCCCTGGATCAACCCATGATTCTATGGTCTTGAGGAACTCTACAATACCACGCTACATGGAGCGACACGCAGGGAACAGATCCTGGCTACTCGGTGAGTCTCATTACATGCATGATGATGTGGGGTATGTGAATTGGCAATGACCTGGCAGGAAGGGGGGGGGGTGTGCGTACGTATCAATGGCATTCCACATCATACGTTTCTCGTCCACATACAGGTGATGCTGGATATCCACTGAAGAGATGGCTCCTCACACCAGTCCGGAACCCACGGGACCAGCATGAGGAGGACTACAACCATGCCCACTCACGTACCCGTGTAGTCATAGAACAGGCATTCGGCCTACTGAAGGGCCGTTTCCGCTGCCTCAGCAGGTCTGGCGGGGCACTCCTGTACCGCCATGAGAAGGTTGCAAAGATGGTGATGGCATGTGTCATGCTCCACAACATGTGCGTACGTAGAAATGTGCCCATGCCCCCTGACGCAGAACTGCAAGCACCTGAAGATGGTCATGATGAGGGTGGGGATGTGGCAGCACCTCATGGAGTCTGCGAGGCACCGGAGGCCCGTGACATTCGTCAGCATCTCATTGATGTATGCTTCTAGCACTCACGCCTGGTGGCTGATACATGGACACGGGACTCGTGGCACTGCGTGTGTCTGGGACATGCACAATATGGACTGTACGCCTATGATGGCCTAGTACACAAAGATCAATGTCCACACATCTCATTGGTTGATCGTGCACTTTTTATGGCATATGTGATGTCATGTTGAACACCCTATCGACCCACCACCCAAGTGAGCCCAACACACCCCCTCCACCCCCCTACCTCCCCCCGAACACCAGTGTCCAAAGATGCTCATTGTCAGTGGGCTGTCGCTATTGCAAGCCCCCTCTGCAGGTATCAGGGGCACCCCTGCCTGTGGAGCGCAGGTTCCTTCCAGATCTACGTTGGGGGCTGCCCTGGACGGAGCTTGCAACGGATGATGTGTCTGCCTGCTCACGTCCATGCATGTCCCTAAGGGTTTGCGAGAGCTCAGTGAGCACACGGCGCACTGCGGCAAGTTCGGCACATACGTCCTTGGCCGTCGCATGCAGTTCCCCCCAGAGGCTCTCGGTGCTTCTCTCCATTTGGACTCTCAGGCTCTCGGTGCTTCTCTCCATTTGGACTCTCAGGCTCTCGGTGCTACTCTCGATTTGTGCCCTAAGTGTCTCAGTTGATGTTTCTATGTCTGCCTTAGTGCCCCCACATTCATCAGCATGGTCCTTGAGGAGCGTGGCCAGTTGCTGCTGTTGTTCGATCAACTGGTCGAGGGACTGTTGCCTCTGCTGGGCCAAGGCCATTTGCGGGGGTGTCACAGAGGGGCTGTTGTCCTCATGTTGCATTGCCACAGGGCTTGTGGGGGATGGCCAGTCGTCGTCTTGTGGGTGCCCCTGCGTGGTATCCTCATGTTGTACGGGATGGGACAGACAGGGGGATTGGGACAGGTCATGGATGGATCTGACTTCGGCATCCCCGTTTTCTGTGTCGGAGCATGCTGCCATCAATGGGGTGTCACCTATGGTGCTGCTGCCACCGGAGGCAGTGCCTTCTGTGGCATCCATTGGGGGGACCTGTGGTGGTGGTGTTGTGGGCATGCTGGCTGCTGGGGTGCCTGTTGATGTTCCCTCCTCTGTGCTGCCACCTGATTTGTGCTGCTGCCGTGTCTTGATGCGTGCAGCTGAGGTGGAGGGTCTCTGGCCGTTGGTCTTGGCCCTCTTTGCAGGTGTGCTGGTAGGGGTGTCCTGTAGCTCGTCGTTTGGATCGGACCCTGTGGTGGAGTAGAGGAGGGCGAGGGTTATTGGTGGGTCTGTGGGAATTGGAATGGCATTGTATCACATGCATTGGGGTGGTACCTGAGGGTGATTTGGGCCGGGCCCTTGGAGGTGCTTTGATTTGTGTGTGGAGTGAGGGTGCAGTTGTTTGGCAGCCTGCAGTTAGGGTGTGCCTGCTGCACGTGTAGTGCGTGTATTAGGGGTTTTTAATTATTTATGTATTTATTGTGGGTTTTAACGTGCGCTATCAGGCCGATGTGTGTGGACGTTCTCCTGGACATGTGTTTCTGTTGCACTATGTGGACGCATGGTACTTCACATGGATGGACTGTGTGGATTTGGCATTGTTTTTTCTGGCCCACCTACCTGTATCTTCGGATGTCTGCACTCCTTTCTCCATCCCTCCGACTCCCTCTATGCTCTCCATTCCGATGGTGGAGGCACAGATTTCTTCCCAGGGGGTCAACTTGATGGGTGATTCAGGACCTCCCCCGGTGGCTGTGGCAATGTTGCGGTTGGCAGAGAGTATGCTGCGGACGCGTATCCGCAGGTCGTCCCATCGCTTGCGGCATTGCTGTGGGGTGCGGGGTGCGGTCCCCACCGCACTTACCCGCTGTGCCACCAGAGCCCATATGGCCTTCTTGTTTGCAAGTGCCGTCCTGGTCATTTGCGTGCAGAAGACGACGGCAGCATTCTCCTGGAGGGTCTCTGTTAGCACGGTGAGTTCCTCACGGGAGAAGTGGACCTGCCGCTTGCGGTCGCACGCTTTCTTCGCTGCTTTTCCCATTATTCTTGGTTTCGCTAGGGTGGTTGACGGGTTGGGGTGTGTTTCAGGGTAGTGATTTTAGTGGTTGTGTGGTTTTAGTGTATTTATAGGTGTACGCCGGGATGTTTCCCGTTCCGGGCCCATGTTTTAACTTCCGTTTCCGTATATTTCCGGGCACCGTACTTTCCGGTAGGCGCACACTGCGGTGACCGCTAAGAGGGGTGGCGGTATTGCACCTGGGGCGCCGTACGGCGGCGGTGTGGGCCGTTTTGGGGTCATTTCCGCCATCGCGGACTTTGCACTTCCGCCATGCCGTGGTGCTCGTGCCCGATGGGTCGGAATGGGCCGCACTTTGCTCCTTCGTGCAATGGCGGAAACGCTATTTACGCTGTGGCGCTCCGGTCAGTCGCTTTCCGCCAGGGTCGTAATGAGGGCCATTGTGTTTTGATTAATTTGCCTCATTATTGGAATGAACGCCTCTCTCTCTCCCCCTCAAGGTGTTCCTCAGTAATTTATTGATATGTCGTGCTACATCCACGCAGTGTATCATTTAAAAAACGAGGATCAGACCCTCTGCAGCAAAGGCCGCACAGCACACTGCCGTATTGTTGGGTGCTGCAGGACCACAGGAGACGCTGGCTGTCTGATGCGATGCATGTTGCGCTTCATCCACGCAGCATATCCTTTAAGGACTGAAGATTGGACCCTTTGCAGAAAAGCCTGTTCAGGACAAGGGTGCAGTGTTGTGCACCACAGGACTGCAGGAAATGCTGTCTGTCTGATAAGTCACACGTTGTGCTTCGTCCATGCAGCATATGCTTTAAGAACAGAGGATTGGATCTTCTGCGGCAAAGCCTGCATAGGACAAGATTGCTGTGGTGTGCACTGCAGGACCACAGGAGATGCTGGCCGTCTGATACATTGTACATTGCTCTTCATCCTTGCACCGTATTCTTTCACAAACTGAGCATCAGACCCACTGCAGCAAAGCCCAAGCAGGACAAGGCTGAAGTGTTGTGCTCCACAAGACCACAGGAGATGCAAGCTGTCTGATATGTCATACATTGCGCTACATCCGCACAGAGTATCTTTTAAGAACAGATGCTCATACCCTCTGTGGCCAAGATTGCTCAGGACAAGGCAGCGGTTTTGTGCACCACAGGACTGAAGGAGATGCTGGCCATTTTATACGTTGCACATTGAGCTACGTCAGTGCAGCATATCCTTTAATAAATGAGGATGGGAATCTCTGCGGCAAAGCCCATGCAGGACAATTCTGCAGTATTGTGCACCGCAGGACCGCAAGAGATGCTGGCCATCTGATACATTGCACGTTGTACTATGTCCATGCAGTGTATCCTTTAACATCTGAGAGTCGGACCCTGTGCGGCAACAAAGCCTGCGCAGGACAAGGGCACAGTATTGTGTGCCGCAGGTGTTTGTACAATGAAAAGGTAGCGGTGCAGAGTGCAAATAAGGTCCGCAGTCGCAACCGAAAGGTAAGAAAGGTTTGGGCAGTGGGAGCAGCCACTACTGCTCTCTACTAAACTGCTCAACCTCCGCGTACTTTCTACTTACCGTCTGACTTATTGTGCTCTGTCTCTGTGCAACCATAGGATTTCTCCTCTTGCAGTTAGCTGTACTTTGTGTTTTGTGAGCCCCTGCTATGTTCTGTAGCTGATGTGCCTCCTCACCGCTAACTGCTGTGTTGTAGGTTTTTTTTTCCCCTCTAGGTTCCCACCCCACTGGTTACTGTTAGTTAACTGTCATGCTCACTAGGTCTGTTTTCCCCCTCTAGGGTCCTATTCCACTGTTGGTATCTGTTTGTAACTGTATTTGCTGTGTCCACTAGGCTCTCTCCCACTCTCAAGGTTCCCACTTCACTGTGGTTACTGTTGGTATTGTGTTGTTCACCTGTCTTTCTACTTCTTTTTGTGTTCCCTACTATGTGACCCCCTCCATGTGTCTGTGCATCTTGCGTTGCACTGTACTGGACTGTACTCATCTCCCTCTCACTCACTCACTCTCTCTCTCTCTCTCTTTATCGCTTCCTTCAACTTTCCTGCTTGCACCCTCTATGGTGCTCTCGATTTCTCCTACCTTCTCTAACTGCTACTCTATCTCCTATCTGATGCCTCTCACTAAGTAAATTCAAGAGGGATATCATGGTCTCCAACCCAAGCCTTCCTATCACTGATACCTACATCAGTGCTCTCACCGGGTCTCTTTTGTCATTCCCTCACCAGACCTATGGAGCCTCTCTGAGTCTAGAACCAACCATACCAGAGGTGGAGTGGCCCTGCTTCTGTCAGTCCACCATCTACAGGCCACGTGGCCAGGTCGCCATCTTTCTCCCAGAATGGAATGACCTCTCCTCTTTTGTCTTTGACTCTACCTCTCATCTTCTCCTCGGAGGCCTCAACATCCACCTGGATGCTTCTAATCCTCCCTCTGGGCTCTTACACAAACTTTGTGACACTCTATCACATTACATTCTACCCTCTCGTGTGACACACTCTGCTGGACATATGTGCTGTCCCCCAGGGCTCTATCCTCTCATGATGGTTCTTCAACATCTATCTGGCCCCTTTGGGCCACCTGATCTCCACCTTCTCTTTGAACTTTCAGGGTTATGCGGATGACACTCAGCTGTTTCAGGCTTCCCTCAACCTCCTCTGCTCCCTCGTTCATTCCTGACTGTCTATCCACGATTCAGGATTGGTGTGCATCCAACAATCTCTGTTTTAATGCAAGTAAGATGGAGATCCTTCTCATTGGGACCCCTGCTCCCGCTTTCCCTCTCTCACTGAAGCCTCCCTCCCTGGGCCCTTTAGCCTCACCGTCCTGTGAGACAAAAAACGTTGATGTCATCTTCGACTCCATGCTCTCCTTCTCTCCTCACATCACGGACCTTGCAAACAAGGCCGACTTCCAGCTTCACCTCCTCAGAGGTATTCTACCTTTTCTCACTTTTCACCAGATGATGATTGTCTCCAGAGCCATGGTTCTCTCCAGGCTGGACTACTGCAACAGCTTCTTTCTCAATTTGCCTAATTCTATTCTTAGCCCCCTGCAACCAATCCAGAACAGGTCTTTGAGACTCATCCTTGGCCACAAGCTCAAGGACCGTATCTCTCCAGCCCTGAAATCTATCCACTGGCTCCCCGAGTCTGCAAGGGTCAAGCTCAAGACCCTCTTCATCATCCACAAGGCTTTCTGGGGTCAGGGCCCACTCTACATCCAACTCTCGCTGCCAAAATACCTTTTTTCTAGAGCCCTTCGCTCAGCTAACTCCAACTATTTGAGGGTCAGATGTTCTCTCCTCTGCAAGTGCCTTCCTCTGGAACGGCCTCCCTGCCCCTCTCAGACTTGAGCCAAACCACCTGAAGTACAGAAAGTGCCTCAAGACCTTCCATTTCTACTCTGCCTTCTCTCTCTAGCTTCCTTGCTAACTTACCTGTCTGCTGCGCCGACTGGTTGCTTGGTACCCTCTGAGTCTCACTGGGTACCAGGCTCCTCCATGACCAGTCATCTATGCACTGCCTCCTGCTCTACAACACACTTAGTGGCTGTAACGCCTACAGCCCTACCTGCCTCCTTGAGCTTATCCAGAGCTCTGATACCCTGGTTGCACTTACTCATAGCCTTCTGGCCTGATCACACCCCCCCCCCCCTTCTCTCTCCCTTGCCCTTCCCCCTCTCCATCCCTGTGCACTTCTCGTGTTGCACTTGCATGATCTGAATGACACAAAGCCTGGTAAAATTGTATGTCTTGTCTTCCCTTTGTCTGGGCCACCTTGTCTTGTGGCGCCTAACAACACTTGTTTACAGGCAAGTTATAAATGCTACATCATATCATATCAATAAAAAAATTGGTATTCTCAGGATGATCTGTGGACTGAAATTAATCAGGTTCTGTGTATTTGGGTCTCCATCTATTATATTATTAAAGCAGAAACCAAGAACCACTCTGCAATGCTGGAATCATTAATGTTTAAATTTGATCACATTAATTTGCACACCACAGTAACGGAATTCCTATTCAATCATGGGATTAATGGGGGAGGCTCTATCAGAGCCAAATATAATGCGATTGAGGACCTGATTCAGATTGAATCACTGTTGGAAGAGGTGGGGCTAGATCCCCTATGTAATTCAGAATATCAAGTGTCCAGCAATACTCTAAGCATTGACCAACATGCTTTGCCAATGAGAGATAAATTGCCCCCCTCTGAAATGTTCACCTTACATCAAGTTTCTCCATCATCTCCGTTGCCCTCCAGTGGTGAGGGGAATCAGATCCCACTGGTGGGTCCAATGGACTCTACGGAAGTCATATGTTTGGGTACCTCAAGTTGTCCTCTTAGGGGAGGCGATGAAACTAAATCTCAAAGTGCGGACTGCAAGATTCCCACAGATTCGAAAGAAGTGTGTACTTCAGAGTAAGAAATCAAAGAATTGTTCACACCAGTTTCTGAACAAACAGGCTTCTAGGACGTTACTTCATTCTCTTTTCTCTCACTCCTCCGTGAAGGGTGTTTTAAGTCACGAACAAGCCCTCAGTAAGGAGATAGATTGCCCTTCTGGGAAGAGATACTCTAAAAGAGCACCTGGTGTTTTCCGGTATGGATTCTGCGTCAAAATAGGTCCAACCTCTTTGGTAGAACATCCTTCTCAGAATGCAAATTTAACCCTCAGTGGGTTAAAAGATCCAGCAAATTTGAATAAGGACAAAGCAGGTAGACTGATATTTACTCAGGATCCATTGCAGATCAATGCACATTCAAATGTGGGGCCGTTTGTCTCTGTGGAATCTTCTGCTGGGTTAGCTCAAGTCGATAACCAAAGTGCAGGGCTGTCCCATGGGCTGATACTGACGGTGTTGTCCAAAGGGGGAACCTCCTCCTTGGAGAACTGCCAATGAATCAAATCGTAGAGACCATGAGCATATGCCGCTTGGCCCAAGAGCTCCAGAGAATCTTTATACATTTGCTATGGATAGTAGTGTTTTCCTGTCTGAACTACTAATCAAAACAAAGAGGTCTTGACTCAGGAAGCAAGGTTGATTAGACAAGCCCAACAAACATCAAAATTGGCTGAGTAGGAACAAAGCAAAAAGGTTACAATTGGATGCAGAAGCTGTCCTGCAGCCTTTATGTAATAAAAAAAAACTCATGCCTTTTGGAAAATAATTAATGAGTTTATTCCGAACCAGCCAATCCAATAGATTAACCTGGTACCGGAGAATGGCTGGGTGTCCCATTTCTCAGCCTTGTACTCCTTGCCCAAGGGAGCACCTGCAGGCTGAGCATTAGATTCAGTGTCTAGATTGGAGCTTAGTACCTTAAGGGGTCGATTCATGGCGCAAACGTGGGCCGAAAAACCCAGCGCAAGCAGGCGCAAGGTGGCGCAAGCGTGAGAAACCCAGCGCACGCGTGCGATTCAAGGAAGACGCTGTGTGTGTTTCCCGCTGTCCGTGCGCCAAATCCTGCCATGGCGCACGCGGGCACACACGGTGTGCACTACGCGCACAGCAAAAGCGCACATAGCGCGGCGCACACAACCAAAGTGGGCGGAACAGTGGGCGTAACACGCGGAATGGGGAATAACGTGTGAAAAAGAAGGCGTAACTGGGGAAGTACTGCAGGGAACTACACGAAACACCCACACACACGCGAACAACCCGTATTCATGGATTTGAATACGGGAAACCCGCGCACAGCAAAAGACACACACAGGCGTCAACGCGTCCGCCACACGAAGGCAGGCGGAAGCATCCCTGCGCATACTATAACAGTGCGCGCAAACAACAAACACGTATATACAGCTACGATGAATGCCCCATTTGTCGCAGCACTGATCGTGGGACACCACAGGAGGAGGAGAATAGCCAGGGCACGCATTTTCGCACCACGGACAAGCCTTTTTGGGATGCCTGACGACCAGGTCTATGGCAGGTATAGGTTTCCGCCCCATCTCATCCTAGACCTGGTCAGGGAGTGGGAAGATGACCTAACATCCCCCACCCTTTTCTCCCAAGCATTGAGCCCCTTGGAGAAGGTGCTCAATATCCTGCATTTCTTGGCCACTGGGTCATTTCAGCAGACTACTGCCATAGTGGGCGGGGTCTCACAGACAACGCAGTCACACTGCCTACACCAGGTACTGGCAATCATGACAGTGCGCCAATCAGTCCGCAGGCTCATATACATGCCCAGAACACCCGCAGAAAGGCAGGCCGTTGTCCTGGATTTTTCCAGGGTGGCACACTTCCCCAAAGTGCTTGGTGCCATAGATTGCACCCATGTGGCCCTACGTCCACCTAGGGCCACTGAGCACATCTACCGAAATCCCCAAAGTGCTTGGTGCCATAGATTGCACCCATGTGGCCCTACGTCCACCTAGGGCCACTGAGCACATCTACCGAAATCGCAAGCACTGGCATTCCATCAATGTACAGGTGGTATGCGATGCAAAGGGAATCATCACCTCTGTCTATGCAAACTACCCTGGCTCCACCCATGACAGTTTCATATACAGAATGTCCGCCCTGAGCCGGGCCCTGGAAGCTGGGCAGCATGGCGACACCTGGCTCCTAGGTGAGTACAAATGCCCTTGCACATGCATGCATGTCACACACACACACACAAATACACAAACCCCAATAATCACAACCATTTACACCTCCCCAGGGGACAGTGCCTACCCTCTGAGCAACCACATGATGACACCAATCCGGAACCCAACCACACCACCGCAGGTAAGATACAACGCCGCCCATATTGCAACCAGGGCCATAGTGGAGCGCACATTCGGAGTGCTCAAGTCACGTTTCCGCTCCCTTGACCGCTCTGGCGGGCAGCTACTCTATGCACCCCCAGTAGTGTGCAGGATCATTGTGGCAGCATGTGTCCTGCACAATGTTGCAACACGGCAGGGCGTACCTGTGGACATGGTGGTGCCCCCACACCCCCAACCACAGGCACAGGCGCTGCCCATGGGAGGGGACAGGGCACGTGGCGAGGAAGCCCGGACCCAGCTTTTGGCCACATTTTTCACCTAAACTCCCACCCCTGCGGAGTGCACACAGGCCTGGCACATACCAGGTGACAATCAATGATGACAAAGAGACAGTCAACTGTCACAGCCCTACCACCCTGAGATAGTTGCCATGGAAGTGCCACATTGTCTGCATCCCTAGCTACTTAAACACAAGCTATCGCGTGTGACCAAAAGGCACACATATGACATGACATGATATGGCATTTGTAACGTGCCTATACACAAGTGTTTCAAGGTGTGACGAGGCAGGGAGGGGGAACAAGGGAAGACAGACAACGATACTACTAGGCCAGATGTCATTTAGATTGCGCAAGCGTAGGGGAAGGGGGAAGGGAAAAGTGCAAGGGGAAGGGGAGGAGGGGAGTGCAGTACAGGGTAAGTAGACTAAAAAACAAATAAATAGGCCAGCTGGTGGCAACTGCAAAGGTAAGTGCAGACAAGTGCTAGGAAGGGGGGGCTGTAGGGATAGAGAGACAGTCCCTCAGTGCAGGGGTTGCCAGGGAGGCAGTGCAAGTGGAGAGTGGCTGGGCCAGGGACCGAGGTTGGTGAGAGTGGCCCAGTTGCAGATCTAGTGCAGTTCCAGTGAAGAATTTTGCAAGGGAGAGGGAGAGAGAAAGCAGAAGCAAAGAGGAAGGTCTTGAGGTGCTTCCAGAACCGGAGATGGTTCTCCTCAGGTTCCAGTGAGGCAGGAAGGCTGTTCCAGAGGGAGGCCCCTGCCGCGGAGAGAGATCTACCTCCAGCTAGTTGCTTTGAGAAGCGGATGGCCCTGACATGCAAGGTGTGAATCACACACACCTGCAAAACAGGCCATGACCATCACTGTTATGTCACTCAAACCCTCCCAAACCACAACATGACATGGCAAGCAATAGCCATACACCAACACAGTACCAATAAGGTACACATTGCCATGTCAAAAATGTACAGTGGCATCAGACAATGACGCCTGACATTGAATCAGATGAAATGACTAACCAACAATCTCCCACCCAAAATAAGTCATTCCCAAATGCATTACAAAAGTTGTAGACGTAACACAACAATGAATGCCTGTCTACATGCACAGTGTGCATTGCAAAATCAACACTGCAGCTTCTGTGTGCTGTGTCCAACTCCTGCAACACACTGCTCAGTGCACAGCACAGTGAACAGCTATTGTGTGTGTTGCACACCCTGAGCATCACATCTAAGCGACAAACCACATCAAAAAGCAAATTAGGCATGTACAGGATCCATAATTGGTCACAGAACATGTGCTGCAGGGACACAGTGGGCACCAGAAGGCAAACAGAGTGTACACGTGGATATCCAATTGTGGTTGTACATGTAGTGCATCATAGTGCAAGTGTGTGGGTCAGTAAGGACATGCACTCAACATATGCATGTGCAATCAAGTGACCATCAGTGTCCTCTACACATCACATGTGAACATTCACCATGTGAACACCCCAGCATGTCAAACCACAACTATCCCCTCACACCTGAAAGGTAAACACAACACATGAACAGGCATTGATCAGCAGAACACAACATGTACATAGGATACCACAATTACAATGTCAGGGTTCCCATCACACTGCAGGGCAAGGCACCTATCAACAACAAACCCCCCCCTCACAAATGACCATGACCCACTGAACAACTGCACCTGGGTCATGGAGCCTTCAACCCTCAATTTCACCTGGCCACAGGATCACCCTTCCCTTTCGTCACCATCTCCCACCTTGTGTGTAAAAAGGTGCCTGCACCCTCAGAGTCCACCCTCATTTGCAAAATTACAAAATCCAAGCCAGAAAAACGAACCAGAACACCCTCCAGTAGGTGACTTGACGTAGCAGTACCTCACAAAGGCCAAGTACTACGTCAATGATGTAACAACCAAGGTAGCACAGTAAAACAATGTCAAAACAGGATGTGAACCATGTGTGGTACATAACATAGAATGATGCACCATGAACGGATGTGTACTGTCACAGGTCCCGTGTACAGGCGCAGGAGTGGCACGAAACAACCACCCCCACCGTGGCCCGGGTGCCTGCAAGGTCAAACTCACACAGGCCTCTGAGACCCTAGTGGGGAAGGAGGGTCAGGGATATGCAGTCGGGACAGGTGTTGGCACACTGGATAACTGGAATGAGTGGCAGGAGAGGGGAGGAGGAATGACACATGAAAGTAGGGAATGCATGAAAATGTACTAACTTCATGAACACATACACATTCCGAACAAACTTGGACATCATTGTCATGGCCTTCTGTAGTCCAGGTTTAGGAGTGGCACGAACCAACCACCCCCTCTAGGGTTTTGGCGCCTGCAAATTTGGGGCTTACACAGGCATCCGCAAACCCAGCGGGGAAAGAGGGTTAGGGAACGTTGCTTGGATAGGTACGGGAAGCAGGAACACCGGGTAGAGGGTACAGGGTTTAAAAATGGATAGGACTCCGGGTGATTAGGGGAAAACAAACATACCAAATTGAATTACACATTCATCCATGCATTAGTGCACCCCCCAGCAACCCTATGCAGAGCAGTTTGAAAGAAAAATAACAAGGCACTTAGCTCTGGTTTTGAGTGCTGGCCTCCTGCCTGCGCACTCTCAGGTCCGGTTACAGGAGCACTGTAATGCTGCAAAGAGAGCCACAGTTAATAATCTGTCCGTGCCCATAACACAAAAACACACCACCAAACATGCCCCATAGCAACAAACTACTCTACAAACAGACAATCTGGTGTAGATGCTTCATACCCATATGTAACATTACCCCTGTGATGGGTCATACACAGTCAATGCAGTAAGTCAGCCGCTGGTGGGTGTGTGGCAAATGGAACACCAATGTGTCACAATTCACACAACATGCAATGTTCCCTGGGTAAGCAGACAGACCCACATAGCAAGGCATGACTTCAGAACAAGTCGTGTTCCACCATGACCGAAGCAAAGTAGGCAGTGCATGTTTCAAAATGTACATGGAAATGAAATGCACTGCACCCGAGTATGTCCCTTGCTGTATGTCCCTGTGAGCTGCCCCTTTCCATGTCTCAGAAGGCTACATGGTTGATATAAGTGCCTCGATGGACCTTGGTGTAACAGAGGGTATGTGCCACTGCCCCTGCAGGTGCCCCAGACAACCTTACAATCAACAGCCATCAGTCCACCAACACATCTGAGCTGCATTGTGTGCTTCAACACCAATATTCATCCAAGCTCACCCTCAGTGCTGTTACTAAGCCTGCATGTGCAACTCGCCTGGTGCAAGCTTTGCTGTGTTGTGGCCCCCCTGTGCTGCTCACCTTGCCTGGAGTTCCTTGGAACACGTCAGCAGTTCTAGGATGTAGGTCTGCAATCCCTGTGCCTCTGCTTGTGCACACATGTGCATGTGGGCACCAACAAACGTGTCCAGAATTCAGATGTCCAATGGGCCATGTCTGCTGGCAAAGGTGGTCTGGAAGCTCATCCCCCTGCAGAAAGGGCATGAAACACATGATTAATGCTTTAAAGACATCTGTGTGTGTCTCTTCAGGCATCTCATTACTGGACCATGTCAAAGACTTACATCAGAAATCACACCATCAGTCCGTCTTTCACATCCAAAGTGTGGAACACACTATCTACGGCATGAATTTCAACAAGCACGTGTACAGTAAATGTAAGAAACATACTACACAATGCATAGCAATGAATGTACATATTAATCATGAAACACCCCATCTAACAAAAGCTGAACAGTGGACAATAACACCGCAATCATCCCGACTAGGGGTGTCAACACAAGTTACACAGCACCAGACATGCCACAGATATGACAGTCCTAAGCCCTTGTGTAATAGGCTGTCATACCGAACCATCTTTGCGAGCCCATGGATAAGGGAGGCAGGAGTGGCATATGTGAGTCAAGGACTCCAAGCAGCAAACAAATACACAAGACAAGCCTGAAGGGCCCAGCTGGAACAGACAGTGGATGCCTTCAAAAGCCACAAAGCACCGCACCATCACATGAAAGCACAATAGACAAGCAATTTTAAACTATATTAACTAATTACACTAACTATGAAAAACCTACATTTCCTAATTAAACTAACTATCAAACAGAAACTTAACTAACTAAACTAAAAGAAAAATCAAAAATGGCCACATACAACCCGGGGGGGAGGGGAGGCACCCAGGAGGGGGGAGGTACAGGGTGCTGCTCAACACCCACATGCGATGATGCTGAGCCAAAAAAAAAACCTCCATGGTCTCAACGCCTGCACAGCCTGACCTATGTGGGAGATAGATGGTCGTCCGAGTCTGGCTCATCCTGGAAAGGAGGACGTGGCAGAGTAGCCTGGCCACGCCTAGCCACAGCTTGCCCCTCGTCGGCAGCAAGTCTGCCGGACGGGTGAGCCTGGTTCTGTGTGGCGATGTGACGTAGGTCTGCATGCAGAACCTCACGTGATACACGTGCTTCCTCTTGCAAGGTAGCACGTGTAATGCAGAGTTCCTCCTGCAAGGCCTGGCTGGACAACTGCTGCACCTCCCGGCAAGCCTGTAGCTCAGCCGAGATAGTACGCTCAA
The DNA here is from genome assembly GCF_040938575.1 of Ambystoma mexicanum. Classification (NCBI taxonomy): domain Eukaryota; kingdom Metazoa; phylum Chordata; class Amphibia; order Caudata; family Ambystomatidae; genus Ambystoma; species Ambystoma mexicanum. Next base: position 399,970,237 of record NC_090923.1, read on the forward strand.
GCTGTGCAAACCTCTCCTCTGCCCGCTGCCTCTGGGACATCATAAGGACACCCAGAGTGGATTTGAGGGAAGCATACTCCTCCCTCAGGGCATCCATGTGCGCCTCTGCGTGAGCAGCAATTGCTTGACGCAGAGACGACATTTCAGCTTGGCGTGCCCTGTCTGAGGCCACGAAGCCCAGCCTGAGCGAGCGGCCCATGGACCGTGCCGCCTGCTGCTGGAGAAGCACCTGCCTAGCAGGGGGGAGCACAGATCGGGCCACACGCTCCATGCTCTCAGCGATGTTCTCCATTGCTGCCCCCTGCTGTTCTGAATTGGCAGTCATGTCTTGCTCCCACTCAGTATACTGTGGTTGCGCGCGGCGACCGCGTTGCTGGGCTTGTCCCCTGCGGGACCCAAGGACCGGGTGTCCTCGCTGTATTGGCACCGCCTGCGGCTGCACGACTACATGCCCCATCGACGTGATGTCCCAGGCACATCAGTGACTGGTGTGGAGGGTGACCCTGCGTCCCGATCCACCACGGGCGGAGGAACCAAGACTGTCTGATCCCTCAGTGCAGGTGTCACGGACAGAGGAGTGTCCACATCAGAATCACTCACCCCTGACACATGGACTTGATGCTCATCCAACTCTACATGGACGTCAGAGTCGTCATCAAGGCTGGACTCATAGGCAGCCAGAGACAAGATGGATTGTAGCACTTGGGGGTTTTCGTGGCCTACCACCCCACAACCCCCACTTGTGCCGGGTTGATGTAGTGGTAACAACCCTGTGTCTGGCATGACAACATTATCCTCCGCCTCCATTGCGTCGTCACCTGAAAAATAGAGAGAAAAAAGGTCACTACACATGTCAGAAGCACACAACACACACACACACGACAACAAACGCATCAGGCAGACATGTGACACACAACATATAACCTGGCATGCATGCTGGGTCAACTTTGAATTGCTTCCGTGATCAGACCTGTTGAAAGGTGGCAGTTTCCATGGAAATGGGTCTATGCAGTGCAGAAAATGTGTACGCCACTCACTACCTACATGTACAAGAACTCCATGGTGTGTGTCAGGAAATGTGAAGGCAGTGCAAGGTCAAATTCAGGCATCACGTGCATTGTGCATTCAATGTGTACCATATCTAGAAGCCAAGCACCCCTCCACCCAAGTACAAAAGCAGGGATGCCTAGCATGGTATCAAAAGGCTGACCATAGACCTGTGTATTGACAGGCAGTGATGACTGGCATCAACAGCTTAATGTGATTCAAGTGACAACACTGCAAATGATGATGGTACAGTAAGCAGGACACATGATGAAAACTCTGGAGGCTGCCCATGTGTGAAGAAGACACTACAACAATTGGACAGAGTCATTGGCCATTAAATAGGCTGAGGCCTTTGAGCCACACAGATTGTCAGACCCTAAACATGTGTGCAACGCAGTACTGACCCACAGTTGATATGGGAAGGCTGATGAGATGCCATGCAATGTATGTCACCCAGGACTTGTATTACAGTGATCATTGAGTCAAGGACACATAGGGGCATGCGTGCATTGCACTTGGAGCATGAATGGGCACTCATGTCCCTGCGGGACATCTGACCTATGCACAGTACAAGTGAGATACCCTGCATCAAGTACTAAGGCTGTACCACACGGCATATGTCTGGCAGATTGTACGCTGGAAGTTAGCATCTACACAGGACGCATGAACAGGAAAGTACACATTGGCAAGATTGAAGCAGACCAGTGCAAAGGTGGAACTGGGGTGCAGAGTGGCGGAGGAGGGGCAAGGGAGCATGCCTACATGGAGTGCCCGCATGCGGGCAGAGGAGACATGCACGTCAGTCATGCAATGACATTGTGCCTGGGCTGAGAGGAAGGTCACCCCACGCCACATGCAGAAGGGCCAGTGAGCTGGAACATGGACCGGAGGGGCATACTTGTAAACAGCATGTCAGTAAGGTGCAATAGTGGTGATGCGGACAGTCCCCGTCTGCTCCACATGTCTACCATCCAGCAGAGCAGACATGCATCATGGAAGCATTGCATTACTTACACATCAGAACCATGTACACGTCACATGTAGTGGCAATCATGCACAACACATCCCACAAGTGAAACACACACGTCCTCAACAAACACGCATCAACACTCACTGGACAGGGCATCAAAGTCCAGCATCTCTCCCACTCCTTCGACCAATTCAGGTGGTATGAACTCCGCAACGAGTGCCTCATGCGGAGTGAGCTCTTCCTCCTCTGGTGCAGGCCCACCGCCAGTCACCAGAGTCAAGTTGTAATTAGAGGCACGCTTAGCCTTAGTGCTGCGTTTGATGTCATTTCAACGCTTTTTGCACTCTTGCGCCGTGCGCACCTCATGGCCGAATGAACTGACATGTTCCGCAACATGCTTCCAGTGGGTGTCAAGTTGGGCAGCCGTAGTCTGACTATTGGCACCCACTAGCATGTCACGGCTGTGGCCCCGCACGAAGCCCACGAGGAAGTCCAGTTCCTGCTTGCAGAAAGGCTTCTTCCTCGACGTGCAGGAGGTTGTGGCTGTGTGTGGGGTCCCAGCCTGTGCTGCAGGTGCAACCTTCCTCCTCTTGGACTGTGGCGCAGACCCTGGCTGGCTAATGCCGTCCTGACCAGTATGGCCAGTGGGTTCGGTGGATTGAGCCAAGGGAGTGGCAGGTGGAGGGACGACCAAAGGCCTGACTTGTGTCAGTGGCATCTGGGTGCCCTCTAATGGACCCTGCGCAGCAATATCAGCTGTGGCAGGGTCATTGACCGTAATGGTCCTGGTTGGCAGACTCACAACCGGGTTGTTGTTGGGTGCATCTGCCCCTGCACTTGCCAACACCCGGCTGTTCGGGGCAGCAGATGACATAACTGCCCCAGGGACACGTGTCTTGATCTGAGCAGCCCTGCCTGCCCCTATGGTTTCCCTCCTGGCCTGTTGAAAATCTACCAAGGGCTCCTCAAGTGCCAATGCAGCCTGCGCTGGCAGACCCTGAGCCTGGGTGGCGGTGTCCACAGCTGCACCTGCAGCTACCACTACCCTTGGGCCCATGGCAGCCGATGGAACGGACTGCCGGGTCACACGGGCGCCAGTGCCAGATTCACAACCTGCATCCCCCGGAACCACAGGGGGTGGTGGCATGACTGCACCGACACATGGCACAGCATTGTGCTCAAGTGGCGCACCCCTGCCTCTTCCCCCTCTGTGGCTGCCCTGGACACCCTGGAGTCCCCCTACTCCCTGGTCACCACGGCCACATCCCCGACCGTGCCCGCCACGAGGAGTACGCCCAGCTGAGGCGCCCCTCACCTTTGGTGTCCTCCCAACCATGGCACAGATGTCGTAGTGCCGGCACAGATCGAGTAGTGCCAATGGGAGGTGTACACCACAATTGACCTGGGCAATTGGGGTGAAAGGGGTGGGAAGCAAGATGTTAACAGCACCCCTGCACCTGCAAGGCTGTATGTGACCCCGGTGATGTAGTGACGGGTCACGCAAAGCTCAGGCACCCCAAAACTGCAGTGAAACCATGCACGCAACCCTGCAGCCTGCGTGCGTTGAATCAACCTCCCGCAGTACGCGGTGGCACCCAGTAACACGAATAACGCGTACGCGTGGGACACGCAGGCTACTATGAATTCGAAAATGGGTGCGATACACAGGGGCACCCGCAGTGGGAAAAATAGCGTGTGCGACTCACCGTCTGACTAGCACGATGCAGAAAAACGCGCGTAGCCAATACCCCCACCAAAAGAAGAGATACATCCTTGATAGCTGTGAAGTTGTGATGGCGCGCGAAACAACAGGAAGCAGCAACACCTGTCGGTCTCCACGAAAGGCACGTACAGGGAACTGCTGCCCCCGCTCACCTTTAACCCGTGCTGAGGGAAACGCCCGCGCGCGTCACCTCACTTATGCGCATGGGCCCTTTCCTCGGATTACACGCATTCCCACGCGGACGTGCAGTTTTTCACGCGCGCTGAAACGCCCATGCGCGCGTCACGTCACAGAGGCGCTTGCGCTTGAAGGGCCTTCTGTCCAATGAAATTGCGTATGCGTGCAGACGCGCTTACGCGCTAAGGGCCTTTCCTCGAATTACACACTGACGTGCAGAATTTTCACGTGCCAAATCACTCCGTATCAAGCTGGCCACGTGTAAGCACACGGAAGACCACGCTCCTGCCTAAAAGGCCGAATTACTGCCCCCCAGAGCCCCGAGCAGCCACCCACGAGCCATCTGCTGCTGCCTGCCTGCCTGCCTGCTGCCACCGTGCCCTGCCATTTGGTGCCTGCACATCAGCCATCTGCAGGGGTCCAGTTGCTGTGTCCACCCCTGCTGGAACAGAAGACTCCCGACTGGGATACCATCGCTCCACAGCCCAGCCCCAGGACCCAGTTGCCCACCCACGCCTGCCTCGGGGGTCGCCATGTCGGGGCAAACACCATCCGAGACCACTGGCGACCCCCAGCCAGAGGGGCAGAGGGCCACCAGCTTCAGTCAGAAGGAAGTTGGTGTCCTGGTGGAGCATGTCCTGGGGCATTATGATGCCCTCTTCGGATCATCACGCACTGACAAGGATGGACGGGACAGGATCTGGACGGACATCGTGACTGCCATCGACGTGGAGGGGGTGGCAGTCCGCGACTTCCAACATGTCAAGAAGCGCTGGGAGGACTTCAGGTCCAGGACCCTCAACAAGGCCCGGCGCCTCTTGAAGGCAGCGGATGCTAAGAGGCGCCGGGGCCACTTGTCGGAACATCAGATGAGGGTCCTGGAACGCATATCCCCAGAGCTCCACGTCCAGGTCCTTGAGAAGCAGACCCGTCTGCAGTCGAGCGGTAAGTGGCCAGGCATTGCTGTGTGAGACAGGGCATGTTGTAGTGTGTTGGTTGTCTGATACTTGCCTGTATGTGTGACATAGGCCATGTACGCGTGTGTGTGCGTGCAGGGACATCATGGTCATGCATGTGAGACCAGTAATGTGTGAAGCACACGGTTGGTGTATGTGTTTAAATGCTACATGGGGAGCCCTATGCGGAATGGACACATGAGAGCATGCCAGTCTCTGTTCCTGGACATGGGTGGGGGTGAGGGATGGGTGATGATGCCATGTACATGTATGTTTTCCATGTCTGTGTGTCTGACCTGCGTGTCTGTGACTTGTGAATGCCATGGATGCATGACACATGTCTGTGTCAATGTTCAGATCCACTGATGCAACCTAGCGATCCTTGCATCCACTGTGTCTCGGGTGTACGAGTCCAGATGGATGAAAGTACGGTGAAGTGTGTGAATGTGATAGGCATGATGCATGTGAGTTCAAAAACAACATTGTATGTTTCAAGAGTCCCTTGGACATGTTTGGACATGTTTGCTTTGTCCATAGCATGCGCCATGCCTGTTACTGCATATGTTTTGCCTGCACTGACCCATGTGTTGTGGAGGGACATGATGGAAGTGATCTTTGACAGTGCCACTCATCTGCTATTGCTTCCTGTCTAGGGGACCATTGTACAGCACCCTGATGCTTGTGTTCTATGTCTCCCTCTACGCAGCGCAAAGTGAAGAAGAGGGCGGAGACGGCGCTGTGGAGCCAAGCGGTGGGGATGCCCCCACGGCTGCAGAGGAAGGGGTGGGTGAGCCCCCACAGGTTGGTGGTTTCCGCAGAGGAGGAGGAGGCTGCTACTGAGCCACACATGGGGCCTGGTGGGGGCCTGGTGGGGGCATCCCTGCTGGTGCAAGTGGTGCAGTCCAGGGGCAGGGGCAGGAGGCAGCACAGGTCGCCGTGGAGGTGCCTGTGCATGTCACTGTCCCTGACACTGTGACTGCACCACCATGCACCAGCAGGGATGCCCCATCCCAGGCCCGTCCGCAGGTAGGGGGGATGTCCATGTCATCTGACACCCCTCCACCTGCAGACGAGGGGACCCCTGGCCATATGGAGAAGGTCCTGATTGATGTCGCATTGCGCACGGGTGTCATTCGTGATGAGGTGCGTGCTTGCCGGGGGAGCACGCATGTCATCACGAAGAGCACCGTGCCAACGTGGCCCAGTTGGGAGTGGTCGTGGCCGGGGGTCTCGTACATGTGTCGGGCACTTTGGCGACCCTCTCCTCCTCTGTGGAGGCTATGCGCCAGTCGTTCTCCATGCCGTCTTCCGGCCCAGATGCCACCAGGGCCCCCTGTGGACCTGCCCTGACCAATGCAGCCAACTCGGTGGGGATCACATCCCTGCCACAGTCGGGAGTCGGAGGTCCAGCAGGGGTGGACACACCAGCAACTGGACCCCAGCAGATGGAGAATGTGACGGCATCATCGGGCAGGGCACGTGCACGACGGCGTTGGTGGATTCCATCAGCCTGGATGCCGTCGTGCTGGCACAGGCAGTTGCGTCGGAGGCAGCGGCAGGCTCGATGTGGGAGGCATCATGGCTCGGGGTTATCAACATCAGGGGTGCAGGCATCGGCCGGAGGGCAGGAGAACCCTGGAATGGGAGTGGCTTCCGTGTGGGAGCGGTTGGGCCAGCAGATAGGTGCGGAGCGGCAGCGGGCAGAGGAGGAACGGCTCACAATGGTCAGGGCGAAGAACTCCATGCGGAGGGCGCTGAGGCGGGCTGAGTGCCTCGAGGGTCTTCGCAGGGAGTTGGTGCTGGACACTGCTTTATCCCTGCGAGACCTCGGGGCCAGGGAACATGCCCGCCTCCAAGCCATTGAACAGGAGTTCGATGATGCCCTGGCCCATGACAACATCCAGTGAGCCGTTGGACTAGCCCGCTGCCCTTGTAAATAGTTTTGTAGTTAGTGTTAGGTTTCCTTTGCTTTTTTCTTGATTTTGGACCTTTTGGACAATGGCCAACATTTTTGTATATAGTTTTTTTATTAAGTAGTATTTTTAGATAGGTTTCATTTCTTCAGTTGGGATCATGGACCCTGGAATGTTTACCTGTATATAGTTGACTGTTGGATTATGTTTTTTTTTTTTTTGATTTACCCATGGAGCAATGGTTTTTGGTTTTGTTTTTCCCTTGGATGTACTTTTTTGAACTGTGACTTTGGACACCTTTCCTTATTATGATTTGTGGTTTTTAATTATTTTACGGACATGCTGCTTTTTTTATTTTAATTCCCATTGTCGTTTGTTTATTTTTAATCCCATTTATATTGCTTTTAATACATTTTTTTCATCAAACTTCAATGTGTGGTATCATTCACTTAAACCCATTGTGTGTATGTGAGGGACATGTGTTCATTTATATACTTGCCATTGGGGTTGTATCATGTAATTGGCAATTCTGAGTGGGTGGATGCAATACTTGGGTGGGTGTTTGGCATGTGGAGGCTGCCCATAAGGGCCAGGGATCTAGATTGTGATGACGTGTTGGCTGGGGGACATGTGTCAGGGCCTGCTGGCAGGTGCCTCGCAATGCTGGGGGGTGGGGGTGCCGGGGGACATGAGTGGGACATGAGTGGGGGCCTGCTGGCAGGGGCCTCGCAATGCTGGGGGGTGGGGGTGCAGGGGGACATGATTGGGACATGAGTGGGGGCCTGCTGGCAGGTGCCTCGCAATGCTGGGGGTGGGGGTGCAGGGGGACATGAGTGGGACATGAGTGGGGGCCTGGTGGAGGGTGCCCTGCACTGCTGGGGGATGGGGGTGCTGGGAGACATGTGTGGGGGCCTGGTGGAGGGTGCCCTGCACTGCTGGGGGTGGGGGTGCAGGGAGACAGGAGTGGGGGCCTGGTGGAGGGTGCCCTGCACTGCTGGGGTGTGGGGGTGCTGGGAGACATGCATTGTTGATCAGTAGTGCAAGGTGACATGTGGCTTGGTGGATGGGCTGCCTGCGGGACATGAGCAGGGGTGCAGGGTAGTCCCCCGTGGTGTGGGCTGCCTGCAGGGGCCGTGGAGGTTGTAGAGCGAACACCTGGGAGGACCCACACGGCCAATTCACGTGTAGTACTCCCCGGAACCCCTGAAATACACGTACCCTGCTGAAATCGTGTGTGAGACTTCCCGCGCACCCCGAAATACACGTACCAAGGACATTCGCGTGTGAGACTTCCCGCGCACCCCTGAAATACACGTACCCAGGACATTCTCGTGTGGAACTTCCTGCGCACCCCTGAAATACACTTACCCTGCTGAATTCGCTTGTGAAACTTCCCGCACACCCCAGGAATACACGTACCCAGTCCATTCGTGTGTGGAACTTCCCGCGCACTCCTGAAATACACATACCCTGCTGAATTTGCATGTGAAACTTCAAATGCACCCTGAAATACACGTTCACAGGACATTTGCGTGTGGAACTTCCCGCGCACCCCTGAAATACACATACCCTGCTGAATTTGCGTGTGAAACTTCCTGCGCACCCCAGTAATACACGTACCCCGCTCGCACGGGGCCAAAGTCGTGTGGAACTTCCCGCGCACCCCTGAAATACACGTACCCTGATGGGATCGCGTGTGAAACTTCCCGCGCACCCCTGAAATACACGTACCATGCTGAAATCGCGTGTGAAACTTCCCACGCACCCCTGAAATACACGTACCCTGCTGAATTCACGTGTGAAACTTCCCGCGCACCCCAGTAATACACGTACCCCGCTCGCACAGGGCCAATCGCGTGTGAAACTTCCCGCGCACCCCAGTAATACACGTACCCAGCTGAAATCACGTGAGAAACTTCGCGCACCCCAGTGATACACGTACCCCGCTTGCCATGCTGGTACAGGGTTAGCGCAGCCCTTTGCGCTGGATTGGGGATTTTGATGGCTTTTCCCTGCGCAAGGGGCGTTCTTGGGGGCGTAACTGGCGCTGCTGCAGGGTCGCTGCGCCATTGTGCGCCACGGCTGGTTTTTGTGGCTGGAATCCATTAATACGCTGTGCGCGGAAATGTATTTTAGCGCACGCGGCTGGCACAGGGATTCGCACGCGCACACTGTGTGCCAGCCGCGTGCGCCACTTGTGCACTGAATTCTATCAATTGCCCCCTAAATATCAGCTACAGAAATGTTTCTGAGGCCATTACCAAGAACAGTTGTTCCCATGCCCCGGGGCTGAACGAGCATTCTAACGTACTATTCAAGGGTAACCCAGAAGCATGGGCGACTCCCTTATCAATCCTCTTTCAAAGTGTTGTTGACACATTTTCATTCCAGAAGTCCTGGTTAATTGCATACATTGTGCCCATATAGAAAAAGGGTATAAAATCTGACTCAACCAACTACGGATCAATTGCCATATTGGACGCAGACAGCAACGTTTTTGCTAGTATCCTGCTTCAAATGCATCCAAGAACAGGCCTGAGCGTGGAAAATGATATTGGATCTATATGACATCCACAGACCTTTCTGCAGCTTTCAATGTCGTGGACCGTTTTACACTATGGTCGAAACGTAAAAACCTGGGTACCCCGAAATGTCTTATGCGAATGCTAATTGGGCTAAATGAAAATTCAAACATTCTTGTCCGTCTGAATCATTCTGGGCTATTGTCTCGTGAAATTCCTACTTTTTGTGGAGTCAGGCAGAGTTCTGTATTTGCACCCTGCCTTTTTAATCTCTACATAGCAGATATTGGTGAATATCTGGAGCCTGTTGCATTAGCGAACCCCAAACTGCATAGCATGAGGTCATTGTGGATAGCATACGCTGATTACTTTTATGATCTTTGACCAAACACTTATTGGTCTCCAGCATTAATCAATGATTTTTCACATTTTATGACAGTACAGTCCCTCAAGATTAACCAAATTAAAACAAAGGTGATGTAGTGCACACGTCGGTAAAGACTTTCAAACATTTGTTGGCAGATTGAGAAAGATCCGGTCGAGAGGGTTTACATACTTCTGTATTCAGATTTTCTGATTACTTCCAAGCCCTGCAAACCTTATCTGCACAACTGGTTTTAACACATGCTACAGCCTTAGCCAACCAGATGTGCACAATTGATGCCAGATTTGGTAAATTCTCTTTGTTACCCAGTATTCGATATTATGAGGACAATGGGGTTTCTAAGATTCATTATGGGATGGAGATATATCCACTACCGATCCTTGGTTTTCTACCTACTCTGGAGGCATTGATCTGGAAAAGGGTCTTGCATATCCCGGCCTCTGTCCCACAGCAGGCCATATGATTTGAGTTGGGCCAGGTCTCCCTGTAGGTGAGAGCTCCATGGAAATCTTTCTTCCTGTTCAGGAAGATTCTGTGCCCCGCTGATGGATCTCGTTTTGTAGATCTCAAAATAGTCCTTCTTGAGAAGGGGTGTAGGTTACTGCAGGAACATAATGATTTTTGCTGTGATTTACTTAACAAAATGGCTGGTAATTTATGTGATCTTGTTGAGACTCCCGGCAAAGTTAAGTGTTTGCTTTGACTGGATTTCGTTAAGTGAGGATCTTCGCAACTACTCATCAATTATTCATCTGTCAGTGACCACAAACAATTGGGTACTTTGGCTCCCTGTCTTTCAATTTAAGGAGATTGTGGTTAGATATTTGCGCCTTGAAACCCAATGTCTATAGGCACATTATAAAAACTCATGGGTGTGGAATCAGCTAGCTATAGATTTTGTGAGAACCTAGAGAAATTGAAACCTTAAAACACTTATTAGTGTTTTGCCCCGCTATCCAGGGCCCAAAGGAGAGTTACTTGAAAACATGTTCTGTTCTATTTTATTCTCAATGGGGGACCAAAAGAGGGTTGAATCTTGAATCCATTGAGGTTTATTTGAGTTTTTTTTCGTTTTTCGGAATTCTGATTTTTTGTTGATTGTATTTTCTTTTTCTGTGATCACATATGTGAACATTTGAAAGTGTATGTAATTTTATACATTTTCCTATTTTTCGTTTCGTATTTGCTTTGCATGTATTAAATTGTTTGTTTGAATTTTGTTTATTTAACCATATAACAATAAAAACAAATAATAATAACCTACGAACACAACATGAATGGATACATTGAATAACCTCTTATGAATAGTATGTGCGTGTATATTTAAATGTATCCGCATACAATATGGTAGTTATTACTAACGGATTTAGTTGTTAATGGACAGGAGTTTGGAGGTAACTATAAGACAGGAAGTGACCATGATCCAGATTGTTTAAAAATAAACATGTTGAATAATCTTCTGGAGTCCTCTATTGTTGACCCAATCTTAGATCATCAATTTGAAGGACATTTATTAAATGGCCTTTATTCATGTCTGAATAATACACTACCTGCAATCTATCGCGGCTTTGTAGAAATGCTAGACGTCTTTGGTACAAAAATGTATATTTGGGATACAATGATATTGATCAAGTTTATACAGATCTCTCTAATTTAATATCACCATTAGTTACTGCCTGGTTTCTCGCTTAAAGCCAAGGTGCTTTTATAGACCGATCATTGCCTTGTATGACCTTGAACGCAGAGCCATGACATCTTGATTATTAGTGAGATAAGGGAAGGACATTCTCAAATTCTGACCTGAGAGCTTTACGGACTGACTACAAAACTCATACTGAACACAAGAAAGCATCAGTAACCCAGGATAATTGAACGTTGGTCATGCAGGCAGTATTTTATAAAGATGCTATAGGACATTTTGGAATCTGATATCCAAGTTACATGCAACAGATATGGCCACTCTTTAATCATCCCAAATCAAAGCTGATACCTGGACGGGACACTACTCTAGCCTTTATTCTGTTGATAATGTACCTTTACTGAGCCCCACTTGCATTGTGTACAACAAATCGTTCTTCAGTGGGTTTATGTTCCTTTGAATTCAATCTTAGTAACGTAATCAGGGCAATTGATTCACAAAAAGTAGGGATAACATCAGTACGAGATCATTTGGGTGATTTTTTTCTAAAAATGAAACCCAAATATGCTTTTTTAATGTTATAATATCACCTAAAACAGCCCATTCATACTGGCATCCTGCTGACATTGCCCCCCTTTTTAAGAAAGTGGCTGTTATTTATCCTGAACATTGCGGTCCTATTTCAATAATGGCCTCCTCTGTAAAAATGTTTGCAAAGTTTTGCTGCCTGCTTTGAAGATTGGCTCCAGGATGTCTTTTTGAAGGGGAAGGGAAAGGGCAGACAGGAGCAGGATAACCTGATTACAGCTCTGATATACAACCCTGTCAATGTGAAAAAGTAGTCCCTTTTCATTGTATTCATACGACTTCTAAACGATGACGGTTCTTGGAGGAGGCTGCACTTCTCGTATTTAATTTGTATACTATTCAGGTGCTTCATTCAGATAATAGCGCTAGAGTGAGTATAGCCTAAATAGTGAGTGCACAGATTTTTTCCTGGTCAATAGTGGTGTGTGCCAGGGTTGGATGTTGGCCATGTTTGCGTTTGTAATGAATGTTAACAATCTGAAACCAGTATCCGAAATTTCGATTTTGTCACCCCCAAGATTAATGGGAATAAATAGGCATCTTACTCTACGCTGTTGACATGGCTATTATATTAAAGATCCCATTGGTAACAGATACCAACTTGTTGTACTGAAGAGGACTAGTAAAAATCCAAATCTATGTAAAAATAACAGAAACACTGTGGCAATGATATGCCAGCACCTGGGTGCTAGGAAATCAAAGGTTAATGTATACGTCTTCATATATTTAACTTCATGTTCCATTATAGTTTCTTTTGCTTTAACAACTGTATGAAATGAAAACAAAATGCAAACAGGTATATTTTATTACACCTGTACATCTTTATTATTTTTTTGTTTTAAAATGTTGAAGAATTTCTAAATGCATTACCATATTTAAATGTTTGATTGGATTTGAAACCTGGAATATTTAAACGTTAATTTCATACGTTGGCAATTTAGTTTAAAACATACATTTGAAAGAAAGAATGTACACTTGTATGATTATTCCTAGGTACACATATGTGGGTAAGATTTACTAACTATGTGTCTAAGTTAGGTGAAAAGCAATTTAGCAAAACGTACAGTGTAGGTAACGCCCGAATTGGCATATTTAGTCAGACAAGGTAATTCAGCAGATCTCACACTGTGCACATAATTGGGCGTAAGTCCAGCCTGATTCACTAAGAAAGGAGCTATGACCAGAATTACCCCATATAACTCCCATCGGCAGAGCTCAAGCCAGAGTAAATGAATGCATTAAGGAAAAATAACGTCAAACATGACGAATATGTGCAAATTCCACCCACAAATGTTTTCCTTATGCACCCATGCACCTTCTCAAAATATCCCTGCCATAACTGTGCCAATCAACAAACTCGCCTGAATCGAGCGCTAAACTTACACCCTAAACTACTTAGGGTAGTTTAGGGTGTAAACTTGGCACGTTCTGATGTATAGACATTATACAAATGTTCAATAGATCAAATAAATACATAACTGCATGGTTTAACTTACAACACTCCACTGACACCTCCCATGTGTTTTCGCTTAGTAAATATGCCCAAACGTACAACCGTTGGGCATTCATAGAGACACAACATGTACTCGTCAGGCCCAGCAATACATAGACAAACCCAACGACATGCATGGACACTCCCACTGACACGCCTGCCGAAAATATATACACACACACCAACATGCCCACAATTCTCTGGACATACCTGTAGAAACACCCATACCACATAGCCGTGAAAGGGAGAAAAAAGGTAGAAAGCATGCCACCAATGCAAGAACATTTAATTCCAGACATCTTTGTTCGGACATTATGGCACAGAATAGCTGAACATACACCAGATGTCACATGTATATGATAAATGTTCCAACAATGTTAACATAGTCACCGCAATGCGAGATAAACACATAATCCACAGGACAAACACTTCACTCAGTAACAAAGATACTTACCAACACATACCAAAACAGAAACATACAGAATGCACACAGTGAGCCCACTGCACATGTGACATCATCAAGTACATGTGCCTCCCACAATCATCAAACAGGCTGCACACTAGGAATAAAATGCAAATCTGGTCATATGAAAGACACAACATGCGTGCACACAGCCAAGCGGCGCAGTACACATGGACAAAAAAACAAACATAATGTTGCACACATCCCAATCACAGTCAAATTCCTGCACATCCACCCTTGAGTAACTATAAATACCAAACACATGTGGCCCCATTCTCTACATAGGTCATGGTGTACAGCAATATGGAAGCTGCAAAGGAGGTCTGGCGAAAGATGAACTTCACTGAAGGTGAGGTGGACCTGATGGTGGAGTTAATCCACACCCACCGGACCTGCATGCTCCAGATGCATGGATACCTCACCACAGTGAGCCAGCATCACGTTCACTGGCTCAGGATCAGTGATGATGTCAACATTCTGGGCATCAATCATTGCACCTGGGGTGAAATCAAAAAGATTTCACCCCAAAATATTCTGCAACACGGGGATGCTCATCGTCATCTTGCAGTCAGTGTACATTCCCATTACGATTGTCTCTTGTTGCTCTGAAACATAAGGAAAGCTGTGTAAGTGGCTTTATGTACACTGGTCAATGACTCTCGTCTATCCATGTCAAAGCATGTACATTACCATTCCATACAGTCCTGCAGTCATTATTGGTGTGTTCTTGCACTATATCTTCCTGTGGGCACTGGCCACCTGTTCACCCCTTTGCGGACCTTCTGTAATATATTCTAATAGGACATGCTTTGTCGCTTCTTCCCCGATCATGCTTTAAAGCTGTATATAATTGTCTGCATTCACCTCCTCCCCTTCATCTATCCATTTTACTGCTACTGCATGCCCTTGAAACAATCCCAGAGTCCTACATAACGACAGGAGCATAAAACATCCCCCCATGTCTGCTGTTACTTCTTGTGGCAAGACTTGTTTTTGTGTCCCTGTAACATGTGGAATAAGGGAGCACACATAGCAACTGCCATTTGGGCTCTCTCACTCCACCTGCTTCATCTCATCATACCAGACATTTCCAGATGCCCTTCTCCTCCCTCCCCAATAGAGTCGTAGAACATCTCAGCACTAAATATGCTCCTCTTAGTGTGTGTCTCTCCCATTGATGGTAGAGACACACCCACTTTCTTGACCAATGCAAACCAGAGAAAAAAGAGAAGACAAGAAAGCAATATACAAAACACTCCTATCCCTATAACTTTCATATTATGTTTATATTGTATCCCATTCCACCCACTTATTGCATGCACCTCTTCTTCTTTACTTGTGGGCTTTCTGTAAAGTCTTATTGCTGAATAACATGTTTCATGACAATTGGGTAATACTTACCATCAAGTTGGGTCCAGCCATTTTCCATTTGAGGGGTTGCTGCTGTTGCCTTTATGGACATTGGAAATGTGGATCCATGTCCTTCTTCCCTTTATCTTTACTGCTGTGTGGCATAGACTTCTTCGTAAGGGCCAGTGAATTTCATCTCCTGCCACTTCCTGACAAAATTACAGATGAGTACTCTGTTACCAGGATAGAGTAGTTGCACTTGCGAATTCTCCCGAGCCGTGTGCACTTCATTCTTCAGTGCTGATCGGCCCACTTGTTGAACATGGTGAGAGACGTATTTGAGGGCATTTGTCATTTCACTTAAATATTTTTGCATTTCTTCTCCCAAAACCTGTACCGTAGTGTTACTGTCAATTTGTGTCAGTTTCAGTCAAATGATGACCCATACCGGATGAGTTGCGAAGAGCAATAAGCACTATCAATGTAGCCAGTTTTTTGCACAATGATGTGGTTAGCTTTGCTAACTGTTCTTTAAGCAAGCCGTTTAGCCTTTTAACAGTACAGGTTTGCTGTGCAGATACACTGTGCACAGCTTATGTTGTATCCCCAGGAGGTGCGTTATCTCTTGAAACAGGTTGTTGGTGAAATGTTGCCCATTTCTAGACCTTATCTCGTCACATACCCCATTCTTGAAAACACCTCCTGCACCAGGGACTATGCAGCTGAGTTTGCGTCATTTTTAGCCCAGGACTAGCCTCAACCCAGCGTGAAAAAGGACAGACAACAACAAGCATGCACCCAAGGGAAGTGCATCTGTCTTGAATATTCAACCATTTTCGATATGCAAGTGCCAGGAGGGCCCTTCCGGCTGTAGTAATGTCCCTGGCACTGTTTTCAATGTATGACCAGACAAAAACTGTTGACACACAACACAATTCCCTATGAACTCTGCCACTCACTTGTGCAACTTCAGAACGTAGCACCCTTCACTTATTTCTGCAGTGATATGTTCTTTGGACAAGTGGGTTGGAAAGTGCAACTGTTCTAGTGCTATGCTCAACAATTACTTTGGCAGCAAATGATTATTTGTGTTATTTTGACTCCATTTTGAATTTGTAGGTGAGCGGCAACAACCTTTTTGTATTCATAAATCCTGTTCCTCCTGTGCAGCCTCTCTTTGCAGATTATTTATCTGAACAATGGGTATTATAGTATTGTGTTAAAACGTTCCCCTCTCTCTTGCTCTTGACCCTTTCTCGTCCCTGTCATCATCAATTGTTTTCTTTCCTTTGCATCTGGATAAAACCTGGTTTTCCCTTCAGGCAAGTAGACTGCTTCCTTGGCTGCTCTGACAGCTGCTCTGACAGCTATTTGGTTCCCCAACGTTATTAAGTACCGTTCACCTCTGTGGGTGGCACATTTTTTTATTATAGCCACAACTACTGGTAGTTTCAATGTTTCAATGCTTCTATTAGTTGCCTGAGCAACTCAGCATGTTTTACTCCTTAACCTCCTCCTTAAGCCCCTTCCTTTCCAATCAGGCTAATTGTGCTTGCTGCATTAGACATTTTGCACGTGATGTAAGCAGAGTCTAAAAATATGTTAGCTGCATGCCATTACTTCATGTTCAATGCGCTGATCATGGCCACCAGCTCTGATGTCTGTGCTGAATGGAAACCTCTGCTGTGATGCAACTACATACTCTCTGTTCTTGTAGCAGACTATCATAGCTGAAGTATGTCTATTTCCTGTATGTGGTTCTATACTTGAAGACCCGTCAATAAAGATCATGTCTACTCCCTCTATTTCTTCTTCTTTTACCCTTATGTTCCCTTTGATTCTGTCCATATGTACTGCACGGTCATGTAGGCAATCCCCTTCCTCTGCAGGGTCTGCTATGAATGTTGCTGGTTTGACAACACAACACCTTACTACTTTGATGGTTGGTTTTGTCAGTATTATTTCATACCCTGAAGCCCTTTGTGTCATCAGTGTGCTCTTTGATTTTTCTAAAATGGTGAATAGTGAATGTTCCACATACAGTACTACCGGACAACCCATAGTAATTGTTGCTGACTTCTATATTACAAACGATGCAGGTGCAAGCACTTGTTTTCAGGGGAAGTGCCCCTGCATCTTTGGGTCTAGGACACCACTACAGTAATCCAATGGCTTGTGCCCCTGTGGTTCTTTTGCATGAGGACCGCCATCATCACTGAGCCATCTCAGTGAGAGAACAGAGGATTTTCTTTGTAATTTGAGGTCATCAACACCGGCATATGGGCCAATGCTTCTTTTAGTTCAGCAAAAGTCTCATTAATTTCTGATTAACATTTTATTTCCCTTTTCTCCTTTTGTGCTTCTTTAGGGGGCCTGCGGTAGTCGCTTTGTAAATGTAGAGTAGTCGAAATCCCATGCCCTGTAATAATTGCACAACCCCAGGAATTTCTGCATCTCCTTCACTGTCCTTGGACGTGCAGTCATGTGAATTGCTTCTACCGTTCCCTGTGTTATCATGGGTCCTTCTATTGATAGTACATGCCCCAGGTATACAACTTCATCCTGCCAGTATTGCAATTTTGCTTCATCCACCTTATACCTTTTGTTGGCTAGTAGCGTCAAGATATGTACAGAGTCCGTCCTGCACTCCTCCTCAGTCTCGCTGCACACCAATAAATCATCAATGTATTGTATGACCATTCTTGACAATTGTAAGTTACTGAGGTCCATCTGTATCACCCTATTGAAGATACTGGGTGATTCACAATACCACTGGCACAGACTAGTGTGCTCAAATTGCGTCCTCCGATATGTAAAGGTTGTCAAATATTTTTAATCGGGGGTAGCGGGATGGAAAAGAAAGCATTTTTCAGCTCAATGACTGTGAAATATTTTGCCTTTTTTTGGAATATTGCAGAGTATTGTGGCGAGCTTCGGTACCAGGGGAAATTCTGATTCAACCACGTTGTTAAGAGGGCGTAATTCTTGTATACATCTCCATGAGCCACAATTTTGATTTCTTTATCGGATATATTGTACATGCAGCACAGTGATGTGGATGGCTCTATTATGCGCTGCTACCACAACGCATGTAGCATTGAGTATATCCGCTCATCTGCTTCTCGGGACAATGGGCATTGGTGTGCTCTTGGCAGTAGCGCTGTTAAACCGTAATTATATAGTGCCTCTTATATTTAATATTGGCCTAAGCCCAATCACGTTACATGGAAAACCGTGTTGCAAAAGCTCCCATTTTTGAGTTTCTACTTCGCCACCATTTTGATATTCACTTGTGTTCCATATTCTAAAATGGTGGTCTGTGTTTTTATCTTGCAAATCGAGCTGACCGACCTTTGAGTTTGGTTAATGTTTAGGTTGTCTGCGAGCTTACTGTTTAAGCAAAGCAAAGAAACCTTGTGCTTCATATGAACTGCTATTCGAGTGTTGTCTGCACTCCCAAGACTCATCCTTGTATAAACACTGAAACGATGAAGAGTAAACAACGATCGGATGTTTTAGCTGGACTACATTGTAAGAGGTTCTTGAAACATGGCTTACTGCAGATCCGAGAACCTATACCACCATTTCATGTTCATGGAAATGTAAATTCATGTAATCCTTTGCATAATATTGTAAAATCTGTCATATGAACTAGGCACGAACTCTAGACATGATTAATTAATGTGAAGAGAGGCTGGACAATATTGTAGGAAATGTATAAAAATGCCAGTGTTTAGATGTCCAGTACATCACTCTCCTCACTGTGTCGGCTGGTACACACGGAGAGGTGTTGGAGCCAGATAGCTATCTGTTTTGCTTTGCAAACTGTACAGTAATAAAAAGATACTTGGTGTATTTCATTTGGGGTACTCAGTCTTGATATTTCTTTGTTCTTCCAGCGCCCCTTCCTTCAACTTTATCTTTACCGACTCCCTGCATTGTGAGGCCCTTTTGTCCATAGTCTTTCTGGAATTTTGTTCATATTTTCATCTGTGTGCCTTCCTCTCTTTACTAGATGTGTGAGTATTGGCAACGGTTTTTCCACGAATACTACTGTGGAAGGTATCTGTAGCTGGAATACCATTTCCCACTCCCCTCCTCCCCATTGGAGAAGAGTTGTTCATCCTTTACTCCTGTGACTGTCAGTGTTCGGTCAATGCATATCACTGCATGCCATTCCATGTTGTCATTATCCATTCCACATGGGATCACCATGTCTTTGCGGATCACTACCTCTTTAAGCTGTAGCACTATTTTGGTACCTTTTGCATCCTTCCACTGGCACT
Source organism: Ambystoma mexicanum (assembly GCF_040938575.1). Classification (NCBI taxonomy): domain Eukaryota; kingdom Metazoa; phylum Chordata; class Amphibia; order Caudata; family Ambystomatidae; genus Ambystoma; species Ambystoma mexicanum. Next base: position 399,989,748 of record NC_090923.1, read on the forward strand.
TCTGTTGTATCCCCGGGACCCATCCCAGCAATATCTCAACCCCATACAGAAACATGCTAGCGTACATGTGTTGACCTCATATCATGCTTTGGACGTGGTCTCTCGTGTGTAATAGACACCTGGCATCGAGCACACCATCAATTTTTCAGTGAATGATAATGTGGTGTTTAGCTTGCTCAATAAGTCCCAACCTAGGAAGTTGATGGGCGTGCCTTTGCAATAGAATAGGGGTGCTATAATGTGCTGCTTCCCTATGGTTAGTGGTACATCTTTTGTTACTGGAACCATCACTACCACCCCAGAGAAGCCCTGCATGTCCATTACTTTTGTTGATAGCGGGAATCCCCCCTCCCTCCCTTCCTTTGGCCACGCTGATCCCAATGTAGTGAGGTACCCAATTCTGCCCTAATACAAATACTACTGCACTTCACGCAGTTGGTGCTGGTATCTGTGTTATACTCGGAAGTGCCACTCCACCATCCATTCAGCCCCTGTGGGCCTGGGACAGGGGTGGGTACCCCTGCTGCAATTGTGCTGGGTGTGACTGTGCTTGTTGCAGTTCTATGTGATTTTACCAAAAATAAAATACCAAAACTACAAAAAAATCAAACAATCACATTATTAATGCAGTAAATAGGAGATAATGTAAAGGATATTATTACTGAAAATTAATTACCGATTGCATTATAGCTATGTGTTGTGTGCCCTGCTTCGGGTCGTAACGCTTGTTAGGCACCTTAAGGTGGGGGTGGAGCACTTGGCCGGTCCCCTTCCTCAGCCCCTACTCCTTCTGTCCACATAGGCTCCCCTCATTCACATGATACAGTCTCCAGAGCTCCAGTCTCCAGAGATCCAACATATTTTGCCTGCTCTTCAACTTAGAACCTTTATTTGTCATTAATAAATACGAGAACATGTTTTCTATTATTTTACTATATAACATGACATCCCTTGGCCATGCATGAAACACTAATCTGCAGTCTCCTGGACCCGCTCAAAGTTATACTTCAATATTTTATTGTGATATTGGGGTAATTTTTCACACATATGGTTGAAGGGACAGTCTGGTTAAACCATAACCTCCTTTGTTTTAGCTATCCATCCCTATACCATAACTACCCCAGGCCCCTACTTCCACCACTCTGCTTTCCCACAAATACCCACACTCACTCTCGTACACGTGTTTCCCCTTATCTCTCTTTCACTCTGGCCTCCTCCACTGGCCCAACCGTACACTCTTAGCAGACACACTGGCCTACTCCCCAGGCCTGTCCACTCACTCTGGGTTAGTAATGTTAACAGCCCTCTCCAAGGGCCCACCTCTTCCTTATGTCAGTACAGGTAGGTGTCAAGCCACCTCTCCTCCTCTTGCACTAGCCCACCTCTAGCATGCCAAGCGCGCTTAATACACGAGGCACCTGTTGGCAGTGACCCTTCCACGTTGGTCGATATTACAAAAACAAAACAAACAATACTTATTACCACATGTGAGTCCCAGTCCTCCCCTTCAAAGAAATGCTTCGACTGTACAATAAAAGAACACCCACCCCCCATAAATGATGCAACTAAGGAATCATTGGCACTATGCGCAACACCCATCTAACAGTGTTTGAATCTCACTATGTACATCCTCTGCTCTAATGCAGGTTTGTTCACACACACATCCACTCCCTATCGGGTAAAATTTACTAAAATCTACTACCACAGCTGATCGTCCTCCCACCTTGAGGATGCGTCCTAAACACCATAAAATACAATCCCTCCTGCAACCTCCATATTGTGCATTCTTGCTCAGGTACACTCATGTGTCCTAGAGATCCTCGAGTCCTCTCGGCACCAAGCCTCCCTTGTGGGCTGACTCCTCCACTGACAGCAGGCAACGCTCGGGACCAGGCAGACCTTCGTCAACTCGCCTTCTGCAGACCCCATCTGTGTTGTGCATGGAACTAGTCTGCAGTTGCCGGACCCGCGCCCCCAGGGAGGGTGCCGGAATTCCCTCACCTGACTGAGTGAATTGAGGTTCTCGCTGGTGCCTCCAAAAATGTATTGGGGGTCCTTTAACGGCATGTAATCAATAAGTCACCAGTAGTAGTCCGAGAATTAGTGTAACCAGGCAAGAGGTAATGCTGTTTATTACAATTGGGTAAGCACAAATCAAACTGCACAGAGGAACAGAACTGGTTGATGATAGTTGACAACCAACTCACAGCAACAATACTTTTAAACTGCTAATACATTGTGTTTACAGTTAGAAACAGTTGCATTTCAAACTCCAAGTCATCACCACTCTCACGTAGCTGACTGATGGAATACTTCATGCTCCTATAGCTAAGCATATGTTAATTGAACATGATTGGAGCAACAAAAAAAAAGACCTACCCGCTCACGGTTTGTTGCCCCCTCATGTGGCACCACATTCCTGCTCCACCCCGCAAACTATTTGCAATTATTAATAACATGATTGTGCTGACCTCCGGATCTTTATTCATCTGCCATTGGCCAGCACCAAAAAAGGAGGGAACACGAGACACCTCAATCTAGTGGAAAGGCAAACATTCACACAGCACCTGCTCGATGAGAATCCTTGCAAACATTGGTGCGGTCATACTGTATTTGTTGCTTTTCAGGCACACCAAAACCTACCGCTTGATCGTCTCTTTTCAGAGCACCCCTTCATTCCAGATCCTTGCTCCCATAACTACTAGCCAACAGGCCGTTTGAAACAACCTTTAGTGTTGTGCAAATGCCTCAGCCTAAGGTCGATTTCCCTAGCTGCCATGGTTAACGGTGGGACTGGCTTGTCAACCTTGATTATATCATCCGCTGCTGCTCCCAATGACGACGGTCTGCTGGAGGTGAGCTACCAGAGTACAGCTTCTCCCACCCCTCAGCCGCGGTGAGTTTGCTGTGTGTTCAATATGATTTGCTGTGAAAGGTCTATCTATGGTATCCCTCTGGGATGCGCTCACCTGTGCTTTGCGCATCAAGGTTCAGTGTGTTCATATTGTTATGTAAACAAAGTGTCCCCAGTTGTTTCCCTCCAGACTTGGTCCCTGGGGCTGGATACAACCTCCTGTGATCCTATGTCTCTCGCATGGGGATGTCCCTACCCACCTTCATTATTTCCACATTATTTCCACAGTTGTAGTTGTGCCCTTCTGCCTGGCGCTGAATCAGTACGTTCTTTGCAGAGGCATCTTACATATTAGTACCCGGCGAGAGACAATCAGAATGCAACAAGCATTCTGATTGGCTCTCGCCAGGTCATTACCCGGCCGAGAATCCTTCAATTCTCGGCCAGGATTCCAGCTGCCTTGTCCTCGGCAGGGGGCGTGGCAGCCTCTCAGCCAATGAGGAGGCTCGAAGCAGGGCCATCCCCACTCCGAGCCTGCCCACGACTGAGAGGCTGCCTTCGCCCCCCGCCGGGGACTCGGTTAAGCTTTTTCTTTTTCCTTCCCTCCCTCCCTCCTCCCTACCCCACTAACCTTTTTGCTCCTGTGTCCCCGCTGGACAACGATAGCAGGCTCCAGCAGTGTGGAGACTCGGAGAAGTCCATCCCCGCTCCACGCCTCCACACGGCTGGAGGCTTCCATCGCCCCCAGCGGGGACGCAGGTACGTTATTTTTTTTTCTTCCCCTCCCTCCCTTTCACCCTCCCAACCACACTTACCTTCTGCTTCTTTTTTTTTCTTTTTTTTTCGGGAGCAGACGCGCTGGGACCACTTGTGTACCCAGCGCGTCTGCTCCCGATGGCTGCCATGGAAAGGGAAAACGGACTCCGTTTTCCCTTTCCCGGCGGCCATTTCTTTTCTTTTTTTTTTCAGTTTCGAAACGCGGCAAAACAGAAAAAAAATGCCATTAGAACCCCGATCCAATGGGCCGGGGTGCTAATGGCAATAAGACCCTCGGCGGCGGGCCAATACCGCCGCAGGTAATGCCCGGGGGCTTCGTTAAGCGGCCCCGGCATTACCTGGGGCGCTATTGGCCCGCCGCCTCGGGTCTTATTGCCACATTCAGCCCCCTTCCCTGCCTTTTAGCTGGCCATTCCTTTGTGCTAATGTGGAGCTAAAGCCGTGGAGTGCACTTTGCGCAGCCAAGGTACAAGGTAGGAAGGGTCAGTGCAAAGTGTCCCTTGTGAATTGCATTAAGACTTTTTGCAGCACAAAATGTAGTTTTTCAGCCCAAAGCCACTTTGCGCATAGCAAAACGTTTTGTAAATCAGACCCTGTAGGTTTAACATATTAACATACTGCAAAGATTTGTTTTAACATGCTCTGAACTCACTTGGCCCTTTTTGTAAGCCTTTTTATTCCGAGCATATACGAGTAGCACACGGTTTAGAAAACGCTGCATGCATTTTATTTGATATAGCGTTGACTTATATTTTCGTGGGGACCAGAATCTGTCATGCCATACAATAAACGATGAAATCCAGTTTATAAAGATCAACTTTTATTCTCTTTATAATGAAGCTTTGTTACATATTTTATTTGAATGCATTTAATAACTAGCTTTCCAAATCAGCTCCTATGAGAATGCCATACAATGATTTTATCTGTGCGGGCTAACTATACAATGCATGTCATCCATAATTGAACTGAAGGCGAGTGATGTGGCTATTACCCATTTTATTTCTTTGGAGACTCTTACTCGTTTCCGATTGCTCTGGGGCTGTCGGTCTCCACACTGCCTTGTCCAGCCTGAGGCCTTAATAAAGTCTTACAGAAATATGATTCGCATTTGTTTTCTTACGAAGGGACATTTCCACGCTTCCAGTTACAAGCTTAGATGGAAGTAAAGTATTCACGAATTTGAATAAGGAAATGGATGATGAGGAAATAAAATCCAATGTTATATGGTATTCCCACTATGATGTATTTCATATTATCAAAGAGAGAGCGCTCAAATCTAGAAGAGATATTGGCATGTCGAATACACCCATATCAGCACATGAACCTCTTTTACTGGCACATACACAGATAGACATGCCCGCTTGAATGAATTGGCCCTTCTGCTGTGCCAGGTGTCACAGCCCAGTTTGGGGAGACTGTTTCCAATGGAAGGTCTGCTTCACTCCTGATGGCTTCTTAGGTTTTGAGGGATGACCTTGGAAACATTGTCTTAACTGTGACCCAAGGAGAAACCTTACTCTGACTTCCCCATTGGCGGGGTGATGACTGCATTAGATTGAAACTAATAAGAGCTTTGTCCTGATATGGACCTTTTAGACCCGTGTGTGGTTGTGGGAGACCATGGATGACTACTCTATCTGAAAGTGGTGTTTTTTGTCATTTGGAAGCTGTCATGTCAATGAACTGCTGTCTGGGATTTAGGGTTCCCTTATAGCCATTATCCTTTGCAACAAGGCATGTGAGTCCTTTAAACAAAATGAACCAGGGAGTTGATACATTGTTTAAAACTCCATCCACGCCCCTGATTCTGCTGGTGTTGGGAGGATGAATGGTTGATGCACCTTCAGATGTGCAGTGCCTCAGCATTCCTAGTTGTTTGTATGTGTAACGCGTGTGTTTGTGTGTGTGTGTGTGTGTGTGTGTGTTGTGTGTGTGTGTGTCTGTGTGTCTGTGTGTGCGTGTGTATGTGTATGTTTGTTTGTGTGTGTGGTTGTGTCTATTAGTTTCTCAGTGTGTGTCAGCAACTGGACTCTCTGATAGTGTGTGCATTGTCTGCATGCATGATCCAAATATGCGTTTGCATGCAAATACATGTGTGCTCTGTGTGTCTGTGTGTCTGTGTGTGAAACAGAGTGAGAGAGAGAGGGAGAAAGAAAGAGAGAGAGAGAGAGAGAGAGAGAGAGAGAGAGAGAGAGAGAGAGAGAGAGAGAGAAGGTTTGTTTCAATGTGTGGGTCAATGCAATGCTGAGCAATACCAATATGAGATGTGTGTTTGAATTCAGGTTAGACTATGTGTCTCCGTGTGTGTGTGTGTACGTGTTCGTGTGTGTCATGGGGATATTGGATTCAGCAATGAGTGTTTGGATGCAGATTAGCGTGTGTGTGTGTGCGTGCGTGCGTGCGTGCGTGTGTATACCAGAAGCCAGAAGCTGGCTACCGTCCCAAAAAAAAAAAAGGCTAGCAGGAACTATGCAGCTGTCCATTGCCCATGTTTTGGTAGCTATATTTCAAGCAATTAGGGTCTTGCTCTTAGAAGGTGCTTGGGTTGATGAGATGCAGGGTAAATTGTCCTTGCAACATCGGTAAATAAGCACAGCAACAAGAGGATTAACTTTCAAAGTGGAAATGGGTGGCAATATTGTGAGTCAACTTCAAAAGTTGGTTATTTCTCGCCAGTGACAGCCATTTCAACGTGGGGCAATTTAGATGCTGTATCTTTATCTCTAACGCGCTCACTAATAGCAGGCAGGTACATTCAGCAGGGGATGTACAGTCGTGTTGCTGATAGGGGCACCCGTGTGGAACATAAGACTGTGCCCTACTGTCATACAAGCTACCAAGGACCAGTGGAGGGCAAACAGCTAGCTGTCCATGAAGCTCACTCACAGAACAGGGTATATTTGGTCACACAGGTGGCTTAAACCCGTCTTTGCATTTCTGAAAGTTCTTTTACAAGGGTATATGTAGGGTTAGTGATTGGATCTTAGATGGACTGTCATGCACTGTGATCGGTAGGGGAACTCCAAATCGTTGTTAAATCATTGTTACTTCACATATTTCTTTTTCCTTCACCAGTATAAAGAATCTTTTCTAGTAAAAAACACATTTAGAAGAGTCACCTCAATGATGCAATCAATAGATTTACTTTAACTGGTTTCGTTTGAATGGCTATAACATGCAATAACACGTATACGGTCACTGATTCTAATAGCGGTCCCCATTTCCCAACCCCCATTTCCATGGCAGACCTCTGAAAGGTATTATGAATGGATAAGGAAAGGTTCTCTTTGAAGTCTGTCTTTCTCTGCGGGCGGGTGTCCCGACCCAAAGCATTTTGTGGATAAAAGGCAGTGTCCTCTTCCTGCCTCAGTTGAGGGGCTGTGTGAGGAGCACCATTGGTGGGAGTAGGGGACTTACAGAGAGGGAACAGAGCATATCTGGGGAGATAGATGAACTCCAGGTTAGAGTGATAACTCTTAGAGAGGAATGATGAAGAAGATGGGGGAGTGGGGGGAGTGGCAACTGATTGCTGAAGGACCAGAGTAACACCCCTGGCTCAGTTTAGTTTAGCTAATTGGACATTTGTATGGTGCCTAAACATGCCTGTTTCCAGGTGCAAGAAGACAAGATGGTGGGTGGGGGTGGGAGGGGAGACAAGGGAATAACAACAAAAATCAAAATCCAAAACCAGTTATATTGACCTTGTGGCAGTCCTACCTTGCAATTGCTTGAGAGCAGTACAGGAGTGAGGGGCATTACCCACTGCAGCTGAGCTATCGATTAATTGAAAACATGTTATGATCAAATCAATTAGGGTCCAAGCAAAGGTGCAGCCTCACTCAGAGTTGGAGAAAGTAGTGAAGTCAGGAAGATTGGAAGAATGAAGTGTCATTCAACACCTGGAGTCTATGAGAATCACAAAGGAGGTCGGAGATGAACCCTGAACATACTGACCTGGTGTATGAGGCTTTGAAGCAGCTTGGATAAGATGTCAATTGTGAAAGGCAATGCTGTGAAATGCTCCTGGGATGCTCGTGACATATTCCAAGAGCAAACCAATAAAGACAACAAACACTGGGTGAAGGCCACATACTAATATACACATTCCTAATTCCTATGGTGGATGTAGAATGTCAGCTATCTGTGAAATCATGCATTCTGGTATATGGAGTTCTCATTTCAATTAGGAACTAGAATAGCCAGTTGTTCTCTGGTTAATGATGCATGTTGTGATATTACACCCTGATTAATCAGAGGGAACTTAGAGTAACCACAATAAGTGAAACGTTGCATGCTGGGATACTGATTTATAATTGTCAGTGTGAACAGAGAAATGCATCTTGGAAGCAAAAAGGACTAACAAAATATCAAGTTCTAATTCCCAGAGTGAACTAAGGAATGTAATAGTATTAGAAAACGGATCATGTTCTGATACATGGTCCTATATTCACAGAAAGAACAGAGTTCCTTACCAAATATAACCACAGGCATCTGTTCGAGAGGCTGCACATACCGATCACATGCTGGAGACACAGGTATGGAAGTCCTCAAGCATCTTAGAGACAGAAAGGATAAAACCGTTCCATGCAGAAGTCTTGTGCCTGAAATTCCCCAAGCATCCGATAGAGCAAGGGGCTGCAACCTGCGGCTCTCCAGATTTTCTGGACTCTGACTCCCATGATGCCTGATCATTGACTAACTGGCTAGAGTTGGTGGCAATTGTAGTCCAAAACATGTGGAGAGGCAAAAGTGGCAGCCCCCTGTGATAGAGACTGGAAAATATATTACCTGCTGGAAATAGGTGTTTCAAACTGATCAAGCTTTGAAGAAAAAGGTCAAGAAAGCGCAGTGAAGGTTCGAGCATTTTTTTTAAAAAGGGACACCTTACCAACCCAAAAACAAACCGCAACCTTTTTAAACGTAGACTGTCATTTGATTGCTCAATCTTGTCACACAAGCCCGGACAGTAACAATGCTTCAATCGGGAGTGTACTGGGAACCAAAAGAGGCCCTGGAAATAATGTTCAAAGTGCCCACATATCACACATTTTGAGCAAGCCCAATCCTTTTCCTATGAGAAAATGTGGAAATGCCTCCACAAAAGAGGCCCAGGGAGCTGAGGCCTACCGGGAAATCTCCAGAGTTCCCAGTAGGCCAGCCCACCCCTGGCTTGAATGCATCCATATTCTGTCAATGGATGTACACAATCATCGCCAGTTCCCCGACTCTCGTGTTATGTGCCTGTCTAACAGTTTCCTGATGCTTTGCTTCGATGTGACATTTGCCACCTTATCGTCCTCGTCAATGTCGCTTGCGCATGCCATGGCGTTGCTTACACAGAAAAGACAGGCAACGATAGCTTCATAGACAGAATTCTGATATTTAATTACAGAATATTGGTTATAGCGAAAGCAGCCACGTCTGCAGCGCAGGTTTTTTCTGCAGAAAAGACCGATTTTGAATACGAGCAGATGTGTAATATTCTCAGCTAGGCATTTCTGAAATGTCCCATAACATGTTGGTTTTTCCATGAAAATGCACATAGGAATGCAGAGTGGCATCATGGAATGTAGCCAGAACGGAAGCACAATACACAACTATGTAGGTTATGCAAACACGCTTGTTTAGTATGCCAAAGAATGTCCTTTGCAATAAGACGCCAGCCTTCATTATTACAGTGCATGTATTAGACAATGCATCTGATCCCTTGAGACTGAGGAAGTACATGGGGAACATTCTAACTATTATAGTGTACGGCTGACACTAATACTCCTAATTATTGTAGGAGTAAAGTAGTTGTTTCATGACTTGCTGGATCAATGTACACATTGTTATTTTCAGTGTTCAGACGCACCATTACTAAGATCAATTTACTGGCAAAAGTGCCTTGTCTTGCAAATCATTGGGTCATTATCCCTAACAATGCCAGCGTGCTGTCACTATCTAATTGAATTCAATTACTGCTCAGGGAAACATGAGAACAACTGCTCGGCAAAATAATGTATTGCTAGTGTGGTGAGAGGGAGTATAATCAGGCGACCAGTGAGCAACCTCTTCTTGTGTGTAAACCACCAAGCAGAGAATAAGGAGCGCTTTGATTCGATGCCCTGCTCAACCATTTTGCAAGTCGGTGCACTCTCCGGCTCTGCTCCTCGGTTATTTAAAGTGAAATGCGCCATTGTGCCTGGATAATTCCACTCCTTATACGAGGTTAACTAGGAAGAATTTGATTGAAAATAGGTCTGTGTTTAATGTGGATAGCATCCATCAATAGATACACATGTGCTACCGCACTATTTAGAAGCCTGCAAAATCAGTCGTTATTTTCCTCTTTCAGGCTGCCAACTGCAAGGCAGTGGATGCCACTTTTAGCCACAATCCAACGACCATCTCACAGAATCAAAATGGGGGCATCAATAGCATCTATTTTAATATTTTAGAGGAATTGAGTGGGGGAAGAAGGAAGGAGTTGGTGAGTTTTTGGATACTGTCCTTTTCAGAAATTTGCAGTACAATATTATGGCACATATGTCACTCACAGAAAGAATACCTGTCAATCTTTATATATAATGCTGAATGTATGTATGTGTGTATGTTTGTCTGGCTCTACAAATCCACACCGTTGAACACACACACGTCTACCAAATGTTCTACGGATTACCCTTTTGTCTGGGGCAAGATCGTATTTTATGTTTGGATGCAAAAATCTTATATGTAAAAATAAATGTGGATGTTTGTGTATGTCGTGCTATAGAAATGTGGATGTTTGTGTATGTTGGGCTATACAAAACCACACCATTGACAGCACTGCTACCAAATTTTGCATGGATTCCTCATTTGTCTGGGGTAAGATTGTAGTCTATGTTTGGATGCAGAAATAAAAATGCACTCTGTCAACACCCTAATTTACTGATGTGCACCCTGATTCACATACAGTAGGTAGTAGAAGGAGGCAAAATTTGGAAAAAGTGTCTGAAGCAAAATTTTCAATGTGTTGGTTTCCATTTGAAATGTATTACTACAGTATGCATTTTGAAAGTGTTTATTAAAGCATTTTTAAAGGGAAGGAAACATTTTTTTTATTTTTTATCTTGCCTTTTTAAATATGGGAAATGGGAAATGGCAAGGTTCCAGTTTACTTAAGTTCATTCATGGGAAGAGAGCACAATCAATCAATATTTCTTGGGCATTTACTCAAATGTGCTTAAGCCATTAAGTAACTGAAACATGTGGCACAAAACACGGACATCACTTGGAAAAGCTCCATCTGATGCAATGCGAAAATCAATATCAAGAGCTTCTGAAACACAACAACAAACAGCACGACTTGCCGACCAGAGGACACAGACAACTTTCTCCAGGGTAAATGAGATGCCAGAGCAATCTGAAGCAAGACTTGTTGACATGAGGACAATAGTAACATCCTTAAGGGCACATGAGACACAAGAGCAAACTGAAGCAAGACTTGCTGACAAGAGGACAAGAGATAACATCCGACAGGGCACATGAGCCACCACTCGATCCGGACACGGGCATCGCCGGGTGCCCCAGCTAGTTATAAATGGTTGTGGGTCAATCATAAAAGATTTTGTTTAGGATTTTGTGTGAGATTCTCAAAAAGTAAAACAAATTAAATAATTGCAGGAGATTTGTTTTACTTTGAGAAGTGAACATCTCACCTTATTGACAAAGATGGATTGCACATTTCCTAGAGGCCGGGTGGCAGTGTAAGTGATCCACTTCTCAGAACCCTGGCATATGGCAATAATATATAATGGGCTCACAGCACCCATGTGAGATTGTCCCTACAGACACTTCAGGAAAACAATGCACAGCAATGCAAAGTGATTTGCTCAGGATCGCATAATGTGTCAATTGTGGAAGACAGGGATTTAATCCCTGCATACCTGATTTCGAGTTTAAAATGCAGATGAGGCCTCTTCTTATATTCCATGTTCAATATTAGAACCAACAAAACATGTTCTGCAAAGTTTTTATGCAAGGGCTACACTAGTACACTGTTCAATACATTTGTCTTTCAAAGCACCAAGTCATGCAACAAAACAACCTGTCAAAATATACAGGAAGTCTTCTTCATTAAAGCAAGTTGATAAAACAAGTATGTATCACTTTAAAAACTCCACCAGACATGACAAGAAGATGTGGTCGAGGTATTGCTGGTAGATGTTGCTATGCACAATGCAGAGAAGTAAAAAAAAAAACGCTGAGGAGTCTTGGCTTTTACTGTGCTCCCAAGATGCACTCTCTTGGGAAAGTGTTGGCAGGTCAGCTGCATATTTCAGTTCAGAGGATCCTGTCTGTGATTTGGTAATGGAGAAGGACTAATCCTGCCCTAATATAATATTTTGGGTGTATATGTGTGAGTGTGTTTATGTTCAGTTTGTGTAACTGCTGTATATGTGTTCGAGTGTATTTTTGACTGGGTAATATATATGTGGAAGGATGCGTCTATGTTCATGTGAATACGTATCTATATGTGTAAATATGTTGTTGATTTGTATGTGCGTCTTTTGTTGGTTAGTTAAGAGTATTCTGTACAAGACTAACGGGAAAAACTCAGGGGATATTAAAAGTTGGGTGGAAAAGGTAAAATCAGTGATATGTGTCTGCTCACTTCAGGATTTAATCAACTGCCGGTGGCAGTATTTTAATCAGTCAGTTTGCTGAAAATCTGTCTATTTTTAACTCCAGAAAAGAGGTGGAATTAAAAATCTCCAAATAGGCCTCAATTGTTTCAGATTGAAGGTGGAAATGGTTGAAAGAAGTGTAAGAAAACACCCTTTTACTTTGCCACCAAGGGAGTCTGTATTTCGAAAATACTTCCAGAGGTATTACAAAAATACCATCTCCCCCACTGATAAATTCTGAATTGGGTGGGTTTTCAGTAATACCACCCGTGATGGTGGGGACTTTCTCCAGCAGTGCTTCATTATAAAATCTGCCCAATTCTAAATTAACCCTTAGTTTGTAATATACAAATAATGGGGGGGCATGGCTTGATGGATACGTGAGAGGACGCTCCTTGGAGGAGCTCCCGATGATCCGATTTTGATCCTGGGAAGAAGTGATGGTTTTCGGTGGACTTTCGAGCCCACGGTACATCCAAGGGTGCATGAAAGTGGGGGGCACATGATGAGTGCCCTCCCCATCAGCGAGACTGCATATCCACAGAACTAGACTTCGAAGAAGGTGGCGGTCGCGCAGTGGAAGGGCAGCACCCAAGATGGCCGCCCGTGGACAAAGGCCCATAAATGGTCCGTGGTGCTGAGGAAGACAAAGCCGGCCGGAGCGGGGGCGAGCCCAACCAGAGGGACGCGTCGCATGCGTCTCTGGCCGGTGGCAAGAACATAAGTGCGGGCCCCCAAAGAGGAGGCCCTGGATCGTGGCGTGCCAGCAGAGCGAACCCGAGTTTAACAGAGCCTTGCTGTGAAGGGGTCACAGCGTGGAGACACAGCCCAACCGACGCAGCAGGACGTCCTCCAAGGTGGTGCGACCCAGGATCAAGCAGCCCACGATGGAGGCCTATGCTAGGTCATCCCCGGGCGCGGAAGGCGGCAAGAGCAAAGAAGCCCCTGCGGCGGCGACGGACCCACCGGGTTCTATCCAGGAGGTGCTGGCAGCAATTGCCGACTTGAAGGTGGCTTGGGAGACGAAGTTGGGCCTGGCCATGAAAGAGCTGCAGGAGGGCCTAGACCTTAAGATCGGAGCGGTCCGAGAAGAGGTGAACCTGTTGCGCCAGGACGTGCGAATGATCGCGGAGCGCACTGGGGAACTCGAGAAGGAGTTGGCCCCGACCACAGAGGCGTGCAATGCACATGCTAAGGAGCTTCATGCCCTCGTGCAACGAGTGGGCAATCTGGAGGACAGAGCAGGCAGAGGGGCACGCCAGGCGCAACAACATTTGCATAGTGGGTGCTCCGGAGGGAATGGAAGGATCGAACCGCACGGAATACGTTGAAACCATGCTCTTGCAAGAGATTACAGGCGGGGAGCTGACCCAGGGGTTCACGGTTGAAAGGGCGCATAGGGCCCTGACCAGGAGACCGGCCCCAGGAGCCCCCCCACGGCCATTGATCGCGAAGATCTTGAACTATCGTGACCGCGAAAAGATCCTCGAATTTTTCCGGAAAGGAGGTACGATAGAAATGGGGTCAGCGAAAATAACGGTGTATCTGTACTATACGCTGCTCGTACAGCGGAGTCAAATGAACTTTGGAACGGTGAAAAGGAGGCTTAGAGAAGCAGGCCATCGCTACATGTTGCTCTACCCCGCTAGGTTAAAGGTGTTTTATAAGAATAGATCCCTCTTCTTTGAGACGCCGACTCAAGCGATGGAGTGGCTGGATATGCAGGGTCGACCTCAGGAATCGGATGCCCAGACAGAAGCGGCTGGAGATAAGTAGCACGCTGCAGAGGCACCCGTGAGGCCATAGTCACGACATTGGGACTGGAATATATTACGATATTGCGCTTGTGGGGAGGAAGTCATGGTATCTGCCAGCGGGTCCTGTTGAATGCACTTCTCGTAAATAGATGACTGGGAGCTCCTGGGGAGCACCCTCTGTACCCAATAGTAGTACACTTAGGTAGGTCACTATTAGATAGGTGACACCCTGCGGGGTCCTTGTCCTCGGATATGAGACAGGTCCAGACGTGGCTAGGGCTGAGATCCAGGGATGGAGCTGGGTTATTGTTGGGGGTTGGCAGGGAGGGGGGGGGAGTTGTGTGCAGTGGTGTGAAGTTGGGGAGGGGGGGAGGGGGGTGTTGTTTGTGAATAGAAGGGAGAGAGCCAGGAAACAAACTAGCACGGGGAGCATTATGGGAAGGGATGGGATGGGGATAGCCCGACCAGATGGCATCGGGTAATCTCAGAATTGTGACCTGGAATGTACGGGGCCTTAACAGCTACCTGAAACGTAATAAAGTGATGTTGTATTTAAAGAGGATGCGTGTAGACATAGCCCTGCTGCAGGAGACCCACCTACTAGGCAAAGGCTGGAGGTGGTCAGGAGAAAATGGAAGGGCAATGTTGTGGGGGCGGCGTACTCGGCGTACGCTAGAGGGGTCATTACTTGGGTGGCGCCTCATGTGCCGTTTCGGGTGCTTGATTCTACGGTGGACCCGGAGGGTGAACGGTGGTGGTGATGGGTCTCCTGGAAAACAGGGAAGTGCATATAATAAATTTGTACGCCCCCAATAACGACACAGCGGCTTACTTTAGGACCCTCTACAGTAAACTTGGCCCCCTGGCAGGGGGCACGGTAGTGTGGGGGGGACTTTAACTGTACCGTGAATCCCAGAATGGACAGGTCCAAGGACAGGGTAGGGAAAACGGCACCGGCGGCCAAAGCGCTGGGCACCTTACTGAAAGACCTAGGCCTAGAGGATGCGTGGAGAAGGCTGCATCCCACGGATAGGCAGTATTCACACTTCGCAGCGCCACATGACTTGCACACAAGGTTGGACTACATGTTTGTGTCAGCCGAGATAGTGAGAGACATAGAGGGAGCGGAATATAAGGCCCGAGTACTATCTGACCACTCGCCCTTGGTGGTGGACTGGAGACACCAGCCCCCGAGACCGCAGATCCCTACATGGAGACTAAGGACCGAGGCTCTGCAGGACGAGGGGTTTTGGGAGGGCCTGAGGGAAGCCATCAAAGAATACTTTGATATAAATACGGGAAGCGTCAGCTCTGTGGGCACACTGTGAAAAGCGTTTAAGGTGGTGGTGCGCTTGGGTAGCCATTTCCCAAGCTAAGGGGCTACAGGGGGGTATCAAAAGGGAACTCCAAGAGGCGGAAAGGGAGCTAGAGGATCTCACGCCTTGCGAGAGCACCGCTCATGATAACAGAACCAAAGTAAAGGAGCTACAGTTGTCCTGCAGCGCACACTGGGATAGGCTATGCAGAATCAATTACAGGAAATATACGGAGAGGATACACGCAGGGGGCGACAAGCCGGGCAGACTGCTAGCCTGGCTGTATAAGAGTGAGAACCCCCGCTCGGTGATCAGTGAGATTAAGGATGAGAGAGGTTGCATATGCAAAACTCAGAAAGAGGTAAATGAGGAGTTCCTTAAGTTTTACAGACACTTGTATGAGGACAAGGGGGAGGACATGTGTCAAGAAATAGTGGACACATTGGAGGACATAGAACTGCCCACCCTGGATGACCTAGAACGCGCAGAGTTAGACGCACCCGTCACCTCGGATGAGCTGGAGGTTGTTGGGTGTCCTGACCCACGTTTGAGCTATCATGCTGCAACATTTGGTGCTGTGGGCTTAGAAAATCCAAGATGGCCAAAAAGCCCACATGTGCGCCAGAATCTAGGAGAACCACGCAGTTTGTGGACACTAAAATGGTTGCCTAACTTGCCACCCACCAGTGCGAGCAGGATGGGCCGGGGTGCCATGAGTGAAATGTGTGCCAAAGGAAAAACCGCACTTTAAAATCACCTTTTGTTTCTCTGAATGCCAGCTCAAAATGCCTATTTTCAAACATTGCAACACATCCAAAAATCTCACTGAACACCAGCGGACATCTGGCAGAATGAAGTATGTGTGCATACTAAATCTGGGAAGTTGAAGAGCCCCAAAACAATGTTCATAACAAGACTGGTTGAGCTCTGCAGGTCTGCAGCAGCCTAACTGAAACTGGATTTAAAACTACCAAAAATCGAAAATGTTTAAATTAACTGAGTGACCTACTTTGAGTGTCACATAGTTTGTCACTGTTGAAATGTCATAGTTTTGAACTTAGAATCAGCATTGTAGCTGCATATGTAAAAATTGTCTTGACTTAAACTGGGGAACAAAAAGTGACATTTTATCTGAAACCTGGCTTAATGAAACTGAATTCTGCCTGACATCTACCCCCACAGGAGGTAAAACCTGCTCAGCCACTCTTCCCCTTGCCAAAAGGAGTTGTCACCTCTCTGATTAGATTAGGGGTGGAGCAGCTACAGGGAGTTAAACAAAGGCCTGTCCTGGCCCCAGGCAGATGGTTTATTAGGGTGGCCGTAACACAGCCTCCTCTTGGCAGAAGCTGGGAGGGGCAGGGTCTCTGAGCTTGGCAGAAACTGGATAAACTGGTTTCTACACCATGTGACCTGAAAGGACACACCCCTGTTGGCCAGAATATGATTCTAAGAAAGATGTATAACTCATGGTGCGGACTTGTCAAAATTATTTAAATGATACCACAATTCTTGTGATTTTTCTGTGCACATTTTATGACGCGTTGGGAATTTGTGTGATGTTCTGGGGCAAAACCCCGCTATTTATGGATACTACAGACTCTGTGTTTAAGCTAGAGACATGGGAATTTACTGGAGTATGTATGGACAGGCCGTGTATATGTGTATAATTTTTAATGAAGAACCAAGGTTGCATAACCCACTAAAATCGAAAATGTTGCCGTTTCTGAATGCAAGCCCTCAGGAAGAGCAGATTTGGGACAGAGACTACCTCATGTGATAGGTAATATGTACATGCAATGACAAACCACTATGTATTTGGGAAATGTGTATTTTGATCAAATATAGATTTGTGGGCAAACTGACCAGGGGAGGATCCTCTGACCCATAAAACCTACAGCATCACTCTGACTCACAGTTCCTTCCCCAATCATGGGAGAGGGGAGAATTGGGCCAATGACAAGTTGAAAGAGGGGCTGGCTAGTGATGCTGCATACACACCCACTTTCAAAAGGCATAAAAAGAGCCACTGGAAGCTAGAGAGGAGATTCAATTCCATTTGCTGCGGAGCATGCGGACCGACGACTTCACATCCAGAGATCCAGACTTCAAATCCATCAATCTCCAGAACCTGTAGCAGTACCCAGAAAGCAGAGCAGTACCCAGAAAGCAGAGCTGACCCAGACCGCTGTTCGCAGAACCAAAGAGCTGACCCAGATCACTGTGAAGTGCCGAGACCAGAACCGGAGTCCAGTCCAAAACCTGACCAGATCCGTGGCGAGGCCTATTTCTAAATATATTGTGAGTACCTAGCAGAACTGTGCAGAACCAATCACTTAGTTAAAATAATCTAATCCAAACTATTTTAATCTAAGTAGAACTGTCTCCTAACGGTCACCTGTCATTTTCTAGCTGCAAGCTGTAACCTGTCGCTTTGAACTTTTAAAATTTCAAATCCGAAAAACTACCTTTATTTAATCGTCCGTATCTCTGGAACCGTTTGAGCTAGGAACTTGGTTTAACTTTCCTCTGAAAGCTTAGAATCTCAGATTTTCAACCGACTTCCTAATCCTTATACTTTCGCCGTAATCACGATTCTCGCACCCGCGAATTTTGCCGAGATTTGCAATTTGGCCCGATTTCTTTACTTGTAAAAAGATAGCTGTTTTTGCCTGAACTACTAAAAATTTCGTTTGCCTCTTAACAACCATCCCTGAATCATTGCTAGAGTGAGCCTGGACTAATATTAACTAGATACCACTCACCCTGAACCTCCTGAAGGGAATTAAAAGCATGTTCAGCATATTTTTCACTGCATTGTCACCATATTCAAAGCACTTGGGTCTGTGTTTCAAAACTCCTTATCTGTTGTATAAGCTGCTGTGGGGGAATTGAACTGAACTCTATTTGATTGCATTCCTAAGAACTGAGTCCCATTCTATTCATCTCCTTACATTGCATTAAGGGGGGGGGTGAATTGTCCAAGAAAGTGATTACATTGTCTTTTGCTGAAATCCTATCAAGTTATTTCTGTACTGCATTTCATTTCACATTGCATCCATTTGAAACCATAAAAGTATTGTTGCTATCGTATCCATCCTATAACCACTCATCATTGATTATAAAGAAGTGTGCTAGTGCCGGACTATCCATTATTGATTACTGCTCAGAGTAAGTGTGATATTCAATTATTAATTTATTATAAAGTGTGATATATATATATATATATATATATATATATATATATATATATATATATATATATATATTGATTAAATTATCAAATAAACCTTTTAAACTTGCAAAACAGAACTACTTCTTGGCTCAGTGGGGTCAGGGGGATTCCAAGAGAGGGGTGTTATATAGGGGTAGTCATCCAGAACTCATGAACTGGACGTAAAGAGATATCAATAAGGGTTTCCATTCAGTATCCCAGACTAGGCATTGACATAGCTGTAGTGTTGAATTGAATCCTTTTACAAATTGGGGGCTCGAGCCGGACGTTTGGGTTAGATCTATCACTTGTGCAGATTAATACAGCGTGCCAGCTGACCAGATACACATATCCGGTCGGATCACCACGCTGTGTTACGCTGTAAAGCACTCCTCAAAGGAACGCTCTAAGGAAAAGGTCTGTTTGCAAAAATAAAATACAAACTTCTGTAAGTTAGGAAGGAACTCAAATTCCAGAATGACGACCTTGGTAGATATGAAAATAGCCAGAGAGCACTTCTTACATAAGCTATTTGTGAGAGGTGAGTGGACTCATCAGGACCAGACGGTCTGGTTGCAGGCAATCGCATCCCAGATCACTGAAACAGGGTCAGATAAATGGGGAGATCAGGGTCTCCTACATGTGGCCCTGAGTGAACTATATGTGGCCCCTAAGGCCAAGGATGAGCACCACAAGATTGCCAGGGTAGCGGCATATTTATATTTACATATGGGAGCCATGCAGGACAAATGTGCTGAAGGCCAAGATCTGGCGAGTAGGCAACTGCTGGCACTACAGAAGGCCCAATCTGATCTGGACTCTTCTGAGCAGAGGCTGCGCAGGAGCCAGGAGTCAGAAAATGACAGCAGACGGTACATCACTAAAATAAAGGAGGATATGGATATCCTGCAACAGGAAAAGGCTGACCAGGATACCAGAATTCTGGCTTTGCAGAAGGAACGCCAAGACAGTTTGGACTCCCTACTGCAGAGCCAGAAAAAGCTGGAGCAACAGATAAATTTCAACAGGGCATGCACAGAGCAGGTAGCCACCCTGCAAATCCAACTAGACAGAGAGAAAGAGGAGAAGAATAAACTGATCCTGAAAGACCTGGATACCCAGGCAGAGTTTAATCAGGAGCGCCAGAAAGCTGGTGCCTTCCAAAAACAAAGGGACGACCTGGTGTCACAAATTCAAGCTATTGGTGAGGAAAGGGACACCTTAGGCCAGGAAGTCTGCCACTTAAGAAGAAAAATGGAAGAAAATCACCTGGCCCACCAGGGACTGGGTGACCTCCAAAAAGAACACCAGGACTTGCTAGAGCACACCAGGAGGGTGGATGAGGCTCTGGCAAGACAGGAGCAGGCCAATAGGACACAGCTCAGGAGGTAACCCTCCTGCAGCAAAGACTGGCCCAGTGCTCCAGGACCAACCAGGAAATGCAGAGAGAGAATGAGGCTCTCTGCCAGCACAATGATAGGCTCCAACAACAGGTAGTGATGCAGGAGAGACTGATAGAGTCTAGTAAGGCCTTAACTGAGGAACTGAAGGCGCAGGCTCTTGCATGGCAACAGGGAGCAGGGGCGGATAGAGACCAGGTTCGCTGGGAAAAGGAAACTCCTGAGCATAACCTCAGGAGCCCTAGTATCAGAGGCCTTTATCTCTCTCAGTCCCTAGACTCTGCCAACCCCATGTACCCTGGCGCACATGAGCACCGGGCCACAGGGATGGCAGATTACTATCCAGCCAGAAGCATGGGGCTCATAGGCCAGTACCTCCCAGGAATGGATGGGCGGGCATCCGGGTATGGGCACCCAAGCACAATGCAATTTAGTGGGGAACCCCAGGAGAATAGGCCCATTAAGGGCATCTTGAAAACTTCTGCCCAGTTAGGTCAGTGGGGGGGGTACCGTTCAAATCCTGGCAGCAAGGAGGAATCTGAAGACTCCCGTGAACGGCGCAGGACACAGGAGACCAGGTCCCCACATTCTGCCAGCCATTCCCAGGCTTGCAGAATCCGGGAAAACCTGGAAGATCAGACAGGAACCTCTGGGAGCAGTGCCTCTGAGTCAGAGGATGAATAGACCAGGGTTACCCGAAACAAAAAGGCCAATAAGGCAAAAAGGGCCTTGCTTAAGGACCCATTGAAACAGATTAAGGCAATCAGGAGTGTCATCACACCTTATCATAAGAACGCCAAGTACTCTGTTTTGGGAACACTTGGAGCTCTATGAGCAAATGATGGAGACTTTTCATTTGAAAGACAGCCAAAGCTGTATCCAATATGTAAAGTGGACATTCTCTCCAGAGTACTCCAGTTTCTTTGCGGGGCTGGAGGACCAAAATCATTTAAGATGGTCCACCTATAAGGCGGCCATCTCGAAAAAAATTTCTGTTCACAGAAATCCTCAAGAGGCTCGCAAGGCAGCCTACAATTTGCAATGTGGGGAGGATCAGGCCCCACAAGAATTCGTGCAAGAACTGAAACGTGCCTTTGCGCAGACCACCAGAAGGGTGCGCAGAGACAGCAGAGAATTTGTGAATACATTTTTCCATGCCTTGCCTAAATATATAATGACCCAGCTCGTGAGAGATTTTCATGAGAAAAGATCTTTAGACTGGGTCATTGAACAGGCTACCCGGATCTATGAGGTGCAGAAGCCCATAGAAAATAAAAGCAATACCCAGAAAAATCCCAAAATCAACAGCACCCCTGCTGCTGCCAAGGTGGCAGAGGTAAAGGTCACCCCCGTTTTGGATTTGGAGATGGGGGGCCTAAAAACCTACCTGCACCTAATAATTCACAGCCCAGAAAGCCCTCGGGCCAGTCACAGACAGGGAGTCGAGGAGGTAGTCCCACAAATGGGGTCCCCGCTTCCCTGACTATGTAAGTCCCCGCTATAAGGGAAACCGACCAATCCTGGGTTATGTGTGGACTCCTCCAGCCCAAGGGGGGGGGATCCAGCCAAGCACCTAAGCCAGGGAACTTCCCTCCCAACTTCCCACAGGAGGGCAGAAATTCTCCAAATCCTGGGCAGAACTTTTTCCCCAGGTATCTGCCCAATTTCCATCCCCAAAATCACCCATCCTTCTTTCCCCAATTCCCTGAGCCCAGACAACCTAATCCGGGAGAGGGGAGGCCAAGGGTGGAGGGGTACCAAAATCTTCCCAACCAGGGGTACTACCAGAGAAGGGATAGCTACCCTTCCCGGGATCAGCCCAGGGGAGAAAATAGAGCCCCGTATCAGCCTGAGCGGGTTTCACAACTTGAGCGCCAGGTCCAAAATATGGCACGAGATCTGGGTCACATACTGAGGGCTCAACAGAACCCTCAGATGAGCATGCCACCGCAGAATGCCCCAAACTCTGGACCTGGTGCTCCAGAACAATGACGGGGGCAGCACCCCAATAACACACCGGTTCCCAGGAAGGAGGCACAAGGGGAAGGGGGGTGTAAAGCCTTGGAGGAAGCTTCCTTCCCAACTTGTAAACAGCCCCTGGAAAACCAGGAACCGGAAACAAAATCTCCTGCCCCTGAAAGCCTGCCTCCCAAGGAGCAGAGGGGAGTCGGAGAAACAAAGGACCCAAACAGACCCACTTTGTGGAGGAGGTTCAGATCTTCCAATTTGAGGGAGAGGGATCCTCAGAAGATCCTGGGAAAAGGATCTTCTCCTTCAGAGATGGGGGAACTCCTCCCAAAGAAAAATGGGTCCCAAGGGATGCCAATTCAGACTGGGGAGATATGGAGACTGAGCTACCGCCGCCCATCATCTCATCCCAGAACCCACAATACCAAAATCCCCTGGTTAAAACCCATCCTGGTGACTGCCTCCGAAAAGGGGGGGGCGGCCCGGAACCGGAACCAGGGGAACCCACAATGGCTCTGATCTCCGGTTGCCAACTTTTTCTTTCAGATTCCCAAGGTTCTCTACAGAATTCTGCCCAAATCTCTTCGCTAGCAATGTCCAAAACCAGAAAGTTAGCCCACCAGTTGTCCAAAAATGTGCATTATCTGTGCCCCCTTTAGGAGAAGCCCTGATACAAGTACAGGGTCAGGGTACAATTTTGGCACTGGTGGACACTGGATCCCAAGCTACCCTTCTGTCCAAAAGGGCCTTTGAGGAACTAAACGCAGGAAGGGGGGAGAATTACCGAATTCCTCTCACCTCTCTTCCTGGACAACTGCAGAACTTTGACGGGAAGGAAATTCCCGTTGAGGGGACTGCAGACTTGGACATTAAAATTGGGCGACACAAGGTGAAACACCCGGTAATAGTAGTGACTCCAGAGGGCACCCCTTGTTTACTAGGGAATGACCTCCTGAGAAGGTTGTCACCCCTAATAGATTGTGTAAACAAGGTCCTCTGGACCCAGACTAGCCGACCAATAAAATTAAAACAGAGTGTCAACCATGTTAGTTTAAACAGCACCTTCCACATGGTTGAACAAAAATCTGACTAAGTAGAATTTCACTTCCAGAACAACCACATTCCAGACGTGACAGTAATAGCAGTAGGACAACAGACTGGTGATGGGGGGTCCTCTCTATTTCTGAAAATCAACCTTCCTGCCAGTTTAAAGTGGTATTCCACACTGGAAGGAAACACCCTGAAATTCTTTACTAATCCACAATCAGAAACTCCCACTCCTATAGTCCAGAAAGATGTGAAATCAACTCAGAGCCTGTCTGATATTCAGCAAATTGGAGAGCAGTTGTCCATCCCTGTTCAGTTAAATGATGGGAAGGACTCTGTTCTTGCTCGAGTGTGCGTGAACAATGGTAAGAGCTTCATCAGCGAAGCCATGTTCCGCCAACTCCCAAAAGATCCAGCATTCCCACATTCAAACTGATAGACAAATGAGAAATGGACCTAGAAGCACCCAATTCCAAACATCTCCTGCCAAGCAGGTGTATGCTCAAAATCTCCATTGGCAACAAGAGCATAGTCCACAATTGTTGGGTCGTGCGAGACGTCACTGCCGCTTTTTACTTAGGCAGTGACATTCTCAATCGCTTTGCCATTAGTTTGGACCTAATAAACTTCAAAGCTTGGTCCCAATTAGCGGATAATTCCATGGGCTTTGATGATCCAGAAAAAGCATTTAGGTCAGCTCAATTGCTACCTTATGCAGTTGAAATTCAGATCAAAGAGGAAGTCACCATCCGAGAAAGGACCCGACAATTCTCCCTGAAAGTGAAAGCTAAAAGAGGACAACAGTTGAAAAACCCTGATGCTTACATACATCTAAACGCATCTCTCCAACAGCAAGGGTTGGGGGTAAACCCAACTCCATTAGTCAACATAGAACATGACACCATTCTAATAGAGGTGGATAACAGCGACTTAAAGAGTATTACTCTAGCCGCAGGCACCATTATTGGAATGGCGGTTGATGACCGACATTTTTCCATCGATTTAGGAAATGAACTGTTAGGACCAATCCCCAAGGACTGTTTTGACAGTGATAGTGATGACAATACAACACCAGACATGATTTTTACCCGGCATGGGGGGAACTTCCTGGTGTACACTTCCTGCCCCCATGGTAAGGAAGATGTGACTTGTGACTTCAGGAGGGATGAGGTGATTTTCCAGGTCCATGGGGGTTGACTTTCCCACCTGAGGCCTCCAGTCCAAATCAGCACTCTGACCAGGGACCTCTCCACCCAGCTGGAGGAGGCCACTGAGATAGCCAAACCAGAAGTCTTTCCAGGCTTCAGGCAGATGGTGGAAGAGAGAGTCAACCTAGCTGATGCCTGTGTGACTCTGGAACAAAAGCAAAAGTTGAAACAAGTTTTCTTGGATTTCCAAGATCTCTTTGCTGTAGACTCATATGACTGTGGTCGCACTGACATCCACACAACAACAATCCCCACGGACCCTGGCATGACTCCTGTGTTTGTGAAGCAATATTGCTTGCCTCTCGCATCAATGGAGTCCCTTACTGAAATAATTAAGAACCTTGAGTCCCGGGGAATAATCCGTCCAGTCCACAGCACCTTCAATAATCCGGTGCTGGGAATATTGAAGCCAAACGGCCAGTGGAGGCTCTGTGCTGACCTTAGGGAGCTCAAAAAATGGGTCCATACTTCCCGATGGCCTCTGCCCTACATTGACCAACGGCTGGACCAGATCCAGGGGTCACAGGTATTCACTGCAATAGACCTGACCAATGGATACTGGACTGTGCCTGTCAGTAGGGAGGACCAATACAAGCTGGCTTTTACCTTTGGGGGCCAGCAGTACACATGGACCCGGACTCCCTTCGGATACCTCAACTCCGGCAATGAATTCAACATTTTCCTACACAAGGCCATGCCCAAACGGGGTGCAAGGGGTAACCTGGCTTATGTAGATGAGGTCCTCATCAAAAGTTCATCTGTGGAGGAACACATAGCGGAGATCCATTATGTTCTGACCCAGTTGAGGGCCGCCGGAGCAAAACTTTCCTTTCAGAAAGCACAGTGGTGTAGAACCCGTGTTAATTTCTTGGGGCATGAGATTACTCCTCAGGGTCTCTGTCCCCAGGAAAAGAAAGTGGAAGCACTTCAGAAACTGAAAGACCCCACAACTCTGTGGGAACTAAGGAGCCTCCTTGGACTGACTAATTACAGCAGAAAGTTCATTGAGGGCTACGCAGAGATCACCAGACCCCTGATTCATCTCCTGAAGGGGGGGTCAAGTGGGAATGGGGTCCCGAACAAGCCGAGGCAGTAAGACAACTCAAAAGAAGCCTCTCACAAGCGCCCTGCCTAGCTTACCCTGTCTGAAACAAGGAGTTCTTCCTGGAGACGGGGTTCTCTAATACGTGCTTGACGGCAGTATTATACCAAAAGCATGACAAGGTCAATAAAGTTATCTCCTATGCGAGCAAAACTTTATCCTCTGTGGAGGAAAAATTCAACGATTGTGAGAAGGCACTCCTGGCAACGGTGTGGGCATTGAAGAATTACTACCCGTTTATCCAGGGGGAACACATCATAGTGGAGACTCCACACCAGCCTCTGCAATATCTCCAAAGTGATAGAATCCAGGCCGGAAATGTGAGTAATTCCCGAATTACTTCCTGGATTCTGTCAATGCAAGGCTTTCCTGTGGAGGTCAGATATGGCCAAAACAAGAAGAGTCCCCTCGCGCAAGGTCTGGCTGACTTGCATGATTGTGCCAGAGAAAACTGTCTCGAGGATGAAAGTCTAAAGATCAAGGACAACATGGAGGCATACCTTAATTCCCCACACAAAGTCTTTGAAGAGGACAAGTGTGAGGGAATGCCCACTGTCTATGTGGATGGATGCTCTTACCATGTTGACAACAACGGGGAGTAAGAACTGGTGGCCGGCGTGGGGAATGCATGGGTGAATGAGTCCCCAGAACCCTCCGCTGGATACAAAATTGGTCCCCGAAGTAGTCAGGTGGCAGAATTGATGGCTGTTTATCAAGCCATCCTCACTGCTGTCCAACATCAACTCCACAAACTGGTCATAATCACAGATTCTGATTATGTACGGAACGGGTTCGTGGAGCACCTGGTTAATTGGAAAACCAGAGGCATGTTATGTGCTAATAACAAACCCTTGAAACATGGGAAGTTGATCCAAAATATTGATGATCTGGTCACCTCGAATGAGATGACCATCTATTGGAAAAAGATCAAGGGTCATTCCAAAGTAGAGGGACCAGACAAAACTGGAAATGACTTAGCTGATCAGCTGGCCAAAACCGGGGCCATCCAAGGGGATCTAATAGAAATAGAGTCCCTGTTGGGGGAAATCCAGGTCACTGCTATCACTAGGTCCCAGACAAATGCTCACAATGATCTTTCAACTGCCCAATGGAGCAAGGAGACCCCTGATGCTGATTTGATTATCGCTCAGAAGGGGGATCCAATAATTGGTTACCAACACATTGAGGACCCTGAGAACTTTCCCCTGACGGATACCGATTACAATGGGAAAGAGGGCCTAAGAGTGTTGATGAAATGTCCAAAAATGTTCCGAATCCAAGAAGGTTTGCTGGTAAGGAAATCCAAAGCTGGCCACGATCAGTGGGTGGTTCCTACCTCATTCCGAAGCCTGATGTTAAGTCATGCCCATGATGCGGCCACCGCCGGTCATAGGGGGTTTCACACAACACTGGAAATCTTAAGAGAGGTTGCATACTGGCCACACATGGGGCAGGACCTCGACCAATACTTGAAGGGGTGTCTTGTGTGTGCACAATTTCAGCCAACATCCCTCACACACCGGGCACCTCTCCAAAAGAGGGCAATGACACTGCCATGGTCAGATTTGCAAATCGACTTTGTAGGCCCTGTGATTCGCTCATCTAGAGGAAACAAGTACATGTTGACCGTTACATGCATGTTTACCAAGTGGGTGGAATGTTTCTCAGCCCCAAACTGCAAGGCAGAAACAGCAGCTGCCCTGATGTTTAACCACATTTTTTCCCGTTTTGGTCTACCTCAAAGGATTGAGTCAGACAGAGGTAGCCACATCACCAGTGAAATAATGACAAAGATGTCAGATGACAGGGAGATACTGGGGGTCAAAAGGAAGTTGCATATTGCTTACCGGCCAGCTTCTTCTGGGGCAGTAGAGAGATATAACCAAACCATTGTGAGCATATTAAAGAAGTTTGTGGCAGATTCTGGGCCAAGTTGGGATATCCGATTACCTCTGGTCCTAATGGCCATCAGATCTACCCCTTCATCTGCAACCAAAATGTCACCATTTGAGTTGATGACTGGACGCAAGATGGTGCTTCCACAGCATTTGCTCTACAGGACCCAAGAGCAGACCTTAATAAATGCCTCCACTACTCATAAGTATGTGGAGAATTTAGGAAACACCTTCAACATGCTTTTGCCTATGCTCAGCGGAATCTAGAAAGATCAGCCGAGAGTATGAAGACCCATTACGACCTGAAAACCACCAGGAAAGTATACGAGGTGGGGGACCGGGTCTATCTATAGAATTTCCAAAGGAACCAGGCCAAACAGAGGACATTTTTGCCTACATGGAAAGGGCCCTTTGAGATTATTGACAAGATCTCCCCTGTGGCCTACAAGATCTACATCCCTAAAGGTCCTTTGGCAGAGGGGGTCCACATTAACCAGTTGAAGTGTTGCCATCCCAGGCACACTCTGCAACAACTGGAGGAATCCTCTGGAATCCCAGAGGGTACCGCTCCAGAGTAATTCAATTCCAACCCTAAAATATCCTACATATAACCTATCAAATTCTGTGTTTCTCAAGTTTATGTGTTCCTGTCGCTTAATTTAAAAAAAATGTGCATGTTCATATCTGTTGAGTTCTAAAATATATATGCCACCCCACTATATCAATGGTGGGGGAGAAATGTCCATGAATAGGTATTGCCGCTCTTCCTTTGTCGTCCTAGGAGAAAGAAAACCTGGAGACTGGCCAGGGAGGACGATCCGGAGACCGGGAGCCGAGAACCGAGGGGCCCAGGGTACCGCCCAATATTCCCATCAGGACCGGTGAGGAGAACCGATCGATCAGCACCGGATGGAGGAAAAGATGCTGAACTGTGCCATTTGCAGAATTGGAAGAAGATTATGCGGACATACCAGTGCGTGGGTCAAAACCCTTGTGCACCCGGCTCCCCATCGACTCAAATTCAAAGGGCAGTCGCGTGGGGGGGGGCTTTGTTGGGTGTCCTGACCCACGTTTGAGCTATCATGCTGCAACATTTGGTGTTGTGGGCTAGAAAATCCAAGATGGCCAAAAAGCCCACATGTGCGCCAGAATCTAGGAGAACCACGCAGTTTGTGCACACTAAAATGGTTGCCTAACTTGCCACCCACCAGTGCGAGCAGGATGGGCCGGGGTGCCATGAGTGAAATGTGTGCCAAACGAAAAACCGCACTTTAAAATCACCTTTTGTTTCTCTGAATGCCAGCTCAAAATGCCTATTTTCAAACATTGCAACACATCCAAAAATCTCACTGAACACCAGCGGACATCTGGCAGAATGAAGTATGTGTGCATACTAAATCTGGGAAGTTGAAGAGCCCCAAAACAATGTTCATAACAAGACTGGCTGAGCTCTGCAGGTCTGCAGCAGCCTAACTGAAACTGGATTTAAAACTACCAAAAATCGAAAATGTTTAAATTAACTGAGTGACCTACTTTGAGTGTCACATAGTTTGTCACTGTTGAAATGTCATAGTTCTGAACTTAGAATCAGCATTCGAGCTGCATATGTAAAAATTGTCTTGACTTAAACTGGGGAACAAAAAGTGACATTTTATCTGAAACCTGGCTTAATGAAACTGAATTCTGCCTGACATCTACCCCCACAGGAGTTAAAACCTGCTCAGCCACTCTTCCCCTTGCCAAAAGGAGTTGTTACCTCTCTGATTAGATTAGCGGTGGAGCAGCTACAGGGAGTTGAACAAAGGCCTGTTCTGGGCCCAGGCAGATGGTTTATTAGGTTGGCCGTAAAACAGCCTCCTCTTGGCAGAAGCTGGGAGGGGCAGGGTCTCTGAGCTTGGCAGAAACTGGATAAACTGGTTTCTACACCATGTGACCTGAAAAGAAACACCCCTGTTGGCCAGAATATGATTCTAAGAAAGATGTATAACTCATGGTGCGGACTTGTCAAAATTATTTAAATGATACCATAATTCTTGTGATTTTTCTGTGCACATTTTAAGACGCGTTGGGAATTTGTGTGATGTTCTGGGGCAAAACCCTGCTATTTATGGATACTACAGACTCTGTGTTTAAGCTAGAGACATGGGAATTTACTGGCGTATGTATGGACAGGCCGTGTATATGTGTATAATTTTTAATGAAGAACCAAGGTTGCATAACCCACTAAAATCGAAAATGTTGCCGTTTCTGAATGCAAGCCCTCAGGAAGAGCAGATTTGGGACAGAGACTACCTCATGTGATAGGTAATATGTACATGCAATGGCAAACCACTATGTATTTGAGAAATGTGTATTTTGATCAAATATAGATTTGTGGGCAAACTGACCAGGGGAGGATCCTCTGACCCATAAAACCTACAGCATCACTCTGACTCACAGTTCCTTCCCCAATCATGGGAGAGGGGAGAATTGGGGCAATGGCAAGTTGAAAGAGGGGCTGGCTAGTGATGCTGCACACACAACCACTTTCAAAAGACATAAAAAGAGCCACTGGAAGCTAGAGAGGAGATTCAATTCCATTTGCTGCAGAGCATGCGGACCGACGACTTCACATCCAGAGATCCAGACTTCAAATCCATCAATCTCCAGAACCTGTAGCAGTACCCAGAAAGCAGAGCAGTACCCAGAAAGCAGAGCTGACCCAGACCGCTGTTCGCAGAACCAAAGAGCTGACCCAGATCACTGTGAAGTGCCGAGACCAGATCCGGAGTCCAGTCCAAAACAGGACCAGATCCGTGGCGAGGCCTATTTCTAAATATATTGTGAGTACCTAGCAGAACTGTGCAGAACCAATCACTTAGTTAAAATAATATAATCCAAACTATTTTAATCTAAGTAGAACTGCCTCCTAACGGTCACCTGTCATTTTCTAGCTGCAAGCTGTAACCTGTCGCTTTGAACTTTTAAAATTTCAAATCCGAAAAACTACCTTTATTTAATCGTCCGTATCTCTGGAACTGTTTGGGCTAGGAACTTGGTTTAACTTTCCTCTGAAAGCTTAGAATCTCAGCTTTTCAACAAGCCTACTCCTTATACTTTATCCCTAATCACGATTCTCGCACCCGCGAATTTTGCCGCGATTTGCGATTTGGCCCGATTTCTTTACTTGTAAAAAGATAGCTGCTTTTGCCTGAACTACTAAATTGCGTTTGCCTCTTAAGAACCATCCCTGAATCAATGCTAGAGTGAGCCTGGACTAATATTAACTAGATACCACTCACCCTGAACCTCGTGAAGGGAATTAAAAGCATTTTCAGCATATTTCTCACTGCATTGTCACCATATTCAAAGCACTTGGGTCTGTGTTTCAAAACTCCTATCTGTTGTATAAGCTGCTGGGGGGGGAATTGAACTGAACTCTATTTGATTGCATTCCTAAGAACTGAGTCCCATTCTATTCATTTCCTTACATTGCATTAAGTGGGGGGGGGTGAATTGTCCAAGAAAGTGATTACATTGACTTTTGCTGAAATCCTATCAAGTTATTTCTGTACTGCATTTCATTCAACATTGCATCCATTTGAAATCATAAAAGTATTGTTGCTATCGTATCCATCCTATAACCACTCATCATTGATTATAAAGAAGTGTGCTAGTGCCGGACTATCCATTATTGATTACTGCTCAGATTAAGTGTGATATTCAATTATTAATTTATTATAAAGTGTGATATATATATATATATATATATATATATATATATATATATATATATATATATATTGTTTATATTATCAAATAAACCTTTTAAACTTGCAAAACAGAACTACTTCTTGGCTCAGTGGGGTCAAGGGGATTCCAAGAGAGGGGTGTTATGTAGGGGTAGTCATCCAGAACTCATGAACTGGACGTAAAGAGATATCAATAAGGGTTTCCATTCAGTATCCCAGACTAGGCATTGACTTAGCTGTAGTGTTGAATTGAATCCTCTTACAAGGTAGTGATTCAGAATTTGCCCACTTGCAAGGCGCCTGGTTCGGATGGGCTGCCTAGTGAGTTTTACAAAACGTACAAGCAAGAGCTGCTTCAGCCACTGCTTGCCACTTTCAACGAGGCCTATGAGCAGGGGGAACTCCCATTGTCCCTCCGCAAGGCTGTAATCATCCCACTCTTGAAACCAGGCAAGCCGGCCGTGGAGTGCGGGTTTTACAGACCGTTGTCCATGCTTAACCAGGACAGCAAAATCCTTACGGCTGTGCTGGCCAATAGACTGAAGAAGGTGATTGGGAAACTGATACACCCAGATCAGACGGGATATGTTCCAGGCAGGAACATAACCGATAACCACAGGAGGCTACACCATATCATTGACCAAACCGAGGAGGACACGGGCGAGTTGGCTATAGTGTCATTAGATGCGGTCAAGGCCTTCGACTCGATGGCCCTGGCTGAAAGCGGTCCTGAAGGGGTACGGAATGGGACCTGGATACCTCAGATGGGTCCAGTTGTGTTACAGCACCCCGATGGCGAGAGTCAAAACAGGGTCCACAATCTCAGATACCTGGCAACTTTGCAGGGGGCCCAGACAGGGATGCCCCTGGTCACCCATGCTATATATACTGGCATTAGAGCCGCTGGCAATATGTCTGCGACAACAATATGGGGAGGTGGGCATAAGCACTGTCAGTGGAGGGCACCTGATATCACTATATGCGTATGATATGCTCCTTTATTTGCGTTATCCAGAAGAAAACCTGCAGTATTTGCTGGAGGTAATAGAACGGTACACCACCCTTTCGGGCATACCGGTGAACCCTAGAAAGTCTAGTCTGTTTCCTTTGGGCAGATACAGGAATGTCCCGGTACAGAGGCTGCCTGTCCTGCCAATACCATGGCAGCCCGTGACATTTAGGTATTTGGGAATAAATATTTACCACAAGATCGAGGCAGAACACAAGCAGAACATGGAAAAGGCAATAGAGGGGATCAAGAAGAGCATGGTATTTTGTTCTAGATTGTCCCTGACGATGATGGGGAGGGCGGCCTTGCTCAAGATGGTGGTCCTGCCTAGACTCTTGGACTTTTTTGTGAATGTCCCGTTTTTGATACCTAGGAGCCTATTCGCGAAACTTCACAGCGTGTGTAGGGGTTTCGTGTGGGGCAGCTCTAGGAATAAGGTTGCTCTGTGGAAGCTCCAGAACCCATGTGACAGGGGGGGATAGGCCTGCCTAATTTTGAACTCTCTTACCTGGCGGGGCAGCTGCAGTACGTGGCCAGTTGGCTTTCGGCTGAAGACTCGGCGGAAGCTAGGCTTCTGCGTGGAGACTCAGCCCCATACTTTCTGATGGAAGTGGTGTGGTTGTGCAAAGATAAACTGGTGGGCAGGGGGCGGCTACTGAGGCTGGGCTGGGAGATCTGGCACAGGACATGGAAGATTGGGGGGGATTCAGAGCCGTACTCCCAGCAGGCCCCTTTGGCAGCGCTGTGCGGGAGTGACTCTCAACTACTCGAATCGGTACGTAGATACTGGGAACAGGTAGGCCTGGCCACCCTTGGGGACATATGGCAGGAAGGGGAGGCATTGGACTTTCAAAGGGTGCAGGAAGAGACGGGGGTACATGGTGGCCAATATATAACCTACACTAAGCTTGTGAGAAAGACTAGAGAAAGATGGCCCGAGACAGTGCTAGCGGAAGACTCTGACGCCTCCCTGGAAACTATGTATGATGTATCGGAGGGCGGGCACGCAATATCGAGGATATACGAGCTCCTGCGAGTAAGGGCAGGGAAGGAGTTGCTTCAATTGAGACAGGATTGGGAGGAAGAGGTGGGAGGACCCATGACAGACGGGCAATGGGAATGGGCCCAGAGGTACCATAAAAAGGTGTCCCGGAACGCGAGATTCCAACAGCTTCAATTGTACGTTACCCACAGGGCTTATTTAACTCCCGGGAAGATTGCAAAGTTTGGGGGACCAGCTACGCACCAATGCCCCATATGTGGGGAGGTGAATGTGGGACTGCTACACATGTTTTGGGCTTGCCCGGAAGTGCACAGATTTTGGGACGAGGTTAAGACGAAACTGGATGGTGGGGGGGTGGTGCTGGATGTGGAATCGGCCTGGTCATGCATGCTTGGGCTTTTTCCGAGACCCTGTCATTCAAAACACATAAGCAAGATGAAGGACCTGGCTTGTGTTTTGGCCAAGCGCAGGATTGCCATGGGCTGGAAGGCGGCCCACAGACCCAGGTTGGAGCTATGGTGGGCGACCTCTTGAGGTGGGCAGAAGCTGAATCTGTAGTATGGTTTGAAGCAGTCACTAGGGGGTCAAGGAGGAAGTAGGGCCCTTGCTGGCCTGGCGGAAATTGGTGTCCTCTATGGCAAACTCTCATCAGGGTAACAACGGTACAGAGGTCCAGGATGATGACTGCCTAAGTACTGTGCTACCAAATGATGCTCCTGTAAATGACATGTGAGAACCGGCTCTAGTTTAGGGGGGGGGTTGGGGAGTTCTAATGAAAATGTGTTGGACTATGATGCTTTATATGCTTTGAAACAGTTGTAGTGTGTTTGTTTGACTTCAAAATAAAATAAAAATATAAAAAAAAAAAAAAAAATATACAAATACTTAATACCAGAATGTTACATTTTTCTGTGTATGTTTTTCCAATTATGCCAAAAGTGAGTACCACAAACAATTCAACAGCTCTTCTTATAAGCACTATACAGTAACATCTATGAGTGCTATTACACTCTTTTGTAATTCACTCTGCAGTAATAAAAGAAATTATCTGAGCATAGGGGAAGCAGTCCTACAGAAATAAACTGTGGACAAACTAATAATATATGGGCCCTTACTTCCTTGGCAATCAGGTGTCATGATAATCTGCTGAGCTAGGTAAAAGACCAATGTTGTATTGGCCACTTTACCTTCCAGGATCACGGAATCGGTGCTTGCATTGCTGCTGGGTGGTATGAACAGGCCACTGTCATTGTTCACTCACTCACTGTGGAAGCCCTTATGTTACACAAGCACATCTAAAACATTGTTGAAACCAAGACCAGTGTCTCACCCCATCTATACAGAATCCGAGCAGACCTTGCAGAACTCGGTTCCTTCAGGACAGGCTACATTCTGAAGGTGTCTTCTTTTTAAAAGATTTTTTAAAAACATTTTGCAGCTCTGGGACTTAAGCAACAGCCCAGCTAGCCTGGGTGTCAAATGCCCCATAGGCCTTCTTCCCAGCCCACATCTGCCAGTATACACTGGCTGCGTAACAGCTAAGTATTGGTTCACAGGTGGCTATGAAATGTCCAGGGCCCATGGTGGAACTCGACTGGGCATCTCATGGTAGAAAGTGGTGCAGAAGGTTTATATTTTAGTGCTTTCTACACGGCCTAAGGTAGCTGTAACCCACCTCTGACCTAACTCAGATTTGCCACACACTTCGAGACAATGACCAATATAAGAAACATCAGCTGAAAGGATGTGCCTTCTAGGTCCATTCCATTTTGTGGCAGGCAGTAGATCTTAGCTGTTAGAACAAGGGAAGGGTGGGGATATTTTTTCACATTAACACACTTTGTAATCATACCAGAGTGATGGGGTACGTTTGCACAAGCGACGTGATACTTTGGGCATTTGGAAGCTGGCCATGCCATTTATTAACAGAATGGACATTTTAGCAAAATTTGTGCTTTTAGTCATTACTGGGTGCATGTGGATACTGGATAAACATATTATTTGAGGCAGGTGAAAGAACAAAATATTGGGAGGACTGCCCAAAAATTCTGAACCACATCATCTCATGACTAAAATATAGATATATATAGTATAACATGGCCTGCAGTAGCAGCCATGTAGTTATGGTTATGTTGTTAAACCCATAGCAAGAACACTTTTTAGGCGGCTGATAACTTCGCTCCCCCTGGAGGAATCCTCACCATACTTTGCAAGACAAGTATATGGCCCACTCTGAAATTGTTTACAAAGTCTGGTGAGGTTTGGTCAAGGGGGGGTCAAAGTTATAGGGGTTCCCAAAATGTATGTTTTTCCCATAGACACAGTAGGAAAAAACTTTGCTCACGCCTACAGCCCAAAACGCTGGACGGATTTTCAGCAAATTTGCGGCAGGAGCGTTGGCTTGGTCCCAAAAGCGTGCTTTTGTTAATTTGGTGTAAATCCGTCCAGTAGTTTTTTTTTTAAATGACCAAAACATAAGACAAAACATGTGTGATATCTATGTCCGGTCTGCACACTCCCTTACCTGTTCGGTCCGTGGAGTGGCCTCTGATTGGCCCAGAAAAAATGTGCAGACTTTTGTGTAGTCCGCGGACATCGGGACGCAGTCGCTGATTGGGCAGTGAGAAAACATGAAATGCATCAGTTTCAGCAAAATGCCCGCCATGTTGGATTCAAAGACTTTTTGGGGCCCGAGGACAGCGCAGTGAAAAAATAATAAAAAGCAACATTGCACTTATTAAACTCAACAAACAATCTTGTGGGAGGTGGGGGGATGAAGATGGGATGGGATATGGCCATAAGAAGCCAAACAATGGGTTGTTTCACCCCCGACCGTCTGCAAGCAGTCAAAATGTCCTGGTGCAGTCCTGTCATGTCAGCAGACACTTCAGATGTCCTAGGACATCTGTACCTATTTCTGAATTACAGGGTTGGGGAAAAACAGTTTTTGGATGGCTTATAACTTTAGTGCCAATTAATGAACCTGCATGTAATTTTACAATTTTATTCCAGACCTAATCCTGAAGGGTTTAGCAAAGTTTTGTGTAATTCAATCAAGAGGGGGCAACATTAGAGGGGGGTCCCAAAATGTTGTAAAGGCATATAAATGTAGTGTCATTTGACAAATCTGCACAACATTTGGCATCATGATTTTGGATCTAGATATACATGGTTTTATAAGGTTTGGTGGGATTGTCTCAAGAGTTGACGAAATTGGAGGGGGGGTCTCAACATTTTTAGATGGCTTATAACTTTGTTGCTATTTGACGAATGTGGACAAAACTTTTGGGAAAGATTATAGGCCCAACTTTCAATGTTTGTGTAAAGATTGAATGGATTTTGTCAAGCGGGGGCTAAGTTATATGACTATTGTATGTGTATACATTTTGACACTTTTGAAAAACTAAAACATAGGCTGATTTCGTGCAAACTCATGAGGAGCATTGGCAAGGACATTAAAGCATGGTTTTGAAAATGTGCCTGTGTTTTATTTTTTGACAAGTGTCATAATGTAGGCACAAAAAATAGTAATATACCTTTGGTGACTGAGGTATAGCCTGTGGCCATGAGCAGTAGCCAGATTGTTTGGGTCATGGCATAAAGTCATGACGGGGACAATCTGGCTACTGGCCATGACCGCGAGGGACGTAAAATGGTGTTAAAGTGGCCATGTCCACCTGCGACCGGCTGTCTGGTAAATTTATTTGAAAGCAGGATAGGTTTGAAAATGTGCTTGTGGTAATATGGTCATAGGTTTCGGCAGACTGCCATAGAAAGGATAGAGGGGCTCTGTACGGAGCCCTGCCTTCTATTTCCATGGTGGCCATCTTGGAGGATTGTCCTTCCTTCTTACTGTAGGAAGAGAATCCCGCTGTAGGAAGGAAAATCCTTCCTTCTTACTGTAAGAAGAGAAATCTATTTTTTAGCACCCCGCCTTCCCGCTTTGGGAACCAGGGTTGCTAATGGCCTTTATCTCCACATTGCAGGGGCTGCAATGAAAGATAATGGTCCAGAGTCCTCGTTATGTATTTATTTATAACACGCTAAAGCCCGCAGACATCAGGGCACACACAGACACACTTCGTTTGGGCCGATAACTTGGCCTGCCGGGCTGTTATCCCCCTGTTGCAAAAAATTGTGTTAAAGTGTCCATGTCCACCTGGGACCAGCTATGTGGTAAAGTTATACGAAAGTAAGAAAGGTTTGAATGGGAAAAAAATGTGCTCGTGGTAATATGGTCATGGAGTTCTGCAGGCTGCCATAGAAAGGGAAGAGGGGCGATGTACGGAGCACCGCCTTCTCTTTCCTTGCTGGCAATTTTGGAAAAGGATTGTTCTTCCTACAGCGGGATGCCGCAGGTGTCCCGCTGTAGGAAGAAATTGTTTTAGCACCCCGGGTTCCCACTTTGAGCATTTCACTTTGGTATCTTAAGCCTTGGGTACACTCCCAACAGTGGTAAGGAACTCCCACACCTATGATTCCCTCTGGGTGGTAGAGGGAGGCACGTCCTCTACTTCATCTTCTTGGTCTTCTTCATTGTCATTGGAAGTACTGTGCTTTTTCTGTTGTGTAGGTCCTCCAGCCGGTGGTGGTGGTGGTGGGTCCTGGGGAGGAGGGAGGGCAATCTCTGATGCCATTTTTAAGAGAAATAGAAGTATTACTAATATTCTTCCAAGTAAGTGCTTTGCACTAGATTGTTAATGGATAATGATTAAGTATAGGTGTAGGAGCTGTGCAAGGGTACATTTTGAGCTTAAAAGTTCCTAGAGGAGTCGTAAAATGCAGTTCCAAACAGTCTTCCAAGCATGGACCCGATTCTGAAGTGCGGATGCCTTCACAGACACGTCATCATGCTCCGTGCAAGCGCATGTTCATGTGGCACTGTCCAGAAGGTCTGTGATGATATCAGACGTTTGCGGACATTGGCAGATGAAAAAACAGTAGAGAAAGATGCAAAAAGTGAATAGAAGAGTTAAAAATGATGATGGGAAATGGCAGAGTTTTAAGGTGAAACATGGTAAATTTGACAGAAGTGTTGCTATATTGCGGTAAGTATGATATTAGTAAGTTATAGGAAAATAGAATGCACTGGTAAAAACCCATGAAATTCAGTGAAAAAACTTTGTTAAAGGGACGTTATGGTTACAAGTAAAACCTAAAAACCTCAGAAATTCCCAAGTTATGGTAAGCTAAGCAACCATAAATTGCGCCACCACTGTGCACTGCTAAGACTAATAACCAGGACATCAAAGATGACATCACACATGTCATTGGTGACATCACTGATGACATCACATATCTGGGCACTTGTTTTTGTTCACTGATATATCTAGGCCAGGTGTTTTTTTTATCTAGACGTTAACCTTTTCATATGTTCTTAAAGTACGGTCCATATGGTTTAGTCTCAGCACATGGGGAAATAAGCAGGCCTCAAACACACATTTCATTTGTATACATGAAGATAAACGTTAATGTTGTTAACATTTTGTTTTGCGCTGTTTCTTTCTTCCTTACTTCAGTTTCCCCGTATGTGTCTTTGATTTGTATGGATTGTGGTTCTTCATATGTATTGTTTGGACTAGCAAAAGTGTAGTAAGTCTTGAATTATTAGCTAGTTATTACATGTTTAACATTACTCAAAACTTGCATAAGGTAGCATTCATTATGTACTTTCCAAAATTACAGGATTATAAATATTGTACTTCTATGATGCATGCTGCAGCCATTGCCTATGTTTATATATGATTAGGTTCCTGTATTAACAACACTTAAATACAATATTGTTTAGATGAGTACATTCTTTAATCAATTAAGTAGTTCGCGATAAGTCTCCCGATCACCCCTGACATCTTGTTACCAACAATATAAACACAACCCCTTGTAGGGACTTTTCCTCAAAATTAACTTCACATGTGATGTCATCAGTGATGTCATCAATGGCATTTTTGATGTCATCTTTGATGTCCTGGGTGTTAGTCCTAGCGTTGCATGGTGGTGGTGCAAGTTATGGTTGCTTAGCTTACCATAACTCGCAAATTTCTGAGGTTTTTCTGTTTTACTTGTAACCATAATGTCCCTTTAACAAAGTTTTTTCATTGAATTTCATAGGTTTTTATTATTGCAACTTAACCATAACGTCCCTTTAACAATTTGCAGACATGAAGGAAAACCAATAGGTTACAGTCTTCTAGTTCCCAAATAGAAGATTAAGTACTAGCACCCTGGCTTTCAATTAATGCATACAAGATTCATTTAAGTAGAAATTTCAAAGTAGAATTGTTCAGAATGATGTAACCGGGAATAGACTGGGAACCACTACCACCGAACATCCTCCATCATTCCTAAGACTCAGACATGAAGAGAAATACATACTATTTCTAGAATAAACTTCATTAGTTCTGCAGTAATTCATAGCAAACCCCCATGTCTCCCCAAAAGACAGCCTAGCCATGTGGCAATAACTGCCTTCTGCTGATGTCTCCATCATTCGTACAGGCCCTGTTTGAGTGACTAGCGCCCAGGCCTTTGTCTGATTCTCGGGCAAATGTTCCTTGCCTTCGTGGGTGATGTATCACGGATCACTGGCTATGCCTGAACTCCCGGCAGTGACTAACATCATAGCTATATCGCCTTATGGGTTTACCAATTCCTACCAGCCAATCACGCTACCACATGGCTCTTAACTAACTCATATCGTTAGCCATTGCTGTGTTGCTGCTCAGCCCATGAGCATTTTGCAGCTATTGCTCAAAAGGAATTCTACATATTACTGTTGCTTTGAAAGTTCGTCCCTTTTGTGCTTTTAGCACAACCTCACTTATATTATATTAGTTTCTCCTGAATTCTCCTAATTACAATTATACGCTATGTTTCCTCAAAAGCGGGTCTAATTTTTTTGTAATCCTACTTGCCCCGGTTAGTTTAAGCATTGTATTACTTTTTGTTCATTATGTCAAACCATCATTTTCTTGCTTCATGTTCCCATGCATTGTTACACACACATGTTAATTTTCATATCTCTTTCTATATGCATTCAATGATTATTCGCGTTCGCATCTCATCTTCTACATGTTCATTGTATTCATCTTCGGAAATGTGAATTTACTCACAGCTCATGATCGTCGGCAGCAATTTTGCATATGTACATGAAGGGTATTATTCATTTGTCAACATCATTTCCTGCAGCAAAAGAAGGAAGTTATGGTGACGGGAATTATAGCAATAAGTTCTGCCCACATATATGAATCTGTCAATTTGAAAAATGTGAAAGGGCCCACTGATCAATGAGGCAAATTAAAACCCTTTTCTATTTGGAGCACAAAAGTTTCTTTCTTTATGTCTTCCATTTTTCACACCTGCGCCATTTGTTCTAAGACATTGTCAAATCGATAAAGGATCATCGTTGTCCAGTTATGCTTAAGCGCATATTTAAAAGGTGCCAACATTTCAGTTCTGCATACCTATACACATAAAGGGTCTGTTTCATGGAACTGCCAACAAACACCCTGATTCACAGAGCGGTGTAAAGTGTATTTTTGCAGTGAAGAGTGCCTTTGCATTGCAGACGTACTCTTTGTACCGTGAATTTGGCACATCTGGCATGATGCATACAGCATGTTGCACTGCCAAGCTACCGTACATGTTCACCGCTCTGTGAATCAGGGTGTTTGTTGGCACTTTGCACCATGCTAAAAATTCAATGATTGAGGCTCAATGTCTCTATGATCAGCATAAAGTTCACATCAGCTTTTCATTTCGCAACCAGGTGAATACAGCCTTTCCTAGCACTTTTGCAGCATATTCATCCTTCAATAGGCAAGCTATTCTCCGATGCTATTTTATTTATTTATTCTTTTATTGGGTATTTATAAAGTACCTGCACTGCAAATGGTGTTTGAAGGTGATT
Organism: Ambystoma mexicanum; assembly: GCF_040938575.1. Lineage (NCBI taxonomy): Eukaryota > Metazoa > Chordata > Amphibia > Caudata > Ambystomatidae > Ambystoma > Ambystoma mexicanum. The sequence continues at coordinate 400,030,580 of NC_090923.1, forward strand.
AGAGTTCTAGTCATACGTGTGGCCTCAGAGTGCACTGTTCCACTTCATAAACACTCACAGCATTATGATAAGGCTATTTAGAAACCTGGATTTCATCTACACCACAGTGTAATCCGCCTGGATATTGAGCACATGTCAATTAGTATCTTCCAAATTGGAGCCCATATTCATTTGACAAAAATACTTCACCATTCCAACTTCACACTGCCGTCTGCAAAACTCCAATAGGGTCCATTAGTGCAACAGTTCAGCAGGTATTGCTGAATGTAAATCCAGCGGCTTTTGCAAAACAAAAGAGGTGATGGCTGGAAGGTTTTGAATTAATCGTAACATCTGGCATTGCTCTGGGAAACCCTCAAGACCATCTTTCTTCGCCTGCCAAGCCATTACAAAAGGGGAAAGACCATATGCAAATCAGGCTTGATCACATCCCAAAAGGGGCAGTCCAGCTGGAATTGCTAAATCACATCCCTTCTGCACGAGACCACAGGCATCCCCAAATATGTTTCAGCCTTGTTGGGCCTCATCAGTGAGGAGTAACTTGGGTCTCTAGACCCAGCAGGCACGGAACCCACATCTGGGCATACCCATCCCATATGAGGTGACTAAAGCAAAAGAGGTGATGGCTGGAATGTTTTGAATTAATCAAAACCTCCGGCATTTGTCTGGGCATCGCTCCAGGCCATAAATCTTCGCCTGCCAAGCCATTACAAAAGGGGAAAGACCATATGCAAATCAGGCTTCGTTCACCACAAAAAGGGCAGTCCAGCCAGGACTAATACTTTATGTCGTCTTGGGAACAGTTAATTTGTCATTCAGGTAATCTTGAAATCCTCCACATGAAAGATCACACTCCACTTTTTAGTCCACATACTTGATACTAAACATAAGATGGTAAGAACACTTTGTGTGATGCTGGTTACCTCCTATCAATGGGTGCTCTCTCCCAGATTTTATTTACTTTTAATAATTTTGCTCTGCTGGTCAGCCTTATGGCTTTTTTCAATGGACCCAACCTCACTTTATGCACCTGCCCATTGTAAATCTTCCAGGCTGAGGATACTGCATATACACCATTCCATATACGTTTCATGTTCTTGTCCATTAGCATGTCCTTCTGCTGAGACTGCTATATCACTGGAAATGCAGAACAATTTGGAAACTTCAACATAACTTGAAAGCTACAGTACAGTAAAATAATTCACTCTAAAAAACTCTTGTATATTACCGATACTTCACTTCTGTCATGCTTCCACCGGTCATCCATTTGATCACGTGCTTGTGGAATTGTGGTCAAACAATAAATGTGAGATCAGTTTTCTGTTTTCTTCGAAGCAACCCAGAATGTTTGCAGAAAGATTATTAATTTTTGGAAAATAATTTGGAATTTTATTATTGCACCTTTTCCCTGACCCATTGCAAATAATGTACTAATTTTGACAGAACCTCCCGGTTAGGCAGAATCATATGCTGTACCCTTTGGGAACACCACAGACAATTAGGACTACAAGTGACAGTACACATTCACCTTTGGTACAAGCCTGTACTACACAGTAAAGTGGTAGCGATGGCTGAGCAACCAGATTATCTCAAGAGTAAAGTGAGCAGTACCAATAGTTACACAAAGGACAGCAATTGCTATGGTGCAAACAAACACTGACTCAAGGTTTCTGAGTAAAAGAATATACATTTATTTAGACATCAATTATAAAACATTGCACTATTGTCAAGCAGTCAAATAATACACTACACTACACCACACCCAATAAATTCTGACAAGTTAAGCTAATAATGAAGTGTGAGCAAAATAGCACTCCAGTACTTTAAAAGGGAGGGAAAGACAAAGTTGGACAAATGTTGAGCAGTTCTAACAGGTAAGTAAGCAGGGCAATCTAGAAAAAGTAACTACGGTGTGGAAATCAAATCCAGAGGCCTGGGCCAAAGTCAATGGACCAAAGTCTATGCAGAGGATCACACAGTTCAGAGTAGTTTGCGGTTAAGTCTTTGCCAAGAGTTCAGAACGAAGTTGGTCAGATGAAAAGTTACTTTAAAGAATAGAGAAGGACTTGCCCTCGGATTGGAAAAAGCTTTCAAGAACTTTTACCGTGGTCGGACGTAATGAATGACCGGATTTGAACAGTACCCTAAATGGAGAAGAAGTTTGTAGCTGAGGTGGACGTTCCTGGCAGGTCCTGCAGGCTCACGGTTCCTGAAGCGACTGTCGAACTGACACGAAGTAGGAAGACTGGAGGGTCCTGCACTGCACAGGGAAGAAACCAGCAGCAGAAAAAAGCAACAAATAAAAGGTGCGCTCCTTAAAACCTAAGCAGGGTCCGATCATCCTGGCTATCCAGTTCACTGTAGCTGTGTACAGCAAATTCGACCAGTGGAGGGAGGCCTGGCTTGCAGTTTGATGAACTGATTGGTCCCAGCAGTTCAGTGGGAAAAGATTCCTTGCAGATCTTCCCTGTTGTCGAAGTTTGAAGATTCAAACCCACAGCAGGGCTTCCCCGGGAGGTTCAGTTGTGGTAGAGGTCCTCTTCTGTCAGCTTCTCGTCGGTTCTCTCGATCCAGTGGTGACTCTGCCTTCTCAGTCCCAGAGAACTGCTTTTAATGCAGTTTTCTGCCATTCACACAGCCTCGTTGTCAATCACACAGCAGGGTGGCTGTCCCGGCGGGACTGTCACCTCAGCCAATCATACCAGAGTGCAACATGGGTCTCCAAGGAGACCCTGTGCAGGGAGTCTCAACCCCCTCCCTCACATCCTGTCCCCCTCAGACATTCAGCCGTTGAACAAAGGAACAAAACCTGATTTGACGCGCAGAGTAAAACACGAGAGACTTTTACAGAAAGAAATGGTGAATAAACCCAGCTGCAACCATATAAAAATAAATGTGGTCCAGCGGGTTTAAGTTCGAGGCTACTAAGATAGCCTAAAACAATATCAAGGCTATTTAGAGTAACAGCGGTAGAAAAAAGTAGGGTAGTTATCACTGATACCAGCCAAATCTTAATGAAAAGGGAATTAAATAATGTTCCATGAGAAACAGACAAAAAGGGATAATGATTAACCCTTTCCAGAACTCTATGTAAGATAGTTTGTACTGGGTCTGTGGATTTAAAAAGACTAAAAAAGATAATGGCAACTTTACATGTTCTGGGAGACAGTAGTCAATCCCAGAAAATGGGGTCTGAGTTTGGGAGTCTAAAAAAAAACAACCCAGTGTCACTGCACTGAAAGGTGCTGTGTAACGCACAGTACAAAGATGATGCCTGTGGAGGAGGTGAAGGTCCACAGTCTATGAACACAAAAATGTTAAACACACACAGCAAAACACATGTAAGAGTGGGAAAAAAGGCTCACATTCTTACCAGGTGAAAAAAATAAATCCTAGAAATCCAGCAAAGCTGCAGAGGGACTCAGTGGGTAATGGAAATTAGCCATTGTGGAGAATTCTCCATAACACTCCCTTTCTCAGTAATTTCGAACTTAGTTTGGTAATGTCCTGAAATCTGATGGCACTTGGCTAATTCTACACTAAGAAAATAATTCCAAATAATAAGTAGCTCCACACTCCCACAATACAATCCAACAATTTCCTCTCTTCAACAAAATGATTGTCCACATGTATCACCCGGGCCAGTTCTTCATTTGTTCAATGATTACTACATCATTGTCTCTAGTTTGTTTCTGAACCTGCATGTTTGCATCACCTTAAAGCTGACATCAAAGTCAACTGAGACTTGCCTTTGATGTGAGTTTTTAGTAGATGATAATTGTGTAATGTATTAACTGTTAATTCTGTAATGTACAGTCTGTATATCCCATACGTTCTGTGTACAGGTGGTATGGAATATGCACATTAAATCTGATATAGATACATTTCAAACTATAATATCTAAAAATTGTCAGAATCCATTTTCAAATAGATTTCTTCAGTGCTAAAATTCCACATAAAATCTAGTTACCTGCACACATTTTTAAAAATGGAGATGACTATTTTTGAGATATTTGGGCCAAAATGTATAGGGCCCAATTAAAAGTATTGTGTTGTGGTGAAAAAAAAACAGTGGTAAAGGGTTGGTAACTCCATTACTGAAACAATACACCACTGCCATACTAAATTTTCAGTGGTGAAGTAGAGGATTAACCTTGAGCAAAAAGCTGTAGACAAATCTGCCACTTTACCATCACAAATCGTCAATCAAACACCATAATTAGCGCCTGTGGCAATTCTGCTAAAATCCACATGGAGTCCAATTGGCTCCAATAAATGGGGACTAACAACATCTACCAACACTTGTAATCTGGCAGTAAATCTGCCGGACCAAGTGGTGGTAACGTAATTCTGTTTGGCAGTATGACAGTGGATTTACCACTGGAAAACTTCCAAACTTGTAATGAGGCACATAGTTTTGTCCCATAAGAAAATTACATGGTAAAAGCTGTTCAAAACGCCAAGTAAACATCTACTATGAAGCCTTTGATGTACACTTCTGAAATTTTGCATGATCAAGCGACTGTCTCAAAATATTACTGTGGAATATTTTCAGCGTTAGAAAGTTATTTAGAGGTAATTTTTTTGAAACTCCATAAAGACTTCGGGACTCATTCCGAGATTGGAGGTAGCCATGGCTGCCTCCAATACCGGGTCTGGCACCAGTCTCGTTGAATGGGGACTTACCGGGTCATTCTCACCCTGGAGGACCCGCTAAGTCCCCATTCACCAAACTATTCCCCATTCCCATTTGAGCCCCCTTAGGGAATGGGGAAGGTGCTAATAACGGGCCCGCAAATAGCAAGCCCTTCATCTTCACCTTTACAATGTTATATATATATATATATATATATATATATATATATATATATATATATATATATATATATATATATATATATATATAATATTGCACGGCCACAGTAGTGGCCGTGTAGTTATGGTTAAGTTGCTGTTTCCATAGGAAGAGCACTTTTTGGGTGGCTTATAACTTCGCTCCCCCTGGACGAATCATCACCAAACTTTGCAAAAAAGTATATGGGCCACTCTGAATTTGTTTGCAAAGTTTGGAGATCTTTGGTCCAGAGGGGCAAAAGGTTATAGGGGGGGTCCCAAAATGTCTTTTTTTCCCATAGACTGAATGGGGGAAAAACGTTGCGCACGGCTACAGTTCAAACCGCTGGATGGATTTTCACAAAATCTGCGGCAGGTACAGGAGCTTGGTCCAGAAAGTGTGCTTTTGTAAATTTGGTGACCTTCCGTGCAGTACTTTTCTTTAAAATGATCAAAAAGTAGGTCTGAAAAAATGTGTGATATCTATGTCCGCTTTGCGGTCACACTTCCCTGTTCGGTCCACGGACAAGATACCGATTGGCTAAGGGGCTGGTGTCATGATCGCGGACATGTGACGTCTCTGCCCATTGGCTGCTGCGAGACGTGTTCTGCGTCAGATTGTTTGGATGCGCCCGACATCTTGGATCCGCTGAAAGCGGAGCAACATCCAGCGTACATATGCTCTATTTATAAAACTCTTTTGCTGTGTCACAGACTGTTGGGAAAGGTTCAGACAGTAAGACATGGGTGATCAATGCATTTGTTCTGGGGGTCGGTCTTCATGATGTACTTTGCATGGACAGCTTGTACGCATAGAAAATGAGGGGTGTAATAACAATAGCACTTCAGTCCATGCAGTGGACAGGAAACTTCTAACTGTTGAAAGCACACACGTAGTGGTAGCCAACATTGAAATTGACAACATGCCGTGATTGCATTACTTTTCCCAATGGCTATTATTATGTTCATTAGTACGCCGCCATGGGTGTCACATGCTACAGTGGTTGTGGCCAGGGCCTAGAGTCTTGGATGCATGGCCGCCGGCCGAAGGCCGAAGGCCTTATTTCCAAGACTGTTGGCCCTGGTCACAACCACCGCAGCATGTCACACCCATGGATACACCCGTAGTATTGCGTTTCGATTGGCAAGTTGTGAGGAGTGCGTGCAGTCTTGGGTGCATAGCCGAAGGCCATGCACCCAAGAACAAAGTTATAAGTACTAGACGTGGAAGCCACTGCACACCCATCCCATGTAAGATCTATGGACATACAGCTAGGAGTGAAGCCTCTGGCTAGAAGCACTGAAGGATATCACACCCATAGAAGAACCCCCACTACCACACATCACTGAGGTGGTTGTGGGGAGACTCTGTAGTCTTGGGTGGATGGCCGAAGGCCATGCGCCCAAAAACACACTTATACATTCTTCATGATGTATTTTCTATGGCCTCCTTGTATGCACAGAAAATGAGGGGTCCAATAAGGGCAGTATTTCAGTCCGTGCAGTTCACGGGGAACTTGTAACAGTTGTAAGGACATGTGTGGTGTTAGGAAACATTGAAATTGAAACCATGCCGTAATTGCAATCCTTTTTCCTATGGTTATTGTATTCATCAGTACGCCGCCATGGGTGGCACATTCTACGATGGTTGTGGCCAGGGCCTAGAGTCTTGTATGCATGGCTGTCGGCCAAAGGCCTTACTTCCAAAACTCTAGGCCCTGGCCACCAACACTTCAGCATGTCACACCCATGGATACCCCCTTACTAATGCGTATCGATTGCCTGGTTGTGGGGAGTGTGTGTACTCTTGGGTGCATGGCTGAAGGCCATGACCCCAACAACAAAGCTATAACCTCTTCACTTACAAGCCCACATGGGTTTCATGTAGTGCAGTGGTTGTGGACAAGATGTGTACTTTTGGGTGAATGGTTGCAGGTTGTATGCCATGCACCCAAGCATGCACCCAACAGGAAACTTGTAAGTACTGGAGTTATAAGACACTTCACAACCATATATTGAAATGTATGGCCATACACCTAAAATGTTAGGCCCTGCGCACAAACAGTGCAGCATTTCTGAGCTACAGAGACACCCCTAGTATTGTGCATCAGTCAGGTGGCTGTGGGGAGGGTCTGCAGTCATGAGTGCATGGCCTCAGGCCATGCACCCAACAGCACAGTTATATGTAGTGTACTTACAGGTCACAATGGGTACGATATGGTGTGGTAGTGCATCACTCTGGTGGCTGTGGGGAGGGGCTGCAATCATGGGTGCATGGCCGAAGGCCATGCCCCCAAAAGTACATTTGTTCGTAGTGTACTTATAAGCCACAATGGATGTCATATGGTGTGGTAGTAGTGGCCAGGATGCAGAGTAAATGAAAAAAGTAATAAGCACTGCAGTTGTAAGCAACTATGCATTTTAAATACTGTATACCCATACATTCATAATGCTATGGCCTCAAACTCACTTTTGTAGCCTGTGGCTACAAACTACTGCACTACAAACATATCACAGCTATTGGTATACTTGGGAGAATGGCCAAAGGCCATGCTCCCAAAACCAAGTTTGTACATAGTAAAATGACAAGGCACAAAGGTTCCAATATGCTGTGGTGTTTCTAGCCAGGACCCAGACTCTTGACTGCATGTCTAAAGGCCATGCACCCAAGACTGAAGTCATAAGCAGTGCAGTTACAAGTGAATATGGGTGTGGTGTAATGCGCTAGTTGTGTGGACGCCCTAGTGTCTTGCCTGCATGGCTGCAGACGATGGTCCGAAAAGTAAATTTATAAGTAGCTTATTTACAAGGACCATGGTTTTGATATGCAGCGATAGTTGTGGCTAGGACCTATACGCCTTGTACCTTGGTCGAAAGGCGTAGATGGTAGGTTACACACAGAAGATGCAAGGGCCAGCCTACAGGCACTGCAGCATATTAGTACCATATATTGGACGTGTAGATTTGCATGTGTAGAAAATGACTGCCAATATACTTACTCCTTACTTTGTTCAGAATCCACATACAATTTTTAAATGATTATCGTACTTGGCGGAAGTATCCCTATTTCCATTTCTGTGATGAAAGAAACAGGTATGTTAGTCTTTGCATTTTTTGAAAATTTACTACATTGCTTAATAGACAGTTTACCTTTTTTTACCCTCATATTTAGTTTACAAACCAGTGTACTGTGCACTGCGCTCAGTTTCTGTGTTTGCTTTTCTAATCCTTCGGTCTCAGAAAAAAAATCCTTGTCGGATTAAAAAAAACCTTCATTTACTATAGTACTAACTACTTCCTTGTTTCCTTTGAGTGTTTCCTTAATCTTTCTGATTAATGTTATGTTTGTTGCCTTCCTGCAGATTTTTACCAACAGTTAGATACCTGTAGGTGTATTCTACCTGTGCATTTGTTCCCAACGATCTGTAATATTCATTTTATTTGTGTCATTCTTACATCCTCTTGGGTAGTTAGATACCTGTTGGCACATTCTAACTGTTTGTAGTCTTTCACATATATTTTTTTTTTAATCTTGAAGTATACATTATTTCGTACATTTTGGCTTTAAGAACGTTAAATGCACATTTGTAAGATTAGCTGGCAACCTCTGCCTTAGAGTAATGGTGCTATCATTACATTTGAACACTTCACAATTCTTTTTAATGTATGCAGTGTAGTGACCTGCATTGGTTGTAGCTCCTGCATGGAAGATTATACCTACTGTTGTAAAGGTTTTCTTTCCAAGTGACACTTGACCGTGTGTGAATCCAGTCAGTTTGCAGTTGTTTTTGGTGCCATCTGCATTATAACGTAGAAGCATAAGTATTATGTAGACACTATGTGATTGTATCAGTAAGGTGGAGCGATTGTCTGAATTGCAAGTAGTACATAATCTGCCATGGTTTGCATTTTGTACAAGTTGCTGAAATGGAATGCTCTCACAATTTGGTATGGAAACATACACAAATCACTCATTTGGGATTTCTTCCTGTATCACTTTGCTATAGAGAGTGCATGTATGTTTCCACATGTACGAAATCTGGAAGATTTAATTTACAGTTATGCTTTTGTTTTCCAATACTAATAGTATGTACATTAGAAATTATTGTGATCTTCTTGTGAGTTCATAGTGAATCTCACCATTCCAGCACAGTCGTCCAATTGTTGCCTTACTCCATGAACACTGTATGTGTTGTCAGGATTGCTTGTTGCATTTCTATGCAGCACTAACATTTGCAAACACAATTGGTCTGTACTGTGCAGGTAAATATTGTTAGCAATTGGTGGCAATTGAAATAGAATAATCATTGCTACATTTGCATAGCAACTTACCCCACTTTCATTTGCAAATTTGAATGGTCCAGCAAGTTCTGTATCTGAGTGCATTTTTCAGAATTTCTGTTGCTTCTTTGCCGACGTCCCTGGTTTCATTCCCTAATAGGTTCTTCTATGTTTGCGGTAATTGATGAAACTTTAGCTTCTTTTCTTTTCTTTCCGGAATTTGCTGTTGGTTTCTGTTGCATTTCTGTTTCATTTAGTTTTCTTTTACCACGTTTTACTTTATCTGGAACAGGGTATTGTTTCAGATGAGGGGTGTACAGTGAATGCAATCTATTGTATTCTAGAATGCAAGGAATATCAGCTTTGACTTTACTTGCATCAAAGTTCATTGGAAATAGACCGTGAAGTGTACGTAAGCGTGATAATGCTACATAGCTCATGCCTTCCTTAAAGACTGTTTCCTATATCTATCAATGCTTTGTTTAGGGTAAGACCTTGGGATTTATGAATGGTAACTGCATATGCAAGAGTTAGAGAAAATTGCTCTCTACGTACATACATGTCTTTGAAGAGAAGGAATCGAGCAATTGAGCGCCCTATCCTTTTTACTCCTGAAACTTTATGAAAGCGAATATTGACAAACTGAATGTTGCTATCACGTGGGTATGATTGAAAGCCAACAACTGTGCCCAGTGCTCCATTAACTATCCCTTGCTCTATGTCAAGGTTACGTTTAAGCATTACTCTACAATTTAAGGATAATTTCAATATTTTTTCCAACCCTGCTCTGTTGGAGATTGAATTTTCTAAACTATTTAGTCTTGTTGTGGCTTGCTCACACATGGGTACTGTCACACCATGTACGTCTAGTTTGTCTGTGGCACTAATTTCAAGTATTGGTTGCATTTCTTTATTTAACATTGTTTCATTGAATTTGAAACAGCTTGCAATAGCTGGCATTAAGGCCATACAATTGACATTTTTGTGCGCTATTTGTTCCATAACATCAGTTGCACATGCATTGTCACCATAAAGTGCATGTATGTGCCGGTTTTTCAATACAACTTGTGCTTCTTGCGATAATACACCAACTTTAATACTTTTTAAGATGTTGGCATAATTGAGATCTGCAGATTGCTGCATGTTCTCAGTTAATTTTCTATATTGGAAATGTTGCCAAAGGTTACCATTACCTATGCTATCAACAGTTTTCCGGCAGAGTTTGTGGCCTAAGGTTTTAAAAATCAGTTGACCTTTCACTGGAGTCACTTGTGGAAGATATCCGAAAACGATAATTTGTTTCCCTGCAAAGAGTTCTTCGTTGTTACTTTTAAGTACTTCTTGCAATCTGAGATAAAACAAAGCCAACATTAGGTTGGAGACCATGCTCACTTCATCTATTAGTAGCATTTTCATTTGTTTCAATACTCTGCGTAATTCCATTGCAGCTTCTGCAGAAAGTTTGTAGTAGTCTAATTTATTTTGATGCTCTACTGGAAGCAGTAGTAACTGGTGTAAAGTGACACCGCCTATGTTGTAGGTAGCTAATCCTGTGGGGGCCGTTACAACAGCTGACAGTTTGTTGTTTTTCAATTGTTGAAGGAACTTGCTGATTTTGATTAAGAATGTTTTTCCTGATCCAACTTCACCACTGACGTACAGCAGTATAGGTTTGTAATTTTGGAACATACATTCTTTATTTTCGTGTTGTACACCATGTACAATTTGTTTTGTTACGTGTTCAAAAATGGTGCGCTGATCGTTGTGAAGTTTTGTTTGTTGTACAGTCAAGTCTTCTGTATCTTCTTGATACTGATACATGGTGTTTTCTACTTCTGCCATAGCTACTTCAGCCGCAATTCGTATTAGTGGTTGTCCTAGTGGTTCTTGACTTCCTGTTACAGATGGTTGACTACTGTGGGAAGAGTCCTTATCTAGTTGGGCCTGAAGTTCTTCTTCCTGTTGCTGCTCATTGTGTAACATTGTTTTGTACTGCGTAAAGTTCACATCGGTGATAGCGCTTTCATTTGCTTTGAAAGCATCTTCATAGCAGTCATAGTTATCTAGTATGTCTTCCTCTTTTCTCCATGGTTTGAAAAGTTGTAACAGAGACATGTAATATAGTCCCTTCACAATCGGTCACTCTATATATACGTTTGCTTTCATCAGGTTTTACATTATTTTTGTATGCAAAGTTTTGAGCTATGTGGTATAGACACATGCTTTCCAGAGTGCTACTCCTGTTCGGATACTATGGGCCTCATTACACGGTAGGCGGTAAGGGTTTACCGGTACCGGTATTTTACCGGTACCGGTAAATCCTTACCACCTTACTACGAGGTCCCTTTGCGGGTTGGGGAATTTAACACCTGCTTTTTGCAGGCCTTAAAAACCAACCCGCAAAGGGACCAGGGAGTTAATTACGGTACCACAATTTGCGGCACCGTAATTAGTGCCTTCCCCATTCCCATAGAGCCCTATGGGGTAAAAATGGGAATGGGGAAGGGCAATGGGGGAAGGGGGAATTACCACCCCACCAACCTTGGAATAGGGCGGTAATTCCCCATTCCACCAAGGCGGTGCCGGTATTTTACCGGCATGGACCAAGGTGCTAATAGCACCTTGGTCCACCGCCATCTGTGTAATGAGGCCCTATGTGTCCAGTAAATTGTTTTTTAGAATGTCTTGGCTGTTGGGATCATTTCTGGCAATTGTTTCTATGTCCTCATATGATTTTAGCACTCTTTTTCTAGATTTTGCAGGGCCAAGACTGAGCCATACTATGTTGTCTGAGTTTCCATACAAAGCAGTACCGGTTAAACAATCTGCTGCTTCATAGTCGCCACATTCTCTATGAGAGAGCATTTTTATGCCTAGGCTGTACAATTTCTGTGATAATGTTTTGTCTGATGCTAGGTCATCCTAGAGGTCTTGAAGCTCTGTTTATTTACTGCTTTTGTTAAGTAGGTTGTAACATATTGTGCAACAGCAGTTGAATTGTCTGCAATGCACTGCACATCTATGTTTGCATTCCACAAGAGGGCAATGATTGCATTGTAATCATTGATATATTTTGATTCTTCCCTTCTTTTTATGTTCTTAGGTGATTTACGTTTAACACTATGTTGAACTGAAGACATGAAGTTGTTTACTTCACCTGTTTCTGTAACTGGTCTAGGGAAAACAAAGCAGCATTTGGTGTAGTATTTACCTTTGTTTTTGTATTTGCAACGACAATATTTGCCACATTTGTGTCTTTGAAATTGTAAAATCTGCCCATGCAGCTCACTATGTGTCTGTTGAGAAGGGATTTCACAAGTGACATATGTTTGGATAAACTGCCAAACAGTGCTGTCACTGTCGTGACCAAATTTCGGTGCACCTTTGATCCATAACAGCATGTGAATATGTGGTGCGCCTCTCGCTTGATATTGTTTTCTCCAAAAGAAGTGTTGCACTTCTCCAAGGGGAGGAACAGTTTTATTTGAAATAAAGTGTAGCATGGCAATGAAACGATGATGGAAATATCTTGACACTTTAACTAGATCTAGAGAGCAAAGTTCTCCAGATGTTAATATATCTATGTTGATTTTGTTGCTGTTTGCTATGCGTAGGAACTCATGTAAATCTTCCCATGCATATTCGACACGACTTAGCGTAACAAACCAAGCCGGTGGTCCAAGGTTTCTGATCATACAACGCACGTCTCCGTGCCATCGGAACCAGTATTCCTTTGTACCACTCATGTTTGCAAACAAATGTGTTATACTTGATTGTAAAACCTCCTCTTTATCCTGTACTTTTTGTATTAACTGCATAGCTGACATATTTTGAAAGTGGGTACCAGATTTAAGAATGTGTGCAACTCTGTAGCATAGTGTTGCTAATTCACTTTCATAGAATAGATGGAATATGTATTCCACATTTTGTCTAAATCTGGGATCTTTCAAATACATTCGTAATGAACGGTATTCTGATGCCCCAATCTGAGTGGGTCTATCATCGTATCTTCCACCTTTGCCAGTAGGAAATAGCAGTGGGAAAGCACGTGCTTTTATACTTTTTTCCCATATACTCATTGTTGACCCTTTGGTTTGTCGCAGTTGGTAAGTTTCTAGTGCATCATCTATGCTTTCATTGGAATGCAATGGATGAATTGTGTAATGGTCCAAAAGAGCGGATACTGTAGCAAGATTCAGAAGTTGGAATTGTCCAGATTCTGATGGCTCTTGAATTATTTCAGTTGTTTCCCTTAAGATTTCATCAATATCTATTTCCTTGTAGTACTCATTATTGTCTTTTAGATATTGCAATGCTTGTCTAACTTTGTGTAAGTCCACTAATTGTTGCCAAATATTTTTGTCCTTTGTTGGTACTCCATTTACCAAGACTATTAAAGAATTCTCTATTGAACGTTCCACTCCTAGAGTGAGTACATTTTCCGTTAGATCTAATGGCAAATAAACTACTTTGCCACAAATGCCTTTCATCAATTCAGAGGAAGGTAATTTTGCTGTTTTTGGATGAAGGCGTATAATTGCTTGAAATTAGTGAACTGTTTGAATTATTATGCTCTCATACAAATTGAGCTGCTGTAGGATTTTTGGCAATGGAAACAATTCCATTATATTTGTAATAGCACGTGAAGGAGTGTGGTTGTTGTCTAATTTTGTAGTACAGTAACTGCAACATATTAGGCATTCAGTTAGTTCATATTTGTTTTCTGCTAAAAGGTAGAAAGCTAATTCAAACCATTTAGAATCTTCATTGTCTTCTATTTTGTATGCTATGTACACATTGTGTGTGATTCTTTTGTAAAACGTTCTGCGGCAACACACACACACACGGTTTGGTACTTCAGCCGATGACCTTTTAAATTTTACTATTTCTTTTCTGTATGTGTGTAATAGAAGGTTGCTATGTGCAGAATTGTTGCTACTATGTTCTAAAACTGTTGCATTTTGTAAGTGGCTCTCACTTCCAAAATACTTTCTCTGAATATGGTCAATTTCTTCTTGTAAGTATTTGGGTGTACCATGCAGAAGAGTGGTATTTAAGTTGCCTAATTCTGAAGCTGAACTTTTTGCATAGTATATTTTATACACTAGATTTCTTACATTGGAATGATATATTGATATCCTTTTGATATCATGGAAGGTGCTTTTGCAAATAGGCCAAGAATGTCCTTTTAGACCTGTGTATTTCCGCACTGACAAATATCCATATTTTGCTGCACTTTCATTTTACTTTTGTCTTTACCTTTTACATATTGATTGAGGAACTGACGCAAAGATTTGAACGCTTTGTTTGGAGTGGTACACATTGATGTGCACAGCCATTTGTATACTGGACAATGTGGTTCTGCTGAATCGAGAGGTAATTCTGATATTTCAGGGAATACATTTGTAAGCAGTGTTTCTTGTTCCATGATGGTAGTATTGATTTTCTCATACCCTCGTCCACTGCTATGCATGGCTATTGTGTTTGTTTGATTTTGTTTGTATGCTTCTTCATTAAAATATGGTTCTGGGGTTGTTGTGTGACTCCATTCGCCACCACAAACATGTAAGAAATTTGTTTTGTTCACATCCCGTTTATTGCTGAGTTTCTTTTGTAGTTTAGTACTTAGTTTTGTTAGTGCTTTCATCATATTTGACACTAATATAAACAACTTCCTTTTGAGAAGGATTTCACTGTCCAGGAGAGCTTGTAGGATTAACTTTCTACGGTAGGTTTTAAGGGGTGAGGATGATATTGGTCCTCTTCTTAGTAGATTCTGAAGGACTCTGTGACAAAACATTTTTGATAAAATACTTTTTTTACTATGTGTTTTTGTTACACTATCAGGATTATTAGGAGCATTGTTAGCTGTACTGGTAGTCGTTTTTTTTACAACATTTTTGTGTTTTGTGACACATTTTGATGGAGGAGGTAAAGTTTCGGTAGTTCAGACTTCCTTTGTGTTGCTAACCAACTGCATTAGCTGGTTTGTTCCAACATTCTCTACAAAATCTACAACAGGTGGATGCTTACATTGGGCACTTTTATTTTTATTTGCTCTACTCTTACGTTCCATTCTACAAAGTTACTTTTTGGTAGTCATTCTTTGGTGTCTTTTGGAAAAAAAAATATATACTTTGGTCTGTTGTCCAATGTCTGTGTGATGTGTGCATGTGTGAATGAGTCTGATAGGGAAGCTCTTTGTCATAGTGTGTCGATGTGCATTGGACTCTTGCAATGATTTGGTAAGGCTACTTTGTTTGTACTCTCATCTGAAGGACATTGTGGTAGTATACAAAGTGGGCTACTTGTGACAAGAAGCATTATTAATAAACGAAATGCCATAGACTTGCAACAGCAACTTCTTTTCTAAATCTAACCTTCTAAGGATTACGTATGTTATTTGAGTTCCAAACACACAGGGATTTGTGAGCCATTCTGCCTGTTACTCTTTGTTCAATAAATGTATATTTGTAGGTAGAATGGTTTAGAAATCAATGTTTGCTTTGGCACCCAAAATAAACAAATAACCCACACAGCCTCTCCGAGGAGTACTTACAATATAAAGGCAGTACTGTACTTACTTTTCTTTGCAAAATAACCAGGTTTCTTCGGATATGTCGTCTGCAGTGTAGATGCTGTTGATTCTCAGGAGAGTAGTCTTCACTGCGGTGAAAAAAACCAAAATCAATTACTTTGTGTGTTTATAGCAGTGATGATACTGCACACATTAATTGTGCTTCTTTCATCACAGCATTCTACTTTCATATTTCAACCCAGTGCATGTGTGCATTTCACTGCACTCTGTGCAGTCTCTGCATGGCATTTGCAATATGGTACTTGAAAGTCCTTCAAAATTGCTAACAATTTTAAGTTTATGGAAATGCCCTGTTTAATGGTTTTTACACGGTGTACTATGTATAGGAGAGAGGTTTGTAAGCGATAGGGCACAGTAGTAGATGGGGGGCAATTTCTACTTACAAATTAAAAGCACAATGCCGAGAAATCGGGAGACCCTCAGAGGGAGATGTCACCACAGCAATCGGGAGTGCTTACTTTTCTCATACGATTACATTGCAAGTAGCATTACTGTAGCCTGTACACAGTACACAACTCTGACATTTTCACATACAAAATTGAGTTCCGCCCTAAATAGGCATGCTTGCAACGTATGTATAGGTTATGCGGAAGACATTAAGCAGTTGTGCGGTTTGTCAATGATAAATCGGACATCTTGCACTTAAAAGGGGGAGCGTTGGTATGTATTGCCTATGCACATTTAGAGGCATTATTTTGTCTAAATTAACTCATAAGTGTTGCACATGTTCTCTGATTACAATATACATACCTGTATTCTATACTCATGCATGTGCGCATGCATGGAGCTGTACCTAGAAATTTGCAATACTTGCACAGTAGCTTGTGAAGTAGGTGCTTTGCAATGATATGCGACTTCCATTCAGAATCATCGACAGTAATTTTGAAGTGCGCAATGTTGATGACGCAGTTAAAATTAGCAATGTTCAATGTGATTGGTGGATGGTTGTGTGACTGCTTAGTTGTGTCCAATGAGGGACTCGACTTGCTACCGCTGTGGAAAGGGTGGAAGGACTGGGTAAGAGTTATGTGCCGTACGTAGGCAACGCTTGTCTGCAGGTAGGGCATGTCACATACGGGTTTCTACAGCAATACCTGCATGGAAAGGGGACTGTAGGCATCAGCCAATCAGATGTTCACATTACTCTTTTGTGTCGAAAGACTGTGCGTACACTGAAGATGGCAGAGGAGGAGAGGGTCAGGGTTTTGGTGCTTGGAGACATTTTTGTGCATGGCTTACAACACTATGCCGAGAGTAGGCATGTGGCACACCATTTCGATGTGATAGGAGTGGAGGTGGTGTGGAGCACTGACACTGATGCCAATGCTGCGGCAATTCTGCAAGTTTGCAGAGACATGCGTACAATGACCACTCATGTGGTAATTTTGCACTACGGTGCTTCCCATTTGGGATACGTGAATTCATGTACTTTGTTGGCAGATTTGGCACAGTTGGTTGAAGCACTCATGACCATTTTCCCAACAACAAAAGTAATTTTTTCTGCTTTACTCCCAAGAGTAAAATGGGACAACAATTCTGTTTTCTGTCCAGATCAAACTATTGGGAGGTGTATCATCAATCGCGGCATGCGTGCATTCATGTTACGAGCTGGTATGTTTTTCTGCAGCCACAATAACATTGCTTCAAGCAATGTGGATTATTTTGAAACAGATGGTGTTGCGCTATCTTCTTTGGGTAATGCGATGTTCTTTTGGAACATAAGGCTTGCTTTAGAGAAGGTTCTGTAATGGTTGTAGGAGTAAAGCAAGGTAAAAAAAATACCAAAAAATAAAATAACAGATGTCTGTATGGTATCTGCCCAAAAAAAAATAAAAACGGCTCTAATCAGAGCCCACCTTAAAGGGGAGAAAGGGGAAAACACTTTAATGTACCGTCGTCACGCTCTGATCCTATTCATGTCCGCGAACATGGCAGTACTTTGCAGCCTGCGCATATCAACAATGGGGATTCAGGGGTGGAGATGCATGCAAATGAGAATGAGTGGAGCTAGGGATTGGTCCATAAAGTTCAGTAGGTGTGTTCTGAATGGCACACTTTAGTAAGACCGTCTTCTCCCTGACAGGAGACCACACACCCATGGCTTTCCATGCTCAAACAGATTATCTGGATTTTGGGAGACTCATGGATACATTGGTTGAATATGCATGCAGAAAGATGCAGTTTATCCGCAGATCTCGGATTTCCTCATGTGGAAATGCACTGGCATGTCGTACGTGGCATGAGGTGGCTGGACTTGGTACCTCTCTGTGTTACTTTACTGACAGAGTGTCCTCCGGATATACTTATCATTCTTTGTGGAGGAAACAGTTTAGGCCATGTCTCTGGAATTTCTTTGCAATTTGCAATGAAGGAAGGACTTGCGATGTTCATGGACATGTTTCCAAATTGTCAAATACTTTTTTCCCGTATTGCACAAAGATAGATATGGCTGCGTTCTTCTGCTTTTGGTCCACAAATGGAGAAAGCGAGACGCAATGTGAATAAGGCTGTTTGGCCTTTTTAAGAGATGTTGGCATGTCCTCCTTCCACAATGAAAACCTTTTGTTTCATACCTCTTTCATTTTCCACAGAGATGGAGTCCACCTCGCATATGCTGGCAATCAGATTTTTCTTCGCAATGTACAAAATGCATTGCGACCTCTTTTGAAATCACACTAACCTATCTGCCAATCCGTTTTCTCCAATCCAGTTTTTGATCCACATAACACTCCACCGAAAGGTTCTTTTCAGAGCCACCACGTACTCCCAGCATACACTTCATTGTTTTTGCTCCACTTGCACCCTCCCTTTTTTCCCCTACGACTGTCCGCACACTTTTCCACCACTCCGCGGGGGTCTACGACCGTCACTTCATAGTTCTATCTTTAAACTGAGAAAGGCGGCTCTGAAAAGAGCCTTTTCTGTAATTTTTGTTGTTTTCACGTTTATTGCTTCACAGCACACGACACACTAGGAGAAGAGGCCAAAGGAGGGCAAGGAAGGGACACCAGCCACGGGGGTAAGAAAGGGCAAGTGAACAGAGAAAGATATAGGGTGAGCTTTATTTAGGTAAGGAGCAGATCTTCTGGTGCTCTGTGACCATAGCCTCAAAAGCACTTTGAAAACTCTCCCCCCTGCAGAGTACTGCATCACAATACTTACACACTATTGTCACCTTTGAAAGTTAAGGGTCAACAGCATTGCGAATGTCTTGTGAGGCAGCTGGAGGGAGGCGCTCTCACACAGGAGTGTCTCTTGTGGTGGGAAGATCGGACACGGAGGATGCTGTGGAGGAACTCAATCGACTACGCTCTTCACATGGCACCACCTTGCGAATGTCCGCAGTGTGGAACGAAACTTTTGTCACATTTCCATTATCTATATTTATATTCAGTGAAAAAAACTTTGCTAAAGAGATGTTATGGTTAAGTTGCGCTACTAAAAACCTATGAAATTCAGTGAAACAAATTGAGCGGCGACTTGGTCCCGAAATCGTGCTTTCGTAAATTTGGAGATAATCCATCCAGTGTGAAGTGTGTCAGATTTTTGGAAGCGTCCGCCATGCTGGATTCGCAGACATCCGCTGGTGTCCGTGGACATTGTGGTAAAAACATATAAAAAAACTCAACATTGCACTTGTCAAACTTATCAAACAATTTCTGGGGAAGTGAGGGGTGATGAGGATGGGATGGGATATGGCCATAAGAAGCCAAAAAAATTGTGTTTTCACTGTGAAAGTCTGCAAACGGTCCGGATGTTCGCGAACAGTCCTGTGAAGTTCGCAGACACTTATAAGGTTGGTGAAAAGATTATTGGATGGCTTATAACTTTGGCACCACTCAATGAAACTGCATGACATTTTGGCAGTCTATTCTAGCCCTGGTTCCGAAGGGTTTTGCAAGGTGTGTTTGGATTCTGTGAAGAGGGGAACAAATTAGAGGGGGGGTCCCAAAATATAGTAAAGCCTTATAAATGTGTTGCCATTTGACGAATCTGCACAAAGGTTTGCAAAACTATTCTAAATCTAGATATACATGTTTTTGTAAAGTTTGGTGGGATTTTCTCAAGAGGGGCTAAATTAGAGGGAGTGACAGCTGGGCTGCGAATGAATGGAAGAAACCTGCATAAAATGCAAGGTCTTTTGCTTGGAAGGCAGAGTCGACCACTGGATGAAGGAATCCAAAGAACTTGGAAGAGACGCCTGCTGCAACTCCTGGACCATTGGTTTGGCCGGTGAAGCCCTGCTGCAGTGCTGAAGCTCTGAATTCACCTCGACTACAGAAGCCCTGCGAAGGATGACTTCTCCGCTTCGGTTGGTGGGACCAATCAACCCCAAAGCGAACTTGTCTGGACATCTTCTTGGAGCTGGCTGTACTTTCACTGCTGCTGCAGGAACCAATTTCCAGGGAGAGGAACATCAGGAATTAATGCATCATTTTTAAGTCAGACCCGAGCTCCAGCAAGATCCTCTGGACTGCCATGAAGCAGGACTGACCAAGCCTGAGCCACCTCAACAGAGTGCTGGACCCCAGATGCGAGGAATGTCCATAAGGTATACAAGAAACATGATGGTGTTATTTGTGAGAAGCTTAAACTGCAAAGTGCTGCTGATCTGAAGTTTGCCCATTGCTGCTGCCAACCTTCAAACTGTAGTACAGTAGTCACCAGACGTCTTCCCTCTTGTCCCCACCACTGAGGCCCAGGAACACCAGGATCAGCCATACTACAACTGGAACAGAAGCCAGCTGGAACCAACTTCTTCAGACCTAAGGTACTATAAACTAAGGGGTACATACGTCTTGTTGTGTAGCCTTGCTAGCTCTCAGTTGAGACTTTTCTTGGTTGCTCTCTACTGCAGAGTTGCTTGCAGCTTTGCCCCTGACAAGCCTCCCAGCTTGTGGCCCAACAGTGATTTCATTTTCTACAAAGACTTCTAAACCATCATGCAAGACTTTTTACTTACCTGCAAGAAGTACTTCAGCTCACCTAGACTTTTGCTCAAATAGCATTGGCTGTCCTGGCTCCCTGAAACACTCTTTTAACCTCTGGCTTTGTGCTTTAACTATCCCTGAACAAACGTCACACATTCTATAACTTGTGTAGCTGGGAAAGGGTTATCTTACTTTGCATTGGGGGTTTCAAAAGTACTTACCTGCTTAAGAATATTTGTTAACCATTGTTTTATTCCCTGACTTTTTCCTTTTGACACTAGCCTCAGTATTGCTCTAATTGTGCCAGTGATATATCAATGCCCACAGTGTCCTAGTTATTTAAGTCACCCAGGGTGTAGGAAGTGTCTATGTGCCATCCCAAATGGGATCTACTGATTTAAAGAAACTGAGAGTGTGTATGTTGCAACTGACTTTTACATTTATAAATAATGGTTTAATCAATAAATCTTGAGTGTAAGTGTTTATTTGAATACATGTCACGGTGAATCTCTATTTTACAAACCTACAGCTCACATGAGATAGGCCTGGCTGCTCAGTCACTATATCTACTTGTGTAGTACATGCTTATACCAAAGGTTGGATTTACTATTGCCAAGAGGACAAGGCTGGTGCATTCTCCCAAAGGGTACTGCATATAATCTTGCCTAACACTTCCCCACACAGATAAAGGTGGGGGACAAAAGTACATTGAGAGTGATGCAAAACACACAAAGGTACAGCAGTTTCAAAGTCGGCAACTGAACGAGTGGAGAAAGACAGCCAGCCACAAGACGTTTGTTAGAGGGGGCAACAACCTTACATCATTGACAGGAAGCCGTTACTTTCAAGAAATCTTCAAGGCAGAAAGCGTAAGGCCAGGAAACCAGACTGAAGAATCCTGCATTTTGTGTCAGAGATACCGAAGGCCCTCAGGCACAACTGACAGAGGCGGGGAGGAGCAGCAGAAGCCCTTGTAATATCATCCTTGGCTCCAAGAACAAAGAAGCACAAGAAAGATCAACACAGCCAGTGAGTTGGGGAGACCGATGCTAGACCGGTCTGTGATGAAGTCAAGTTTGCAAGCAGCAACATTGTATAACGAGCACTGGAACAAACATTGTTAAATGCTGCAATGATAGACACAAGCAAATCTAAACTGCTGATGAATGCTTGAACTTGAGATGGAAATATACAATGCAGGTCCTTTTATTTGACAGAGACTTGACTAGGACAGCGTTATTATTATTTGATGGTAATAGCTTCCTCCCATCCTTAGCTTAAGGTTCAGATAGGCATTCAACCAACCCCTTTGAGGCTTCAATAAACACCCTTGAACTGTGATCACTTGTGTTTGGTACCATAGTTTGCATAGTATTGTGTCTGTGCTTGGTCTCTTAGCATGCCCCACTTAACACCTGGCACATCACAGTTGTTTTCATTGGATTTGCCTTACCCTAAACTGCCTAGGGGGTGGGATAGGTTCATTTCCTTCCCAACAGTAAATTGACTCCCATGGGTCACCCAGTGTCAATGTCGGGAAGGCAAAATTGCATAGCGTGAGCAACAATGAATACAATAAAACAGAAATGATTGAAAAAGTAATCACTGGCAGTGAAGCAAACACATGTCCACCTTCGCACAACATGCACTTTGAACACAGGGGTTAGTCTGCCCTGGGATGGGGGCACAAGCTGGGCCATTGATTGCAGGCATACAATATGTGCACACCCACCGTCAGGTGTCACGTGTGCCTTTGGGCCACCCCTGGATGCAGGGGAGGGAAAAGGACACAAAGTGAGGAAGTGAAGGTCTGGGGTGTGGAAGTACAAGTGTGGGAGCTAATGTGAAGGATGAATGAGGGCAAGAGGGAGAGAGGAGATAGTGTGATGAATGCACAGCTGCCGTGCAGAGCAGAGCGAGAAAGAGAGCGAGGAATCGTGGAGCAAGGAGGAGTCTGGCTGGTGGGGAGATAAGAAGAGAGATGGGGGTTATAACAGTGGGTGAGGGCAGAGAGAAGGGGGAAGAGGGGAAGACTGACACAGAAAGACATGAAAAGCAGACAGCAAGAGCAGGGAGTCTGGAAGGCACGTCGATAGAAAAATAGCACAGGTTGGGGAGAAGAAATAGAATAGGGGCTCTGGGCGAAGGGCAGACAGCTGTATGTCGACAACATATATAGCATGTACTTGATGCACAGCTATGAAGCTCAGTAGACAGTGATTTGTACTGTCACACAAACATGTGTCACACATGGGAACCACACAACAACCTCTTAAAATGCAGGCCATATGACAGAAGTGTACATGGTAGCAAACATGCATTGGCCAAGGATGGCTGACAACTGCAGCCAAATATTCTACTGAACATATATGGGTTGGTCAACTATGATTGTCCACACATACGATGCACACAAATACCACTCACCAGCAGTGTCCACATAGGTCTCTTGGCCTCCCACGTCTTGCACCTTCGCACTGCCGATGAGTGCCCTTGCTACCTCTTCAATTGGGGTCAGCTGCTCCTCCTGTGCTGCCCCACCCTCCAGTGGCCTGTGCAGAGGCCAGGCTGTCACTGAGCTTCTGCTTGGTCCTTCACGTGAGATTGTTTATCCACTTCTGGGCCTGTTCAGCAGTCCGCCTCTCTACATTACAGGCATTGATGAGTCCAGTGACATGCCGCCAATGCGCCAATCAAAGTGCAGGAGTAAAGAGACTAACTGCAAAGGGGAACATCTCTTCACAGTGATTCATCACATAGTCCATGGGGATCTGAAGCTCCTCATAGTGAAGTGCATCTTCCTCTGCGGACCCTTCTCCTGTGCAGTGTCTTGGGGTGGAGTCCCTTCCTGCTCTGCAAGGCATCCCATCTTGGACCTAGTGGCCCTATGTGGTGCTGGTTCACCTTTCAGCCTCTGACCCTGTCTGAACTGAGGTATACCACGTTCTCTTTGGCCAGAGGCACATGTGTTTTCACCACATCCACGCCTCCTCCCTTTCCCATTTGGGGCCTTACCGCTCATGGTGCAAGCAAAATGGATGAATGAAATGCACACCAAAATATTGTTCAGGGCAGAATAAGAAAGGGAACAGTCTACCTGATGTACTACATAGATGCGTGGTCCGGAAAGGCTCCAATGCACTCCAAAATCAAAAATATGCGGTACGCATTACGCACAGGAACTAAAAATAAAACATATTGGATTCCAAAAATGAAAAAAGTATTACGCGATATAGAGTGGCACCACTAGAGCCAAAAATTGTAAGTGTGATACTCTGAAAGCTTTTGAAGGGAGAAAAAAAGCAATACGCGATAAACAGTGGCACCGCAGAATTTTAAAAAAGCATACGCGATACACCGTAGGCCTCAAAATGGACAGGAATACATGTATGTATGCACAGAGGCAACCTCCAAAAAGAAAAATGCTGTACACATTCCTTGAAGGAAATGGTTTGCGTAGCACCCCCAAATGCGTGCCTGCGAAACTCATCCATCTTCGTACCTTCTCACGCTCAACCAGTGATGTGCGTCGCACCCTTTAAATATCACCATCATTGACTTGTGCCGCATAAGCCTTGTAGGTCATGTAGGGGTGTTGCGTGCAGCACGTAGCATGTAATTTAAACACTAAGGGCCATCCTTCTGTATTCAGCTGCCTCTTGTACGAGACACAACACTCCTTCTCCTGCCTCCTGTGCCATTTCAATCACCTCCTTCTGCTCCCACCTTGTCATCTGCGTCTGCCTGCTGAGAGTGAGTGCCTGCTGCCCACCTGCAATGCCTTGGAGTGCCTGCTGACCCACCATTGCCTGTGTTCCAGTGTCTGACCTGTCAGGCCCAGTGCTCACCTCATCTGCTGTCTTGGACTCCCACCTCTACATTCCACCACCACTGCTCCACGCCCATTTCCAGGACCCAGTTAGCCTACCCACACCTGCTTCAGGGGTTGCCATGTCTGGTCCATCCTCCTCACCACCGAGCAGCAACCCCACAGCAGAGAGGTAGAGAGCTGCCAAACTCACCTCCAATGAATTTGGCATCCTGGTGGATGGAGTGCTGGACAATTATGATGCCCTATTCAACCCAGCAATGCAGCTGGGAAAAAAAAGACCGAAACAGATCTGGGTGACCATCACGGATGCCATCAATGTGGAGGGGTGGCAGGCCATTGCCCGGAGACTGTGTGGAAGCAATCGGAGGACCTCAAGACCCGGAACCACTCCAAGGCAGTAGCATCCCTCCATGCATGTACTACTGTGCAGGTACATCATGTGGGCTTCACTGTGTGTATGTATCCTACAGACAATGCTTGCCATGTGTGATGTCAGACATCTGTTGATTGGACATGAAGTGGAACGTGCACTGTTGTACGTTGTTGACTTGGGACACTCGTGCACAAGCAATGTCAGTTGATGGTGACAAATGCTCTTACATTAAGGATGCCGGATTACGATGTTATGCTCGTGTGATCGACATACATGCATGACTAGTTTTTGTGTAGTACATTTTAAAATGAAGTCATCCACAGTCAACATCTGGAGGTGATGCATGTGTACGGATGTTGGTCCATGTCATTTTGGTGCATTGACCTCTCTGGGACGTTGACGTTATCTGTTATCCCATGGCATGTGAAGTCCGAGTTGACATGTGATTATGCCATGTATATGTGTTGGGAGCAACAGCATACATGCATGTAGAGCTGCAATTTGTGCATTTATGTGTTGCATGCTTACAGGTCAGGCTGTCGGGAGGAATGTTGCTTCATGCAAGTATGTGGGTCTCAATATTTTAGATGGCTTATAACTGTGTTGCAATTTGATGAATGGAAAAAAGTTTTCAGAAATAGGATCGACCCAAGCTTGAATGTTTGTGTAAAGTCTGAATGAATTTTGTCAAGTGGGGGCTAGGTTATATGACTATTGTATGTACATAGATCTTGACGCTTTTGAAAAAATAAAACATGGATGGATTTCAAGCAAACTCGTTTAAGGGGCATTGGCAAGGACCTGAAAGCATGGTTTTGCAAATGTGCTTGTGTTTTAATTTTTGACAAGTGTTGTAATGTAGGTACAAAAAATAGTGATATACATTTGGTGACTGGGGTATATCCTGTGGCCATGGGCATTGGCCAGATTGTTTGGGTCATGGTATAAGGTCATCACCCAGACAATCTGGCTACTGGCCATGACCGCGATGGACGGAAAATGGGGTTAAAGTGGCCATGTCCACCTGGGACTGGCTATGTGGTAGAGTTATTCGAAAGTTGGATAGGTTTGAAAGGGAAAAATATGTGGTTGTGGTAGTATGGTCATAGGGTTCTGTCTTCGCCTTCATCAGGCTGCCATGGAAAGGGAAGAGGGAAAAAATGTGCTTGTAATAATATGGTCATAGGGTTCTGTCTTCTCCTTCTTCAGGCTGCCCTGGACAGTGAAGAGGGGTTCTATAGGGAACCCCCTTTCCCTTTCCAAGGTGGTCATCTTGGAAAAGATTTTCCATTGTACAGTGGGACGCCGTAAAATCTATTTTTCAGCACCTCGGGTTCCCGCTTTGGGAACCAAGGGTGTTAATGGCCTTTATCCCCCATCGTAAGGCCTGGAATGGAGGATAATGGTCCAGAGCCCCGTTGTTTATTTTTGGTGTTTCTTAAGCTCCTTGATTACAGCTTCAAAAGCACTTTGAAATTGCTTCCCCCTGCAGAATGTTGTGTTGCAGTATATACAGAGGACTGTTGTCTTTGAAAGGTATGGATCAACAGCCTCTTTTATTGCTTGCAGGGTAGCTGGTGGGATTTTGTGTACCACAGAAGTAGGCTGTGTGGTTACAGTATTGGTTGAGGAAAATGATGTGGATGAAGACGGCCTGGGAACAATCTTTCTGAGAGCATTGCGGGTGGTTGGATTTTATGTGGCAGCGCATGATTGATTGATTGATATTTTATTTCTATCGTGCTCGTACACAAGTGTGTCAGAGCGCGACAAGGCAAGGGAGAGGAACATGGGAGAACAAAACAGCAATCTTACTAGTCCCAGTGACATTGAGAACGCGCAAGTGAATGGGAGAGGGCGGAGGGGAAAAGTGCATGGAAGGGGGGAGAGGTGGAAAGTGCGAAGCAGAGGAGAAACAGATAAATAACAATAAATAAATAATAAAGGCAACAAACAGCGGTAATGCAGCCAGCAATTTGCAAGTGCTAGGTTTAAGGCAGCAGACAGTGTAGGTCTGATAAGTGTAGGAAGAAAAAGGGGGGGCTGTATGGGTACAGATACAGACCCCAGTGCAAGGGGTGGCCTGGAGGCAGGGCGGGAGGGTGGCAGGATGAGCAGGTACCTGGGCCCAAAAGACAGAGGGTGGCCAGGTGCACAGTGCCAAGAGAGAACAGATCAGCAGGGGAGGGGAGGAGCGAAGGCAGAAGAAAAGAGGAAGGTCTTGAGGTGCTTCCGAACTGGAGACGGTTCTCCTCAAGTTTTAGAGTGGCAGGGAGGCTGTTCCAGAGGGAGACCCCAGGCACAGACATAGATCTACCCACAGCTTGTTTCTTAGAAAAACGACTGACCCTAAGTGAGTTAGAGGTAGAGGAGCGAAGAGCTCAAGAGGGGAGGTATTTGCGGAGGGATATGTAATGCTCACCTGATTCCCACGGAGGTGCGGGTCTTGGCAGGAAGGTGTCTGTAACACGAAACGTGATGTGCAGGATTCGGTTGGCTTCTGGGGTCGAACCTCTCCGCACTGTGTGTCAAACTCGAAGGGTGAGGTTTCTGCAGGTGAAATAATATGGGGATTAAAGGTCTGGGTTGTTGAATGTCCCTATCTCTCTCCTCCCAGCTTGTCTGTTGAACCCCCCTCCCAGGTCAACTTGCTCACCTTAGATAGGTGAATGCTGGGCTCTCCATCTGCGTCTAGTGCAGGGTGCCGTTGCCAGTTCCTTCACTGGTGAAATGTTAGCCTCTTGACTTCAGAGGATGAGTACCGTCGTTGTCTGCACGACCGGTAAGTTTCTGGACACCTTTAGTCTGTTAGTATGGCAAGCGCTCTTACTGTCTCTTTCTTTGTCTTTGCAGGCGACGATGCAGAAAGAAGAAATCCGGAAATCGCCACGTGCCGGTGAGTGTAACACTGCTGTTGTCTATGCAGGTGAAGATGCAGCGTGAAGAATCCGAAATGCACAGCGTGCCGGTAAGTAGAATAATGCTGTTTATCTTTGTGCAGATGCAGCGTGAAGAATCTGGAATGCACGGCGTGCCGGTAAGTAAAATAATGCTGTTTGTCTTTGTGCAGATGCAGCGTGAAGAATCCGGAATGCACGGCGTGCCGGTAAGTAAAATAATGCTGTTTGTCTTTGCAGGCGAAGCGTGAAGAATCCGGAATGCACGGCGTGCCGGTAAGTAAAATAATGCTGTTTGTCTTTGCAGGCGAAGGTGCAGCGTGAGACACGGCCCCTGCCGATGGATCAGGTAAGCAAACACTGCGTGTGAAAGTTCGTTCTGCTAACCTGTTGTTTCTGATCTTTTGCAGGTGCTGATGTTGCTCGGGTACCGGAATGGTGAGTATAATTCTTGCAGGTTCAGGATCCAAGGAAGAAAAGCTGGAGCAGACTCAGTGAGCGTTCTGCTGCAGATGCAGAATAACGCGAAGCACGTTTCATCAATCGGGTGTGGTTTAAATAGCCTTGGAGTGATGAGGCGTCTCCTTCCACGGCCCCGCCTAGGTAAGAAAAGAGTTTGTGCTTCCAGAAGAGTTCCAGTGGAGTGGAGCTGCCCCACCCAGGTAAGAAAAGTAGTCCCAGTTCACCGAGGACTTTTAAGAGTTTGGCAAGTCAGCAGCATGGTCTGCCGCAGGTAAGTCCACCCAAGCATCTTCACACCTATGATGAGCCCGGCGCTTCCAGTGCCGGGACCAAGGCTTCTGATGAGCCTGGTGCCACCGGCGCCAGGACAAGGTCCAAAAGGTCCCTGTGGGGACCGGCTGGTGCCTAGGATCAGGGTTAGGGGTCTGCTTCCAAGGACGTTGGACTGATCCTGGCTCCTTGGAAGCAGTGATCATGACAGTATCCCCCCTCAAGGCCCCTCCTAAGTGTGTCTTCTCCGGGGGCTTTGGCTTGTCGGGGTGATTCAGATGGAATCTCTTGACCAGACGAGGTGCGTGGACGTGTTCTGAGGGTTCCCAAGACCTTTCCTGGGGACCGTATCCTTTCCAATCAACCAGATAGTATAATTTTGACCTGGAAATTTTGGAGTCTAGGATGTTCTTCACTTCAAATTCGAGTTCTCCGTCTACCAAAACGGGTTCCCGGAGTTCAGTCAATCGGGTTTCTGGTTGTACTGGTTTTAATAAGGAGACATGGAATACTGGATGTATTTTCATATGCGTAGGTAATTCCAATTTGGCAGCCACCGGATTAATTATGGCAGATATGAGGTAGGGCCCCAGGTATCTCGGGATGAAAGTGCAGGGTCCTTTTATAGGCAGGTGCTTAGTGGATAACCAGACTTGATCTCCTACAGCGTAGTGAGGAGCCTCTTTACGTTGCCGATCGGCTGCCTTTTTGAATTGAGCTTTAGCTCTTTGCAGATGGGCAGTGGCTTCCTTAAAAGCACAGGTGATCTCCGAATGCAAGTGATCCACAGCAGGTGCTTCAATTTCTTGGGGAGGATCCAGGTTGGAGGTTCTAGGATGGTGTCCATATAACAAGAAAAAAGGAGTCTTCCCGGTTCCAGAATGAGTCGAATTGTTGTACGCGTATTCAGCGATCCAAAGAATGTCCTTCCAGGGGTTTTCTGTTTGTTGGAGCATGCAGCGTAGATATTGTTCTAGTGTCTGGTTTGTCCTTTCAGTTTGTCCGTCAGTTTGGGGATGGTGACTGGTCGAAAGTCTTACATCAACTTGGGCTAGACGACAGCAACTGCGCCAGAAGTGGGAGATGAATTGACTTCCCCTATCGGAGACTAAAACCGAAGGAAAACCGTGTAAGCGAACGATGTTTGCCAAGAATTCCCGGGCAAATACTGAGGCTGAAGGCAGACCCTTCAAGGGTATGAAGTGAGCCATTTTCGAGAATAGATCCACGACTACTAAGATGGTAGTATATCCCAAGCATGGAAGTAAGTCCGTGATAAAATCCATGGACAGGGTATGCCATGGACATGGAGGGATGTCAAGTGGCTGTAATAGGCCGGCTGGTCTTTGCTTTTGACTTTTATACTGGGCACACACACCGCAGGAGATTACAAAGTCTCTAATATCCCTTTTCCACGATGGCCACCAGAAATGTCTTTTAATCTTTTCCATGGTTTTGGTAATGCCAGGGTGCCCCTCCATTAGAGAATCATGATAACCGGAGATTACTTGTTTTTGTAGTTTCTCACAGGGCAAGTGCAATCGTCCTCGGAAATATG
Organism: Ambystoma mexicanum; assembly: GCF_040938575.1. NCBI lineage: Eukaryota > Metazoa > Chordata > Amphibia > Caudata > Ambystomatidae > Ambystoma > Ambystoma mexicanum. The sequence continues at coordinate 400,060,612 of NC_090923.1, forward strand.
GTAGGTCTTGATCTACTGAGAAATCTTTTCCCTTTAATTGCCAGTCCTGCAAATCGGTCGGAGTTAGGAGCGATTTCACTGTGGTCTTGATGTCTTCAAAAGATTGAGTGCTGACCAAACCCAAAATCCTTTGTTCTGGGATTATGGGTATTGGATCTGGATTGATCAAATGTTCATCTACTCCCATCCGGGAGAGGGCATCCGCTTTTCCGTTCTTGCTGCCTGGTCGATAAGTAATTATAAAGTCAAATTCTGCTAGAAACAGAGCCCAACGAAGTTGTCTGGAAGACTGAGCTTTGGCTGTCTTTAGGTATTGTAAATTGCGGTGGTCAGTCATTACAGTGACTGTGTGTCTGGCTCCTAGAAGATAATGCCGCCAGGCTTTAAAGGCCGATCTGATGGCCAAAAGTTCCTTGTCTGTAATTGAATAGTTGATCTCAGGAGGCGAAAACTTGCGGGACCAAAAGGCAACCGGATGTAGTTGGTTTGTGACCGAATCTCTTTGTGATAACACTGCACCCATAGCAAGACTAGAAGCATCCGTTTCCATGATGTAAGGTAGTTCTGGGCGAGGGTGTTTTAAAACAGGTGCAGAAATGAATTTAGCTTTTAAGTCTTCAAAAGCTTGTTCCGCTTCAGAAGACCACTCAAAACGTTTGTTCTTTTTCAACAGAGCGGTGATGGGCTGGACTATCCAGGAAAATTCAGGAATGAATCTGCGGTAAAAGTTAGCGAATCCTAATCCTAACATGCTTTGAACTCCTTTTACAGAGGTTGGTGATGGCCACTTGATAATTGCATCAACTTTCTTTGAATCCATATGGACTCCGTTAGGTGACAGTATGAATCCCAGGAACTCGACTTCCGTTGCGTTGAAGACGCATTTCTCAAGCTTAACAAAAAGACTATGTTGACGCAATCTCTCGAGAACCTTTTTAACATGTCTCTGATGTTCTTCTTCAGATGATGAATAGACGAGGATGTCGTCAATGTAGACAACTACACATACGTCAATGAGTTCTCTGAGGACATCGTTCATAAAATATTGGAAAGCAGCAGGAGGATTACACAGTCCAAAGGGCATCACTTGATATTCGAATAGCCCGTACTTGGTGCGGAAGGCCGTTTTCCATTCATCGCCCTCTTTGATCTGTACCAAGTGGTAGGCTCCTCTGAGATCCAGCTTTGTGTATATACAGGCATCTTTGACTTGGTCCAGGAGTTCAGGGATCAAAGGTAACGGGTATCTGTTTTTAACAGTGATCTGATTCAGGGCGCGGTAATCTATGCAAGTCCTAAGGTCTCCTTCCTTTTTCGGAACTAAGAACAAAGCCGATGAAGCTGGAGATTTTGAAGGACGGATAAACCCGTTAGCTAGGTATTGGTCCAGGTACTGTCTGTGGTGAATGTTCTCTGGCTCGGTGAGGGCATAGATCCTGGTGCAAGGAGGGGTTGTTCCAGGTATCAGATCTATTTGACAGTCGTAAGACCTATAAGGAGGTAGGGTGTTAGCTTGATCCTTCTGGAAGACGTCTTGGAACGCCTGGTATTCGGGAGGCAATTTGAGAATCTCCTCAGAAGAGATCGTCGCCAGTGAAACATCAGGTCGAGGATAACAAGTGGTAGAACACTCTGGAAACTGAACCGTCTTTGCTCGCCAATCAATCTGAGGGTTGTGCTTCTCTAACCAAGGGATTCCCAGAATGATCTGGAACTGAGGGGCCTTGATTACATCGAACACTATTCTCTCCCGGTGTCCATTATGACTCAACAGCGTCACTTCTTGGGTGGCATGCTTTACTGGTCCGGAGGCTATCTCCGTGCCATCCACAGTAGTGATGACGTCTTTTACTGCCTTAGGGACAAGGGGTAGATTCATCCTTGATACCATTTCACGGTCCACATAGTTACCGATTGCTCCGCTGTCAATGTAAGCTTCAATTGCATGCAAACGATCCGGACGTTCAGGACTAATGAGGACTATGGGTATCACGAAATGCGAGGTCACGGGACAGATCTTAACGCTCGGCAAGAGGTCCTCTACTCTTGTCGGGCGAGGTCGTTTCCCTGCTCAGAACTTGTGGTACAGGTATCAGCGGCTCCTACAGTCTTCTTAGTGGTTTCACGGGACAGTCCCGAAGAAAGTGTCCTGAATTACCGCAATAGAGGCATAATTGCAGCTGCCTTCTTCTTTCCCGCTCTTTCTGGGTTAAAGGTCCTCTCATGCCACCTATTTGCATGGGTTCCACAGTGTTAGCTCCCTTATTCGAGGTCTGTGGTTTGGAAAACACTCGGGTATCAAATCTGGAACGATCTGCCTTCCTGTTCTGTAGTCTATGGTCTAGTTGGACAACCAAGTCAATATAGTCTGAACATTCTTGTGGAGGATTCACAACCTGCGCTAGCACATCCTTGAGCTCTCCACGCAGGCCTCTGTAAAAAAGCATTATTCTCTTGTCCTCGGGCCATTGTGTTTCCACTATGAGTCTATTGAAAGAGGCTATTTAAGCCAAGAGGTCTTGGTTACCCTGTCGTAATGAGAGAAGTTCATTGTCCAAGGTCTGCCCTTGTGCATGTCTAGCGAACAGTTTCTCCATGCTGGACCGGAAGGCTTGAAAATCGTGTAAAACCGGATCATCCTGGGTGACTAAAGGGATCGACCAATCTGCAGCACTGCCACTGAGATAAGAAAGCACGAAAGCTGCCTTGGCCTGGTCCGTTGGGAATGCAGCTGGTGGACATAAGAAATGCAGGCGGCACTGGTTGATGAACACTGCGAATTTCTTTGGATCACCAGCAAAGCGTTCGGGCGGAGCCAAGGGCTCATTACCGGGCAGATTGATTTGCACTGGGTTTGAAGCTGATGCAGAAGGATAACTCCCTCCTTGAACGGGCAAAGGTGTCTGTCCTGCCTGAGTTTGTAACAACTGTCTAGCAAGGTCCTCTGTTCGCTCCTTAGAAATTATCAGTTCTCTTCTTAGGGAGCTTGTTTCCTGGCGAGCTGCATGTACTTCTGCTCTTAATTCCCCAATCTACTGGGCTAGTTGATCGGTATCTGAAGTTTCCATTGCGCCTGGGTAGGAGTTTAGTGGTGGGCCTCGCGTTCTGTAACGCTCACCTGATTCCCACGGAGGCGCGGGTCTTGGCAGGAAGGTGTCTGTAACACGAAACGTGATGTGCAGGATTCGGTTGGCTTCTGGGGTCGAACCTCTCCGCACTGTGTGTCAAACTCGAAGGGTGAGGTTTCTGCAGGTGAAATAATATGGGGATTAAAGGTCTGGGTTGTTGAATGTCCCTATCTCTCTCCTCCCAGCTTGTCTGTTGAACCCCCCTCCCAGGTCAACTTGCTCACCTTAGATAGGTGAATGCTGGGCTCTTCATCTGTGTCTAGTGCAGGGTGCCGTTGCCAGTTCCTTCACTGGTGAAACGTTAGCCTCTTGACTTCAGAGGATGAGTACCGTCGTTGTCTGCACGACCGGTAAGTTTCTGGACACCTTTAGTCTGTAAGTATGGCAAGCGCTCTTACTGTCTCTTTCTTTGTCTTTGCAGGCGACAATGCAGAAAGAAGAAATCCGGAAATCGCCACGTGCCGGTGAGTGTAACACTGCTGTTGTCTATGCAGGTGAAGATGCAGTGTGAAGAATCCGAAATGCACAGCGTGCCGGTAAGTAGAATAATGCTGTTTATCTTTGTGCAGATGCAGCGGGAAGAATCCGGAATGCACGGCGTGCCGGTAAGTAAAATAATGCTGTTTGTCTTTGCAGGCGAAGCGTGAAGAATCCGGAATGCACGGCGTGCCGGTAAGTAAAATAATGCTGTTTGTCTTTGCAGGCGAAGGTGCAGCGTGAGACACGGCCCCTGCCGATGGATCAGGTAAGCAAACACTGCGTGTGAAAGTTCGTTCTGCTAACCTGTTGTTTCTGATCTTTTGCAGGTGCTGATGTTGCTCGGGTACCGGAATGGTGAGCATAATTCTTGCAGGTTCAGGATCCAAGGAAGAAAAGCTGGAGCAGACTCGGTGAGCGTTCTGCTGCAGATGCAGAATAACGCGAAGCACGTTTCATCAATCGGGTGTGGTTTAAATAGCCTTGGAGTGATGAGGCGTCTCCTTCCACGGCCCCGCCTAGGTAAGAAAAGAGTTCCTGCTTCCAGAAGAGTTCCAGTGGAGTGGAGCTGCCCCACCCAGGTAAGAAAAGTAGTCCCAGTTCACCGAGGACTTTTAAGAGTTTGGCAAGTCAGCAGCATGGTCTGCCGCAGGTAAGTCCACCCAAGCATCTTCACACCTATGATGAGCCCGGCGCTTCCAGTGCCGGGACCAAGGCTTCTGATGAGCCTGGTGCCACCAGCGCCAGGACAAGGTCCAAAAGGTCCCTGTGGGGACCGGCTGGTGCCTAGGATCAGGGTTAGGGGCCTGCTTCCAAGGATGTTGGACTGATCCTGGCTCCTTGGAAGCAGTGATCATGACAGGATAGCTGAAGGTATTTTGGACCCGGGCCCCAGAAAGCCTTGTGGACAATAAAGAGGGTTTTGAATTTAATCCTTGCATCCACTGGGAGCCAGGGAAGAGATTTCAGAGCTGGAGATATACGATCCCAGGGCTTCAGGCCAAGGACAAGTCTCGCAGTCCTGTTCTGGATTAGTTGCAGAGGGCGGAGAGTAGAGGCAAGTAGATTTAGAAAGAGGCTGTTACAATAGTCCAAGCTAGAGAGAACCAGAGCTTGAGATATCATGAGCTTCTGGGGGAAGGAGAGGAATGGCAGAGTACCTCTGAGGAGGTGCAGTCGGAAATTTGACTTTTTAGAGACCTCAGAGATGTGGGCGGAGAAGAAAACGGTGGAGTCAAAGATGACCCCGAGGTTCTTAGCCTCACAGGTGGGGGTAGGAGGAGGGCCAAGGGATGCCGGCGAAAGAGTGAGGGGAAAGGATGGTGAAGGTGTGCCGATGAGGAGGATCTCCGTCTTGCTGGCATTCAGACAAAGATCATTGGCGGCACACCAATCTTGAATGGCAGTTAGGCATTCAGAGATGAGAGAGGGAGAGGAGGGGGCAGAGGGCAGCCTGAAAATGAGTTGAGTGTCATCAGCGTAGCACTGGAAATTTGAGCAGAAAATGGCAATGCTGTGGGCGAGAGTTGCCAGGTATTGGTTGAAAAGCCAGGGGGTGAGAGGTTAGACCCCTGGGGAACACCACAGGTAGAGAGGAAGATAGATGAAAGGAAGGACCCAAGTTTCACCTGGAAGGGTCGATCTGAGAGGAAAGAGATCAGCCAGGCCAGAGCCTGATCAGTGATACCCAGGTTTTCATGGAGACGGTTGAGCAGGATGGTATGGTTGACGGTGTCGAAGGCAGAAGAGAGTTTGAGGAGGATGAGGACAGAGGGAATGTTAGAGTCAAGGTTGGTGAGCAGATCTTCACGGATGTTTAGGAGAGCAGTTTCCGTGCTCTGGCAGCTCTGAAGCCAGACTGGTGGTCATTGAGACAGCCAACAGAATTGGAATGAAGGTTAAACTGAGAGATGGCCAACTTTTCCAGGAGTTTGCCAAGAAAGGGAGTAATGGAAATTGGGCGATAGTTAGCTGGACAAGAAGGATCAGCTGTGGGTTTCTTGAGAAGAGTATGCACAAACGAGTGCTTCAGAGGGGAGGGGAAGGATCCAGAGGCAAAGGAGTGGTTGCAAAAATCAGCAAGGGCTGTAGCGAGGGAGTCAATGTGGTCCTTGATGGTTTTAGAGGAACTGGGATGAACCTGTTTTGAAGAGGCTTTCATAGATCGGACTTGTCTAGCAACCTTGTCAGGGGTGAAAAGAGGAAAGGACGAGAAGGATGGTGGGAGGGTGGCTAAAGGAGGGTCAGCAAACACAGATGGAGAGGGAAGAGGAGGAGTGTGGGTGGAGAGGGTGGACAGGATGTTATGGGTTTTTGAAATGAAGTGAGAGGCAAGGGCATTGCAAAGAGCCTGGGAGGCAACAGGAGGGGTAGAGACTGCAGCAGGGTTGGCCAGCTCCTTGCAGATTTTAAAGAGTTTGGCCGAGTTGTTAGATGCTGCAGAGACACGAGCTTGAAAGTGGACTCTCTTCTTGGTGAGGATAGAGAGTTGGTATTGCCTTTGTAGCAGGCGACTGGCCAGTTTGTCAGAGGATGAACAAGAAGTCCTCCATTTCCTCTCAGCTGCCCTACACTTACGCTTAAGTGTAGCTAGGTCAATGACATACCAGGAATTACATTTGGCTTTGGACTTCAAACGGATCCTCATGACAGGGGCAAGAGCATCAAGCATATCAGAAATTGAAGAGTAGAGCAGAGACAGGGCTGTATCAGGATGAGAGACAGCCAAAGGTGGAGGTGGGGAGAGAAAGTGGCGGCAAAAGCCTCAACTGACACACGCTTCATGGGCCGGATGTCCGAGAAGGTAGGTGGCAGTATTGGGCTAGGCTTGGCTTGGGGGGAAGAGAGGGAGAGATGAGATGAGAGGAGGGAGTGATCGATCCAGGAGAGAGGAGTGGTCAGAGGGATGGAGAGGGAGAGGTCAGAGGAGATCAAGACATCGAGTGTGTGCTCTGCAGTTTGAGTCGGGTCAGATGGGAGGATGGACAGGAAGAGGGAGTCGCAGAGGTCACGGAAGAGTACAGAGGAGGAGCAAGGAGAGTCTAAATGTATATTTAGGTCACCAAGGAGGATGAGTTGAGTGGTAGAGGCCAGGAGGGAGGAGGAGAGGTCTGCCCACTCAGAGAGAAATGAGGTGATTTGACCTGGAGGCCGGTAGATGGTAACCACAGTAAGAGAATGGGTAGGCGAGAGAGAAAGCCTACAGACAAGGCATTCAAAAGAGGAGTAGGTCTGAGTGGGAATGATAGAGGCAGGAATCCACTCAGGAAAGATCAGGGCTACCCCCCCCCCCCAACGGACCAGGAGGATCTGGGTACTGAGAGGATCTTGTATACATCAGGGAGAAGAGTGTCAAAGCTTGTGACAGAGCTGGCCGTGAACCATGTCTCAGTAAGACCAAGGACATCAAGGTCTAGTTCTTCAAGGAGGTGGCAGATGTCAGAGGAATGTTTGACGGCAGAGCGAGAGTTGAGAGTGGACATATGAAGAAGGTTGCCAGCCTTAAAGACCTTCCGGGGAGGGGAACAGATCAGAGGTATGCCCTGCGGAGGAGAAAGAGCCCTAGGAGGGGCAGAGGAGGAGGAGGAGAGAGAGGGCAAGGTAGCCAAGGGGGGAGAGGAGGGGACAGCAGGAGATGAGAGGAAATTGATGAGGCAAGGGAAGCGCCTATCAAAGAGGAGGAGATTGGCTTGAGGGCCTTGGACCATGACAGTGCCATTTAGGTAGACATTAATGATGACTTTAGAGGAGTCGAAGGAAGCCATGAGAACTTTCCAGCGAGTGCCACCAATAATGGGAGAGAAGGTGATAGGGCAGAGCACAGAGACCATATGAGGAGTCGATAGATCTGGCGAAGGAACGACAAAGAGGATGCCGGTAAGGGTCTGTCTGGCGGAAGCATTGGAGTAGGTGTTGGCGATAGGAAGACCAGGATTAGAGGCCAAGATATCCTTTTTGAACTTCTTCCTAACAGACTTAGTGAGAAGGGAAGGATAGTCAATGGAGAAGCAGTTGGAGAAGATAGGAGAAACAGAAAGCACCATTGGGGTGGAAGTAAGGAGAGGATGGAGATATTGTTGGGGGGGCTAAGGCAGGTAGGTGTGAGACAAAAGAGAGTGGTGAGGTCACTGGGCTGGCAAGTTACAGAGAAGAAACAGTATACAAGCAAAATACAGAGAATTTCGCAAAGGGCAGCAAGATATTACTTTTTTGAACAAAGCAAAAACAGCAAGATTTGACTTTTCAGCACAAAGTAAAAACAGCAAGATTTGACTTTTTAGCACAAAGCAAAAACAGCAAGATTTGACTTTTAAGAGCAAAGCAAAAACAGCAAGATTTGACTTTTTAGCACAAAGCAAAAACAGCAAGATTTGACTTTTTAGCACAAAGCAAAAACAGCAAGATTTGACTTTTAAGAGCAAAGCAAAAACAGCAAGATTTGACTTTTTAGCACAAAGCAAAAACAGCAAGATTTGACTTTTTAGCACAAAGCCAAAACAGCAAGATTTGACTTTTTCAATCTTGGAATCGGATGTTAGCAAAGGGTTTTAGGAAGCACTGTGCAGCAGGATGACAAAATGGGAGCAACAAGCAGAAAGAACAGTGATAGTCAAAGGCAGTAGAAGTGAGTCCATAAGGAGGGAACTAACCCATAGTTCTGGAGGTGGCAAAGTCAAGGCAGTCCGGGTTTCTTAGAGGAGTGAGGTGGCAGCATCATTGTGGTTAAGGTGCAGGGAGATCCCCAATTAGCGTTCCGGAAGCAGACAGGGAGCAGACAGGGGTCTTGGAAGTGGGCCTTGCTGAGAGAGCCGGCTGAAGCCTGCCGGTCCCTGATTGGATGGAAGAAAACACTCAGCAACCAATGGGAGTGCAGCACAGGGAGAGATGATTCAGAACAGCCTGCCTACACAACAAAGAAAACCACGGCGGCCATCGTGGAAGGGGCAAAAGCAGTCAAATAAGCAGCAATAGTAGGAAAAAACTAGTGCTTTCAAAATAGCAATGCAGCTCCAGGTATTAATAAGCTAAATAAATGGCTGCACGTGGTCCTGTAGGAGTAATGTCCATGTAGTCATGACTGAGTACACAGCTGCACTACACTGAGTGGTGCTGGCTCTTGGGGAGCAATAGCTGATGCCATTCTTAAGATAAAGAGCAGTTTTGCTACTATTCTTCAAAGTATGTGCTTTGTACTAGATTGTTAATGGATAATGAGTAAGACTAGGTGTAGGAGCTGTGCAAGGGTACATTTTGAGCTTGAAAGTTCCTAGATCAGTAGAAAATGCAGTTCCGAACTGGCCTCGAAGCAAGGACCAGAATGCTGAACTCAAGCTCATAGTCACGTGGCACTGTCCAGAAGGTCGAGTTTTAAGGTGAAATTGGGTAATTGGACAACAATGTTGCTATATTTGGTAAGAATGTTATCATGCACTGGTAAACACCTATGAAATTCTCTGAAAAATGCTTTGTTAAAGAGACATTATGGTTAAGTTGCACAAAGAAAAAACTATACAATTAACTGACAAAACTTTGTTAAAGGAATGTTATGGTTGCAAGTGAAACTGAACAACCTAAGAAATGACCCAGTTATGGTTAGCTGACCAACCATAACTCACACCACCACTGCGCGCTGCTAAGACTAAGACCCAGGTCATCAAATCTTTCTATTTCTCTTTATACCTGCTGATGGATGTGCAATTTTGTTTGCACTAGATAGATTTGTGGTTGTACTGCTTGATGGAGTAGCAGTTTTTCTTTGGTGGTATTAATGGGAGATCTCTTATATGTTCTGTTTGCATTCATTTCCTTTTTAAAACTTTAACTTTTTGAGGAACCGGGTACATATCTAGATGGGGTGTGTAGAGTGCACATAGTGTGTTGTACTCTAGGATTCAAGAAATGTCAGCCTTGACTTTGCATAAAAATTGACTAGGAATAGTCCTTTGAGTGTACGTAGATATGAAAGTGTTACATAGGCCATACCTTCTTTAAAAACTGTGCTGCCAATGTCAATCAATGGCTGATCTAGGGTTAGACCATGCGATTTTTGAATGGTGACTGCATATGCAAGAGACAACGAGAATTGCTTTCTGCATACATACATGTCTTTGAAAAGAATAATCGTGCTGTTGAGCATCCTTTCCTTTTAACTTCTGACAGTGTGTCAAAGTGGATGTTGACAAACTGAATTGGTGTTGTCATGTGGATACGTCTGGAAGCCAACAACTGTAACAATTGCTCCAGTGACTAAACCTTTCTCTATGTCAAGGTTACATTTAAGAATTACTCTGCAGTTCAGACACAATATTAAAATGTTCTCCAATCTAGCCATTTAGTCATGCTGTTGCTTGTTGACACATAGGGAGTGTCATGCCATGCACTTTCTCTTTGTCTCTGGAGGTAATATGCAATATTAGTTGCATTTCTTTTTTTTTAACATTGTCTCATTGAGTTTACTACAGCGTGCTAGGGTTGGCATTAAGGACATGCATTTTAAATGTTTGTGTGCTAATTGTTACATGACGTCAGGAGCAGTTGTGTTACTCCCATATAACTCATGAATGAGTCTACTATTTAAGATGGATTGTGCATCTTTAGAAAGAAGACCATTTATAATGCTTTAAAAAATCTTAGCATAGGTGAGGTCAGCAAACTGACGCATGTTTTGAGTTAGGTCTCTGTATTGGAAATGTTGCCAGAGATTTACATTTCCTATGCTGCTAAGTGTGTTGCAGCACTGTTTGTGTCCTAAGGTTTTAAAAATAGGTTCACCTTTTACTGGTGTTAACACTGTAGGAGATCTCCAAAAAACAATAATGTGTTTTCCTCCAAAGAGTTGGTCATAGCTCATTTGTAGGACTTCTTGTAATCTGATGTGAATTAAAGCCAACATAAGGTTGGAAACCATACTTCCCTCATCTATTAGGAGCATTTTCATTTGTTTCAGAATTCGGCATACTTCAGTAGCAGCTTCTGCTGATAGTTTCTAGTATTCTAATGTGCGTTGGTGTTCTACTGCAAGGAGCAATAGTCGGTGTACAGTAACACCTCATATGTTTTAGGCAGGTAAACCTGTGGCAGCTTTCACAACAGCTGGAAGGTTGTTGTTATATTTTGTAGGAATTTGCTCATGATTTTAATTACAAATGTTTTTCCAGAACCAGCTTCACCAATTACATAGAGGAACATAGGTTTATAATTTTGACAGCTACACATTTTACTTTCATGTTTCAAACCATGTTCAATTTCTTCAGTCACGTCTAGATAAATGGTAAGTTGCTCATTTATCTGTGATTTCAGTACTGTCAAGTCTTATTCTGATTGTTTATGTTAGTACATGGTATTTTCTACTTCAGTCATGGCTATTTCTGCATCATTTAGAATGAATGGTTCACCGAGTGGATCTTGGCTTCCTGTAAGAGAAGGTTGACTGCCCTTCATCTAGTTGTACTTGAACTTCTTCCTCTTGTTGGCGTTCCTTGTCCAGCATTTCTTTGTATTGCTTGACATTGACATTTGTTATATTGCTTTCATTTGAATTGAATGCAGCTTCAAATGAGTCATGGTTGCCTAATAATTCTTCTTTTTTTATTCATTGTTTAAAAAGTAGCAGTAGAGCCATGTAATAAAGTTCTCTGTTGAGGAGTTTTAAATTATAATTTTATATGATTAATTAGGCTGGATTTCTAAGTTTGACGAGGCTTCCTTCACAAGTTGAGACAAAATATTTTCAATAGTTTTCATCTAGTTTGACATTATTTTTGTAGGAGTCATTTTGGGCTATGTGGTAAAGGGCACATGTTTTCCAAAGCACTGATTCTGTTTGGGTAGTATGTGTCCAATACTTTCTTTTTTTTAATGTCCTGGCTGTTGGGATCTTTTGATCATTTGTGGATATTGTTTGTATGTCTTGGTAGGATTTCAGCACTCTTTTTATGGATTCAGCTGGACCAATGCTACAGTCTGCAGCTTCATAGCATCCACATTTTCTATGGGAGAGCATTTTTATGCCAGAGCTGTACAATTTTTGTAACTGTGTTTTGTCAGATTACATGTCATACCAGAGGTCTATTAGCTATGTTTTCTCAGCTTTGGTGAGATAGGTTGTGACATATCTTGCACCGGCAGTGGGATTGTCTGCAATATATTTTATATCTGTTTGCATTCCACAAGTGGGCAATGATTAAATTGTAATCATGGATGTACTTTGAAGCTTTGTTTCCTTTAATGCTGTATGTGGTTTGAGGTGATTTGCCTTTTACACTGTGTCTAACAGAAGATCTGAAGCTGTTTACTTGTCTTTTTGCTGAAACTAGTCTTGGCAAACCAAAGCGGCATTTGGTGTAGTATTTACCTTTGCTTTTTTATCTACATTGGCAGTTTTTGAAAAGCATACAATGTGAGTACGTAGGCCAGTATGTGTGGTTTCTGAAGTGATGTCACAGGTTATGTATTTGTGAATAAACTGCTAAACAATGGCATCACTGTCATTACCAATTTAGGAGTATTTTTTATGCACAAAAGCATGTAGATGTCTGATGCTCCTCTGGATTGATATTCTTTCCTCCAAAAGAAGTGTTCCACTTTTCCAAGGGGAGGGATATTTTTATTGCAGATTAAGTTCAGCATGGCAATAAAGTGATGGTGAAAGTCTCTTGATATATTTACAGGGTAAAGAGGCCAGAGTTCTCCTGGTATTTTTATGTCTATTCCTTCTTTATTTTGGTTTGATATGCATAGGAATTCATGCACGCTATCCCATGCAGATTCTGCCCAGTTTAAAGTAACAACCCTTGTGGGTGGACTGAGGTTCTTTATCATAAAACGTACATCTGCGTGACATCAGAACCAGTATTCTTTTGCACCATGCATGTTTGTCAAGAGATTTGTGATACTTGACTGCAAAACATCATCTTTGTCTTTTATATTTTGTAACCATTGGGTAGCAGACATGTTTAAAAAATTGTAGCATGTTTTTAATGTGTGTGCAACTCCTTACCATAGAGTTGCTAGTTCACTTTCGAACAGGAGGTGGAATATGTATTCTACATTTTGTATGAATCTGGGGTCTTCAGAATACATTCAGAAAGAGCAATATTCCCATGCTGTTATTTGTGTGGATCTTTCTTCATATCTCCCTCCTTTTCCTGTAGGGAAGAGTAGAGGAAAGGAACATGCATCTACACTTTTCTCCCATATGCTGATTGGAGATCCTTTGACTTTGACTTGATGCGTTTCTAATGCATCGTCTATAGTGTATTTGGAGTGTAGTGGCTGAATTGTATACTGGTCCAAAAAATTGGCTGCAGTAATAGGATCTACATGTTCACATTGGCCAGTTGGTGATGAATCCTGAATTTGGGTGGTTTCTTTAAGTTCTCTTCTATGTTAATATCTTGGTAGTATCCATTTTTTTCTTTTAGATATTGAAGGACTTTTCTAATTTTGTTTAAGTCTACTAGTTGTTGCACATGTGTTGGTCTTTTTTTTTTAGTACACCATTAATTAGGATAATCAAAGACTGATCTATTGGCCAATGCCTTTTAATAATTCAGATGGAAGCAATTTGGCTGTTTTGGGTTGAAGGCGTATTATAGCTTGAAATGGGCGTGCTGTCTGGATAATTAATGCTATCATACAAATTACGTTTTTGGAGAGCTTTTGGCAGTGCCAATATTTCCAAATTATTAGTGACAGCACGTGATGGCATTTAGTTATTATCAAGCTTTCTATTGCAGTATGTGCAAAGTATTGAGGGGTCATTTATTTTGTATTTATTTTCTGTAAGAACATATAAAGCTAATTGGAACCATTGGGATTTCTCATTGTCCTCTTATTTTGGAAGTCATATCTGCAACAACAGACACATACTTCATTTGGAATTTCAGCAGATGTGTTTTTGAACGTTATTTCTTTTGTGTACGTATTTGTTAGAAGGTTGGTGTTTGTAAGGTTTTCACTAATGTTTTCTGAAGTTATTAAATTAAAACTGTCATCTTCCCTTCCAAAATATTTTCTTTGAATATGTTCTATTTGTTGAAGGTGTTCTTTGGATGTTCATGTAAGAGAATGTTATTAAAATGTTGCAGTTGTAAATCAGGACATTTTGCATAGTACAATCTCTGTAAAAGATTCTGTATAGTGGAATTGTGTGTTCCTAACATTTTGATGTGGTGGAAGGTGCTTTTGCAAGCAGTTCTTGAAATGCAGGGCAATGAATGCTCTCACAGTCCAGTGTAGTTGCGCACGGACAGGAGTCCTTGGTAGGTTTTTATTCTAATTTTGTCTTTAACTTTCACACAGTGATTAAGGAATTGTTGCAAAGATTTGAAGTATTGTTGGTGTACATTATACATTGAACTGCATGGCCATTTGTAGACTGGAAGAATTGGTTGGGTGAAAGGAACAGTTGGTTGGAGGTTTGTTGGGGAACTTTCTTCGATAATGGTTTCTTGTGCCATAATAGTGTTTTGTATCATTTCGTACCCTAGACCATTTCTATGTATCGCCATTGGGTATGTTTGTTCTTGTTTATAAGCTTCTTCATTGAAATATGGTTCTGTGATGATTGTGTCAATTCTTTCACCTTCACAGAAGTTTGAAAAGGTATCTATGTTGACATTGTGCATGTTTAGAAGTACTTTTTGTAATGTACTGATTCATTTTGTTAGTGGTTTCATTCTGTTTAAAATGAATATAAACAGTTATTTTTCAGCAGAATTGCACTGTTAATTAGAGCTTCAAGGATTAGTCTTCTGCAATAATATTTAAGGGTAGAGCATGACTTTTCAGCTGTTTTCATGAGCTTGTGAAGTACTACGTTAACATTTTTAGATATAGTGGTAGGGTCATTAGCAGTTTACTTCTTATTTATATTTTTTTTTTACTTTTAGTTTTTGAAAGAGGGGCCCTAGTTTTTTTAGTGGTTGCAGGTTTAGTTTTGTTGACCGAATGTATTAGCAGTTTTGTTTAAATATTTGCTATACATTCTTCTAGCGGTGGATGAGTATATGGCTTGCTTTTATTTTTATCTGCTCTATTTTTTTTCTTTGTTATTTACAGAGTTGCTTTGTAGTAGGCATTCTGTCTGTTGAAAAAAAAGGAAAGTGTGGGTTTGAAAGTTGTGGAATATATGTGGATGTAAAGTCAATGAGTGTGTGAATATGATGGCAGGGATAAATAGAGGGCTGTGTGATTGTGTAATGGGTTCATAGTTGTGGTTGGGAAGGTTGTAAGAGTAGCTGTGTGTGTAGATGCATGAAGGGCTCGGGTTAGTGCGTAAGAGAGTGGTAGGTAAGGACATTACAATGTTTTCAGGATAATAGTGGGTGTTATAATGGTGTTTAGTTCAGAATAGAAAGAATGTACATGCTGAAGTGTAATGAGTTCGAGCAAAATAAATGTTGATTTGAAGGCTACTATGTGGCTAAACTTTACTGTCCGAGTAACAGAAAGAATAATACTACAGTAATTCAATTACTTTGCGGGATGTGAAGAGAAGCTTTCTTCAGGCTGTTGTCTTCCTGGAGGTTGTTGTTTCCTGCAATTGCGAAATAAGACAATTAGTGTGTATATATATGGTAATGTTGAAGTAATTTGAGTACAAGAAGACATTATTCATGGAAATAGGAGGAGTTGTTGGGAAGAATAGTTAATAACTTTGGGCCTCATTATGAGCATGGTGGTAACCCTGTCGGTGCTGCAAGCGGGTTGCCACCACATTCGTAAGCATTTGTTGGCACCTAACTTCCCAGTGCCACCAGTACATCACAAGTCCCGTTTGCCTGGAAAGTCAGGTGCTGGAAAATGTTAGTTCCTGTTGTTGTGGACTCCACGGGAATGGGGACACAGGAGCACTGGCACCATTGATAATGGGGCTGGTTGTCCCGTGATTTGTATTCCGGGGATGCAGCAAGATAGTGTGACATTTTTATAGAATGGAAAATGCTGAGTGTTTAAAAAGCTGTCCTCTTTGGGAGGCTGTACATGAAAGTTAACACATGGTTTTGTGGATTTATAGCAGCACTGTGTGTAATGTTTTTATTAAAAAAAGAAATGAAGATGGAAAATATTTGTAGAACACTTTTGTGGCACTTGCGGGAACATTTATTATTTTGTCAGTACATGCATACTTGTCAATATGATGCATTCTAATGTGTAGTTAGTTGCTTATTACATTATGGTTCTTTTGTTTGTATTGTGGGAGTTGTGGGTGCACGTTTTCCATTAGAAAAGGTGCATGACAAGACCCAGAATGCAGACCAAAATTTAGGAGCCAATAAGCACGTACAGATTAGAAAGGGGAATGTTAGCAAGTATGCATGTGCGTCCAAGTTAATAAAATTGCTCACAGTGTCATTTAAAAATGTAGCACAAATTGTTTCCATTGCTTTCATTTATTTTTTAAATGACATGCAATAGTGTTAATGTACACATGCATGCATTAGTTTTACTTGAAATGGTGCTGAAATAAATATTTTTCAACACATTGCATTTTGTCATTGTTCATTCCATGTATATGTCATGCTTTAGTAAGTTACATGCAGTTAATGTTTAGACTTTGCTTTGTGGGAGTTCTAGTGTAACTGTCTTAGTGGGAGGAGTGGTATTAAAAGTGACAGAAAGAAAGAAATAATAAAACTTGATAGAATATAATGAGTCATATTGGCAAGGATGTATGTACTACCAATATATTGAACTTTCACACAACACTTGTCATTTAAACATGCTGTAGATATGTTTTAAATGTGGTTTTATTTTCTTTTACAAAAAGGACACAGACAGTGCTGCTGGAATTGCATGTTAAACTGTTATAAAACGGTTCAACACACAGCATTGTAAGTAACTGTCACTTGATGTCAGGAGGTGGGACAAAAGGGAATATGATTATTAACTTGGTTAATGTACGGTAAGTGACAGGAACCCTGGTTTATGCATTTGTAAAAGAGTTGGAAATATAATTTTAGAAATGTATGCATGCCTGTATTTTGTCTTGATAAATGAAGATGTGGTTGAATCTGCAAATTGAAATCTTGGAGATTTGTATAGTAGTTTTTGATGTAGGTGGTTGTGAGTAACAGTAGACATGTACTCTTAGAGTTCAACAGTACATCTGAAGTGTTGAACTAAGATGTCAGAGTTAGATGTAGAATTTTTGGATGTGATTGGTGGATGGGTGTTTGAAAGCAGCCAATGAGGCAGTGCTACAAATATTAAAGTGGAAAGGGAAGAAGGACTGCTATGCATTATGGGGTTTGCGGACAGCTCTGTAGTTTGCGGACAGGGCATGCCACATCCGTGTCTTTTGAGGATTACTGCCATGGAAATGGGACTGTGCAGCCAAGGGGATTAGCCAATAATGTTTCCTGGGCCTGGTATACAAGCACGGAGAGAGGGTTGCAGAAGCTTTGTTTGCTGAGAGAACCACAGATGGCTATGTCTTTCAGGAGACAGAGTGTATGGATTTTGGGGGAATCGTGGATACATTTGCTGAAGGTGTATGTTGAGCACTGTGGAGTGGGTGAAAATCTTGGATTTGATGATTTTCATTTAGAATGGTATGGAGTGTGCGGCATGAAGTGGGTGGACTTGCTCCCATTTTGTTTAAATATTGCCACTCTGAAACATTCAGACATTAACATTGTTCCTCGTGGAAGGAACAGTTAAGGGTATGTGACTGGAATTTCATTGGAGTTTACAATGAAGGAGATATTCATAAAGTTGACCAAAATGTTCCCCAAATGAAGAATGATTTTTGTTGCATTGCCCAGAGACAGGTGTAGATGCCCTTGAGTTCATTCAGTCCACAAATGGAGAAAGCAAGCTCCAATGTCAATAAGGCTGTTTGTGCATTTTGGGTGATGTTGGCAAAACGTCTTTACACAATGAACATATTAAATTTGACATTGCCAACATTTTCCGCAGAGAAGGAGTACATCTTACTGATGCGGGTAATCAGATTTTTCTGCAAAACCTTCAGAATGTTTTAAAGCAGTTTTTTGTAAATATACAAAGCAATTTTCAATCGGTGCAAAAAAAGAATGCCTACTTGTTTGCAAGTTTAAAGAAATAGTTAAGTTTAGTACAATGTTTTTAGTTTACTTTAAAATTGGAAAAAAATATAAAAGTTAAAAATACAAAAAACAGTTCCTTTCAGAACCACCATTTTCCCATACCACACACATATTTGTTTATGTCTGCAGACTACCATGCTGTCCGTGGACTCCACTGGCTGTGTAGGGGCCTGTAATGTTTTTTGTTAGTTCTATTTTTCAACTGTGAAAGGTGGCTGCTAATGGAACCTTTATTTTGTGCTTTATATTTTTTTGGCTTTTTTTTGCAGGCGAGGCAAGGTAAGTGAGAGAAGGGAGGGAAGGGGCATCAACCACAGGGACCAAGGGACAGGTGGAGTGAGGAAGATGTTGGGTGGACCTTAATCAGGTAGGGGGCAGTGTTTCTCATGCTCCTTGACCATGGCCATGAAAGCACTCTGAAACTGCTCCCCCCTACAGAGCGGTGTGTTGCAGTACATACACAGTAAGGTAAGGGTCGACAGTGTTATCTATGGCGTGCACGGCTTCTGCTGGTATCCTCTGACCCGCAGGGGTAACTCTTGTGGTGACAGCAGCAGATCATGAAGATGAGGTAGAGGGCATCAGCCTACTCTTCCCTTTGAAAGGTACCACCCTTCTCACTGCTCCCTTGTGGTTTGACTTGAGGTGGCGCCGGATGGAGGTGGTCCCGTACGAGTACAAACCCGGCTTTCCATGACTGAGTACAACCTTGCAATCAGTGCATCGAACCTTGTCTGCCTGAGCCTTCGGTACACCACCTATGGTGGTAAACAGCTGCCACACTCAGGACTCACGATGGAAGCTGGAGCGAGAGACTTCCTGTCCCTCAGATTCATCTTCCTCTTGATCTTCCCCTGTATCTCCATGCCTGTTCCCCTCTCCGGGCCCTCCAGATGGTGGTGGTTGGGGAACTTTAGTGGCCATAACAAATTCATTGTGATCTCAATACATTTTCTGCAAATATCTGCACAAAAATCCAACAGGTGCCCCCTCCTGGACAGCAAGATTGTGAATGAAATACAGTAATGGGTGGGTCCCTGCACAGGGGCTGTACAGGGACTGTATGACTGTCTGCAGACTATCGAGCCACAAATAGGTCTTACAAAGTTGCCAGATCAACTAAGAAACAGTCTAGGAGCTCTGCAAGGGTAAAGTTTCAGCTTGAAACACCCTAGATTGGCCAAACATGCAACTGTCCGAAAACTTTCATCATGCCGCGTGAGTGCAGTTACATGATGGCGTCCCCAGACGACTGGGGACACGATGGCTGTCCTGAGGACACCTATTGGGTGGGAGACAGTGTGCGCAAGCAGGCCAGTTTCTGCAGGACAGAGGCGGAGACCCCGAACTAAAATTGCACCTTGCGCGAGCAGACATGTCAGGGATGAGATGAGGTGTGCATGTGCGACAGTGTTCGCAGGACAGGCGCGGGGTCCCCCCACTAATTGTAAGTGTGTCATGAGAAAACTGACATTTCAGGACATCTCTGGATTGTGGGGGCAACTCCATTTTGGTTAAAGACATCCCGGACAATAGCGTAGTCTGCAGACTCATAATTGGGCTTGAAAATAATATAGATTCAATTAACAAAGAGATGGGGATTCAGAATGGGAAACATGAATGGGAGAATTGTGCTTTTCTATACAATGTTCATGAGGGGAGGAAAGGAGTGATGTGTCATCATAGAGTCTTTCATTTACATTCAGAGAATTTCATGGGGATGATTTGTTGGGACAAGGTGAACAGGTACAGGTACAAGTAGGGCAGTGATAGTGAACATTTTCCTTGACATACATTTCTACAAATGTGAGCAGCTGCATGAAATTATTTAGTTCATTAATTTTGTTATGTTAACTTGATTAGTTAATTTTGTGCATTTGAGGTTAGGGGCTCTCTGTGTAAATGTTCTGGTTCTCTGAAATGGAATTGGGCCCTGGTTTCCTCATCACCACTATGTACTGTTAAAAAGAAAAGCATATTATATTGACATTTTGTTTTAAAAAATGTATTGTATACTATTAGATCTGTTTTCTTCAGTCATTTCGTCTTCAGGGAAATATTCCTCTAACCATTCCAGTGTGCTTGCCATTTCTGTTAAAACAAAACAATAGTGCTATTTCTTATAAGTTATGTATGCATAACAAATGGTAATGATAGAGCAAGAAATACAGTGTGCTTAATATTTTCTAAGAGCTTCTTCAGAAATAAGTGGCAGGTGTTTATCAGTCTGTAAGCACGGTTGTACTGAGGTGATACTGTGAGATGTACAGTTAAGCTTTGTGCTTGGTGCATTCCATTATATTGTGTACTAAATGAAAACATAGGTGTAGTTCTTGAAGTACAGATTTCCTATAAATATTTTTTTTATGTGGTACATATATCTATTGTTTTACGTGTATGACTTAGTCGGTTGAAGGATACAATATTGTAAGATAACCCCTGTGCTTTTGGGCAGTGTGACTGCTGTCCAAAGTCCACGGACATTCATGCGGTCTGCAGACTCTGTGGCTATCATGTTGGAGGCAGGGGGGTCAGTATGATGTATAGGACATGTAGAAAATTAAGGGTATCCTCGTAAAAAAACAATGGAATTCAGTAAACAACGTTGTTAAATGGATGTTATGGTTAAGTTGCTCTAATAAAAACCTATGAAATTCAGTGAGTAAACTTTGTTGAGGGTTGTTATGGTTAAGGGTTAAGTTGCACTAATAAAAACCTACCAAATTACTTTGTTAAAGGGACATTATGGTTACAAGTAAAATCGAAGCCCCCCAGAAATGTTCCAGTAGTGGTAAGGCAAGCAACCATAACTCACGCCACTACTGTGCACTGCTAAGACTAACACCCAGCATATCAAATTTGACATCACAATGTGCATTGATGACATCACTGATGACCTCACCTATGACATTCATTTTAATGAAAAGTCCTTACAAAGGGTTGTGTTTATAATGTTGGTAACAAGATGTCAGGGGTGATCGGGAGACCTATCACAAACTACTTAGGTCTCGATTCATGGAATTATTTGTACAGAAAATAGGGGACTTGCGCACGAAATCACGAACAAGCACCCGTTTGTCGATTCATGGAACAAAATGCACAGGGCTTACCAGGACTTGCAAGGAATCCGTGCCGGTCCAACACGTTACTGCGAGACCACAAACGCCTTGCATGAGACTCTAAGCGAAGGCCCGCCCATGTCTGCGCAGTCACCTAAGAAAGGGGCAAAACATGTGTAATGAGGAACAAGCAAAAATATGGCATAACAAGGGAAGTACCACAGTAAAATCCTTGCAACGCCCATACGCATGCTAAAAACCTATATTCATGGAACTGAACTGGGCTCGCCGGGGCACAGAAAAATGTCAAATCCTGAAACACGTATGCCACGTGACAGCTGGTGTAAATGTCAACGTGCACAAAAACAAATGCATACACAACCTGCACGATCAACCAACACACATATTCAGCTACGATGAATGTACCGTTTGTCGCAGCAGTGATTGTGGGACACCACAGGAGGAGGAGGATGGCCAGGGCCTGAATATTTCTACCTAGGACCAGCATTTTTGGGATGTCTGATGACCAGGTCTATGGCAGGTAAAGGTTTCCACCTCATATCATATTAGACCTGGTCACGGAGTGGAAGGATAACCTTACATCACCCACCCTGTGGAAACGGTGCTCAATATACTTCAGTTTTTGGCCACTGGGTCATTTCAGTGGACAACCGCCATAGTTGGGGGGCTTTTCACAGCCCACACAGTCATGCTGCCTACACATGGTGTTGGCAATAATGACTGCACGCCCCTCAGTCCGCAGGCACATCTACATGCTCAGAACACCTGCAGAAAGGCAGGCTGTGGTCCAAGACTTTCATGGGGTGGTGCACTACTCTAAAAGTCCACCTAGGGCTACAGAGCACAAATATTGCAATGGTAAGCACTGGCATTCCATCAATGTGTAGGTTGTATGTGATGCCAAAGGCATCATTACTTCTGTATATGGAACTATCCAGGGTCCACCTATGATAGTTTCATATTCAGAATGTCATCCCTACACCAGGCCCTGGAAGCTGGGAGGCATGGCAACACATGGCTCATTGGTGAGTATAAATGCCCCTGCACATGCATGCATGTCACACACAGACAAATACACACCAATGACAAACATTTTCACCCCTAAAGGGGACAGCGCCTACCCTTTGAGCACATACATGATGATGAAAATACGGAACCCTGCCACACCGCCCCAGGTAAAATACAACACAGCCCATATTGAAACTTGGGCCATAGTGGAGCACACATTCGGAGTGCTGAAGTCACGTTTCCGCTCTCTTGACCACTCTGGTGGTTACTTGCTATAAGCACCACCGCTAGTGTGCAGGATCATTGTGGCAGCATGTGTCCTGCACAATGTTTCAAGATGGCGTGGCATACCTGTCGACATGATGGTGCCCCCACATCCCCAACCACATGCATGCCGTTTGTGCGTGGCAGGTCAAAGGGCACGTGGCGAGGCTTCCTGTACCAAGCTTGTGGCTATACTTTTCACTTAAAATCCAACCCCGTGGGGTGCACACATCCCCGGCACATTCCAGGTGCCATTGAATGATGACAAAGGGCCAATCATCTGTACCCACCAAACCACCCTGAGAATGTGTCCCTGGAAGTGCAACATTGTGTGCATCCCTTATAACTAAAACTAATTTCATTTTGGGTTTCCAAAAGAAACAGATAGAAGAGGGAGTATTCCACTACCACCAAGCCAAACTAGATATCAAATTGCCTTGTCACATAAACCGTCCCATATGTCATGTAAAATTATCATCAGACTGTGCTATGGTATGTAATGTCAAAGGAAACAGATACATGGCCAATACATAATACAAGTGTCTTAAAGCGCTCAACAATGTATGTAAGTACCAAAATAACACCCGCTCTTAGGGCTCCATAATGTTCTAGACAGGAACAGTAATTGCATACTGTACTACTAACAGTGGATGTAACAGTGATTCTGTCGGAAAGTGATTCATCATAT
The DNA here is from genome assembly GCF_040938575.1 of Ambystoma mexicanum. Lineage (NCBI taxonomy): Eukaryota > Metazoa > Chordata > Amphibia > Caudata > Ambystomatidae > Ambystoma > Ambystoma mexicanum. The sequence continues at coordinate 400,083,329 of NC_090923.1, forward strand.
TTTCACAAGTGCATAAATGTGCCATCATGCAGGGACCAAGGACAGGGTGGAACAGACAGACACCGTACCTGCATGGTGCAATCAGAGGAGCAAGTGCACAGATGTTTAGAGGGGTTTGTTATCCGGAGGGTGGTAACACGTTCAGGGTTGGTTCAAGTGCAACCAGTAAGTGGATGCTCAGGTAAGTGCATAGATATGCAACTCTCTCGGGCTATTCCCCAAGTGCAGTGATGATGACACTAGTCCAGTCATGGAGGCAACTGCCCAACAAATTGCTGGGGTTGACAGGGGCATGTGAGACCTTGAGGCACATCATGCAAACAGTCATCAAGCAGCAATGACAAAAGGAATGTAGAGAGTGAGATAGCAGCAGGATTGCTTAGCAGGGAAGAGGGAGAGAGAGGAAGAGTAGAAGATGAAACACATGGGTAGTTCATGGAAAGTAAGGAAATGAGTCCCCAAACAGAGGGCCACAGGATGGGTATCCCCGAGGTTTGCCCCCGTTGATGATAAAGATTCCCTGGAAAAATCTCCATTAATAACTGGCTCACTTGAAGATGGTCGGAGTGACATGATGTATGGCTCTGGAGGGACAGCATTGAGGAATGAAGATTAGCAGATAGGGAGTAAGCAGGCCTCACAAATCACAGTGCACAATGCATACTCCCTATGACTCGACGCAGTCTGCCACAGCTAGCCAGTGGAGGACAAATAGGTGCAGACAAATGTGGTCTCTGGCCTTGACGTCAGGCATAAATACGTGCGGTCTTGTCCCAAATTAATTACACAGGGTGTGGATTTGAAGCATGGAGTTGGTGCAATAGGCAGTAGCAGTAGTGTAGCCTGGAGAGTAACACAGCATGTGTAACATCGCACCTCTGCATGATGTTGTGGAAGTGTACATTCCCTGTGTGCATCAAGACCTGCAAGTTGGACTCCTTCACAATCACACGAATATGTGGCAGTAATGGAAGGGGGTAGTTGAACATTAAGGCAACATTCCTGCCTTGGAATGAGTGTGCAGGGAGTGAGAACAGGTAGAGAGAACTGAGTCAATGGCAGAAATAGGCTGCAGTGGAGTCAATCAGGACATGCAAATGTGCAAATGCCGCACACACCAAAGTAATTTTGAGGGCACCAGTCCAGGAAGGCTGTGTGGCAGACATGGTGAATAAGGGTGCCAGTGTGTCACAAGGAACAATGCTGAAGAGTACTCTGTCCTCATCATAGCACATTAATCATAATGAACATGTTCCAAATATGCGATGCAGCAGGCAAATATATATGTCAAAGATGCATGGAAAAGGAACCCATTCATTTTTGTTCTAGTAACTTTAGCCTTCATGGGCAGAATAGGGTTGCTTCCACCAGGAGCCCTTTGATATTATTTCACAATAAATCAGCCACTCACATCTTGCTCCTCCCCCAGAACCCTGTTTAATGGCAGAAAGTACTCATGCACACCAATGTAGCATCAAAGGAAGACATAAACCAACAACAACAAGCAAACATATAAAATCCTAAACATTTAAATAATGATAAAAGTACACTGTAAACCACCAGAACATGGTCAATGCAGACTTCATTGTTACTGCATACCAATTGTGTATTGCTGCATCTATTCCAATGCCGCACCACCATGCACCTAGATGGGTTGCAATAGAAACTGCATATACCATGTTGCCACATGCCTGATCAAAGGAAGAAAACCCACTAACAATACGAAACCTGATGTGCTGTAAGACCACATAGCCCACATACTAGCAGACATAGCAACATGTTTGTGGATTCACGATGCATGAGCACACACTAAAAGTTGAATCATAAATTTGACCCGGCAAATGTGAGAAACATCCCTAATCCCACAAACCCTGATAGGGATCAGATGTGTCACTCATTAGACCTGATATAAGTTGAACGTGGCACACCTCAGCTCAAACATCTTCACCTGCTACAGTCCACAAACTGTTGACTATGCTACACACTCCCAAACAACCATGAAAGCCGGACACACTGTAAGAAAGCAGTTATCATAATCAGTGAACATTGGCCCCAGAAATCCATCTGATTAACATGACCATAACCATCAATGGAATAACCCCCAGATGATCAATTCCACCATTGAGCAATAGTGATCGAGGGCAAGGTGAGTAAATCCAGAGTGAACACACACAGTGCCCCGCTCCCATGCAAACACCACCGAAGTGTCAGCAAATGCCATGCACTCACCTGTCCGTGGATATCACCTGCCTTCCATACAATGCACACCATCGGGAGACGCTTTACCTAAACGGAATGCAATGCAGAGTAACTGCACAAACTACATGCACATACATGATCATAATTGATCACAGAAAGAAAATATGCATAGAACACAAGAGTGCAGGAGCAACACAGGGTGACACATGTACTTGACCTATCACAGGCGACCAGCGGCGGAAGCTGGCCTACCTGACTAAGGCCTATTGAACAAGGCCACACCCTGTCCGTGTCGATTGCTCTCCGAGCTGCAGGAGCAGCGTGGGCACTAGGATCAGTGTGTCCTTCATCCGAGTCGTATCTGCACTGGAGGGTCAGAATCACACGTGCTTGCTCCCTGCTAGCATCTGCTACCAGCGTGCTGCATCGTGTGCATCTTGCCTGACTCAGCACATATTGGGTTATGTGCCTGCATACCCTTCATCGAAGCATGTGAGTACTCCTCCAGCCCCTCTGCGACACCTTGCCTAAATTGAAATGGCGCATTCCCCTAAGATGGTCACCACCCAACTTGCCTGCTCTTTGTTTATTCTGATAGCCTAGCAACCATCAAAGAAAAGTACTTAACCTATCACAGGCAACCGGAGGTGGAAGCCGGCATACCTGACTAAGGCCTATTGAACAAGGCCACCCCCTGTCCCTGTCCATTGCTCTTCGTCTCTCCGTGTGGACAGGAGCCCTTTCACACTTCTCCCAGCTGCATGAGCAGCGTGCACACTAGGATCAGCGTGGCCTTCGTCCTAGCCGTATCTGCACTGCCGGTTCAGCACAACGCATGCTTGCTCCCTGCTAGCGTCTGCCACCAGAGTGCTACATTGTGTGCATCTTGCCTGACCTAGCACATATTGGGTTATGTGCCTGCATACCCTTCATCGAAGCCTGTGAGTACTCCTCCAGCCCCCCTGCGACACCTTACCTGAATCGAAATGGCATGCTCCCCTAAGATGGCCGCTGCCCGATTTGCCTGCTCTTTGTTTATTCTGGTAGCCTAGAAACCATCAAAGAAAAGTACTTAACCTATCACAGGCGACCAGAGGCGGAAGCCTGCCCACCTGACTAAGGCCTATTGAACAAGGCCACCCCATGGCCGTGCCTGTCGATGCCAGGAGGGTCAATGAGATCTACCTCTCCACGTTGGCTGACACACCCCTAACTCAACTCCTGCTGACTACTCCATCGGCTCCCTGCCAGACTATTACCTCAGTATGATTACTTTGTACCACAAAGCATTGTAATTGCTCTATCCCCTGTAACCGCACCCAGCCTAGTATATAACAATATCTGCAACCCCGAACATCTTTTACCTGCCTGCCTGTATATGCTGCCTTGGCACCTAATTAATCTGCTTTACCGTAATGGCACGGATGTAAGGACTGGGTGTATGTGCAATTAAACTGCGATTTGGTTACTGCCCAATTGTACTACTAATTTACCTTGCATGTTTTGCTTTGGGCACTCAGCTGTATTACATAAATCCAAATTACATGCACGTTCATGCCGCATGCTCAGCTGCTCTGCTTAAACATAGTCTGTATGCATGTCTGTACCTAGCATTCTACGCCCTGTGCCGCATATATGTCGCATGTATGTCCCCTAGATCTGTGCTGAAAACATAGAAAATTACATGCAGCAACAGTCTATGCTGCACTCTTGGTGCCCGTAACCCCCAATTACACCCAGATTTACTAAATCATGTGCAGTACTCCTACCGAAATGACCAGTTTACACTGTCTATTCTAGTAACTACTAGCCTCTACTGTGCTGCCTCCCCTAAAACCGTACTATAGACTCCACACAATTGATTGCAACCACCCTGCCAATATTGGACTAGGCTACTCTCTGGATATGTCTAGCCCCTGCCAATGTAAGACTGACCTTCTCCACCTAATCACCTTAGTCTAACCCTACCCATGGTAATACCAGACCGACCTACTCTGCTAATTTGACTAGCCCTGTCTATCTCATTGACTGTACCTGTTTATGACTATTGCCATACTAGCCCACACTAACATCAGTTTAGCCAATGCCACTGTTGTACCTGCATATACTAACGTCAGCCTTGCTAACAGCCTGATTGTGCTAATATCCCAATGCTGGACTAGCCTACTCCTCCGTTCTGACTAGCCTATGCCTATCTTATTGATTGTACCAGCCTAGGTTCATTGCTGGACTAGCCTACGATAACACAAAACAGTTATATTGTGATTTAACTGACCTTGCCTGTAATCAAGTGGCATTTTGAGCTTGAACGTAATTATGTACCTAACCACCTGTACCTACTGTTATCCTGTGTAAATGTGATCCCTAATGTTACCTGTGTCCATTGCATGTTCACTACTGCTACCTCTTGGGAACATGCTATTTCTTATGCTAGCTACGCCTCATAGTCACTTTACTTAGACTGAGGCATGCTATCAATACTTTAGGAAATGCACTACCTCAGTTCATTTATGTGTTCATTTGCTTTAGCTTGCCACCCCTGCACCCACTTTAGCAAATGTGCCAGTTAAACTAACCTACACCATTTACCCCTGGCTTTGAGTGCATTGACTTACAACTTTCTCTCTAGCATTACCTTTCCTCTGCCATCTTATTACATCTCCAGCTCTAGGTCAAGACTAGCCTATAGCACGCAACAAGGCCATCCAGCATTACTTTCATCAATCGCCACCAGACAAACCCGATCTTTGTAGAACATAATGCACGCCACCACTCTTCACCTAATTGTTCTCTGGACCACATTGGCCTCAACACTTGATCCGTTAAACCACACCATTACTTTAAACATGATGGCTTCAACAACAGCGTCGCCACACCAGGAGAGAAATGTATCCCAATGAAGTTAATTGACCTGAGCTATACCTCGAATCCACCTAGAACTAACATCCCATGCAACCTTATGCACAGAAACATTAGACTTCACTCGAGACTATCTAAGTTATTCGAACTGCCTCCCAGCCTCCCCACCACTTCTGCCCATCAAAGTAAGTACCCCTTTAACAAACAAGATTTCACATTTAAAAAGATGTATCATACCAACTTAAGCGCTACTCACAAACTGAATTCCAGAATACCCAACCGAAATAAACCTCCAGCCTCAACTGTTGATCTCAATAGTAAGGCCCTTTCCATTCTATTGACAGTGACTCCTGTTCCCCTTCTTAAAGGAGCACTCATTAATGCAAGGTCCTTATTAGCCCATGCCATAGAAATTGCAGACCTGATACTAACAGAAAACTATGACTTCTTAGCCACATGAATTTGGGCCTCAAATATCCTAAAGACGCACAAGCAACCTCCATAGCTAATGTCCTTTCGGAGCTCGGCTTCACACAAAAAGTGACATAGCCAACCCATGAGAAGGGTAGAATGCTTGACAGCGTGGCTGACTATAACTGCAACACTACCATTACTGCTATCAGTCCCCAGGTTTGGATGGACCATTCACTCATAGCTTTTACTTTAGATGACAAAACCCCTACAACTCAAAACAACCCCACAGCACCTCCCACCTTAACCAGGAACAAAGAGAATATAACCACCGACAAACTTCTATCACTGATACCCCCACCCTAAATTCTCTACCAGACACCTTAGATCCATCGATCCTAGTTAACGAATTTAAGTCATGACAGAAGCCCTAGACTCCATTGCCCCCTTACAAATGAGGAATAGTAAACCTAGAGCACATCTGAATGCCTGGTTTACTCCATATTTAAAAACACTAAGGTCTAATGTCTCTACGGCACGGCACCAGCATACCTTAAGAAAAAGTTCAGGTGGTATGAGCCAAGTCGTAGCTTGAGATCCGCCAAGCAAGGACTGATCAATCCTAGCCTTCCAGGCAAAGCCACTGGTCTTGGTCGAGCTTTTCCGAGTTTGGCAACTTCCCACTGGAACAAACTGCCTTGCAGCCTTAGACTGGAAAGCAACACCCAACTCTTTAGGAGGCATCTGAAGACCTTTCTATTCAAATAACTAGGCAATTTCTACACCGAATCATGTTGCCATCTTTCTGCCCCCCACTCTTTACTTTCTTTTGTGTTGTCCTGTTAATCTTCGTCCTTGTGTCTTTTTCGCGCCCTGATGCTTGCGAGCTACGGCGCGTTACAAATAAATAAATAAATAAAGAAAAGCGCAAAAGCAAATCTATTTGGAGGTTAGCACCATCTGAGGTAAACAAAGCTAACCTTATCAATATCGCCACTAAATACAAAACCAGAATACGGCGATCCAAAAAGGAAAGCTACGATACCAGGATATTGCAAGCAAATTCAGCAACCAAGGAACTTTTTGCAATACTAACAGAACTTGAGAACCCCATCACTGTACTGATAAATGTGTTAAAGATAAGACCTGGTGTTCTGACATACAGAAAGCCTTCACTGACAAAATTGCTACTCTCCAAGTCAAAATGTCCAATAAAATTCTAAATATACCTACCACAATTCCACAAATCTGCAAGCCACCTAGTCCATCTAAACCAGCACAACGTTTCAACTTCTCCAAAGTTTCGGTACTAGAGGTTGAAAAAATCATACTTCCACTTAAACCTTCCAATTTCTGTGGAGATAAATGTACTTCCCAAATCATAAAATACGCTGCTAGGGACCTAGCACCTTCCATTTCTAAACTTATCAACGCGTCATTCTCGTTGGGAACTCCCTACCTACGAATTATAGGCCTATCACAATGGTGCCAATCCTCCTAAAAATATTAGACAGGGTGGCTAACCTACAAATTCAGAAATTCTGCAAGCAGAACCAACTCCTTGGCACCCGGCAATCAGGTTTCAGACCACAGCATGGTATTGAAACTGTGCTTATTGACCTTAAGGCCCAGGTCGACGAGCTGAGAGACGAAGTCAAATTTGCCTTAATAATTCTTCTAGATCTCTCAGCAGAGTTTGACCTGGTGGACCATAAGGTCCTCTGTAACCATCTAGAGTCAGCAACACACTTCTTGCAACAAGCTATAGCCTGGATCAGTGAAGGACGTGTTGTGGCAGCCCATGAAAACCTACTGGTGCTACAGCCCATCCAGGGCATGTCTCAGTATTTATCTGACTCTGATGAAGCCCATAGCCCAGAGCTCTGGTGGTGAACAGGATGTCCATTCCTCTATGCTGTTGGAGGTGAATGCATTAAGTGTTGTAGCTGTTGTAGCTGGTTCATATGCAGGAGGTCACGTCCCCCCACAGGGCCAGTCAGTGTTGTCACGTCCGTCTGTGGTGGTTATTCTGCAGGGTCATGCTCCACAGTATTGGTTTCTCGTCCTGGGACAGATAACCAAGGCATGGATGAAGTCCTGCAGCCACAAACAGTGGCATCACATCAAGGGCCTGAAGGGGCCCCTAGGGGACCCTCGCATATGGAAACAAGGCACAATCACCACACATGAACTGATACGACAGACACAAGGTTGTATTCCCCAAAGCTAGGGTTTATTGCAAAGCAAATAGTCTCAGTTGGCCAATTGGGTCTCACGCCCCTCAACGTGTGTTTCCAGACCTAGGGGGACACAAGAGAGTGAGAATCGTACAACAGTTACATATATACAAAGCAAGCATCTTACAACCATTGGTGACACATTCAATACCGCCCATAATGTATTTCCTTTGAATTGGGTTCGATGATTGACAATGGTGACGAGTATGACACCTTCAGACATTTATTTAGCAACAGTTTGCAATTTCATGAGCCTGCAGACACAATTCTTTGTTGTAAGAACACAATGCTTCTGTTCTCTGCAAGCAAGCTGCGTGCAGGGGAGAGACACATTCCAGGCCTCGCTAACTCCTATTTCTATTCGTGTACTGAGGGTCAACTCGCTCTCCAGGGCTCTACAGGGCTCAGGCAACCTGGGGGAGGACAACAGCTTCTGCTGTAGCTCCCTGACCCTGGGTGTTGGGGACAACAGCTGCATCTGCAGGTGCCTGACCCTGGGTGATGGGGACAACAGCACATGTGTGTTGCCTGGACGTTCCCTCTCCTTGGAGGGATGGACAGCATCTGCCCCAGACTGTCTGTGTACCTGGGCTGGGACGACTACAGCTATCGGTGCAGATCCCAGTCCCTGGGTGTAGGGGACAGCAGCTGCCCCTGCAGCTTTCTGACCGTTGGTGGTGGGGAGAGCAGATACCCTGCAGCTCCCTGACCCTGGGTGCTGGGGACAGCAGCATCACCTGCTGCTCCTTGACCATGTTGTGGGGGGCACAGATCTCTCTGCACGACCCCAGCCACCTCTGCCACCTTTCTCTCTTGTGGCTGTCCCAGTCATGGCACAGATGGATTTGTACAATGGAAGGCACACCAAGCAATTGTCCTGGGAAATTGGAGTGAGGGGGCAGGGTACGTGATTTAAAATGTACTATTGGGGTCCATCAAGGCTCAATATTACCCTGGTGAAAGAATTCACGGGACGCGTAACACACAGGCACCCCAAAAATCAAAAATGTGTGTATGCGACCCCTCGGTAGCTCCTGTGAAAATCAAATGTGTTACGCAGTACGCTGTGGCACCAAGCAACACAAAAAATGCATACGCAAAGCCCAGGGATGCTACTGTGATGTTAATAACGGGGGTACGCGGTACACAGGGGCATAGAGTATGAATAATGCATATGGGACTCACTGTTAGCGTCAGAAAAAAGAAAAGTACATGTGTGTGTGCGCAGAGGCAAACCCCCCAGCAAAATAAGAGGTTTGCACTGTCAAAGTAGTGAACAAATTGCGTGACACCCCAAAAATCTCTGAAGTCCTCTCGTCCATTCACTCCAATTCGCACATGCGATTTAATGTTCTCCTTCATACTCATTTATCTCAAATCTGAATGCCAACGCCCAACGCGCATCATGTAACTTATGCGATGAGGCCCTTTCCTCTGATTTCACATGTACGGGCTAATTTTGAATGCACAGAGTAACCGTCACTCTGTTTCCAGCTGCCCAAGCGAGAGACATGGAAGACCCATGCTCCTGCCTACAAACCTTTTCTCCTACAGCCCTGAGCTGGCTCCTACGAGCCATCTGCTGCTGCCTGCCCACTGTGTGTGCTTGCTGCCAACCTGCCCTGCAATTTGAGTTTCTGCTGTCCAGTCATTGCAAGTTTTCCTGTCCTTGGTCCTGTGACCACCTCAGCTGATTCCAAAGACTCCTAAAGTGCCATTCCATCACCACTGCTTCACAGCCCAGCCCCAGGACCACCTTGCCCACCGTCACTTGCCTCGGGGGTTGCCATGTCTCAAGAAACATCTTCTGAGGTGAGTGGCAACCCCATGGCAGCGAGGCAGAGGACTGTTAACTTCACTCCTAGGGAAGTTGCTATCCTGGTGGAGCATGTCCTGGGCCATTATGATGTCCTCTTCAATGCCCCAACGCAGGTCGGCAAGGAAGGACGGAGGCTGATCTGGGACCGGATAGTGGATGTCATCAATGCGGAGGGGGTGGCATCGCGTGACTACCTGTAAGAGGATTCAATTCAGCACTACAGCTAAGTCAACGCCTAGTCTATAATACTGAATGAAAACCCTTATTGATATATCTTTAGGTCCAGTTCATGCGTTCTGGATGACTACCCCTATATAACACCCCTCTCTTGGAATCCCCCTGACCCCACTGAGCCAAGAAGTAGTTCTGTTTTGCAAGTTTAAAAGGTTTATTTGATAATTTAAAATAGATATATCACACTTTATAATAAATTAATACTTGAATATCACCCTTAATCTGATATGTTAAAGATTAACAATGGAGAATCTGGCACTAGCACACTTCTTTATAATCACTAATGAGTTGACATGAAATGGATAAGGTAGCACACTGGTAAATAGGAACAAAAGTATAATGTGGTAGAGGATGCTTTATGTAAGCTCAGGTGGATGCAATATTCAATGAATGCAGTACAGAAAATACTCAATATGATTTCAACAAAACAATGTAATCACTTTTCTCTGGCAATTCCCTCCCCCCCTCTTTATGCAATGCAAGGGAATGGGAGGAAAGCACGCAGTTCTCAAAAATGCAATCAATGTAATCAGTTCAACCCAGCAAGCTTACAGAAAACAGATAGGAGTTTTGAAAACACAGGCCCAAATGCTTTGATATGTGCTAGCAATGGATGAGAAATATGCTGGAAATGCTTTTTAATTCCCTTTCAGAGGTTCAGGGTGAGTGGTATCTAGTTAATATTAGTCCAGGCTCACACTAGCAATGATGCAGGGATAGTTAGCAGGTTAAACGAATTTCTGGCAAATGGAAGGCAAGCAGCAGCAGTTTTTACATGTGAAGAAATTTGCAAATCGCGGTAAAATTCGCGAATGCGTGTTCCGCGATTGCGGTAAAACTATAAGGGGTAGGAATGCGGTTCTTGGTGCGATTCAAAGCTACGATTCTAAGCTATCAGAGGAAAGTTACTGCAAGTCTCTAGCCCAAACGGTCGCGGAGATATGAGCGATTTAATAAAGGTCGTTTTTGGGTTTGCAAATTTCAAAAGCTCAAAATGACAAGTGCAGCTTGCAACTAGAAATGACAGGTGACAGCTTTACAAGTGACAGGTGACAGTTAGGAGACAGTTCTACTTAGATTAAAATAGGATTGAATTATATTATTTTAACTAAGAGATTGGTTCTGCACAGTTTTCTAGGTACTCACACTATATTCTTGAGTGAAATGTGCCTCGCCACGGATCTGGTCAGGGTTTTAGACTGGGCTCTGGTCACTCTCTCTGCTGGTCTGGGTCTCTCTGGTCTGGTCTCTTAGTACAGCACTGCTTTCTCTCTGGTCTGGTCTCTTTGGAGGTTTGATGGAGGTAAAGTCTGGATTTTTCCGGCAGAGCGTCCCGCTGCAGATGGATTTGGAAGGTCCCTATCTGTCCTGTCTGTCTGCTTTTATGTGTTTAGAATGTGGGTGTGTTCTAGCATCACTGACCCTACCTCTCTCTCAGCTTCTAATTGGTCAAACTTCCATTTATCATTTGATTGGGGAATGAACTGTGAGTCAGAGTGATGTCATTTTACAGCCTGCAGAAAGTCCACTCCTCCTGTCAACTTACACACAAATCTAGATTTGAAACAAATACATATTTGCAGAGGTACATATTGTTTTAAAATCATATGCACCCATCATGCATTACAGGAGGTATCCCCTGTTCAAACTCTGCTCTTCCTGGGAGCTTGCATTCAGAACTGGCACATATTTCACTTTTTAACTGATTTTGCAATTTCTGACATTGACCCAACTTTACATACATGTGTGCAGGGAGTACGGACATTAACTGATGAAGTTTCAGATTTTTAACATGCGTACATTTAGAGTTATATCCACTTTTCCGCTAAAACCCCCCTGAACACGCCACCGGGTCGAAAAACCTCTTAAAATGTGGGCAGAAAAATCACAAGAATTATGGTATCATTTATAAAATTTTCACATGTCCGCTCTATGAGTTATTCATCTTTTTAAAGTTATGTTCTGGCTCCAAAGGGGTGTGGTTTCCCAGGTCACATGGTATAGAAACCAGTCTTTCCAGTTTCTGCCAAGCCAGCTTGCTCTCACAGGCAGTGCCCCTCCCAGCTCTTGCCAAGAGGAAGCTACATTTTACGACTGCGGTAATAAAAACCTTTGCCTGAGTGAAGAGGGCTTTGTTCACTCTCCTGCAGAGCACAGATAATTCAATTATCAGATAGATGGCATATCCTTAGTGTGGGCAGCAAAAGGAAGGTTGGCCTGGGAACACAGTGGTGACTCAAGTTTCCCTCCTGATGGGGGTAGTTGCCAGGCAGAATTCAGTTCCTTAAGCCGGGTTTCAGATAAAATGTCACTTTTTGTTCCCCAGTCTAAGTCAAGACATTTTTTTACATATGCAGCTAGAAGGCTGATTCTAAGTTTAAAACTATGACATTTAAACAGTTACAAAGGCATGTGACACCAAACATAGCTCACTCATTTAATCTAAACATTTTCGATTTTAGTGTCTTTAAATCCAGTGCAACTTAAACTGCTGACTCCATAGCTCAGCCAGTTTTGTTATAAGCATTGTTCTGGGCTCTTCATTTCCCAGATTTTGTAGGCACACAACACTCCATTCTACCAAATGTCTGCTGGTGTCCAGTGAGTTTTTAGATGTGTTGCAATGTTTAAAATAGACAGTTTGAGCCTGCCTTCAGAGAAACACAGGGTGGTTTTAAACTGCCGGCTTTTGGATAGTGGTGAGTACTGGTACTGCACCCATTTTTGGGATTTAAGAAAATGAATTCCCAACAATTCTAGGTTGCATTTGGCAATCAGCATTGCCATTCCCAATGGTTTCAGACTACTGTGTGGGTAGTCCAATGGTGGTTTTAAAGCGCTTTGAAGCTAACCGGCGCTACTGTTTTTCCTTTGGCAACCCATTTCCCTCATGGCAACCCAGCCTTTCATTCTCGCACTGGTGGGTGGCAAGTGAGGCAACCATTTTAGTGTGTGCACACACTGCGCAGCTTTCCTGGATTTCAGCGCACATGTGGGTTTTCCGCCATCTTGAATTTTCTAAGCCCACAGCACCAAATGTTGCAGCATGATAGCTTAAACGTGGGTCAGGACACCCAACAAGCCCCCCCCACGCGACTGCACTTTGAATTTGAGTCGATGGGGAGTCGCGTGCCCATGGGTTTTGACCCACGCACCGGTCTGTCCGCATAATCTTCTTCCTCTTCTGTAGATGGCACAGTTCAGCATCTTCTTCTCCATCCGGTACTGATCGATCGGTTCTCCTCGCCAGTCCTGATGGGAGTATTGGGCGGTCCACTGGGCCCATTGGATCTTCGTTCCCGGTCTCCGGATCATCCTCCTTGGCCAGTCTCAAGGTCTTCTTTCTCCTAGGACGACAAAGGAAGAGCGGCAATACCTACTCATAGACGTTTTTCCACCACTGTTGAGATGGTGGGACAGCATATGCATTTCATCATGACGAAACATTACATTCTTACTTTGATAAAAAAAAAACAGTATAACTAAGAGACAGTTTCATGCAAATCACAATATTTTAGAGACTAGATGTGGTATGTTTTATGATTGGAACTGAATTAGTCTGAGACAGTACCCGCTAGGATTCCAGAGGATTCCCCCAGTTGTTGCAGAGTGTGCCTGGGATGGCAACATTTCAACTGGTTTATGTGGACCCACTTGTCTTCCCCCTCTGCCGAACCGCCTTTGGGGATGCGGATCTTGTAGGCCACAGGGGAGATCTTATCGACGATCTCAAAGGGTCCTTTCCATGTAGGCAAAAATTTGCGCTGCTTGGCCTGGTTCCTTTGGAAGTTGTATAGATAGACCCGGTCTCCCACCTGATATTCCTTCCTGGAAGTTTTCAGGTCATAATGGGTCTTCATGCTATCAGCCGATCTTTCTAGATTCCGCTGAGCATAAGCAAAAGCATGTTGAAGGTGTTTCCTTAAATTCTCCACATACTCATGAGTAGTGGAGGCATTTATCAGTGTCTGCTCTTGGGTCCTGTAGAGCAAATGCTGAGGAAGCACCATCTTGCGCCCAGTCATCAACTCAAATGGTGACATTTTGGTTGCAGAGGAAGGGGTAGATCTGATGGCCATTAGGACCAGAGGTAATCGGATATCCCAACTTGGCCCAGAATCTGCCACAAACTTCTTTAATATGCTCACAATTGTCCGGTTATATCTCTCTACTGCCCCAGAAGAAGCTGGTCTATAAGCAATATGCAACTTCCTTTTGACCCCCAGTATCTCCCACATCTTTGTCATTACTTCACTGGTGAAGTGGCTACCTCTGTCTGACTCAATCCTTTGAGGTAGACCAAAACGGGAAAAGATGTGGTTAATCATCAAGGCAGCTGCAGTTTCTGCCTTGCAATTTGGGGCTGGGAGACATTCCACCCACTTGGTAAACAAGCATGTCACAGTCAACATGTACTTATTCCCCCTAGCCGAGCGAATCACAGGGCCTACAAAGTCGATTTGTAAATCTGACCATGGCAGGGTCATTCCCCGCTTTTGTAAAGGTGCCCGGTGTGTGAGGGATGTCGGCTGAAATTGTGCACACACAAGACAACCCTTCAAATATTGGTTGAGGTCCTGGCCCATGTGTGGCCAGTATGCAACCTCTCTTAAGATTTCCAATGTTGTGTGAAACCCCCTATGACCGGCGGTGGCCGCATCATGGGCGTGACTTAACATCAGGCTTCGGAATGAGGTAGGAACCACCCACTGGTCATGGCCAGCTTTGGATTTCCTTACCAACAAACCGTCTTGGATCCGGAACATTTTTGGACATTTCATCAACACTCTTAGGTCCTCTTTCCCAATGTAATCGGTATCCGTCAGGGGAAAGTTCTCAGGGTCCTCAAGGTGCTGGTAAAATTTACCAATAATTGGATCCCCCTTCTGAGCGGTAATCAAATCAGCATCAGGGGTCTCGTTACTCCATTATGCAATTGAAAGGTCGTTGTGAGCATTTGTCTGGGACCTAGTGATGGCAGTGACCTGGATTTCCCCCAACAGGGACTCAATCTCAATTAGATCCCCTTGGATGGCCCCGGTTTTGGCCAGCTGATCAGCTAAGTCATTTCCAGTTTTGTCTGGTCCCTCTACTTTGGAATGACCCTTGATCTTTTTCCAATAGATGGTCATCTCATTCGAGGTGACCAGATCATCAATGTTTTGGATCAACTTCCCATGTTTCAAGGGTTTGTTGTTAGCACATAACATGCCTCTGGTTTTCCAATTAACCAGGTGCTCCACGAACCCATTCCGTATATAATCTGAATCTGTGATTATGACCAGTTCGTGGAGTTGATGCTGGACAGCAGTGAGGATGGCCTGATGCACAGCCATCAATTCTGCCACCTGACTACTTCGGGGACCAATTTTGTATCCAGCGGAGGGTTCTGGGAACTCATTCACCCATGCATTCCCTACGCCGGCCACCAGTTCTTTCTCCCCGTTGTTGTCAACATGGTAAGAGCATCCATCCACATAGACAGTGGGCATTCCCTCACACTTGTCCTCTTCAAAGACTTTGTGTGGGGAATTAAGGTATGCCTCCATGTTGTCCTTGATTTTTAGACTTTCGTCCTCGAGACAGTTTTCTCTGGCACAATCATGCAAGTCAGCCAGACCTTGCGCGAGGGGACTCTTCTTGTTTTGGCCATATCGGACCTCCACAGGAAAGCCTTGCATTGACAGAATCCAGGAAGTAATTCGGGAATTACTCACATTTCCGGCCCGGATTCTGTCACTTTGGAGATATTGCAGAGGCTGGTGTGGAGTCTCCACTATGATGTGTTCCCCCTGGATAAACGGGCGGTAATTCTTCAATGCCCACACCGTTGCCAGGAGTGCCTTCTCACAATCGTTGAATTTTTCCTCCACAGAGGATAAAGTTTTGCTCGCATAGGAGATTACTTTATTGACCTTGTCATGCTTTTGGTATAATACTGCCGTCAAGCACGTATTAGAGAACCCCGTCTCCAGGAAGAACTCCTTGTTTCTGACCGGGTAAGCTAGGCAAGGCGCTTGTGAGAGGCTTCTTTTGAGTTGTCTTACTGCCTCGGCTTGTTCTGGACCCCATTCCCACTTGACCCCCCCCTTCAGGAGATGAATCAGGGGTCTGGTGATCTCTGCGTAGCCCTCAATGAACTTTCTGCTGTAATTAGTCAGTCCAAGGAGGCTCCTTAGTTCCCGCAGAGTTGTGGGGTCTTTCAGTTTCTGAAGTGCTTCCACTTTCTTTTCCTGGGGACAGAGACCCTGAGGAGTAATCTCATGCCCCAAGAAATTAACACGGGTTCTACACCACTGTGCTTTCTGAAAGGAAAGTTTTGCTCCGGCGGCCCTCAACTGCGTCAGAACATAACGGATCTCCGCTATGTGTTCCTCCACAGATGAACTTTTGATGAGGACATCATCTACATAAGCCAGGTTACCCCTCGCACCCAGGTCGGGCATGGCCTTGTGTAGAAAAATGTTGAATTCATTGCCGGAGTTGAGGTATCCGAAGGGAGTCCGGGTCCAGGTGTACTGCTGGCCCCCAAAGGTAAAAGCCAGTTTGTATTGGTCCTCCCTACTGACAGGCACGGTCCAGTATCCATTGGTCAGGTCTATTGCAGTGAATACCTGTGACCCCTGGATCTGGGCCAGACCTTGGTCAATGTAGGGCAGAGGCCATCGGGAAGTATGGACCCGTTTGTTGAGCTCCCTAAGGTCGGCGCAGAGTCTCCACTGGCCGTTTGGCTTCAATATTCCCAGCACCGGATTATTGAAGGTGCTGTGGACTGGACGGATTATTCCCCGTGACTCAAGGTTCTTAATTATTTCAGTAAGGGACTCCATTGATGCGAGAGGCAAGCGATATTGCTTCACAAACACAGGAGTCATGCCAGGGTCCGTGGGGATTGTTGTTGTGTGGATGTCAGTGCGACCACAGTCATATGAGTCTACCGCAAAGAGATCTTGGAAATCCAAGAAAACTTGTTTCAACTTTTGCTTTTGTTCCAGAGTCACACAGGCATCAGCTAGGTTGACTCTCTCTTCCACCATCTGCCTGAAGCCTGGAAAGACTTCTGGTTTGGCTATCTCAGCGGCCTCCTCCAACTGGGTGGAGAAGTCCCTGGTCAGAGTGCTGATTTGGACCGGAGGCTTCAGGTGGGAAAGGCAGCCCTCATGTACCTGGAAAATCACCTCATCCCTCCTGAAGTCACAAGTCACATCTTCCTTACCATAGGGGCAGGAAGTGTACACCAGGAAGTTTCCCCCATGCCGGGTAAAAATCCTGTCTGGTGTTGTATTGTCATCACTGTCACTGTCAAAACAGTCCTTGGGGATTGGTCCTAACAGTTCGTTACCTAAATCCATGGAAAAATGTCGGTCATCAACCGCCATTCCAATAATGGTGCCTGCGGCTAGAGTAACACTCTTTAAGTCGCTGTTATCCACCTCTATTGGAATGGTGTCATGTTCTAGGTTGACTAATGGAGTTGGGTTTACCCCCAACCCTTGCTGTTGGAGAGAAGCATTTAGATGTATGTAAGCATCAGGGTTTTTCAACTCTTGTCCCCTTTTAACTTTCACTTCCAGGGAGAATTGTCGGGTCCTTTCTGGGATGGTGACTTCCTCTTTGATCTGAATTTCAACTGCATAAGGTAGCAATTGAGCTGACCTAAATGCTTTTTCTGGATCATCAAAGCCCATGGGATTATCCGCTAATCGGGACCAAGCTTTGAAGTTTATTAGGTCCAAACTAATGGCAAAGCGATTGAGAATGTCACTGCCTAAGTAAAAGGCGGCAGTGACGTCTCGCACGACCCAACAATTGTGGACTATGCTCTTGTTGCCAATGGAGATTTTGAGCATACACCTGCTTGGCAGGAGATGTTTGGAATTAGGTACTTCCAGGTCCATTTCCCATTTGTCTATCAGTTTGAAGGTGGGAATGGCTGGATCTTTTGGGAGTTGGCGGAACATGGCTTCGCTGATGAAGCTCTTACCGTTGTTCACACACACTCGAGCGAGAACAGAGTCCTTCCCATCATTTAACTGAACAGGGATGAACAACTGCTCTCCTATTTGCTGAATATCAGCCAGACTTTGAGCTGATTTCACATCTTTCTGGACTATAGGAGTGGGAGTTTCAGATTGTGGATTAGTATAGAATTTCAGAGTGTTTCCTTCCAGCGTGGAATACCACTTTAGACTGGAAGGAAGGTTGATTTTCAGAAATAGAGAGGACCCCCCATCACCAGTCTGTTGTCCTACTGCTATTACTGTCACGTCTGGAATCTGGTTGTTCTGGAAGTGAAATTCTACTTGGTCAGATTTTTGTTCAACCATGTGGCATGTGCCGTTTAAACTAACATGGTTGACACTCTGTTTTAATTTAATTGGTCGGCTAGTCTGGGTCCAGAGGACCTTGTTTACACAATCTATTAGGGGTGACAACCTTCTCAGGAGGTCATTCCCTAGTAAACAAGGGGTGCCCTCTGGGGTCACAACTATGACCGGGTGTTTCAACTTATGTCGCCCAATTTTAATGTCCAAGTCTGCAGTCCCCTCAACGGGAATTTCCTTCCCGTCAAGGTTCTGTAGTTGTCCCGGAAGAGAGGTGAGAGGAATTTGGTAATCCTCTCCCCTTCCTGCATTCAGTTCATCAAAGGCCCTTCTGGACAGAAGGGTAGCTTGAGATCCAGTGTCCACCAGTGCCGAGATTGTACCCTGCCCCTGTACTTGTACCGGGGCATAATATCTTCCCTCCTTCTCCTCAAGGGGGCACAGATAATGTACATTTTTGGACAACTGGTGGGCTAACTTTCTGGTTTTGGACATCGATAGCGAAGAGATTTGGGCAGAATTCTGTGGAGAGTCTTGGGAATCTGAAAGAAAAATTTGGCAACTGGAGATCAGAGCCATTGTGGGTTCCCCTGGCTCCGGTTCTGGGCCGCCCCCCCCTTTTTGGAGGCATTCACCAGGATGGGTTTGAACCAGGGGATTTTCTTGCTGTTGGTTCTGGGATGAGATGGTGGGCGGCGGTAGCTCAGTCTCCACATCTCCCCAGTCTGGATTTGCATCCCTAGGGACCCATTTTTCTTTGGGAGGAGTTCCCCCCTCTCTGAAGGAGAAGATCCTTTTCCCAGGATCCTCTGAGGATCCCTCTCCCTCAAATTGGAAGATCTGTACCTCCTCCTCAAACTGAGTCTGTTTGGGTCTTTTGTTTCTCCTACCCCCCCTCTGCTCCTTAGGAGGCAGACTTTCAGGGGCAAGATATTTTGTTTCCGGTTCCTGGGTTTCTAGGGGCTGTTTACAAGTGAGGAAGGAAGCTTCCTCCAAGGCTTTACACCCCCCTTCCCCTTGTGCCTCCTCCCTGGGAACCGGTGAGTTATCGGGGTGCTGCCCCCGTCATTGTTCTGGAGCACCAGGTCCAGAGTTGGGTGCGTTCTGCGCCGGCATGCTGATCTGAGGGTTCTGCTGAGCCCTCAGTATGTGACCCATATCCCGCGCCATGTTTTGAACCTGGCGCTCTAACTGGGAAACCCGCTCAGGCTGATACGGGGCCCTGTTTTCTCCCCTGGGCTGATCCCGGGAAGGGTAGCTGTCCCTTCTTTGGTAGTACCCCTGGTTGGGAAGATTTGGGTACCCCTCCACCCTTGGCCTCCCCTCTCCCGGATTCAGTGGTCTGGGCTCAGGGAATTGGGGAAAGAAGGATGGATGGTTTTGGGGCTGAAAGTCGGGAGGATATCTGGGGAAAAAGTTCTGCCCAGGGTTTGGTAAATTTCTGCCCTCCTGTGGGAAGTTTGGAGGGAAGTTCCCTGGGTTAGGTGCTTGGCTGGATCCCCCCCCTTGGGCTGGAGGAGTCCACACATAACCCAGGATGGGTCGATTTCCCTTGTAACGTGGACTTACATAATCAGGAGAGCGAGGGACCCCATTTGTGGAGCTGCCTCCCTGGCTCCCTGTCTGTGACTGACCCGAGGACCTCCTGGGCCTAGCATTATTAGGTGCAGGCAGGTTTTTAGGCCCCCCCATCTCCAAATCCAAAACGGGGGTGACCTTTACCTCTGCCACCTTGGCAGCAGCAGGGGTGCTGTTGGCTTTGGGGTTTTTCTGGGCATTACTTTTGCTATCTACCGGTTTCTGCACCTCATAGATCCGGGTAGCCTGTTCAATGACCCAGTCTAAAGATCTTTTCTCGTGAAAATCCCTCACGAGCTGGGTCATGATATATTTGGGCAAGGCATGAAAAAATGTATTAACGAATTCTCGACTGTCTGTGCGCACCCTTCTTGTGGTCTGTGCGAAAGCACGCTTTAACTCCTGCACAAATTCTTGTGGGGCCTGATCCTCCCCACATTGCAAATTGTAGGCTGCCTTGCGAGCCTCTTGAGGATTTCTGTGAACAGAAAAATGTTTCAGGATGGCCGCCTTATATGTGGACCATCTTAAATGATTTTGATCCTCCAGCCCCGCAAAGAAACTGGAGTATTCCGGGGAGAAGGTCCACTTTACATATTGAATGCAGCTTTGGCTGTCCTTCAAATGGAAAGTCTCCATCATTTGTTCAAACAACTCTAAGTGCTCCCAAACAGAATACTTAGCGTTCTTATGGTAAGGCGTAATGACGCTCCTGATCGCCTTAATCTGCTTTAAGGGGTCCTTAAGCAAGGCCCTTTTTGCCTTATTGGCCTTTTTGGTTCGGGTAACCCTTGTCCATTCATCCTCGGACTCAGAGGCACTGCTCCCAGAGGTTCCCGTCTGATCTTCCAGGTTTTCCCGGATTCTGCGAGCCTGGGAATGGCTGGCAGAATGTGGGGACCTGGTCTCCTGTGTCCTGCGCAGTTCAGAGGAGTCTTCAGATTCCTCCTTGCTGCCAGGATTTGATGGGTACCCCCTCCACTGACCTAACTGGGCAGAGGTTTTCAGGATGCCCTTAATGGGCCTACTCTCCTGGGGTTCCCCATTGAACTGTACTGTACTTGGGTGCCCATACCCGGATGCCCACCCCTCCATTCCTGAGTGGTACTGGCCTATGAGCCCCATACTCTTAGCTGGATAGTAATCTGCCATCCCTGCGGCCCTGTGCTCATGTGCGCCAGGGGACATGGGGGTGGTAGAGTCCAGGGACTGGGGGAGATGAAGGCCCCTGGGGTTAGGGCTCCTGCGGTTATGGTCAGGAGTCTCTCTTTCCCAGCGGACCTCATCTCTATCCGCCCCTGCTCCCTGTTGCAATGCAAGAGCCTGCATTTGTGCTTTCAGTTCCTCTGTTAAAGCCTTACTCGACTCTATCAGTCTCTCCTGCATCGCTACCTGTTGTTGGAGCCTATCATTGTGTTGACAGAGGGCCTCATTTTCCCTCTGTGCTTCCTGGTTGGTCCTGGAGAACTGGGCCAGTCTTTGCTGCAGGAGGGTTACCTCCTGAGCTGTGTCCCTATTGGCCTTTTCCTTTCTTGCTAGAGCATCCTCCACCCTTCTGGTGTGCTCTACCAAGTTCTGGTTTTCTTTTTGGAGGTCACCCAGCCCCTGGTGGGCCAGGTGATTTTCTTCCATTTTTCTTTTTAAATGGCAGACTTCCTGGCCTAAGGCGTCTCTTTCCTGACTAAGAGCCTGCATTTGTGCCGCCAGGTCGTCCCTTTGCCGTTGAAGGGCACCAGCTTTTTGGCGCTCCTCATCAAACTCTGCCTGGGTATCCAGGTCTTTCAAGATCAGCTTGTTGCTCTCTACCTTCACTCTATCTAGATGACTTTGCAGGGTGGCTACCTGCTCCGTGCATGCCCTGTTAAAGTCTAATTGTTGCTCCAGCTTTTTCTGGCTCTGCAGTAAGGAGTCCAAACTGTCTTGGTGCTCCTTCTGCAGGGCCAGAAATCTGGTATCCTGTTCTGACTTTTCCTTTTGCAGCACATCCATATCCTCCTTCATTTTAGTGATGTACAGTCTGCTGTCATTTTCTGACTCCTGGCTCCTCTGCAGCCTCTGCTCAGAAGAGACCAGGTCAGATTGGACCTTCTGTAATGCCAGCAGTTGCCTACTCGCCAGATCTTGGCCTTCAGCACATTTGTCCTGCACGGCTCCCATATGTAAATATAAATACGCCGCTACCCTGGCAATCTTATTGTGTTCATCTTTGGCTTTAGGAGCCATATATAGTTCACTCAGGGCCACATGTAAGGGACCCTGATCTCTATATATATCTGACCCTGTTTCAGTGACCTGTTGTGTGATGGCCTGCAACCACGCATCCTGGCCCTGTTCGGTCCATTCACCTCTCACAAATAGCTTATGCAAGAGGTGCTCTCTGGCTATTTTCATGTCTACTAAGGTCGTCATTCTAGAGATTGGTCTCTGTCCTGACTTACAGAAGTTTGTATTTTATTTTTGCAGAACAGAACTTTTCTTGGAGTGTCCCTTTTGAGGAATGCTTCACAGCGTAATGCAGCGTGGTGATCCGACCGGATGTATGTATCCCGTCAGTTAGCACACTGTATTAAGCTGCACAAGTGGTAAATCTAACCCAACGTCTCGGCTCGAGCCCCCAATTTGTAAGAGGATTCAATTCAGCACTACAGCTAAGTCAACGCCTAGTCTATAATACTGAATGAAAACCCTTATTGATATATCTTTAGGTCCAGTTCATGCGTTCTGGATGACTACCCCTATATAACACCCCTCTCTTGGAATCCCCCTGACCCCACTGAGCCAAGAAGTAGTTCTGTTTTGCAAGTTTAAAAGGTTTATTTGATAATTTAAAATAGATATATCACACTTTATAATAAATTAATACTTGAATATCACCCTTAATCTGATATGTTAAAGATTAACAATGGAGAATCTGGCACTAGCACACTTCTTTATAATCACTAATGAGTTGACATGAAATGGATAAGGTAGCACACTGGTAAATAGGAACAAAAGTATAATGTGGTAGAGGATGCTTTATGTAAGCTCAGGTGGATGCAATATTCAATGAATGCAGTACAGAAAATACTCAATATGATTTCAACAAAACAATGTAATCACTTTTCTCTGGCAATTCCCTCCCCCCCTCTTTATGCAATGCAAGGGAATGGGAGGAAAGCACGCAGTTCTCAAAAATGCAATCAATGTAATCAGTTCAACCCAGCAAGCTTACAGAAAACAGATAGGAGTTTTGAAAACACAGGCCCAAATGCTTTGATATGTGCTAGCAATGGATGAGAAATATGCTGGAAATGCTTTTTAATTCCCTTTCAGAGGTTCAGGGTGAGTGGTATCTAGTTAATATTAGTCCAGGCTCACACTAGCAATGATGCAGGGATAGTTAGCAGGTTAAACGAATTTCTGGCAAATGGAAGGCAAGCAGCAGCAGTTTTTACATGTGAAGAAATTTGCAAATCGCGGTAAAATTCGCGAATGCGTGTTCCGCGATTGCGGTAAAACTATAAGTGGTAGGAATGCGGTTCTTGGTGCGATTCAAAGCTACGATTCTAAGCTATCAGAGGAAAGTTACTGCAAGTCTCTAGCCCAAACGGTCGCGGAGATATGAGCGATTTAATAAAGGTCGTTTTTGGGTTTGCAAATTTCAAAAGCTCAAAATGACAAGTGCAGCTTGCAACTAGAAATGACAGGTGACAGCTTTACAAGTGACAGGTGACAGTTAGGAGACAGTTCTACTTAGATTAAAATAGGATTGAATTATATTATTTTAACTAAGAGATTGGTTCTGCACAGTTTTCTAGGTACTCACACTATATTCTTGAGTGAAATGTGCCTCGCCACGGATCTGGTCAGGGTTTTAGACTGGGCTCTGGTCACTCTCTCTGCTGGTCTGGGTCTCTCTGGTCTGGTCTCTTAGTACAGCACTGCTTTCTCTCTGGTCTGGTCTCTTTGGAGGTTTGATGGAGGTAAAGTCTGGATTTTTCCGGCAGAGCGTCCCGCTGCAGATGGATTTGGAAGGTCCCTATCTGTCCTGTCTGTCTGCTTTTATGTGTTTAGAATGTGGGTGTGTTCTAGCATCACTGACCCTACCTCTCTCTCAGCTTCTAATTGGTCAAACTTCCATTTATCATTTGATTGGGGAATGAACTGTGAGTCAGAGTGATGTCATTTTACAGCCTGCAGAAAGTCCACTCCTCCTGTCAACTTACACACAAATCTAGATTTGAAACAAATACATATTTGCAGAGGTACATATTGTTTTAAAATCATATGCACCCATCATGCATTACAGGAGGTATCCCCTGTTCAAACTCTGCTCTTCCTGGGAGCTTGCATTCAGAACTGGCACATATTTCACTTTTTAACTGATTTTGCAATTTCTGACATTGACCCAACTTTACATACATGTGTGCAGGGAGTACGGACATTAACTGATGAAGTTTCAGATTTTTAACATGCGTACATTTAGAGTTATATCCACTTTTCCGCTAAAACCCCCCTGAACACGCCACCGGGTCGAAAAACCTCTTAAAATGTGGGCAGAAAAATCACAAGAATTATGGTATCATTTATAAAATTTTCACATGTCCGCTCTATGAGTTATTCATCTTTTTAAAGTTATGTTCTGGCTCCAAAGGGGTGTGGTTTCCCAGGTCACATGGTATAGAAACCAGTCTTTCCAGTTTCTGCCAAGCCAGCTTGCTCTCACAGGCAGTGCCCCTCCCAGCTCTTGCCAAGAGGAAGCTACATTTTACGACTGCGGTAATAAAAACCTTTGCCTGAGTGAAGAGGGCTTTGTTCACTCTCCTGCAGAGCACAGATAATTCAATTATCAGATAGATGGCATATCCTTAGTGTGGGCAGCAAAAGGAAGGTTGGCCTGGGAACACAGTGGTGACTCAAGTTTCCCTCCTGATGGGGGTAGTTGCCAGGCAGAATTCAGTTCCTTAAGCCGGGTTTCAGATAAAATGTCACTTTTTGTTCCCCAGTCTAAGTCAAGACATTTTTTTACATATGCAGCTAGAAGGCTGATTCTAAGTTTAAAACTATGACATTTAAACAGTTACAAAGGCATGTGACACCAAACATAGCTCACTCATTTAATCTAAACATTTTCGATTTTAGTGTCTTTAAATCCAGTGCAACTTAAACTGCTGACTCCATAGCTCAGCCAGTTTTGTTATAAGCATTGTTCTGGGCTCTTCATTTCCCAGATTTTGTAGGCACACAACACTCCATTCTACCAAATGTCTGCTGGTGTCCAGTGAGTTTTTAGATGTGTTGCAATGTTTAAAATAGACAGTTTGAGCCTGCCTTCAGAGAAACACAGGGTGGTTTTAAACTGCCGGCTTTTGGATAGTGGTGAGTACTGGTACTGCACCCATTTTTGGGATTTAAGAAAATGAATTCCGAACAATTCTAGGTTGCATTTGGCAATCAGCATTGCCATTCCCAATGGTTTCAGACTACTGTGTGGGTAGTCCAATGGTGGTTTTAAAGCGCTTTGAAGCTAACCGGCGCTACTGTTTTTCCTTTGGCAACCCATTTCCCTCATGGCAACCCAGCCTTTCATTCTCGCACTGGTGGGTGGCAAGTGAGGCAACCATTTTAGTGTGCGCACAAACTGCGCAGCTTTCCTGGATTTCAGCGCACATGTGGGTTTTCCGCCATCTTGAATTTTCTAAGCCCACAGCACCAAATGTTGCAGCATGATAGCTTAAACGTGGGTCAGGACACCCAACATACCACCACGTGCACAAGCGCTGGGGGGACCTGAAATAAAGGACCCACCACAAGGCCCTGTGCTTCCTCCAGGCTGGTGCCAAACGGGAGGGGGCGAAGGGGCCGGATTAACACCACCAACGTGTAGAGCCTGGAGAAGTTCTATCCGGTGCTTCACACCCAGGTCAGCTATTTGCAGAAACATCTGGAGTCGTCAGGTCAGTGTCCATGTGTTGCTGGGTTCCACAGTACATGTGCATGTTCATGTATGGTGTGAGTGTGCACCTTGGGCTTACAGCAAGTATGCCTCTTGTACGGATGTCTGTGTGCATGCCCCAGACAATGCTCTACATGTGTTCAGTGGACCATTGTGTGTTGTACTGCAGCATTTCACACCGTGCATGTGGTTTGTTACATGTGTCTGAGACGTGCCCATCTGAGAGGTGTGACAGATGAGGTGGTGATGTCATCCTCATGTGCATGCTTGGTGTTCATGTGTATATGTCTAAGATGTAACTGTGTGACTGGCCATCACTCTTGGATGGATGTAACAGGTGATTTTCAATGTGTGACTTAGTCATTTTGCGTGATTGCTGTTTAGGGGACTGTGATGTGATTGCTCAGTGCACTGCATGAGGACTGCCAGTTGATGTGTGTGCATGACATCTGTATGAGCACATGATCTATCTGTGTGTAGCATGCACAATTGATAGGTTGTGACAGTGCCATGTCCACGGATGTGATTGTCTGTTGTGAAGGACAGACATGTATGTGTATGTATATTGCTTGTATCTGTGTGTTGTGCAGGGTGATGATGGTTGTACCCTTTAACAGTATACTTAATGCAAATGTTTTTGTGCGTGAAGCACACATTGGTGCACTACCCTGATGGTTGTGTTCTGTCTCCTATGTCTCTGCAGTTACGTAGGAAGAAGAGGGCAGAGGCGGTGCTGTGGAACAAGGCTGCCCCACCAGGCATAGGCACAAGGCCCAGCTGCACTCCCTGGACACAACATCATTGGGGAGCGAGGAGGCTGGTGCCACGTCTGGACCATTGGCCATAGCTGCTGAGGGAAAGTCCAAGAGGACGAAGGTGGACATGGACTCCTCAGCAGTGGGGCGACAGGTGAGCAGACACAGGGGCTTTCCACTGCAGAAGATGCTTGGGAGACATCCAGGATGGCGGGGCAGGAGGAGGAAGGGACCGTAGTAACCCAGTCCATGGGTGCAGGCGGGGGTGGTGAGGTGGGTGTGACTGCTGCAATCCTGACCCAGGGGCATAAGGATGTGCAGGTCACCGTGGAGGTGCCTGTGGAAAATCCTGTCCCTTTGTCAGCACCTGCAGCAGTACGCACCTGACAGCATGCCCCAGGCCGTACCCATCCACAGGTGTTGGATGTTTCTACCCAGACCAACACCCCAATGCCTGCGGATGTTGCCATTCGGGACATATGGTACTTCTGCTAGTTGGTATTGGGAAGCGTACCATCGTCTTTCGTGATGATGTGCAGGCTTGCACTTGTGTGCTTGCACATAATCACAATGACGTTTGGCGTCTCCTAAACTGGCTAGCAGCCTTCCTGGTCTTGGTTGCGCTGCATGAGTTGGCCACTATACCGATCACCTCTTCGTCTTGCTCCTTTGTGCTCCAGTCATCCTCCTGTGCGCCTCCTGGCCCAGATACCACCAGGGCCCCCTGTGCACCAGTCCCGCCCATGTTGGCCCGTCTGGTGTGGCAAACATCCCTGCATGAGTTGGGAGTCGACAGTGGATCAGCTGAGTAGGTCACCATGCTGATCCAGGCAACAACAGCAGCAATGGCAATGGAGGTATAGCAGAGACCCAGCAGCCGGGCATGGGCCAGACACCCCCGGGTAGTGTCATCAGGCCTGAAGGTGTCCATACGAAGCAGGCACTGGGTGCTATGGCAGCAGAAGGCTCTGAGGAGGATGCTTGTGTACTCGGGGCATACCATCCCTAGGAGGTAGATATCCGGCATCAGCCATGACGCAAATGTGCACCTCAGATTGAAGATGTCTTCCTTGTTCATGCGATACAGGCAGCAAATCGGGGCAGAGAGGCAGTGGGATCAGGAGGCGAGAGTCACCATGGCCAGGGCAGAGATTGCACTGCGTTGGGCAAGGAGGCAGGCTGCCAGCCTCGAGTATACTTGCAGGGAGTGGGAGGGGATGGAAAGGTCCATGCTGGTGGCCCTGCAAGCTCTCAAGGAGAAAACGGAGGCCTGCTCGGTGGAAGTTGAAGCAGTGCTCAATGATGCTCTGGCCCAGGCATTGAGTGAAATTGGTGAGGAGAAGAACTAGCCTGCTGTCTGTTTACATACTTTTTTAGATGTAAGATTCCGTTGATTTTTTTTAAATTATTTGGAGCTTGGATTTTAGACATTACTCCATTTTTTTGTACATAGTTATTTATGTGTAGGTTTCCTTTTATTTTTGTTTTTATTTGGAGTGGACTCTGGACTATCCTCCATGTTTATTTTGTACATAGTTTTTTAGTGTGCGTTTTATTGATCCTGTTCACCATGCGTTATTGGCATTTATTATTTTATTGTAAATATGTTTCAAATTTTTACATGGACATTTTTGAAATTTTGATTTACAGGCTGTATGCAAGTAATACAACTGTTACATATATTTCTTTTTTCTCTCACGGTCATTGTTTGTCAGTTATTTTTGCAGTGTGCCGGTTTGTTAGTCCATTTAGTAGCCCTGATTCTGACCATTGTTAATTTTTTTTAAAATGTATTTATTTGATATGTGGTTATGCAATTGACAACCTTTTATCAAGTATACTCCATAAAAAAGAAAAAAAAAACAGTTCTATTGACATAAGTTTCAATTAACGTCCAGAATCAAGGTCACAGATCTTCAAGTGTTGATAGCTGCTTCTGGATGGCAATAGAGAGTTTGACTACGGCCAAGGATATTGATGTTTTTTCCCCAGATTGTAACATTTTCCACCGCTCCCTTGATTTGTATCCGTATTTTGTGATGATCGGGATCATGAGGGTGTTCCTTTGCAATGATAAAGTTGGACAGACCATCATCAAATGATACAAATTTTCTGTTGACTCTGGATCCTGACATAGTGTACAATTCAGGGGTGCAGCATGAGTTCGTGTCCATGTATTTTCTCTTGTTTTGATCAGGTTAAGTCGAAATCGGAGAAATTGATCTCTGAAATACCAATGGGGAAACAATTTCAGGTAGTTAGGTAGGGAATTTGGTTTTTTACTGTCTTCCCATTGTTTCCCATAAGTTTTGCAGGTTAGCCATTCATTCTCAATCCTGAACCAGTCACAGGAATATAGCTTTTTTTTTACTATGTCCGGGTTACTGATGAGAATGTCCACTTGCTCTCCTGTGATGTTAAGAAGAGTCTACATTCGGCTTTCCATGCAGTCAGAAGTGGGTCATGGTCTTCCAAAAGGGCTTTTTTTAGACATTTAAAACCCCCTTTGGGGTTTTCCTCAATGCATTTTCTGTAAAAGGACAATGTTTTCCACTCTACAATGGCTAGCAAAGAGGTTAAACCCAGTTCTCTACGGATTGCCTGTATTGGCGTGCCTTTCGGAAGGCGCAGGGTGTTTTTCCAAAAATGTCCTTCGAGAATTGCCCAGAGAATCGGAATCACCTTGGCTTTATAAATGTAATCAATGGAATTAGACTAAAGCCACAATATTGCTTCAAAGTGATTTTTCCTAAACATGTGAGGTTCATCACTTTCTTTGTTAGGGCCTCATTACGACCCTGGTGGTATGGAGTGAACGGCGCTGTAAAAGGTGCCGGCGCTGTTCACTCCGTACCGCCGCATTACGAGTTCCCCTCGCGGGACACGGTAAGCATTCCTGGGAAAACCAGGCATGCTTACCGGGTCCCGCGAGGGGAAGAGGGAGCAAACAACGGGCCATCTCGTAATGGCCCGTTGTTTGCTCCCTCTCCCATTCCCATTCAGCCCTATGGGGGCTGAAATGGGAATGGGGAAGGACCGTGTCCGGGTCCTCGGAGGAAGGAATTACCGGGCCTTCCGAACTCGGAAAGGCCCGGTAAGTCCTCATTCCGAGGACCCGGACCCGAAAGCGATTTCGGCGGCAGCCATGCTGCCAATAGCGGCATGGTTACCGCCGAACTCGTAATGAGGGCCTTAGTGTTTCCAGTCGTGGAGCGTCGATCTTACTTGTGTTGATACAAACTCCTAGATATAGAAAGGATTGTACTACAGGGATTTCTGTTCCCAGTAGCGACCAACGCATCATTTTTGTTCGCAGCTGGCTCTTTTGAACCCCAAAGGATAAGATGGCAGATTTGTGCGGATTGATCATAAATCCATTGGTTTCGACGTACATTTGTAAAGCATTCAATTGTCTTTGAAGACCAATTGGGGTCTGGTCTATAAGAACCACATCATCTGCATAGACTAAGCGGCTTACTTGGATGTTTGCTATAGATGGTGGAAAGCATCTTATGTTATTAGCTGCAGAGTCGATGTCGGAGATGAAGATGTTAAATATTTCAGAGGCCATCGGGCAGCCTTGTTTGACGCCTTTATTGGTTGGAATTGGCTCAGTTAGTAAGCCTGTTTTATTCAGCCGGACCCTTACGGTGGTATCATGGTGAAATTCTCTAATGGGATCTTTGATGGAAGCAGGACAGCCCCATTGTTCTAGTTTAGTCCATAACTTAGGGCGCGAGATGCTGTCAAACGCCTGAGTTAAATCAATAAAAGCTATGTATATTTTTTAACCTTTACTGATCTCCGTGCGGCTTTTCAACAGGTTTAAGATGAATATATTGAGCGCTGTCCCATACCTTGAACAAAGCCTGATTGCCATGGGTCAAAATGGTCGGATGATGTTGCCCAATTTCGTAATGCTTGAAGAACCAAGTTGCTAAATACTTTGCCCATGGAATGTAACAATGCTATAGGGCGATAGTTAGCTGGAATTTAACGATTGCCCTTTTTGTGAATAGGTATAATTATCGATTCTTTCCAAGAAGTTGGTATCTTTTGGGTCGATGTGATGTAATTGAATAGAATTGATAAAAGTTTGGCCCATTCTTGTGGATTTTCTTTGCAAACAGCATTGCTTATCCCATCTGGGCCATATGCATTTGATTTGGACAGTTTCTTGATGACATTCTCGATGGTGTCTGTTGAAGTATCTATTAGGTGCCATTTCTTATTTTTTTGTGACATTGGTATGTCATCCTGTTCTTGATAGAAGATTGCCTTGAAATGAGAGATCCAGGCTCCTGGAAGAATTGGTGTTGACGTCAGGGAATTTTGATCTACCTGTAATTGGTTTATCAATCTCCACATGTCTGCGGTATTAGATGATCTGATGGTATATTAAATGTACTCCGCATCATTGCGGTCTAGTGTCTTTTTATAAAGCCGCAACCAATTCCGATATTGCTGTCGTAATTGTTTTTTTTTACTTGAGGCTAACACTGATTTATTACCATTTAGCTTGTTTAAGCCTTTCCTCTATGCTTTTTTTCGAAGGATCACTTGATGGTCAAAGGCGTGCCAGTGTGTAATGGAACTCAAATGGGAAGATTTTGATTTTTTCTCATATATTCTGAACAGTCCAAGGTAGTTCAGAGGTTTTTTGGCACCGGTTAAAATCAGGTGGTTTACAAGAATGGAGGAATCTTCAGTCAATAGAGGGAGCCGAGTGGACGGCACTTTAATTCGATTTTTTCCCATGTTGACTTCTACCAACTTCATGTTTGTGAAAGTTATGTTATTCTGAGTTGGTAATAATTTGGCTGATAGTAAATTGTGATCACTTTTATCCATTCGTATGACCACCATTTTGTTTTCTGCGGCGATCAGTTCGGCTCAGATGTAAATGTAATCGATGACATGCCCACCGGTTCCTTGCTTTCCGGTGATATTAGCTGGAATGTCTCCGGTAGTATTGCCATTCAGTAGGTTCAATTTGTTTGTATTCATGACGATGGTCCACTGATAGCCTCTCTTCTCTGGTGGTGTTAATGAAAAGCTATTGAGTATTATGAGGCCTCTAGATTCATCCCAGCATTTCGAGTTCAAATCACCACAAATAATGAACCATGAATCTATCCATTTTTGTTTACAATGCACTAGCCATTTTTCAATCTGGTCTGGAAAATGTATGCTTGCAACAGAGGCAGGATTCCAATACACATTCAGGATTATGAGTGTTTTCCTCGTTTGTTGTGCAGCAGTTTGAATGGATCCAACTATGATTTGAATTAAGGAGGATGGCATAATTTCTGTGATTACTGTAAAGTCGAGCTGATTGTTAATGTGAATAAGTAAACCCGACGTTGGTCTGCCAATAGCCCGTTTAATTGCTGGATTAAGGTGGCTTGAATAGCCATCGACTATCAGTGGAATAGGCATTCATTTTTCTTGGAAGCAGAAAATGTCATGATTTTCGATTCGATCCGATCCTTCCTTAAACAAATGACTGAAACCCCTTGTATTCCATGATGCTATAGTTAGGGGTGTCAGTGTTGGTGGGAGTTCATCCTATGGCATCTTGATTTTATCAGCCACCAGCCCCATAAGCCATTTCCAGTTCTTTTCTGTGCCAACCACTGAGAGCCTTGTTTCGTGTTTATTAGAAGCTCTTTCTTGGCTGTGGCCAGGCTTCGGATGTAGCGATGGTGATCTTCTACGTTTGTAGGAGTTTCTCCGCTGGTGTGTGTTAGATCTGTCCGACTTATCACGGTCTGCATGATGAGATGAATTTCGATGCCGATCATTGTTGTAGTATCATCGGACATAGGTGTCACTTGTGCTATCCCTCCTTCCATGATTTCTGGCTGGCCATTTGTTTGAACGGCCATAAGCGTTTTTTTGTTCAGAATTTGGATTCAGTTCTGTAGAGGAATGGATGTTTTTCGGTGGACCACGTGCTATTTTCGACTCAGTTAGGTCAAAGCCTAGTGATCTTAGTTGGGATATTTCCTGTTTTAAGGTTTGTGTAATTAGAGGAGTCATTGGGTAAATAAGCACTCGGTCCAATGTGTTTTCTTCCAGAAATTCAACTCTCGCTATGTCATTAGATGTTAATGGCCGAAGGGATGGGATATGGTGCAATAGTCTAATGACATTGGCTCGATTCATGATCAGCCCATCTTCTTCTGTGTTAATCCTTTCAAGTATAAGTCCATCTTCGAGGTAGTTGGAGTTTAATCCAAGACTTCGTGATTTGTGTACCGCTTGCTTTGTTGAGCGGGATGGTAATTTTAGAGGCGAGATTTGGTAGCAGTCCTCGGTAAGATCAGCCTCAGAGTCATTGTGCATATTGTTGTGTTTGCTGGAGGCAGGATTCAAAACTAAACTGCTTCGTTTGGTGCAGAATTTTTTTGCCCCTTATCTGAGACTTTGTCTTTTTGTATATTAGGAACCAGTTTACTTATTTTCAAAGTCTTTTGAATTGAAGTATTTAACTCCTTACATAGGTCACATGCCTCGATAGGTGTGGGGTTTGACAAGGACTGTTCCATGTGTAATCGAAATGGTCCTTTTGGAGATCTTGTTTGATCAGAATTGTTTTGTGGGTTCGATTGACAATCATCTATATTTAGTTGGTTTTGTAGGGGCGTTCACATTGCCTTCCTCTTCGTCTTCAAGATCATCACTCGACGATGTACAGTCATCTACAGAATAAGTTGACAAGTTCATCATGTCAGATGTTGAATCATCAGATTCATTGACAGTTTCTTCCAGCACACTTATGTTTCCCATATCAACGAATTGGCATGTCTTGTGAACTCCGTTGTTTTCCATTTGTGTCCTTAGATGATTGTATGTCGTCACTGATTTCCTCTATTTCACAACGCTTTTGGATGTTAATTGGTTGTGTCTGCATTTCAAATCGGTTTTGTTTGATACAGTTATCATGCTTGTTGTGTGAGGATCCGACATAAATTACTTTTGATGCTGTTATTTTCTTTGGAATTGACTGCATCATTTTTCCAGAAAACTCATGGGTTTCTCTCTTTTGTTTATTTTGCTTTTGCAAGTGTATTAAATTAGTCTGTGTCAGAGTGACACTTGATACTTGTGCCTTTGGATTTTGAATGGTAAGCACTTTCTTTGCATCTGGGGCTTTTATTTTAACATTTGCCGTGCTTCTGGCTTTTTTGGTTGTCGGTTTTAAATTGATTGACTTTGCTCCTTTAACAAAAATGGGACATATTTGTGTAGACAAATTGTCACTCGAAGTTTGTGCCAGACCTATGCCAGGTGCTGCAACTGATCCCATTATAACGTCCTTGCCATGCAACGTGTCGATTTCAGGCGTGTCATTAATTTCAGAAGGAGGTGGCATGGCATTAATCGCAGGACCTTGGGTTTGTGGTGTGACATAGTCCATGTTGGAATTTGCTCTGAAATTTCAAATGGATCCGTTAGTTGTTGACTAGTTTTGTGAATGCTTGAATTAGCATTAATTGATTCAAAACGTCTTGATAACCGGCGGTTTTCTTTATCTTTGATGATGGGATCCAGGATAGTATAAAGCAGAGTTGCCGCTTTCGCTTGGCTCATGTCAAGGTCCTTTTGTATGGCTGTAATGAAGGCTTCAACGAATATGATTTTTGAGGTCATCATGGCTACGACCGTCGTCTGATCTTTCAATTGATCTGCCAATTGCTCGTATAACTTCATAAATGGCGCCATGACAGCAGACATAGTTGCTATTATAGCAAAGTTGTTTTCCGTGGATACTTTTGAAAGGGAGTTATCATGAGTATAATTTCCCAATGCACATGCAGTTTGTGTAGCATTGTCTTGTAAATTTCTTCTGAGTTCTGATACCTCAATTGAGGCCTGACTCAAGGCATCCCTTAGTAAGGTGATTGGTTTCCCCAGAAAACTCTCTTGCAAGGTTACTGTTGCATAAGCAGGTGCCTTACGAGCTTTTGAATTGAGGCCAAAGATCCTTGAACTTTGTGGATGCGTTGAATATGTAGCGCCCACTGGTTTATTTTTCAAACGGCTTTCTAAGTCCTCCAATTTTGAAGCCGAGTCTAGCAGTTGTTGGTCCAAGACTTCTGGGTCACCTAATGGTGAGGCGTGCAAACAAGTAGTGTAGAAGTGTTTGTTACTTTGTGGTGACCTTTCCTGGTACGGCGGGTGCCCTTGTTCACGTCGTCCTGTATGCCATATACATTTTTCAGGAAGATGGTAAGGCATGGACAGCTGTTTCCTGGGCATGAGAACTCGATGTTTTGACTTTCCGCCTACTAGCAATGGATCATTAAGGCATCTTTGGGCTTGACCTTCTAATTGCTGCAGCATTATATCAAAGTCAAATGATCGATGATTTTCACCAGAAAAAGCAAAGAGAGCTGGTGTGGCAGTATTTAGGTCAGCCACTCTTTCAAACGTTGAAGATAAACACATTCTCTGCCCCTTGGCTCGGTAAGGAAGAGGCAGATTCGTTTCAGTTTTAGAAGCATTATGTTCAACTCTGATGTGTTCTGCAATAGCCGGCAACGCATCATTTTGTGTCGTAACTGAGTTTTGATTGTGTGCTGACATACTTTCAGTTGCCTTACATATGTCATTAAGCTGCAGTGCAATTGCCGGAAAGTCTAAGGGCACTATTAACGGTGTATTTGTTTGTGGCCCATGTTGCAAAGATATATGTTAGCTGTTTTCGCTGTCATTGCCATCTGTACCATCAATGTTTTCAGCCATCTTTTTTGATTGCATATGCACAGAGCTCACTGAAACTCGCGTAGCAGAGGGAACAGTTGGTGTGATTTGCACAGCGCTCTTGTTTCTTGAATTAATTTCATTATTGCCGGGGCGTGAAGCCGGATTAGTTAGTGGATATGTAAGTGTTTCATTTGTACAATTGGGGGACCTGCACGGTTGGGAAGGCACTGTCGGTAGCGCGGTCATGTGTGGTGAAGTAGTTTGAGCCGCAATAATAATATGCAAATTGTTCAGGGACATACGGACAGTTTGGAGTTTGTATTGCATATATCGCTCACCTTAAATGCCTCACTCGTAGCGTCCATATCACTGGCTATAGAAGAAGCCTCCGAGGTTGGTTCCGTTGGTTCCGTCGGGGGGGAATCTGACATAGTTTCCATGTTTTCTGTATCATACGTGTGCATAACTCTGCTGGGGGCTCCACAAGCTCCATTCGAGCTGAACACTCGGCCAAACACTCCGCCACGCTCCGCTAGTGGCAAATGTTTTGTTCAGATGGCTCCTCCTCCAGGAAAAAAAAACAAAAAAAAAAAACAAGGTAAACAGACTCCTTGCAGGGTAAACAGACTCCTTGCAGACTCCTTGCAGCAACGTGTGTTTGTGGCCACACTCGGCCAAACACTCCGACGAATACCTTACGTATAGTTCATTTGAGAAATTGGATGTTGTGGGAAGGAACTGGGGAGATGCTGGGTTATGTTGGTGCGAAAATACACGGTTCCAGGCTCATGCGGCTCCAGACAGGCTCACGACAGGGATGAGCCTTTTTGCGTGTGGCGGCTACCAGGGCAGAGATTGCACTCCGTTGGGCAAGGAGGCAGGCTGCCAGCCTCGAGGATACTTGCAGGGAGTGGGAGGGGATGGAAAGGTCCATGCTGGTGGCCCTGCAAGCTCTGAAGGAGAAAACAGAGGTCTGCTCTGGGGAAGTTGAAGCAGTGCTCAATGATGCTCTGGCCCAGACATTGAGTGAGATTGGTGAGGAGGAGAACTAGCCTGCTGTCTGTTTACATACTTTTTTAGATGTAAGATTCCGTTGATTTTTTTAAAATTATTTGGAGCTTGGATTTTAGACATTACTCCATTTTTTTGTACATATTTATTTATGTGTAGGTTTCCTTTTATTTTTGTTTTTATTTGGAGTGGACTCTGGACTATCCTCCATGTTTATTTTGTACATAGTTTTTTTAGTGTGCGTTTTATTGATTCTGTTCACCATGCATTATTGGTATTTATTATTTTATTGTAAATATGTTTCAAATTTTTACATGGACATTTTTGAAATTTTGATTTACAGGCTGTATGCAAGTAATACAACTGTGAAATATATTTCTTTTTTCTCTCACAGTCATTGTCAGTTATTTTTTCAGTGTGCCGGTTTGTTAGTCCATTTAGTAGCCCTGATTCTGACCATTGTTAATCATGTGTGTGGTTCCTAACATGCGATTAAATTCAGGTGGGATTTGCAAAAGTGTGTTAAATTTCCATCATGTCATTTTCATTAAAAACTGTTTTCAATCTTCCATTCCATTTCAAATTGTATGCCTTTGCTCAATCCATTGCTTATGATTGCTAGTATCCTTCGAGTGTTGCTCCACTAAAGAATTGTTTTGTTTCAAGTGGTACAGACATTCATTCATTTATTCATCCATTTCCGAGTGTCATTTTCGCATTGCCAGGGTCTAAAATCCGTTTTTCTCTCTTGTTTGGGGACGGAAGTTCGGATTTAAATTCTGTTTCTTGTCTGTAATTCCTGATTAACTGCGGCTTCTGTTTATCCACTTAGAATTGATTATCTGTGGGTTAATGGAGCATTGCAGAAGGAAATTCTAATTCAAGGTGCTACTATTCCCTGGTGTTTTGGAGTTGTGTCAAAAGAAGGTTAAACTAAGTGCATTGCTTACATTCCTATTGTTCTTATCACCCCATTGGTGACTGCGGCCCCATATAAAAAATTGTATGATTTCTTTTGAATTTAAAATAAATAAATATTACATTTTATCAACCAGCCTGGTTCATGGTCCATTGTGACCCGGGATATTTGAAAAGGGGGTGTGATATGAGTAGTGTATCATCTCAATATTGAATCTAATCTAACATAATCATTTCAATTGCATGCTGCATACTGGGCTGAGACTAAGGTGTGTGTCGCATGATTGAAATCCTTAACAGACATACATCTATGATATTCTTAAATCACGAGTCAAGGCCCGCAGAATGGAGAAAAGGGAATCAAACGAGCTGTTAACATCCTTTAATAAGAGCCATGTTATTTTAATCGGCTAGGGCATTCAAAAATACTTTCGATGGGCAGAGTACCCAGTCGTCAGAGTGTGCTAATAAGAAGAACATATTTTAATTGCCTCCCTTTTAGAGCCATTACTGCACTTTGGGAGAGGGATTCCGCCAATCAATCATGCTTACGTACTGCGTGAACTTCGGTTCACTATGTTTAGCCCAGCACTGCTTTTTTTGCTGTGGGCTGATTCCCCAAGAGTAGGCTGGGCAATTTTAACTTTTGGCAGAAGCACTTTACATAAAAGAAAATCTATAATGAATTGAAAGTCTGTTCTATTAGTGTATTAGTGTTTACTATTGGCCTACTGTTCTCTTGCGGCTATATTTGTTTTATGAACTGGTTGCACAATTTGTATATGTTTATATGGATATATTTTATTTCTGGAATACACTTAAACTTGTGATATTTTGAATCATAAGGGCTCATAGAGAAAATGCCACTCTTGCCCGATGGAACTTCGGCCTCCAGCAGCTGGGTTCATTAATGAACATGTGACCTTTAAACCTGTCATTTTGCCACTGCAAGGCAGCTGCGGGGGTATGTCATTAGACAGTCATAGCAGGGGTATATGTGGGCGCTATATGTTTGTGTCATTGAGCATTATGGGAGTGAGCTTGATTAGCAGAGCTCACGCTCAGAGGCAGAATTGCATGCATCATTGTATCACTAAAATTCAAAAAAAGCTCATGCTATTTCTGCCCTCATAGGTGGCATTCAGTCTCAATTATGCTCTCTGAAGCAGCTGAGTTGTAACACTTGACTGGCTTAATGTCCCTACCTCATGCGATTCAGTCATTGTAACTAGTCCCTTCTGTGTTGATGTCCTGACTGTGCCATTTCCTGTTCTCCCATGTTTTTATAGGGCCGTGAATTACTTTGATTGATTATCAATGAATTGGATTGGTTTATGCTTGACAGTGCTCCTCCTTGCCCTTTAATTATCTCTAGCCCAATCTGTCTACCTCATCATCAGGTGTGCTCCATTTCCTTATTACAGTACTCAGGGGTGTATTCTTATTTTCCCTACTTTCATGATCGATTTCCATGGATTCTCGTTTGTTGCTCATCAAGTATTCAAGATCATGGTCTGCCATTTTGTAGTCAAAAGAATTGTGGAGAGAATGCTGTTGGGGAACCCAGACTTCTCAGGGGTTACACGTTCATGAGTGTCATGCTCTACCACCACGAGGTAGAGGTCTATAGACAATCCATGTGTTTATCTGTTTCCTGTACCATTCGGAATCTGAGGTGTCCATGAAATAACCGATAATAAAATACCTAATTAGTAATGACTGAATTTCTTTGGGTGGAAAAAAACTAAATTACTTTTGGGTTCCCTCACCCCCCTTTCTTTGATAATGCGGGGTGATACCTCCTGCACACCTCCCAACATCCCCCTACCTTAATGTATACCCTTACTCCATCCCCCTATTTATTTTTATTTAAAGGTACACACATCCCTAACATTCAATCAAATAAATGTGGTCATATTTAATTACGTTTTTTTTTTTCCTACGGATGCACTGAATCCCGACCAATGGAACAGAAACATAGCAATATTATTTCCAGGAAAGCTCGCGGATTGCTTGCTCACCATTGGAACATGTTTAATGTGATGAACAGTCTGTGCATTCGTCCCATATAGTGACCAGGAATAGTGAAGTGTCCTACATCTGGGCTCCATGGTGTCTAACAAGCATACAGACCTAGGTAGCCCCTTGGTGACCCAATGTGTACTACATATGGGTAACTTATAATACTGCTTGTGGGCATCCCTTGTTAATATAGTCCCCACAAACTCTGCAGTTGACAATGCTAATATGACTTCCTCACGACGCTCTGTACTACTTACCTATATAGCAAAGCTCTATAACTACCATGCATTGGACATCGGAATTATTGCAGCATTTCCATTCATTTCCTCAGTTGTACTTAAATGTGTCTGTTACGTTTTAGTTTTGTGTAGTTCACGACACAGTATACATTGAAAACATTTAATACCTTAAGAAATGTCTGGGATATGCCTACTTCACTTTGAAAATACTTGCTGCCATTATCCTGTTTGTTAGGCTGTTTCATGGTGCAGAGCAGTCATGTCAGATAGGACATTGTTTAAGGCTAGTGAATTGCATGTCCAGTGCCCTCTAGATATATATTATATAGATATCGAATTATCAGTGGGCACTTGGTATCAGCACATCTCATCATCACCAGAGTATTACCATCATTCTGACCCAAATTTGAAATATAAATGGCACGCCGCCATGGCGACGGGGTCAGTGAAACCCGAGTTCTCCCTCAGCAGCAAAGTTGATCACATCTGGGCTGGTAGATGTTACATAATACCTAGTTGCATGCAGTGACCCAACCTAGCCAATCAGTGTTCCATGCAAATCCAAGTGTGTTCAGTGTCCCCAGATGTGTTGGGCAAATTGGAAATACTGCCAGTGGTACTGCAGTGACATTTATTTTCAAATATGTTCATGTTTCACAGGTTGCCGGTTGTATGGCTCGGCAAACGTCTAGAAAGCAGGACTACCTGTATCAATCCGTCATGCAGACATCCAGACCCACTAGAAGAGCTGTTGGTGAAATTATTTCCTGATGTGCAGTGAAGGGGAATGACACCCATGAACTTCACAGGCAGTGGAGGAGT
This sequence comes from Ambystoma mexicanum, assembly GCF_040938575.1. Lineage (NCBI taxonomy): Eukaryota > Metazoa > Chordata > Amphibia > Caudata > Ambystomatidae > Ambystoma > Ambystoma mexicanum. The sequence goes on from NC_090923.1 coordinate 400,123,404, forward strand.
ACAGCACAACTGTTCAGGTGTGTGTGGCTGGGTGAGCCAGTGAATACATGTATGTGCGTATGCATGCATGGGGTTGTTTGTGGATCAAGACGTGTGTGTGTGTGGAGGTTGTAGTGGATGCAAGGTGATTTGACTCCAGTTGTTTGCAGTATTATGTGATGTGATGAATCTTTTGTATAGCATGAACTGCTGAGTGGCTTCCTGGCACTGGAAAAAGACAGGAAAATGCCATGTAGACTAAAACAATTTTAGTTAATTTGAAAAGATGTACATCTTAAATTGTTTTCGAAAAAGATGAAGAACGCGATGACAGCTTTAGCAAATTGCCATTACATTGAGAACAGATAGATGTAGTGCACTTCATACCTATTCCTTTAGATTTAACTCAGCACATCATGCCCTCAAACCTATAGGTCGATACATATTGTGTACCACACTGTAGGTAATAATTATAGTAAGAGGTAACACCATTACTAAGCTGGATCCCCGATGACAGCAGTGCTCTATAAAACACTAGAATTACTATTATTATATGTTCTTAGTGTCTAGGTGCACAGGGATGCTGTTCCAAATGGATACTGCTTGTGATGTAGATGTTCCACCTCCCAGTCTCGATGTTCTAAGCATCATTGATCACAGGAGCTATTTAAACTGTGCGACGAGAGGGCTAATAAGGTTGCAGTGTATGACGTTACCGCTGGTGAATCTAGGACTGGTCCCATAATCTCTAGCACAAGCACTTGAACACAATTATTTTTGAACCAGCAGTCAGTGAAGTGAGCTTGATAGTTTTGTTGAACCTCTGTTTCTGTTTTCGTCATACCAACTTTTTGTCCTAAACTGAAGGAGACTTGGAGCACTGCAGATTGCTACAGGGGTGGAGTTCCGGGACTGGATCATAGCATGAGAAGGATTGTTTTCTAATGTTCTCCTTGTGAGCCAGTCTAGCTTCCAGTCTGTTGATGATCTTAATGTGAGATGAAGGGTGTTCCCACAATGGGCCTCATAAATCGGCCGGTCTGGTAATAAAGTGCTGGTATGGATATATACCGGCACTTTACCGGACCGGCTGACTACAGGTTTGCTGGTGGGGCACCTGCGTTCCAAAAAAAAGCCGTCATTACCAGCACTGATATTGCCGGTGCCGGTAATGATGGCAAATCTCCTCATGGAGTCCTTTGGGACTCCATGAATGTGGATTAACACTGTCCATTTGGCACTCGTAATCCGGTGGCAATGTGGCCGGACAGAGTGCCAGAAATGGTACTAAAGCTTATCAGTATACTGGTGGATCTACCGCCAGGATACCAGCAGCCTTATAATGAGGCCCAGTGATTTTAGTTTGACCATCAGATAGACTGGCACAATGGCAGTAATTGCCTTAAAGATGAGGCATACAGTTTTGATCTTGATTCTAGCAGGCAGGGGGAGCCTGTGTAATTTTCCCAAGGTAAGGGCGATGTGATCAGACTGCCTATAGCCAGCAATGAGGCAAGTGGTGGCATGGTAGGCTGCTATGGGAGGAATAGTGGAAAAGCTGCGAGCCCTTCAAGGAGGGGGTTACCACCATCATTATGCAAGGTCATCTGAGCCTGCACCACTATATGGATTTCCGAGGGAAGGAGCAAGGGCTTCCAGAGTAGAGAAATCTTCCAGCAAGCCCTTTGAACCTTTTTTGTAATGTGCTGATGGTAGGATAGATTGCTATTAACAAATATGTATATGGATTTTGCTCAGCAGGTGTGTTGAGTGTTGAACCTTTCATAGTACATTTCGTCCAGCCACATTTGAGTAGGTTCCTGATTGGAAGGGTGGCCCGGGAGTTCAAATTCAGCTTTGGTGGGTTTAAGCTTTAAGCAGACACTTGTCAACTAAATTTAAATGATTTCAAGTCATGAGCGAAAGTGAGAGATATCTTCTGTGCCCTGGACCTTAAGTGCGTACTGATGTATCCCAATGCTGTGGTGGTCTAGCTTGAGGCCAGAGGTTCCATATAGAGGCGACAGAGGAGGGAATGGAACCCTGATGCACACTTAGCACCTGCATCACTTATCTCAGATGGCCAGTCTGAGTATGTGGCTTTTAATGGCATGCTTCCGGCTGTTTGAACTGTGTCTTTTTCTAGCAAAGCAGCGTATTGTATTGTCTGAAAACACTCAGAGAGAGAGCTAGAGACAGCTTTCAAGTGCTCATAAAACACAATGGCCCTCATTCCGTGTGGGGCGGTAAGGGATACCGGGCACCGGTAAGGAGACCGGTGCCGGTAATCCCTTACCGCCCTACTACGAGGTCCCTTAGCGGGTCCCTTCCTTAATGCCTGGTCTGACCAGGTGTTAAGGACGGGACCCGTTAAGGGACCTGGGTTCAAATAACGGGCTTGGCATATGCCGGCCTGTTATTTGTGCCCTCCCCATTCCCATTGGGCCCTATGGTGGCTAAAATGTGAATGGGGAATGGTTTGGTAAATGGGGACTTACCGTTCCCTTCAAGGTCGGAATGGACCGGAAAGTCCCCATTGTACCATTGTCTTGAGATATAAGGGGCCTTAAATGCACTAGAAGTTTGATATAATACGCACATGAGGATACCAAGCTGCTGACATGTTGCTTCATACTCAGAGGTTGATCAAAGGTCACCCCCAATGTTTTCAACTTTTTCAGTGGCATGATAGTTTCTTCTCCCAGCTGAAAACTATCATACTGTGGTCCAAGTTTGTTAAGTGTGTATGAGGATCCTATAACAAGCAGCTCAGTTTTTTATTTGTTCAGGGCCAGCTTATTATGGACCATCCACGTTCCAATGAAGGCAAATAATCTATTGATGTCAGGTTCTTCTACGCTATGTGAGCCAGAGAGCGGGATGACACATTGAGTGTCATCTGCGTAGTTGGTAAATATTATATTCTTATGGTCAAGCATTGTGAATAATGGGGCTGTAGTAATATTATAGAAAGAGGGAGAAGTGCAGGCACCCTGAGGTACACCGCAGGTGGTCGTAATGGATTCGGATTCTGCCGTGCCGCAAAAGACCCTGCTATCACGGTTGTTAAGGAATGATGGGACCCATTTACGTGCAAGGGGGGAAAAATTTGTTCAGAAAACCATCCTCCTCGCCAACCTAGAACTCTGATACAGCAAAGAATCAATTCTGTGCCATCCATAACCATTTTCGACTTCCAAAATGTGTATCGGGCAGAAAGGTGTTTGTAAAAAAATAGCAAATGTGATCAGTGAGGATGCAAATATTTCTGATGAACTGGATAGGAAATAGCATTCAACAAGCACTGGCAAAGCCAACGGTTCTGGCTTTTGTTTACATATGGGATAGATAGGCTCTTGCATTACCAGGACATAATAAGGGAAATGGTAGAACATTCCGTGAGTACCTGGGAATGTGATATCAACAAATAAGCCAAAGCTGATGGTTTTGTCAATGCATGTTTTTAACAGGACTTCAGTGCAATTAAGATATATAAATAATGTGGATTAAGGAGCTCTTGGCTAAGACATTTATATTGCACAAGTGGCACATTTACAGTTACAGATAACCCTTTAACTCTCAGCAAACTGCTTAGAAATAACACTGGATCACCAAAGTTTGATGGTACAACTTGCTAAAGGTAGCTTAAAGAGATCCCCGGATAATGTGTTTTGGGTTGGGTGGTGGGGTCAGGTGTTGGGTTTCAAGGGTCACAGTGATTAGTATGGCCATCAGCATTACAATAGTGTGTAAATAGCCAAATAACACTCAAAAGCGTTATGTTCTCCTTCAGGTGTCAACCAAAGCTGTACTCCAGTGCATGCGATGCAGATTATAGATGGTGCACAACTGCCACCTACATACCTAGATGGGTATCATACTTTGATCACCTATTTTGGGGTAAAATGGGCCTCATTATGAGGTAGAAGGTAGCTTTGCCGGTAAAACCGGCAAGGCTACCTCCAAACTCGCATTCGAGTCCGGTATGCATGAATGAGCAATTAATGGGCTATTCCGGCCCAGCCAGACCCGGTAATTGCCTTTACGTGGGTGCCGGGCCTGGTACATCCTCATTTGGCCCCATAGGGCTCAATGCGAATGGGGAAGGTGGTAGCACCGGTACCGTTATTAACAGTACCGGTGCTACAATCCTGTTCTACTTGCGGGTGCCGGTACGGCCACCAGGTTAGACCTGGTGGCTGCAAGGGCACCCGCAAGCAGAACTCGTAGTATGGCGGTACGGTAGCAATGGGCACCGTTGTTGCCTTACCGCCATGCTTGTAATGAGGCCCATTGTGACTGGAAGGAGGGTCTCCTTTTTTACTATGCAAGCAGGATTACCTTTGACAGGAAGCAGCAGATTAGCCCGGGTCACCAGGCACCCAGTGGTGCAAGTAATGTACTTGTGTTTTGACTAGACTAGGGAAATATTTTCGAATAGGTTTTCAGGTGTTGATAACAAAATCACAGGCATCATAATCTGTTTATCATGTTTATTTGAATTGATTTTGATTACACCACGATATAGATTCATTCATAAACTGCTTATTTCATGATGTTTAAATCATGTTGAATCCATGACTTTCTACAGTTACCTGGTGGAAGACCAGTAATATAAAACATCCTCAAAAAATATTAACAAACACTGACTAAGCCAATAATTGTAGATGTTGTATGGGCAATACATTATATGCATTTATCCACGCAGGCACGATTGTGAAAAAGAGGCAACATTCGAGGGTAGAATAGACTGAGAGAGAGGATCTGCAGGAGGGGACATTGAAAGTATACGAATTTGAAGATTGCTGAATGAGAAACTTGAGGGGCGATGTGTGAGTGAATGCATGAATTAACACATTCATGAATGAATATGATAGTTGAAAGAGTAAGGGCATGCCCCTTAAGGGGTACATGAAATTGTTGCATTTGGATGAATGGAGTCTGAGATTGCATGGGTGTTAAATACGTAAGTGTGATATAGATGAAAAGAATACGGATTTGGGAATGTAGGGATGGATACATTAGTGTGAGGATGGGCGTTTGAAGAGGGTGAATTTGGGATTATTAGGATGGAAGCCCATCTGGGCAAAGGGCCCCACACACTGTTTTGGCCTCACTGCTCCAATTGGCCTCACTGCTCCACAAGATGCTCTGCTTCACACTGCAGCAGAACACCCGAGTGTTGCCTGAAGGGCCCCGCCCCCTACAGAGTAAGCCATATAAAGCATTCATTGGGAGGTCCTTGTAGCGACGCCTGCTTCTGGAGAGGACACCACACACTGTGTTGGTTGTTTGGGCTGAGGGCATATTTGCAGGCCCGGCTCCAGGAATTTTCATCTGGGTAGGCCAGGGTTCTGACCAGGGGGGCCCACATTTCATTGGGTGTGGGTCTAGGAGTACCTTAATCAAAGTGCTGGTGTGAATCCAGATTTCCCATTTGCACTGAACAGTAGATAGCAAAAGAGAAGCAAGGCAAATAGTGTTGCAACTTCAATGTACCTATCTTCCCTTCCCATCTGCTCTCCCCTTTCTGTTATATCTGATCCTCCTTCACCCTTCACCGTCCAGACACCTTCCTACAGCTGCCCTAACCACCGTTCCCATTTACCTACCCTTCCACCTATTCACAATAGCACCCAGCACACCTTTCATGGCCTGGCTTGGGAGAATTGAGGGTGATGCCTCCTCATCTTCCTCTGAGAGGATGAGCTGTGAGGCCCCCAGTCTTTGTACCATCTCAGATGGTGTCTGCCCAACAAAACCTTCCTGAGCACTGTGGCTACTCCCAGCAGACCCCGGAGGAGATGCTTGTGCTCCCTTCATCTTGTTGTGAAAGATATACCCCCGTAAACCCCAGAATACTGAAGCAAGGAATAGGCGATTTTATTTCCTAGAAAAATTACATTTTTTTCAAACTTCTTTTTATTTTCAAGAACAGAACATACCATGCCCAATCAATACATGTAGCCTTGTTGATCTTAACAATATTTAGAGCACAAAAACATATCCTCCAATAGCATACACATGCATACAATCCTCCCTTCACCCACCCAGTCCACAACAACCCCCCTCCTTTCCAACTGATCCCCTACAGTAGTCCCATTCTGAATGTTTCCCATCAATGATTCATGTCCAAAATTATTACATTTTAAACAAAAAATGTTAGATTTTGTTGCATTTTTAATTGAGTTGAGAGTGCAAGACAGTGCTAGGGCTGCATCAGGAGGCAGACGGTGCTGGTTGAGGGGTTTCCGGCATCCTGGTATCGCTCCTGGTGGGGCGTAGTATGAAGGAGAGGGCCTTGCTCCCTTGCAATGGCCCTGTACATCATTGTCTGGTACATACTGTTTATACACTGGTTATAATATGCAATTGTCCATGATGTTTCTTTGCTTGATGTGATTACTTTGATTTGGCATTGAATGATACACATTTGTTCTATAAATGTGGCCCGGATATTTTCAAAGTAAGGTGTGTGTGTGTGTGTGTGTGTCCTAATGCCTGTTCTACCCATCCATTAAACCATGAGTGAGGCTTTTTGGAATAGCTTATAATGCGAACTGAATCACTTCTAGGGGCACCTCATTTTAACAAGCAAGGCATAGTGAAAAATAAAATGCTCAGGATCACACACTTTGGATAAGTGGTAAAGCCATAATTTCAGACTAGACTGAAATTTAGAAACTACACATCTTCTGAGCTCAAGTTGGTACAAATATATGTTGGATTTTAGCTTTGAATACCTAAAATAATGCTCAATTATATACAGATTACTTTAAAAATGCACAAGTCACATGATAAAACAACCTGACAATGTATTCATCATTGTAGAAACATGTTGATGAAAATATTAAGGGGGGCATTTTGTTTTGAATTATAAACTGCATAGAGCTGAATTCTCCTGTTTGCACTTTTTTACAAAAGGGGCCATTCATTAATTTTAATTGTTAAAATCGCCTTTGCTCTTTACTTTACCACTGCGTGTCTGGAAAAGTGTAAATCACATCCACAATTAACGATTGTGGGAGCCATCTACAATGGATACCTTTTGACTCTGTCCACTTTTGTCAGGTGTAAAAGTCAGGCAGATCCCATAGGAATCCATTGGTTTTCTGCCAACATAAAAATATATGCTGGTGGAATACCAATCGGATTTGGCAGGGGGACCTTGTTAAGTTTGATCTGCTCACCAACTTCGCCTATCAAATCATACAAAATCCTACAGCTTATAAAAAGTGGAGCTAAATGTATTTAGTGCCACTTCTTCCACTCCGCTTGACCTGAAAAATAATCCCCTATGACTGTAGCTTTATTTTCCCCATCCTGAATGGAAGCCTATAAACTCCAGCATAGCAATTAATGAGAACTTACAAAAAGTCTGATACAGCCACAAAGTGAAATGAAATGCATGACAAGGTTATTGTTTCACACAGCTTGTTCTGTATCCCCTTAATTACTAATCACCCAAACAGCTTCTTAAAACCCTATATAATTTATTTTGTTTAATGTGCCACAGCAATGGTCCCTGCCTTTTACCTTTTTTCATCAATAATTTATTTCTAAAGCGCTAGGACAGTGGCCCCGGAGGCATAAGAGCGCTGACATTACATACAATAAAAACATAGAGCTCAGAGAGGCCTCAGGAGAAACCTGAGGGAAACTATTGGAGGCCAAGGATCAATTTACTTGAAAAGAAAGGTGTTCAGGACACGTTTGAACCTGGGAAGAGTGGCGCACAGCCTGAAATCAGGCAGAAGAGAATTCCACAAGTGAGGAATTGTGGCTGGAAAGCATCCATTTTACCAGCTTGGCCTTTTGGGTGAAAAGCAACCCAGTGTTATTGGATCTTAGATTACACCTGTTAGATAGCCACTTCAAATGTGCTGCCATATAAGAAGGGCTTAGACCATACACGCAAGCATGTGCAATGCAAAGGGCATGACACTTGATTCTCTTTCTATTGGGGAGCAAATGTAATGCTCTGCGTGCTGTTGAAATATGATCTGTCTTACGCATACCAATAACGACCCTCACTGCGTTGTTCTGCACAACTTGCAGACAATTGAATTCTCCTTTGCCTACCCCAAGTAGACTGCTGGCACAGAAGTCCGGGCGGCTCCCAATGATCGCCCTGGATAGGGTGGCACAACTGGAGGCCTCAAGGAATGGTCTGATTTGTGCCAAAAGTGTAATGTAGTAGGTTGAGTTAGACACTAGGCCACTGATATGGGACCTCATTGAGAACTATTGGTCAATAGTGATCCCCAAGATTTTTACTTTTTTCAAAGTGGGGAGCAGACTGTCTAAAATTTGAAAGAATCAATAGGACTGATCAAGCTGGCGCCACTTGGGGCCGGTGCCCAGGATAATATTCTCAGTTTTTGAGTTATTCATGGCTAGGCCATTATACAGCATCAGCTGGATTTGGCTGTATGTGGCATTAATGACCTCGGTGTCTTTGGAGTGGTCATCTGATAAAGGGAAAAGGCACAGTATCATCAGCATATCATAGCACTTCCTGTTGTAAATAATCTGCCTCTGGGGCACGTTAAAAAGAAACAATCTCAATGGTAGGGCCTGTTCAGCCATGCTATTTGCATTTAAGGGGAGAAGGTAGAACAGGGGGTGGGGGACATTGGCATTTTAACCTTGTCCAGATGTTAAATTCACCTCTGATGGCACTCTTTAGAAAATATTGAAATACTGCTTTTTAGTTATAAAAGATGTGCACCTTTTATACTTTGCCCGCAACATTATAGAAAACGCTCTTCTTTTATGTTATTTAACGGGTGTTCATGTTTCATTTCCAGCACTGAATAAACACCTAGCACCCAGGATTTACATCATGCTTTCCAAACAAACCCCACAACAAGTATTACATATTCTGTTTGCATGCAAATTCTGTATAGTTACTCAAACAGAATGAGGTTATCGAGTCCGTACCTATCAGTTTGAATCACAAAACGTTCTGGCAGAATAGACTAGGCTTCCAAACAAAGATACATTCTATTTAAGTCGCAGCCCCACTGGTAAGTATGCATGAGAAAATCTGAAACTGGTCAATACTTGCCAACCTAGCCTTATCATTTTCAGGTAGGGCCTTGTTGGACCAGAACAGTGAGGTGCAGCTTGATTCCCTAGGCATAGCAAGCAAGACACCCACATCTGGGCATGTACACATTCACTTAGGGAAACAAACGGAAGCCAACATGCATTGGCAAAGCCAACAGCTTGGGATTTTGATTAGGCATGGATAGGCATTTGCCAGGCACTGCCATAAGGGTACCACATGCAGGTACCAAATGGCCATAAATGGCAACAGCCGGAAAATGGTGCCAGTAACTGGACATATGATTGCATGCCTGGCAAATGTCGGCTAATACCTATGCACAAGCAAAAACTGATGGAATGTGATTGCTTGTTTAAGACAGGACTTTAGTGCACTGTCACTGAGGCATTGACAAATATATTGAAAATCAAATGGCTTAAGACACGCATTAAGAGAACCAGGAGTTCATTTACAGAGGCAATTAAGTAATTAAACACTCAAAAGAATGCTTAGATATAACACTGACAGGCCCTATACAGCAACACATTTGGTGTTAGTTTGTGATAGAGCTTGCTCAAAGAGTTCTAGAAAGGTTGGGTTTTGGTGATGAGGTATTAACATAGCCATGGCTAGTCATTAGGTGGGTAAATGACCAGATACCCCCATAGGATGTGTGTTTCTCCTCACATTTTATTGCAATCCTATCTGTGTTTCACAGCATGTGTTCTGGTTGCACCTAACAGGTAAAAAGTCTCTGAATCAATTAGAACCACTGTCATTGCTCTGGCCAGCCTTCCATACCATTGTTTGCATATCAGCCTTGGCCCTGTCACTAATATCAGAAGCCTGTCGCAAACTGCTAGACCACAGGGCCTAAAAATGCATGTGGTTACTTGTGTTCCAGTGCAGATGGAACACAGCCTAGCAATTGATATTGAACTACACGTTTTGGTGGCAGCACCAAAAGTAATTTGCTAAAGGCTTGTCCCCTTCTGTAATGGCACATACATACTACAGAATTATGGCATGGAATGTTGCGCAGAGAAACGGTAGTGGTAATGTTTAATTCAAAGCCTTGCATCTATCACTTTGATTTTGCTACACTCTTCCCCTCCAGAATTAAATGTGTGTTCCTACCAATCTTATCTTTTCACTTGTACTAAAGTAGTTAATGCAGCAGAATATATACTTTGAATTTAATTTGCAAGAGCCACCAGTCAGTTGATGCACCTTCTGGAGAAATCTGCATTCAAGCAACTTTAACTGCCATTTATATTGTTTGATTGAATTAACCATTTTATTAAGCATGATGTGAAAAACCACTATGTTCCCACAAAAAATAAAAATACTTTAAATTACAGAAACCAAAATTGTGATTTTAGGTTTGAGAAAATAGTTGTAGGCAGCCTGCTTGAATACGTGTGCTACCTCACTTAGAGCTGTGAATGGTCCTCCATCTCTCGGGTCATTTGTACTTTCATAGCTGTGGGGCATAAATCATTATCTAGGGCAAGAAATCAAATCCTGGCTGGGCCTCCTGCAGTTCAGCCTCTCAGAATGATGTCTCTGAGGTTGCTGATGAATGTTTAGAGTGACATCCACCCTCCACTACCTTGGTTACTAATGGTGTATTACACCACTGACATGGCCTCTTTTCCAGGGGGGGGCAGGGACTGGCTCTGGGGGGGCCTGGCCCCCCCTGGCCCCCCTGCTGGAGCCGGGCCTGCATATTTGTATTCATATTCCAACTGACTCACAGGAAAATCAACACAAAGGGAAATGTGCCTGCACCTATTTACTGAAGTTAGAGAAATCGGGGGAGCTGGCCTTGGAACATGTTAGTGCATGATGGGATGAGTAAGTTAACAAGTGGAGGTCACGCATAATGGGTGCAGGCAATAACCCAATATTGAGAACTGCACTGGGGTGGGGAGTCGGGCTAGGGGTGTGCCTCGCTACCTATCATACAGTGCTCATCGCAGGCGAGCCCCACGGTGTTGCAGGAAGAGCATTACACTTGGTTCGAGTCCCGAGGATTGGAATCAAACAGAGCTGCACACAACACTGAATCCTGCTGGGGTGGGGAGACAGCCTATCTCTGCCCATCAAACCATCAAACCATCAAGTGTTTCCAGTATGGGAACCAACCTACACTAACTTATATTGTTGATTCCCCTTTTAGGTAAATATCAGATTTGCCCACCATGCTAAATGCCTACACTGCTAGACCAGCATATCATGATAGTGTATTTTGATTTAGCCTGCCCCGCTGAATCTACTCTAGGCGGGACTAGCCTACTTTGTCACTTATTCTAGTGTGTATTTTGTGCTGAGGCTGACTTCCTCCATCTACTCTGTGCGGGACTAGCCTACCTTGTTAACTGTACTAGTGTGTATTTGTGCTGAGGCTGACTCCCTCCATCTATGCTATGCGGGGACTAACCTACCTTGTCAATTGTTCTAGTGTGTATTTGTGCTGAGGCTGACTCCCTCCATCTACTCTATGCGGGACTAGCCTACCTTGTCAATTGTTCTAGTGTGTATTTGTGCTGAGGCTGACTCCCTCCATCTACTCTATGCGGGACTAGCTTACCTTGTCAATTGTTCTAGTGTGTATTTGTGCTGAGGCTGACTCCCTCCATCTACTCTACGCGGGACTAGCCTACCTTGTCAATTGTTCAAGTGTGTATTTGTGCTGAGGATGACTCCCTCCATCTACTCTATGCGGGACTAGCCTACCTTGTCAATTGCTCTAGTGTGTATTTGTGCTGAGGCTGACTTCCTCCATCTATGCTATGCGGGACTAACCTACCTTGTCAATTGTTCTAGTGTGTATTTGTGCTGAGGCTGACTCCCTCCATCTACTCTATGCGGGTCTAGCCTACCTTTTCAATTGTTCTAGTGTGTATTTGTGCTGAGGCTGACTCCCTCCATCTACTCTATGCGGGACTAGCCTACCTTGTCAATTGCTCTAGTATGTACTAGTTGCTAAATGGTCTAATCTATGCTCTGTTATCCACATCTTTGTTGAATAGCCCACTCTGCCTAGGCCTAGAACTCCCAATTACTATCACAATACCATATCACAATATGCACACCACAATCTTCTGCGCCGTTAGCATACTATTTATAATTAGCTTCCCAGTGTGCTGCACACGGCTCCCTCCCCCTGACGTACAAGCCCCCTTACACCAGAGCAAAATGCTAGCCTACGGTCCTCCCATCATGGGAGCCCACTTTCAAGCAACCCCTGTACCTCAAGTCACAGGAACTCTAGACTTCACTCTAGACTAACCAAACTATTCAAACTACTCACTAGATCCTTGCCTATGGCAAATAAGAAAACAAACCTCCCTATAAATAAGAAATCCACTAGTGCCAACTCTATCACTAGCTTGCCTCATCTCCATGCCACCACCAAGCATCACACTGTGCACACACCTAAGAAAATGGATTCAGCCATTGCCAACTCCACCACTGCCATAGCCACTACCACTGCCCTCCTACTCAAAGGAGCGCTAATAAACGCTAGGTCCCTGGTCGCTCATGCAACAGACATTTCTGACTTGATACTGGCGGACAACTTAGACTTTCTTGCTATTATGGAGTCATGACTGCATGAAGTGGCAGGACCTATGCTCTCATTAGCTGTCACAGACAGATACACAATACTGAGACAGCATAGAGATAAGGCATGAGGTGGAGGCATTGCCATTATATCCAAATCTTGCCTCTCTATGAGACTGGCTCCTTCCCAAACCACCCAATCCTGTGAAGTCCTTGCAGTTAAACATCCACCAATCAACTCACAGATCCTCATTATTCACTTAATCTACAGAACCCCCAGCCCACTCAGAAAGTTTGAGGAGGACATCTACACCTTACTTACCTATAATCTCAAAACCACCTCTCATCTACTCCTACTAGGTGACTTTAACATAGGTTTTAATGACCCGCTTGATAAATATGCCAGATCCTCCGCCATTATCATGTCTGAACTTGGCTTATCCCAAAAAATCAGTAAACCCACTCACAACAAAGGGAAAACCCTTGATTGGGTGGCTGACTATAACTGCTCTGCCAACATCCCCTCCATTACCCCACAACCTTGGACAGACCACTTCCTCGTGTCCTTTGATTGCTTAATACCAGACCATTTCCGCTAGTCACACCGACTGCCCCATCTTGCTTGACAAGGAACAAAAAGAATATCACACTGGACAAAGTGATACCCGCCATCCTCCCAACCCTCAACTCGCTTGCTGACAACCTAGATCCAGGTACGCTTGTCAATGAGTACAATAAAATAATGCCAGCCACACTTGACAATATTGCCCCACTTAAACTCACCTGAACAAGTGGTTAACCCCACAGCTAAGAGACCTATGACATCTAAAAAGGAGCTGTAAAATCTCCTGGAGATCACTCCCGTCAGAAGCCAACAGAACCAAACTAACTAAAGTCTCGTCCCAATACAAAAAAGAAATGTGCCTGGCCAAATGCAATTCCTACAACGAACGTATTGCTACCACTAACTGCAGCATGAAGGAATTATTCACCATCCAAAAGGAACTAGAGTCAACCATCCCTACTCCGGATATCTGCACTAAAAACAAACCATGGTGCTCAGATATACAACAAGCACTCTCTAACAAAGTAACCACCCTCCAAAATAAAATAGCCCCAAAAAAAAGCCTCCCTCAATTCTATATCTCAACCGATTAACACTCCCAACCTCCCTTATAAGGAAACACTGTCTGACTCCCCCGCCAGATTCAACTTCACTAAAACATCCATTCTTGAGGTAGAAACAGTTATTCTCTCCCTCAAGCCTTCCAACTGCCAGTGACCTCTGCCCAGCCCAGCTCATAAAGGATGCTGCAAGAGATCTTGTCCCTTTCATCTCCAAACTCATCAATGCCTCATTCGCATCTGGCATTATCCCCACCAACCCGAAACAATCCTGGGTGCTACTACTGTCAAAAAAGCAAACTCTTGATCCTCTCATACCGACCAACTACCGTCCCATCACGACTGTACCCTTCCTGCTCAAAATACTTGACACAGTTGCATAAACTCAGATTCAAATATATCTGGAACTGCATGAACTCCTAGAAGTGCGGCAATCCGGCTTCCTCCCCCTACATGGAAAAGAAACTGCCCTCATGGACTTGAAGACACAGTTCGATGGGCTAAGAGACAAAGGTAAAACAGCCCTCCTGTGGGATGTTTTAACCCACTTAGGCTCTGCTATGCTGCAGCACTGTGTTATGATGGTGCCAGAAATATCAAAATGGACGAAAAACCCTTGTGCGCGTCAAAACCTCTGAAAATCGCACTTTGCAACGCACAAAAAGATGGCTGCCCAATAGGCCACGCATGTTGTCAGTGGTGGAACAGAGATCTCACTCCTGGAATATGTCACCGGGCTCCATAACAAGTAAAAATGGAATACAGAAGGAAATAGCAGTGTTGCTAAATGAAACCCCAAAATCTTGCTTTAAATTCTTTTTTCTTTGTTACTGAAACTGCAGAATGCCAGTACAAAACACCCTCAAATATCCAAAACTCTTGCCGGGTGCTACAAGTCTAAGAAATCATTGTGAACTTGCAAGGTCCTGAAAAGCTGAGAGCATAAAGAAAACTCCATAGCAAAAATGGCCTGTCTGTGGATCTGTCAAAAATCTGGGTGCAGAACCCTGGGCCACCTGAATGACAGTGTCAGCAGCCAGCCTGATTATACTTTAAACATGTATATAAACTGAAATCAAATGTTTGCAATCTAAGAGGCCTGTTACTGAGAGTAACCTATGTTGTAATTCTTTTGATCCCATGGTTTAAAACCTTGAATAAATATTCTAGCTGCTATTTTGCTATTTTGAAATCACAAGTTTGTTTTAAGCTAAGGGAAAATGCAACATAATTAACAATTAAATCAAGCTTGGCTAAAAGCTACCAAACTGGAATATAAGGTTTCTCCACAGAAGGATGGCCTTTCCCCCCAACAGGAAATCACACAAAAGTGATAATTATAGGGTTGGAAAGAACCTGGTCTACAGAGGCAAAAGGGAACAATGAACAGCTGCCATTAAGGAAATGTGTGGTGTGAGGACAGTCGTAAATGGCCTCTGCCAAGAGCAAACAGGGAGGAGACTGTTTCTGAACTGTAGGGAGACAGAAAGAGGTGGAGACAAACAACCATCTGTGGCTGAACCTTCACAAAGAAAACTTTTTAAAAGACTTTTCCGGTGAAAATTGTGTAAAATATAGAAGTAACAGATTTGTGAATCTAAATGTTGGCTGCACGTTTCAAGAGGCGGCAACATCGTGTGACATGTTCTGGAAAGAAACGGCAGAAAATGTGATTTTATAGAAAATGTATTGTTGCTAGAAGTATGAAACTATATACACTTATACCCATTTTAAACACGCACACTTGTAGAAATGTGCTTATAAATTGGACATTGTGTTCCTGATGAAAAGGGCAAAATTCTGTGAAAAGCCAAGACAAGATCCCACCGCTACGGGCTTTGGAGGGATACCTGCTATATAAAATATGTAATCTGTATATGTGATTCTTATAGAGGTTGCACATGTGTAAGTATGTATGGTGCCAAAAGTAGATTTTGTGTTCAAGGGGCCACGGGTGGTTCCTCAGCCTAATAAAATCACACCATAAAGATGACACACTGTTTTTGTCATAAAATAGAGACAGCTCGCCACTCAACAGGACAGACATATTCACTCAGTATCTTGATGCTGGTGGAGGACCCTGCTAATGAACTTTACATCTTCCTTGCTCCAGACTCCAGAAACCTAATCCATTGCATAGCTGAACCATCTTCAGCTAGGCATCAAATTCCAGAACCAGAATCCCACAAACCTAAGGGGAAGCATCAAAATACAGCCGGGCTGCACTGTACTGCTTGCCTGCTGAACGAATTATCATCAGAACCAAGAAGGGCTGATCCAATCCAGTGCTGTGCTGTGACCAGAGTACATTGCAGATCCAGCCCAGTCCTGTGCCGTGCTGTGACCAGAGCACCTTGCTGATTGCAGACCCAATCCGATGTGTCAAGGTGTTTTTCCTAGAACCAGATCCCATTCCCTGACCAGAATCTTGACCAACCAGAATCCTGACGGTTCTGTTTAAAAACATATCTAGTGAATATCTATAGAACAAACGGTGTCACTAGAATATGCACCTTGCTTAGTTAATCCCTATCTTAAACCCATCCTTTCTTGTCTTCAGAACCTGTGTTGTTAGCAGTATTTTTGAATTGTCTGAATTCTCTATCCAATCCATCCTATCTTCCTCTGTACTAGTGTTGCTAAAACTATCTCAGCACTGATCTTTTCTCATCTGAAGAAGGTGAGACCTGCAGACAGTCATTCTGATCAAGTGGCTGTGTTCCTGTGGGGCATTCGTTTTGTTCATAGTCATCCTTTTGTGTAAGAAATCCTTTTGTCCTTTTGAAAAGTGGATTACTGTTTCCCATTCTTGCGCCTATCTCGAAAACATGACCTCCGCTAAAACATCAATAACTTCCTCAGTTTTTGTGCTAGAAACAAATTGCATCTAGTACCGCATCCCAAATCCATGCGGTTCTCCTGTTATCGCGATTATTGCGCAGTGAAAAGTTTGCCACAAATTTCGTTTTTGTGAAATTCTGACACGTGTAAAACAGCTTTTGATTGCTTCCGACTTGAATTTTAAGATTTCAAATTGTTTCTTGGTATCAAATCATTGCTTGTGTTTGTGTGCAACCATCCAAAGCGGCTCCCATAAGAATTTATAGCAATTTCAGCAATTTTGGCCATATTGGTGTTTTTGCCCAGTCCATTCTAAAATAACTTTAAAAGCCATTCTGACCGCTTGACATTCAATTCCGTTTTTCTCTTGTGTTTGCTGGAGGAAAGTGGGATTGATATGTTGTGTGAATTCTGCCATTCCTGAATACCTGCTCTCTCCTCCTATCTCTTTACATTGCCTATTGGGGTTGAGGGGTGTGCAGGGGGAACCTCTAACCACAGTGCTATTTGATCTGAACACACACACAAAAGTATTATTTCTGTGCTGACTTGTTTGCTCACTATTACTCCTTGTGTATTAAAGACATTACTCAGTGTTACATCAACTCATTGGTGATTATTGTGTACCTATTAAAACAAAGTGTGATTCAATTGTAAATACATAAATAAATATTTTAACTTTGCAAACCAGCCTGATTCCTGGTTCAGTATGACCGGGGAGGTTCCAGGAGAGGGGCATGATATGAGTGGTACATCGTTCAGAAAAAAGAACTTTTATACAAAAATAAATAAGGATTTCAGTTGTGCATTACACACTAGGCATTGACTTGGGTGTGTGCTGGATTGAAATCACTTACACTCCTCCTACTACTAGACCTTTCAGCTGCATTCGACTTTGTGGATCACAAGGTACTATGCAGCCACTTAAATTCTGCTGCCCACTTCTCCAAAGAGGCCGTAATCTGGATCAAGTCCTTCCTGAGCGACAGGACCATGAGGGTCTTCTCCCCCTCAGCAGCAGCTGACCCCATCCCCATCATGTGCGGGGTACCCCTGTGCTTGGGTGTATCCCCTACATTATACAATATATTTACCAAGCCCCTTTTCGATCATTTGGACCTTCTTGATATCACCTACCCTAAATATGTAGATGATACTCAAATTCTCCTCCCACTTTCCGGGGATTATGACAGGGATTTGGCCTTGGTGAATAAAGTGTATCTCATCATCCAGGCATGGATGGCGACCCAGGGTCTATGCCTGAATGATGACAAGACCAAGCTCATCCTTTTGGGCACCCACAGTAACCTCAAGAGACTAGGCCATGATTACTCATCTTTTATTATTGATGGTAACCTCATCAAGGTGGCCAAGGAGGTAAAGACCCTTGGCTTCTAACTTGATTCCATTATTTCCTTCTCCAAACAAGTGAACTCCATGGCCTCTGCCATGGCCCATACTTGTAAGCTCATTAGAACTGGCAAACCCTTTCTTTCTGATGACAACTGCATTATCCTGGCCAGAGCCCTAATACTCTCTAGGCTCGACTATCGCAATGCCCTATACATTGGTGCCAACAAATCAATCATCCAGAGGATACAAACCCTACATAACAATGCCCTAAGAGCGGCACTTGGTGTGGCCAGAAGATCTCATATTTCAGCGATTAGGCCCAGAAACAATTGGCTCTCTACCCACAACAAGATCCAGCTTAAAACTGCATCCCTCACTCATAAAACATTCAACAATGCTGTCATCAGCTACATTATGGATAGATTCCACAGGAGAACATCGACCAGACCCATGAGACCTATTAGCACCAACTGCCTTACTATCCCTAGATTTAAACTTTCTAAGGCAGGAGGTGAAAGTTTCCAAGTAAAAGCGGCTCAACTCTGGAACTCCCTACCACACCTTATCCGAGAAGATCAACCATACTTGAATTTTAGACACAGCTACATCAACCCGCTCAAATCAACTGACCTTTAGGCACACTTGTGTGGGACGTACAGGCCTGTAATGTATCTGCATTCTCTCATCAAAGTATTCATTGACTCATGTCTATCATTTATCTGCACTATTCCTGTTCATATTTTGCAACCTTGTAACTTAAGCCTTGCATATCCTGTAATTGCTGCACCCTGATACCCCCGTGTCTGGTACGCGTTAGAAATGAATAAACAAACAAACAAACAATGCTGGTGGCATAATTGTGAACCAACACTGATATTGTTTTACCACTGTTTCTTTGACACTAAGAAAAGTTAATATTTTTGCAGTGACAGCCATATAAAGTATTATGATATGATAGCTTATTTTTAACTCGCTTAATACCCAGAGGTTTCTAAGCATTGACCCGGTAATCAAACCTGCGGTGGTCCGTGTCGTCTTGCTTCCAAGCCAAGCATGTTGTCCCTGAGCTATCCTCCCGAGATGAGAATATTTCTTTCAGTGTTGGCTGAGATATATGAATTCCACCTGTATGCTGGAATATTTTGTGATTCAGTTGAAATGCATGATAACAGATTATATTGTGAAGTTAACAATCACACTGCATGTGTACTATAAAAACGTGTTATTATTACGGAGAAAGACCAGAATTATGATGAAGAGAAAGGCTGTCAACCCCCCTAACACAAAGGCTGTGAAAAGATCTGCCTAATTCCCAAAGCAAATTGAAGAGTCAACGATGATGATTGATGAGCTAGCAAAATATGGAAGCTCCCATACCTATAGGCAAGTGGATGGAAATGAGAGGAATTGATAGCGGGGGGGGGGGCACTCAGAACAACCAACTGTGTTGTTAATCCTACTAAGGATCTTTTAAAGACCCTTCAAATTCTCATCAGGGTCTTGCCATATTAAAAGGAACTGTAGATAGAACAAAGCGCAGAGCCCCCACAAGAAAACTAGTGAGGAATGGCTGTACTGATGGTAATATTACCCTTCCAGTACTATTAGATGACAGTGAAACCCTAGCTGGATATGAAATCCCAAACATACTGACACAAAGTGGTGGAAAGAATTACATGGTCCATGTTGAAATCATTGGACAAGATCTAAGTAAATGACCAGGGGATGGGGAACTGGAATCTGAAAAGTCGACTAACGTAGAGACCCCTGGTACCACTATAATCGTTTATCCCCCAGAGCTAACAGATTTAACACATTAACAGCAAAAGTGGGTGTGGATGTGAGAGGATCCGAGGGTGATATGAACAATGCTATAATAATTTATTTATTTTATTTTTATGTATTGGTTATTTATAATGCACATATACACAAATGTTCTGAGGCACAGGACATGGGTACTGGGGATAAAAAGGGACAATCCAACTAGGTCTTGTAATATTGATATCATGCAAGTGCAGTAACGAGAAGTGCAGGGGGGAATTAAAATACATAAAACAATGCAAATACATAAGGGGGGGCGAAGTGCAGGTCAGGGCGGAAAGGGTCTATGAGAGGGTGGGTGCCAGGGGAGTCAGGTGGAATGCCAGAGAAGGGAATAGAGGACAGGGGAAGGAAGGGCTAAGAGGATCCAGGGGGCAATTGCAGGGGGATGGGGGAACAAGGGGACTGCGTTCAGGAGCAGACTGCACTCCGAGGGGCTTGGTGCCCAATGCAACTCATAAGGGACCAAGCAGTCAGTTAGGAGTTGAAGCAGAGATTAGCATGGGAGGGGGAGAGGGAAGGAAGAAGAGAAAAGGAAGGTATTGAGAAGTTTCTGAAATTTAAGGAGATTCAATTCAAGTTTGAGAGAGGAATGGAAGTCATTCCAGAGGGAGGCACCTGTGAGGGAGAGATATCTACCCACCACACTCTGCTTGGAGAAGCATCAGATCTGTAAGAAGTTAGAACTAGAAGACCAAAGGGCTCTATCAGGGAGATATTTAGGGACAGAGAGTTGGCCCCAGAGCGCCTGGTGGATGATGCAGATGGTCTTGAACTTGATACTCGCAGCCACAGGGAACCAGTGGAGAGTTTCTAGTGCTGGAGAGATGTGGCCCCTGGGCTTGAGTCCAATGATAAGTCTTGCAGTCCTGTTCTGGATTAGCTGAAGGGGGCGAAGGGAAGGTGAGGAAACGGAAGATACATCTGGGGAGGTACAGCTGAAAGTGGGCCTTCTTGGCAAGGTCCGTGAAGTGAGAAGAGAAGGAAAGAGAGGAGTCAAAATGACACCAAGGTTTTTTTTCCTCAGGGAGTGGGCCCATGGAGGGTGGCCAGATAGATGAAGGGAAGGAGGAAGGAGGGGCCCCAATGAGGATAGGACAATAGGTAGGGGTGGGAAGTCATTCATATAGGGAACATAAAACAAATAGCACCAACTTTAATGAAATGCTCTGGTTGTGTGGCACTAGAGCAAACATTAGAACACCTGAAAATTGATAATATTGCATTACATAAGGAATTGACAGAGCTTAAGGCCTATGCTATGGACGTGATGAAATCCCCATATAACTGCCCCACTAGATGTACCCTGCCTACAATTAGCCATGCAAACTCCCAACCAATAAGCAGTGGGCACTTAACCAACAGGAACAAAATACTGGTCTGTGAAGTAACTAAGGTAATAGATGCATTTGCTTTTAATAACCACCCTGGTGGATCAGGAAAAAAAACATGGGGTATTCCACAAGGGATATGATAAAACAACGGCAAAGGTAGTGGTTGCAGGGGCATTGTAGCGAGAGAGAGATTAGATAAACATAATGAGGGGAGGATGACTAGTCATATAAAAATGAAAGTAACTATGTTTGTCTCGTGAATGTCCTGAAACTGGGGAGACAGAATAGAGAACCCAGAGACTCTGTAATAAAAAATAAAAAAATCACCCTCTCGATCAGAGTGAAGAGGGGCTACTGTGCTGTCTTCAAGAGTGATATAATAACTGTACATGACATAGATCTCCTAACAACCAACAAATGGATTACACTTAAGTAGAATTAAACGAGAGAGGCTAGTAGAAAGGCTAGAAAGTCTAGAAAATAGAAAGGTTGGTACAATATTGAACAGAGGTCCTATCCTAGACACAGCCTAGAAATTGCAATGAGAGTGGTGTCTCCTATGACTGAAGCAACAAAGGAACCAAGCAAATCAAATTAAATGTGATAGTGGACAACAGAAGCCAAAACCATGCTTGTAATGCCAGTGTTATGTCAACACATTATATGATATGATGTGGCATTTATAATGACCCTGTACACAAGTGTTTCTACATGCGAAAGAGCCCATGACATAAGAGCCCATGGCCTTATAATCAATATGGACAAATGTAAGGCTGCTCTGGTACATGTGGTAAAGGGGACAAGCCCCATAACTACCCAGGCAACTATGGAATCATCATCTAAAAATATATATCAGGCTGACCAGGCTAGATCATTATGACATCAGTTGTAAGGGAAGTGATAATGGTCACTTCATCAGATGCACTAGGCATCCCTAATCATGAGAAGGTCGGGACAGACATGGGATGTAATGGACCTAACCACATAGGGCTCACACCCTGATTATGGGGGTGGCATTTCTGGCGATTATACCAGGGTGCCCCTACTGTCGGTGGTGCATTTAATATCATGGTGTATTGCAGGCCTAATACACATCTGAATGATAAAGATTGGGAAATAATTCAGCAGTACACACTCACTAGTGTGTTTCCAGGAAACATGGGCTACTTGTACACCCCATTTGCAGTGATATGCCATTTATGATAGTCGGGCTGTCCAAGACAGGGGTGGGCAACCAAGTGGCAGGCTTCTAGAATGGATTGATGCTTCTGTGGATACAACGAGAGTAGCCATAGATAAGGGCAAAAGAGATTTTTTGGAGTTGCATCTAAAATCAGGGAATGGCCAGGAGCTGCTAATGATAAATATGTACAATAGACAACAGCCTGGAGCTGGGTTTAGTTTATTTAACCTGCAAGAGGAAAGGGAAGAATTATGGAGAGAGGTGCACCCCTCAAACACTAGAATAATTACATTCGGAGATTATTACTTACAATTCGAGCCCCTGATGGTGATGAAGGAATTTGCGAAGAAGACTATAACATATGGGGAATTCAAGGGTTAACGGCAGTTCAACCTAGGAGACCTTATGGAAATGATGTTGAGGTAGCTAGAACACTTCCGGCATTAAATCTTAGGCCATGTAATGGCAGGTTATCTGGGGTTATACTGGCAGAAAAAAACATGTTCTAGTGGTACACCTCGAAGCCTTATAGATGTTGTTCTAGTTCATTTAGAATCATGGGGTTTGACTAAGAAATTTGAGAAACAAAAGAGATTCAAAAGTGACCACCGTCCATTAGTGCTACAAGTGGGAACTGATATGTTTCGGGAGCACAGAGTAAGTAATAGGGAAGCAAATGCAGAATTCTTGGTGGCTGGACATGCTAGACGGGTCATCAAATGAAAGACAATTAATAAAGAGGAGGCTTCCAGAACCTTACGACAGCATTTTGCCATCATTGGAAGACTTCTTTAATAACATACAAAGCATCAGCGAGGACATAGTCATGTCACATATACATACCATTAAAAATATGAGGGGATACTTTACAGTAGTAGATTGGTTAAGATAAAGACAATTAAGAAAACACCTTGCTTTGATGTAGAGTGCTGAGAGGCGAAACACAAACAAATTCAATGTGCAAAGAACACAACCACTGAGGTTACTCTGGCATTGCAAGACGTTAGAGGACGCTCTCAAAAATTGATAAAAAGCAGGAGGATTATGCACACAACTCATGGGATCTACTGTTGACCACCATTACCAATAAAGATGCAACTCCTTTTTGGAAGTTGGTGGGATCAGTGACAAATGAAAATCATACCTTCATCCAAGGAAATATCCCAGAGGTGGTATGACATGAACATTTAAACATTATTCACAGTGAGATGTGCACATTCACAGACCAGGCCCAGATGGTAATAAGTAGCAAAAGTCCAGAGCAATGACCCCATGTATTTACTGTGGAAGATATAGGGGCTGCCATCATGAGCCAAAAGAATGACAAATATTCCCAGTTCCTGTTATAATTCCAATTGACCTATACAAATCAGAACTCCAAATTCGGGCACCATATCTCACGTGCTTATTTAATGCAGTGTAAAATGCAAGCTGTACCCCACCATTTTGGACGAAGGCAGGGAGAGAGGACTTGTGTCACTACCAACCGATCTCATTGTTCGATGCAGGGGGAAAATATTTGCTAGAGCATTGCTGGCATATTTGGAGACCTGGGCCGAGGTATGAAACATCTGGCCGGTTTCCAAACAGGCACCAACACAAAGACCAGAGCTTGTGTTTGAAGCTCCTCTGTGATAAATATGTAATCCTGAGAAAGATTAATTTATATACCATTTTCATTGATTTAAAGACCACTTTCGACAGGGTCCCCAGAGTTAGATCATCGAGTATTATAATTAACCTAGGAATTCCCGCTGCACTTTTTGCAGCCATTCAACATCTGTATGCCAACAATGAAGCTGTGGTAAGGTGGAGTGTAGCCAGTAGATATCCAAGGATGTGTGCTTGCACCAATATTGTTTTGCATTTTTATTGATGGCATAATAGAATGTCTGCAAACAACCCCCACTGATGCACAAGCCAGGGCAGGTGTAAGATATCAATCCTCATGTTTGCTAATGATGCAGTCCTTTGATTGGGTTAAAATCCCAATGTTCAATATTATAGTGGCCTATCCATCAATGTGCAGAAAACTAAAATGCTGTTTTGTGGGAAAAACAGGAGGACAAAGAAAGCAAGGCCTGACATAGAGCTGAAGAGTGAAAAAATATAGTAAGTAGTCACATACGAATATGTAGGGATAAAGGTCAGAAACAGCTGTACCTGGAATTCCCAGGTAGAGAACGTGGAGATGGTGCTTTATAAACATAGTGTGGCCATTGACAGATAGACGAGAGAACATGGGAATGGTGCTGTATAGGTTGCTATGGACGCTTACAGATTACAAGCCCATTAGGCAGCCCGGTATGGGGCAGAACTATGGGGATGTATAGACTGTAATAGCCTTACCATTGTTGAAAATAAGTTGGTAAAAAATATCCTTGTCCTACCCATCAATGCCCTCAATATCCCTGTCTGCATGGTAACATATATGCAGGGGATAGACCAATTAATCCAGTTAAAAGCTGTGTGCTACTGGATTAGAATCTGGACTTCGCCTAGGTTAACAGATATGGAGAAGCCCTAGAAGATGTGTTGTCTCAAGCGGGAGGCTGCTCGTTACCATGGTTTGAATTTGAGGCATTTATAATCACGCACAGGGACACACTCAATCGATTAGAGGCACAGATGATATGTAAAGATGCAGAGCAAATCAACAACAGTATAAGGTATATTGGAAAGCCCCAAAAGTGCAGCCTGTATTTGCCCTTTAATTAAAAAGAAAAGTATTAAGGGGTTTTCAGAACAGATGGATAGATTCCAAGGCTCTAATTTCTTGAGGGATACTATTCCACAATTTAGGGCCGTAGACAGCAACCTTCTGTCTCCCCTTGTGACGCAAGATCAAGGATTTTTCAACAGCAGCTGGTCCCTAGAGTGCAGCATCCTGGTCTGTTGATACCAACTAAGTTTATCCCCCAGATATGAAGGGACCAAACCCTTTAAGCTCTTAAAGATCAGACAGGCCACTTTAAATTTAATTCTATCTTCCACTGCCAGCCAGTAGAGGGTCCGACGGACGGCAAACACTTGGGTAGACTTGCACAATCACCAAACTAATTTTACAGCAGCGTTCTGTGCCCTTTGTAATCTCTGACGCTGCTTAGCCAGAATTCCAGGGAGAAGGGTATTGCATTAGTCCAGGTGTTACTTGACTCAAGAACCCACTGCAACAGCATGATCATCATCTGCAATAAACAACAGAACTTTTAACATGCTCAGAGAAAACAGTTGCCTGAACCTTGGCACTATCCTGGCTTTTGCTACCAAGGTTATCCTGCGAAATACACCCAAGATTTTTTAGTGCAGAGGTACATTCTAATTCAGCCCCGAAAAAACATTGTTTTTACAGACAATTCCCAGCAAAAATTAGTGGGTTTCAGTCCAAACAGGTTTTGACCAGATTAAGGGCCTCATTACACGTTAGGCGGTAAGGGTTTACCGGTACCAGTAAGGGCACCAGTACCGGTAAACCCTTACTGCCTTACTATGAGTTCCCTTTGCAGGACCCGACCTTAACGGCTGGTTTTACCAGCCGTTAAAGTAGGGTGCCGCGAAGGGACCTTGGTGCTAATTACGGTACCGCAAATTGCGGTACCTTAATTAGCGCCTTCCCCATTCCCATTGAGCCCTATGGGGGCAAAAATGGGAATGGGGACGTGCCTTGGTGAATGGGGAATTACCGCCCCCGCTCACCTTGGAGTAGGGCGGTAATTCCGCCATCCACCAAGGCGGACACGGTAAAATACCGGCGGCAACCATGGCGCTAATAGCGCCATGGTTACCGCCTACCGTGTAGTGAGGCCCTAAGTTACAATTTATTTTGCGACATCCAACGGCTGACTTCGTCAAGGCACTGTTTTACTATGAGGAATGATTCATCAGCATTCCCTATTTTGATGATCACCTGGGTGTCATCAGCATAAGAATGGAAGTTTATCTGATGACTCCTCAGGATGTCCATCAGTGGCAGGGGTGACAGAAATGATCCTTGTGGTAGTTCACAGCCCAGATTAAAGGAGTCTGAGAGGGAAAAACACATTTTAACCTGTTGGCATCAGCCTTAAAGAAATGAACTGAACCATTTCATGGCATGTTCAAAGACATTCCCGATTTCTCTCAAGGTGATAAACAGGATCAGATGGTCAACCGTTTCAAAGGTAGTGATAAATACAACATTATCACTAATGAGAGACCTCCTATGTCCACGACCTTGAGCAAACCATCCTGCACTGCCAGCAGAGCTGTCTCAGTCCCAAAATTTGGCCTGAACCCAGATTGAAAGGAGTCAAGTAGAGACTCCCTATCTGCATACCCCTGCAATTGGCTGGTAACCAGTTTCTCAAGCAGTTTACCTGGCCTTGGAAGCTCTGTAATTGGTCGCTTATTCTGCAGCATGGATGCATCTAAGTAACAATGGCTTTCTTGAGGTCCATGGACACTATGCCCTGTTCAAGAGATGAATTTATAAAATATGTCATGAATGGAGTGATCTCTAATGCTATTCGTCTCACAGTACATGCTGGCAATAAGAATAGGAGATTGTTAGTTGGTTTAAGCATGATGACTAGTGAGCAAACCTCATCCTCTGAAACAGGGCTGAAATCAAAAGGAGCTGTGCATTGGGAATCCACCAGTGGCACTAAAGGTAAATGGCCTGTCTGATTTAAATCTTTGTCAGAAAAGGATTTGAGACTCAACATAATATTGCCCTGAATGGTTTATGTTTTCCTTAAAAAAAGGTGTTAAATTGATTAGCCTGTCTTAGTGGAGGTTCCATAATGGAAGAAGTACACCTTGGATGGCTTAGGTTTCATATAACTGAAAAAGGCTCTCTGGTGTGATGGATTGCAGCACCAGTTTTTCCATGAATGTATGCAGATTTAGCTCGAAAGGTTACCTGCTTATATTTCTGCAATGAACCTTTGCCCTAAAGTCCCTATTGGCGGTTCTGGCCACTCTCGACTTCCGCTCTTTAGCTCTCCGCAGTTTCCGCATGAAATTCTGAGTTAACCAGAGGTTGGATCTTTTTATCTTTATACGTTTAAGTGGTGGTCTTCGAGAACAAATATTATCCAGAATAATGGCTCCATAGGACAAAAAGTCATTACATTGTAATGCTGGCACAGTAGTCAGTAGAGCTTTTTTAACCACAATCCGGATACATTTGCTATGTCCTTTGTTTTATGGGCTAACTACGGAGATCTGACATGGTACAAGAAATATTTCTCAACTTGCATCAACAAAAACATCCAAGCATATGTATGCCAATATTAAGAGAGTGCTCAACCGCACTGGGTACAGTAACTTTTGAAGCGTGCCAGAACAAATGAGTAACCAATCCATTCCTAGAGTGAAGAGTGTACTCAATGCCAAAGTTCATGAGGAAGTATTGGCAAAGGTTAGAGGATCAGAGAACCTAGGAACATACTGGGAAATTAAGTGTACACTAGGTTACGAAAAAAGTACCTGGATAACCTGAGTCCTAAATATAAAGAGTGTTATATATCAAGCTAGGAATTGAAATACTGCCTGTAGCTGCATTATGTAATAAATGGAATAGTGATAGCTCAGACAAATTCATCTATTGTAATGAATCATTCGTGTTAATTTGTCCGTCAAACTTGGATATGCACAGAAGATCCTGAAAACTATGTTTTTGGGAGGATCAATAAGAACGAATGCACAAGCCATTGATCTAATGCTGATTTACCAGTACATTCAGTGACACTGCCTATTCATGGAACAATTGTGTGCCATATTCGGTGGCGCAAGTGTGAAAAATCCAGCGCACGCGTGCGATTCACACGCAAGCAATTCATGGAAGTCTCTGTGCTCGGTGCCATAGATTGCACACATGTGGCCCCACGTCAGCCTAGGGCCACTGAGAACATCTACCGCAAACGCAAGCACTGGCATTCCATGAACGTACAGTTTGCATGCGATACCTAGGGATGCCTAGGGATCATCACCTCTGTCTATGCAAACTATCCTGGGTCTACCCATGACAGGTTCATATACAGAATGTCTGCCTTGACTCGGGCCCTGGAAACATTTCTGTGCACATGCATGCATGTCACACACAGACAAATGCACAAACCCAACTAATGACAACCATCATCACCTGCCCAGGTGACAGTGACACACTCTGAGCACCCACATGATGACGCCAATATGGAACCCCACCGCACCA
Source organism: Ambystoma mexicanum (assembly GCF_040938575.1). NCBI lineage: Eukaryota > Metazoa > Chordata > Amphibia > Caudata > Ambystomatidae > Ambystoma > Ambystoma mexicanum. The sequence continues at coordinate 400,151,849 of NC_090923.1, forward strand.
CCCCAGGTAAGATACAATGCAGCCCATATCACAACCAGCGCCATAGTGGAGCGCACATTCAGAGTGCTCAAATCATGTTCCGCTCCCTTGACCGCACTGGCGGGCACCTACTATATACATCCACAGTAGTGTGTAGGATCATTGTGGCAGCATGTGTCCTGCACAATGTTGCAACATGGCGGCCGTACCGGTAGACACTGTGGTGCCCCCACATCCCCAACCACATGCACAGGCACTGCACATGGGAGGGGAAAGGGCACATGGTGAGGCAGCCCGGACCCAGCTTGTGGCCACATTTTTCACTTAAACTCCCATCCCGGCGGAGTGAACTCAGGCCTGGCACATAACAGGTGACAATCGATGATGACAAAGGGACAGTCAACTGTCACAACCTTACCACCCTGAGAATGTTTCCACGAAGTGCTACATTGTGTGCATCCCTAGCTACTTAAACATAACCAATCCCATGTGACCAAAAGGAACACGTGCAAGGTGCATATCCCGCCCAACCTGAAAAACAGGCCATGAAAATCATGGGTATGTCACCTAAACCCTCCCAACACCCATGACCCTCGTCGGCCACACCATGACATGACATGCAACAGCAAAAGAGCACACCAAATGCACAAAACATGACAAAATTGTCACGAAGTGCCACGTGATAAATGGAAACAGCCCTGAGACAAGTACACCTGACATGGAATCAGAAAAAATGACTGACCAACAACCTCCCACACATACAAAGTCATACACAAATGCATGCCACCAGCGGTACCATCAACAAAAGACAGGATGCCTGTTGGCATGCCCATTGGGTAATCCAAATCCGCAAATCCCAAAACTGTGTGCTATATGTGTGTCCCCTGCAACACACCGCTCAGCACACAGCACAGTGAGTGGCCTTTGCATTGGGGATACATGCCTTGAGCATCATATAAAAAAGGACAAGCAACAAAACTTACCCTGTGACACATGTACACGATTGGAAAATTGTAAGTGATCATGCGCTGTAGGGACACAGCATGGCAGAGAAGGCAATCTGTGTGCACGTGTGGGCATGGATGGTGGTTGTATGTGTGGTGGTGCATTGTGTAAGTGTGTGTGTCAGTAGGGACATGCACTCAATACATGCATGTGAAACAAAGTGACCCTCAGTGTCCTGTACACATCACATGTGAACATTGCCCTTGTGGACCCCCCAGTGTGTTAAACCACACCAATTCCGTGACACCTGAAAAGTAAACCCAACACAGGAACATCCATTGACCAGCAGAACACATCATGTACATAGTAACCCACATTGACAATGTCAGACAGTGACCAATCACTTTAGCCCAAGTGTACCAACTTGACATTGTCACGATACAGCCCCCTCCCATCATCAGAGTGGCTTTGACATCTAAAGGGTGCAGGCTACTGTCTACTGCATCAAGTGCATCAACCACGTATACAGGCAAGTAATGAAAAAACATGACAATCAACTTCAGAAAAGCACAGTTCAAAAATATACTCCCCAAAACTGATTGCAGAAATGCCGTGGAGAAAACATCCTTGATCCCCACTAGGGGTGTATACACAAGTAGGACTGCAGACTGGCCACAGATATGATGAAAGTCAAATGCCCCTGTGTAATTTGCTGTCACACCGATCCATCCCTGCAAACTTATGGAAAGGGGTACACCTCAACACCCACATGCGATGATGTTGAGATAAAAAAAAACTCCATGGGCTCAAAGCCTGCATGCCCGACTTGTGTGGAAGATAAGTCGTTGTCCTAGTCATACTCTGGATGTAATTCAGAAGGTGGATGTGGCACAGTTGCCTGACCATGCCTATCCACAGCTTGCCCCTCCACGGCAGCAAGCATGCATCTCTGGCAAGCCTGGTCCTGTGTGGCAATGGCACGTAGGTCAGCATGCAGCACCTCACCTGATACGCGTGCTTCCTCTTGCAAGGTAGAACATGTAAGACAGAGTTCTGCCTGCATGGCCTCACATGACATCCAGAACACCTCCTGGCTTGCACGTAGCTCAGCCGAGATGGTGTTTTCAAGCTGCTCTATACTCACTTCTGCCTGCTGCCTCTGGGACTTCGAGAGCGCACCCAGAGTAGATCTGAGGGATCGATGTTCTTCCCTCAGGGCCTTCTTGTGTGCCTCTGCCTGAGAAGCAAGTGCTTCGCGCAGAGACACTATTTCAGCCCGGCGTGCCCTGTTTGAGGCTGCCATTCCCAGCCTGAGTGAGCGGCACGTGAACTGCATTGCCTGCTGCTGGAGCTCCACCTGCCTATCAGTGGGGAGCATGGATTGAGCCACACTTTCCATGCCTTGAGCAATCATCTCAATAGCTGCCCCCTGATGCTGTGAACTGGCATACATGGCATGCTCCCAGTCAGTGCTCCCCGGTGGCACACGGCCACCGCGTTGGCAGACATTACTCTTGCGGGACTCAAGGAGCCGTGGTCTTTGCTGGATTGGCACTGCCCATGGCTGCAGGACTGCATACACCCATGGCCCTGATGCCCCAGGAACTTTGTGCCCGTAACCACCACAGGTGGATGTTCCAACACTGCCTGGCCCCTCACTGCAGGTGTTGCGGACAGAAGATCATCCACATCAAGATCACTTACCAGCAACAAATTGTCATGATGCGCATCCAATTCAACATTGTGCTCAGAAGGGTCATCAGAGCTTGACTGATTGCCAGCCCTGGACGCGGCGTTCTGGAGCAAAAATGGGTTCTCGTGGACTACCACCCCACGACCACCACTTGTGCCGGGTTGTTGATGTAAAATCAACCCTGTGTCTGGAATGACATCCTCATTCTCTGGCTCCATTGCGTCATCACCTGTAACCTGAACAAAACAAACATGAGTTCACATGTCAGCAGCACATAACACACACACACATAGACAACACTACATCGACAGCCAACACATGAAGCAGATATGTCACACATAACTCAAACTCCGGCTTGCATCCAGTGGCATTGATATGCAGCGGCATCCCGAAAGCAGAAATGGATGCGTGTAAATTGCGAAGCTTACACATGTACTGAATGTAGTACATCATCTGCATCGCACACAAGCTCTGGCAGGCACAGATCAAAGGCATAAATGACAGATGTCATCAAAGAGATGGCATGTAGCATAAGCATGTTTGAACAGCCAAATGGCCACAGATGTAAGTGAATCAAAACACACCACGACACACGTCATATGCTTGTAGACATGCATCACTAAATCATCATCACCAATATAGCTTCATCGATCTGCAGATCAGCCCGTACCGGGTGTCATGGGCCCTGAAGACATAGTTAATGTCCTGAGCAAAGCGAGGGCCTTCAACGAGGTAATAGGGACCATAACGCCTGGTACGCTACCGGTCCATGAAGCTTTCAGAACACCCTTCAGGGCTTGATTCTGCACTTTGTGAAGTGAATGTGCCCAAAAAGCATGATTCAGTGCGTCAAATCACTACGCCCAGGCTCCACCAGTATTCTCAAGTGGGCTTGGGCGTACTCGTAGTGCACGACAGTGCACCTTCAGGATTGTGCCGGTTTAACATAACGTGCGCAATGCAGAAATCTCAGCAGCATTCATGTAAAATAACTATATATTTGTAATTTAACAAAAATGCTGATGAGAATATGTGTAAATAAACACTTTTATTTATTTATTTATTTATTTTTATATTCACATTTGTTTAGCGCACATGCAGCCCAGGGGGCATCGTGGCGCTTGTTACAGATATGATTTGTTGTACATACATTGAAGTCATTAATTAGTTGCAGGAGAAGATTGCAGCTATGAGAAATGGCTAGTTGTGCATACATTGAAATCATTACTTAGTTGCAAGAGAACGAGAAATAACTACAGGAGAGGAAGAGAGGAGAGGAGATAGATGAGGAGAGCGTAGCGAACTAGAAGAAGAGGAATTAGTTAAACAGGGTGGTTTTCAGCTGTTTTCGGAAGGCAATGAGAGAAGTTTCTGCTCTGAGCGTGCTAGGTAGAGCGTTCCATAGCTTAGGGGCAATGTAAGGGAAGCTTATTAGCCCTGCTCTAGCTCGTTTGATGCGTGGGACCCTGAGCTGGTTGGAGTGGCATTGACTAGTTGGTCTGGAGGAGCGAGATCTGACTAGGGTGTCAGACAGGTAAGAGGGTGCGGATAGGTTGATACATTTGTGTGCAATGGTAAGTATTTTGAATGTAATGCGATCTTTGACAGGTAGCCAGTGTGCTGCCTTTCTGGCTTGTGCAATGTGGTCCCTTATTGGTATATTGAGAGCTACTCTTAGAGCATTATTTTGTGTTGTTTGGAGTTTAATGAGATTGGAATTGGAGGTGCCAGCCAGTAACGCATTACAATAATCTAGTTTGGCTCCAATGGTGGCTCTGGCGATAGAGAGGCAATTATCTTTGGTTAGGAAATGTTTGATGGCATTGATGAGCTTAGTGCTCAAAGCGGAGGCAGAAACAATGGAGTTGACTTGTTTGTCCATGAAGAGTGAGGCGTCATTGTGTACTCCTAGTATTTTTACAGAAGGTAGAACTGGGATGATACAATTGTGTATGGAGAAGTTGGTGTAGAGTGGGTCGAGGTTAGTGTGGGTGGATTTTTGACCAAGGATGAGAATGTTGGTCTTGTCTCCGTTAAGACATAAACCGTTTGTGGCCATCCAAGCTTGGATGATGGCGTATATGTTCTGGAGGGTGGCTGCGTCCTGATGGTAGAGACCTGTGAGCGGGAGGAGTACTAGGGTATCGTCGGCGTAATTGGTGTATGTGATCCCAAGTGCATCCAGTTTATCAAAGAGAAGTTTGGTAAACAAGTTATAGAGGGTAGGCGCTGTGCATGAGCCCTGCGGAACTCCACGCTTGATGGTAGTAGGCTCTGCATTAGCTATATTGGAGAACACTTTCATTACTCTTCCTTCGAGGAAGGAGGTGATCCAGTTTGTGGCTTGTATGGAGAAATGTGCGGCCTGTGTGAGATGGTTCGTGAGGATGGCATGATCAACTAGATCAAATGCCGCTGAGAGGACTAGGAGGAGCAGAAGGGCCAGTTTCCCTTTGTCTAGTATTAGGGTAATTTGGTTCTTCAGATCTAGTAGGGCGGTTTCAGTGCCATGACCTTTGCGAAATCCGGACTGCCTTTTACCTAAGACAGAGTTGTTTTCCAGGTAGGACTGTATCTGCATGTGTGCCGCTTTATCTAAGATTTTCAGAAGAAATGAGACCGTTGTGATGGGTCGGTAATTGTTAGGTTGGGCAGGATCCATGGTTGGTTTCTTTAAGAGCGGTATTGGTGACAGGGGTCTGTTGGGGGTGCAGAGCCTTGAAGTGGTCTGCTATTTTATTTTGAAGAAGGTCTATTTTATTTAACATCGCTGTTTGGATGCTATTGCACCAGGCTTCATCCTTGACAATCTCATCTGTACAGATTGGGGGGATAGTGAGCTCTTTAAAGATGGAGAAAAGCTCTTTTGAATGGGAGTTGGCTTCCAGAATACGTTTATTGTATGTTTCAGACTTAGCCTGAAATATAGCACTTTTGTACTTTTTAGAAATATGCATAAAGTCTATTTTGGTGGCATCACAGGGATTGGTCTGCCATATTTTGAGGGCTTGGCGCTTGCACTGGCGAAGGTTTAATAGGTCCTCTGTGAACCATGAGTTGGAATGAAACAATTTTTTTTCTTTTTTGCTTTCAAGAGGAGCTGCGGTGTTGATGGCATAAGTGAGTGTATCTTTGAAAGTCTCTGCTAGAATGTTGGGGTCGGAGGAGAAGGGAGGTGCTAGGCATGGGTTGTTGAGAAAGGGACGTATATTGTCTGCTGTAAGTTTTTTGGCACTTCTGGCCATCTTGGCTGGTGCAGGTATAAGTGGTTTGGAGTATGAGGATATGGGGATGTAGAATTGGAGGCAGTTGTGGTCGGACCATGGGAGGGCTGTGTTGGAGTTGATGGTGGAGCCACAGTTGTGATCTGCCACCCAGTCTAGGATTCGGCCTTTATTGTGGGTCGGGGCAGTAACTATCTGTGTGAATCCTAGGTCTGTGAGATTTCTAGCGAGTGAGGTGGCTGCTTTGTCAAGTTTATCATTGTATCCAAGGTTTAGGTCTCCTAGAAACAGAGTTTTAGAGGTTTGTTTGATGTTTTTTCCAAGGAGGTGGTTGACTATGTTTGTGAAGTTATTGACAGGGCCTGGAGGTCTATATATGACATGAATGTTTACTGTTTCTTTAGGAGAGAGGGTGAGTTTGGCCGACAGGATGTCAGTAGTGTCTTCCCCGGTGGTGGAGGTCTGCCTTAGGGCTAGGGAATCTTTAAAAATTAGTGCAACCCCTCCTCCTATTTTAGCTGATCGGTCCTGTCTTAAGATTGAGTATCTTGGTGGTACAGCTAGGCTGATAGTAGGGCCAGATGCAGAATGCAACCAAGTTTCTGTTAAGGCTAACATATCTAAGTCTTGGCTGGTAGTAATATCATTGACTTCTAGTGCGTGGGCGTTGAGTGAACGAACATTTAATAGAGCACATTTCAGGTGTTGGAGCTTTATTGATTGTGGTGGCTTGAGGTCGGTGGTTGGAATGAGCTTTTTGGTAGTGTGAGTGGGTTTATTAGTCAAGTGAGGTCTAGGAGGAGCAAGCGTTGGAGCCTTGTTAAGGTGCTTATGGGTAATGGTGTTTGGCGGGCGGAGGGTCCTAGCATGGGTGCACGAGCCTAGACATGAGTTCCTAGGTGTTACCTGCATAGGTGTGGTGGGGAATGCTAAGGGGAATGTACGTGTTCTGAGTCTGTGCTGCCTAAGTATGAATTCTGGCATTTTGGAGGGAGTAGCGTGTGTGGTGGAGTGTCTGAGTTCCATGCTATGGCTGTTGAATTGCCCTGTGGGCATGAGGTAGGCAATACTGCTAGTAAGTGCGATGTGGACTATACCTAAGAGGATGTATGGTGTGTGAGTGGTGTGCATATTGGGATAGGACTGAGAGAGCTGGGATGGCATATAGGTTAGACAACACAGTGGCACAGAGGACTCTACCAACCAAAAGGCACAACACAGTAGTTCAGTGGTCTCTAGCGACCAAAAGGCACAACACTGTAGTTCAGTGGTCTCTAGCGACCCTAAGGCACAACCCAGTAGTTCAGTGGTCTCTAGCGACCCTAAGGCACAACACAGTAGTTCAGTGGTCTCTAGCGACCCTAAGGCACAACACAGTAGTTCAGTGGTCTCTAGCGACCAAAAGGCACAACACAGTCGTTCAGTGGTCTCTAGCGACCCTAAGGCACAACCCAGTAGTGTAGCTGCAATGTTGCACAACACAACATTGAAGCTGCTTGCAAATGTGTATCTGAAAGTGTTCATATACACCCGTGTTCATATACACCCGTATGGTGTACATGAACACCTTCCTATACAGCAAAGCAAGCAGCTCAAAAGCTGCTTGCTTTGATGTATGTGAAAGTGTACACATACACACGTGCAGCCAGCTCCACGGTAATAACAACCAATCAACTTTGCTAAACACCCGCTAGGGTGTTCTGATACAGAGTACATGTGTTTCAGGATGCACCTGTGCTAGTGCATTTCATAACAGTGAAGGGATGAACATCTGAACATACATGCTAGGTCACTTTGACATTTCAGCAGTGAGTAGGCATGTAGAATGGTGAAACATGGCTCAGAAGTGGGTGGGTGCAGTGCAGTACATGTGTACATTCCCAACAATCTACATCAACAAATACTTGTTGATGTCAATCAGTTAACATGACGGCAGTATAAGGGCAAGTTCAGCCATCATGTGCAATGTGCATGCACTCCCCCAACCCCCTTAGTGAAAATGAAAGGTTGACCAGAGAACTGTGTATTGCCAGCCAGTGTTGACTAGCGTCAATTACATCATCTCAGTCAACTGACACCACAGCAGATGAGAATGGGACAGTAAGCAGGACACATGATGAACCCTCAGTAGTACACCCATTCATTCAGAAGGCACTACACCAGTTCAACAGAGTCAGGGGGCCTGCAACAGAGGGAGCCCTGTGCCCCACACAGACAATGACACCATAAACATGTGCATGATACAGGACTGAGCCAGAGTGAGCATGAAATGGATAACCAAATGCCATTACATGTATGTAATCCCAGAGACGTACTACAATGATTATCCTGCCAAGGACACATGGGGGCGTGCATGGAATGCACATGGAGCATGAATGGGCACTCATGTCCCCGGGGGAGCATCTGCCATCTGCACAGTCCGAGTGAGACACCCTCTATCAAGGACAAAGGATGTACCCCACAGTATGTGTCTGGCAGGTTTGCAGGGGGAAGTGTGCATGTGCACAGGAGCGTGGAACAGGTCATCGCAGTAGTCCAACATGTTACCCATCAGTGCCATAGTGAAATTGTTGTGCAGAGGGGTGGAGGGGCATGGAAGCATGCCCGCGTGGAGTACCCGCATGCATGCTGACCACACATGCATGTCAGTCATCTGAGTGCTGAGTGAAACGACACAACAGACCACATGCAGACAGGTCAGTGAGCTGGAACATGGACTGGAGGGGCAGGCGAGTGACTAGCATGTCAGTAGGGTGTATGTGTGGTGATGAGGACAGTACTCACCTACTTCACATGTCCAGCATGCATCACAACAGTCACGCATCAGTGAAGCATTGCATGACTCACACATGAGAACCATGTACAAATACCATGCACTGGCAGTCAAGCACAACACATCACACAAGCAAACAACACATGGACTGGAGAAACATGCAACAACACTCACCGGACGAAGCATCAACATCCAGAATCTCTACCACTCCAGGGATCAATTCTGCCAGGATGAACTCTGCAGCGATCTCCTCGTGCGGATTGAGTTCTTCCTCCTCAGGTGGTGGCCCACTGTCAGTCACCTTAGTCATGGCATAATTGGAGGCACGCTTTTGCTTTGCACAGCATCGGAGGTCATCCCAACTCTTTTTGCAGTCCTAACCTGTGCGCACCGAATATCCAAATTCATTAACACCATCCTCAATATTCTGCCAGTGGACCCAACGCTGGGCGGGCATAGTATGGCAATTAGGGACCACTAGTATATTGCGTTAGTGTTCCGACACACAAGGATGTCCAGTTTCTGCTTGTTGAAAGGCTTCTTCCTCAACGTGTGTACAAAGGAGGTATTGTCCTGGCTGTAACAGTCTAAGCTAATTGCAACTTATTCAAATGCAAATAAAATCTGTGTTAACTACCTATTTGTGGCACTATTTATGCGTATCCATAGGTAGGTGTACATAAAAGACAATACTAATACACATGCGCTTGCTTTTACCTCTTCTTGAGGCGAGGTACAGCTTTTATTAAGTGGCTGCCCTCATTTATTAAAGCATTTGTTTTATGCAAATACAATATAGAAGGGTGCAGTCCTTCAACACATTTAGCAATCATAAATGAATAGGAACTAAATGACAAACATTGCATAGAATCAAACAATCAAATACAAGAGTATGTTGCATAATGGCTACTCTGGAGCGAGACATGTATACATGCTGTTTCTAATGCCTTCTTTTCTCCTCATTAAACAACATGAAATTTTAGTCAGGATTAAACAGGTTTTCCTAACCCAAATTAGAGTTGACATAACTTTGTTATTCCTCTAGAAAGATAACCTTAGATAGGTCTTACATAGCCAGGCTAAAGGGTGACCAAAGTAATGTCTGGGGTCCCAGCCTCTTGCACATGAGCAACCCTCCTCCTCTTGGGTGGTGGTACGGACCCTGACTGGCAAATGCCACCCTGATCAGTAGGGGCAGTGTCGCTGGTGGACTGGACCAAGGGAGTGGCTGGTGGAACCAGGACAGAAGCCCTGACTTGCATAAGTGGCTTCTGGGTGCTGTTGCCAGGACCCAGTGCATGAACTGCCGCAGTGGCAAGGTCAGTGACCGGGACTATCATGGCTGGCAGAATCACAGCTGGAGCGGTGTTGGCTCCATCTGCCCATGCAGTTGCCACCACCCGGGTGCTTGGGGCAGCAGATGACAACACTGCCCAGGGACATGGGCCTCGGTCAGAGAATCCCTGCATGCACTTTGCTTCTGCCTCCTGACCACCTGGAATTCAGCCTGGGAGTCCTCAGGTGCCAACGCATCATGCGCTGGCCGATCCAGAGCCTGGCTGGTGGTCACCACAGCTGCCCCTGCAGCTACCTCTACCGTTGGGCCTGTGACAGTAGATGAAACTGACTGCTGTGTCACATGGGCGCCAGGTTGGAATGCAACAGCCGCAGGGGGTGATGGCATGACTGCACCAACATGTGGCAGGACATCCTGCACATGTGGTGCACCCCTGCCTCTTCCCCCTCTTCAGCCACCCTGGCCACCCTGGACTCCCCCTACTCCCTGGTCATCCCAGCCACATCCCTAACCATGCCCAACACGTGGAGGATGCCCAACTGAGGCACCCCTCACCTTTAGTGGCCTCCCATCCATGGCACGGATATACTAGTGTCAATGGGATGTGCACACAACAATTGTCCTGGGCAATTGGGGTGAAGGGGGTGGGGTACGTGATGTAAAAAGCACCCCTGTGCTCCTGCAAGGCTGTAGGTGACCCCTGGGAGAAAATGACGGGTCACACAACGCTCAGGTACCCCAAATATACAATAAAGCCTTGCACACAACTTCCGGTAGCCCACGTGTGTGGAATTAACCTCCCGCAGTACGAGGTGGCACCCATGGACACAAAAAACTCATATGCCTGGGCGACGCAGGCTACTATGACCTTGAAAATGGGTACGCAATACACAGGTGGAGCTGCAGTGGGAAAAATAGCATGCGCGACTCACCGCCTGACTAGCTTGGGAAAGAAAAACAGATGTAGGCAACACCGCCACCAAAAGAAGAGGTACATCGTTGATCCACTGTGAAGTGATGGCGTGTGAACCCTCAAGAATTAGCAACAACACGCGTTGATCTCCACGAAAAGCACGTACAGCAAACTGCTGGCCCGCGCTCACCTTTAATTCAACCCGTGCCGAGGGAAATGCCTGCACGTGTCATGTCACTTACGCACTTACGCGCTAAGGCCCTTTCCTCTAATTACACGCTGACGTGCAATTTTTTCACATGCTAAATCACTCTGCATCGAGCTGGCCACGCAACAACACACGGAAGACCACGCTCCTGCCCAGAAGACCATTTACCTGCCCCCCCCAGAGCCCCGAGAAGCCTCCCACGAGCCATCTGCTGCTGCCTGCCTGCCTGCTGCCATCGTGCCCTGCTATTTGGTGCCTGCACATCAGGGGTCCAGTTGCTGTGACCACCCCTGCTGGAACAGAAGACTCCTGACTGGTGTTCCATCGCTCCACAGCCCAGCCCCAAGACCCAGTTGCCCACCCACACCTGCCTCGGGGGTTGCCATGTCAGGGCAAACACCATCTGAGACCACTGGCAACCCCCAGCCAGAGAGGCAGAGGTCTGTCAGCTTCTCAGCCAGAGAAGTTGGCATCCCGGTGGAGCAGGTCCTGGGGCATTATGATGCCCTCTTTAGATGACCGTGCACCGACAAGGAAAGACCAAAGAGGACCTGGTCGGACATCATGATTGCCATCAACGCGGAGGGGGTGGCAACCTGAGACTTGAAACACATCCAGAAGCGCTGGGAGAACTTCAGGTCCAGGACCCTCAGGAAGGCCCAGCACCTCTTGAGTGCAGCGGATGGAGGGGGGCGCTGGGTCCAACTTACCATCGACCAGATGAGGGTCCTGGAACGCATCAACTCAGTGCTTCACCACCAGGTCCTAGAAAGGCAGACCCGTCTGGAGTTGAGCGGTGAGTGTCTGAGCTATCCCATTCCACATAATGCATGTTGAGGTGTGTCAGGGGTGTGCAGTTTGGACATATGTCTGACATGGCCCATGTATGGATGTGTGTGTACAGTGACATGCCTGTGCTGCATGTGAGTCCAGTCATGTGTGATGCACATCAATGGTTTATATGTTTCAATGCATGATGCCCAACTGCATATGGAGATGCACACATGTTTGCATTTCTGGGTATGTGCTATGCCATGTTTGGGGTGTGACACATGGATGCTGGTCCCACCTTCATGTACGTGCACGGTGTACATGTGCGAGTGTCTGTTTGGTATGTGTGTGACTGTGAGATGCCATGGATGCATGTGACATGGATATCTAGGTAAATGATTGGCAGATGTGACATAGTTGCCGAGGATTGCTCTGTGACAGGAGTTGGAGATGTACAGATGCATGTCTGTCTGGTGATGTGTGTGCATGTGATCAGCACCCCCCATGTTGCTTGTGACGTCATGCCAACCTTTGGATGTTCATGCAGTTATATGTGTATGGATGTTGATGGCTATTGCACGTTCCCTGCGTGTTTGTGCATGTGAGTGTGTTCAATTGACCTGAGTGTTGGGGAGTGTGATGGCGCCTGTGATGTCTGACACTGCCACTCATGTGCAATTGTTATGTGTCTAGTAGACCATTTTACGGTGCCCTGATGCCTGTGTTCTGTCTCTCCCTGTCTGCAGCGTCGACTGATGAAGATGGTGGAGATGGTGCTGTGGAGCACAGCGGCAGAGATGCCACCGCCAGCCAGAGATGCAAGGCCCAGCACCCCTCCCAGGTTGTAATATCTTCTGGGAGTGAGGTGTCTCCTGCCACGTCCATGGCCGCAGCTGCCCAGGGGATTTCCAAAAGTCGAAGGTTGGAGGTGGATTCCTCAGCAGTAGAAGGGGCAGGTGGGCCCCCACAGGGGCATACTGAGGAAGATGGCATGGAGTCATCCAGGTTGGTGGGGGGTGTGTTTGAGGAGGAGACCATATCAACCTCATGCATGGCGCCTGGAGGGGGCGGTTCCACTGATGCAAGTGGTGCAGTCCATGGGCAGGGGCAGGATGCAGCTCAGGCTGCCATGGAGGTGCCCGTTTGTAATCCTGCCCATGATCCTGTTGCTGCATCATCTGGCACCAGCAGGGATGTCTTTGTCCAGACCCGTTCGCAGGGAGGGGATGCATCTACAACAACTGGCCTTCCTCTCCCTGCGGACGTGGCAAATGACTGGATTGAACCTGTACTAGTCATTGCGCATACGTGCTATTTCGGGATGACGTGCAGGGTTGTAGGCATGACAATGCACATAATTTCGAATACCTGTGTTCCTGCCTCGACTTGCAAGGACAGGTCACCGGCACAGGGATCCTCTATGTGCTGGATGCTCTTGTCACCCACCCCCCTTCAACTGCACCGCCCATGCACCAGTCATCGCCGTGCTGTCTTCCCACCTTTGTCTCACCTGGGCACCCTGTCGACCTGCCCCTCAGCACGCGGCCACGCTGGTGGAGACCACATCCCTGCCACAGTTGGGAGTCAGAGGTCCATCAAGGGTGGTCACACCACCAACTGGTCCCCAGCCAATGGAGGATGTGCAGGCATATACGAGCAGGGCACGTGCACGATGGCGCTGGGGGATACCATTGTACCGGAGGGCATTGTGGTGGCACAGGCACGTGTCATCTAGGCAGCAGCAGGCTCAACGTGGGAGGCGTCAAGACTCGGGGACAACAACATCCCGGGGGCAGGCATCTGCCAACCGGCGGGAGGACCCAGGACTGGGAGTGTCTTCCATGCAGCAATGGTTAGGCCAGGAAATTGATGCAGAGCAGAAGCAGGTGGAGAGAGCACAGCTCACCATGGTCAGGGTGGAGAACTCCATGCACCGGGCGTTGAGGCAGGCTGAGTGCCTCGTGGAAACTCGCAGGGAGTTGGAGGAGTCCATGGCAGAATTCCTGCGAGCCCTCGACGCCAGGGAACATGCCTGCCTCCAGGACATCAACGTGGAGTTCGATGATGCCCTGGCCCCGAATATCAGGAAGTGAGCCTTCGGACTAGCCCACCACCTTTGTATATAGTTATGTAGGGTTATGTTTCTTTTTTTTTTCTATTTTGGATTCCACGGATTTTGCTCCACCTTTTGTATATAGTTTTGTTTTTTATAGGGTTTTATGTAGGTTTCATTTTGTCATGGGCTCATGGACCCTTCAGACTTTCAGAGTAAATAGTTCAGCACCTGTACATACTTTTGTTTTTATGATCCCATGAAGGAATGGTTTTTTGCACTTTTCATTTTGGATTGAGTTTATTGGACTTTGGAGATGGACCACTTTGCAGTTTGAATTTTTTATTTTATTTATTTCTCACGGATTGTGCATTATTTATGATTTGAACTTTCATGACTTTTTCAATTTCATCTTTTTATTTCATTTTGTCATTTCATATTTAGTTTAATACATTTCACAAATGTTAATTATTGGTGTGGTCTACTCTCATTGGTTTTGTGCATGTTTCCGTCAGCATTAGTTCAGTCATGTGTCACTGCTGTGTGTCTCTGTTGGACATGTCTTTGCATGCATGTGTGTGCTTTTCTGAATGTCATGGCATGGGGTGTTTACTGGGGAGTGGGTACAATGGATGGTGGTGTGTTTGGACTGGGGTGGTGCAGCGCGGGGTGTGATTTGGGTTTTGCATTTGTAACGTGGACCTGTATTGTGACAACGTGTTTGTTGGGGGAACATGAGACGGGGCTGCTGGCAGGTTGCCGTCACTTGGGGTGGTGCGGGGGGACATGAGTCGGGGCCTGCTGGCAGGTTGCCATCACTGGGGGTGTACATGATTGTAGACATGCCTACTGGCATGCTCACGGGTGATGGGGTGCTCTGTTGTGTGGGCTGCCGGCTGGCATGCTCACAGGTGATTAGGGGGATCCGTTGTTGTGTGGGCTGCCTGCTGGCATGCTCACAGGTGATTAGGGGGATCTGTCGTGGTGTGGGCTGCTTGTGAGATACGTTCGGGGGTGATCTGAGCACGTGCATCTTTTTTCACACAATTGTGCTGGTGAGAGCAGTGTACTCGTATTCCGGGGGTGTGCGAGGAATGCGTACCCCGCTCACGCCAGCCCAATTGCGTTTATGACTCTTTGCGCACCCCCGGTATACGCGTATTTATTTATTTATTTATTTATTTATATTTATATAGCGCGCAAGAAGCCCAGGGGCATTGAGACACTGTTAATTGCAATAACTTAGTTACATGGTGCAGGCATGAAAGCGATTGATAACACATTATGAATACTACAAGATCTCATACTGTTGTTACAGATATTGCATTGGGACATATATTACAACATACATGATAAGTATTCCTTCGTCGAGAGGTGAGGGCAGGAGCCCCCCCAGCCCAGCAGAGGATCCAGGCTCCTAGCGAGCAACACGGACAGGGCCTGCCTGACCCTGTCCCCATATGGCGCCTGACTTGCCCATGCCGGGCGCGGCGCGAAACCGAGGCTGAGCCTCGATTACATCAGCTGGTTCCGCCGGCAGGCGGATTCGCCGGCGGCCAGTCCGAAGACCATACAAAGGCCTGTTCCTGCGCCCCAGATACCCCCATTCCATCTTCCTTCGTCGAGGGGTGAGGGCAGGAGCCCCCCCAGCCCAGCAGAGGATCCAGGCTCCTAGTGAGCAACACGGACAGGGCCTGCCTGACCCTGTCCCCATACGGCGCCTGACTTGCCCATGCCGGGCGCGGCGCGGCGCGAAACCGAGGCTGAGCCTCGATTACATCAGCTGGTTCCGCCGGCAGGCGGATTCGCCGGCAGCCAGTCCGAAGGCCATACAAAGGCCTGTTCCTGCGCCTGTTACGCGCATGGGAGCGCGGCGTGGCCACCCCCCTGCACATTTTTTCTCCAACCGATAGACTACCACTCGGACAATGAAAACGTACTGTAAGTACATGCCAACACTGGAGAAACTACTGTATGTTTGTAATTTTAACCCCTTCTACTGAAATGTACTCACAGTCTCTAATACTGGTCGCCTACAGACCACTTTAGACTGCCGTATTGTGCCCTTTGGTCGCCTACAGACCACATTAGACTGATGTATTGTGCCCTTTGGTCGCCTTCAGACCACATTAGACTGCTGTATTGTGCCCTTTGGTCGCCTACAGACCACATTAGACTGCTGTATTGTGCCCTTTGGTCGCCTACAGACCACATTAGACTGCTGTATTGTGCCCTTTGGTCGCCTAGAGACCACATTAGACTGCTGTATTGTGCCCTTTGGTCGCCTACAGACCACATTAGACTGCTGTATTGTGCCCTTTGGTCGCCTACAGACCACATTAGACTGTTGTATTGTGCCCTTTGGTCGTATACAGACCACATTAGACTGCCGTATTGTGCCCTTTGGTCGCCTACAGACCACATTAGACTGTTGTATTGTGCCCTTTGGTCGTATACAGACCACATTAGACTGCCGTATTGTGCCCTTTGGTCGCCCACAGTCCACATTAGACTGCCTTATTGTGCCCTTTGGTCGCCTACAGACCTCATTAGACTGCTGTATTGTGCCCTTTGGTCGCCTACAGACCACATTAGACTGCTGTATTGTGCCCTTTGGTCGCCTACAGGTCACATTAGACTGCTGTATTGTGCCCTTTGGTCGCCTACAGACCACATTAGACTGCTGTATTGTGCCCTTTGGTCGCCTACAGACCACATTAGACTGCCGTATTGCGCCCTTTGGTCGCATACAGACCACTTTGAGGAATTAGCGCTGTGCTTTATGGTCGCAGCTTGCCCTGACACTAACCCAATATGCAAACTTGGTTGCCCCTCATCATGTTCCCGTTCTGCATTCTCCCCAACCACACACCCTGCTTGGCCCACTACTACTGGCCCCATAATAACGGTCTCAGCAAGCCGGCATGCCCCCGGCATCACCCTATCCCATGTCCTACACCGTTCCTTCCCTCTACTCCCCCATTCCCAAACAGCGCAAGTCTTACGCCTAGGACCTATCTGAATACCATCAAGCATCATGCTATCAGCCCTGATCCAATCTCACATGTATTGCCCACAGCAGAGTCACCTCACCACAGCCATACCGAAAAATTCTCTAACCCTGTGACAGGTGCAGCAAGACACTTCCGATTAAGGTCTCGTACCTTCAACCACCCCAACCCAGTCAAATATGAACACACACCTCCCAAACAAATTAGGCCCAGATTACCTCCCCCTCATCAAAACCATACTCCTAGCCAGAAACCCAACACCACTTCCAAACCAGCTCCGGACACCCCCAATAAATTACTATCCACCTTTAGAGGAGCGCTTATCAATGCCCGCTCCTTAGGGGCGCATGCTATAGAAGTTCACGACCTCATTATGGAATCACAGCTCGACATACTAGTAGTCACAGAGTCCTGGCTCCATCAAGCATCAGGTCCACTACTAACTCTGGCAATCCCATCCGACTACACCATATTCAGAACAGATAGGACCCACTCACAAGGAGGCGGTGTTGCTATTATAGCCAAGACCAAATTACAGCTTAGATCTTGTCCCATTGAAAGTATTGAAGGGTATGAAACATTACTCGTAAAATTTCCCATAAATGCCAACACTACTATTAATTTAATAGTAATTTATAGAGCACCTAGCCCCAACAACCACCCAGAGACTGAAATTCCGTTGCTATTAGCTCCACTAATAAAACCCAGCTCGAAATACATCATCCTGGGCAACCTTAACCCAGGTTTCAATGACAGCCAAGATGCCAAAGCAGAATCACTGCACTCCGCCCTGAAGGACATGGGTTTCAGCCAACTAGTTAATGCACCCACACATATCAAAGGCAGGACTCTTGATTGGATCCTCTCCCTTAATACCCCCGTAACCATTGAGGTCATCTCCCCTCTTATTTGGACCGATCACCATAACATTGTATTTACAATCAATCCCTCCGAACCCACACAAAAAAAATCTAAAACTATGATTACCTATGAAACTAGAAACGCCCGCAAACTCACGCCAGAAAACTTCACGCCTCCTCTCTCAAAAATCCTAGCTTCTACCTCGATCACCAGTGACAACCCCTGTCTCCTAGCAGACATATATCACAACTGCCTCACTACTACCATTAATGCTATAGCACCACTCACCACCAAGGCAAAACGCACAGACAAGCGATCTAGCTTCTGGTTCAATGATAATCTTATCGCCCTCAGAAGAACCAAACGCGCGTATGAACATGCCTACAGAAAGCATCCTACTGCAGAGGCAGAAAAAGCCTACCAAGAAATAAACAAAACCTATAAAACAGCTACTATTACCTACAAATCTAATGCGTATAATAATAGGATCAGCAATGCTACTTCAGATACCAAGGAATTATTTGCCATTCTAAAAGAATTGGAAAACCCCACTCCAGCCATAAACCCAACCATCCCCAGCAAGGAATGGTGCACCACTATACAAGACGCACTAACAGCCAAAATTGAACTACTCCAAATAAAAATCACATCCAAAAAACAATCACTAGCCAACAAACCTGCCCTCCTTAACCTAAATCGACCACATCAGGAATTCACCAGCGCCCCATTCCATTTCACACCTGTATCCCAAAATGTAGTGTTTGACACCATCGCCAAACTTAAAGCCTCCAATTGCAAAGGCGATTCTGTCCCTGCATCAGTAGTCAAATCCTGCGCTCACACCCTCACCCCCATTATCACCAACTTCCTCAACGCATCCTTCAATGCTAACCTAGTACCAGCTAGCATTAAAGAAGCCTGGGTCACCCCTCTCCTGAAAAAACCTACCCTAGACCCCACTGTGCCCACTAATTACAGGCCAATAACAACTGTCCCATTTCTCCTCAAAATATTGGATAAATTAGCATACAACCAAGTCCAAACTCACCTCGAACAAAACCACCTCCTTGGCACGAGGCAATCAGGCTTCCGCCCCAACCATAGCACAGAAACGGTGCTCCTTGACTTAAAAATCCAGATGGATACCATCAGAGACTCAGGGAAACTCTGCATCCTCCTCCTACTCGATCTCTCCGCAGCGTTTGATTTAGTAGACCATAATAAACTATGCGCCACACTAGGTAAACAAGCCGCCAACCCCATCATAGTACCCATTGGTGTCCCCCAAGGTTCCTGTCTCTCACCAACATTATACAATGCATACACCAAACTCCTCTTCTCAGCGCTAAACGACATGGGTGTCATCTACACCAACTTTGCAGATGACACCCAGATCCTCATCCCTTTATCGGGAGACTACACTCAAGACACCGACACTATCAACAAAATATATGCCATAATCCAAAATTGGATGGCACTAAATAGCCTCTGTCTCAACGATGAGAAGACTGAGATTCTCATTGTGGGCTCCCAATCCAAAATAGAAGCATTACATCCTGATTACTCATCCATCAACATTGATGGCACAAACATATCAGTACTCAAACAAGTGAAAACTCTAGGTGTCTACCTTGATGCCAACCTCACCATGACCAAGCACATCAACGCCCTCTCTTCCTCTACATCCTACACCGCAAAACTTATTGCTCTCAGTCGCCAATTCTTGACACCAACCAATTGTATCACGCTGGCAAGAGCTTTAATCTTATCCAGGCTCGACTACTGCAACGTACTCTACCTGGGTACCTCAAAAGCCAATCTAAACAAACTACAGCTCATCCAAAATAAAGCCCTTCGGGCGGCCCTTGGAATAAGGAAGTCAGACCATATCTCAAATATTAGAAGAAACCATCACTGGCTCCCCATAGCTCCCCATCAAAGCCAGGGTCACATTCAAAGCTCTGTGCGTCACATTCAAATGCATCCACTCATGTGTCCCCATCTACCTCAACCACGCCATCACCAGAAAAGTATCTAAGAGGCCCCTCAGATCTAACAGTCAATTACTCGTAGCCATCCCCCGCTACAAGACAACCAAGGCAGGAGGCAGTAGTTTCCAATACCTCGCACCCACATATTGGAACACTCTTCCCCTCCCCATCAAAAATGAGCAAACATTCCCAGGTTTCAAGAAATCCCTGAAAGCGTGGCTATTTAACCAAGACTAAAAAATCCCCCTCCATGCTTCAGGAAATATCAGTGTACTGAAACCCTGCATTTAATGTCTTCGTGTATGATTATTTTTGTATTCACATGCACTGCGCCCGATTGGCAAAGTCCAAGAAATGTTTTAACCAAGCTGTCTGTAACATCGCTGTGGTACCCAAGGGTTTGGGCGAGTAATAAATGCAATAAATAAATAAATAAATAAATATTCGTGCTGGTGTGTCGGGTCTTATGTGAAGAGGGTAGTTTTCAGAGTTTTGCGGAAGGTGGTGAGGGAGGTCTCCCCTCGGATAGTGGGAGGTAGGGCATTCCAGTGAGTGGGCGCTAGATAGGGGAAGCTGGATCCGCCCGCTTTTACTCTTTTTACTAGTGGCACCGAGAGCATGTTGGTGTACGGTGATCTGGTTGGCCTGGTAGTGGAGACGGAGTGGATCCTTTGAGAGAGGTATGCTGGAGCAGTGAGGTGAATGCACTTGTGGGTCAGTGTCAGGGTTTTGAATACGATCCTTTCCTTTATTGGGAGCCAGTGGGCTAGTTTTCTGGCTTCAGAGATGTGTTCTCTTTTAGCAATGCCTTGGGCTGCCCGGAGAGCATTGTTCTGTATTACTTGTAGTCTCTCTAAGTTTTTGTTGGAGGTTCCTAGAAAGAGTACGTTGCAGTAGTCTAGCCTAGAGCCGGTGATGGCTCTGGCTATGTTGGTGCAGTTCTCTTTGGAGAGAAAGGGTCTGACTGCGTTGATAAGTTTGGCATGATATGCTGCTGCTGAGGCTATTGCGCCGACTTGTCTATCCATGGGTAGGCTGGAGTCCAGGTAGACTCCCAGAGTTTTGACAGAGTCGGAGACCGGAATTTTAATGGAGTCAATGGTGAAGTGGCTTAATTGGGCATCTAGATTTTTTAGTGTGTCGGGGGAACCTACCAGGAGGAGTTCTGTCTTGTCAGAGTTGAGGCATAGACAGTTGTCTGCCATCCAGGCTTGGATGGTGTTGTAGAGGTTGTTGAGGGTTAGGGAGTCAGTGTCATAGTTCCCTGTGAGAGTGAGGAGGATCTGCGTGTCGTCGGCGTAGTTGGTGTAGGATATGCCCATAGCGTCGAGGATGAGGAAGAGGGGTCGTGTGAAGATGTTGTATAGGGTGGGGGAGAGACAGGAGCCTTGGGGTACACCACAAAGTATAATGGTTGGTGATGCGGCGGCTAGGTCAGAGAATACTTGCATGGTTCTGTCTTGTAAGAAAGAGGTGATCCAGGCTGTGGCCTCTGGGGAGAATTTGGCAGTGGAGGAAAGGTGGTGGCATAAGACACTATGATCCACGAGGTCGAAGGCCGCGGATAGGTCAAGGAGTAGGAGAAGTGCTGGTTTACCCAAGTCTCTATCATCGTCCATCTGGTTTTTCAGGTCAAGTAGTGCGGTTTCGGTCCCGTGTCTGGGGCGGAAGCCAGATTGGCAGAGTCCAAGGAGTTTGTTCTCTTTAATGAAGTGCTAGACCTGCAGGTAGGCTGCTTTGTCCAATATTTTGAGGAGGAATGGGTCAGTGGTGATGGGTCTGTAATTGTTGGGTGAGGTGGGATCGAGAGTTGGCTTTTTCAAAAGAGGGCGTACCCAAGCTTCCTTGAGGGAGGCGGGGACTTTCCCTGTAGTCAAGGAGGCATTCACGAAGGCTGTTAGGAAGGGAGCTAGCGCTTCCGTGCAGTCTTTGATAATGGAGGCTGGGCATGCATCGCCTTTGCAGTTAGAGGGTTTGATGTTCCTCATTATGTTGATGATGTCTTTTTCCTGAATGGGTTTGAAGGAGAAGGGTAGGCGGGGATCCGGGGCAGGTGGTGGGAAGGGGATATGCTTATTGGGTAAGGCTTGTTTAGTGGCTAGTATTTTGTTTTTGAGGAGGCTTAATTTGGTTAGCATGACCGTTTGTATTTCATCACACCAGTCTTTGTCTTTGATGAAATTCTGGGGGGCGGGAGTGGGTGTCTCGAGCTCCCTGAAAATGGCGAAGATTTCTTTTGTGCTAGATTGGGCTTCCGAGATTCTGTATTCAAAGGATTAGGCCTTTGCTTGGGTGATTGCCTTTTTGTATTTGGTGGATAGGGCTTTAAAGATCATCTTGTCTTTTTCAGAGTGGGACGTTTGCCACTGTGTGAGTGCGGCTTTTTTCTCATTTCAGAGTGTGAGGAGGTCAGGGGTGAACCAAGAGTTGGAGTGGGTAGTGGGTTTGGATTTGCGAGGTTTGAGAGGGGCAATGGAGTTGATTGCTGCTTTAATGGCAACATCATAGGTTGTTGCGAGTGTTTCTGGGTCTGATGAAAAAGGTGGTCTGAAGGCTGGGCCTTGGAGGAAGGGCAGTAGCCTTTCCTTCGTGAGCTGGCGGGAGCTTCTGGCGAGGCAGGGTGGGAGCAGTTGAGGTGAGGGGGCAGCAGGGGAGCTAGTGGCGTACCCCGCTCGCACCAGCCCAATCGCATGTAATACTTCTCATGCACCCCTCGGAATACGCGTAACCCACTCGCAGCAGACCAATCGCATATAATACTCCTCGAGCACACCCATAATACGCGTACCCCTCTCGCACCAGCTCAATCGCGTGTAAAACTCCTTGTGCAACCCTCAGAATACATGTACCCCGCTCGCGCCAGCCCAATCGCGTGTAATACTCCTCATGCACCCCCGGAATACGCGTACTCCGCTCGCGCCAGTACAATCGCATGTAAAACACCTCACGCACCCCCGGAATACGCGTACCCCGCTTGCGCCAGCTCAATCACGTGTAAAATTCCTCGCTCAATCACGTGTAAAACTTGGTGCAAGAGGCGTGTTTGGGGGCATGACTGGCGCTGCTGCAGGGTCGCTGCACCACGGCTGGTTATGGATGTTGAAATCAATGAATACGCAGTAAGTGAAAATGGGTTTTGGCGCACGCGGCTGGAACAAGCTGGCGTACACTCCTTCTGTGTGCCAGCCGCGTGCGCCACTTCTGCGCTTCCATGAATTACCCCCTTTATCTTTACAGGGCATGGCAGAGGAGGCAAGCCATACTGGATGAATAATTTTGTAACTGTTTGTTACCTTGCATTTTATTTCTCTATTAGAATTGTTCAACATTTTTATATGATGATTATGCTATATTAAGTAATGGCGCTGGATAAGTCTAAACGTTAATCAAAGTCACCACCGTGTTTCATAATGCTTAGACTTGAAATCAAAATATTAATATATTATCAGAATAACTGTATTTAATTGGATTTCACTTTAATAATTGTGGCAGCTATGTGATGTTTAAAATGGTTTAGATGGTTTCAGCAATTGTATACTATGTATATATATCATGTGTTTTAATTATTGTGTGATGTTTTATAAAATGATATGCTTGTACATGCTAGTAATTAAATACAGCTAATTCTGACTTTGAGTATTAGGATTGATGGCTACTTGAAGGGTTTTAGGAAGAGTGAGTAGTGGAGAATAGCCAAGGTAGGAGTAGAGATTGGAATAATGAAATCACATGGCGAGGGAGTTAGAATAGTCAAAAGAGGGAGCTCCAAAGAGAGGGTGCAGAGAGTGCGCACCAGGGAAAATGGAGAGAGAACGTGAGACAGAAATGTTGCATGTTTGTATGTTACAAATGCTTTGTACTGTTCCAAATCATCACTGTAGTTGTCTAGGCTGTAGGCATGTCTGAAAAGTGGTGTATTGTGCGCCTACAAGGGGATTCAAGACTATTGTCTTTGAATAAAGGGAAAAGGGAGGGACTACATTCAAATCAAAAGTGGTAACACATAAATGACAAAAAGGGTAAGGCATATGCTGGTAGTGAAACTGGAGAGGGAGTGTTTATGAAAGCTTGGGGGCATCATATTCCAATACGCCTGGACAGTGATGTAATTGTGCAGGAATGTAATAGTAATTTACAATATCTCTGTATATAAGTGATAATGTTCTTGAGGCAAGTTAAATCTATAAACGTGCAAAGGTGGGGTGACCAGTGCACTGTCCACCATCCCTAGAGCAGCTGTTCACTTATGGGGGCCCTGAAATGCATTACATTCACATCACATGAACAATGGAAAATAAATACTTGTATATTTCATGCACAATATGTAAACATTACATGTTAAACAATACAGTATATGTTCTAGGTGCATTTGCAATAGATCAAGTGGGCATGTTAAGTACACATGTCCCTATGTTGAGCAAAAAGCAAATGGCTAGATCCCCCTGAACAATAAATAACAAGCTCCCATGCACTTAAAAGATTGCATCTTCCTTACACGATCTGCCAAGCCATACAAAACATGGGTGGCCTGTTTGCTGGCCATTTGCTTAATGCTGTGGTTACTCATTGCCTTTCCTTCGTCCTCCAAACCCAGCAAAACCAGTTTTTTCCAGTCACTCATAATTCACCTTGCACATCCTGACTGCAGAGTTTAACCAATTTATGAAAATTGCACACTGCATATATATTTGTAAATTCCCCATGTATGTTTATCAGTGCATGCATGTATAATACCTACCATGTCTCTTCTGCAAAGTGGGTACTTCGTGACAAATACCCTTCCTCGCATATGCATTATGAAGCTCCTCATTGCTCAGCTTCAAGGCGCTTCATAGCACCCATACCTAGATTGTATTTATATTTCAGTGCTGATTTTGACATTTATCTTGTTGTGGGTGTGCAAATCTTAAATGTATCAACTTAAAACTTAAAGTAACACATATGTCATTCTCATTAACTATGCTGGATACAAATACAATTGCAACAGCGCTCCAACTTCGCCGCTCCCCCAGTCACAAATATGACACGCACAACGTGAACCCCTCTTTCTCATTGGGATCTTTTCTGACCACCTCAACACAGTTTAAGAATTAGCTTAATCCTGGACCCCATGTTTACACTTTCAGCATCAGTGAGAAAAATACATTATGCCAGGCCCTCACTGTCTGCCCCTCAGCCTCCCCTCACTCAACATAGTCTTCACACTGAATCTGGAAGTATGAACCTGGCAGGAGGGGAGAAAACTTGAGTAAGATTATAAGGGAAAGGGATGAAGATGATTGGCAAGAGTATTCGATATATTTAATTTTATTTATATGGTGCATATACATCAAAAAGTGTAAAGGTGAAGGTCCTACTAGGCATTGTGACATTCGGATTGTGCAAGTAGAGTAACAGGAAATGCAGGGAGAGGGGACAATGGAGAAGTGCAGGGGAGAGGAGGGCCTACTAGCTGGACAATTTCTAAGGTAGGATCAGGAGCGCAAGTGCTCATGGAAAGGGATGGGGCTAAATTAGTGTGAAGTATGGGGGTAGACCAGACTCAGAAGACTAGTTGGGGAAGGGTGTCTAAGGGCAAGTACTGGTAGAAGGGGCAAAGGGGAAGACTGGTCAAAGGAGGGCCTGGCCCCAGTAAGGCTCATGAGGGAAAACAGGCACCCAGACATAGATGCAGGTGGAAACTAGCAGGGGAGAGGGAAGGAAGTGGAAAAAAGGAAGGTCTTGAGAAGCGTCAGTGACTTAAGGAGATCCGTCTCGAGACAGAGAGGGGCAGGCAGGCAGTTCCAGAGGGAAGCTTCTGTCGAAGAAAGAGGTCCACCCCCCACTCTCTGCTTGGAGAAACATCTGACCTGCAAAGAGTTAGAGCTAGAAGCGCTAGGACTATAGAAGGGAGGTATTTAGGGAGAGACTCCAATCAGGGAGTGCTTTACAGTGTCATTTAAGGGCCACCTAATTTGATAAGTGGTCTACAGAAAGGAAAGAGCAAACCAAACTACTGCTGTATCTTTACAAAATCTACAAGCCCACTCAACACATAATTATTTTTGACGGAGGTGGTTCTTCCAAATTTCAGCTAGAACTCTAAATACTATTAATAATTAATTTACTCTGGTGAACAGTTTTCAATGTCAACAAGTTCAGGCATATTTTATTAAAAGCATCAGCATTTTCACAAAAACATTCCTGACAATAAAACATTGGTGTACTGTTATGGAACCATCTGTATTGTTATTCTTGACCTTACTCTATCACTTGACTCCACATGGTTGCAGATATTATAGGGCAGCAGTCGCCGCCCATGGTTAAGATGAGTCAGACTCCCATTGGAACCCTTCAAGATTCTATCATTAATAATTTTTTTTAATTTGAGTGATGGTGTTGGCCTTAATTCTGAAAATACTTAAAGACCCGCAGGCTCACCCAGACTGCAAAGTTTCGTAAATATTTGTTAAAGGATAAAACTATTAAGCGTAAAAAAAACAAAAAATCAAAAGTGCAGCCTATTTCCCATTCATTTTCCCATAGGCAAACAAGGTCAATTTATGCCAAAGAGCACAGCTCAAACCGCTGGATGGGTTTGGACCTGGTCCAAAACAACTTATGCACAAAGCGTAGACTGGCGATCCATGTCTGGTTTGGGGTTACTCTGTGCAGTAGTTATTTAAATATTTGATGGAGAAGGGGGTGCCCCTTCCCAAAAACAGAGATATTTAGGGGATTTACCCAAAACCGGGTGTTTTTATAAATGAAACAGCCACCAGCTTGTTTTCCTCTTGATGCGAGTGATATCTGCGGCAATAGCTGAGGATATGGGAAAATTAAACGCAGGAAAAAAACTATTTGCAGGTCAAAGAACATGGAAATGCAATCATGCTAGAGGTAGTGGGTGGGTGGCTAGTGGGCACCAAGTGTCATTTTGGAGTTGGATGAGGTCTACGGACTCCATCACAGAAACAGCATGTGTTGTGGGGGAAACGAAGAGGGCAGGGGAAGTGAGAAGGCCATCTGGGGAGTAGGGGGAGGTGGCACAGATGAGGGGGTCAATTGGTGAGGTGCTGGGGGCAGGAAGGCTTATTTATTTCCACCCATTTTGCGTATATCCGAGGCTAGAAAGGACTACAGAAAACCACTTGTACAAGTAGTTCTGTTGCTGCAGCTATACCATTTTGGGGTGTCAGTGTTTAATTTCTTTTTGAAAGTTATTGGTATAGGTATGGTAACATCGGCGTGAAAAATCACTGGCCAGGGGACTCTTTTTTGGCTGTATGTTTTCAGGATTTTGTATATTTGAGACTTTGAAGAAAAACAGAAGAAATTAGTTGAACAAAATTAATATAAAATTGGTTGTATTCTAGTTTTAGATTTCCTGTACAATTTATGGTAGGTTGTGTGTTTTTACTCATGGTATTATGTTGAGTGGCTGTGAAATATTTGTTTACCCAGTAGCCATCCAATGCAAGTCATTGCGATTTGCGGATAGACGTGGTACCCTGTGGTACCCTTTGCAGCCATGGATATTTTGGGGCAAATGGAACTTTGTGTGTTTGTGGCCGTCTGGTATCCACGGGTATGCAACATTTTGGGTGGGGTAGCATCATAGATGCATTAAGTGTTTTGGGTTATTGGGAGAGATCAGGAGTGTTTTGAGGAATTGGGATACATGTTTCAACTTGTAATTCTTGCGAGTAGCCGCAGCTAGCAGCAAACGGCCATGAATGGGTGTTATATAACCAAATGTATAAAACACACATGCACAGGCACATCAACACTTTTTTTTATAATCACGTATATGAAAAAAAAAATCTTCTGTGCTATAACCATATAGTTATGTGGATGATAGAGCACATAATGTTATCTGTGTGTGTTATGTTGTGTGTTTAGGTGCTGTCTTATCTTATTTAAAGTTTTTAAGGTTGGCTTAGTTTGGGTTTTAGTTTATAGAAAATACATGTGTAGCCGCGTTGCTTATTCGTGTCTGCTAGTGATGCTGGTCAGGGTTTTGTATGTGTTTCGTGTTTCTAATTGGCCTGTGTTCGTAATTTTAAATGTGTACTTTATTGTGATGGATTGAAGTGAATATGTGCAAGCCATTTTAATCTGTTTTCTTACAATATAGTCCTCTTTTTCTGGTTTTCATTATGAAACTTCCCATTTTGTCTATTTTTCTCAATTTGACTGAAGAACTGTACAGTTCATGTTACCTGTGATAAAATATGATTGGCATTAATCTTGTGTCTGTCATTGCTAGTTTGATTGATAATATGTTGATAATGGGGCCCTGTGTTTTGTTTTTTACTGTATTTGTTATCAATTAATTGGTCCTGCTGTATATGTAGAAAATGGGTGGGAATAATTGTTGGAAGTTGGTTATTAGAATATAGATTGATGTGCATGATATCGAATCATGAAGTATAATAAACAAATGATCACAGACCAGTAGAAATGTGATTTTATCTACAATGCTTTTTTAATCACTTATGGCGTGTGTTAAAGTGATTTTTGGGGTGATTTTATTGTTGCTGGTGTGGTGTGATTTGAAAATGTGTGTTTTGAAAAAGATTTGGTTTGCTGTAGTGTGTTACTGCTTGGTTATGTATGAGAGAAAATACATTGGGCCTCATTCCGAGTCCGGCGGTAACCCTGCCAGTGTTACCGGTGGGTTGCCACCAAACCCCAAATGAAGTACTGATGCCTGACTTCTTGGTAAAACTGGGGTTTTACAACCCCAGCAGTCCGGGAAGTCAGGGACCAGCAATTTGTAAATCCCCATTCCCATAGAGTCCTGGTGGACTTACTTTGAATCCTATTGGACTCTATGGGAATGGGGACCACAGAAGCACAAGAACCATTGTTAATGGTGCCGGTGCTTCTGTGATGGCTTGCCTACCGTGGCCGCTGTGTCCCGCAGGGTTAGCCCTGTCAGGCACAGCAGTGCCGGCATGCAAACCCTGTAGTGTGCCTGTCCGGAAGCAACGGTGCTGGTAAGCTTAACGGCACCGTTGTTTCCGGACCGGCACACTTTTAATGAGGCCCATTGTCTTTATTTGTCTGTTGTTTTGTGAAACTTAGTGTTTAATTCTTTGAAAAATATGTTTGATTAGTTTTATTTTAAATTATATATTCATAAAGAATATACAAATGCTATTAGTTGTGCAAACTACTATTAAATGTAAAAAAAGAAATGGAATGGATTTTTTGGTGTAAATTGCTTTAATAAATGCGGGCACAGTATTATATTTTAGTACACAGATTAAAGGTTGTAACATTTTGGGATGGATTATTGGAAGTGTACAGTTTAAAATAGTGCACACACTGATTTTGTTTATTTGTTTTTGTTACTGTACTGCTACTTGATACAGAAATAATGTTAGTTGTCAATCGCAGTTTACTGGGCACAGTGGTTTTAACATGGAGTTAAGGCAAATATTTCACGTGCCCATAGTTACAGGTTCTGACTAATGTGAGGTTTTTAATTAAGACCTTGTGGGAATTATCTAATGCAGGAATGCCCCCTGGATCTGGGCTTATTGCTATGCAAACTCTTATTATGTAAGAAAGAAATTTAATGTTTTTTGTCGGTGCAAATTGCCCTAGTAAATGCTGATGCAGTATATATTCAGGAATGCTATTTTAGTACACAGATTAGAGGTTGTAAAATGTTGGAATGGTTTATTTGAAGTTTACCTGTGCAACAGTTTAAAATAGGAAACACACAGATTTTTTAATGTTCTTGCTACTTTACTGCTACTTGATACAGAAATACTGTCAGTATTCAAAGGCAGTTTTATCGACGCGCTGGTTCTTACATGGAGTTAAGGTATATATTTAGCATGCCCATAGATACAGGTTCAACCAACATGAGGGGCTTAACAAAGAGCCTGTGGTATTATCTGACACGAAAATGCCCCCCTGGCTCATGGCTTATTGCTATTTGGATTGTGTCCCATGAGACTTGAGTACTTGCAGAGTTAGAACACTTCATTCCATTTTTGTGGCATTGTCTTTTTAGAGTTGTCATTTGTGTTATTTTACATATTCCTTCCTGGTTGGATATCCAAACATGTACGACCACGAGAGTAGCTGCAGTGATGATGATGTTGTTGTTTGGGTTCTGAATCCATCGACGCTGAGTAAGAAGGCAATTGGGGTGAAATCCATTACTGACAGTTGGTGCTTCTTCAAAGTCAAACAAAACTGTTGTAGAAAAAAGGCAGAGGAGCTACTTTGCACAAGTGCCAAGTCACCAACACTTGACTTTGGCAGCTGTGTGAACTTCACAAGTTGTAGATTTACCAGCTACCAATGTGTACGTTAGGAGAGTTATCTTTGATCTATGCCACCATAGTGCATTTTTTGTGTTATTTAGCGCTTGCTTTATTCAAAATGATTGTTTACCTTCTTAGAAATGTTTAATTGAAGAATCACAAACATCTATATATTTTATTTTATTGATATTCATTTTCATGAAATAGAAACATACGTAAAGAAAACAATTGACACACGGGGTTGGGGAATTATTGCGCTTTCAGGTTAAGTGTGTAATATATTACTCATCAGGACTGCAGGAAATTATTATTTAATATTAGTACCCATTGAGGGTCAATGAGCGTGTTACAAGAAACCTAATTGTCCCTCAGCAGGGCATTACCCGGGTGATAGGGCTCTTTCCATGACTGGCCACAATGGAAATGGAGACATATCTTTCACCTCTATTAATAGTGAAGAAATCTTGAAATATTTTGCTGTGCTCTTTCTTTAGATGGTGAATTACATTTCTTTTCATTAAAAGAAAAATATGTGTTCCCTGTCTAAAATATTTCTCTGCAATCACAGCATAAATGACTAATTTGAAACACTGCATCTAAAATAATATTATAGAAGCAAACAACATATATTCTATGTCCTCAATATTACTATGAATCCCATTCTTAAAATTCAGAAATTCTGCACAGTGTTCTGTACAATAAAAATGCTCTCCTCCTAAAATGGGTTGCATTTTAAAAATGTCTAATCCAATAATGAATGTCCCCTAAAAATAGCACAATCTCCTAAAAATACAATTCACTCTCATGCAATAAATATATACTATGTAGAAAAACTCTTAGTAGAATGGTACAATATAATCTACAGTGTTATTATCATACATAAATATAACTCAACAAATAGATTCTCCAATAGGTTGAACAATTAAACAGAGGTACTTGACATGCTATTGACAGCTACCTACCACATAGACAATGATTAATGAATATAGATTATCTCTCCTCATGTACTCTTTTTATATTTCTAATTCCAATGTTTGAAGTGACAAGCAATATTTCCATCTACCACACTAAAACAGAAAACTACATAGTATAACTAGAGGAAAATTATCATACAGAATTAAACAAATATAAAAGAAGATGTTGAAGAAAAAGAACCAGAAATAATACACCACATGCAGTATGTTGTAAGTACATTCTTTATATATGTGTAAAATAAGACTAACAATAATATTGAAGGAAGAAATATTAGTCACCAAAAACACATATACTTTGTCTACCTACTATAAATTGTCTATACAAGCAACACAATTTTTTTAAAAGTGTATTATATGTTAAATTGTTTCAAATCAAAGAAGAAGCACCACAAGAACTATCCATGAAACTAAACATGGAAAATTAAAAGAATTAAAACGACTATTAATTAATGTTGGAAAAGAAATACAATCATACAAAAAGTACATTGAAAATGTAAGAGAAATTATGGACAGTAAAAATGATATTGTGTAAGAAAACACAAAGATGTGGCTTTTTTAATGTTCTAGGACAAAACTTGTGAACATGAATCATGATAGATCATCAGGTGCAATTCTCCTGGGATGATGTGGAGGATGTGTATTGGAAATTGGACAAGAAGGGCTGGCCTCTAGTGGGATGCAGTTTGTTTTGTATAGGTGTGGTCTTATATATTCACTGTAGCTTTAATTTGTGCATAATTGTTGTCCACCCATTAAAGATTCTGCTAGGAACAGCCAGAGTCTTCAAATAGTGACAGCACTGGAATACTTTATTGGAACAGTCATTAGAAATGCTAGAGAGGTTTAGAGAGAAGGCTTCATTCTTTATGGAATTGTATTTTTAGAGTTGTTGTTTTTCTTTTTATTTCCATCCCCATTTGACCATTTGAACATGTGTAACTATAAGAATAACAGCAGTAGTGAGGCTTTTCTTACAGTAGATGTGTGTGCTAGATTATAGATCATGTTTTTAAAGGCAGTCGGAGGACATTGTGCAAGAAAACACTGAGAGATGTCTTTTTTAATATTACGTCACAAATATTGAGAACATGAATCATGATAACTTATCTGGTGCGAGTCTTCTGGGATAATGTGGATGATGTGCATTGTAAATTACATGAGTACCACAAAATAAAAATGCGTGTGCTTATGTATTATGTGCACGGAAATGGCACCATGTCAAAATAAAAGAATGAGTTTAAAGCAGTATAAATGTGATTGTATCTACAATGCTTTTATAATAACTTATGGTATGTTTTAAAGTGCTTTTTGGGGTGATATAAACATATGTTTGCTTTAAAAAGAATTTGTTTTACTGTTGTGGGGTGATTTGAAAATGTGTGTGCTTTAAAATAGATTTGTTTTGCTGAAGTTTTTTACTTTGTTTTTATGTATAAGAGAAAATACATTGTCTTCATGTGTGTGTTGTTTCGTGGAACCAAGTGTTTAATTTCATGAAAAATATGTTTGATTGGTTTTATTTTTATATTCATATTTATATAGTATATAGGAATGGTATTAGTTGTGCAAACTCCTATTACGTAAAAACAAGAAATGGAATGCATTTTTCAGTGCAAATTGCAACAATAAATGCAATGCTACTTTAGTACACAAATTAGAGGTTGTACAATTTTGGGAGGGTTTATTAGAAGTTTGCATGTGCAACGGTTTAAAATATGAAGCACTGATTTGTGTTTTAATGTTCTTCTTAATGTACTGTTACTTGATACAGAAATACTGGCAGCCTGCAATAACAATTTACTGGGCACACTGGTTCTTCCATGGAGTTAAGGCAAATATTTAGCATGGTCATAGTTACAGGTCTGATCAATGTGAGTAATTTATTAAAGAGCCTGGGGCATTATATGATGACTGCGGTCATTAGATTGGAGTAGTAATAGTGTTTTTATTTGTTTGGAAGACACAACAGCATTTAGCAACTGAAAAGGATTTCTGCCATGGAATGGGATACAAAGTCTGTTCACCCTTTATATGATAGCTATTTAATTAAGGAAGAGGTCATGTGTATAGTTTGAGAACTTAGGCAATATTTCTGATATTCTCCATGCATTGTGATAGCTTTAATCAATTTTGTATGAGGGATCAATGTTGTGAACTATGTGTCATGCTAGCATCTAACATCATTTGAAGGGTCTGGGCTATATTGGGTGCAGCCTTTTTTGGTTTATGGGTGGTTTTATATCTTCACTGTAGTTGTGAGTGGTGGTTTTGCATAATGAACCTTCACTCATTAATGGTGCTGCCTGCAACAGTCAGAGTTGTAAATCACCTGCAGCACTGTTACACTCTATTAGACAAAAAATTAGAAATGCTAGAGAGGTTGAGAGAGGAGGTTTTTCATCAAGTGTCTACAGATGTGCAGCTCCTATCCCCAGCAGTACCACTTGGATGAGCAAGAGGCCTTTGCAGGATCTTTGCATTTCGCAACTGAAAAAAGGAAACAAAAACATACACGGCATGGAAAGGGATATGAAGTCTGTTCACCCTTTTAAAGGCAGCCATTTAAAACAGTAAAAGAAAAACTAAACAAAGTAGATGGCCACCATGAAATGGTAGAAGGGACTAGATATAGTCTCTTTTCTGTTTCCATGGGGGTTATTAAAACTTTAGATGTATGTGTAGAAGAAAGATTCTTCTGGACAGCTTAAATTCAAACAAGTAGATCAACAGAAGTTCCTCCCTAAAAGAAACCATGTTTTGTCTCACAGACTGAATGGTTTCATCAAAGGGCAGAGAAAACAGCAGACAGTGCACATGATCTTCCTCTGGCTGTCAGTAAAGAAGGGACCACTTAGAGCTCAACTGTGACTGTAGATGTAGTCGCTCACAGCGCTGATTTGCTCACACAGCCGGTCAAGCTTATGCAATCTTAAATTACAGTGGGTTGAAACAGATGGTCTTGACTGGTGGTGTGGGTGTTTGTGCTACACCTGCAACACACTCAAAGCATTTATTTTGGAGTGTTAGGGAGAATTCTCCAGAAAGGCTAATTTCCCATTTGAGTCCCTCAGCAGCTTTGCTGGATTTCTAGAGTTTAATAGTTTTACCTGGTAAGAGTTTGAGCCGTTTTTTACCACTCTTTCATGCATTTTGCTGTATGTTTGACTTGTTGTGTTCCTCGATATGGAGTCTCACCAACACCATAGGCATCATCTGTCTTACTGTGTGTCACAAAGCACCTTTAGTGCAGTGACACAGGGTTGTCTTTTTTCAGACGTCCCACTTTAGACTCCATTTTCTGGGACTGACTACTCTCTCCCAGCACATGCAAAGTTGCCATTGACACTATTAGTCTTTTTAAATTCACAGACCCAACACACTCTATCTTACAATAGAGTGCTGGAGGGGTTAATGCATATCCCCTTTTGCCTGATTCTCATATAAAATGTGTATGTTACCCTTTCTCTAAGATTTGGCTGGTGGCAGTGGTATCTACCATTTTTATTCTACTGCTGACTATGAAAATAGTCTTTGGTACCACTAGAGGCTATGGTGGTAGCCACAAACTAAAACCTGGTAATCCACTTTTATTTTTACTTGGTTCTGTTTGGGTTTTGTAAAGGTCCTTCTCGTGTTTTCCTGTGCGTGCCAAACCAGGTTTGGTTCATTTGTTCACTGTCCTTTGGTGGGCTTCTGCACAGAAGCCCTCCTTAGGCGCCTGAGTGTCTGGGGTGGACAGGATGTGAGGGAGGAGTTTGAGACTCCCTGCAGAGGGTCTCCTTGGAGACCTATGTCACACTCTGTGTGATTTGCTCTGGTGACTGTCCCACCAGGACAGCAACCGTGCTTAGTGATTGACAGCTAGGCTGGTATGAATGGGGGAAAACTGTTTGAAAGGCAGCCTCTGGGACTGGAAGGCAGAGTCGCCACTGGAATGAGAGAACTGAAGGAAGCTGAAGGAAGGAGACTGCTGCAACAACTGGAAACCCCGGTGAAGCCCTGCTGCAGGTCCGAATTACCTGAATCTTCAAACTACAGAGAAGACCTTCTAGGGGACTTCTTCCCTTGTGCCTGGTGGTCCCAACCAGCTCACAAAGCCCCTGGACCTCCTCTCCAGACTGTTCGAATTTGCTGTGCCGTGGTGCAGGAAACTGGATAGCCAGTGGGAGAGAGTCCATTTGTGCCTTCTTCATCTTTAAGGTACTGTGCAAAATTTAGCCGTTCACTTTGTCCGTCCACGGTGAAAGTGTTTGAAATCTTTTGCCTCTGCAATGGCTCGTCCTTCTCTTCCTTTTCGTTTAACTTTTCTTCCGACCAACCTCATTTTTAACTCTTGGCAAATACTTAACCGCAAACTACTTTGAACTGTGTGATCCTCTACAAAGACTCTGAACCATTGACATTGGCCCAGGCCTATTGACTTGAATCCTAGTTGTAGTAGCCTTTTCTAGATTGCCCTGCCTATAACTTGTCGGTGCTATTGATTTTTGCTAATCTTGTCTTTCCTCCCTTTTAAATTGCTGGAGTGCCATTTTGCTCACACTTCATATTGAGTTTAGCTTTTTCACAATGTATTGGGTGGTGTTGTAGTATATTAAGACTGTGATTTTCTGCTGCTTTATGGTAGTGAACTGTTTTTTAACTGACTGAGCAAATACATGGATATTCTTTTACCAAGAAACCTTGAGTTAGTGTTTGTTTGAATCACTGTAATTGTTGTCCCTGTTGTAACCCTTGATACTGCTCACTTTACTCTTGAGATAAGTCTGGCTGCTCAGCCATTGCTACCACCTTACTGTGTAGTGCAGGATTGTACCAAAGGTGACATTGTGCTTACACTTGTAGTCTTAATTGTGTGTAGTGGTCCCAAATCGTGCTGCACAGGATTCTGCTTAACACTGGTGTACAGCGGTGAGGATAGAAGTATAGTTGTTACATTTGGAGTGCTGCTATTACCTCGGCTCAACTAACCATAAGGCTAAACATCACTGAAAAGCTATTTTAATCATACCTGATATGGAAAGCCACAGTCAGGAGACCCACCTTACTGACACTGTTGATCAGTTGAAAAATCTGTGTAGAGATAAGAATCTCTCTGTTAAAGGCAAAAAGTCTGAATTAATTGAAAAGTTGTTGGAATACCAAAGTCTGGGGAGTGGGTCTGAAATGCCTAACCCTCCAGCAGATGTGGAAATTGATGTGGATGATAATGTTTCAAATATTATGGATGAGTCAGATGAGGCAGATGAGTCTCCCAATGTAGGCCCTATTGCTCCTCTACCTGCTCAGAAAGCTCAACCTTTGTCCACTGGGACCCCATCCGGTCCTACACTCAGTCCTGAATTCATTGCTCTAGAAAGGATGAGGCTTGAATTGGAATTCAAAAGTATTAATGCTCAATCTTAACAAAAGCATCACAAACATAAACTCAGAGAAATGGAGTTGGATCATGCCTTAGAAATGAAAATGTTTCTATTGAAAATGCTGCTCTCCCAGAGTCTTCTGTGTTATCCAGTCCTAAGAGTCCTTGCATGCCTAAAGAAATTGTAAGTATGCATTTTGGATTGGTTGGCAATGTTTGAATATAACCATGTGATTCAAGACCTAACAGGGAATCAGTTGCATCTGATGTGGTAATGAAGTTGGGGGAGGTGGATACAATGGAGTATGAGTGTGTGAAGCTAACTTCAATAGCTAGATTTGGGGAGACACCTTCCCAGTACCTTAAGAGGTTTAGGACCCTCAAAAAGCATGATGGTACCCCTTTGGCTACCTGGGTGTTTGAATGTTTGAAGAACTTCGATGCTTGGGTTAAGGGTTACAGAGTTAATTCTTATGAAGGTATGGGAGATTTTGTTATGTTGGAGTCAATATATGATGCCTGCTCTCCTGAGCTGAGACAACACTTGGCTGATTCTAAGTAAATTGAACCAAAGAAGTTAGCTAAGGCTACTGACTTGTGGGTTGCCAACAGGGCTACTCACAAGGATTCTGGGGCAACTCAGAAGAAGGATGAGGGAAAGCAGCCAAAGAACGATAACAGGGAGAATTCTAATACCTCCCAATCAAAAAGAGGGTGTCCCAAACAACCACTCAAGGGTAAACCACAAGGGAAACCGCATCAGGCTAGTGCACCTTCTGGACCCAAACAGACGGAGGTCAGAACAAACCCCCATCCATCAAAACATTTGGGAAATGTTATGTTTGTGGGTCAACTGACCATTTGGAAGGGGATCCCAGATGTAAGGGTAAACCTTCAGGGGTCCACACTGTCTCCTTAGCCCTCTCCCCAGAGGAAGAAATATCTATGGCAAGTGGAAACTTTCACCTAAAGGCTGATGAACCCATGAGAGTCTCAGCCAGTGTTTCTTTAGTGTCCCTTGGTTTGTGGGAACAACAGAATTTAGATGTCTATAATTCCATCCAGATAATACTAAAGAGTATTATAAAGATATTGTTATTGTCAATGGCCAGGAGACTCATGCCATTAGAGACACTTGAGCCAGCATAACTGTGGTTGATGAATCATTTTTCAAGGTAGAGGATGTTGCTAAGGCACCCAAACACCTAACCAAGTTAGCTGGAGGCCCTGTGCAAAAGCTTCCCCAGTTACCAGCTCTCATCCAGTGCAATGTCATGACTGTCAAGATACCAGTTAGTGTGCAGAGTGAAGTGCCTGGGAGAGTTCTGTTGGGCAATGACCTGAAAACTCTTGGCGTTGTGTCTAGTATCCCCAGGTCTCCCAGTAAAGGAAACAGGAGCTCACATGGCCTGCCAGGGAGAGGACCTCGCGGGGCTCTCCAGGGAACTTGATAGAGGAAACTTTCACCCCCAGTCCACAGGACTTACTAACTGCTATTTCAAAAAAGAAAGAGGCAAATGGGAAACCTAAGACCTCCAAGAAGAAAGCAGATAGCACTCCTGTGCTACCAACTAGGACATCCCCAAGATTGTCCAAAGTCACACCTGTGACTCCTCCACCAGCTGAGGCTGAGTGTGAGGTACAGCCCTGTGTGGTTGATCCAGCTACTGAAAAATCAGACCTGGAAGAGGACTTTACTCTAGTTGGAGATCTGAACCCTGTTGACCATCCTGAGCTGGAGTCTTTACTGGCAGAAGGTGGACCCAACAGGGCAGACTTCAGCAGAGGACAAAGATAGTGTCCTATTCTTGAAGGTCTTCACCAACAGGCAGCTTCCTAGCTTGATGGGCAAGAGCCTGGGAAGCATAGGTGCACTGGAAAGATGGCCTCTTCTACAGTGAATCGACTGAGTTTATCCCTGGGGACTGCAAAAGACGTGTAGTGCCCCTAGAAAACAGACTCCAGTTCCTACATTTGGCCCATGAGATACCTTTGGCTGGTCACTTGAGTTTCAAAACGACCAGGGAAAGGCTCTCTTTATACTTCTACTGGCCTAGGATGGGTTCAGAATTTGACACATTCTGTAGGATATGTCACACTTGCCATACCTCTGGCAAGAGTGGAGCCAAGAATGTGGCACCAGTGGTGCTGCTCCCACTGGTGCAAGTTACTTTTTGAGAGGGTAGGAATCGACAATGTTGGTCCCCTTGATCCTCCCACATCTTCAGGAAATAGGTTGATCCTGGTTGTTGTAGACCATGCTACTAGATATCCTGAGGCGATACCTAAGAGAACTGTAACAGCTCACGCTGTGGCTAAGGCTCTACTTGGTATTTTTACCAGAGTAGGGTTTCTTAAGGAAATGATATCCGGCAGAGGGTCCAATTTTATGTCCGACTACATGCAAGCCATGGGGAAAAACTGTGGTGTCACTTACAAAGTTCTCTACAGCCTACCATCCACAAACAAATGACTGGTGGAGACATTTAATTGCACAATGAAGAGCATGGTAGGTGCTTTAGAAGACCCCTTAAAAGAAAGTGGGACCTTCTACTGCCATGCTTTCTCTTTGCTCAGGAGGGAGTTGGTTATAGTCCCTTTGAACTTCTTTATGGCCATCCAGTCAGAGGTCATTTGGCCATGATTAAGGAAGGGTTGGAGAGTGCTCCTTCCCCCAAGCCAGACAGAGTGACTGACCATGTGATAGGTCTTCAAAGGAGAATGTCACAAATGATGGCAGAAGCTAGTGATAGCTTGAAAGCAGGTCAGGCTCTGGTCAAACATTGGCATGACCAGAGGGCCAACATGGTTGAGTTTGCTCAAGACCAGCTTGTGCTAGTTATGGTGCCAACAAGGCAGAGGGCCTTGCAGGACAAGTGGATAGGACCCTTCATGGTTGTGGGAAAACTTGTAGAGGTGATCTATCTGGTGGACTTAGGCAATCCTAAGGAGGCTCCCAGAGTCTTTCACACCAACCTTTTGAAGGCATATGTCTCTAGTCCAGAAGTGGGAGCTTTCCTTCTAGTTTCAGCTCAAGAGGAGGAGGAGAGTGAACCTCTACCTGACCTACTCAGAGGCCAACCTTTGCATGAGAACATAGGAGTTAATCTCTCTTCTATTCTAACTTCTGAGCAACAGGAGGAGTGCAAGTTACTGTTGAATCAGTTTGCCTCCCTGTTTTCACTATCACCAGGCTTGGCACTTTGGGGCCAGCATGATGTTCTCACTGGTGACTGTTTACCTGTTAAAAGCAGGGGTTACAGAATGTCAGACCATGTAAGGACCCACATAAAGGAGGAGGTGAACAAGATGATTGATCTCGGGGTTATAGAGCCATCTACATGTCCATGGTCTAGTCCAGGTGTTCTAGTACCAAAGCAGGATCCAATGAGTTGAGATTCTGTATGGACTATAGAGTTCTAAATGCAGTCACAAAGAGGGATGCCCACCCTTTACCAAGGACAGATGAACTGGTGGATAAACTTGGTGCAGCCAAGTACCTCAGTACATTTGATCTCACTTCAGGCTATTGGCAAATAGTTCTGACAGACCATGCCAAGGAGAAAACGGCATTCTCCACCCCAGCAGGCCTCTACCAGTTTAAGGGTATGCCTTTTGGTTTAAAGAATGCCCCTGATACAATCCAAAGGATGGTTAATCAAGTTCTGAATGGGATGGAGAACTCCTGCATGGCATACTTGGATGACATTGCAGTGTTCAGCCCTAATTGCAAAGAACATGCTTACCACTAATGATATGTTTTGCAGGCTCTTGAGCAGGCCCATCTGACCATAGAGACAAGCAAATGTCGAATTGGTCAGAGCAAAGTGGTCTACCTTGCACATGAGGTAGGAGGAGGTGAAATCAGGCCATTGCCTAGCAAAGTACAAGCGGTACAAAACTGGGCCACCCCTACTACTCAAACCCAAGTGAGAGCTTTCCTAGGTCTCACCGCGTACTACAGGAATTTTATAGAGAACTCTGGGACCATAGCTTTTCCCTTGAAAGTGATCTCTTCTCCAAAATTCCCCAAAAAGGTTAGATGGAATGAGGAGTGCACTCAAGCCTTTGAACACCTGAAGAAAACCCTTTGTCAAGCTCTTGTCCTAAGAGCTCCTGATTATCACCAACCCTTCATTGTGCAGACAGATGCATCCAATACAGGTATAGGTGCAGTCCTTAGTCAACTGGATGAGAATGGTAGGGAACACCCCATTTGCTTCAGCAGTAGGAAACTGAAGGAACTAGAAACAAGGCGAGAAACCATAGAACGTGACTGTTTTGTGATTGTGTGGTCTCTGAAGAAGTTTAGATAATAATTGTATGGATCTACTTTTGTGATTCAGAAAGACCACCAACCCTTGAGAGGGTGAATGCAAATGAAAGGGGAAACCCACAACTTCTGAGATGGTCAATCTGCCTGCAAGGGTTTGATTTCACCATTGAGCACAGAGCAGGATGTCACCACCAAATTGATGATGGTCTCTCTAGGATGTGTTTAATCGAAAAGAGGTAGAGATTCATCCAGGAGTGGATTAGATCCTCCTGTCTCTTAGTCTGCGCTGGGCGAGTGTTAGGGAGAATTCTCCAGAATTGGCTGATTTTCCTTACCTACTGAGTACCTCAGCAGCTTTGCGAGATTTCTAGGATTTATTTTTTTCACCTATTAAGAGTGTGAGCCTTTTTCCCACTCTTACATGTGTTTTGCTGTGTGTGTTTAATATTTTCTGTTGTTCACAGCACCTTCAGTGCAATCACACAGGGTTGTCTTTTAGACTTCCAAACTCAGACTCCATTTTCTGGGACTGACTACCGTCTCCCAGAGCATGTGAAGTTGCCATTAACTTTATTAGTCTTTTAAAATCCACCTACCCAGTACAAACTATCTTACATAGAGTACTGGAAAGGGTTAATACGTGTCCCTTTTTGTCTGTTTCCCTTAGAACATTGTTTCGGTCCTTTTTCAGCAAGACTTGGCTGGTTACAGTGGTAACTATCCTATTTTTCTACTGCGGTTATCTTAAATAACCTCTTATTGTTTTAGGCTATCTTCCTAGTCTTGAACTTAAACCAGCTAGACCATATACTTTTTTATATGGTTCCGGCTCGGTTTACTGACCATTTATTTTTAAAATGTCTTTCTCGTGTTTTACTCCATGCTCCAAACCAGGTTTGGTTCCTTCGTTCACCGTATTTTTGCTGGCTTCTATGCAGAAGCCCTCATTAGGTGCCTGACCTGAAAGTCTGGGTAGGCAGGATGTGAGGGAGGGGTTTTAGGACCCCTGCCATGGGTTCCCTTGGTAACCCAAGTCGCACTCCTGTTTGATTGGCTAGGTGACTGTCCCACCAGGACAGCCATCCTGCTGTGTGATTGACAGCCAGGCTGTGTGAATGGTGGAAAACAGCATAAAAAGCAGGTCTCTGGGATCGGAAAGGCAGAGTCGCCAGAGTCGCCACTGGAATGAAACAACCGACGAGGAGCTGACAGGAAACAACCCCTACAATGACTGAACCGCCCGGTGAAGCCCTGCTGCAGGTCCAAAACTGCAGACAGAGAAGATATACCAGGAATATTCTTCCCCGGAGCTGGTGGGACCAACCAGTTCATCCAAACTGCAAGCCAGGACTCCCTTCTCTGGTCAAGTTTGCTGTACAGAGCTACAGTGAACCGGATAGCCAGGAAGGTCAGACCCTGCTTGGGTTTTAAGGAGCGCACCTTTTATTCTTTGCTTTGCTCTGCTGCTGCTTTCTTCCCTGGACAGTGCAGGACCCTCCAGTCTTCCTACTTCATGTCAGTCCGACAGTCGCTTCAGGAACTGTGAGCCTGCAGGAACTGCAAGGAACCTCTCCCTCAGCTACAGCTTCTTCTCCATTTAAAGGCACTGTGCAAATCCGGTTGTTCGTTTCATCCAGCCGCGGTGAAGGTGTGTGAAACCTTTCGCCAATCCGAGGGCTTGGCCTTCTCTACTCTTTAAACTAAATTTTCTGCTGACCAACTTCGTCCGGAACTCTTGGCAGAGACTTAACCGCGAACTACCCTGAACTGTGTGATCTTGAGCAAAAGACTTTTGTCCTATTGACTTCGGCCCTAAGCTTTTTCGATTTTATTCCATCACTGTAGTTCCTCTTTCTAGATTGCCCTGCTTACTTACCTGTTGGTGCTGCTCAATTTGTGTCTAACTTTGTCTTTCCCTCCTTTTTGAATTATTGGAGTGCCATTTTGCTCACACTTCATTTTTTAGATTAACTTGTCCAGAATCTATTGGAAGTGGTGTGGTGTATTAAGAGTGTGATTTTTCAACTGCTTTACTACAGTGAGATGTTATACAACTGATGTGTAAATAAATGTATATTCTTTTACTCAGAAACCTTGAGTCAGTATTTGTTTGGATCACAGTAATTGCTATCCTTTGTGTAACTTTTGATACTGCTCACTTGCTCTTGAGATAAGTCTGGCTGCTCAGCCATCGCTACCACTTTACTGTGTAGTGCAGGCTTGTACCAAAGCTGAATTTGTTCTTTCACTTGTAGTCTTAATTGTGTGTGGTGTTCCCAAAGGGTACTGCATATAATTCTGCCTAATACTCCAGGCCCAGGTACCTGCTCACTCTGCCACCTTCCTGCATAGCCTCCAAGCCACCCCTTGCACTGGGGTCTGTATCTGTACCCATAATGTCCCCCACCCCCTTTATTTTCTTCTGCACTTATCAGACATACCCTGTCTGCTAAACAAAGCACTTGCCACTTGCTGGCTGCACTACCACACTACATTGCCTTTATTATTTAATTATTTTATTTATTTATTATTATTGATCTATTTCTCCTCTGCTCTGCACTTTCCACTTCTTCCCCCTTCCATGCACTTTCCCCGTTTCCCTTTTCCATGCACTTGCACGTTCTCAATGTCACTGGGCCTAGTAAGATCGCTGTTTTGTTATCCCCTCTTCCCCTCCCTTGCCTTGTCGTGCTCTAAAACACTTGTGTATGAGGGCAATATAAATAAAATATCAATTCAATTAAATTCAATATTATTCAGTGGGCCCTATTTGCAGTGAGAAAGACCCCTCAGGCATCCACCAGTTTCTCGCATTTTGAGTTACTCTATGGTAGAGAACCAAGAGATGCCTTAGACATGCCCCGGGAGACCTGGGAAGAAAGAGAAGAGGCACCAATCCGT
Organism: Ambystoma mexicanum; assembly: GCF_040938575.1. Classification (NCBI taxonomy): domain Eukaryota; kingdom Metazoa; phylum Chordata; class Amphibia; order Caudata; family Ambystomatidae; genus Ambystoma; species Ambystoma mexicanum. The sequence goes on from NC_090923.1 coordinate 400,195,346, forward strand.
CTCTCACCGACGGTGACACGATTGCAAGAGCAAATGAAACTCGTCCGAGTATAGTAAACACTCATATGGAGGAGAATGCTCAAGCTCAACAAAAATGTACCTATTAAAAGTAGGTAAACCTAATATCATATTTGGTAGGACAGAAAGTATTAGTCCTTTACCTACCTCTGAAAATAAACTTGTTTCAAAGTGGCACAGGCCCTATGAGATTCGAGAGCAAACAAGATCCCGAACCTATAAAACAGCCCAACCTGATAGAAGCAAAAGGCCCACCTCTACCACATAAATCTCCTGAAAGAGTGGAAAGAAAATCCTTCTGCTACTAATGCCTCTATATTACTTTGCTTGGTACCCGAGGAGAATGACAACTCCGAACTGATTCCCCAAGAATTATCTAAATATAAACAAAAGGATTTGAATAATCTTATTACTGCATACTCTGATGTATTTTATGAGAAACCTGGGAGAGAACATGGTACTTATCACTATATCAGAACACCAAAGGGGAAAGTGGTCCATCTGAAGCCATATAGACTCTCTGAAGCATGAAAGCAGGTAGTGATTGGTGAGGTTAAAAAAATGTTAACAGCAAACATCATCGAGACCTCTTCAAGTCCATGGTCCTCCCCTATTGTGTTGGTATCTAAACCCAACCACTCTTGGAGGATTTACATAGACTTTAGTCAGGTCAACACCATCTTTACCTTCGAAGCCTATCCTATGCCATGTATCAATGATTTAATAGAAAAACCTGGAAATGCCCCATTCTTGTCAACCATAGATTCAACCAAGGGATATTGGCAGGTCCCTGTGCACAGACCTGATAAGGAAAATACAGCTTTCTTGATGACAATAGGACTATTCCAATTCAAAGTCCTCCCTATTGGATTGCATGAGGCCCCAGCAACTTTCCAATGACTCATGGTCAGGATATTACAACTTATTCCGATTTATGTGGGGCCTATATTGACGACATAGTAATTTATAGTAAAACTCTGAAAGACCAGCTTTTCCACCTTTCTACAATCATGAGAACCCGACGAGAGGCCGGCTTAACTGTCAATAAAATTGTATACCTAGCATACCCAGGCTGCTTTGTAGGGAATGGCAGTGTCCAGCCCCAGCAAGAAAAGAGTGAATGCCGTCTTCAAAGCTTCCACACACAATGTCAAGAGAGATCTCAGGGCATTCCTAGGACTGATTGGATATTATCGTAGGTTTTTCCCACATTTTTCAAATAGGACAGCCAAGCTAACAGACAAACTTAGACATGCGGAACCCAAGCAAATGTGTTGGACTGATGAGGATGATGTTACAATAACTTAAAACAGACCGTATGCCAAAATCCAATATTAAAGGTAGTAGACTTCTCAAAAGACTTCCTGTTACTGAGCAATGGCACCCTCACAGGGTTAGGATCTGTATTATTGCAAATACACAATGGATTGGAACACCCCATTCTAGCCTCTAGTCGTTAACTCTTCCCCCATGAGAACAACTACTCTGTACTGGAACTGGAAGCCCTTGCCATCAAATAGGCAATTGGCCATCTTTGGTACTACCTTCTAGGGAGACAATTCACACTCAACACTGACCACTCATCTTTGGTATGGATAGAAAGTAAGGACTCTAACTCTTGAGTCATGTGATGATTCATAGACCTGCAACCCTACTGTTTCACTGTAGAACATCGGAAAGGTAAGGAACAGGGGAACATTAATTTACTTTCCCGGTTACCCTGTGAAACAGATGCAGCAACATTGCATAGAGGAAGGGTACCCCCATTCGATGAAAGAAACCCAGGAGATCCCTACAGAAAGTTGTTGCCTCCAAAGATCCATGAAAGATATGCAGAGAAGGCCAAATCCCAGACAAGAAGACTGCATTGTGTTTCAGGAGCACCAGCAACCCTCCCGGGTGAACTACAGAGTTGGAGCGACAAGGCCAATCCTGTGGTATTAACCTTGACCAATGAATTAAAACCGTAAAGACAAGAAATTAATGCACACAGCCAGTGAGTTGGCAAGAGACATGAAAGGTCGGTTTGTGCTAAGGAAAGATTGCAGTCACAACAGTATATCTCATAATTGAAGGCTGCACGCGTGTGGACACGACAGAGAGACAAGAGCAAAAGGTAGAGAAACCCAGGAGATTCCTACAGAAAGTTTTTGTCCCCGAAGATCCATGAAAGATATTCAGAGAAGGCCAAATCCCAGACAAGAAGACTGCATTGTGTTTCAAGAGCACCAGCAACCCTCCCAGGTGAACTACAGAGTTAGAGCGACGAGGCCAATCATGTGGTATTAACCTTGACTGATGAATTAAAACCGTAAAGACAAGAAAGGAATGCACACAGCCAGTGAGTTGGCAAGAGACATTAAATGCTGATATGTGCTAAGGAAAGATTGCAGTCACAACAGTATATCTCATAATTGAAGGCTGCACGCGTGTGGATGAGACACGAAGGAAGGCACTTAAATCACTGATAATTGTGATGCCAGTGATACAGAGGAGTGTAGTGGTCCATCGAAAAGGAAGTAGCCCACTCGAAGGTCTCAGCGAAAGGTGAAAGGTTTTTGTTATAAAGCGGAAAAGTGAATGAACTCTAACATGCGTAACGGTCAAGATTAGCCCCGACAAAAGGGGAAGCAAACAGGTGAATGTTGAACTTTAGTGCTTATGATACTGAACTACCCAGACGAAGAGACACTGGGGCAAATAACATAAGAGTGTGACCTGAAGGGAAAGTCGAAGTGGTCCTGTGGAGGCCTTTAGTAAAAGGCTTGCACATTCAACATCAGGAAAAAGGTCGGGAAGTGTGATAAATTAGGGGAAGGGAACCCACTAAAGAGTGCAAATTAAGCTTGGGGAAGGAAACACCTGCAAGTACTCTGATAGAAAGGTCCGAGCTCGACTGAGGGAGACCTACGTGAATTTTTGTTTTGAATATTTGCTTTGAGAGGTTGAGCCCGACCGAGGGAGACCTGCACAAACTTTTTGTTGAACAGTGAAAGAACTTTTGAAAACTTAAATAAGCGACTTTAATGTGGACGGCCAAGCAGGCCTCGACCCACAATTCGAATTGCCTTTGTTTTGAGAGCTGGAGCCTCAGTGTGTCACCCTGTCTACGGGGACCGCCTTTCTCTGTGCTGTCCAACATGGGGAGGAGAGCTGGCTCAGCCACATTGATTCTTTTTATTCCAACACTTATTTTCCTTTGCATTCATATTCCCCTTATACACTTTTTGTATAAGAGATAGGACAGGTATTAGGTTTGTTACTATAGGCCATCTTTGATTTGACAGAGACAGACTAGGACTGTGTTTTCTTTATTATTTGATGGCAGATACTACTCCCATTGTAGTTATAGGGCCATGCAAGAGTTTTTCCAAACTCCGAAAATTTAATAAAGGTTTTACAAATTGTACCTCTTGCATCAGTGTCATAATTGTAATACAATGCCTCCCTTACAGAACTCAGTGAGTCTGTTGAAAACAACATGCTCTAGGATTTCAGAATAGTGAGGTAGAAGAGAGACGCGATGAAAGTTAGCAGAACCGTTAGATTCCAGGCCAGGTTTTGTAGGGATGGGGTGGCAGTAGCCGTCTTCTAGGATGATGGAAAAGTGACACTGGCAAGAGAGGAGTTGAAGAAGAAAGTATAATATGGAGCAACATTGGGAGCTATTAGTATTACTATGTGTGAGGTTAGATGATCAATGGGGCACAGCAAGGGTTAGCACTGAGGAGAAGGTCAAGAATCTCATCAAGGTTAGTGAGGGCAAAGGAAGATATGTTGCAGGAGTGGGGCGTAGAGGTCTTTGAGAAAAGTGAGCAGGTGGATAGATAGAGGGGATACAAGGTAATTATCCAGGGTATTTCGAATGCTGGAAATGTTTTAAGCAAAGTAGAAAGCTAATTCATTAATTAGCTATTCTTTTATAACACGCTTAGTACCATACAAAAGTCTCTCTAATGAGCACAAGTGTGCAAACTAGACAGGCGAGAAGAGGAAGTGTGAATAGCATTGGGGTTGGAGGTTTGGTGAATACAGAGATTAGGTGAGCGGTACAAGGGTTGGCATTGAGGAAAATAGATGATAGGGATAGGAAGAGAGTTGAAATGGTTTTGAGCAGAAATTGCACTCCTAAATTCACCTTTATTGGGGAGACCACCTATCAGGTGGGCAAGCTTGATTTAACTGGCACACCTACTCAGAAAACAAGCAGCTCACTTGTTTTGGGGGAAAGAAAATGTTTGGAATGTGAAGGAAATTGTTGTAGGTCGTATGCATTAGTGGCAGGTTGATTGGCTGTACAACTTAATACACCACTTGCTTGAGCATACTGAGTAGCATGTCAGGGAAGGAATTTGTGCTGGTGAGGTTGTTTGAATATGCACACTCACACACAAAATAGAAGGTTGAATGAGTTTGGAGAAAGGGAACATTTTGGGGGGACTGAAAAACTGCTAAAAGCAGTGGTGCTGCTGTTGAAAGTGGTGATCACATGCTATGGGAAGTCCACAATCTCTCCTTTGAAAAAGGGTCTGCCAGTGAATGTGGTTTTTAAAGCATTAAGCCCCACCAATTATGATGTCATCCAAGCCAACAGCCAAGCATGGGAGGGAGTGTAGAAGGTGCAATGGAAATGTTGAATGGTTCACAGCCCAAACAATACACGCTGCAATTGCTGGAGACACATGAATCCAAGGTAGAAGAGTAGTAAATCACCAGTCAAAAGCACAAGTTGTAAATCCACCACTGCTAGAACACGTACAGCACACGTCCAAACTCTATGTGTTGGTCTGGCCTAGCTGTTTCTGCCACTTCAGTGGATCCAGCCCGAAGCTCATGTTGCCTAAGATCAGAGTTGCAAATGTTCTGAAGGCATCTGTTGAGGTGCAAGCTACAGGGACTGTCCATGAATCTGTTACTGAAGGTGTAGATGTTATTTAGGGCTGTTTGGCTTTGCTGCTCTCAGCAGTATGGAAGGCGCAGAAGAGCCATGCTTGATTACCCATGTTAGAGGAACAGGATGTTTCTCTTGTCCTTTGAAAGATCCTACTAGACCATCAAAGTACATCTCTTGCACCTGTGTGCTGGCAGAGTGTGATGTTCCCTCTTTTGTCTCTACTCAACAGCAAATGACACCTGCTCTGAGACCAGATTACAAATGGAGGGCTACACGAAGCTCAACACAACAGCACCAGAGGCACTCATTCCATCTGCCTGAAGCTGCCTGTAGAGGCCAGGAAATAAACAAGAAGCATCCATGATTGATCTATGGACTGCTCATGTGGGTGATTTCCTTGAGATGCAGTGTGTTGAGTTTATCTGCGAGGGAACTCGTGTTGGGATTGTTAGCTTTCTTGAGCTGAGCCAGATGTCATAGTCATCTGCTGCAAACTATCAAATATTGGTGATCCCTAGAGCGGGTGGCAGAAACATCTGCAGGGTTATCCGTGAAAGCTTGACTGTAGTAAGGTGGTCAGTATATGAGGATGAAGCTTATCGATGAGGTTTGAGAAATGGATCAGAAAGTGATTCACAGTGTGGGATATTGTTGACTTATGGCTTAGAGTTTTTGATGACCCAGAAATCAGACTTAATCTGCCCAGGTAAATGCTGTAGAATACCTGTTCTTTCGTTTTACCAAAGGAATCCTATACCGAACTGTTCTTCCCCTTGGGAAACTCTGAATTCAGGCACATCTATGTCACATGACAATTGACAGCCAATCCTGGTCTTGTCTTTTTGCTTTGATGTTACACCTGGTGTGTTTGGTATTAGTCAAGAAGGCAAGTATAACGATAGTGTGTTTTCCAAGTGGTTAAGCTATGAGGCTCCAACATGGAGAATAAGTAAATGGTCCACATAACTCTATATCATGTGGACCCTTGCTGTTACTCAATGCATATCACATATTGTAAAGCTAATTCTTGAGGTGGTATTACCTCTGGAAATACCACCAACACCTCAAGGAGTCTCAAAGTGTCTAACTGAACTCTCAATTAAAAAATATGAAGCAACATACAAGGATTGTATCACTAGTTTGGCGTTGATCTAGCAGTAATCCATGTAATTATCCCCAAACTCAGTCCTTGGCATTTCCATGGAACCATAATTGGTGATAAGGCTTTTTAAATCCCAGTTTTTTTAGTTCTTTTGACCACATAGAAATTGATATCCGATTTACTGTGACTGATATTATTGCATGATAAACTTGCTGAGTTTTTGAGGTAAAGTGGTGAATTTACCTGCAGAAACCTTGAGTTACATCCACCACTTTATCCCCAAATCTATACTGTTGTGTTGAGGTAATGCTTAAGTAATATGGTGATAACAAAAATTACTATCACTTTACCACTGTTTTTACAACCAAGCTATGCGATTCTCCATCCTGTTGATGTTCACCCCAGGCTCTGTTTCCTTGGATGCTTCCACCAGATGCTCTGTCTCCCCTGATACCATGAGACCTTCCACAAGAGTCCCTTTCTCATGTATCGTTGTGATCAAGGAGGCCTCCCATTAGGTCTTGCCACCTCTCCCACTCCTCCTTCTCCTGATGCCACCTCCAGTGTCTCAATCACTCCCATTGACTTATACACCTGGTGATGCTATGTGGCCCGTGTCTCGAACTGGCACTAACAAAAAGCATGAAGTTCTCAACCTGCTCATCAATCACAGCGAAATCCTCCTCTTCCCCCCTTAAAATTTAAAATCCTCCTCCTCATCTGCCAGCTCCTAACCTTGCCAGTACAGTGAGCACAAAACAGTGAGCTCACTCTTTCCCTGAGAATAACAGAACCAGACAACCAAAGAAATACAGAAGGGGAGGAAGTATACCTCAGGGACAAAGTGTTTGTCATGGAAACAAGACAATGCAGCGCAACACAGGTTAGAATCCCGATCACGCACTTAGAAACCATATGTTGGTAGTAAGTGCGTTATAAAAGAACATTTAGAACTCCACACAAGGACTAAAGAACAAGATACAACACAAAACAACAATACAGCACTCCACACACTATGACAACAAAAAGCACACAGGTGGGCATTTAAACATAGTTTTGGGGTAATGTGTGTTATTTGGGTAAAGGAATTTTTTCTGCAGTATTATTTTCTGCCTCTCTGGCTTTTCTGGTCTTTTGCCTCTCTGTTTTCATAGATTTCATAGATCACAATTACTTGCATATGCTGCATCTACTCATGTGTACCCTAAATAGCAGTAATGTTTGAAAAACGCAAGCTCTTGTACGACCTGAAGAAACTGCAGACAGACTTTTGGACTCTGCAAAGCCATCGCTCTAATTCACTTACTGTACCATCATTTTTACTACACACGGGCATGATTCAGCGGTGCGTGTTATCATGGAAACATGCTGTGTCTAGTTCACAGACACTTTTCCATGAAGACATGCCTTCCGATGAATTACGGAAGTGTCAGTAATAAAGGAAGTCTGCCACTCCTGCAAAGCCATGATTTTCGGTATTGCAACTACCTTGCCAACTACCTCACAGCTAAAGAGCTGGCAAGGACTGTATTCAGAGGACAGAGCACCCTTCCTGCACCAGCCAAAAGAAACGTTCATTAACGGTACCCTGGAAGGTGCCGTTAAACACCACAGCGCGCTTCTTCCCATTTTGAACATAGCATTTCTCAGACTGCAACGCCACTTTTCTAGATTGTACCAGCTTTTGCTGATGGAAAGCACATTTCCCTTTCAATATCTCCACCCATCTCAGAATAATGGTGCTGGAAATTGGAGGGGAGAATGTCGAGTTTTTATCAGAAGCTCTAAATCAGGCCCTCAGTGACACTAAATCATTATGAGCCAAAATGAAACAGCACAATAAATATAAATGGAAATGTGATGGAATGAATGCAGAGCATTCTGTAGTATTGTTTTGAAATAATGAAAATGCAGTTTACACAAAAAGAATAATTAACTAAAAAGATACACTCTAACAAGTACATATCCTGAAAGAAAACACAATATGCTGTAATTAATGGGTGTTAATATGTTGTCGCAGAGCTTTCTTGTCCATCCTTTTTAAGGCAGCATCATTGCCATGACCAAGCATACCCTCGCTATGAAAGTGATGCAAATAATCCAGTAGGCGTATTGGCAGAACTATAGCTCAGCCACCAGTCTTTGTTAACATAAGACACACTGTAATTCAATTAATATATATTGTTTTAATGTATGTCCTTGATCCTTCAATTTTGCTGTGTTGTCATAATATGCAAACTGCTAAATTAAAGGATCGATGAATAGGCTCAGATGTTAAGGGTTTTCTGTGTATTCCCTGCTTTCATTGAGATACTGCAGTTGGCAGGGTCTCGGCCTTGGCATGAGCAATGCTATGAAAATTAATATCAAGTGTCTTTCAATCACTGCCAAATGTTTCCATGTTCAAAAAGCAATCAACATATCGCTTTTCTGCCAGACCTTCAAATGGCTAATCGAGATATAGCACAAAGTTCCAGAGGCTCAAGATGGACGGCTGCATTCATGAATCTCCACGTGAACAACCACAACAACTGCGCCCATTCATCTAAGGCTTTAATTGTAATCAATGCTTATTTGTCTTGTCATTTTCTGTGCAATGGTATTGTATTGTAGGTTTTGCTTTTTCACTTTCTGTGCTAGGGTACTGTATGTATTTTTGTGCAATTCCGTCATCATACCGAAACCCTCAATCTTGGGCCAAGCTAGGGTCCTCCAAACAGCAGTGTTTTGTACATAGGTATTTTCGATCTTGTAGTGTAACGTTGTTCTATTTCTTACTCTTCTTCAAAGATGGAGATAGATGGCTTTGCCTCACATAATTGCTCTCCATATAATCTTTTGCTTCTATCCATGTCTGCCTTATGAGTAGATTGCTTGTAGCATTCCAAATGCCATGATGCTTGTTCATTTTTCAGTTCTTCAGGTGTTTCATTGCCTAATCGTAGACTCATTTTCAAGTATTCATTATTGTTCCGTTTGGCTCTCTTCCTAATACACTCTAAAACATTGTACTAGTATGCAGGTAGAATTAAGATTCCTGGAATATTTCCATACTTATTCTTAGGTTTCTCAGAAAACTCAAATATCAGAAATGCTATGAAGACAATAAGGACACAATGTTCTCAGGCAATCTATCCTTGGTTTAAGAATTGCACCTCCATTTGTAAAAAGTGGGGTTTAGATATTGTGCATCTCAAGGTGGGCACAATTTGCAAACAGCTTCAAAAGGAAGCCAAGGATCTGGAATGTGAACAGGCCATGATCAGTATAACTAATTTGTGCTCACTGGGACAACTAGCTAACGCTCGTATCTCTATATGTTTGGGTATGTCATTGAGAACAATTCTATCAATGGCCAACAGGCATATAGTGTCCATATTCAAACTAAATACCTTACAATTAAGGGACTGTATGTCCTGGCTTTTAAAAAACAAGTATTGTTCTTGTGATAGTGGGGCCATTGGGGATTTACCCCACTTTTTTGATTTGTAAGAGACTGTTGGATTTAAGGAGGCACTGCCACTGTATGCTTAACAACATCAGATCAGTCTCAGAGGCAATGGAGTTTGTCTTGTCGTGTACCAAGAGTTGTTTTGTAGCTGATCTGTGTGAATACGTTAATTCCTCTTCTAAACATCAAGGTAGGAATTTTTAATGTCGTTTTCTGCATGAGATGTAAATTTCATGAACCTCAGCTGAATAAAAGTTTATGCTTTCTAAAAGTGTATAAAGTATTACATTTCAACATTGTACTTGTAGTTGTACTTGATTGTGTTTCAGGCCGATTCATGGAATAATTAGCGCTGCGCAAGTGGGCAAAAACGTGCGAATCGCAGTGGAATAGCGAAAATCTCAGTGCAAGTGCGAAAATCGCACGAAAAGCAGCGCACATCGATTCATGGAAGGCTGTGCGCGAGAAAACCAGCGGATGTGCGAAAAAAATGTGCACGGCGCACGTTGGCGCACAGGCCATCTAACTGCGTGCGCCAGGTCACAGCGAAAATCGCACAGGCCACAGCGAAAATCACATAGCGCGGCGCACGCAACAAAAGTAGGCGGAACACGGGCGTAACACTCGGAATGGGGAAGAACTTGCCAAAACGTGGGCGTCAGGGGGGAAGTACAGGGCACAAGTGCGCGGAACGCCCACACGCTCGCCTACAACACGTATTCATGGAATAGAATAGGGCAAAAAAGCGCACGCTCAAACCAGCGCACAGGCACAAACACGACCGCCACAAGAAAGCAGGCGGTAGCGTCACTGCGGCTGTAAGAAATGTGCGCCAAAAGGTGCTCCAACAAATAGCACCTATGTACTGCCATGATGAATGTCCTATACTGTGGCCCTCCAGGACAAATGACGTGCAAAGGGGTACCCACAAACACGGACACCCGCTGACCAAAAATACGTGTTTGTGTATACCGGGGTGCGCGGGAAGTCTCACACGCGATTTGGCCGGGTACGTGGATTTCAGGGGTGCGCGGGAAGTTCCACACGCGATTACATCAGGGTACATGTATTTCAGGGGTGCGCGGGAAGTTCCACACACGATTTCAGCAGGGTACGTCTATTTCAGGGGTGCGCGGGAAGTTCCACATGCGATTTCATCAGGGTACATGTATTTCAGGGGTGCACGGGAAGTTCGACACGCGATTGGGCCAGTGCGAGCAGGGTACGTGTATTTCATGGGTGCGCGGGAATTTCCACACGCGATTTCAGCAGGGTACGTCTATTTCAGGGGTGCGCGGGAAGTTCCACACGCGATTGGGCCAGTGCGAGCAGGGTACGTGTATTTCAGGGGTGCGCGGGAAGTTCCACACGCAATTTCAGCAGGGTACGTCTATTTCAGGGGTGCGCGGGAAGTTCCACACGCGATTTCATCAGGGTACGTGTATTTCAGGGGTGCGCGGGAAGTTCCACACGCGATTGGGCCAGTGCGAGCAGGGTACGTGTATTTCAGGGGTGCGCGGGAATTTCCACACGCGATTTCAGCAGGGTACGTCTATTTCAGGGGTGCGCTGGAAGTTCCACACGCGATTGGGCCAGTGCGAACAGGGTACGTGTATTTCAGGGGTGCGCGGGAAGTTCCACACGCGATTTCAGCAGGGTACGTCTATTTCAGGGGTGCGAAGGAAGTTCCACATGCGATTTCATCAGGGTACGTGTATTTCATGGGTGCGCGGGAAGTTCCACACGCGATTGGGCCAGTGCGAGCAGGGTACATGTATTTCAGGGGTGCGCGGGAATTTCCACACGCGATTTCAGCAGGGTACGTCTATTTCAGGGGTGCGCGGGAAGTTCCACACGCGATTGGGCCAGTGCGAGCAGGGTACGTGTATTTCAGGGGTGCGCGGGAAGTTCCACACGCGATTTCAGCAGGGTACGTCTATTTCAGGGGTACGCGGGAAGTTCCACACGCAATTTCATCAGGGTACCTGTATTTCAGGGGTGTGTGGGAAGTTCCACACGCGATTGGCCCAGTGCGAGCAGGGTACGTGTATTTCAGGGGTGCGCGGGAAGTTCCACACGCGATTTCATCAGGGTACCTGTATTGCAGGGGTGCGCGGGAAGTTCCACACGCGATTAGGCCAGTGCGAGCAGGGTACGTGTATTTCAGGGGTGCGCGGGAAGTTCCACACACGATTTCAGCAGGGTATGTGTATTTCAGGGGTTCTGGGGAGTACCACACGTGAATTGGCCGTGTGGGTCCTCCCAGGTGTACGCTCCACAACCTCCACGGACCCTGCAGGCAGCCCACACCACGGGGGACTACCCTGCACCCCTGCTCATGTCCCGCAGGCAGCCCATCCACCATGGGCATGCCCCCCAGCCAACCCACATGTCACCTTGCACTACTGATCAACAATGCATGTCTCCCACCACCCCCACCCCCCAGCACTGTGGGGCACTTGCCAGCAGGCCCCCACTCATGTCCAACTCATGTCTCCCACCACCCCCACCCCCCAGCAGTTCAGGGGCACCCTCCACCGGGCCCCCACCCATGTCTCCCACCACCCCCACCCCCCTGCCACCATGGGCAGCCTCCACCAGGCCCCCACCCATGTCTACCACCACCCCCACCCCCCTGCCACCATGGGCAGCCTCCACCAGGCCCCCACTCATGTCTCCCACCACCCCATACCCCTGCCACCATGGGCAGCCTCCAGCAGGCCCCCACTCATGTCTCCCACCACCCCCACCCCCCTGCCACCATGGGCAGCCTCCACCAGGCCCCCACTCATGTCTCCCACCACCCCACCCCCCTGCCACCATGGGCAGCCTCCAGCAGGCCCCCACTCATGTTTCCCACCACCCCCACCCCCCTGCCACCATGGGCAGCCTCCACCAGGCCCCCACTCATGTCTCCCACCACCCCCACCCCCCAGCAGTGCAGGGACAGCCTCCACCAGGCCCCCACTCATGTCTCCGACCACCCCCACCCCCCAGCAGTGCAGGGGCAGCCTCCACCAGGAACCCACTCATGTCTCCCACCACCCCCACCCCCCAGCAGTGCAGGGGCATCCTCCACCAGGCCCCCACCCATGTCTCCCACCACCCCCACCCCCCAGCCACCAGGGGCAGCCTCCACCAGGCCCCCACCCATGTCTCCCACCACCCCCACCCCCCTGCCACCATGGGCAGCCTCCACCAGGCCCCCACTCATGTCTCCCACCCCCCCCCACCCCCCAGCAGTGCAGGGGCAGCCTCCATCAGGCCCCCACTCATGTCTCCCACCACCCCCACCCCCCAGCAGTGCAGAGGCAGCCTCCACCAGGCCCCCACTCATGTCTCCCACCACCCCCACCCCCCTGCCACCATGGGCAGCCTCCACCAGGCCCCCACTCATGTCTCCCACCACCCCCCAGCAGTGCAGGGGCAGCCTCCACCAGGCCCCCACTCATGTCTCCCACCACCCCCACCCCCCAGCCACCAGGGGCAGCCTCCAGCAGGCCCCCACTCATGTCTCCCACCACCCCCACCCCCCTGCCACCATGGCCACCCTCCACCAGGCCCCCACTCATGTCTCCCACCACCCCCACCCCCCAGCAGTGCAGGGGCATCCTCCACCAGGCCCCCGCCCATGTCTCCCACCACTCCCACCCCCCAGCCACCAGGGGCAGCCTCCACTAGGCCCCCACTCATGTCTCCCACCACCCCCACCCCCCAGCCACCAGGGGCAGCCTCCAGCAGGCCCCCACTCATGTCTCCCACCACCCCCACCCCCCTGCCACCATGGCCACCCTCCACCAGGCCCCCACTCATGTCTCCCACCACCCCCACCCCCCAGCAGTGCATGGGCAGCCTCCACCAGGCCCCCACTCATGTCTCCCACCACCCCCACCCCCCAGCAGTGCAGGGGCAGCCTCCACCAGGCCCCCACTCATGTCTCCCACCACCCCCACCCCCCAGCACTGTGGGGCACCTGCCAGCAGGCCCCCACTCATGTCCAACTCATGTCCCCCACCCCCCACCCCCCTGCCACCATGGGCAGCCTCCACCAGGCCCCCACTCATGTCTCCCACCACCCCCACCCCCCAGCAGTGCAGGGGCAGCCTCCACCAGGCCCCCACTCATGTCTCCCACCACCCCCGCCCCCCAGCAGTGCAGGGGCAGCCTCCATAAGGCCCCCACTCATGTCTCCCACCACCCCCACCCCCCTGCCACCATGGGCAGCCTCCACCAGGCCCCCACTCATGTCTCCCACCACCCCCACCCCCCAGCAGTGCAGGGGCATCCTCCACCAGGCCCCCACCCATGTCTCCCACCAACACCACCCCCCAGCCACCAGGGGCAGCCTCCACCAGGCCCCCACTCATGTCTCCCACCACCCCCTCCCCCCTGCCACCATGGGCAGCCTCCACCAGGCCCCCACTCATGTCTCCCACCACCCCCACCCCCCAGCAGTGCAGGGGCATCCTCCACCAGGCCCCCACCCATGTCTCCCACCACCCCCACCCCCCAGCCACCAGGGGCAGCCTCCACCAGGCCCCCACTCATGTCTCCCACCACCCCCACCCCCCTGCCACCATGGGCAGCCCCCACCAGGCCCCCACTCATGTCTTCCACCACCCCCACCCCCCAGCAGTGCAGGGGCAGCCTCCACCAGGCCCCCACTCATGTCTCCCACCACCCCCACCCCCCAGCAGTGCAGGGGCAGCCTCCACCAGGCCCCCACTCATGTCTCCCACCACCCCCACCCCCCAGCAGTGCAGGGGCACCCTCCACCAGGTCCTCACAATCCCCAATCATGTGCGTAATGGTCAGCCTCCACAGCCAAAAAGCCCTACCAAGTAACCCATACACCCACATGGAAATGGAAATTACATGTTACACCCCCAATGTTCATGAAGCTAATGAACCCATGTCCGTCACACACAATGGTTGCAATTGAATGGGAAAACACCCAACATGACATGCATGAAACCAATGAGATGATACCACACAGTGAAGTATGGAAACAAAATTGTATTGAAAAAAATAAAGAATGCTAAAGAAAGGAAACAAGCTACAATGTGAATGAGAAAAAATAAGCTTGCTGTCCGTATAAAAACCAAAAAATGCAAATCAGAATCCAAAAAATTTTTGTCCAAAGTCAAATGTAAAAAAATCTCCATGCAACAAAGAACTATGTAAAAAACTACCAAGGGTCCATGAGCCCAACTGAACAAAGGAAACCTACTAAAAAACCAACCTAAAAATCAACTACAAAAAGTGGAGCAGTGTCCGTCGACTCCAAATCATAATAAGAAACAAAGGAAACCTAAAACTAAAGAACTATATACAAAGGCGGCGGGCAAGTCCAGCGGATCACTCCGTGGTGTCCCGGGCCAGGGCATCATCGAACTCCTGTTCGATGTCCCGGAGGTGGTCCAGTTCCATGGCCCCGAGGGTCCGCAGGGACGACGCCGTGTCCTCCTCCAACCCTCTGCGGATTGCCTCGAGGCACTCGACCCGCCTCAGGGCCCTCCGCATGGAGTTCTCCGCCCTGACCATTGTGAGCCGCGCCTCTTCCGCCCGCCGCCGCTCCGCACCTATGGCATGGCCCAACCGCTGCCACACGGAAGACACTCTCTGTCCTGGGTCCCCCTGCCCTCCGGCCGATGCCTGCCCCTCCGATGTCGAAAGCCCCGAGCCTTCATGTCTCCCACCATGTTGCTGCTGCTGCTGCTCTGCCTCTGCCCGTGCACTGCCTCCTGCTGCCTGCACATCCTCCGCCGGCTGGGGTGCAGTTGGTGATGTGGCCACCCCTGCTGGACCTCCGACTCCCGACTGTGGCAGGGATGCCTCCTCCACCAGCCTGGCCGCACCGTCAGAGGCAGCTCCACAGGGCACCCAGGTGACTGATGGGTGGGAAGATGGCACAGAGGACGACTGGCGTGTAGGGGGTCCAGTTGAGGAGGGGGTCGGAGCAAGCCCCATCAGACGGAGGAATCCGGCCTGGGTGACCTGTCCCAGCAGGCTGACGCGGTCAACCAGCCATTCGAGATGACGTGCAGTCTCTCCATGAAAGACTGCAGGTCACCTCGCATGGCCAGTTGACGCAACGCCACACCAGCCAGGACAGGCTCAACCTGGACCTGGATGGCCAAGTCCGCAGGCAGAGGAAGGCCAGTTGATGTCAGCTCATCCCCTGCCTGAAAACGGGTCTGGACGTAGGCATCCCTGCTGGTGCAAGATGATGCAGGGACAGGATCGGGGACAGGATTGCACACAGGCACCTCCGCGGCGGCCTGTGCTGCCTCCTGTCCCTGGTCCTGCACTGCACCACTAGCACCAGTGGGATCCCCACCTCCAGACCCCGTCTCTGGTGCTTGCACGGCCTCCTCCTCCACAAACCACCACCAACCTGGATGACTCCGTGCCATCTTCCCCTGTTGGGCCCTGTGGGGTCCCAGCTGCCCCTTCTGCTGCCGAGGAGTCCAACTGCAACCTCCGCCTCTTGGACCTCCCCCAGGCAGCTGCAGCCTGGGACGCGGCACCGGACTCCTCACTCCCCGACGAGATGACAACACGGGAGGGGAGCCAGGCCTTGCGTCTCCGGCTGGCGGTCGGATCCCCGCTGCTGTGCTCCACAGCACCTTCTCCGCCCTCTTCATCAGTTGACGCTGCAGACAGGGAGAAACAAAACACAGGCATCAGGGCACTGTACAATGGACACATACACACATGACAGTTGCACATGAGTGGCATTGGCAAACCTCAGACATGTCATCACAATCCCCAACACACATGTCATTGCAACTCGCACACATGAGCCATACCACAGCCATATCGCAACTGCCACCACCATCCCTACACATACAACAGCATCAGCAGCCAAAGGGGAGCCAGACATCACATGCAACACAGGAAGAGCACCACACATGTACACACACCACCACACTTGCATGCATGTCTACACCTCTGCCAAGTGTCGCACTGTTCAGACGGGCATCCATGTCACATCTGCCAATCAGGCTTCCACATACCGCTGTCACATGCATCCATGTTGCATCACTGTTGCACCCTTGTCAAATACACACACATGCACACATGTACACAGTGCTCGTACATGCAGCCGAAAACAACATACATGCCTGACATGACGGACATGTCTACTTACATACACATTCATCCAAACATGTGTGCACGCACAACTGCATTTGCTATGCAAGCCTACACACACAAGCACCATCCATGTCTCACACATTACAGCCCTCTCATGTGTCAGCCCCACGGCCCTGTACACCCCCACCCATACTCGACCCCATACAAACAGATGTGCAACCTGCACAATACCGAATAATCACCACATGCACTGCTCACAATCAGGATGCATGTACACTCACCGCTCGACTCCAGACGGGTCTGCTTCTCTAGGACCTGGACGTGGAGCGCTGGGGATATGCGTTCCAGGACCCCCATCTGTTCTTCCGACAAGTGGCCCCGGCGCCCCTTGGCATCCGCTGCCTTCAAGAGGCGCCGGGCCTTGTTCAGGGTCCTGGACCTGAAGTCCTCCCAGCGCTTCCTGACATGTTGTAAGTCCCGGACTACCACCCCCTCCGCATTGATGGCAGTCACGATGTCAGTCCAGATCCGAGTCCATCCTTCCTTGTCGGCGCGGGAACTTCCGAAGAGGGCATCATACTGCCCCAGGACTTGCTCCACCAGGACACCAACTTCGGTGGCACTGAAGCTGGTGCCCCTCTGCCTCTCTGGCCGGGGGTTGTCAGTGGTCACAGATGGTGTTTGCCCCGACATGGCAACCCCAGAGGCAGGAGTGGGTGGGCAACTGGGTCCTGGGGCTGGGCTGTGGAGCGATGGAATTCCAGTCGGGAGTCTTCGGTTCCAGCAGGGGTGGCCACAGCAACAGCACCCCTGGCTGATGTGCAGGCAGCAAATGGCAGTGCACGTGGGCAGCAGGCAGCAGCAGATGGCAGGTGGGAGCGTGCTCGGGGCTCTGGGGGGCAGTAGTTCGGCCTTCTGGGCAGGAGCGTGGTCTTCCGTGTGCTTACGCGTGGCCAGCTTGGTACGGAGTGATTTGGCACGTGAAAATCCTGCACGTCAGCGTGAAAATCGAGGAAAGGCCTTTAGCGCGTAAGCGCGTCAGCACGCATACGCGATTCTATTGGACCAAAGGCCCTCAGCGCGTAAACGCGTCAGCACGCATACGCGATTCTATTGGACCAAAGGCCCTCAGCGCGTAAACGCGTCTGTGATGTGACCCGCACGGGTGTTTCCTACACAGCACGTGATGACAGAGCACACGTGGAAAGACTGCACGTCAGAGTGTCATCGCTTGTAATTGGACAGCACGTCAGAGTGTCATCGCGTGTAATTGGACAAAAGTGCGCGTATACGCGATTGGCCTATGTACGTGTATATCAGGGGTGCGCGGACACTTACACACGCAAGTACGTCAGCGCACCTGTATCCCGGGGTGCGCGGGAATTTCCACACGCTATTGGACTGGGTACTGGATTTCAGGGGTGCGCGGGCCACACGCTCGCCTACAACACGCGCAACACATAAATTTGCGCGCTAACAAAATAACAAGCTCAGACCCAGGATGAACATACCGTTCCTAGCAGCAGTGGGCGTGGGCTACCAAAGGAGGAGGAGGAGGATAGTCAGGGCCAGAATATTCACACCCAGAACCAGCCTTTTCGGGATGCCTGATGACCAGGTGCATGGGAGGTACAGGTTTCCACTACACATTATACTGGACCTGGTGAGTGAGTGGGAGGATGACCTCACATCACCCACCCTGTGCTCCCAAGCACTCAGCCCCCTGGAGAAGGTCCTCAATGTACTGCACTTCTTAGCCACTGGATCATTTCAGCGGACAAGTGCCATTGTGGGTGGTGTATCACAGGCCATCAGTCCGCAGGCACATATACCTGCCCAGAACACCTGCAGAAAGGCATGCTGCCGCCCTGGATTTTTACGGTGTGGCACGATTCCCCAAAGTGCTAGGTGCCATCGACTGCACCCATGTGGCTCTACGTCCCCCCAGGGCATCAGAGCACATCTATAGGAACCGCAAGCACTGGCATTCCATCAACGTGCAGGTAGTATGTAATGCCAAGGGAATCATCACCTCAGTATATGCCAACTATCCCGGGTCAACCCACAACAGCTTCATTTACCGAATGTCCACCCTAAGCCGGGACCTAGAAGCTGGGCGGCATGGCGATACATGGCTGCTTGGTGAGTATGAATGCCACTGCACATGCATGCATGTCAGATACTGAGCAAGGTCACAACCCCACCAATGATACCAATCACCACCTCCACAGGGGACAGTGCCTACCCTCTCAGCCCCCACATGATGACGCCAATTCGCCATCTGAGGTAAGATATAACACAGCCCACATTACAACCCGGGGCATAGTGGAGCGCACATTCGGAGTGCTAAAGTCACGCTTTCGCTCCCTTGACCGTTCTGGCGGCCAGCTGTTGTACGCTCCCCCAGTAGTGTGCAGGATCATAGTGGCAGCATGAGTCCTGCACAACGTTGCAACACGCCGGGGCCTGGCCGTGGACATGGTGGTGGCACCACATCCCCAACCACATGCACAGCCGCTGCGCATGGGAGGGGAAAGGGCACGGGGGAGGCAGCCCGTACACAGCTAGTGGCTAATTACTTCACATAGAAATCACACCCCTGTGGAGTGCACACTGCCCTGGCACATTCCATCTGACAATCAATGATGACTCAACCTGACACTGATCCTGAATGTCTGGAGAATGAACCGTGAAAACCATATCAGCCTGAGATTGTTCACCTGGAAGTGTCACAATGTGTGCATCCCTACCCACACAGACACCACCAATGCAGTTTTGTGAAGTTACACATTCAAGCAGCTAAAATGAATACCCACTTGCAAAATGCAACAAGAGGACAGTGCCATGTCAGCCAACCCAACCCCAGCACCGCCACACGACACACCGTGCCATGTCATGCTATTTGCAGGTAAACAAAGTAATCCCCACAACATGACACTAGTGTCACAATGTACAGTGTCCCTATTAGAAACTTGCAACACCTGAAATGCTCACAGTAATGCCGGACCAACAACAAACTTGAGCACGTACTACCATTAACATGACATCACAAATGTTAAATATTAGTAGTCTCACCACCTGGAAATGCCTGCACTCCCACCACTACCAACTGTGCAGTGTTGTCGCCATGTAGAGTTGTAGGTGCACTGCTGCCAACATGGACCCCATCTCCAGACTAAAGGTCCTTGTGTAGACATGAGGAAGGGACCTGCAAATTGGGAGGTAGACACAGAAGATGAGTTACACATCAATGCAACATGCAGTGTACAACACAACAGCAATATGCACTAGGAATGTATACACAGTATTGACTACAGACTTCCCACACAGCTCATGGGAGTCCAACGTCACAGTGTAATTCACTGTCACTTGGGCACACCCTTTGCAAGCCCATGGAAACGGGAAGCAGTAGGGGTGTGTGTGACTCAAACCCAAGCATCTGAACCAAATACATTACAAGCCTGCATGTGCCCAGCCACAATGCAGCGTATGCCCACAGGAACCACTGAAGCCAACAAATCGTCCCAAAAAAATTGGGAATAAAATAAATAAAAATAAAAATAAAAATAAAAAAAAATCAAAAATGGCCATTGATGGGCCCGGGGGGGTTGGGGAGGCAACCCAGGAGGTCCGAGGACAGGATGCACACCAGAACTCACCTGCGTGGATCCTGGGAAAAAAAACACCTCCATGGGCTCATGGCCCACACGGCTACCCTATTGTGGGAGTATCACTGCTGTCGCTATTATCACCCTGTGCAGCTGCATCCGGAGGTGGTTGCACTAAGGGAGGCAGCCCACGCAAGGCCCTAGTCTGCTCCTCCATGGCTGCAAGCATGCGGGTGTGGTAGGTCTGGTTCTGGAGGATGAGTGTGCGGAGGTCCCCATGCAACAACTCACGGGATGCCCGGACCTCCGCCCTCGTTGCCTGCATCTCAGCTGAGAGCGTACGGGTGAGACGCTCCAGCTGCTGTTCTGTCCTTTGGTGTGTTGAAGCCTCAAGCTCAACAAGAGTCGTCCTGAGGTGAAGGAGCTCCTGCCTCAGGGCTTCCCTGTGGCCCTGGGACTCAATGGAGATGGCCTCCTGCAGAGTCGCCAGTGCCGCCCGCCTGTCCCTGTTGGACCCCAACTTGTCCTCCCTGTGTGACTGGCAGATGGAGTCGGTTGCCTGCTCTAGTCGCTCCATCAGCCTTTCAGGGGGGACAATGGAAGTGGCCACCCTATCCATGGCCTGAGCCATCATCTCGGATGATGATGCCTGTTGGGTTGCCATACCGTAAATGGATTGCTCCCATGCGGTATTGCCAGGTGGCGTACGGCCACCACGTCTGTGGTCACCACACCTGTCTGGGGCAAGGCGAACTGCGCCTTGCTGTGCTGGCACTGCCTGAGGCTGCAGGACTGCATTCCCCCTCTGATCTGCTGGCCCAGGAACAGGATCAGATGTTGCGGAGTGTGACCCTGCATCCGTAACCACCAAAGGCGTAGCTGCCAACACTGACATCCCCATTGAGGGTCCTGACCCTGGTGCAGGTGGGTGGGACAGAACAGAATCCCTCCCTGGAACACTTACCTGCGACGGCACGTAGGTCTCATCCGAATCAACACCTGAGTACAGCTCGGGGGAGGTGCAGCCAGAGACACCCCTTGAGAGCACGACCTGCAGCACTTGTGGGTTCTCACCCACCACCACACCACGTCCCTCACTGGTGGTTGGTCGGCCCTCGGACCCCTCCTGGGTCTGCACCATCTCCACAACCCCAGCAGTATCAGGTGCGTCTTCCCCTGCAAAGACATAAAAACAAAGAAATGGAAACAGGCATTAGCACCATGGCACACAATGAGGGCTGAGAAGCAAGAGAACCAGTACTTGTTTGACACATGGCCCACATGACTAAAACCCTCCCATGCATGCACCCTCACTGCGTATGAAGGGCAGGCAAATGGCACACACTGATGACACCAAGATGGAAGATGAACACATTTTCTGCATGCTGCCTGGCAGTGGCATCACACATTGGCCTGTGATTGCCAGGTGAAACACACATGCCATCACACAGATGGCATGTACCATTGCTATTGAGTGAAGATGGAGAGGAGGGCAGCACCTATTCATTCAGTCCAGTTCCCGCATGTAATAGCTTTTCTAATTCAAACAGGTCAGATTCTTCACCTGGAGCTGCCAGTCCGAAATGGTCCAATTGCACAGGGACATGTTTGAAAAATGATATCCAGGTAACAAAGTCACTCCACTTTACAATAGCCATGTCAGACATGTGACTAGAGGACTGCGACATGCCTAGTAAAAGTGGTGGAATGCAAACAATCTGACTAAATGAACAGTGAAAAATTAAGCAACAATGTTGTGGCAAGGTGACACTTTAAGGGCAACTGGCATGCAGTTGGGCTAGATATATACTGTTGGCAGAAGGGATACTGCTACGGCCAAATGCAGCTGCGCAGGATGTATTGCATGAAGCACATGGCTGACCCATACGACTCAGGCGCACACACTCTCACCTGGCACACAAACAGAAGCCCTCACACACACCATGCACATGGATGACACACACATGCATGTGCACTCACCGGACAATGCCTCGTAATCAGCCAAATCTCCCACGCCTTGGATCTGTTCCTCTGTGACGTAGGTCCCAGCGACTGACTCATGTGGAGTGAGTTCCATGTCTGCTACTGGAGACCCACCTCCAGTCACTAGAGTTGCGGCATGACTTGAGGCCAGCTTACTCTTTGCCCTGCGCTTTAGGTCATTCCAGCGCTTATAGCAATCATTGGCTGTGTGCCTCACGATTCCAAGGGCACTTACGATGTCCGCAACCGTCTGCCAGTGTGCCTGGCGTTGTGCAGGTGTGGTCTTGGATCCTGCAACAATGACCATCTCGTCGTCATGTGCGGACACATACTCGACAAGTGCATTCAGTTCGTCATCCGTGAAGCTGGGCTTCCTGGACGGGCCGGACTGTGTAGCCGTGTCTGGGGCATCAGCCTGTGCCGGACGAGCACACTTCCTCTTCCGCTTGGAAGGTGGTGGTGATCCTGAGTGTCCTGCGCTGCTCTGGACACTAGGGGCAGGAGCCCTGGTGGACTCTGTATCAGGAGTGTGGGATTGCACACTCAGCATGGGAGTTGGTGCAGGCATTGGCTCTAGTGTGATGGTGTCAGGGGGAATGTCAGCAGCATGGACTAGGACCGACACTGTCCGGGCTGGGTGTGTGAGGGCTGGGGTGGATGGAGCCGCAGCTGCCCCTGCAGCCTCTCCGCCCTGCCTACTTGGTGCAGCAGATGACCTTGCTGCCCCAGATGCACGTGGCATGGTGACATCAACGTGCACCAGCACACGTGTCATAGGCCTGCTGACCTGGAAGTCAGCCATGGAGTCAGCCAGGTCTGGTGCCACAATGGGCTGGTCCAACAAGGGCTGAGCATGGATGGTGTCAGCCACATCAGCCTCAACGGGAGGGGGGGGGATTATGGGTGCCCTTGACTGGTCCTCCACACATGGGGGGACAGGCTCACCCTGCAAGTAACGACCACGTCCCCTACCGGATCCACCATGGCCACCACTTGTGGCTCTTCCACCTTTGCCACCCTTACGGAATCCTTGCCTCCCAGCCATGGCACTGATGTTAATGTGTGTATGGGAGTGGCTGTAAAATATTGTCCTGGGCAATTGGGGGTCAAAGGGGTTGGGTACCAGATGGTAATTGTACCCTAGTGCTCTTGCAAGGCTGATTGTAACCCCTGGGGAAAGATGACGGGTCATGCTACGCACAGGAGCCCCAAAAAAGGGAGATGACGTGCACGCAACCCCTCCTAGACCACGTGTGCAGAAAGAAAAACCTGCACTACGCTGTGGCACCCAGTAACACAAGAATGAACGTATGCGTGTCACACGCAGCCTAGAATGACCTCTGAAGGGGTAGGCTACACACGGGGCAAGCACAGATTTTCGATACGTGCGTGACTCACCGTCTGCCAGGTAAAAGAACGTGAAAAAGGAGCGCATTTTGTTGGCAACACCCCCGCCAAAAGAAGATTTGTACGCTGTCTGAGGAGACAGGACAACAGTAGAAGGGAACACTGTTTGAGGGAACAGGCCCAGGTAAACCAGTAAAAGAGAAAAAAGAGAAAAAGCTGTCAGAGGTAACAGGGAATACGAACTTGAAACGCCGTGAAGTAAATCGCGTGTGAAACGACAAGAAGTACAGAATTCACCCACTCGCTCTCCACGAAAAGCACGTACAAGGAAATGGTGTTCTACGCGTACCTTTTATACAGGCCCACACGTCCAGCGTCACTTACGCGGCGTGTACGCGCTAGGGCCATTTCCACCAATTACACGCTTTGTCACTTCTGTGTGTAGGGCCATTTCCACCAATCACACGCGATGACACTCTGACGTGCAGTCTTTCCATGTGTGCTCTGTCATCACGTGCTGTGTGGGAAACACCCGTGCGGGTCACGTCACAGATGCGTTTACGCGCTGAGGGCCTTTGGTCCAATAGAATCGCGTATGCGTGCTGACGCGCTTACGCGCTAAGGGCCTTTCCTCGATTTTCACGCTGACGTGCAGGATTTTCACCTGCCAAATCACTCCGTACCAAGCTGGCCACGCGTAAGCACACGGAAGACCACGCTCCTGCCCAGAAGGCCGAACTACTGCCCCCCAGAGCCCCGAGCACGCTCCCACCTGCCATCTGCTGCTGCCTGACCGCCTGCTGCCCACGTGCACTGCCATTTGCTGCCTGCACATCAGCCAGGGGTGCTGTTGCTGTGACCACCCCTGCTGGAACCGAAGACTCCCGACTGGAATACCATCGCTCCACAGCCCAGCCCCAGGACCCAGTTGCCCACCCACTCCTGCCTCTGGGGTTGTCATGTCGGGGCAAACACCATCTGTGACCACTGACAACCCCCGGCCAGAGAGGCAGAGGGGCACCAGCTTCAGTGCCACCGAAGTTGGTGTCCTGGTGGAGCAAGTCCTGGGGCAGTACGATGCCCTCTTCGGAAGTTCCCGCGCCGACAAGGAAGGACGGACTCGGATCTGGACTGACATCGTGACTGCCATCAACACGGAGGGGGTGGCAGTCCGGGACTGACAACATGTCAGGAAGCGCTGGGAGGACTTCAGGTCCAGGACCCTGAACAAGGCCCGGCGCCTCTTGAAGGCAGCGGATGCCAAGGGGCGCCGGGGCCACTTGTCGGAAGAACAGATGGGGGTCCTGGAACGCATATCCCCAGCGCTCCACGTCCAGGTCCTAGAGAAGCAGACCCGTCTGGAGTCGAGCGGTGAGTGTACATGCATCCTGAATGTGAGCAGTGCGTGTGGTGATTATTCGGTATTGTGCAGGTTGCACATCTGTTTGTATGGGGTCGAGTATGGGTGGGGGTGTACAGGGCTGTGGGGCTGACACATGCAAGGGCTTTAATGTGTGAGACATGGATGGTGCTTGTGTGTGTAGGCTTGCATAGCAAATGCAGTTGTGCGTGCACACATGTTTGGATGAATGTGTATGTAAGTAGACATGTCCGTCATGTCAGGCATGTATGTTGTTTTCGGCTGCATGTACGAGCACTGTGTACATGTGCATGTGTGTGTATTTGACAAGGGTGCAACAGTGATGCAACATGGATGCATGTGACAGCGGTATGTGGAAGCCTGATTGGCAGATGTGACATGGATGCCCGTCTGAACAGTGCGACACTTGGCAGAGGTGTAGACATGCATGCAAGTGTGGTGGTGTGTGTACATGTGTGGTGCACTTCCTGTGTTGCATGTGATGTCTGGCTCCCCTTTGGCTGCTGATGCTGTTGTATGTGTAGGGATGGTGGTGGCAGTTGCGATATGGCTGTGGTATGGCTCATGTGTGCGAGTTGCAATGACATGTGTGTTGGGGATTGTGATGACATGTCTGAGGTTTGCCAATGCCACTCATGTGCAACTGTCATGTGTGTATGTGTCCATTGTACAGTACCCTGATACCTGTGTTTTGTTTCTCCCTGTCTGCAGCGTCAACTGATGAAGAGGGCGGAGAAGGTGCTGTGGAGCACAGCGGCGGGGATCCGACCGCCAGCCGGAGATGCAAGGCCCGGCTCCCCTCCCGTGTTGTCATCTCGTCGGGGAGTGAGGAGTCCGGTGCCGCGTCCCAGGCTGCAGCTGCCGGGGGGAGGTCCAAGAGGCGGAGGTTGCAGTTGGACTCCTCGGCAGCAGAAGGGGCAGCTGGGACCCCACAGGGCCCAACAGGGGAAGATGGCACGGAGTCATCCAGGTTGGTGGGGGTTTGGTGGAGGAGGAGGCCGTGCAAGCACCAGAGACGGGGTCTGGAGGTGGGGATCCCATTGGTGCTAGTGGTACAGTGCAGGACTAGGGACAGGAGGCAGCACAGGCCGCCGCGGAGGTGCCTGTGTGCAATCCTGTCCCCGATCCTGTCCCTGCATCATCTTGCACCAGCAGGGATGCCTACGTCCAGACCCGTTTTCAGGCAGGGGATGAGCTGACGTCAACTGGCCTTCCTCTGCCTGTGGACGTGGCCATCCAGGTCCGGGTTGAGCCTGTCCTGGCTGGTGTGGCGTTGCTTCAACGGGCCATGCGAGGTGACCTGCAGTTTTTTCATGGAGAGACTGCACGTCATCTCGAATGGCTCGTTGACCATGTCAGCCTGCTGGGACAGGTCACCCAAGCCGGATTCCTCCGTCTGATGGGGCTTGCTCCGACCCCCTCCTCAACTGGACCCCCTACACGCCAGTCGTCCTCTGTGCCATCTTCCCACCCATCAGTCACCTGGGTGCCCTGTGGAGCTGCCTCTGACGGTGCGGCCAGGCTGGTGGAGGAGGCATCCCTGCCACAGTCGGGAGTCGGAGGTCCAGCAGGGGTGGCCACATCAACAACTGCACCCCAGCCGGCGGAGGATGTGCAGGCAGCAGGAGGCAGTGCACGGGCAGAGGCAGAGCAGCAGCAGCAGCAACATGGTGGGAGACATGAAGGCTCGGGGCTTTCGACATCGGAGGGGCAGGCATCGGCCGGAGGGCCGGGGGAACCAGGACAGAGAGTGTCTTCCGTGTGGCAGCGGTTGGGCCACGCCATAGGTGCGGAGCGGCGGCGGGTGGAAGAGGCGCGGCTCACAATGGTCAGGGCGGAGAACTCCATACGGAGGGCCCTGAGGCGGGCCGAGTGCCTCGAGGCAATCCGCAGGGGGTTGGATGAGGACACGGCGTCGTCCCTGCGGACCCTCGGGGCCATTGAACTGGACCGGCTCCGGGACAACGAACAGGAGTTCGATGATGCCCTGGCCTGGGACACCACGGAGTGAGCCGTTGGACTTGCCCGCCGCCTTTGTATATAGTTCTTTAGTTTTAGGTTTCCTTTGTTTCTTATTATGATTTGGAGTCGACGGACACTGCTCCACTTTTTGTATTTAGTTGATTTTAGGTAGGTTTTTTAGTAGGTTTCGTTTGTTCAGTTGGGCTCATGGACCCTTGCTAGTTTTTTACATAGTTCTTTGTTGCATGGAGATTTTTTTACATTTGACTTTGGACAAATTTTTTGTGGATTCTGATTTGCATTTTTTGGTTTTTATACGGACAGCAAGCTTATTTTTTCTCATTCACATTGTAGCTTGTTTCCTTTCTTTAGCATTCTTTATTTTTTTCAATACAATTTTGTTTCCATACTTCACTGTGTGGTATCATCTCATTGGTTTCATGCATGTCATGTTGGGTGTTTTCCCATTCAATTGCAACCATTGTGTGTGACGGGCATGGGTTCATTAGCTTCATGAACATTGGGGGTGTAACATGTAATTTCCATTTCCATGTGGGTGAATGGGTTACTTGGTAGGGCTTTTTGGCTGTGGAGGCTGACCATTACGCACATGATTGGGGATTGTGAGGACCTGGTGGAGGGTGCCCCTGCACTGCTGGGGGGTGGGGGTGGTGGGAGACATGAGTGGGGGCCTGGTGGGGGCTGCCCATGGTGGCAGGGGGGTGGGGGTGGTGGGAGACATGAGTGGGGGCCTGGTGGAGGCTGCCCTGCACTGCTGGGGGGTGGGGGTGGTGGGAGACATGAGTGGGGGCCTGGTGGAGACTGCCCCTGCACTGCTGGGGGTGGGGGTGGTGGGAGACATGAGTGGGGGCCTGGTGGAGATGTCCCTGCACTGCTGGGGGGTGGGGGTGGTGGGAAACATGAGTGGGGGCCTGGTGGAGGCTGCCCATGGTGGCAGGGGGGTGGGGTGGTGGGAGACATGAGTGGGGGCCTGGTGGAGGCTGCCCCTGCACTGCTGGGGGGTGGGGGTGGAGGGAGACATGAGTGGGGGCCTGGTGGAGGGTGCCCCTGGTGGCTGGGGGGTGGGGGTGGTGGGAGACATGAGTGGGGGCCTGGCGGAGGGTGCCCCTGCTCTGCTGGGGGGTGGGGTGGTGGGAGACATGAGTTAGGTCCTGGTGGAGGCTGCCCCTGCACTGCTGGGGGGTGGGGGTGGTGGGAGACATGGGTGGGGGCCTGGTGGAGGATGCCCCTGCACTGCTGGGGGTGGGGGTGGTGGGAGACATGAGTGGGGGCCTGGTGGAGGCTGCCCCTGCACTGCTGGGGGGTGGGGTGGTGGGAGACATGAGTGGGGGCCTGGTGGAGGCTGCCCCTGCACTGCTGGGGGGTGGGGGTGGTGGGAGACATGAGTGGGGGCCTGGTGGGGGCTGCCCATGGTGGCAGGGGGGTGGGGGTGGTGGGAGACATGAGTGGGGGCCTGGTGGAGGCTGCCCCTGGTGGATGGGGGTGGGGGTGGTGGAAGACATGGGTGGGGGCCTGGTGGAGGATGCCCCTGCACTGCTGGGGGGTGGGGGTGGTGGTAGACATGAGTGGGGGCCTGGTGGAGGCTGCCCATGGTGGCAGGGGGGTGGGGGTGGTGGGAGACATCAGTGGGGGCCTGGTGGAGGCTGCCCCTGGTGGCTGGGAGGTGGGGGTGGTGGGAGACATGGGTGGGGGCCTGGTGGAGGATGCCCCTGCACTGCTGGGGGGTGGGGGTGGTGGGAGACATGAGTGGGGGCCTGGTGGAGGCTGCCCATGGTGGCAGGGGGTTGGGGGTGGTGGGAGACATGAGTGGGGGCCTGATGGAGGCTGCCCCTGCACTGCTGGGGGGTGGGGGTCTTGGGAGACATGAGTGGGGGCCTAGTGGAGGCTGCCCCTGCACTGCTGGGGGGTGGGGGTGGTGGGAGACATGAGTGGGGGCCTGGTGGAGGCTGCCCATGGTGGCAGGGGGGTGGGAAGGGTGGGAGACATGAGTTGGACATGAGTGGGGGCCTGTTGGCAGGTGCCCCACAGTGCTGGGGGGTGGGGGTGGTGGGAGACATGAGTGGGGGCCTGGTGGAGGCTGCCCCTGCACTGCTGGGGGGTGGGGGTGGTGGGAGACATGAGTGGGGGCCTGGTGGAGGCTGCCCCTGCACTGCTGGGGGGTGGGGGTGGTGGGAGACATGAGTGGGGGCCTGTTGGAGGGTGGCCATGCTGGCAGGGGGGTGGGGGTGGTGGGAGACATGAGTGGGGGCCTGCTGGAGGCTGCCCCTGGTGGCTGGGGGGTGGGGGTGGTGGGAGACATGGGTGGGGGCCTGGTGGAGGATGCCCCTGCACTGCTGGGGGGTGGGGGTGGTGGGAGACATGAGTGGGGGCCTGGTGGAGGCTGCCCATGCTGGCAGGGGGTGGGGGTGGTGGGAGACATGAGTGGGGGCCTGGTGGAGGCTGCCCATGGTGGCAGGGGGGTGGGGGTGGTGGGAGACATGAGTGGGGGCCTGGTGGAGGCTGCCCCTGGTGGCTGGAGGGTGGGGGTGGTGGGAGACATGGGTGGGGCCTGGTGGAGGATGCCCCTGCACTGCTGGGGGGTGGGGGTGGTGGGAGACATGAGTGGGGGCCTGGTGGAGGCTGCCCATGGTGGCAGGGGGGTGGGGGTGGTTGGAGACATGAGTGGGGGCCTGGTGGAGGCTGCCCCTGCACTGCTGGGGGGTGGGGGTGGTGGGAGACATGACTGGGGGCCTGGTGGAGGCTGCTCATGGTGGCAGGGGGGTGGGGGTGGTGGGAGACATGAGTGGGGGCCTGCTGGAGGCTGCCCAAGGTGGCAGGGGGGTAGGGTGGTGGAAGACATGAGTGGGGGCCTGGTGGAGGCTGCCCATGGTGGCAGGGGGGTGGGGGTGGTGGGAGACATGAGTGGGGGCCTGCTGGAGGCTGCCCATGGTGGCAGGGGGGTGGGGTGGTGGGAGACATGAGTGCGGGCCTGGTGGAGGCTGCCCATGGTGGCAGGGGGGTGGTGGGAGACATGGGTGGGGGCCTGGTGGAGGCTGCCCCTGGTGGCTGGGGGGTGGGGGTGGTGGGAGACATGGGTGGGGGCCTGGTGGAGGATGCCCCTGCACTGCTGGGGGGTGGGGGTGGTGGGAGACATGGGTGGGGGCCTGGTGGAGGCTGCCCCTGCACTGCTGGGGGGTGGGGGTGGTGGGAGACATGAGTGGGGGCCTGGTGGAGGCTGCCCCTGCACTGCTGGGGGGTGGGGGTGGTGGGAGACATGAGTGGGGGCCTGGTGGAGGCTGCCCCTGCACTGCCGGGGGGTGGGGGTGGTGGGAGACATGAGTGGGGGCCTGGTGGAGGGTGGCCATTGTGGCAGGGGGGTGGGGGTGGTGGGAGACATGAGTGGGGGCCTGCTGGAGGCTGCCCCTGGTGGCTGGGGGGTGGGGGTGGTGGGAGACATGAGTGGGGGTCTGGTGGAGGCTGCCCATGCACTGCTGGGGGGTGGGGGTGGTGGGAGACATGAGTGGGGGCCTGGTGGAGGCTGCCCATGGTGGCAGGGGGGTGGGGGTGGTGGGAGACATGAGTGGGGGCCTGGTGGAGGCTGCCCCTGCACTGCTGGGGGGTGGGGGTGGTGGGAGACATGAGTGGGGGCCTGGTGGAGGCTGCCCCTGCACTGCTCGGGGGTGGGGGTGGTGGGAGACATGAGTGGGGGCCTGGTGGAGGCTGCCCCTGCACTGCTGGGTGGTGGGGGTGGTGGGAGACATGAGTGGGGGCCTGCTGGAGGCTGCCCCTGGTGGCTGGGGGGTGGGGGTGGTGGGAGACATGGGTGGGGGCCTGGTGGAGGATGCCCCTGCACTGCTTGGGGGGTGGGGGTGGTGGGAGACATGAGTGGGGGCCTGGTGGAGGCTGCCCATGGTGGCAGGGGGTGGGGGTGGTGGGAGACATGAGTGGGGGCCTGGTGGAGGCTGCCCCTGGTGGCTGGGGGGTGGAGGTGGTGGGAGACATGAGTGGGGGCCTGGTGGAGGATGCCCCTGCACTGCTTGGGGGTGGGGGTGGTGGGAGACTTGAGTGGGGGCCTGGTGGAGGCTGCCCATGGTGGCAGGGGGGTGGGGGTGGTGGGAGACATGAGTGGGGGCCTGCTGGAGGCTGCCCCTGGTGGCTGGGGGGTGGGGGTGGTGGGAGACATGAGTGGGGGCCTGGTGGAGGCTGCCCCTGCACTGCTGGGGGGTGGGGGTGGTGGGAGACATGAGTGGGGGCCTGGTGGAGGGTGGCCATGGTGGCAGGGGGGTGGGTTTGGTGGGAGACATGAGTGGGGGCCTGCTGGAGGCTGCCCCTGGTGGCTGGGGGGTGGGGGTGGTGGAAGACATGTTTGGGGGCCTGGTGGAGGCTGCCCCTGCACTGCTGGGGGGTGGGGGTGGTGGGAGACATGAGTGGGGGCCTGCTGGAGGCTGCCCCTGGTGGCTGGGGGGTGGGGGTGGTGGGAGACATGGGTGGGGGCCTGGTGGAGGATGCCCCTGCACTGCTGGGGGGTGGGGGTGGTGGGAGACATGAGTGGGGGCCTGGTGGAGGCTGCCCCTGCACTGCTGGGGGTGGGGGTGGTGGGAGACATGAGTGGGGGCCTGGTGGAGGCTGCCCCTGCACTGCTGGGGGGTGGGGGTGGTGGGAGACATGAGTGGGGGCCTGGTGGAGGCTGCCCCTGCACTGCTGGGGGGTGGGGGTGGTGGGAGACATGAGTGGGGTCCTGGTGGAGGCTGCCCCTGCACTGCTGGGGGGTGGGGGTGGTGGGAGACATGTGTGGGGGCCTGGTGGAGGCTGCCCATGGTGGCAGGGGGGTGGGGGTGGTGGGGGACATGAGTGGGGGCCTGGTGGAGGCTGCACCTGCACTGCTGGGGGGTGGGGGTGGTGGGAGACATGAGTGGGGGCCTGGTGGAGGCTGCCCCTGCACTGCTGGGGGGTGGGGGTGGTGGGAGACATGAGTGGGGGCCTGGTGGAGGCTGCCCATGGTGGCAGAGGGTGGGGGGTGGGACACATGAGTGGGGGCCTGCTGGAGGCTGCCCCTGGTGGCTGGGGGGTGGGGTGGTGGGAGACATGAGTGGGGGCCTGGTGGAGGCTGCCCCTGCACTGCTGGGGGTGGGGTGGTGGGAGACATGAGTGGGGGCCTGGTGGAGGCTGCCCCTGTACTGCTGGGGGGTGGGGGTGGTGGGAGACATGAGTGGGGGCCTGGTGGAGGCTGCCCATGGTGGCAGGGGGGTGGGGGTGGTGGGAGACATGGGTGGGGGCCTGGTGGAGGCTGCCCCTGCACTGCTGGGGGGTGGTGGGAGACATGAGTGGGGGCCTGCTGGAGGCTGCCCCTGGTGGCTGGGGGTGGGGGTGGTGGGAGACATGAGTGGGGGCCTGGTGGAGGCTGCCCATGGTGGCAGGGGGTGGGGGTGGTGGGAGACATGAGTGGGGGCCTGCTGGAGGCTGCCCCTGGTGGCTGGGGGTGGGGGTGGTGGGAGACATGAGTTGGACATGAGTGGGGGCCTGTTGGCAGGTGCCCCACAGTGCTGGGGGGTGGGGGTGGTGGGAGACATGAGTGGGGGCCTGGTGGAGGCTGCCCCTGCACTGCTGGGGGTGGGGGTGGTGGGAGACATGAGTGGGGGCCTGGTGGAGGCTGCCCCTGCACTGCTGGGGGGTGGGGGTGGTGGGAGACATGAGTGAGGGCCTGGCGGAGGCTGCCCCTGCACTGCTGGGGGGTGGGGGTGGTGGGAGACATGAGTGGGGTCCTGGTGGAGGCTGCCCCTGCACTGCTGGGGGGTGGGGGTGGTGGGAGACATGTGTGGGGGCCTGGTGGAGGCTGCCCATGGTGGCAGGGGGGTGGGGGTGGTGGGGGACATGAGTGGGGGCCTGGTGGAGGCTGCCCCTGCACTGCTGGGGGGTGGGGGTGGTGGGAGACATGAGTGGGGGCCTGGTGGAGGCTGCCCATGGTGGCAGGGGGGTGGGGGGTGGGACACATGAGTGGGGGCCTGCTGGAGGCTGCCCCTGGTGGCTGGGGGGTGGGGGTGGTGGGAGACATGAGTGGGGGCCTGGTGGAGGCTGCCCCTGCACTGCTGGGGGTGGGGTGGTGGGAGACATGAGTGGGGGCCTGGTGGAGGCTGCCCCTGTACTGCTGGGGGGTGGGGGTGGTGGGAGACATGAGTGGGGGCCTGGTGGAGGCTGCCCATGGTGGCAGGGGGGTGGGGGTGGTGGGAGACATGGGTGGGGGCCTGGTGGAGGCTGCCCCTGCACTGCTGGGGGGTGGTGGGAGACATGAGTGGGGGCCTGCTGGAGGCTGCCCCTGGTGGCTGGGGGTGGGGGTGGTGGGAGACATGAGTGGGGGCCTGGTGGAGGCTGCCCATGGTGGCAGGGGGGTGGGGGTGGTGGGAGACATGAGTGGGGGCCTGCTGGAGGCTGCCCCTGGTGGCTGGGGGGTGGGGGTGGTGGGAGACATGAGTGGGGGCCTGGTGGAGGCTGCCCCTGCACTGCTGGGGGGTGGGGGTGGTGGGAGACATGCATTGTTGATCAGTAGTGCAAGGTGACATGTGGGTTGGCTGGGGGGCATGCCCATGGTGGATGGGCTGCCTGCGGGACATGAGCAGGGGTGCAGGGTAGTCCCCCGTGGTGTGGGCTGCCTGCAGGGGCCGTGGAGGTTGTGGAGCGTGCACCTGGGAGGACCCACACGGCCAATTCACGTGTAGTACTCCCCAGAACCCCTGAAATACACATTCCCTGCTGAAATCGCGTGTGCAACTTCCCGCGCACCCCTGAAATACACGTACCCTGCTCGCACTGGCCCATTCGCGTGTGTAACTTCCCGCGCACCCCTGAAATACACGTACCCTGGTGGAATCGCGTGTGGAACTTCCCGCGCACCCATGTAATACACGTACCCTGCTCGCACTGGCCCATTCGCGTGTGGAACTTCCCGAGCACCCCTGAAATGCACGTACCCTGCTGAAATCGCGTGTGGAACTTCCTGCGCACCCCTGAAATACACGTACACTGCTTGCACGGGGCCAGTCGCGTGTGGAACTTCCCGCGCACCCCTGCAATACACGTTCCCCGCTTGGCGTTTGCTGTTTGCCAGCCCGGTGAACTGGTCCAGGGTTAGCGCAGCCCTTTGCGATGATTTAGCGATTTTGATGGCTTTTTCTTGCGCGAGGGCGTTCTTGGGGGCGTTACTGGCGCTGCTGCAGGGTCGCTGCGATTCTCTGCGCCACGGCTGGTTTGGAAGCCTAAAATCCATGAATACGCTGTGCGCGGAAATCGGTTTTAGCGCACGTGCCTGGCGCAGTCAATCGCACGCGGACACTCTGCGCCAGCCGCTTGCCACACTTTTCTGTGAAATTCTATGAATTACCCTGTTTGTATTTAATGTGTTTTTATTGCAAATGGCGGAAGCCGAAAAGTATTACTGACTAAAACCTTTTCATAACATTTTGGATTAACCAGCAGAGATTTCCTTCTTTGTTGACATAAGATACACACGGAAAAGTCTGTTATCTGTTTTTTTTTTTTTTTTTTTTGGCTGATGGTGGAAGCTCTACTTTTAAATGACTACCAACATCTAGAGGCCTCAGCATCTTGATACAATTGATTTTTGAATCAAAGTGCATGCTTTAGCTGCTCTTAAATAATTTTGTAATTTTCATTCCAATTACCAGAACCTGTAACAAAATGGAAGGTAAATAATGTTGGAAATCATTAAAAACTAACTGCAAACAGAAACCTTTAAACAATAAGAGATATCAAATTATTTCAAGGACCTGCTTTATTCAGTTTTTATGGTGAACAAGAAAGGTCCTTAGAAAATATTTGATACAATCACTCTGAAAGGAGTTACAGATACAATTCTGATTCATAAATTGTAGTGGTGGCCATCTTGGATTAATGACGTCACACAGGCCCTCTGCCACAAATTTAGACGGACAAAGCACCTGGTGATAGATGATTATATGCTTCATTTGCAATCCAAACCCGGTATTCATAACTTCCCTTCATTCAAAAAAAAAATGACATATGCTCCTCAACTAAGTAATTGGTAACTGAACTAGAATTATGGACGGTCATGAATCAGAGACCAGAAGCCATTGTCAAGCATTTGAAAAGATATGGAGAGTGTGGTGGTAGGTACAGAAGAGACTATGAGGAATATGAAACAGTGGTCAAGGTAAGGTCTTATTTGACGATATGGCCAAATAGGTATTTATGATAATTTAGTAGAATGACATAGCTCTCTCGGCCAATGTGATATGTCATAGTTTTGGCCAATAAAGATCTCTCACTATTTGTAAAAATGAGGTATCTTGAGGGCGATCTAGGTCAGAACTAAGGCAGCAACATACATGTAAACACTTGCGTTGAATGTTGTCGCTAGAAAGAAAACTCAACCATGACATTTATTAAAAGATGGTTACTTTACTATATTCAATGTTTACTAGATTATTTTGTTATTGTATGCATAAATACGAAATCATGGATAATTGTTTAAAATGGTGCAACACGTATAATGATTAAGATTTGAGTATGTTCTTGTGCTTAAAACGAGTTTATATTGTCTTACATTGGCTCTACATAATAGAATAAGAAGAGTGCAAACTCATTATTATTTAAAGTATCGCTATGAGATATATTTCCGTTGTTCCCGGGCTGACCCTAAAACATCCGGCTCTTAAAGGAAAAACAGCAAGAACCCTCTCATGCCATCAACAGTTATACACCCATGGGGAATTTATGGATGAAATCTCCAGGGTACATGGGAATAATGTGTGGGGTCTGTTAACTCTGGCAGTAATTACATCAGCATAAGCATCTAACTACAGTTGTCACCCCCAAAGAGCCACCTGGACGGAAGCCAAAATGCCAATTGTTGTGTTCATGGAGAGTGGGTCTCATAGTCTCCAACATGTGTTCCCCTCAAAATTGGTGGTAGGATTTTGGAAACCAGTGTTCTAGTGAACCCAAACATTTTGGAAGATCTAGGTATTGGATAGAAATTCCCTGGATTTTATCAATGGGTGGAGGCTATATGTCTCCAAGGACCCACAAGAAAATCCTTAAGACCTCAAGTACCCAAAGTAAATCAGAGGACCACATGTTATGCTTGTTAGTCCTGGGGCCATATCTCTTATCTGTGCCCAAGAAAATAAGTAGGCCAAACAACCCAAAAACCAGCACAGAAGCAGGAACAGGCAGTGGAGGAAAGCAGCTTAAAAAAAGGGTGAAGGTATGTTACAAGGCCTGTTCCCTGGCCATGTCAGAGGTGGGTGTCCCATTCCCAACACTGTTTCTGGTGCTGGAGTGAATGTGGCACCCCCTGCAATTCTTTCTTACATGGACAAAGGGTGACAGGGGCAATGCCACAGCAAGAGACAACAACATGGCACAGACCAATTCCATGGCAGGGAGTCAGAGCCATAGCACCTGCTAGCCCAGCAGGGGTTGGTGGAGCTGCCACAGTACCAGGAGTGCACCGTGCACAGCTCCTCATGGGAAGGGGTTGAAGCGAGCAAAACAGGGGACTCCACTGAGAATATGGACCCAATGTGTCATCCGAGAAAGGAGAAAGGAGTGCAGCTCCAGCAGGCACTCGCACCTAGAGCCAGTGTTCAATAAAAAAAAATCCACTAAACTACAAGGGAGGTTGTTTAATGCAGAATGCCCCACATGAAGGCCATGCATATAATCACCCACTAGCCCACCAGGGAAATATTTAATTGCATTAAAAGTCCCATGAGAAGGCATCAGAAGAAATTAGAAACTGTCCCTAATGCACTGCCCTATACATGCTACAAACCTGAAGTTTGGTATGTGGGTATGTTCCATGGTGTAGACAATGTAAAATACCTTTTTTCTGTTTCTCTTGAAGCAGTCTGCAATGCTTACCCCTGCCATGTGGCACTTTGTGCCGTAGTTCTGCCATAGTGCTACGTTCATTGCTCCTAAGGTTGAGCAATTCATGAAAACTTCAGCAGTTCACTGTTCCTAATCTTTCCACACTATCAGCCTTTTCGCTGACATTAGTCGCAGTCACTTTTGAAGTCATGCGGATGACACAATACAATGCTTTTGTAGTGATGCGGTTGACAGGAAATGGTGCATGTCTCTTCAATAGTGTCTGCAATGATATTGTCTGTCGCATCGTGGCAAATCTCTCCTGATAATTACAGAAACCTAATTTCCCAAGGAATTATTGCCATCTTAACAGTACAAAGCTTACATGCTTCAGCCGTACATGTACCGGTACGGCACTTCAGGCTTACATGCTTCAACTTTACACATAAGCTTCTTAAGTTGAGGTTGCTGCTGCCTGAACTGTAGAGTTGGACACCAATAATATTGCTGTGCAATCTCAATACTCCAACTCAAAGTAGCTGGAACCTATTTATGGGATTCACGCTTTTCTCATCCTCATCTTTATGGGGCTTGCTCCAAAGTTGAAAACAAAGACAATTTGTTAACACTAGCTCCTACAGGAAAGACTAGCAATTTTGTCTACATGGAAGCATTGGATTATTTCATTAAATAAACTTCAAACTAGGACTGAAGTAGGAATTACCGCGCAAAGCACGAGTACAACAGCTTGTATTGAATAAAAAGGACTTCGAATTGACACATATTCTGAGCAGGGGGTCTGTGTATTTCACATGTATTGACATATATGAAGATTGGGGGAGATTTATTCGCTGGGATTGGCTATTGAGCAAGCCAATGAAAAGGATTGACCAATCAAAAAGTGTGAGGAAATGATGACATAACATTAGAAAACTTACCATTATAAAAGTAGAATGGTGAGAACTGGAATCAAAGGCTGCAGAGAATGAGAACACATGTTCCAACTTTGGATATTATCTGGAGGATTTGGCCTTAATAATGAGGCCTTATTAATGAGGAAACCTGTACCTCTAGCTGACATGCTTTCCAAGAAAAAGGAGAAGCTGTGAGGGAGCTTTGTAAACAACTCTTGATGTTCCATCCTGGCTCAGTTTAATGATGTAAACAAATGTGATTATGTACATTCCCCAATGTAGTTATACAGAGGCCCTCTAGAATCCTTTCTCTTCTAAATCAGAACAGTGGGAGGATCGGTAGGTAGTTTCCACCGGTAGCTCATTCCAAATAGTATATTTTGATATTTTTAGTTTTGCGACATTAACTTTGTATTTTTCTCTGCAAAGAGTGCAGGGCTAATACATTATTACTAAGAGAATGAGCAAAGCATATTGTAGTCTAATATTGTGAATTATATCCCATATTCACTGTACATAAAGCCAAGGGAGAGAACATTTAAATTAGAACAAACTGTATTTACCTTTCACTGTGCTATGTACACAGTGTAAAACAGGGAGAATGTCCCAGCACTGAGAGTGCAGAATCTTTATAAATGATAACTAAACAAACTGAACTGGTATAGTCATCACCACAGGAGGTGAATTGGTGGTCGTGATTCACAACCTAACATATACATGATGAATAAACACCTGTGAAAGCACCAGATATTTAAAAAGATGGATAATGATTGAAGTGAGTGAAGCATTTTCATTCCTATGGAAAATATTCCCTTCCAGATAAACACCTATCAGCCTGATTCTCAAAAGTAGCACACATCATAGGAGAGCAGAGAACATGCTTATTTCAGCTGCACTGTCGAGATGCCTCACATACATTAGTGTCTGGAGCACACTCTTGACACAAATGTATGACAGGACCCCAGCGACCAAAATGTAGCAGGGAGCAGATTTCACATATTAGAATGATAATGATTTGCTATTTATATAGCTTTTGCCCCAAAGTGCTTATACAAAGAACATATTTACATGTGATATCACCAAAACGAAGTTGGCATTCATTTAACAACCCCAGAAGGATGAAAGGCTGAGTTGGCCTTGCTGGGATTCAAACCTGCAGATAAAACACAGATCGCAACAAGCACTCAACCCAATGAGCTATCTTACTGGCCTTTAAATGACTTCTTAAATGACTAGCCTGTCTCTGTGAGATGCTAAAAAGAATCATGTCCACTCCTGATTGGGGGATGGAATTTCAAGTGTTGCAGCCGTAGTTTATACTGTGGCTGCCAGACATACAGGAAAAATCAAGCAGGGCCAGAAATGACATTCCCTTCTGCACATTTGAAAATGCATCCCATTTGTGAATTCAGGATGCACTTTTAAATGAGCAGAATCACCATCTGATATACGCAAACATGCAAAGGGGAGAAAAAGAGCACCTGAATGAGTGCATCTAAAATGTGCTCATTCAGATGCCCTTTGAGAAAGGCTGCCCTATTGCTTGGCGCACCTGAATGCTTGAACCCAAAAATATTTTGAGAATCTGGCCTATAATTTCACCAATGATCTTGTGTGAAGTGAGTAGATACAAGTTTGCTTTGTGGGGGCCATAGTTGTTGTCTTTACAGAATATCATAACCTTACATGGAGACAGAGAGTGGATAAATGAACTTTTTGTGCATTTTAAATTGATGACAGTACATCAGAAATAGCATTCCTTTTACATGCATACAATGCAAACTAACTGCAAGACAAATGGGAATATATTATTAAAGTTTAACATCTTGTAAATTACTTTTCTGTGTCATTTTTCACTGATGGCAATGTATGATATTGTTACACTGGCTGTTAAGCAGTGATGTGATTGCAGACATAGGGCCTAATTATAACCTTTGCGGAATGTGTTAACGGGCGTCGCTAATGGTGGCAGACCCTGTTAAACCCATTCCGCAAGATCACGAGGTTCCCTTGCGGGACCCGATGTGGATGTCTGGTTTTACCAGACTTCCATAGCGGGTCCCGCAAGGGAACCAGGGAGCTAACAACGGGCCGGTCGTCATCGGCCCGTTGTTAGCTCACGCACCCATTCCCATTGAGCCCTATGTGGGCTCAAATGGGAATGGGAAAGGTCTGGGCCGGGTTCCCTGTAGGAGGAATGACTGGGCCCTCCAAACTCAGAATGCCTCAGTAATTCCCCATTCAGGGAACCCGGACCCGGTTTTGGTGGCAAGGGCATGGCTACCTCCAAAGTCGTAATGAGGCCCATAGACTGCACTTACAAGTTAGATTGTCCAATTAAAATCAGAATCATAAATTGTATCGCTCACTCTGTTGTGTAATTATATGTGTGCACAATTTCTTAGTGCAATGTCACAGGCAGCCTAATTCTCGTTTATGTGAACCAGTTACAAATGTACCTAAATGTACTGAGAATGTATCATGGTGACCTCATACATTTGAGTTTTAACAATAAATGCAGCCTGTTTCATGCCCAGTTCAGAGGAAAGGGAGTGTGTATCAGGGGGTCTTCTATCAGGGATTGCCACTTAGTGAAAAGAGCAAAATATCAAAAGATAGCTCACATTTGGGTTCTGGCAGGACATTAAGTAGATGACATCACTGATGTTGGGGAACCCATGGATTGAGTAACATAACATGTGGGCAAGAGAACAGATTTGTGTGAAGTTTTATAAATGCAGGGGAGTAGATGGCCCCTGTTGTATAGTCTCATTGGAGTATAAAGGTTGCTATTCCAACTTAGATGTTGTGGAATTATAGGTTGAGAAATAGTTGAATTTGAAATGAGAACATTATTCAGTTACATTGTTTATATGGTTACCGGATTGTTGTTCGTATGTCTTCCAAATGGCCAAGGAATACTATATGGATCCTTTGATTTACCTCTCAGGACCCATCTCTCTGGGTTGTTGTGGAAGTTTTTATTGAACAAGTATCAACAACTCTAGTCACTACTTCCATTCTGCCTGAGGGGATATTTTATTGCATATGCATAACATGACCTTATTTCATTATGTGGTGTCAAGAAAATAAGATGCTAACCTTTGATTAGGCTCCCATACCACATTTGCACAATGCATATGTTTATAAAGCTGCATGCATGGGTATGTCTGATGGACATTAATTAAATAATATCATACGCATGATAAATGCGGTCTACAATATGTGTTATCTATATAAAAACAACAATTTTATTTACAAATTCTATTTGTAATTAGTGTAATCAGGTTCTGAAATTCAAAGTCATTACTGTTAAACATATAAGGCCATTAATGCCTGTATAACTTAAAATGCACACATACACACTTCATGGAAAATGTGAATAAAGTTGACAGAGAACGAAGAAAACGTCTTTAAACGTGTTCAATATGAGTCAATGGGATCAGCAATTAACATTGGCTCTGCTGGAGAACTAACCAACGTGAAATACAAGTTTGGGATGGAACTTCAGGTCAGGTTTAGGCAAACATGTTCCCAAGCCAAAAACTCTCACCGGTAAAAAAAGTGAGAAGGATAGTTTGGCATTTAATAGACAGGTAGTGTGATGAAGTCACTTCTCAGAAAATTAAGCCTCTGGAAATTGTCAGCACTATCATTTCAAACACTATGGGGCTCATTATGTGTTTGCCAGTCTGGAAAAAATGGCACCTTTTCAGACTGCCGGTAGAGGCTGTGATCTACCAGCAGGCCTGACCTTCTGGTAGACCAGGCCCCTACCGGAAGATAATTGCCACAAATACTGGCACCGGTATTACCGGTGGCTATGATTGCGGATTTAACGGCATGCACACCACATGTAATATGCCGGTACGACCGGGATATTGGGCTGCAGATACAGTACATTAGTCCCCCAGTATCCTGTTGGAATTACCGGTCGGATACCGGGAGACTTGTAATGAGCCCATATTTCTTTAATGACCCCACTGATACAATATGCTCTGAAATTGTGTGTAATTTCAAATGTGCACACACCTTGCTCCACATTCAGTGCTTACTAGTAGTGACTGTACATGTAGATGTCAGGGCACTGTGCGTGAAAATGTGGCTCACCAGTGAAAGTCACATTGAGACAGAAACAGTGCAATTTCAATGCACATTTGCAACCTTATGGGAAATGTAAACGTGCAGGCAGTTTACCCAGATATTTCACCATATCACAGTGATTGTTTTTGAAAAGATGAAGTCCAATCAAGCTTTGCACTTGAATCCACCCACGTGATCTGATGTACCAGTTATGTCACTCATGATGCCATATGTGATATCATCAGTAATGTATTTTGTGATGTCATCAGGGTTATCACACCCTGTGCAATGAGGTCCTCACAGCTAAGGTAGTGTAACCTCCAGCACCTGCTGAATTTCATAGGTTTCGTGACATTAAATTGGCCACTTATCGTCACTTCAACTAAAGTTTGTTTCCTTGTATTTGAAGAGTGTTGTTATGCTATAACTTCCTTCTAACTCTACAAATAGTGAGAGAAGAAAACTTTTACCTTCAGGAGTACAACTGTGATACCTACTGATATGGATGTATCTTTTAATTTTAAAGACACTACATAAGAAACAGTATATCAATAATTAAGCAAAACATACAACCATACAAAAATACAATACAATAGATTCAACTGAAGGCACATCTAATAAGACTGAGCAAGTCAATAATAAAGCACCTTTTTTTAGATAAAATACAAAGGTTCAATAGAGGGAAAAGAAGAGCAGTTGTAAAACATGCCAGATTCCAAGAAAACAGACATGACAATTGGGTTCATTATGAGTTTGTCAGTGTAGGAAAAAAGTGGGAGTAATTATGTTACTAACAATGTTCATGCACTGCCAAAATGTAATGTTGCCAGGACCTTGAGGTAAGTGAGGCACCCCACTGGCAAAAAAACAGTCAGTATTATCAGTGCCGATAATAACGTCAATCTACCGATTGAGTGATAAGGAGTAATATACCCACAAGATCCCACCAAACCTATAATAAGGGACAATATTCAATGAATACAAGAGAGCATGGGGCAAGAGAGGAGGTTCGAACAGATCAAGAAGATGTATAATTAACTCCAAGAATCAGAACTAGATCAGTAATGAAGCAGTAACAGAGGCGAGGTGAGGCGAGATCTTAACCTTGCATTGAATCTCTCACAACGAGAGCTTATTAAACCTGAACAGGATGTACTTGATAAAGGCCCATCCTTTGCTCCCTGTACTAGTAACAACTACAAAATATACAAATTGACATTTCCAAATTTGTCAGCAAGTTGAAACTTAAAAAATATTTTT
This sequence comes from Ambystoma mexicanum, assembly GCF_040938575.1. Taxonomy (NCBI): domain Eukaryota; kingdom Metazoa; phylum Chordata; class Amphibia; order Caudata; family Ambystomatidae; genus Ambystoma; species Ambystoma mexicanum. The sequence goes on from NC_090923.1 coordinate 400,238,296, forward strand.
CCAGAACAACTATCAATAGGGACATATCACTGGTCAGGCTCTGGCCTGGCTGACTTCTTTCCTCTCCGATCGACCCTCCCAGGTCCAAATGGGCTCCTTCCTCTCTGACATCTTTTTCTCCACCTGTGGTGTCCCCCAGGGATCCAACCTCTCTCCCTGGCTTTTCAACCAGTATCTGGCACTCCTTGCCCACCGCATCGCCGCTCTCTGCCCCTACTTCCAGTGCTATGCAGACGATACCCAGCTCATCTTCAGGCTACCCTCAGCCTCCTCCTCTCCTTCCCTCATCTCCGACTGTCTGTCTGCTATCCATGAATGGTGCGCCGCCAATGACCTCTGCCTCAACGCCAGTAAGACTGAGATTCTACTCATCGGCACACCCACTCCCTCCTTCCCTGCAGCTCTCTGGCCGGCCTCCCTTGGCCCCCTTCCTGCCCCTACCTGCAAGGCTAAAAACCTCGGGGTCATCTTCGACTCCACACTCTCCTTCTCTCCTCATATATCTGACGTTTCTAAGAAGTCACACTACCAGCTGCACCTCCTCAGAGGTATTCTTCCCTTCCTCTCCTTCCCCCAGAAGCTCACTGTCTCTCGAGCCCTGGTTCTCTCAAGGCTGGACTACTGTAACAGCCTCTATCTTAATCTGCCTGCCTCCACTCTCCGCCCTCTGCAACTTATCCAGAACAGAACTGCGAGACTTGTCCTTGGCCTCAAGCCCAGGGACCGTATCTCTCCAGGACTGAAATCTCTTCACTGGCTCCCAGTGGCCGCGAGGATCAAGTTCAAAACCCTCTGCATTGTCCACAAGGCCTTCTGGGGCCTGGGACCAAAATACCTCCAACTCTCTCTTCCTAAATATCTTCCTTCACGAGCCCTTCGCTCATCCGTCTCCAACTCCCTCATGGTCAGCCGTTTCTCGAAGCAACGAGCTGGGGGTAGATCTCTCTCCGCAGCAGGGGCCTCCCTCTGGAACAGCCTTCCTGCCTCCCTGAAACTTGAGGAGAACCATCTCCGGTTCCGGAAGCACCTCAAAACCTTCCTCTTCGCTTCTGCCTTCTCTCTCCCTCTCCCCTGCTAATCCTGCTTAACTCCCCACTGAACTCAGCTCAAACCTGCATCTGGGCCACTCTCAGCAACCTCGGTCCAGGGCCCAGCCACTCTCCACCTGCACTGCCTCCCCGGCTCCCCCTGCACTGTGGGACTGTCACTGTATCCCTACAGCCCCTTTCCCAGCACTTGCTCTGCACTTACCTCGCACTTGCCACCAGCTGGCCCTTTCTATTTATTATTTATTATTATTTTATTTTATTTATTTATTTATTTATTTTTACGCTACTTACCTTGTACTGCACTTCCCCCCCACCTCCTCCCCCCTGCACTTCCTCCTTTTCCCCTTACCTCTGCACTTGCGCGATCTGAATGACACCTGGCCTAGTAGGATCGTTTGTCTGTTTTCCCCTTGTTTCCCTCCCTCCCTGCCTCGTCGCGCCTTGAAACACTTGTGTATAGGCGCGTTACAAATACCATATCATATCATATCATATCATATCATATCACAGACTGGTCAATATTAGTGACTTGAAAATACAGGACATTCACAACACACAACTCTTACTCTCCATTCACGAACAGACAGACATGTTGAACACACAAATACATCCAAGATCTATCTTAATATTGAATCAGACACCTTGTGAATGCCTGAACACATACTGCTTCTCACACAAGGACCTGCAGCTCTTTTATGTGGAGCTTTTTGCGAAAAGTGCTTTCTTAACGTGGCACTACAAACAAAATGGCTCCTCTACTGTTCACACATTCCGCTACTGTTCACACATTGCAAACCCCTTTACTACATCTTGCACCCCCACCCTGTAAAACTACCTAGTGCTGCCCCGAAAGCTCCCACCCCTCAGTGCATCGCACCATGGGACTTCTCACACTGCATCTGCTTTTGTGTCATTTTATGCAAGCAGCGCTGTGTTCAATGACTTTCTCACCCCTGGTGTCACCCACCCCATCACCCCCAACATTACCACTTTACTTGTGCAACTGATACATGTGGCCCCCTTGGCAACATTGAATCTGGACCTCTTCAATAATACTATCAAAACATTTTAGAAAACCAACTGAAAGCAATTCGATCTTACACGCCCCCAGTTGTCATAAACATAATACCATTGACAATATACAGCTGGGAGAATTCATTAGAGCAATCAGACATTGTAGTAAGAAAGGTGAGTTTGAAATTGAATCTACATTGATAACTAATAAAGCCTAACAAAGCAGATATAAGGAACACAGCATTAATCAGGTTTATGGGAAGACCCTAAATGAGTGTAGGATCTCTTTGATGACCAAGAAGCAGGATACAAAATGTCAAGCAAAGAAACAATATGATATATCACTGCATATTCAAGTGAGACTGGAAACCTCTCAAAAGTACTAACAACACATTTGCATCTTGTATTAATGGATGAGAACGTAAGTCAATTTGTTGAGATCAAACCAGTAATAACACACACCAGAGCCCAAACATCAAGTAATAGGACAAATAATGGACTCCAAATGGAAGATTAGATCTATGGGTCTAATTCATGTCAAGTCTAATATTATAGGAAGCAATAGAGAATTATGTCTAAGACAGGAAGATGCCAAATTCAAATTCAAATTCAGAAAAAACTCTATTGATCTGAACATGGACATTGAAATGTATTTTTTGTGAAATAATTTTGTGAAATATTTTCTCACATTGGTGTCCTAAGAAAGGCCAATTACATGCAAACCATGTTTTAAATGTATTTATTGCCAATGCTTATGTTCATTAAGTTTGCTCTATGATATGTGGATTATATATATAAGAACTGTGCCACGCTAAGGTTCAAAAGCCCAGTGATTTACAATAATTATGATAGTCAATCCTAAGAAATCAATGCATTTGTATATACAAGGGGGGAGGGGACACAGAACGCCAGTACATTCGTTGAGCACAGCTTGGGTGTATAACATCATTTTACAAATAGTGAACTAATGGGCACATTGTTAGGCACCTTTTGTTTCATGAATATTATAAAGATTGGCATTAGTAGCCCCAGTACCTTTAACGTAGGATACACATCATATATCACAATTTATTTTACCTCACATATATATACTCATATGGGAAGGTCCTTTTTTCTGCAATCAATTGTTTGTTCTACATTTATCACAGAGTGCTACAATCTATAACGTATGTTGCAACACAGACAATAATATATTCTTGTTACAGATCTGATTTGAAATTAAGGACATCTGAAAGTTACTCATCATGATTTACTGTGCTTTGGACCTTGATCAGTGGTTGGCTGCATCAAAGGTAAGAACTACCTTTCAAAGATGAATGACTAGATACACAACTTCAAGGGTAATGCATGGTATTACCTCGCCTCACACCCCTAATTAGTTCTCCTCATGCTCTGTCTTTTCCAGCAATGAATGATATATTGGGAAGCAACTGACAATATAACTGATTTTGAATTCTGAACACAATTTACCAATTCCACTGCAAATCACCTATTTTCCCTTGAGAAAGACCCATGGTAAAACATTTGTTGACAAGAAAAATATTTTATCAAAATGTACACATTTCAACCCAAAGTTAGGCAAACAGGATCTTACATATTACTGAACTTTGAGATCATTTTATATAATTAATGAGAATTGAGTTTCATATATATTGAAACACATTAGGACAATTGACAATAATTGTGATTGAAAATTGTATTGTGATCTGAGTGTGTACTATAAGAATATTAAAATGTATCAATATAAATCAAACTTTTAAAATAATATATCAGCAAAAAATGTTCTGTGTGTTTGACATTTGACGGGCTGTGTACCTATTGTCATTAACACGCTCCAGTTTAAAATTTCTTTTATGTGTTAAAAATACAAGTATATTTACGTGTTGCCAACATGTCAGTAGAGAAACATAATAACATAATAGTATGTTCCATGTACCCAACCATCTAAGATTGTGAAAAATAATCACTTGGGGAGTGGAGGGCAAATCAACACACTGGAGAGTAAATCACCTCAAAATAAAAATATATCTTTTGCATATGATAGTACCAAACTAAACATAATTTAACATTAACTCTAATTTGATTAGAAACCATTGTGAATGTGTAACACAACTGTGCTAGTATACCACAACTTGCAAAACGTCAAAAAATGAACATATGAAATTGTATGGCAAGTCAAGTAACATAGTATGAAAAAGTTATACACTAATTTACTTATTTATTATACTTATCCATATGCTATACTCCTAAAAAATCTAATATATGCATGAACTTAAAAATCTGTTTATCCTGTTAGGTTAAATTTCTGGCATACAAAGATATTGTGAGTATGGTTAGTACTATTTATAATATGTATTTATTCAATATTGATCAAACGTTTGTTACATTTGTTATCAATAACAGCATTATAGCATAAGAAGAACATACAAACTATATAGGTACTAAATACAGAACATGTCCTGACATTTTTTTATGAAACACTTTGGGAATCCGGATCTCTTCTTCAAAAAGAAACACCACAGAGAATCAAAACAACATTAAATAAAACTGATGTATACTTAATGTTTGCAAATGAATTCTCATCACAGGGTGAAAAGGGAAAGAAAAGAAAGTCATTATATGAACACATGTGTTCATGTAATAACTCACACTCTTTCCAAAAACCTTAAAAACATTTCCATATATTCATTCAAATTCAGGGGGTTAGTATGTGCTGCAACCAATGTGCATCTGTTATCTTTCATGAATAAAACAACTCAACGCTAGACACCACATTTAAATTGCCTCAGAGCTTGATTATATTCATACCCGCCCACCTCAGGCCCTCTTTCTTCACCTTCCTGTGAGGTCAAAAACCTTAATGTCATCATTTGACTCCACTCTCTCCTTATCTCCTCACATTCCGGATGTCGCCAAGAAGTCCCACTATCAACTGCACCTCCTCAAAGGGACGCTCCCCTTTCTCACTTTCCCCCAGAAGCTCACTGTCTCCAGAGCCCTGTTTCTCTAGGCTGGACTACTTGAATGCCCTCTTTCTCAATCTGCCTTCCTCTACTCTACGCCCTCTTCAATTAATCCAGAATAGAACTGCAAGACTTATCCTTGGCATCAAGCGCAGGGACCGTATCTCTCCAGTCCTTAAATCTCTCCACTGGGTGCCAGTGGCTGCAAGGATCAAGTTCAAGATCCTTTGCTTGGTCCACACGGCTTTCTGGGGCCGGGGCAGGTTTTATAACCAATGCCCTCTCGCAAAATACCTGCCCTTTGCTTAGCTATCTCCAACTCTCTAAGGATTAGATGCTTCTCCAGGCAGTGAGTGGGGGCGGTGGTAGATTTCTCTCTTCTGCAGGTGTCTCTCTCTGGAATGGTCTCCCTGCACCTATAAGACTTGAGCCGGACCACCTGAAGTTCCGGAAGCAGCTCAAAACTTTCCTATTCTCCTCTGCTTTCTCTCTTTCTCTCCCCTGCTGACCTACCTGACCTACCTGTCTGCTGTACAGACTGGTTGCTTGGCTACCATCAGGAACTCACTAGTTACCAGTGTCTTTCTTGATCAGTCACCCATGCACTGCTTCTGGGCCTACCATGCAGGTAGGGGCAGTAACTGTAACCCTACAGTTCCTCATTCTCCTTGCACTACCCGGAGCCGGGCTGCCCTGGCTGCACTTACTCAGAGCAATGCTGCCCTGTTTTCCCCTTCCCTCCCCTCACCCTTGCACTTCCCCCTCACTTTCCACTTACAATTCTCGCATTTGCGTAAACTGAATGACATAAGGCCTAGTAAGATCATTTGTCCTGTTCTCCCTCTGCCTTCCCTCGTGTGTCTTGCCTAGCAAAACTTCTGTATTGGTGCATTATAAATGACTTATCATATCATATCAACGCATAATTTCTTGTTGTGAAACCTGAGATATCATAAATATTCGCCAATAACCAAGAAGCCACAGAACATAGAGAACAGTCATCAGTGTCTGCTGTAGACTAACCAATCTCAATGTCAGTTTATAATACTTTCAACCAAAAATAATCTCTGTCGACACACTTTGTTTTGCCCTTCTTCACAGCATACGAAGCAATGAGTCGTCCCACAATCTTTACACATACGACACTCATAAAGAGTTTGAAAATACTTCTCGAAACCCAATGTGTCCCCCTTTCACCTGGATTCCTTCAGATATACAATTTGCATAAATTTCTTTATGATTCACATGATTCAGTTCAAGGGTTCCACCTGATTTAATTCTTTTGGTAACCACTTCGTAGAGGGTCAGCACTCCCCTGATGAGAATCTGAATTGTGTTCATAAGCCCGGTTCGGAACAATTTTTGAAAAGTTGGTTCTCAAATGCTGCTTGTTAGGACTCAAACATACCAAGCATCTCTTCTTCACTACACCAAGGTGAAAACAACTGCAAGATGCACAAGTAAAAATAAAAAGGTCTGCATTTTCTCTAGACAGCTTCATGTTTTTGATGTTTCTCATGTCTCACTAGGCACCCTGGACAATGACATAACTTGAAAGGTAGGTCCCTTTTTCTGCATGCAATCTCCATTTGGATATGATTAGTACTCAGCTACCTCACGCAAACACAGGTCCTCCATAGCACAAGCCTCTTTGGATAATAAATGTTGAGCAAATTGGTTTTCAGTATGTCTTTACTCAATGGTTCTTCGTTGGCCAAATCTTCAATTTCAGAAAGTGTTTTTAGCATACATTTTCTAGAAATGGTTGATCCAAGGCTGAACCACAAATTATAGACAAGTACTGGGAAGTCTATCAGAAGCATCATACGCACCACACTAATGGTGAGAGAGCAGATTGATGCCAAAACTAAACACCACCGACTCAAACTCTTATTTGCTGTGAAACCAGCCCAAATCTCTTTTGCCTTGCTCCTTTCAGCTTTGGTCAGATAAGCAGGACCATGTTTTCTGCTATATACTGAACATCAATGCTTGCACCCTAAAGTCGAGCTATGACAGAATTGTAGTCATTGATGAACCAAGATTGTTAATTGCATTTGAGGTTGTTTGAGTGTTTGGGTGATTTTCCAGACACATGTTTTCAAACAGAAGACATGACCATTTTCACCAGACCAGCTGAACAAAATGGTCTAGGGAAACCATATCTACACTCCATGTTATTTTCCCTTTGTAGTTATATGGGGCCTCATCACGAGTTGGGCGGTATCTCGTAAATGTTGTGGTTGAGCTATTACCACCACAATTAAAGGGTCCGCCCAAACATGAGTGTGTTAGCATGTACCCAGCTGTAAACTGGAGGTAAATGCGCCAGAAAAATGCAGATTTTCCGGGCAATTACCACATGTAATACCGCTGGCAGTAATTGCACTGAAAATTCCCCATTGGGAATTACATTTCCCGCCCAACCCGTGATCCGCTGGTAATACTGCTGGATGGGTGGGCGGTAACGCAAATACAGTGGAACAGTATCCCAGTCGGGATACTGCCCAAATCGTGATGAGGTCCATGGTCTTCAGCACTATTTACTGCATTTGTGCATCTGAAAACGTGAGACCTTCAAACACCACTCTGCATTTTCACCCTCTGTTGGAAAGTCACATGTCACATGTTTCTTAATGACCTCCAAAACTGTGCTGCCTGTATTTTCAATACACTTTGGAGAGTCTCACACCCATAACAGCAAATGTGTGGTGAAACATTCTCGTGGATGCATTTTGAAATGCAACATAGCTAGAAAACTTGGTTAGAAAAAGCAAGAGACAAGAGCTGGGCGTTCGGCTGGTGTCATGGGCTCTACCCCACTTTTAGAAGGGTTACTTTCAAAAATAAAATCCACCGGGACTTCACATCCATACTTTGCACAACTCAGTGTTATAAAGCATGTGGGTGGACCTAGGTTTTGCAGCATGCACCTGACCTCTGAATGATACCTGAACTAGTACTCTTTTATTTGATGCATGTGTGCAAGAATTTGTGTTAGCTTGCTTTCTAACACCTCATCCTTATCGCTCACTTTCTCCAACATTTCACTACCAGTGACATTTTGAAAACATGTGCCAGTCTTCATTGTGTGTGCCACTGATTAGCAAAGAGTGCAGAACTAACGTTGGTACAACAAGTTATAAATGTACTCTGTTTGTCCTGAATAGTGGGTCCTCAGAATACATGTGTGTACAACGGTACTCTGATGCTGAAACGGTGAAGGTTATTCACCCGACTGGCCTACTCTTCCAGAATGAAAAAGTATTGGGAAAATGGGAGCCTCAAAACTCTTCTCCTGCAAATTAATCGGTGAACCCCTTACTTGCTGCAGTTGCATGCATCACCCATCCTGAGAATTCAAAGATGAGTAGTGTAGTGCTAATAGAAGCCAGATGCCTCACCTGTCATTGAAGTCATATTAAGTACTGGAATGTCTTCTTCAATCTGGAGATCAGCGTAAAACTCATTGTTCTTTGCTAAACAGGCAAGTGTTCTTTTGCTCAAATTGACACATTTCTGCCAGATGTTCCTGTCTTGTGTTGCTATTCACTAATTCACCAACACCAATCATGAATATCAACAATGAATCCTCAATCAGCTGTCTGATACACCACTTTTCCTTTTACTCCTTGCATGGCAGCTTTTGAAGGAAGCTTTGAAGACTTTCTCTCCAACCTGACCACAACCTGAAATGGGTCAACTGTTTGTACTGCAATCACCTCAAACAGGTTCTGCAGAGCTGAGGGAATAGCAAAAACCTCCATTTGTTCAAAATATAAAAATATTCCTTGATGTAATTGCACAACTGTTGATACTACTGAAGCAATAGTTGCACAAGTTATTACATTCAGTAATATTAAATCAACACTCTGCAAAACAAACAAAAAAGAACAGTGCTTTCCACTCATCATCTGTCACTTCCTCTCATTAGCCACTTTTTTACTTGTGACCTGTAGAATGTGCGTTGTGAAGATACACAAACTTTGTCCGGCTTTTGACTGGCAGCTGATTGAAAAAGACGCATACCCTTTTCATATTTTTCCAGGATTACTTCCTTGGAAAGTATAACATACATTTCACTTGTTCCAACAGCAGTCCCCTAAAATAATGTATCTTATCCAAAGAATGTTTCCTGTAATGATTCTAGTACCATCTGCACTTTAGCCACAGTACCTTAAATCAATAACGTGTTTAAAAGTGCCAGGGACAGAGCTATTGTCTAACCAAATTATAACTCTGTAAGTAGGTGACACATTTTAGAATGATGAGCTGCTAACATGAGCATATGATAGAACGTGCTAGAACATATTTTCACCTACACATTATTCACTTACACATAATAAAGAGTGGTCCACACATTGAGCATTCTAATCTGTTTTTCTAGCTTTTGCTTGTGTGGAAAGGAGTAAGAAATTGCTTCAATATTGTGTAAGATCGCTGTTGAATATTGCACATTGAAGGGCACTTCCATTGCAAGCTTCATATTTGAAGCATCTGCAAGATCTTCATTTTGAAGAACCCACTACTTCTTAGTTTCCAATCCACTAAAAATACCATCTCAAAATTCATAACCTTGACTAAGCTAAGTGAATGCCAAAGTTACCATACAATTTTGATGGTAACTTTCTTCATTAAAATACTGCTCATTGTGAGGTGTGCAACTACTTACCTACATATCCATCTTAGAAATTCTTACCAGTAACCCTTCTCTTACATATAAAACAATTTAAAAGACAATCTACAACTTTTCTCAATCTTTTCATGCAATTGAGAATAAAAATAAACACATTTCTCTTTGACACAAACGATTTCTCTATTAGACTTTGGAATTCCTTTTTCTGTTTAAATTTACCAAGAGAGGAAAATATTCTTTTAACGTCTTCAAAAGATTTGAAAACACCCAGGGGTAAAACATCTTCCGGTGTACATCTGTAAACTGCTGAATATTTATATCACTATATTTCCTTGAATGCTGTTTCAGTTCAACAAACTGTTTCCCAGAACTTTGCTTACGTATTTGTTTGGTTCTTTTTTGTGTACTTGTCTGCTTAGCAGTACATGATGCCCCACCAATGTCTGGATCTGAACGGATTGCTCCAATATCACTCTCCACAGGCACCCAATACATGTTGCAAAATCATTATCAATAATGTTTCATCACTAACGATTTCAGGAGATGCAATGTTATACTTTGAACCATTATTACATGCCAACTTTCCTATACATAACAGTTAAGCTGGTTCCCACACTTCTGACACATCCTTGACAGCATCTTTTGAAGTCACAATAAGAAGAAAATAAACATTGCTAATGTTATAGTTACAACTAGAAAAAGTAGCATAAACATATGTCCCCCATCCCAGTATAACATTTTAAACAAATGCACGTTGCTATCATTCTATAAACCTTTCTGCACATACAGGGAAGATCACCCCCCCAATAATTTGCCTGGAAACACGGGTAATAAAACAAACACAGTGCACCACCTGTGTTTTAGAGACTCCCAAACTCCTTACCGGAGTACTGCCATGTTCATTGGTGAGGGAACATAGAACATCCATCTGCTTTCTTCCCATGCCACTGCATTTCCCAGCACCCATTGCAGAACTCATGCACCTTTTCTCCATCCCCCTTCCAATCTCCCCACTTATGTAATGGATCACATCTTCCTACTGCACTCCCTGCCATCTGCCCAGCCACAACACCTCCAAGAAAATAGAAAAGTGATTCAATTCATTTTCTATTAACTATGTTAGAGATCTTCTCCTTCGTTTTCATAATAATAATATTTTTGTATGGCAAATTAATATGGCAAGAAATGTGCAGACCCCATCTCCAATGAATAAACCATCAATAAAACAATATGTACTCTTTAGACAGAGCCCCAAGGTGCAAGTAGAAATCAGTCACGTTTCAAAGCAGCGTACATGGCCAATTACAAACTTAACCCTTGCAAAGGCCCTCTTTTTGCTGAAGCCCTCCTACACTCGCCAGTGACTCATTACTAAACATGTACACCCTCCAACACAGGTGAGATACCTACAAAATATGTATCACAATCAGGTCAAAAGGCTTGCACATCCTGTAACAAACTACAGCCTCACCCTAAACAGGCCCAAGTTATGCAGAAGAAACCTTCCCTGATCTCAACAACCGAGCTGACACTCTCTGTACACGTGTTATCCTGTTATATGAATACTCTCTAAATTAACACATTTCCCTGAACCGTAAGCACATTGATGCTCTCTACAATATCTGAACAAATATACCCAAGTTTATGCTATGTCATGGTATTTGGTATTTGTATAGTGCCTATTGCCTTTATTATGGCTTTGAAGTGCTGAAATGGATGAACACACTTCAGAAGACTGTAGTCTGTGCAAACATGTAACTAAAAGGAGAAATGCAATGCAATGCATGTGAACAGTGATTTGAATTCAGTGATTAGCAGAGATGACTAGGTTTAGTTCATTTTTAATCATTCAGCACATATCGGGCAGGCGCAGGGAAGACGGCTATGTCAGTGACTACGTGACAGCTGGATCACATTTTTTGTGGGACTCAGCTGTATTCTATGGGTTGCAGTGCCAGAGGGGGAATGGGCACTATAAATAGTTGTTCAATCTGAAGACTACAATTGAGGGCTTTGCTTTACTTTACATGCAGAACATAACCACAATGACCAACATGCAGGCACATGCAGACTATATGCGACATTGTCAGATAGGACACAAATACATTCAGAGCATGCCCTCTTGCCTGTACCATCAAATGCAGAAACATACCAAATCGGAACAATTCCTGTGTGGCCAAGTTCAAAGCAGCATAGAAGGAACCAGCTCGGCATTAGCACGGCTGCCTTTTAAAGCAGCACAGAACCAAATCAGTCCAGTTCCTTTGTGGCTAACAATTTAAAAGCAACAGAACCAACTCAGTAGAGTTCTTGTATGACTAAGTTCTAAAGCAGTTTAGACTGAACCAGTGCAGCTTTTAGTGTGGCCAAATTCAAGAGCAGCAGAACAAATCAAATCAGTACATTCCCTGTGTGGCCAAGTCTAAAAAGCAAAATAAAGGGGAAGGGTTGGGGTAAAATTAATAATAATTAATGATAAGAGTCAGATTAAAAATAATTAATTAAATAATAAACAATAATAATTAAAATTGAGGGGAAAGGGCCATGATAAAATGTATTAAAATGAATGCCGAGGGATTGTGTTAAAATGAATAAAAAGTATTGGCTAGTGGTTGTGTTAACATTAATTAAACTTAAAGGGAGGTGGTTGTGTTAGAATTAATAACAATTAAGAAGAAAGGGGTCATGTTAAAATTAGTTAGAATTAATCAAAATTAAGGAGAACTGGGTCATGTTAAGATTAAGGTAAAGGGGTTGTCTTAAAATTAATTAAAAGTAAGGGGAAAAAGTTGTGTTATGAATAATAAAACATTAAGGGGAAGGCGTTGTGTTAAATGTATTATAATTAAGGGGAAGGGAGCTTTGGTACAGGCCTACTTACCTGTTGCTCGGAGGGCGAGGGTCTTTACATCATGTCACATCACTCATCTATTATCTGCCATATTAACCTTGAGTGCAGTGTCATCATGTTTACAACTGTGGATCTATACTATTCCTGCACTACCCCATACCTCTAAAGTCGAATGCTTTTAGCAAATTTCACCCATCAGAATATCAACGTACTCACACGCAAAGTCTCTTATCTCTCTACCCATGTAAATGGAGTCAGAACCACAAAAAATGAATTCACCAGCCCTGGCTCTCAAAAGACTGAGTTGTATGACTACACCCAAGCAATGGTCTTCAGTCAGAAGTATGCATAGTAAATATATCTCCATATAATTAACACACACATTGCCATACTGCAAATTTTACTGCATAACAAGCAACCATTATGCCAACAGCATATGTAGATTTCAAATTGCACCAGTTGGAAACTGTGACCCTTTAATGAGATCCATCAACAACAACACTTCTCATCACCCTACATATGCATTCAAATATAAAACATCTGAACAATTCTACCCCCTTCATTTAATATTTTCCATTGCAAAATGTTCTTCATAGCAAGAAAATGCTGTCCTTTAAAATATCAAAAATGTTACCTTGAGTGAAGTTTTTCAAATTTTAATTGCAGGCGAAAACACAATCTGAACATCAACATCCAAGGGTTGATCTAAATTCATGAAAAAAAGTCATAGAAATGTATTAAATAACCAGCACACATAACACTTTAACATAAATGTGAACACTCCTGTTTCCGAACTTCAAACAGTCAACAAAAACATAAAACTTATAGCTCCTACACCCTTTCTACTGGTCACAATCCTTCCCTACATATCAACATAAGCAAAAATCAACTAACAATAAAAGACATTGGGCCTCATTCTAAGTTTGCCGGTCCGGAAACAACGGTGCCAGTAAGCTTACCGGCACCGTTGTTTCCGGACCGGCAAACTACAGGTTTGCCTGCCATTCCGCTGGGCCCGACAGGTCTGACCCTGCCGAGCACAGCGGTCATGGCAGGCAAAGCCATCATGGAAGCACCGGCACTGTTAACAACGGTGCCTGTGCTTCTGTGTCCCCATTCCCATAGAGTCCTATGTGACTCTATGGGAATTGGGATTAACAAAATTGTTGACGCCTTACTTCCCGGCCGCTGGACTTGGAATAGCCCGGTGGCACCAGGAAGTCAGACACCGGTAATTGTTTTCAAGTCTGGCAGCAACCCACCGGTAGCACCGGTTTGGTTACTGCCGGACCCGTAATGAGGCCCATTGTAATCACGTTCCCTATGACAAGTAATTCTCTGCACATTACACAAAATATATTCTTTCTATTAGCCACACAATAAGAATCAAGAACCACACCGCAAATGTCCTCCTCAAATGGAGAACTCACATGAAGTACTATGAAATATAAACACTCCAACAAAAATGTCATATTTGCATTCATTTTCACAAAATGTATAAAACACCTAAAGAAAAATGTGCACTATTTTAGTCACATTCTCCAATCAAACAGTCACCTGACACATTGGACCTCATTAAGACTCTGTCAGTAGCCGTGCTGGTAAAACTGGCACGGCTGCCGCCAGAGTCATTTTTTTTCCGGCGCCCGGGTATGGGCAATTACCAGTGCCTTACAGCCCCGGTGGACACGGTAATTGACCATTCCTGGGCACCGGGAATTATTACTCCCCTTTCTCATTTGCGTCCTATTGGACTCAATGGGAAGGGTGAGGTCGGATGCACCGGCACCATTCGTGAATAGTGCCGGTACATCCGACATGGTCTGCTAGCAGACCTGGCGGGCGGTATGGCAACCGCAAGCAGAACTCATAGTTTGCCGGTCCGGTAACAATGGTACCAGCAAGCGTACCGGTACCATTGTTACCGGACCGGCAACCTTATAATGAGGCCCATTGTTTAAATAAACAAATACGAGTTTACGAAAACAAGTACACCGACTCAAGAACCAAACCTGTACACCACATGAAACACATTTCGCATAAAAAAACAAAACACTATGCAATCGGACATAAACATACAATACACATTTAACAATATGCACCATATTCATTAGTCACAAATCTCAAAACTACATCTGCCGCACATACTCCTGCTTCGAATTGAGAAATCATGTAAAATAGAGCACAATTCTGTCTGTGCACATTGCAACTTTCCCAAATCTATCAGCACACATCTATAACGGGTTTACTCCTCACACTCTCCCTTAAACCAAACAAAAAACGAAATATCCGAAATATAATTTGGGTTATGAGTACACAAATATGATATTCCTGAATCTCATACAATGTAAGCATAGAGAAGTGTTCATTAATATATCTTGTTTTAAATGACTTTGCCCAAATTGAGAACTCAAAACAATTACTCCCTCTTCCTCGTGTCAGTTATTTCTTATTTCTCAATCTCAATACACCAACTAGGCAACAGCTTAAGAAAATATAGTACTAATGCACAGACTTAAACTACACCCCAAATATAATAGGCTGTGAAAATTAGTTACTCAGTGTGTTTGATGAATAGATCTTCAAATGAAATCACAGTCTCTCAAGTGTGGTTACTGTCAATTTAAACAGATTCAAAATTTGAGAAACACAGCAGAACCTGACACTTGCGATGTTCACTGCAGAAAGTCAGAAAGTCACTCATGAGGCATTAGGACACCACTTCACAATCTGAACATCAAACAAGGAAAGAGAACAATATCCCAACTCCAGACAATGGCTTCGCCCATTACATCACCACACAATAGATACTGGAAAGACCGATCTCATAACATGGCTGTCAAAGGAGAAAGTGTTGACATTTCAAACCATCCAATCGAAGCACATTACCTTTCCCTCATATTCAAACAAATACTTTGCTACATCACCATTCTGTTGTACTCTCTCATTTAAACAACATTCAACAGCCTGGAGCAAACAAAAGACCTTGGGCATCATTATAAGTTTGGCGGTAGCCTTGCCATTATTAAGGGCATGGCTATTGCCAAACTCGCTACCGGCCCCAGCACCCGGTAATGGGAAATTACCGGCCCTTTACGAGATGAATGGGCTGGTAATTGCCTATTCGCGTGTGCCGGTATGGCAGGCCACCCGATCCCCATTCTGCCCCATAGTTCTGCTCGCAGGTGCCGGTCTGCACGCCTGATCAGACCACGCGTTCAGTCCGGCACCAGCAAGCAGAACTCGTAATGTGGCGCAGAGGTTACAACAGCGCTGGTAGCACTATCAGCGCCGTTGTTGCCTTTCCGCCACATTCGTAATGAGGCACTGTCTACATAATTGGGGATTTGTGAGTTCATTGGTTGATAATCTACTACATGTAGAGATGAATTCGTCAGCATCTTGGATTAATGCATGTCTAAATTATTTGGAAAGGAGGTAGATGCATGAGATGGGAGAAGATATTCCATGAATTAGTGAAAATTATATTGGACCATGATCCAAATATCGTCTTAATTCACTGTGCAGGGAATGAGCTTGGTTATTGCAGAGATGTTTCTCGTTCTATCATCTTAAAACATGATTTCCAAAATCTCATGGATATATTTTCAAATACTACATTTGTGTTTCAAATATCAAACAAAGGCAACAATAGAAAAGGACACAGACACTAAAGAAACAAATAGGAGAAAAAAAAATTGGAAAAACATCAACAAAGTAATTTCTGCGTTCTTAGTCGCCCACCATATGAGTATCTACAATAATGATATCAAATACTGAAACAGTGAATTATTTAGAGAAGATGGGGTTCATCTAACAGACTTGGGAAATGCTTTGTTGCCACAGAACATTCAAACATGCTTTCATCACTTCTAAAGAAACACATCTTACAAATTACCAACCCAAAAGTATTTTTAAGGACTACTAATGGAGATGTACAATAGTACTGATATGGGGAAGATGGACACGCTGAAATCTCATGGCAATTCATGAACAATATCCATAAAATGGAATCGAAAAACAACGCTAATAAACATAACCCAAAAAATCTATTTTGTACCCTTTCACACCTGAAACACAGATGGACACACTGAAAACAAATTGTGAATTCATGATATTAAGAAATATGCAAACAGTACCAAAAACAAAGAATAATGGATAGAGGTTCAATGCCAACAATACACAAACCATACTGTTCCCCCACACACATGAATCGAGAACCACAAGTACTCTCACTTAACATACACACCAATCCACAAGATAAACAAAAAGAATAGAGACATTTCTTTTTGAATTGTGAACCACAGCCATGGAAATCTGTAAAAGGGATTGGCTAAAGGGTGCACGTGCACTACTGATATCGAGAACCTATTGGCAAATTCACATGCACAGTTCACAAATCCCCTTTAGATACTGCAGGAAACCTTACATTCACTCATTTATTTTGAGTCAACGTCTCGTTGCTTTTAAGACAAATTAAAGTGGACACACTGTGAACTTTGCTGCATTACTTATTTGTTGAAATAGAGCAATTTCAGTTTTTTTCTTTTATACTTGTATTGGGGATTTTCATTTTTTTTTAAAGACAGTTTAATCCTTTATTTTTACATTTTCTTTTCTTTTTCTTTTTACTTTTTCATTTTTCTGGAGATGGAAGATGATAATTCTGAGGCACACTCCATTGTTGAAGAGATCCTGCTGGTGACTGTTCCAGGAAGCATTGAAGACCTGCGGTCTTTGAGTGGGCAGCGCTGCCAGCTCCACCCAAGAAGTAGCACTGAAAGAGCTTCACCTCGTTCCTCTGCTGCCAGTACTTCAGAGTACCCAACACCAGACCTCTTTCAGATTTGGAAAAATACACAGTGCACCATATGCAGGGAGGAACGCAGAAGAGGATTGGCGATGATTGCAACACATAGCTTGGGCACCACCGCTTTTACAAACCACATGACTTGCTATCACTGGTGGCAAGAAGACCAGCAATTCAGGAACAGGTTCATGAAGCAAGCTATCTGGCTTTGGTGCATCACTGTTGACACCATCTCCACACCTGAAACAGAAGAGCCAACAGAGGACCACCACCACCAACCACATCTCCCACTGACCTTCTGCCATCTTAATGACCCCCTGCTGTTGATGATGGGAGTCCTTCCTCTGCCGCATCTACGTTGGCCACTCCAAGCCAATGCAAGTCTCCAGAAGGTGGTGGTTTTCACCTGGAAAAAGTGCTTCATGCCAATAGAACTAAATGAAAACAGTTCTGAGGCGATTGAGGACACCTGGGTGGAGCATGGCAGAAATTGCTTGCAGTCTATGTTCCATGTATTTTATCTACATCTTCCCCACCTCCCATCCCTTCCTTTACCCCCAAATGGTTGTTTTCAAAACCAAATGAAGGAAAGAAGATTCTAACTAGGAATCCTCCTGTCCCCTGCTCTCTCTCAATTGTTTGGACAAGGGCCCAGTACTGTAATTCGTCTACAACAAATATGACATTGTGCTCTACAATTTCAATAACGTGAAAAAACAAAATCTTGTACACAGAAATTTTTAGAAACAGAGTCTATATTTCAGTGAAGAATTTTATTTTAAATTAACTAGTAGGTAAACAATCCAGCATCCTAGTGTACATAAAAGAATAAAGAAAATGAAGTCTGTTTGATTTGGCGACGCGTTTCGAGGAAACTTTCCTCTTCTTCAAATGGCCAGTATAGACTCTTTAGAGAAAAAGACAATAGTGTACATAGATATGTACACATTATTATGCAAGATATACACATATCAAAAATGCATTAACTCATGCCCCTGAATAATTAGGGCTATAGATCTTTTAGAATTTTTAAATTGTTTTTCTGGCATTGAGTGTTTCAAAAACAACAATCCAGTGTTCAATTTAGGTATAATAGTGGCTTGCAAATATATTGGTCCAATAATTTCTGTTGGAAACAAATTGTAATATATGGAAACCTTTAAATTGATTCTGGCACAAGTAGATTGACTGATGCCACTCCAAATAGTCCCAAAGGATGGCGCTGGGTTTTAAAGTTGATGAAAAATTTACAGGTAAAGCTGATTAATGTATCTCCTACGCGATGGAAACTCAAGGAGAGAAGAAAATATAATTACCATGTATAGTGCGTGAGAAGATCCCAGTGTTAGAAGATGTAGAACAATGTCTCTTGATCATATGGGTGTGGCAGGTGTTTGTCCCACCAGCCTCAAGGATGGTCAAAAGAATAGTCCAGAAGCGAACTAAAAC
The DNA here is from genome assembly GCF_040938575.1 of Ambystoma mexicanum. Classification (NCBI taxonomy): domain Eukaryota; kingdom Metazoa; phylum Chordata; class Amphibia; order Caudata; family Ambystomatidae; genus Ambystoma; species Ambystoma mexicanum. The sequence goes on from NC_090923.1 coordinate 400,257,068, forward strand.
CTGGAAGAATAAAGGTATGAAAATCGATATAGGTAGAAGAGAACGATCAAAGTTCCTCTATATTGTCTATTAAGATGTTTATGGAATGTGAGTATCGAAGACCCCGATATTCGCATTCCATAAACATTCCATAAACATCTTAATAGACAATATAGAGGGTTAGATGACAAGTTATTATAGCTATTAAGTGTCCCCCACTTTCGGAATGGTTGTGTGATCAAGCAATGGCTATCACAAACTGTTATAAATCTTTCTAAACATTTCCAAACTTTTAAAGGGTAAATAGTGGTGCAGGTAAGTACTGTTACAACTCACTCCCATACTCTGATTCTTCTTAGGACATGGCAAATCTTCAGAAGAGGGTTCAAGTTTCTTTTTCCTCACTGTCAGCTATCATCCTTGATGCCCAGGGTTTGCAGGTTCAAGCACTTGTCCGATCTGCAACAAATGCTGGTGCACAGTCTTCAGGATGGAGAATGCAGAAGAATTTGATTCAGGGCCCCTTTCAGCATAGGGCTGGATGGAGGAAAGCTGTTTTGGATGATGGCCACTGATGCACGACGATGCAGGGGGACACACTTGCTGAAGACAACTTGACCTCTTAACTTAGTGCTCCCTTGAAGCTAGAACCACAGAATTTGACTGAGAGGAGTGAGTCCTGTTGCACAAGCTGTCGGTCCCCCCAAGTTGTAGATCTCAATGCAGAACGGTGACATCATCAGCATGGTAGCCCAAACTCTGAGCTTGGCAACCACTGTGCAATCCAGGAGCACTTTTGAGGGCTCTTCTTCTGCGAGCCGACAGCAAGAATGGATGTTCGCTCTACACCAAGGGCCGCAGCTTATTTGAAGGACTGCTTAAATCACCTACAAAACTGGGCTCTTTTAGGACAGCAGCATAAGTTGGTCAGCAGCTCTTCTTTCAATGGGTTCACAGTCTCCTTAACCGTCTTGCAGCTGGACAGTATACTTGGCTCCTTCAGGTTTCTTCAGGATCTCCGATGAATGGGTGCAGGGGACCTCTTATTCAAAAAGCAGGTAAGAGCCAACACTCCCACTAGCCATTCAAAGATCTGGTACACACACCTACCCCAGCAGTGCTCCAACAGGACCACAGGTGGCACAGATAATACATACCATTCAGAAACACTGAAACCAGTCTGTGAATTGGGACCAGACAATCCCAACCCACTTCTTGGCAGCAAACACACATGGCCAACAGTAGCCCACAAAAACACTCAGCTTTCCCCACACTGCAATTCCATATAAGGATTACCCTGTTCTCGCGGTTCAGGAAGAAGGGTTAAAGAAAAGATGGCCAAGGGACAAACGAACAACCTTGTGGCATGGCCATATTTGGACTCTAGCCACAGTAGATAGCCAAACCTGGTAAACACAGTATGATATAGTGAAATACACTAAAAATGAGCAAAGAATAAATGCCGCCACCAGTTAGTCCCTTAGGCACACCTAAAGTAAGCAAAAATCCTCTGAGTATTAGTCTAGGGCAAAACGAAATGTGTATCCCATTGAACTGCATTGTAAGATGCATTGAAGAATGATAAAAAATGACCAAAAGTGATAACAAGTTACCAAGCATGGCAGAAAAGTAACACAACAAAGGGAAAAACTAAGGGGAACAATGTTTCCCATAATTGACAGTTTGAAGGACATATCAGTGTCCCCATGACAAATGAGCAAAAGCCAGTGTAGTGAAGCTGTTGGCTTCACTGCAATAATAAAGTTTGGGTCAGATTCAAAAATATAAAGCAAAATGTTTGGGGGTCCATAAAATGGAGGGAATGGTGCTGTACAGAGAAATTGTTCCTAACACTTACGCACATGGTCGCACTGCTAATATGGACACATGTTTCTCCCTTATGTGAGAGTCAGTAATGCGAGAAAGATGACTGATTGTAGCTTTCTCAGTATTTTACATTGTATTAATAAAAGAAAATACAAAGAAACCTAAATAAGCCTACTCTACCAGGGAGTTCCCTACCTAATTTAGGTTCCATGGAAATAATCTCCTAGCATACGTAAAACTGGCTCCCACACTAAACAACAAACATGCAAAGTAAATCATAAACAACATAAATATATAATTATATAATTACCAAATAACCAGTGACTTGGATAGCTTCCACTTGTCCTGGTATTTCCCAGTAATGTCGAAGGTCAATCTTTCACAAAGAAAAGTAAAGTCTTGAACCAGTTATTGAAAGTTCCATGAAAAACAAAAGTTCATCCAAACAAAACTCCACTGGTAACAGTTCTTTCTGTTTGTTGAAAAGTTCCCTTTCCAATGTCCACAAAGAAAACAACACCAATGTTAATCCTGCATAACCTCCTTCCAGGATAAGCTTGCCAAAGTTCAAAATAAAAGTACCAATTCTACTTCAATAACTGTCCTACTTTTTGTAACTTCTGCAGCGTCTTTAGTAAACCTTGTCAGGAGGCTTTTTCTAAGGGGGTTGCCTATCTCTTAGCAGCCAACTCCCTTCTGCTAATTGCACTGTGAAAGCAGGCTCCCTTGCTTCACAGTGTACTACTGCGTCAACCACCTTCAATATAATGTTTTCTGACCATATTATAGACAACCACAGTTCTCTCAGTTCTATCTCTTCCTTCATATGCCACAAGGAAGGGGCAGCTTCTTTGACTCTTACAGCTACCACTAAAATGTGACTTGGCTTGTAGACTACTTCTTTCTCTTACCTTCAAAAATCTCAGCTCTACAGATTGCTGATCAGTTCTAGCACCGAGCTCCTACCCAAGATTTATGCAAACCTTGTTTCCAGCAGTTACCCCAAAGCTGCATTACCACTGTTCCAGCCTTGGATAACCCTGTCACCCTTGTATCAGATGACTCTGGTTTAGTAACAACTGTGACAACTTTAAAATATAGGTAGTAAGTTCCTATACGGGCTAACTTCACACTAGAAAGGGTTTTCTACTGGCTTTGGTAATGCTTGCTCTTCTCATTACTTCAGCAACTTCTACAATTAAAAATACTTTTTTCTGGATGTTGCGCAAGACTCAGGTTTCACTTTAGAAACAAAATTAGATACACAGTATTGCTTTCTCTTTCATTCATTCAGAATGCAGCTTTAACATGAATCGGGAATCACCATCATTCTCACACAAACTTACTTTCATGTGAAGAGTCTTGCAACAATTCGGGAAAGTCGTCTGCTACCTTTAAAGTGATTTCTATTTGTATTTGTATTTTATTGAATTTATATAGCCCTTTAATCCAAAATGCTTTACATAAGAACAGTAAATATACTGCAAGCATTAGATGACAAATGAACCACAACCAGATAACAGCATAAAGAGCAACTTACAGTAATGTAGCAGTGAGGAAGGTGTGGGAGGGGGAAGGTGAGCAAGGGAGTGGTAGGTGTAAGAGGAGGTAAGTATGGGGGAAGAGCAGGAGTTTGAGGGGGGAAGAGCGGAGAAGGTGAGACAAGAGTCAAACGGGGAAGGGAGGGAGGGGATCGGAGGGATGGAGAGGGTAGGAAGAGGAGGAGTAAGAGGTAAGGGTAAAGGGGAAGGGAGGAGGTAGGGAAAGGTGGGGTGTTAGGGAGGTGAGTGGAAGAGGTACGATTTTAGAGAAGAGCGAAAGGAAGGGTAGGAGGGAGTAGAGCGGATGTGAAGGGGGAGGCGGTTCCAGTGGAGAGGGGCAAGGATTTGGAAGGAGCGGGAGGGGGGGCACAGGGTGGAGGAGGAGGAGAGAGTAGGAAAAGATTAGCAGAGTGGAGAGGACGAGAGGGGGTGTAGAAGGAAAGAAGGGAGGAGAGGTAAGGGGGAGCAAGATCATAGAGGGATTTGAAGACAAGACAGAGGAACTTGAACTTGAGTTGGGAGTGGAAGGAGAGCCAACCTAGAGAGGTGAGGGAGGATGAGATGGAATCAAGAGGTGAGAGAAGGCATAGGGAGCGGATGGCAGAATGGTAGATGGATTTGAGAGGGGAGATATGAGAGGAGGGGAGTCTGAAGAGAAGGGAGGTACAGTAGAAGAGTCTGGAGAAGAGGAGGGATGTAATTAAAAGTTTAGTGGCGTGGAAGGTAAGGAGGGTCGAATTTTACAAATGTTATAGAGGTGAAAGCGACAGGATTTAGCAGTGAGAGAGATGTGGTGAGATAGAAAGAGGTGAGGGTCAAGATGGAGACCGATGTTGCGGGAATGGGGAGAAAGGGAAGCTGGGTGGGGGGAAAGAGAATGAAGGGGGGAGGGACGGGTGGAGGAACAGTGGTAGCAGCAAAGAAAAGGAGCTCAGTTTTGTCAGTATTCAGAGTGAGGAAGTGTGAAGATATCCAGGATTTAATAGCAGAGAGGCAGGATGAGAGTTTATCGTGAAAGTCAGGAGAGAAGGAGGAGAAGGAGAGGAAGAGCTGGGTGTCATCAGCATAGAAGTGGTGGGAGATGCCAAAAGAGGAGATAATAGGAGCTAGGAATGAGGTGTAGAATGAGAAGAGAAAAGGGCCAAAAACAGAGCCTTGGGGAACACCAAAGTTGAGAGGAAAAGAAGGGGAGGAGGAGCCACGTCAGAAGACAGAGAAGGTACGGTTAGAAAGGTAGGAGGAGGCGAGTTTAGAACGTTGTCCTTAAAGCCAAATGATGAAAGGGAGGTGAGGAGGAGAGGATGGTCAACAGTATCTAGATTGGAGACAATGGATTATTCCGGTAAAACAATTCACTCTGGTAAAACGATTAACTACAGCAATGGAAAATGAAAGGTTTCTCTTATAGGCAAGCAGTTTAACTTGTTTTAAACGTGCGTGTGATACATTTTTTTTTGTTGTCTAGACTTCCCATGGCGACAAACAACTTTTACTTGCCTCTACTTCTATGCAAGTTCACAGGGAGCTGGTAACAGTTGCTGGCAGGGAGTTTTTAGTGAATTGGAGTACAGAGCTTCACTCACCAGCTCCAAAACACTGTGGTTTGGCAGCTTCCACTTCTCAAATTTTCTTCCTGCTACTGCTAATTCATCACTCTTGGGACACACAGACCCCTTTGCAGAACGATTGTCCTTGATCCGCCCTTCACCACAGACAGTCTCCTACTCTCCTACTTCCCTCCGCTTGCTTCTGCACAAGGGCATCGGGTAGCTGCACAACCTCAGCTCTGCAGTCATAGCGATTAGGCACACCTCTCTCTCAGTGCAGCCACAGCCAGACAGGGTTCGTGAACACAGGACCAACTCAGAACCTGCAGATGAAACCTGCTTGTCTCTCGTACCAGCATCTCTTAAATTGTCACACTTTGTGTACTGCCATCTTCATGCTCTTCTCCTTCTGCTACTGCTGGCAACCTTCCAGCTCCTGCTCCAGCTCCTTCGTCCTGCACCTTCCAACCAAAGCCTTTTATGCCTTTCAGGTGGGACAATTGACGGTGTCCAGTCAACTCGTCGAAAAAAAACTGGTCGACTGCAATTTGGTCGACGCAATTTGGTCGAAAACCATTTCGTCGAAAATTTTTTTTTATTTATATATTTATTTTTTGGGTTTTCGTTTAGTTAAAAAAGGGGTTTTTAGAGAAAAAAAGGGGGTTGGGGGGGGACGAAATGGTTTTCGACCAATTTGCTTCGACCATTTGTCTGGTCGACCAATTTTTTTCGACGAATTGACTGGCAACCACAATTGACTTCAGGTGCAGGCCCTGAATGTTAATTACCTGACCCTGGCTTTTAGGCCTACTTGCCTGTCCTTTACTTCTACATGCCTCCTTGGCTCTCTTCTTCGTCACAGTACCTCAGGGATTCTGGAACATGTAGTTAATCTTAGGAAAATGTGGTTTTTACCACTTCTTAGGGAAGGAACAATGGGACATGAATAGGTTGTGGGAAGAAATAAAAGACCAGAACAGAGGGCAGCGGGGGTAACCAGTCAGCACATTCCCATGAAAAGCAGGATGTGCACACACCTAAGAACAATTATAGAAACAGCAGCAAAACCAATGCAGGGTGTGAACACAGCTACAATCAATTTTTTAGAACAACAGCAAAACCAAGGCAGTATGTGAACACAGCTAAATTTGATTTTAGAAACAGTAGCAGAACCAATGCAGAATGTGAACAGAGCTAAATTCGATTTTAGAAACAGCAGCAAAACCAATGCAGATGTGAACACAGCTAAATTCGATTTTTTAAAACAGCACCAAAAACATACAGGATGTGAAAACAGCTACATTTGATTTTAGAAACAGCAGCAAAACCAATGCAGGAGGTGAACACAGCTAATTTATTTTTGGCCAAAAGGTACAGCAGCACAACAGTATAGGGGTGTAGGCAGTGGAAGTGTAAGCGCAGGAGGCAGAAGGCTAGTCTGGTGCTGGGGTAAAGAGGTGCCTTCTGAGATAGATTAGAGAGATTGGCAGGAGTGGCACAGACTTATGTGATAGCCCCATATCTCAAGGCCGCCTGGATGAGATACCCAGCCTCAAGATGCCTTTTTATTGTTTGGAGAGAAGTAGACGGCCCCACAACGACCGGCCAGGCCTTAGAAGTGGGCCTTAGTTTGGGGGCCGGCTTCCGCCTCCCAGTGCTCCAGATTGGCCAACATAGGATGGTGGCAGCCAATTGCAAGAGGCCAGTCATGTCTCAAACGAGGTCTAGATTGTCAGAGACAGGGCAACCACCTTAAAATGCCCACGAACATCAGCGCAATGCAGAAAATAAATTAATTGTGCCCCTAAAGCATCGCAAACAGCATGGATGCCCCTGTGAGATGAGTTCTATGCTTGAAAATTATTGTGAGAACATTCAAGCAAATGAGATGCATGTCGTGCGTGCAGCTCCAATACTGAAAATAAAATGCAGTTTTATCCTGTATAGATGAGTGAAATGCTGGTGGTTATCCAGAGCTCCAGAAGGGCTTGCCTCCATGAGATGGTGATCATTGAGGCAGGATGCAGTGGGGGCTTGAGGGAGCAGGTAGATTCAGTTTCTTTAGCACGCCAATGGTTTCTTCAGCCTCTTAGGGGAATTGGGGAAGGAAATCGACATTCCCTTAAGTCTTGCATTTCCGATGTTGAAAGAAAAAGCAATAGGGCGGCAAATCCAGAAACGAGTGCACAACTCAAGCTTTAGAGTCTTTTCTCAAACTTGACCATTTGAATGGGGCACGGTCAGTGACCAACTTGAATTTTCTTCCCGTCCAATAGTATTTTAATTGGTTTATGTATACCACATTTTTTAACCTCTGTGGAATCAGACTAGACTAGTTTTACTCAAAGACACAATTGAATCTTATCACCATTCTGCTGGCCGGAGCACATGGTGTTTTCTAGTAGAAAAATGAATATCAAATACTAAAGGGACCATTCTATACAACTGCTATTTCTGGAATAAAGGTGTGCATTGAAGTTTGATGCCTTTTCATATCCTCCTCAACATACTCTATTCCCCACAACAATACTTGACCTCTTGCTAAGTTGCTAAATCATTGCAGTTGAGGGGGCTGAGGGGGTCATATTAACCAATGGGTGTCTAATCCTATTCACAAGTCAGGAATCGGTGATGGAGTACTATTCAGATATAAAGCTGAGCTTCCAGGAAGTAGCACCTCCAACACATTTCTTATTTTATTTGTATTGTTATTGTGGTTCAGTTCAAATTGAACTATTCACAAGGAAAGAACACATTTAAAAGGTATATACATACATAAAATACTTACCAAATGGAATATAAAAACAGACAATCGACAAAACCGATTTTGCATTTACAACATTAAAATCATATTAAAATAAAAAACACAAACAAAACACATTTCAGTGAGTCAACAAGTCCTATTTGTAACCTTCCTAGGGGACTATACAATATGATTGTCGGTGTTCATACCCCTCTTTGAGCAATTTGGAAAATTAGAAGTTACCTGAAAGGCAGACAGAGCGATGATGAAGGTAACAGTACTCAATGATGCATTATCAATAACATATCCATACCCAGACATATCTATCTCACTAGCCACATCATACCAGATGAATTGCAGAATCAGCCTGAAACACAGACATCAATTGCATGTGAATAGGGCACATACTGTTTTCCTTACCACTTGAATGCTGTTGAATTAAACAGGTTTACTTTGTCATTGACCTGTTAGTCAAAATTATATTTATTGGACTCAGGTAAGTTGTAAGTACACAAACCCCAAATATTCCCTAGCATTATAACACTTTCAATCCCAGTGGGATATCCACCTTCTATATTTTGTATAACCTCTTGGTTGATGTATTACATTCTTTGTCCTACCTTTCTTTTACCACATCAAATGCCTTCCATATCCTCATATCTATCCATAATGTACAGGATAGGTTAATATAAAATGATGAATTAGGTATATTAGAAGGTTCAGTCCATGATACTTCATTTTGATACGCTGATACAGGGGCAGAAAAGGTTCTGCATCGGACTGCTGAATCTTGGAACAATGGCTCTTGTTCTACCCACAAGTAATCAATTTATTACCCTCAAGTAATCAATATCCCAAAAACAGGTCTATTCCACAGCACCAGTCCCCTCCCAACCCAAAGGTCCCTCCCTGCCAGGTTATTACATATCTTTTTTATGCCATGGTCAAGACTACACTTCTAACGTAGTTACCATTCATGAAAGATTCAATGTCCTACCAGTCCCATATTTAGTTAGCATGGATGTACCTTCCTTATAAAGAAAAAAAATGTAATTCAGAGTAACCAAATATGTAGTCCCAAACCTGCCTGGTTCCATAAATCTTAAGATTTCATTTTGCAGTGGGAAGTGTGAACCCGGATAAGGAGCTCCCTTACATTCACTGCTGAAGCAGCAAATAAGGATGCAATTTCCAGTCTCATAGGAATCGTATGTTGACCTTAGGTTCCTTTGGCAGCACCTCCTTCATCTCCATATCGACAGATCTGACATTGGTAATCAAGCTTCTGCAACATGTAAGAACATGTAGGAACATTATCATCAATCAGATGAATACTGGCATATGAATTTCTCACTGCGGAGAAGATAGTAAATGCATTGGTTGCCCACATAGGACTTGATGGGGGCTCAACCCTGTTTTTCTCTTGATAGTAATTCCAGTGTTATGTAACACCTGCAGCCAACTCTTCAGGACACTTAAGGCCACTCGCATGAGAATGTCAGGAGAAGCAATTCATCATTATTGTCAGTCTCCAGTGCCGATACTGGCAGTACCAGTTGAGTTTACTGCCACGGCATGAAGTGCCAGTGTTTTTGACATCCATAGTGTCAGTCTAGAAATATGGATACCTCTACTTTGTGACCGCAAACGCATTTTGGTGGCCGTGGGCCAACCGTCTCATGCACGATATGACAGAATATAAGTTTTCGAGTTTGCCAATGAACGGCCATTTTGATGTAACAAGAATCGCCATTTTGTTTTCTAACCATTGCTCATTGCTTTCTGTTCATATTGCCTCGCAGTATATTTTCCGCTTACACTGCTCGACTGTAAAACATTGTTGTCTGTATGTGGAAAGGACAAGGCCACAGGGCCGAGAGGATAACAAGAGTTCGCTGAAACACAAACGTAGGCAGCGCCAGGAAGAATGCCCGGCTCCCTCCCGAATGTAGCCTTGAAGCAGAGCTGCAGGGCATTTAATAATTTCACAGCTACCAGCCAGTCTCGTTATATGGTAGAATATGTTAGAATAATACCGCTAAAGGCTTGAATTATGCTTTTCTTACGGCCCCCATTTGCTGAGCCCGCTAGAGTGTGTCGGCTCCCAGGACGCAAATAGCACCTAATAGATAGCAAGGTCCGGAATGCAACTCTTCCCCCCCGTATGTAGCTCGCTTCCAAGAACAGAAGCACTGTGTTCTATTCAACAACTGAAAGATGCCTTTGCAATCACAAATTGCAAATTGTTACTAGAATAGATGTTTGAAGGTGTCATAGTAGTTGGAGATGTCCATCATCACACCAAGTTGAAAGAAACCCAATAAAGGGGGGTGTTAAACATGTCATAGCTGATTGTTTGATATGCATTTTGTATATATGTAACAGATGTACGTAATTCACTCTCTTGCGTCCCTCAAGGTCTAGAGATACACGTCGCGGGGCGTGAGACCGAGTTGGCCAACTGAGACTTTTGCTTTGCAATAAACCCTAGCTTTGGGAATACAACCTCGTGTCTGGCGTATCTATCGTGTGTGGTGACTCGCCTTGTTTCCATAGATGTCAGGGTCCCCTAGGGGCCCCTTTCAACAGGACATTTCACAATTACAATGAGGTGAATCTAAGCATCCTTAGTTTACATGGCAGCCTCTTCCGTACTAGAGTAAGCAGAGCTACACGCAGCAGGGAGTCAATTCTTTTGCATTTACGGTCAGAAAATACAGCGTCTTGGTGGCCGTAGCCTTTGACCTAGTGACCAGGTTGGTGGTATTCTCAATTTAAATTGTACTAATTACTCATTGGGTCCTGAAGAAAGAGGGATAAATAAGACAACCCACTGAAACTGGTCGCCAAGATAAAAAGTAGGATGCCCAGTTAATAACTGAACATCCTTGACAAAATGTATATCTTCATTGGTGACTTATCATGAATCTATTTTTGAGGCAATACATTGCCATTTCACTCTTCTTGTGCAGGTGCTCTGAATCAGCTAAATCAGCTTTATCAGACTTTTAAATCGTTGTCTACCATGATAAGTGAAAAGAAGGCTGTTGCCACCACTCAAACTTTATGCAACTCCTTATCCATCTATTTTCACGATAAAATCCTGGCTATTCACCAGAAGATTGTGTCTTGTATGGTGTAAAACCCTACTGGTGTTGACCTGCTATCTAATGGAGTTGCCCTCTTGCTCTGTCTTCCCTCAATTTTCCACACTGGATATTAGCAATGCCACTCAAACGATGAGGTCAGCCTCTCCTTTGGACTCCATTCCTCTTTCCATTATGAAATCTATTATTGCAGCCATTGCTCCTGCCATGACTGGTATAGTGAATCAGTCTTTCTCCTCTGCTCTTATCCCCTCCACTCTTAAACATGCCCTGGTGATACCACTTCTAAAATGACTTCTTTGGATCCTTATCTTCCTGCTAACTATTGCCTCATCTCTATTTTACCTTTTCTTATGGAGCTTCTGGAATGACTGGTCTCTCCTTTACTCTCCAGACCATGACGAGAAACTGAGTCAGTGCTTGTCTCAGTCGTAGATGATCTTGTACGATTGTCCAACCAGGGTGGAGTGGGGGGTGCTGATTCTATTAGATATTTCTGCTGCCTTTCACGCCGTTGACAACTCCACCTTGCTTGTAGGCTGAAAAGTGCTGGTATTTCTGGCTCAGTCCTGCCCTGGTGTGGGTGCTTTCTTGGTCTTTCTCTCTGTCAACATTCAGCCTTTGGCCAGGCTCATTCAGTCCTACGGGTTCCGCTGCTACCCTTAGGCTGACAATACCCAAATTGTTGTGTACCTAGATCTGGCGACTGCTGTTGTAGCCACTCTTCTGTGTGGCTGCTTAGAGTCTGTGGGTTGCTGGATAGATCAAAACTGGCTGAAGCTGAATACTGACAAAATGGAAGTTCTGCTGGTGGGCCCCCTCATCCACTTTCTTCAGGACACAGGCCTTTTGGTGTATTTCTCTGGGTTCGCTTCCTACCCCAGTTGTGGTAGTAATGGACCCAGGATGCAAAATTACTGCATCTTTTACTGAGGAAAACCAGGTCAGTATGATCTTTAAAAATTGCTATTTTAAACTTTAAATCCTTTGGAAGGTTCTTGCCTTTTATCCAGTTGACCATTGTGGCCCTGTGGTGTCATCTTCCATTCTTGGAATTATTGATAAATGTAACTCCTTGTATTTAGCTCAGCCTCATCATCTTCTTAATAGGCTACAGGTGCTGCAGAACTCTCCAGCGTGGAATCCTACTGGCACTCTGTTACGTTTTACATCTCTCCTGTTCTTCTCCATCTGCATTGGTTTCCTGGTGCTCGCCACATTGAGTTGAAGGCACTCTCCATTGTTCATCATAAAAGAAACTGTTTAAGAAACAGAGCCTTTTTCCATCTGGGTGTTTTGCATTGTACTATAATTGAACCTACCCCCCCCGCTAGCAAAGTTGAATCTGGGTGTTTTGCATTGCAATGTGTTTAAAAAAAACTGAGCATTGTTCCCCTGCTAGGAAAGTTGAATCTGGGTAATTGCACTCTGGTAACTGAGGAACTGTTACTGGATCTCTTTAGGCTCCCTCCCACCACAGATGCCCCTGCAAAGTGCGGCATGCACTGTTGTGTGTTACTTTTCCTCCCCCTGTGTCATCCTTGGTGTGACCTTCCCCCACACTGCGCATCCCAATTTGTGTGCCACAGGCTGTGCATCTCTTTCTTCTCCCTCTCCTACCTCCTTCGCACCCTCTTTGGTGCTCGCTGATTCTCCCATATTATCTAACTGCTACTCTATCACCTACCCTATGCCTCTCACTAAGTATGATAGGAAGAAGTTCAAAAGGGACATTGTGGTCTCCAACCCAGGTCTCCCTATCACTGATACCTACACCTAAGCTTCCTCAAAACAGACCCTTACCGACATCCTCTTTGTCGTTCCCTCTCCAGGCCCATGGACAGCATATGGTCTCTGTTCTCTACCCTTTTTCCTCCTCTCCCATTAATGGTGGCACTAGACAGGAGGTCCTCCTGGCCCCCTTCCACCACCACAAGTCCATCATTAATGTCTATCTGAATGGCACTGTCTTGGTCCAGGGCCCTCATCCCAACCTCCTCCTTTTCGATAGGTGTTCCCATGTCTTATCAACTTCCTTTCTTGTACTGCTACTCCTACCTACACACCTTTGGCTACTCTGCCACCTTCTTCCTCTGCCACCTTTATAGCACCCTTGTCTTCCTCTCTGTCTACTCTGCCATCTCCTTCTTCCTCCTGGGCCCACTCTGCGGCCCCTCTTCAACCTCTGCAGGGCATACCACATGCCTGTACCCCTCCACAGAAGTCTTTCAAATGTGGTAATCTGCTCCACATAGCTATTCTCAACTCTCGCTCTGCTGTCACACACTCCTCCAACCATCTGAAGACTCCTCGAAGAACTTGATCTGGATGTTCTCGGTTTCACCAAGACATGGTTCACGGCCAGTTCTGTCACGAGTTTTGACACTCCTCTCCGATGGCTACAAGATCCTCTCAGAATCCAGAACCAACCATCCAGGAAGTGGAGTAGCTCTAATCTTCCTAGAGTGGATCCCTGCCTCTGTCAATCCTATGCAGGCCTACTCCTCCTTTTATTACCTGGTCTGCAGGCTTTCTATCTCTCCTGGCCTCTCTCTTGTTGTGGCCACCATTTACAGGCCACTTGTCCAGGTTGCCGTCTTCCTATCTGAGTGGGCCGACCTCTCCTTGCCTCCACCTCTCAACTTCTCCTCCTTGGAGACCTCAACATCCATCTGGATGCTTCTAACACCTCCTGTGGGCTCTTTCACCAATCTATGCCTCTCTCTCTCTTTCTATTCCTCCCTCTGGGCTGACACTCCCCACCGGGCGCACCCTGTATTTTCTCATCTTCTCTGACATCCTGCTCTCAAACCCTCTCACCACTCCTCTCTCTTGGACTGACCACTTTATTCTCTCTTCCTACCTGCCATTCTCTGTTCCCCAGGTGAAACTGATCCCAGCACTGCCACCCACCTTCTCAGTCATGCAGCCCATGAAGCATGTGTCAGTGGAGGCTTTTGTGCTATCCTCCTCCTACGCCTGCAGCTGACTCACACTCTGACACAGCCCTCTCTAACATGCATCTCTCTATTACTAACACTCTTGATGTCCTCACCCCTGTCATGTGGATCCGCTTGAAGCCCACCTCCAAGTGCAACTCTTGGTATGACCTTGCCACCCTCAAACGCAAGTTCTCGGTGACTGAGAGAAAGTGGAGGGCATCGAGTGCATCCTCTGATAAACTGGCCTGCTGCCTGCTCCAAAAGCAATACAGACAATCTGTCCTTTCCAAGAAGAGAGCCTGCATTCAAACTTGCATCTCTGTGACCTCTAACAGCAAGATCTGAAGGAAATGGCAAATCCTGCTGCAGTCTCCACCTCTCCCATTCCCACCCAGGCCCTCTGCACACCACTGGCTTCTCACTTAACCACTAAAATTCAGGACATCCTGTGCCCTCTCTCCTCTGCCTCTCCCTCTACCTCTCTCTGCCGCTCTGGCTTTATGAAAGTATCATACAAGGAGGTGTTCCCCTCCGCCTCCAGAACCATCAAGTACCACATCGACACCCTTGCTCCAGCCTTGGATGTTTTCTGCAATCACTTGTTTGCCACTGGAATTTTCCCCTCCACCTTAAGCAATGCCTTGTGCACCTCCTGTGACCCTTCCTCTTCAGCAAACTACCGCCTGATATCTATGACTGTCCGTCTGCTATCCAGGAGTGGTGTTCCGCCAATGACCTCTGCCTTAATGCCAGTAAGACTGAAATTCTTCTCATTGGCACACCCGCTCCCTCCTTCCCTGTAGCTCTCTGGCTGGCCCCTCTTGGCCCTTTTCCTGCTCCCACCTGCAAGGGTAAAATCCTCGGGGTCATCTTCAACTCCACACTCTCCTTTCCTCCTCACATCTCTGATGTCTCTAAGAAGTCACACTACCAGCTGCACCTCCTCATAGGTATTCTTCCTTTCCTCTCCTTCCACCAAAGCTCACTGTCTCCAGAGCCCTGGTTCTCTCTAGGCTGGACTATTTTCACGGCCTCTATCTAAATCTGCCTGCTTCTACTCTCCCCCCTCTGCAACTTATCCAGAACAGGATTGTGAGACTTGTCCTTGGCCTCAAGCCCAGGGATCGTATCTCTCCAGGACTGAAATCTCTGCAGTGGCTCCCAGTGGCTGTGAGGATTACATTCAAAACCCTCTGCATCGTTCACACGGCCTTCTGGGGCCTGAGGCCTCAATACCTTCAACTCTCTCTTCCCAAATATCTTCCTTCTCGAGCCCTTTGCTCATATGCCTCCAACTCCCTCAGGGCCAGTCGCTTCTCCAAGCAACAAGTTGGTGGTAGATCTATTTCTTCGGGTGGCGCCTCCCTCTGTAACAGCCTCCCTGCCTCCCTTTAACTTGAGGAGAACCATCTCTGTTCCGGAAGGAACTCAAAACCTTTCTCTTTGCTTCTGCTTTATCTCCTTCTCTTCTCTGCTGACCTCCTGGCTGTAACCAGAGCTGCACTGGCTACCTGGACACCCTCTCATCTCGTGCCCAGGTCCTTCCCCCACCAGCGTCACACACCTGCACTGTCCACCTGGCAACCCCTGTACTTGGGGACTGTTTATGTATCCCTACAGTCCCCCTGCCAGCCCTTGACTCCTGATGCCCACACTTACCCATGCACTTGCCACATAATGGCCGTTTACTTGTTTATTGTTATCATCCTTTCCCATGTACTGCACTGTACCTGCCCCCTTCCCATGCACTTGCGTGATCAGAATGACACCTGGCCTAGTAGGATCGCTGTCCGTCCACCCTTTGTTTCCCTCCCTTGCCTCGTCACGCCTTGAAACACTTGTGTATAGGCATGTTATACATGCCATATCATATCATATCATATCATATCACTCCTTTCATGGACAAACTCCTGGAAAGGCTGGCCATCTCCCGGCTTACTCTCCATACCAAATCTGTTGGTTGTCTCCATGACCATCAGTATGGCTTTAGAGCAGCCAAAAGCATGGAAACGGCTCTCCTGAACACTTGTGAAGACCTGCTCTCAAATCTCAATTCTAGCCTTCCTTCTGTCTTCATCCTTCTTGATCTTTCCTCTACTTTAAACAGAGTCAACCACACCATCCTGATCAACCATCTCTGTGACAACCTGGGCATAATGGACCAGGCCCTATCCTGGTTGACTTCCTTCCTCTTTGATCAACTGTCCAACTAGGGTCCTTTCTCTCCACCACCTCTCTCTCCACATGTGGTGATCCCCAGGTCTCTAGCCTCTCACCCTGGCTCTTCAACCATTGGATGGCACCTCTTTCCCATCGCATCTCTACCTTCTCTCCTAATTTACAGTGTTATGCAGAAGACACTCAGCTCTCCTTCAGGCTCTCCTCAGCCTCCTCTCCTCTCTCGCTCATTCCTGATTGTATATCTGTGATTCAGGAATGGCGTGTCTCTGATGATCTCTGCCTGAATGCCAGTAAGACCAAGATCTTTCTCATTGGGACTCCTGCTCCCGCTTTCCCTCTTCCACTCTGGCCGAACTCCTTGGGCCCTCTAGCTGCACCTTCCTCCGAGCCAAAAAACCTTGGTGTCATCTTCTACTCCACCCTCTCCTTTTCTCCTCATATTAGGAGCGTGTTTAAGAAGTCCCACTACCAGTTGCACCTCCTCAATGGTATTCTTCATTTTCTCACTTTCCCCCGGAAGCTCGCTGTCTCCAGAGCCCTGTTTCTCTCTAGGCTGGACTACTGCAACATCCTCTTTCTAAATCTGCCTGCCTCTACACTTTGCCCTCTGGAACTAATCCAGAACAGAACTGCAAGACTATCCTTGGCCTCAAACCCAGGGATCGTATCTCTCCAGCCCTGAAATCTCTCCATTGGTTCCCGGTGGCTGCAAGAATCAAGTTCAAGACCCTCTGCATTGTCCACAAGGCTTATTGGGGCTGGTGTCCACACTACATCCAACTCTCTCTTCCTAAGCACTTTCCTTCTTGAGTCCTCTGCTCATCCACCTCCAACTCTTTGAGGGTTAGACGCTTCTCCAGGCAGAGAGTGGGGGGGTAGATCTCTCTTCTTGACAGGTGTCTCCCTCTGGAACAGCCTCCCTGCCTCTCTAATACTTGAGCAGGTCCACCTCAGGTTGGAGAAGCAACTAAGACCTTCCTTTTCACGTCACTTTCTCTCTCCCTCCCCTGCTGATGTTCCTGTCTGCTACACTTACTGGTTCCTGGCCTCTGTCTGAACCTTATGTAGACCATGCTCCTTCACGACAAGTAGCCCATGCACTGCCTTTGGTCCTACTGTGCATTAGGGACTGTATCTGTAACCCTACATTCCCCCACCTCCTTGCACTTACTTAGAAATGGCCACCCCTGTGGCACTTGAAGTTTGTTTATTGCACTCTCCCTTTCCCTCCCCCTGGCCCTTCTCTCCCTTGCACTTGCACAATCTGAATAACTCAAGGCCTAGTAAGAACGCTTGTTTTGTTCCCCTTTGTCTTCCGCTTCCTTGTCCTGTCGCGCCTAGAAACACTTGTGTACAGGCGCGTTATAAATTACTTATCATATATCATATCATGCTATTTATGGAGTAGGTGCAGAGTTCCTTCAGGCCAAATTGTGTCATTATACTCCCTCCTGAGGTTTAAGATCAGAGCATGCTTACCTCATACAGGTACCTAGGTATAAAAACTCGCAGGTGGGAGGATGTACTTGCTCTGTGGTTGCGACAGTTCTTTGGAACAACTTGCCATGCTCCTTACGCATGACTAACAATCACCTGCTGTGTCATTGTCAACTTAAAAACATCCTTTCTTTGTCTTCGCTGGTTGTCAGCTGTTCTCCTCTTAGTTTCTCTTGAGAGCCATGATGCCTTTATTGGTGTAGGTCCGGGCTTTGCAAGTTTTTCTAACATAACAATAACATTTTGGCTAACCGTTAAGACGGCTTTCTGGACTCTGATGTGGTGGGCAGAGGTTCAGAAGGTCAGCCTAGTTTCTTGGAACAGGGTAACCTTCTGGACAAGCCAGACCAATCAAGGTAGCATTGGCGGCGGTCAAGACTAGGTCTGAGGAGGGGTGAGGGTGACTGAAAGACTGCAATGAGCACACAGAGTAAAGGACACTTACAAATCACTCCCAGTCACATGCATATATGTCAAACATATAAATACCTTTATTCCAAGGCCTTTGCAATTCAACACACAGTAAGAAAATCACATCAATACCATAAAACCAATACAATTCTATCTATACACATATATGCAAGACCAATGGGGTATAAACGGTTAATGCACGAAATGGGTCCACTACCTAAAAGGGATAGGAAACAGGCAGTGCAAATAGTCTTTAGTCCCTTCTGCATCAAACACAATCCTAACTGCAAGGCAATCCAATACCTGAGAAGAGTGGAGCCTATTTCTCAAATGTATTTGCAATGCTGGCACACGCGGTAATGCAGATGGGCAAAATGGAGTCTCCTCAAGGGTCTGTAGCAGCTCAGGAAGGTGGGTGATGCAGAATAAGTTATATTGTGGAGGGTCTCCCCAACAGTGCAGCGTAGGCTCCAGAATTCAGGAATAGTTTGCTACTTCACACAAGCAGTCGAAAGGGGAGGGGCCACTCCTGCATAAAAATGGATGGGTGAAGGAATGCATGATATTTTATTTATATCGTGCTCATACACAAGTGTTTTGACAAGGCAAGGGTGGGGAACAGGGGAGAACAAAACAACGATCTTACTAGGCCCAGTGACATTGAGAACGTTCAAGTGCATGGGAGAGGGGAAGGGGCAAAAGGGCATGGTAGGGGGGAGAAGTGGAAAGTGTGGAGAAAAGGAGAAATGGATAATAAATAAATAAATAAATAAATAAATAAATAAATAAATAAAGGAACAAACAGTGGTAGTGGAGCCAGCAAGTGACAAGTGCTGGGTTTAAGGCAGTAGACAGCGCAGGTCTGATAAGTGCAGGGGGTGACTGTATGGGTACAGATACAGACCCCAGTGTGAGGGGTGGGGGTGGCCAGAAGCAGTACAGCAGGGTGAGCAGGTACCTAGGCCCAGAAGACAGAGGGTGGCCAGGTGCATAATGCCAAGAGAGAACAAATCAACAGGGGGGGGTGGGCAAAGCAGAAGCAAAGAGCAGGGTCTTGAGATGCTTCTGAAACAGGAGATGGTTCTCCTCAAGTTTTAGAGTGGCGGGGAGACTGTTCCAGAGGGAGACACGAGCCGAAGACAGAGATCTACCCCCAAGTAGTTTCTTTGAAAAATGACTGACCCTGAGGGAGTTAGCGGTAGAGGAGCAAAGAGCTTGAGGGGGGAGGTATTTGCGGAGGGATCGCTGAAAGTATTTTGTTCCCAGGCCCCAGAAAGCCTTGTGGAAAATGCAGAGGGTTTTGGATGTAATCCTTGCATCCACTGGGAGCCAATGGAGAGATTTCAGAGCTGGAAAAATACGATAGCGGCTTGAGGCCAAGGACAAGTCTCGCAGTCCTGTTCTGATTAGTTGCAGAGGGCAGAGAATAGAGGCAGGTAGATTTAGAAAGAGGCTGTTACAATAGTCCAGCCTAGAGAGAATCAAAGCTTGGCAGACAGTGAGCTTCTGGGGGATGGAGAGGAAAGGCAGAATACCCCTGAGGAGGTGCAGTAGGAAATTTGACTTTTTAGAGACATCAGAGATGTGGACGGAGAAAGAAAGTGTGGAGTCAAAATGACCCCAAGTTTCTTAGCCTCGCAGGCGGGAGTAGGAGGAGGGAAAAGGGGGGCTGGCTATAGAGTGAGGGGAAGGAACGGTGAAGGTGTGCCAATGAGGAGGATATCCATCTTGCAGGCATTCAGACAATGCTCATTGGCAGCACACCAATCTTGAATGACAGTTAGGCAGTCAGAGATCAGAGAGGGAGAGTAGGTGGCCGAGGGCAGCCTGAAAATGATTTGAGTGTCATCAGCGAAGCAATGGAAGTTGAGCAGAACATGGCAATGCAGTGCTAGGTATTGGTTTAAAAGCCAGGGTGATAGATAAGACCCATAAAGAACACCACAGGTAG
This sequence comes from Ambystoma mexicanum, assembly GCF_040938575.1. Lineage (NCBI taxonomy): Eukaryota > Metazoa > Chordata > Amphibia > Caudata > Ambystomatidae > Ambystoma > Ambystoma mexicanum. The sequence continues at coordinate 400,276,794 of NC_090923.1, forward strand.
AGAAGGCGATAGATGATTGGAAGGACACGAGTTGGACCTGGGAGGGTCGCTCAGAGAGGAAAGAGGTCAGCCATGCCAAAGCCTGATCGGTGATCCCCAGGTTATAATGGAGATGGTTGAGCAGGATGGTACGGTTGGCCGTGTAAAGGGCAGAAAAGAGATCGAGTAGGATTAGGACAGAGGGAATGCTAGAGTCAAGGTTGGAAAGCAGATCTTTCCAACCCTAGGGGCCACTGATTAGGATTGCAATTACTCACCGACCCCCAGCGCATTCCAGACTAACTTTTGGCAGTCAAGTTCACTTCGGTTGCAGGTTCAAATGTGGCAATCTCGCGGTTCTGCGACTTTCAGCGATGAAGATAAACCCTTAATTGCCCTTTGGGACTGTAGCAATTTCTCCACTCCTGGTGGATGGATCAGGCCAGTTCTGCTGTAGCAGGCTTGAGGCCACAGATGACCACAGCTGCAATGAACTTGCAAAGTTCGTCACCACGGCTGGTCGAGACTGTAACTGTGTGTACTCCGGTTCGGGCACACTCACTTTATTCCAGACCTGGGACAGCCAAGTGTATGAAATTCAATGTGGGAGTGCTGTGAACACAGAGCTTGTATCCAGGGACACTTCTGAAAAAGCTTAATTCCAGGTTTTGATGAAGGTGCTGAGAATAGTTGGTCCCACTATTCCTATGGGTCGAAGCTTCTTCGCCGACCTTCTAGGACTAACAGATCCAGAGGGGTCCCACGGGACGATAGCGGGCTCAGGGTGCCAAACCTTCCAGTGGGTCACCAGAGGTTCCTCGACTTGTCTTCTTAGTTTCAGGATACTTGGATCCTACCCTTTGTTCACATAGAACTCCAGAGATCGACATGGTATGAGTGTTTGGAGCCATCTCTTATCCAAAATCTCCTTTGTGCCAAAACTAAGAGGACCAAATGGGAGATCTGCTCACATACAGGCATAGCATACATGGACCAATTATTGACCATGGTGGTCCCAGGCATTCAATGCACACCAGACTCTCTGGCACCCAGGATGTGTATTGGAACTAGACAGTCCAGCCTACATCCTAGAGGCGCATACACAAGGCATGCAGAAGCCCGCAAAAGCTTGACGCTTTTCACGAAAATGCATGCCCAAATAAGGACTGACCTGGGGCGGCTCGACCTGCAGAAGGTGAAGGAACAAGATGGCCAAGGAACAAGACAAACAAACTTGTGGCATGGCCATTTTGAAGCCAGGCCACCTAAACATGCCAAATGTGGTAAATCGGTTTACCTGGCAAAAAAGGGTTAAAAATATACAAAAAAGATAAGCTTCCACCAGCCCGGTCCAAGGCACATCTGCACTTCTAAAAAATCCTTTGAGGGTAACTAGGACATTTAGAAATGACAGGAAGACCCAACTGCGCTGTACTGTAAGGTACTTTGTGCATTTGCAACATGTTGCAGAAAAGCTGTAACATTGACAAGGACTAAGGGAAACAAATTCTCCCACTGCTGACTTTTAAGGGCCGGTCAGTTTCCCCATAAGAAGTGAGCAAAAAGCCCAGGGGGTGTAGCAGAAGGATGTGCTCTTCTGGTAAAGTCAGACTATGGTGTTTAAACAAAGCAAAACGTTGGGGGGTACACAACTGGAGGGAAGATTACACCTGAAATGGAAATCTTTTCTAACACTAATGAGCAGGAGCATTAATATAAACTTCCTTCTACTTAAGCTCACACTCTGGGCATTTTGTTTGTTTTTGGGACTTTTCATCTTGTCTCCCATAGACACTTTTGTCCATGAATTTGTTCAGCCATAGCCTAAGGAGGGTCAGTCTCTCATCTGTCCCCTAACCCTAGGCAGTCGGCTTAGCACCTCCGTCTAGGGAGTGTCCATCATAAAGGGGTCAGTTAGTATTGTTTGGCGGGTCATAGTTAGTGGCTTTCTGAACAACTTAATTCCTCAGACTAATCTATCTTAATCTCACCAGGCTATGCATTCCTGATATAACCTACCTCATTGTCATACACTGATAAATAAGGCATAGCATCAATAAAATCTTTTAAATCAAGGGACCTATCCCTACCAGTCTCTTGCAAGATATTCAAAGTGGTTTAGGGCTGCATCTGTAATCTTACGTGGAACACTGAAGAACAGGGGTACAACTTATGTTACAGTTTAATTTGCACAGCAATTGGCTCCCTAACAAGTTTACAGGAACTTATGAACAGAGATGGAAAGAATGTGTATCAATAATCAGACCTAAAGTAAAAGCTACTGGCGAAAAGACGTGATGGGACAGTGGAATGTTGGAAACACCCACTGCCTTTACTGTTTCTGAAGACAGAGGAATGTTCAGGAGGATGTCAGATGGAGTGGCTCCGGTGTCCACCAAGGAGAGATGGCTTGCCTATGAACTTCAGACTGACCATATAGTCATTCCTGATCTATGTGAGGTCCTCCCTCATCATAGTGCATTTTGATGCAGCTAAGGTGGTTTACTAAGTATAAACCTTGGATAATTAGGGTTGGATAATGTACCCTCCCAAGCAGGGCGGCGAGTGTTATTGTACAGTGGTATATATGGACAATAATTTGTCCAATGTCCCACCTGCCTGCAAACATTACAGTCCATAGAGTCAATTATTCCCTAGGTTGTATGAGTGATTAGCTTTCAGTGCTGCTCTACTACTCCCTCTTCCTATTTCCCCAAATCCACCCCTAAAACCTCCTGTGCATATTAGAGGGCCCTGGTCCTGAAGAGTGTGTAACTGTAGCACCATGATTTAATTCTCAATACACTATTTATTCTGTCGTTCACACACTATACAGCAGTTCACCAACATCACTAGCTAAGGGAATGGTTTGTTCCCATCCTAATCAAATGGTCTTTAGTTGTGTTTGGTGTTTAGGGTGCAGTACTGAGACAAAAGCATTGGCTCTCACAGCCTTTTGGGGGTTGGTGACACTAGGGTGTCTTGTAAACACTACCTTCAGTGGATCTAAATAAGACGCCAGGTATTCTCCTTTGTTTTGGATGCAATTGATAATCTTGCCCAAATCTGTTTTTCTAGGGCAAACTTTGAGAATGGTAGCAGTAACTATTTTCTGGGCCTAATGTAATGTATCCTGAAATCTTGGATCTGCTGCAGGCTGTTGGTCTTTCAAATGTAGTCTCTGTCTAGCCTCCTGACCTCCCGAGGCATATGTATCATCATGAGCTGGTTTATCTCAGCCCAGGCAGGATTGTGACACTGTGTGGGATTTTTGGAGCACCTTTATGAAATGTTGAGCCTCCCCCAAATGTTAGGAAATCCTTCAGACAAGTTTCTCAAATCACCCGGACTCCATCGTACATGGACAAAACCAAATTGAGTATCATCTCTGTCTGCCCCTCTTGTCCCAAGAGCCTGCCTAAGGGTCACCAGGAAAGTTGTATTATCTTGTCCATAATTAGTACCTCTCCTAATCAGAGATACAGCTAAAGAGGAAACTGCAGTTATCAGTGTGAATCTATGACAAACGGTGCCTTCCACCAATGGGGATAAAGGGTTTGGTTGTGCTGGCTAGGGGCTGGTTGCCCTCCATTACTGGTGGTGGCTGTGACTGCAGTACAGTGGATGGATCAACCACTTGTGGCATGGCAGTCAGGGCAGCTTCCTGCACTACATGAGGCACTGGTGTTCATGCCTTGGTAAAGAAATCTATCAAATCTATAGTTTCTACATCGTGCTTTTCCTCTACAATCTGAAGGCAATAGAGGGGTGTCTGGCTATTTCCCATTGACCCACGATTCCTCCAATGTTTTATCTGGCCATGTAACTTTTCATTTGAATCCCACAATCCCCTGAGATTAGAGGCAATCTGCCTCTCCAACATCTCCTTATACCATGTGGTATAGGCTATTGCCTTGGACCCATTCTCCCCTTCTTAGATTCCGATGCAAGCTTCAATGCACATCAATTCCCGATTTGGAAAGTTCCTTCAAGAGGGAATGGGGGGTGCCTATTTTCCCATGTTAGTTGGTGCCAGTATGCAGGGGGCCCCTAAGGGACCCTGACGTCTATGGTAACAAGGCGGATCACCACACACGATAGAGACGCCAAACACGAGGTTGTATTCCCAAAGCTAGGGTTTTATTGCAAAGCAAAAGTCTCAGTTGGCCAACTCGGTCTCAACGTCCTGCGACGTGTATCTCTAGACCTCGAGGGACGCAAGAGAGCGAATTACGTATATCAGTTACATATATACAAAATGCATATCAAACAATCAGCTATGTCATGGTTAACACCCCTCTTCATGAACTTGGTGTGACGATGGACATCTCCGGCCACTATGACACCTTCAAACATCTATTCTAGTAACAATTTGCAATTTGTGTGTGCGTAGGCATCTTTCGGTTATTGAATAGAACATGGCGCTTCTGTTCTTGGAAGCGAGCTACATGCAGAGGGGGTTGCATTCCGGACCTTGCTATCTATCAGGTGCTATTTGTGTCCTGGGAGCCGACATGCTCTTAGCGGGCTCAGCAAAGGGGGGCCATTAGAAAAGCATAATTCAAGCCTTTAGCGGTATTATTGTAACATATTCTACCATATAACGAGACTGGCTGGCATCTGTGAAATGATTAAATGCCCTGCGGCTCTGCTTCAAGGCTACATTAAGGAGGGAGCCGGGCATTCTTCCTGGCGCTGCCACGTTTGTGTTTCAGCGAAACTCTTGTTATCCTCTCGGCCCTGTGGCCTTGTCCTTTTCATATACAGACAGCAATCTTCCACAGTCGAGCAGTATAAGCGGAAAATATACTGCAAAGCAATAGGAACAGAAAGCAATGAGCAATGGTTAGAAAACAAAATGGCGATTCTTGTTACATCAAAATGGCTGTTCATTGGAACACTCGAAAACCTATATTCTGTCATATCGTGCATGAGACGGTTGGCCCACGGCCACCAAAATACGTTTGCGGTCTCGAATTAGATTTCTAGACAGACAAACCCTCCTTTGGCCGTATGCCAAACATCTCATCTATTTATTGAAACCTCCTCCAGTGATGATGAATCTGAAGTACTTATGTCTGAGTCTCGTTTGCTATCGTGGTCATCATTGCCTTCAGTAATATCTATTGCCATCAACTCTTCCATTACTCTCATCTCATTTGGGTCTGGGCTAGTTCGATCATGGGATTGTTTTTTCTTTGTTATCATTTGCATGCATCCTTGCGTACATCCCTCAGTTACCTCAGCACAAACTATGGGTAAACAATGTATACAACAACAACACGTTAGGAATATTCCGAACACCACTACTAGTATTGAGATCAGCTTCCATCCCCAACATCGTAGTATTCCCCAAAACCAAGATCCTATTTCCCAGCTCCCTTCTTCCGTGGGGAGTTCAGAGCTTAGAACGTGCATTTTCTTTATTGCTTCAAAGATCGTGGGGGAATAGTCATCGACATAAACGCAACATGCTGATCCCACTATTTTGCAAATTCCCCCACGATCAACCAGGATTACATCGAGAGCCATTCTATTTTGCAGCGTCATTAACCTGATTCCTCTTTCTTCCAACGTCATGTAGAATAATGTATCTGTTTTTGTGTTTATTGTATTCTTTAGGATTCTGGACAATTGCCTGATATTATAGGAGTTCACTATCTGTCCTAAGAATGGAATGAATGATTTTGCTACATCAGTTGCTATTAAAACACCTTCGTCAGTCCTTTTGACTCTAGTTCTGGATAATTTGGCCATGGCTGCTGTTTCCAAGAGGAATACTCCTGGGAACAATAGCCCGAGATAACATGTACCTCCCCAGTTTCTGGGCAACCAAGGGTATGCTTTCTCTCCACATATAAAATAAACTGGATCACCTACGTATACTGGTTCTGTTTCCCATTTTAGTACCACCGTATTCATACAACCAGTATATGTTCTGACCGAAAAAGATCCTTTCTTTTTCAGGCAAAACGGGACAGTTCTTGGGCTATAATTCACTGTGTAAGATGGGGGAATCGCATCTTTGTTCCCTTCTGTTTTTACACGAAACATCATTACAGATGTTTTTTCTGGCGGGGACAATCTATCTCGTCTATTTTGCCGTGTTATTTTTCGTGTGCTTTTCCTCGTGGGCTCTGGGGTTATTACTTGTGCTTTATGGAAAATGGAACAACCCACAAGCTTCATTATTATCTCCTCAAACTCATTCATGTTGGTTCTGTCTAATTGACCCGTTTTACTCTTATTCCACTTCCCATAGAACATTGCACCTAAAGATGTACTACATGCAGAACTTAATGGTAACGGCTGCACATAGCACCCTATTCCTTTTCCAGCATGCTGCGGTAAATGGGCACATACACAGCAGTTTGTTTTCTTCAGGATTGCATGTGTCATGTTCATAATTAATAATAATGTATTATTCCCAAAACCTTCCCTGGGTTTTTCTTCCATTGGGGGTAGGGTATAAGTGATCACCTGAACCGGGCTTTCAGTAGTGGATATATTAATTATTGGTAAAAACATTTCTAATGGGTGTATTGTTTCTACCCACCATAATATTAGGGCTGTCGATATTGGTGCTACCACGCTCATAAAGCACATCATTATCGTTAGTGTCAGCATACAATTTGTTTTACCATGCGTTTTTCTTAAAGTTTAACAGGCCAATTCATGGAATTAATTTGCGCCGAAAATTCTGGCGCAAGCGTGCGAAAACGTGCGATTCGCAGTGAAAGAGCGAAAATCGCAGTGCAAGTGCGAATATCGCAGGGAAACCATTGCACATCTATTCATGGAAGTCCGTGCACGAGTAAAATCAGGGATGTGCGCTGAAAAAGTGCGCGGCGCACGCCGGCGCACAGGTCATCTAACGGCGTGCGCTAAGGCCACAGCAAAAGCGCACATAGCGCGGCGCACATAACAAAAGTAGGCGAAACACGGGGCGTGACACGAGGAATGGGGAACCACTCGTGAAAATGTGGGCGTCACGGGGGAAGTACAGGAGGCAAGTGCGCGAAACGCCCACACGCTCGCCTACAACACATATTCATGGAATCGAATAGGGCAAACCAGCGCATGGGCAAAGGCGCGCACAGGCCCGTACACGTCCGCCACACGAAAGCAGGCGGTAGCGTCCCTGCGCATGAAAAAAATGTGCGCCAAAATGAGCGCTAACAAAAAGCATGTATACACAGCTCTGATGAATGTCCCATACTTTGGCCCTCTAGGACAAATGACGTGCAAAGGGGTACGCGACAAACACAGACACCCGCTGTGTGAATAATAGTGTGTGCATGTATTTTGTGGGTGCGTGGGAAGTTTTACTCGCGATCGGGCCTGCGGGAGCGGGGTACGTGTATTTCAGGGGCTCGCGGGAAGTTTAACACGCGATCGGGCCTGAGGGAGTGGGGTACGTCTATTTCAGGGGTGCGTGAGAAGTTTCACACGCGATTGGCCTGGGTACATGTATTTCAGGGGTGCATGAGAAGTTTTACACGCTATTGTCCTGGGTACGTGTATTTCAGGGGTGTGCGAGAAGTTTTACACGCGATTGGCCTGGGTACGTGTATTTTAGGGGTGCACGAGAAGTTTCACACGCGATTGTCCTGGGTACGTGTATTTCAAGGGTGCGCGAGAAGTTTCACACGAAATTGGCCTGGGTACGTGTATTTCAGGGGTGCGCGAGAAGTTTCACATGCGATTGTCCTGGGTACGTGTATTTCAGGGGTGTGCGAGAAGTTTCACTCTCGATTGGCCTGGGTAAGTGTACTTCAGGGGTGCACAAGAATTTTCAAACACGATAGGCCCTGTACGAGTGGGGTGCGTGTATTCCTGGGGTTTGCGTGAAGTTTCACACGCGATCGGGCCTGGGGGAGCGGGTACGTGTATTTCAGGGGCCCGCGGGTGGTTTTACACATGATCGGGCCTAGGGGAGCGGGGTACGTGTATTTCAGGGGTGCACAGGTGTTTTCACACGCGATCGGGCCTGGGGGAGCGGGATAATTGTATTTCAGGGGCTTGCGGATGGTTTCACACGCGATTGGCCTGGGTACGTGTATTTCAGGGGCTCGCGGGTGGTTTCACAAGTGATTGGCCTGGGTACGTGTATTTCAGGGGCTCGCAGGTGGTTTTACAAGCGATCGGGCCTGGGCGAGCGGGTACGTGTATTTCAGGGGCTCGCGGGTGGTTTCACACGCGATTGGGCTGGGCCTGGGGGAGCGGGGTTTCACACGCGATTGGCCTGGGTACATGTATTTCAGGGGCTCAAGGGTGGTTTCACACGCGATTGGCCTGGGTACGTGTATTTCAGGGGCTCGCAGGTGGTTTTACACGTGATCGGGCCTGGGGGAGCAGAGTACCACTCACCGTCTGCCTTGCATGTAGAAGAACGCGTAGCCAACACCCACCCGCTGTGAAGTAATAGCGTGTGAACCCCAACGCTTGCAAAACACATGCACCGCACCCCACGAAAAGCACGTACAGAGCAATGGAAATCCACGTGGGATCTTCAAGACCTGCCAGGGCAATGCCCGTGCACGATACGTCACAGAGGCGCTTACGCACTAAGGGCATTTGGTCCAATGAAATCGTGTATGCCTGCTGACGCGCTTACGCGCTTACGCACTAAGGGCCTTTCCTCGAATTACACGCTGACGTGCATAATTTTCACGTGCCAAATCACTCCGTATCAAGCTGGCCACGCGTAAGCACACGGAAGACCACGCTCCTGCCCAAAAGGCCAAATTACTGCCCCCTAGAGCCCCGAGCAGCCTCCCATAAGCCATCTGCTGCTGCCTGCCTGCCTGCCTGCCTGCCTGCTGCCACCGTGCCCTGCCATTTGGTGCCTGCACATCAGCCATCTGCAGGGGTCCAGTTGCTGTGTCCACCCTTGCTGGAACAGAAGACTCCCGACTGGGATACCATCGCTCCACATCCCAGCCCCAGGACCCAGTTGCCCACCCACGCCTGCCTCGGGAGTCGCCATGTCGGGCAAACACCATCCGAGACCACTGGCGACCCCCAGCCAGAGGGCCACCAGCTTCACTGCCACCGAAGTTGGTGTCCTGGTGGAGCAAGTCCTGGGGCATTATGATGCCCTATTCGGATCATCACGCGCCAACAAGGATGAACGGGACAGGATCTGGGATGACTTTGTGGTTGTCATCAACGCGGAGGGGGTGGCAACCCGCACCAATAAGCAAGTGAAGAAGCGCTGGGAGGACTTGAGGTCCAGGACCCTCATGAAGGCCCGGCGCCTCATGGAGGGGTGCCGGGGCACCATGAGTACCATCCAGCTGAGGGTCCTGGAACGCGTACGCCCAGCGCTCCACACCCAGATCCTTGAGGGGCAGACCCGTCCGGAGGTGAGTGGTAAGTGGCCAAGCATTGCTGTGTGAGACAGGGCATGTTGCAGTGTGCTGGTTGTCTGATACTTGCCTGTATGTGTGACATAGGCCATGTACATATGTGTGTGTGGGTGTCCAGTCATTTGGTCGACTGAAAACTGATCGAATGACATTTGGTCGACGCAATTTGGTCGAAAACCAAACGGTCGATTTTTTTTTTTATTTATATATTTATTTTTCGGGTTTTCGTTTTTTAAAAAAAGGGGTTTTTAGAGAAAAAAAGGGGGTTGGGGGGGGACCCCCCCAAAAAAATTAAAAAAAGGGGTGAAAATAAAAAAAAAAAAAAATTCGACCATTTGGTTTTCGACCAAATTGGTTCGACCATTTGTCTGGTCGACCAATTTTTTTCGACCAAATGTCTGGCAACCGTGTGTGTGCAGGGACATCATGGTCATGCATGTGAGGCCAGTAATGTGTGAACCACATGGTTGGTGCATGTGTTCAAATGCAACATGGGGAGATCTATGCAGAATGGACACATGAAAGCATGCCAGTCTCTGTTCCTGGACATGGGTGGGGGTGAGGGATGGGTGCTGATGCCATGTACATGTATGGTGTCCATGTCTGTGTGTCTGACCTGTGTGTCTGTGACTTGTAAATGGCATGAATGCATGACACATGTCTGTGACAATGTTCAGATTCACTGATGCAGCCTAGTCATCCTTGTATCCACTGTGTCTGGGGTGTACAAGTCCAGATGGATGAAACTACAGTGAAGTGTGTGCATGTGATAGGCATGATCCATGATGCATGTGAGTTTCAAACAAACATTGTATGTTTCAAGAGTCCCTTGGACATGTATGCTAATGTCCATAGCATGTGCCATGCCTGTTACTGCATGTGTTGTGGAGGGACATGATGGAAGTGATGTTTGACAGTGCCACTCATCTGCTATTGCTTCCTGTCTAGGGGACCATTGTACAGTACCCTGATGCTTGTGTTCTATGTCTCCCTCTACACAGCAGCAAGTGAAGAAGAGGGCGGAGATGGTGCTGTGGAACCAACCAGCGCGGATGCCCCCATTGCTTCAGCGGAAGGGGTGGGTGAGCCCCCACAGGGGCTTGCAACGGCAGAAGACGGTGTGGAGCTATCCAGGTTGGTGGTTTCCACAGAGGAGGAGGAGGCCGCTACTGAGCCGCGCATGGGGCCTGGTGGGGGCATCCCTGCTGGTGCAAGTGGTGCAGTCCAGGGCCAGTGGCAGGAGGCAGCACAGGTACCCGCGGAGGGGCCTGTGCATGTCACTGTCCCTGACACTGTGACTGCACCACCATGCACCAGCAGGGATGCCCCATCCCATGCCCGTCCGCAGGTAGGGGGGATGTCCATGTCATCTGACACTCCTCTACCTGCGGGCGAGGGGACCCCCAGCCATATGGAGAAGGTCCTGATTGGTGTCTCGTTGCGCACGGGTGTCATTCGTGATGAGGTGCGTGCTTCCCGGGGAGAGCACGCACGTCATTACGAAGAGCACCGTGCCAACGTGGCCCAGTTGGGAGCGACCATGGTCGGGGTTTCGTACATGTGTCGGCCACTCTGGCGACCCTCTCCTCCTCTGTGGAGGCTGTGCGCCAGTCGTTCTCCATGCCCTCTTCCGGCCCAGATGGCACCAGGCCCCCCTGTGGACCTGCCATGATCAACGCAGCCAGCTCGGTGGGGATCCCATCCCTGCCACAGTCGGGAGTCAGAGGTCCAGCAGGGGTGGACACACCAGCAACTGGACCCCAGCAGATGGAGGATGTGACGGCATCATCTGGCAGGGCACGTGCACGACGGCATCGGTGGATTCCATCAGCCTGGATGCCATCGTGCTGGCAGAGGCAGTGGCGTCGGAGGCAGCGGCAGGCTCGACGTGGGAGGCATCATGGCTCGGGGCCATCAACATCAGAGGGGCAGGCATTGGCCGGAGGGCAGGAGAACCCTGGAATGGGAGTGTCTTCCGTGTGGGAGCGGTTGGGTCAGCAGATAGTTGCGGAGCGGCGGTGGGCGGAGGAGGCACGGCTCACAATGGTCAGGGCGGAGAACTCCATGCAGAGGGCGCTGAGGCGGGCTGAGTGCCTCGAGGTTATTTGCAGGGAGTTGGAGCTGGATACTGCATTATCCCTGCGAGACCTCGGGGCCGGTGAACATGCCCGCCTCCAAGCCATTGAACAGGAGTTCGATGATGCCCTGGCCCATGACATCAACCAGTGAGCCATTGGACATGCCCGCCGCCATTGTATATAGTTAGTTAGTTAGTTAGTGTTAGATTTCATTTTGGTTTTCATTTATTTTGGGGTGCTTGGACAATGCCCCACATTTTTGTATATAGTTCTTCATTAGTTAGTGTATTTTGGTAGGTTTCATTTCAACTGTTGGGCTCATGGACCCAGGATTTCATCCTTGTAAATAGTTGGACTGTGTATTTTTCAGCATTTGGAATTTAATTTGACCATGGAGCAATGGATTTTACATTTTTCTTGCAGTTTGGATTTGCTTTGTTGCAGTGAGAGTTTGGAGTCATTTTGTTTTGTGTTCTTTTTTGGATTCAGATTTCATTTTTTAATGATTTTCTGTCATTCAGCATTTCATTCCTTATGTCCATTTTTTGGTGTTGTTATTTGTTTCACTGCATTTTTTGTTCAAAACATATTTTTCCATAGTTCAATGTGTGGTATTCTCTCATTGGTTTCATGCATGTCACGATGTGGCTTTTCACATTCACTGGCCCCCATTGTGTGTGTGTGACAGACATGCCATTTGGGTTGTTTCATGTAATGGCCATTTCTATGTGGGGTGTATGTTAGACTTGGTTGGGCCATGATTGTGGGTCATGTTGTTGTGTTGGGGGGTACATGAGTGGGGGCCTGTTGGCAGGTGTCCCACACTGCTGGGGGGTGGGGGTGCTGGGGGACATGTGTGGGACATGAGCGGGGGCCTGCTGGCAGGTGCCCCGCAATGCTGGGGGGTGGGGGTGCTGGGAGACATGTGTGGGACATGAGTGGGAGCCTGCTGGCAGGTGCCCCGCACTGCTGGGGGGTGGGGGTGCTGGGAGACATGAGTTGGTGTTCATATTGCAAGGTGACATGTGGCTTGGCTGGGGGGCATGCCCATGGTGGATGGGCTGCCTGCGGGACATGACCAGGGGTGCAGGGTAGTCCCCTGTGGTGTGGGCTGCCTGCAGGGGCCGTGGAAGGGGTAGAGGGGACACCTGGGAGGACCCACACTGCCAATTCACGTGTAGGAGTCCCCGCGCACCCCTGAAATACACATACCCAGGCCAGTCGTGTGTGAAAACACCCACGCACCCCTGAAATACACGTACCCAGCCCAAGCGCGTGTAAAACTTCCCGCGCACCCCTGGAATACACGTACACCGCTCCCCCAGGCCCGATCGCGTGTAAAACTACCCGCGCACCCCTGAAATACACGTACCCAGCCCAATCGCGTGTGAAAACACCCGTGCACCCCTGAAATACACGTACCCAGCCCATTCTCATGTGAGACTTCCCGCGCACCCCTGAAATACACATACCCAGGCCAATCGTGTGTGAAACTTCCCACAAACCCCTGAAATACACGTACCCAGGCCAATCACATGTGAAACTTCCCGCAAACCCCAGTTATACACGTACCCCGCTCGCACAGGCCCTTTCGCGTGTGGAAGTTACCGCGCAACCCGTAATACAGGCAGTCCGGTAAACTGGTTTTGGGTTGTCGCAGACCTTTGCGCTGGATTGGGGATTTTGATGCCTTTTCCTTGCGCGAGGGCGTTCTTGGGGGCGTAACTGGTGCTGCTGCAGGGTCGCTGTGCCACTCCGCGCCACGGCTGGTTTTGTCTATCGCACGGGAACACTGTGCGCCAGCCGAATGCGCCACTTTTGTGCAAATTTCCATGAATTACCCTGTAAGTCTTTATAACTGACTCATTTTCAGCAGTGCTGGTGCAGGAGGAGGCTGGAACCGGTCCCGGCATGCTTCTCGTCGTCCTTCTTCTTCCTTATCACAGTTCGTTGTGGATATCTCTCTTCGTCGCACTTGCTCTGATGTCTATAAGTTCAATGAAATTCTCCCAATTCAGTTTTGCCTGTCTTTTTTTTTTTAGCCTGGATTCGATTATTCATTTTTAGGCGAGATCACTTGTCCCTTTTTATACTGCTCAGAGGACCTTTGATCAGTTTTCGCCTCAGTATCATGTGCGCCCAGCTTGTCCGCTCTGGTTCCGGACACATGTACTGTTAATCAATTATCTCACTTGCCATAGTACCATGTGCGCCCAGCTTGTCCGCTCTGGTTCCAGGCACATGTACTTTTATGACCGCACCGAGGAGCCGCGAGTCTTGAATTGTCCGATTTGCACAATTCTCACGCTTCTCTCCTCCACACCTCTGGTTCCTTCTCCGTCCATGAGCTGAACCAGAGGTTGACATAAACACCAAAAGAAAAAGAATGCGGATCACTTTGTCTTCTGAGGCCGCAGGTTGTATCGCCTTGCTCCTGGTATCGTATGATCCGTGAACAGTGCCTTTCAGATTCAGGCTCGAAGTCAGCCTGTGGCGCTTCTGCAGGTGCTGCTGTGCGCCGCACCAATAATGCAGATTCGGTCTTTGGCGTGCTGGCAAGTGCTGGTGGGCGCCAAAGGGGTACACGATTTGTTTCTGCTGGTGTTTGCAAGGCAGATTTCACGTCGGTCAGCAGTGATGTCGATTCTGCTGGGCAACGGTGGGGCACTCTTTGCCCTTCCCCCTCTTTGGCAATCGTCTCAGGCTTTGTTTCGAGTTTTACTTCATGTTTTTGCAGATCAGGTGGCTGCACACTGGCAACAGTTCTTTTGTCTCTGCGACCGCTGTCTCTTTCCGGTCATCGGTGTCAGGCAAGACTTTCAGTGCAGTTGGAATCTTCTTGGCATGGGTGGCATGGATCCACGACTTCCTTCCATCCACCAGGATTGCCATCTGCGTCCCCAAAAGTACTTGATAGGGCCCGCGCCACCTGGGTGCTAATGATGACTTTCTTTCGAAGTTTTTTAGCAGCACCCAGTCTCCTGGCTCCAGCGCGTGCCCCTGACTGGTATACCGCACGGGTAATGCCTCCTGCACCTGCTGATGAATCAAACGCAATTTCTGCATTAAAAGGCCACAATAAGTACTAAGCACAGGATGTTCTATTTCACTGAGCCGTTTTGGCTGAGGTGCGCACCATACATTTGCCGGCCTCCTCATTATGATCTCGTATGGGGAGAGCCCAGTTTTAGCCTGTAGAGACGTACGCATGCATAATAGTGCTATTGGTAATGCATCCACCCAACTCAACTTGCTTCCCGCACAAATCTTGCTAATCTTTGATTTAAGTATCCCATTGTGCCTCTCCACAAGACCGGCAGAACTCAGATGCCGTGAACTGTGGAACCACTTATCAATCTGGAGACCTGCACATATCTGTAACACCACTGCACCCACAAAATGTGGTCCATTATCGGACCATAGGACACGGGGCAAGCCAAATCTGGAAAAATACTCCTTCAACATTACTTTTGCCATACTCATCGCTGTGCAGTATTTTAAAGGATATGCCTCCACCCACTTACTGAATGCACAGATTACCACCAAGACGTATTTTAAGTTTTGTCACCTTTCCATCTCTATGAAATCAAAAAGAACTACCTCAAACGGCATGGAGGGCAGGCCAAAACTTCCTGTTGGTGTCACTGTTCCCTACATTGTGTTGTAAACACGTGATACAGTTCTGCACCAACCGTTCTGAATTCTTTTTTATGTTTGGATTCTGCCATACTGTAGAAAGGTGCTGTATCATTTTCTTGGCACAGATGTGCGTAGGACTGTGGGCAATTGTGACCATTGCAGTCACATATGAATTTGGCAACATCCAGTTTCTAGTTCCGTTGTCCACCCAACAACCCTCCAAATCCAACTCAGCAGATCCCTCTGCCCATCCCTGTATTTCATTGGCCGTAGCCTTGGCCTGCATTTCTTTGACAGTCACAACTCCATCTTCTATCATACAGGGTACTTCCTCTGTCTGAACCGTCATCATCTTGGTATTTAAATCAGTGGCAGTTTGTTTCGCAATCATGTCTGCAAACGCGTTTCCCTCTCCTATTTTGCATGTTACTTTTTTATGTGCCTCACATTTTACTATTGCTAGGCGCTTTGGAAACGTGAGTGCAGACAGCAATCGTACAATCAAAGGGCCATGTTGAATTCTGGCACCATGTGATGTCAGAAACCCTCTCTCAGCCCAGAGTCGTCCAAAGTTATGAACCACTCCAAACGTGTACTGACTGTAAGTATATATATTCACGTTCAAATTTTCAGAAATCTCGTAGGCTCTGGTTACTGCTATTATTTCCGCAGCTTGTGCTGAATTATAGGGCATTCTTTTACTTTATACAACACTCTCTAGGGTAGTGATAGCGTATGCGGCAGTTGTCGTGCCATCTGGTAATTTAAAACATGAGCCGTCACAAAATAACACTCCATCCGGCTCTTTCTGTGGAATATCACTTAAATCGACTCTCCCCTTGGTTTCTTCCTCACTGACCATTAAGCAATCGTGGGGGGATGATTCATTCTTCCCAATTTCTGTTATGGTTAATGGCATTAATTCTGCAGGATTCAAAGCGCTACACCTCATAATTTGGATACGGGGCGCGAACAAGATAATCTCATATCTTGTCAATCTAGCAGAGGTGAGGTGTTGCGTCTGTGTCCTATTTAATAGAACGTCTATGGCATGTGGCACCATCAGAATTAAAGTGTGCCCCAATACCATCCCTTCCGTTTGTTTCACTGACGCAGCAGCCGCCGCGACAGATCACAAACATCATGGTAGTGCGCGCGCTACAGGGTCCAGCTCAGATGAAAAATAGCCGCACAGCCTATTTCTTCCACCTTGTTCCTGTGTCAAAACCGGCAATGCACATCCTTCACTTTCACACACAAATAGTCTGAAAATGTCCTTATAGTTCGGCGTACCCAAAACTGGAGCCGAGCATGATGCAGTTTTCAATCCATCAAATGCTCTCTGACATTCCTCATCCCACTGCAAAGGCATAACCGCATCTTTTCTAGTCAAATTCACTAATGGGTTCACAATCAACGCAAAATTACCAATCCATTGTCGGCAATATGAAGCCATGCCTATTATGGCTCTGACTCCTTTTTGTGTCTTTGGAATAGGCATACAAGAAATACTTTCTATGCGTTCTGGCGTTAGTCTTCTCCCTCCTTTCGAAAGTAGGTAGCCCAAATAAACTAGCTCCTTTCGATTAAACTGAAATTTCTTCAAACTAGCTTTATGGCCATGTGCCGCTAGGTGTGACAGTAGTAATACAGTGCTTTCTTTACAAATCTCCTCTGTGTCTGCAGCTAGTAATACATCGTCCATGTATTTCAAAAGTACACAACCCATGGGTAATTCCAGCATGTCTAGCTGCTCTTTTAATGCTCTATTGTAAATACTTGGACTTTCCATGTAACCTTAGTATCAGTATATTCTGTCCTTATCTACTGGAATACTAAAGAATGAATTCTTCAAATCTATTACACTAAAATATTCTGCTGAAACAGGAATCATTGTTAATATTGTAGTGACGTCTGGCACTAAAGGAAATTGCGGATGTACTACCTTGTTTAATGTGCGTAGATCAATTATGAAATGGTATGGTACCTCATTACCTCCTTTTTTATAAACCGGAAGGATCGGGCTGTTACATGTACTGCCTGTGATTTCCTCTATTACCCCTAATTTCACCAAATCGGTAACAATACTCTTCAATCCTTTCTCACCTTCAACCGAAATTTTGTATTGAGGTATTTGCGGTAGGGTAACACCGTCTTTTAAAATAAGCTTTACTGGCTCTATCTTTAAACATCCCACATCGTTGTCATGCATTGCCCATATACAGGTTGGTACTTTAGGTAGTTCCCCTGGTAACGCTTCGGACATGAATTCTGACACAGGGGCATCGTGTGGCCATATCGTTAGTAAAAACTCTGTCTGCCGTGCAATGTATAACAGAACCTAGTTTTTTTAACAAATTCAATCCCAACAAATTTTCTCCACAATGTTCTGTTAGAAGGAAATGACAATGTTCGGTAAATGGTCGTATGGTAACTGGGACTGGTTTGGACACTGGGTTTATGACTGGTGTACCTGCGAACCCTACAGAAATATTCTTTTGCCCTGACAGTGGTATATTCGGAACCAAGTGATGGTCTATTGAACACTTCTGTGCTCCTGTATCTACAAGAAAGTGGTGTTCCTCATTCCCGACTCTCATTTCTACGTAGGGTCCTCTCTGATTCACAGGAATAGACACTGGTTCTGACCCCTGTCCTGGGCTGTCCTATTGGGGAAATAACACATCGTCCGATGTGTAATCATTACTATTACTGTAATACGTGTTTGGCTGTGTATCGAACACATTTCCGCTCTTCCCTCTATTTCCCCCACTCTGATTTCCATATTGTTGATTTTGCTGTCCCTGACTCTGGTTTGGGGCATTTTGGTTTTGGCCTTGGTTTTGATTACCGCCATTATTATGATGCTGCTGCATACTATTCCTATTTGGTCCATTCGCTCCTGGGTGTGCTCTATGCTGTCTCCTCTGACCAGACCCATTTCTGTTCTGTAAATGCGGGCATTGCGCTCGCCAATGTCCTTCCTCTTTACAATATGCACCCTGATTCGGCACCACTGTTCCCCCATGCATATTCAAACTACTCCTCCCTTGTGCGTTCCCTCGCCCTATATTATGCCCTGTTACTTGCTGCAATAGTACCTGTATCCTAATTAGACATTCCTTTAAGTCTGCCCCCACCTGTTTTAGCAACGATAATTCGATCACCATCTCCTTCTGCCCCGGTGATGGTAACTGCTGCCGTTTATTATGCAACCCCTTTTTCCCCCTTCCCAGGTCTCCCGACTTCCCTACTCCTGTACCCAGGTGCAGTAAACACTTTGATGGGTGCAGTAAACGTTTCAACATAATCATTATCTAATTCATCTCTAGCTCAAAAAGTCTATACACATGTTCTCTTACTTCTTCATCCCTTTCCCTACAGCGTGCTAAAGCATTCAGATCTAACAATCGCTGCGGTGGTAATTTCCCAATTAGCTGTTTCCATCTCTCCACCAAATATTCACCCATGCATTCCAACACTACCTGTCTTTCGTTGCTTTTACGAAAGTCATATATCGAAGCCAATGTTCCCGTCCCATCATTCCCGTCTATATACATCTCTGCCTGTTGCTGCAATTCCACCTTCCTTTCCTTGCTGATTGCGCTGCGGGTTACCCTTGTGCACTGCCGTTGGTCAGTCCCGCCTCCTGCCCCCGTGGTTTCAGGCGGGAGGTGCGGATGGGACAATGGGAACAGCGAGTGTCTGTTGTGGGCCTGGTTGTCTAGTAGGAAGTGTTACGTGCACGGTCTGTGGCTGTGGGAGGGCTTGAGCTACCGGAGGGGGAGCTTGAGCTACGGGCGGGGTCTGGGCAATAGTTACTAACGTATCTGGTTTTTCTTCTGATCTTGGGCCTTGTTTTGTATGAGTCAATATATTTTCTATTAATTCATCTGTCATGTGTAATTCTCGTTGTGGGTATATCTTTTCTATATTCAACTGGTCACGCCTGCCTGCCCTTCTTAGACTCTCAGTTCACTCCTCCTCTTCTTTTTCTTCCGTTACATCACCTTTCGATTTATGACTGAGCGCATGCTTTGCTCTGCTTTTAAATCTGAGCATTGCTTCCTTTCTCCAGTCTTAAATAGTTTCAAATGCCGCAGGGCGCGCTTTCTTTAATCTCAACATCCTTTCCAAGTTATCTATCCTCGCCATCTCAAAACTACCATTAATCGGCCACTGGTGGTCTTGTTGCTTTCTGGTTTGCCTATGCCAAGTCTCACAGAATATTATCGCACCCACTCCATACTTCACATACATCTCATACGCCGGCGTTCCCCCAGGTGGTACAATTTGGCCATCTTCCAAAGATTGTCTACCACAGCGGAAAAACCCTGCTAATGTGGACAATACCCCAGGCATGTTTCAACCTTCCCTTTGGTTAATCAACCTTACCTAGGGCGTTTGATTTTGCAAAGTCAACTCTCAACCAATATCAGGATGCTATGAATCGGGGAATGACTCACCAAAGGACGTTGTGTTTGCGTTTCTTGGCTTCTGCCTCATTTCGGGACCCTCGCCTCCTTGTTCTCTAGCCAGGCACGTCGATCAGGGATCAGATGTGTGCAGATCTGCAAAGGAGTCTTTCATCACTTTTACAGGGTGCCCCGAACACCTCTTGATCCCGGCTCGATCGTCCTATCCTCGCTGTTCTCTGCCTTTCTCAATTACAATGTTACGCGAAGGAACAAGTGGGGGAGGGTCCCTATTCGGGCGCCATCTTGCAAGGGGCCCCTAGAGGACCCTGACGTCTATGGAAACAAGGCGGGTCACCACACACGATAGAGACGCCAGACACGAGGTTGTATTCCCAAAGCTAGGGTTTTATTGCAAAGCAAAAGTCTCAGTTGGCCAACTCGGTCTCAACATCCCGCGAGACCTCGAGGGACTCAAGAGAGCGAATTACGTACATCAGTTACATATATACAACATGCATATCAAACAATCAGCTATGTCATGGTTAACACCCCTCTTCATTGGGTTCCTTTGAACTTGGTGTGACGATGGACATCTCCGGCCACTATGACACCTTCAAACATCTATTCTAGTAACAATTTGCAATTTGTGAGTGCGTAGGCATCTTTCGGTTATTGAATAGAACATGGCGCTTCTGTTCTTGGAAGCGAGCTACATGCAGAGGGGGTTGCATTCCGGACCTTGCTATCTATCAGGTGCTATTTGCGTCCTGGGAGCCGACATGCTCTTAGCGGGCTCAGCAAAGGGGGGCCATCAGAAAAGCATAATTCAAGCCTTTAGCGGTATTATTCTAACATATTCTACCATATAACGAGACTAGCTGGCAGCTGTGAAATGATTAAATGCCCTGCGGCTCTGCTTCAAGGCTACATTAAGGAGGGAGCCGGGCATTCTTCCTGGCGCTGCCTACATTTGTGTTTCAGCGAAACTCTTGTTATCCTCTCGGCTCTGTGGCCTTGTCCTGTTCATATACAGACAGCAATGTTCTACAGTCGAGCAGTGTAAGCCGAAAATATACTGCGAAGCAATAGGAACAGAAAGCAATGAGCAATGGTTAGAAAACAAAATGGCGATTCTTGTTACATCAAAATGGCTGTTCATTGGAACACTCGAAAACCTATATTCTGTCATATCGTGCATGAGACGGTTGGCCCACGGTCACCAAAATACATTTGCGGTCTCGAATTAGATTTCTAGACTGACAAGTATTTCATGAAGTTGCACATGGCACTATTTTCCATAGTGAGCAAATAGAGGGCAGGTGTGCCCTCAAGTGCTATGGGCAGCACCTTTGACTTGCCCGTGCCCTTGACTGTGACCTTTCTTTAACACTGTTCATTCATATAACCATCCAAAACTGTGCCATGAAAACTGTGACTCCACTTTATATGTGGTCCTGAAAAGGGAGGTAACAATTTACCAGAATCTCTCTCTAAATGCCCTATCATATGTACAATGGGCTGATCTAACTTGTCCAAATTAAATTTAAACAGATTACAAAGGTTGAACACATCTCATCGTTCTAGAAGTCATTTTCCAGAAGGTCACTTGACTCTTACCAGACCAGAATATTTACCAATAGTTTGCCAAGTCATTGCCAGGCCAGAACTGATAGCCCAAAACAAGTATCATACCAGTGAACTAATTTACTGCACCTATCAGATCCAGAAACTTAAATTAGTATTAGCATAACCCTGAAATAATGTACATCTTCTTTTGTCATTGTGAAAACCCTCAGGTCATCTGAGAGGTGACACACGTGCACTGCTTACAGTCAGCCTTCTGAAGACACCTCCCTGTTTATTTTGTATGACAGGTCAAAGTCATGGAGCATACTATCAGAGAATCCAAGCCCATGCATCAGTTATCAGTGATGACAAACAGAAATCACTTTAATCTTTGACTAGCGCTGCAATTAAACAGAATCCTACCTTGCAGGAACTGACCACTCTAACCTTACCTGCCTTCCAGACCCTTTAGGTTTGTTGGTCACTAGCCACCCTACTAATTTGAAGTCAAAACACATTCTACGCCTGCCAATACAAAGAATCCATTAATTAGTCCTAGGTCCTTCCATATTATCCATTTTCAGTTACCACCTCATATGACTTTCCATCTTGTAATTTCCTCTTTCCCAACATGATAACTTCCGCTCCTTTAGTTGCAGCAGTACTTTGTCTTTTCCAGTCCTTACAAGTCTGAGCTGTCACATGGGCCAAAAGGACCTTGACTCCAGTTCCTGTCAAACAGCACTTTTAGAGACATGTCATCTGTGTATGGTAAAATATGGCTTGTAAAGAAGTAGGGCCAAAGCCAATCACCTAATCCAATACTAAATTGTACCATAGAGTCATCTGAAAGAAAATACCACTTAGACTTTACTGACATGATGGAAAAAGGAGGAGTGGCTTAATTTATATTTTTTGCTTGGTTTATTCTATTTGTAATTAATTTTGTTGCTTTTATTTGTTTTTTTATTTTCTTCTCCATCCTCCCATAGATGGATGAGGAGAACCAGGGGATGGGTTGTGACCCTGAGCTCCAAAGCAAAGTACCCACTAGATTGGGTGGGCATAGAAGATGAAACAGTGATAGATGTTTCCACTATTCTTACAAAAGGGCAGTTCATAGGGTAGGCTCAATGCTAATGAGCTTCCTTGTGGAAGAGGGTCAGAACAGAACAGGTGCATTGGGTGATGCTTCGAAGGTACTCCCCTCTCGAATGTCTGCTCTCTCCTTTCTGCATTGTATGATGTGGGACACGCTATTTTGACTTGTTTGAATTCGATTAGCTGTCCAACACAATGAGGTAGATGAGTGATTGTGGGAGACAGTCCTTGTGATTCATTTACCGACCCAGGGCAGTAATTATATCATCTAGCAAGATCCTGAAGAGAGACACATTTATTGAATGATGCCACCTTTAGGAAGTTTTACAAAAGTATCTGTGTGGGCGCTGGAAAACATAGTTGACCAATTTGAAGGAATGTTTAATTTGGTCCTATGCAGGAATGTTTTTTTTAAATTGTGGGACAGAGTTATACCTTCACCAAATGGAAAGAATATCACTGACCTTATGCAGATTGCATAGTTTGCTGACAGTTATGTACGTACTAATATCCATAAAAACGCTCAGGGTAACATACCCAAATCAGAAGCTAAGCATCTAAGAAAAATAAAAGCAGCATGGAGGGTACAGAAAAAGCTTTTCACCATTCTTCAAGAAGTGTAACTAAAAATGTAGAGGGAAATTTCAGTCACATCGCTTATCAGCCTCCAGTAACACTGGGGCACTGATACTCCTTTTCTATGAGACATAAAAAGAGAGATCCAGCCTGCAAGGGAAAGCCCAAACAGGTCATTGTCAGGCTAGTTTCATTTAAGAGGCCATAATCAGTGTGTAGCCCAGGCAGTGGTTGGATGGTCTTTGTTCACAATGAGCAGGACCAGTGTTGATTCTCTAAAGGAGATCTCTGGACCCACTTAGATATTTTTAACATGTTTTCATCAATGGACTTCCATGCTTCATTACATATTTCACAGCTGTCAGGCAACAGTGAGTGCAAGATGGGCAGTACGCCCAATGCCCAAATTACAATGACCTAGGCTTTATTGCTCCAGCCAGTCCCATTAGCAAAGGTAGAGTTAAGCTGGAGTGGGAAAGCATCCACAGACTGCATATCAGTAAACACGTCTATTCTAGTAATATCTCTGTTAAGTAATGACTGTCTTGATGGAGAAATAGTCACAATATTCACTAAGGCACAGCAGGAAGCTATAGAAGATGCACGTGACCGCCCATTTGGAGAATATGAGATAACTGTCTCATATGTATCATCAAGCCAAGTTCCCAAGTCCACTGGTCATCGCTCCAGAGAGGACCGGGTTTACATTAATATGCCTACTGTGGTAGAAAACGACTCAGCAATCTCATGGTTGATTTCTATTGTAGAAAGGGAACCTGAAATGGAGAACATAGTGCTTTCCAACCTCAGTGTCCTGCCAAAAAAGAGCAAAGATTGCTCAGATGAAGGCCCAAGTCAGGCTGACTTTTGCCATGCAGAGAGAGAGAGAGAGTCCTACTCTGGCAGGTCTGATGAAGAAGGCTGAGAATCAAATTTAAGATGAGGACCTGCGTTTGTTCAAGGTATACTGGAAGATTAGCCTCCTGTAAAGTGAGCCCAATAATTTGGAGGCAGGGTGCAACAGTCGATTGGTTGTTCCCCAGTGTCACAGAGTATCCTTCTTGACTTAACTCATGACATTCCTTTGGCACGTCACTGAAAAAGACATCTGACAGGTTCTCAGAACACATCTATGGGCCCCTGATATAATAGTAAAAGCATGTGTATACTTCTGCAAGTCCTGCCAAGCAAGTCATGTGGAACAACCGAGGACCTCTTAATTCCACTATTAGTGGTTGGACAGCCTTGCAAAAGGATAGGTATGGATATTGTAGGCCCTTTGGGTCCCCAAAGGATGTGAGGGAAGGGGTACATTTTAGTGGTGGTAGACAATGCCACAAGGTATATAAAACACTTCCATTGAAGAGCCCCAAAGCCTCTATGGTAGTGAAGCCTATGATTGGACTTTTATATCATGTAGAGTCCCTCAAGCAAGTTGTTTCTGGCCGGAGATACAACTTCATATCTACATATATGAAATCAATGCTGGGGAAGTGTTGCGTGACTTAAAGGTTCTCTGTTCTGTTATGAAATGACTGCTGCCCTGCAGGAGGGTACGGGTGAGAAGAGGCTAAAATGCCCACTCAGTCCTCACAATTCTACAAACCAAGAGCCAACACAATAATTAAGGTAAAAAAGGCACAGTTAAGAGATATACCTCCTTCCTCTTTTGTGATAACGTGGGCTGGGGGAAGCCTATATTCTTAAAAGGTGTATGAATATGGTTCAGTAACAACCCAAACAGTGTACTATAACAGTCTAAAATAAAGGAATATCCAATCAAGGTCTATGAAAATATATTTTTAGTCAAATACACCATGTACAGCAAAAACGAACTAGAAAACACTGTAAAAATCAACTCCTTGAGAAAGAACAACGAATATGCAAAGGTAATAAAGATGCTGCACTCTGCGCAATGGGACAGGGGGAGAAAAGGCAATAAAAGACCAAAATGTTCAAATGATATGTTCAGAGCTTGCAAAAGGGATAAAAATGACATAGCCAGTCTCCATGGCCCAAATATGGACCAGAGGGATAGAAACAAGTCAATAACATCTTTGAAAAGGTCTTGGTGGTTCGACAGCATCAAACCAGGCTTCTAGGAGTCGATTGCGGGTTATTTTCAGTTTGAAGATGCAGCAGTCGCAGTGGTCCAGCAGCAAGCTGGATCAAACCGAATGCAGAACAGGTCTTGAATTGTACACTTGATCTGTGCAGAATGGGCAGTCACCATGTTCAGTTCGGCAATCAAGGATCGACAGTTATCATGCTGCGCCATGTTGCACAGGCGAGTGAATTCTATTTGGGGCTCTGATGTCACTGTTCAGAAGGCACCAGAGACTGGTCGATGGACTTACAGCAGTGGCGATGACGAGACTCGAGCAATGGTGCTTCGGATGGATGGAGTCGAGAGCAATGAAAGGCAGAGAGAATCTAGATGGCATAGCCCTACTGAAACTGTACAGAAAACTGTGCAGCTACACTAACCCTGCCCCCTTTGCTTCTCAATAAAATCAAAGGCCTTTAGATATGCAACACCCTAATGTGAGGTCTAGCACTTGGTGAATGGGTTTGCCCTTTGATACCTGTTCCCAGGCCAGCTTCCTGTGGCATGACTGTCACTGGGAAATGGTGTTACCTGCCATTAGAAAGGAAGAAAGAGAGGCAAAGTCTTGCTGGTGGGCAGGGTGTGTCCTTGTCTGTAACAAGTACACATAACCCTTCCACGGCTGAACTGGGCCCACAGGACTGACACATGTGTAATATATGTTTAATGTGCCGGGGACAACAATAAGAGATGCTAGCCACCATTCCCCAACTCAGGAATGGGGTATGCCATCAGCTATGACCCCCAGAGTTATGCAGTTTTTGGAACAGGGTTCCATATATTAAACTGCAGCCCTTATGAACAGAGACTTGGCTGTCACCTCAGCTGTCAAGAGGACACCTGTGACATAAGAACCTCCTCTGTGCCACTGGTAAAGCAGGCGCTGCAAAGCAGGCTACTGATGCAGCCGTGCACAATTATACACTATGATTTTGGCAATGAGCTGCTGAAAGGAAATCCTATCAGCAGATTTCCCTTTCAGATATGGAATTACCCACATCATTTTATTATTTAATAAACATCAAAAAGGCCAGTGCTTTTGCACACTTTCCAGAAGGCATTTCATCATAGTTCCTTTCCATCCCCAATACAGAGGGCTTGTGGAGAAATTCAATAAACTGAAAGGCGTGAAAATAGTACTTAGGGAGAAAGTGGGATGTTTGTTTGCCAGGTCTACTGTTTTATCTAATGGAAAGAGTCACAGAACAGAGTAGTGTTTAGTAGCTTTTCACTTCTGTTTGGTCACCAAGTCTGGGGTCTTATAAGTGTAGTGAGAGATGAATAAGAGTGTAACCAACTGTTTACATCGTGGTTTATGTGCTTGATTTGAGGTAAAAAATTGTCAGTATATAGAACAATCCCGGATCAAATTTGAATTAATTTGTTTTGTCATTTGTTATTGCACCTTTCACCATAATTATGCTCCCAACACACTTTTGTTTCAACGCCCTGAGAAGGACTGGAGTCCAAACATTTGAGAGAGTTTGGGAGGTGCTATTATGCGTTTGTGCATTTCAGCCATTAAAGTTATGCAAGGGTGGCCAAGATACTGGTAGTCACCCATGTCTAAATGGAGTGTGTAGGGGCGCAGGAGAAGAATACTATGGGCTAAAGAGTGGGATCGTGTTTAAGGAGATAAAGAGTTATGTGGGAAGCTACCATTCAAACCTTTGATGTTCAAAGTAGCTTCATTCTTATGCAGAGGTGATGTGTAATAGTGGTTGTGTTGTATGTGTGTGCAGGATGTTTGGAGTGAGACTGTGCCTTCCACTAAGTTGCAATGGTGGTGTGTGTGAGAGGAGAAATGGGTTTGCTGTACAAACAACAATGTCTATTTCCTGGATTCCATCTATGTACATACGGAGCAGTGCTGCATTTCACAAGCGATCCAAGTGATCAATGAATGTATAATACTCACCCTCTGAGAGGTTCTTAGAATGAGAAATTGCAATCCCTGGTTCCTTCTAGTGCAAAAACAAGAACCCCATTTCATGATTGCATGCAGTGGCCTGGTCCACCATCCTGTGCTTTAGAGTTACTTGCCATGCTAACCATGAGCAAGGGGCAAAAGCTGCTTGGTTGTCCTCCTATGGAATGATCAGCGTGATTTTCTCAAGGTGAATTTTATGTGCAATGCACTCCCCCCACCAAGTCCATATGGATGCAATGCCTAGCCTGCTGTCAGGATTAGTTCTAGGTGCGAGTTGCTGGAGTGACTACCAGAGTCCTCCATGTATGCTTGAGATCCCACAAGGAATGTTGGATGGCAGAGCAAAGTGGTTGAAAATAAATAAGAGGCTAGTAGCTGACAGATGGGCAGGTGGGGCGGGTGTGCGGGGGACTGCTGGATGAAACATGTGTGTGATAGGTGGGGAGTGGGCACGGGGAGGCAGGGGTTGATCATGAAGTCAGTGAGAACAGCCAGGTTTGGAGGTTTTTCCTGGAGGCCAGTTAATCATCTATGCGGTGGAGCACAAGGGGGAAGGAGTTCCAGAAGCAAGAGTGGCCAAGACCAGGGTAGGGATCTTGTGGGATCCTTGTGCATAATGAAGACACATCTACCACTATTAGCAGTTCTTCTTCTGGATCAACATTAGAGCCTACCATCAGGTTAATTACTTCTGTCATGTCTTTTAGATACATTTCATCTCTCGAACAAAAGGACGTAAATACATGTCTGCAAATTGTGACAATTGAGCCAGAATTCAGTATACTCTGGATACTATTGGTCTTCCCAGTGGATTATTTTGGGTGTTGTGTACCTTCGGCACTGTAGAGAATGTAGGGATTCTAGGGTTATCCTTTAAAAGAAATTAATCCCCTGTTTCATCATCCTTCCGCTGTGTCAGGCTAATCTGGTGTTGGAGTCTCTGGCATGGCCAGAAGACACCTGTAACAGAGTACACTTCTGGACCTTTAGTCCGGATAGTGGAAGCTGTTAAACCCATCACACTTAAGGATATGTGGTTTGGCCCTTAATAAGCTCATTGATTCAAAGGTCCTTAGGCAATCATGCCAATCAGCTGAACCCTCATTATAACGGTATCCCTACATATTATCCCCATCAAAAATATTGCCGTACATATGGTCGTCTGTCTCTCCATAGGCAGTATTTTTGGGGGGGATCATTTGTCGGAGCAGGGGTTGCGGGGGTGTACCCCGCAGGGTCCATGGCTCAATTTCACCGCAAAAATATGGTGATATTTTTGTATCACAATATTTTTGTGGGGATATTAACACATGGGACCATTATAACCTGGATGAGTTGTTGCTGGCACTGGTGCCAGACGTTTAGATTGAGGAGGAGACTAATCCCCTGACATAACAGCAACAGCATGACTGTCAGCATTTGCTGGGTAAGATTGTAGGGGTGTTTGCAATGGTCCCAGGTTGCACAGGCTGTTGTGTCTTACACGGGAGACAGAAAGACATTGAAAAAGAGAATTCATAAGACGTCTGACAAGGTTAGGGACACCATAATGGAGGAAGTCTCTAGGGTGCTAGCCCTAGTGGTGATTGGCATAGTCCATGGACTAGTGATGTGGTGCTGATACATTAGAGGTCTAGCAATGGGACAACTGAAGGTTGCTTTTGTGTGGACCACAGAGGGGATGCTGCCAAGTTCACAAGTACCTTGGACCTCACAGCCAAGTACTAGCTGGTTGGCTTGACCGACAGACGAAAAATGAGGTTATCATTTTACACACCAACTGCTATCAATTCACTTGCATAACTTTGAGTTAACATTGACAGTGTCACCCTTCAGAGAATGGAAGTCTGGTACTATCTGTTTTAGAATGCTTCATGGGTCTTACTAGGTATACCCTTGAATGTTCTGATATCCAAAAATATGTCCTAGATAGTAATCCAGAGACTTCTGCCTGCTGAACAGATTTTAGGGACTTAGAAGATGGCTTGTGCATGGTTTCTGTTCTGAAAAACCCAGGGTATGGACAGGAAATTGTAATCCAGACAGATACCTGCACACATGGAATCAGAGTTGTTTTAGCAAAGCAGGGCCAGAATAGTCAGTCAGTTAGCAGGTGGCTGACAAAAAGAGAAAGACAGTAGGACACACTCAATGAAGAAGCATTTACTGTGTCAAGCGGGCTGCAAACATATTTAAACCTTACAATCATGGTTCTCACTTGACTGTCCAGACTGACCACAGGCCTTTCAGGTGGTTCAAGGCTATACAGGAGGAACATCCATAGCTTTTGCATTGAGCAATATCTCTGCAGGGATTAAATATGGACATACATCATAAACCTGGTTCTCAAAGATCCAGTGCACATAGACTCAGTAAATGTGTTTGCCTTGATGATCTGTCAGACCTTTAGATATATATTGATCACCAATGTTTGGCTAGGGGCATGTGACAGAATGCCATATGCTTAGTTGTACAATCCCACGCTCTTATGATTTTGGACTATGTGAAAAGATGTTGATTTTCTCTCCCAGAAAGACAGCCCTAGGCCTCACTTTCCAATGCTCCATTCAAGTATAATTATAGTGCACATGTGTACACTTGCTGGGCCCTATTGATTGGCATATCAGCAGCTGCAAAGTGATTTGGCAACATCACAACCACAAAGTACCTGAACATTTCTGAGCCATCCTTCTGGATTCCTAATATTCCAACAGACATGGCTGCCTGTAACAGTGGGCACCCATAATTTGAAAAGCCAGAAAGGTTACCAGGAATACTTGCAGGACTGCTACCTCCATAGGGAAATTCCTGGTTACCAGTGCCAAGCAGCAGTACGCCTTTTTAATGGCAGGTCACTTCAAG
Organism: Ambystoma mexicanum; assembly: GCF_040938575.1. Classification (NCBI taxonomy): domain Eukaryota; kingdom Metazoa; phylum Chordata; class Amphibia; order Caudata; family Ambystomatidae; genus Ambystoma; species Ambystoma mexicanum. The sequence continues at coordinate 400,306,421 of NC_090923.1, forward strand.
TGTTCCTCTGAAGCACTTAGGGAGCAGCACCCTCCTTCGAAATACTTCACTGCGAGAAACCCTGCCAGCAGAGACAAATAGCTCCTTGCTGTTGATGAAACCACCACGACCATGCACTAATACACAAATGGCCACAAGGCTGTAGGTCAGTGGAAACCAAGTGGAAATAATACAATGACATCAGATATGGTTTTGACAGTTTCAAATATATCATCTCTTATGCCACTATATGAAACTAGACATAGTTTCATATTTATATTATATTTTATCCATTCGTACCAACTGTGGAGTCAAACAAGGGTGTCCTCTTGCAGCCATAATCTTCAATGCCTTTATCTCTGCTATCAGTGAGACACTTGGGAAAGCAAAAGGATTTGATCCTAAAATAATGGATTCTGCTTTGAATGGAATTCTATACGCAGACGATTTAGTACTAATGGATCTTACACTGTTAGGCGGAAACCTGTGCAGTTCCCTTAGGGACCACTGCAAAAGATTTAGGACTACAGGTGTTTGGCAGTAATCCCTCTTGGTAGCAGTCTGTACCACACAGATTCACTTGGTAGCTGTGGCTGAGCAGTCAGACCTCTCTCAAGAAGAGTTAAGCAGTATGTGGAGTATACAATGTAGGGCAATTCTTCACAGTAAGTCAAGCAAACACGCAACGAGGCTTCAGTGTAAAGATATTAAGGTATTTATTTATAACGGAACATTGTCATGATGCCTACCTCCAAGGAGCCAGGTCCGACCCAGCAACCCCAGAGGCAGGCATCATTTCCCCCAGGGGAGTGCCAGCGGGCCCAAACTGGGGCCCTTTGGACGCAGTCCTGGCGCCTTAGGCACCAGGCTCATGTTGGACCCCTGTCCTGGCGCCTTAGGCGCCAGGCTCATAAAGCTAGACATGTGTTCAAGTGTTTTAATGTGCCCTTACCTCATGCAGACAATGCTGCTACATCCAGGCCCTCTTGAGGCCTGAATGGAACTACTTTACCTGTGGGACTACTTTCCACCCGGGTATGGTCGGGGAAGGATACATACCTGATCGGTGGAAGGATACACACTTGGAACTCCTTCCAAAGCTATTTAAACCACACCATATCAGCAACTCACGCTTTGCGTTGTTCTGCTCCTCGCAGCTGGACGCTCACCGTGTCAGCTCCTGCATCTGGACCTCAGCCACGCCTGTCAGTATCCTGGGTCACCTGCAAAGGGAGACAAAAGACCTTACCTGCTAAATCAGCACCACGGAGACATCACACCGACGATCCTGAAAAGGAAGACATCATTTTTAAAAGCATTTCGCTACGATCGCTGCAGCGCTGCATTTCTCTCACCTATCCTGGACGCCTCCATTTTCAGCAGCGATCATCCGGATCCACAGCCACTTCCCAGAGCCTAGAGAGAAAAAGAGAAGAACAAGGTGAGAGAAGGAAAGGAATAGGAAAAGCTCAGTTTCCTTCTAAGACTTACCTGTTGGGTCATTCCCATTTCATTTCGGGTCTTGCCGCTTCCAGGCATTTTCCGGACCCCAGCCCCTATGGGGAAAAAAGACAAAGACATTGAATGAGCGAATGCAAAGACATTACCCGAGCGCTCATCCAGAACTTACCTGTCATTTACTGGAACTGCACGTTTCACTTTGGGTCGGCGCCATATCTCCGGCATTCCGAACCCCGGCCCCTAAGGGGAAAAAGACATAAGCATTAGCGCTTGCTGCAACACGACAATGAACATTATTTTTAAGCTTGGACTTTTGAACTTGCAGCAGAACTTTTACAGCGCCTTACCTGAATAGTCAAGCTTACCTGAACTCCCATCAATCCTCAATCCAGTGAAGTAACTGGGTTTCAACGCGCCCCTGCATCAGAAGCAGGATGGAGAGCTCATCCTTCCTGACCCTAAGGTGAGACTTCACTGGGAATCGTGGAAGGGTATCGTGGAGGGTTGGAAGAGAGTGGGAGGCTTGAGCATAACTCAGTCAGTAGGTAATACTCCCTTTTCACGCACATGGGAATATTCCTGCGAGCCAGAGAAGCCAGAGTAGAAGGGCCCTTCCTGTCCATCTTCAGAGTCCTGCGCTTCACCATTGAAGAAGCATTAGCACTCGAAGCCAGACCTGCGCCTCCGTGGGAATCAGGTGAGCGTTACAAACATCTATAGAAAACACTATGGCACTATCACGGCAAACACTTCAATTACAATTACTCTACGAAGAAGAAACGATCAATCCCCCTAATAATATTTCGACAAGTCTAGGTTCTACCAGCATCACTTATTTTCAGACAGAGGTGTATGCCTCAACCTAGATGGCACTCTAATATTAGTTAGGAAGGGAGAGAAAAATAAACAGGTTACGAAATCAACACAGTTCAATACCTCACGGGAAAAATGCAAGGCAAGAAGGCAAGAACCACAATAGATCATAAAGTTCAGAGGCCAGGCCCACTCGGAGAGAGGCAAGGCGGTATGTCCCAAAAAGTTTCTTAGTGGAAATACGTTCGAGTCTTTGTAGCAAATTGTTATCGGCAGATTGAACCAGTTCAGAACAACACACTAGAGAAAGCTTGGGGGCGACCCAACGGAAAGGTGAGGATTAAGACACCTCACTCGATCCGGCAGAAAGGGAAGCCAGGCGGACACGATACCTTGTTTGTGGAGAGACAGCTCCAGCGGGGGCAGTTGTTCCTGGTGGTGGATGCAAGTCGGGTCTTTGCCAAGAGTAGAGATGATCTCGTCGTCGAAGAAAAGTGAAGTCTGGTGCACCACCAGGGAAGATACCAGCCGCGGAGTGCTCCGTCACAAGGCACCACCTTTTGGTTGCAGTACAGGGGTAGTGGCTATCCGGTTGCCGGGGTGCTCTGCACGGGCAATTCGACCACTGCGTCCTGAGGCGAAGAAAAAGCAAAGGGGACTGGTTGTTCCCACCAGTCAGGGGAAGAGACTCTCCGGCAGGGAGATCTCCTCTGTCGTCGGGAAGTGGTGAGTCGGTTCAGCAGGGCTCCACTGGAGGTGTCGTCATTGCAGGTCGGCTCAGCGTTACCCTCGTCGGATTCTTAGGTCCTGTGGCGACTTCTGAAGATCCAGTCCCAAAAGCCCTGCTTTTATGCAGAAAACCCCCATTCATTCAGCCTAGCTGTCAATCAACACTCGCTAAGTGGTGCGCGGGGAGGCTCAGCACTTGGGCCAATCACTCCAGAGTGCGACCGGAGTTGGAAAGGCAACTCGGTCCAGGGTGCCTAAACCCCCTCCCACACCCCTGTGGTAACCCAGACAGAATTGCACCACTTTGGAGGGTCTCTGTACAGAGGCCCGCCAAAAGTGGAACAAAGGGCTCAACCTTTGGTTTAGGAGTCACAGAGACCAACACAGACGCCATTTTAAAAACCGAGTTCTGGCAGAAAATACCATCCGATAAACTTATTTAAGATAAGTGGACCGGTGGTACGTTAGAGATTAACGAGGAAAAGTATCAATCTCCAACAATGGGACGAATCCCAATAGGGTTATGTTCGGGTCGAACATAACAAGTAGTTTCCACTGCCACCAGCCAAAACTCGACGAGGGGGGACGGGACAGTGCCCCCTCGAGTAACAGACCCAGGAGTAATCGAATTACCCCTACTAGCACGTCCACAATAAGATGGTTTGTACTAGTTCCGTTAGTAAATTTAGGTCTAGTAAAGCCAATGGTGACTTTACATGCCCGGGGAGACAGTAGTCAGTCCCCGGGTATGGAGTCTATGGTGGGGGTCCGCTAGGACGCCCCAGTGTTACGGCATGTAGGGTGCGGTGTAACACACATAGAAAAACATATGAGACCCTATGGAGTAAAAGACCCCATAGCCCATAGAACACATTGATATTCAAAGGAATTACACACATTCATGTCCAAGAGTGGGAGGAAAAGAGTCTCACTCTTGGCAGGATGGAAAAAACAAACTCCAGAAATCCAGCAAAGCTGCTGGGGGACTCACTAGGTTAGGAAATTCAGCCTAAACAGATATTTCTCCCTAACACTCGCACCCCCCCCCAGACTAAGGGACAGGAGGATTTAATCCACCCCTGGATGAATCTCATACCTCTAGTCGATGACATACATCCTAGAGAGACCATCAGCATTTTGGTGGTGACATCCTGACCTGTGCTCAATGGTGAAATCAAACCCTTGCAGGCAGATCGACCATCTCAATAGTTTTGGGTTTTCCCCTTTCATTTGCATTAACCATCTCAAGGGTTGGTGGTCAGTCTGAATGACAAAAGTAGAACCATACAAGTACGGCCTAAACGTCTTCAGAGCCCACACGATAGCAAAGCACTCTCTTTCGATTGTTGCCCACCTTGTTTCAGGATCCTTCAGCTTGCGGCTGATGAAGCAAACGGGGTGCTACCTACCTTTCCCATCCAGTTGACTGAGTACGGCACCTATCCCTACATTTGAAGCATCTGTCTGCACAATGAAGTGTTGGCGGTAATCAGGAGCTCTGAGTACTGGGGCTTGGCAAAAAGCCTTTTTCAGGTTTTCAAAAGCCTGATTGCACTCCTCGTTCCATTTAACCTTTTTAGGATATTTGGGCAAGGAGATGACATTCAGTGGAGAAGCTATGGTCCCATAGTTCTCGATGAAATTCCTGTAGTACCCAGTGAGGCCTAGGAAGGCTCTCACTTGGGTTTGAGTAGTAGGTGTTGTCCAATTTTGCACAGCTTCAATCTTACTGAGCAAAGGCCTTATTTCTCCACCTCCTACCTCATGTCCCAGATAGACTACCTTACTCTGTCCAATTTGGCATTTACTCGCCTTTATGGTCAGATTGGCTCGTCCAAGAGCCTGAAAAACATCTCTCAGGTGGGTTACATGTTCTTCCCAGGAATTGCTGAACACTGCGATGTCATCCAAGTATGCCATGCAGAAGTCCTCCATTCCATTCAGAACCTGGTTTACCATCCGTTGAAATGTAGCAGTGCATTCTTCAATCCGAAAGGCATTACCTTAAACTGGTATAAGCCAACGGGGGTAGAAAATGCAGTTTTCTCCTTGGCATGGTCGGTCAGGGCTATTTGCCAATAGCCTGACGTCAAGTCAAATGTGCTGAGGAACTTGGCGGCGCCAAGTTTATCCACCAACTCATCTGTTCTTGGCAAAGGGTGGGCATCAGTCTTGGTGACTGCATTAAGAGCTCTATAATCCACGCAGAATCTAAGCTCTTTAGATCCGGCCTTTGGTACTAACACAACTGGGCTAGACCATGGACTAGTAGAGGGCTCTATTACCCCGAGATCAAGCATCTTGCAGACCTCACCTTTGATGTGGGTTCGTACGTTTTCTGACATTCTGTATCCTCTGCTTTTGACTGGCAGACAGTCACCAGTGAGTATGTCATGCTGGCCCCAAGGGGTCAAGCCTGGTGAAAGCGAGAACAGAGAGGCAAACTGATTCAACTTGGATTTGCACTCTTCTTGTTGCTCGGGTGTCAGATTGGAGGAGAGATTTACTCCTTCAATTTGTTTGTCTAAAGGTAAGCCTCTGAGGAGATCCGGAAGAGCTTCACTCTCTTCCTCTTCCTCGGATGATGCTAGAAGCAACGCTCCTACATCAGGTCGTGAGACATACGCTTTGAGGCGGTTGGTGTGGAAGACGGTCGGAGCCTTCTTGGGATTGCCCAAGTCCACCAGATAGTTAACCTCTCCGAGTTTACCCACAACTCTGAAGGGTCCCATCCATTTATCTTGCAAAGCCTTCTGCCTTGTTGGGATCATAACGAGAATGAGCTGGTCTTGAGCGAACTCAACCATGTTAGCCTTTTGATCGTGCAAGTGCTTGACCAATGCTTGTCCAGCTTTCAAGTTATCGCTTACTTCCGTCATCATGTGCGACATTCTCCTCCGGAGACCTATCACGTAGTCAGTCACTCTGACTGGTTTGGGGGAAGGAGCACTCTCCAACCCCTCCTTAATCAGGGCCAATGGACCTCTGACGGGATGACCATAGAGAAGTTTGAAGGGAGAGTAACCTACTCCCTCCTGAGGGACTTCTCTATAAGCAAAGAGAAGGCATGGCAGTAGAAGGTCCCACTTACGCTTAAGGGGTTCTTCTAAAGCACCTATCATGCTCTTCATGGTTCGGTTGAACCGTTCTACCAACCCATTGGTTTGGGGGTGGTAAGCTGTTGAGAACTTGTAAGTAACTCCACAGGTTTTCCACATGGCTTTTATGTAGTGGGACATAAAGTTTGACCCCCTGTCAGAGATTACTTCCTTGGGAAACCCAACCCTAGTAAAAATACCAAGGAGGGCCTTAGCCACAGCCGGAGCTGTAACAGTCCTCATAGGAATTGCCTCAGGATACCTAGTAGCATGGTCTACTACAACAAGTATAAACCTGTTGCCTGAGGAGGTTGGAGGAACAAGGGGACCAACATCGTCAATCCCTACTCTCTCAAATGGGACTCCCACAACTGGGAGAGGCACTAAAGGTGCCACATTCTTGGTGCCAACATTACCAGAGGTCTGGCAGGTGTGGCAGCTCCTGCAGTGTTTTTCTACTTCGGCCCCCATCTTTGGCCCATAGAAGTAGAGAGAGAGCCTTTCCTTAGTCTTCTTGAAACTCAAGTTACCAGCCAAAGGAATCTCGTGGGCTAACTGCAAGAACTGTGGTTGGTTCTCTTGGGGTACTACAAGTCGTTTGTAGTCTCCAGGTGCAGACTCGGTCGGTTCACTGTAGAAGAGGCCATCTTCCCAGTGCAACCTATATTTCCCAGGCTCTTGCCCTTCAGCCTGAGCTTCTGCCTGGTGGCGAAGACCTTCCAGAGTTGGACATTCTCTCTGTCCCTTACTGAAGTCTGCCCTGCTGGGTCCACCTTCTGCCAGTAAAGACTACAGCTCAGGATGGTCAACAGGATCCAGATCTCCAATGAGTTCCTGGCCTTCCATTAGCTCTTCCTCAGAGTCTAATTCTAGCACACAGGGTTGTACCTCCCTCTCAGCCTCAGCTGGAGGTGGAGTTACGGGTGTAACTTTGGACAACCGCGGGGAAGTCCGTGTTGGCTGCACTGAACTGCTGGCTGCTGGTTTCGGGATAGAAGTCTTAGGTTTCCCTTTCGCTTCTGATTTCTTGGAGACAGCTGCCGACAATTCTGGTGGAGCAGGAGTGATTTCTTTCTCCACCATCTCCTGGAGAGTACCGTGCATGGTCCTCTCTCTTGCGGGTCTGGTTAGCTCCTGTAACCGTTTACTAGGAGGTCTGGGAGTATGCGATACAACTCCGAGAGTTTTCAAATCGTTACCCAACAGTACGCGTCCTGGTACCTCACTCTGTATGCTGACAGGTATCTTCACAGTCATGTCGTTACACTGGATGAGAACTGGTAATTGGGGAAGCATCTGCACAGGCCCTCCAGCTAACTTGGTGAGGCGTTTGGGTGCCTTAGCAACATCCTCAGCCTGAAAAAACGATTTATCCACCACAGTTATGCTGGCCCCAGTGTCCCTAATGGCAGGAGTCTCCTGACCATTCACCTGGACACTGTCCTTATAATACTCTTTAGCATTATCGGGGATAGAATTATAGACATCTAAATTCTGTTGTTCCCACAACCCCAGAGATACTAAAGAAACGCTGGCTGAGACTCCAATGGGTTCACCTGCCAGCAGTAGAAAGTTTCCACTTGCCATTTGGACTTCCTCCTCTGGAGCGAAGGCTAAGGAGACAAGCTGGACCCCTGAAGGTTTACCCTTACATCTGGGATCTCCTTTCTCGTGGTCAGTCGAGCCACAAACAAAGCATTTAGCGAATGCTTTCTGGAATGGTGGCTTGTTCTGGCCTCCTTCCGGTTTGGCACCAGAAGACACACTATTCTGCTGTGGTTTTCCTTGTGGCTTACCCTTCTGGTTTTGTTTGGGGCCCTCTTTGGAATTTGAGTTATTCGAATTCTCTTTTGAGTCTTTTTTAGGCTGTTTTTCCTCATCCTTTTTCTGAGTTGCCCCAGAATCCTTATGAGTAGACCTGTTAGCAACCCATAAGTCAGCAGCCTTAGCTAGCTTCCGGGAATCCAATTCCTTCGAATCAGCCAAGTGCTGTCTGAGCTCAGGAGAACAGGCATCATAAATCGACTCCAACATAAAAAGATTCTTCATACCCTCATAAGTGTTCACTTTGTAACCCTTAATCCATCCCTCTAAGTTTTTCAACCCTTCACTCACCCAGGTAGCCCAAGGGGTACCATCATTCTTTTTGATGGTTCTAAACCTCTTAAGATACTGGGAAGGGGTCTTCCCGAATCTAGCTATCAAAGCTAGTTTCACACTTTCGTAATCCGTCTTATCCGCCTCCCCCAACTCCATTACCACATCAGTCCCAACAGGAGGGAGCCTAGAGAACAACCAGGGAAGTAAATCATTCCCGGTGATGTCCTGGAGCCCATGATTGTACTCAAACAGTTTTAACCAATCCAACACATCCAATCTCGGTTCATACATACCCACTAATTCCTTCGGCATCCGGGGTCTTTTGGGACTGGAGCTCCTAGAGGAACCAGAGGATAGAGAAGCATTTTCCATAGACAACTTTTTCATTTCTAACTCGTGATTAAGTTCTATTTCCCTGAGTCTTAACTCAGCTTGCTTCTGCTCAGCCTGGGCATTCATCCGTCTGAACTCGAGCTCTTGGTTTCATTCAGATTGAGCCAAGAACCGTTTGTATTCTAATTCGAGCTTCATTTTTTCAAGTTCAAAATAAGCAGGGTTACTTGTGGGACCTGGTATGGGCCCCGTAGGTACAGCTGGTAAGGCAGGTAGAGGAGCAGGGGAGACAGTTTCGTTAGCCTCTTCATCGCTATCATCAGAATTACGATTTAGGTCAACACCATCACTGTTATCTACATTTGCTGGAGAAATTGGTTCCTCTGATCCAGTACCCAGACTTTGGTTCACCAGCAATCTCTCTATTAGTTCTAACTTCTTGCCTCTTACAGAAAGATTCTCTTGCCTACAGAGAGCTGGCAAACTCTCAGTATTTTCACCTGACAAGGATTTTTGACTGTAAGTTTCCATTGTAGACATGTTTGTGAAAGTTGCTTTTTTAGTGCTAAGCTTTGTGGTTGGTTAGTTATCCTAAAGTGTCGAAAAGCACTCTAAACTGTATACTCAATACAAATCCCACCGCTGTACACCAGTGTTAGGCGGAAACCTGTTCAGTTCCCTCTGCGACCACTGCAAAAGATTTAGGACTACAGGTGTTTGGCAGTAAACCCACTTGGTAGCAGTCTGTACCACACAGATTCACTTGGTAGCTGTGGCTGAGCAGTCAGACCTCTCTCAAGAAGAGTTAAGCAGTATGTGGAGTATACAATATAGGGCAATTCTTCACAGTAAGACAAGCAAACACGCAACGAGGCTTCAGTGTAAAGATATTAAGGTATTTATTTATAACGGAACATCTATAGAAAACACTATGGCACTATCACGGCAAACACTTCAATTACAATTACTCTACAAAGAAGAAACGATCAATCCCCCTAATAATATTTCGACAAGTCTAGGTTCTACCAGCATCAATTATTTTCAGACAGAGGTGTATGCCTCAACCTAGATGGCACTCTAATATTAGTTAGGACGGGAGAGAAAAATAAGCAGGTTACGAAATCAACACAGTTCAATACCTCACGGGAAAAATGCAAGGCAAGAAGGCAAGAACCACAATAGATCATAAAGTTCAGAGGCCAGGCCCACTCGGAGAGAGGCAAGGCGATATGTCCCAAAAAGTCTCTTAGTGGAAATACGTTTGAGTCTTTGTAGCAAATTGTTATCGGCAGATTGATCCAGTTCAGAACAACACGCTAGAGAAAGCTTGGGGGCGACCCAACGGAAAGGTGAGGATTAAGACACCTCACTCGATCCGGCAGAAAGGGAAGCCAGGCGGACACGGTACCTTGTTTGTGGAGAGACAGCTCCGGCGGAGGCAGTTGTTCCTGGTGGTGGATGCACGTCGGGTCTTTGCCAAGAGTAGAGATGATCTCGTCGTCGAAGAAAATGAAGTCTGGTGCACCACCAGGGAAGAGACCAGCCGCAGAGTGCTCCGTCACAAGGCACCACCTTTTGGTCGCGGTACAGGGGTAGTGGCTATCCGGTTGCCGGGGTGCTCTGCACGGGCAATTCGACCACTGCGTCCTGAGGCGAAGAAAAAGCAAAGGGGACTGGTTGTTCCCACCAGTCAGGGGAAGAGACTCTCCGGCAGGGAGATCTCCTCTGTCGTCGGGAAGTGGTGAGTCGGTTCAGCAGAGCTCCACCGGAGGTGTCGTCGTTGCAGGTCGGCTCAGTGTTACCCTCGTCGGATTCTTAGGTCCTGTGGCGACTTCTGAAGATCCAGTCCCAAAAGCCCTGCTTTTATGCAGAAAACCCCCATTCATTCAGCCTAGCTGTCAATCAACACTCGCTAAGTGGTGCGCGGGGAGGCTCACCACTTGGGCCAATCACTCCAGAGTGCGACCGGAGTTGGCAAGGCAACTCGGTCCAGGGTGCATAAACCCCCCTCCCACACCCCTGTGGTAACCCAGACAGAATGGCACCATTTTGGAGGGTCTCTGTACAGAGGCCTGCCAAAAGTGGAACAAAGGGCTCAACCTTTGGTTTAGGAGTCACAGAGACGAACACAGACGCCATTTTAAAAACAGAGTTCTGGCAGAAAATACCATCCGATAAACTTATTTAAGATAATTCGACCGGTGGTACGTTAGAGATTAACGAGGAAAAGTATCAATCTCCAACAATGGGACGAATCCCATAGGGTTATGTTCGGGGTCGAACATAACAAGTAGTTTCCACTGCCACCAGCCAAAACTCGACGAGGGGGGACGGGACAGTGCCCCCTCGAGTAACAGACCCAGGCGTAATCGAATTACCCCTACTAGCACGTCCACAATAAGATGGTTTGTACTAGTTCCGTTAGTAAATTTAGGTATAGTAAAGCCAATGGTGACTTTACATGCCCGGGGAGACAGTAGTCAGTCCCCGGGTATGGAGTCTATGGTGGGGGTCCGCTAGGACGCCCCAGTGTTACGGCACGTAGGGTGCGGTGTAACACACATAGAAAAACATATGGGACCCTATGGAGTAAAAGACCCCATAGCCCATAGAACACATTGATATTCAAAGGAATTACACACATTCATGTCCAAGAGTGGGAGGAAAAGAGTCTCACTCTTGGCAGGATGGAAAAAACAAACTCCAGAAATCCAGCAAAGCTGCTTTGGGACTCACTAGGTTAGGAAATTCAGCCTAAACAGAGAATTCTCCCTAACATACACCCATTGGCTTACAACGAAAACTTCATGTGTTGGAACAATATGTTCAAGTCAATGGGCTACACATAAATCCAAGTAAGTCTGTCGTCTTAACACTACAAAATCTTGCCAAAATCACATCCAAGAAATTCACCTGGTACCTTGACGGTGAACCACTACACCACGTAAAACAAGTAAAATATCTGGGTATGTGGTTGAACTCAAACATAAATGATCAAATTTGGGTTGAGAAAACAAAAGCTAAATGTCGTCAACTAAGTGCTCAAGCTACGGCTTTAGGGAAAAAATATGGCAAGTTCTCATTGGTTCCCACTCTAAAGTTTTACAAACAAAAAGCAGTGCCAGCTTTAATCTATGGCTCAAAAACTGCCTTTGGTTGCCCCTCCAGTTTGTGGGATAGCCTTGAAAACATCTTTTGGGGCAGAATTTTGAAAGTTGCTAGAGGAATACCGGCAGCTGTATTAAGATATGAATTGGGGTTAATCTCTGTAAATTCAAAGGTTACATGGAACACTCTGTCAATCTTTCGCAAGATAATCCTGCCAAATGGTGCACCGCAAATGAAAATTTTGCATGATTTGGCGGATAAACAATCAAATACAGTTTTTTCAGCCTGGATAAACCAATGTCATCAGATCCTAACGGACATAAATCGTGATGTACTCACCCTGAAAGAAAATCCAGATGCTGTAAAAAAAAACTGTGGGAAACCGATTGGATTAGCACTTGCATAAACAGAACGAAATATTTACTCTTGAAGAATCTACAAATATCTTGAAAAATGCCCAGAAAAACAAAAAAGAATCTTACTAATGAAATTCAGGCTAAATCAGTTTAAGACCAAAGAAGTAATTATGAGATGGACCAAATATGAGAATATGAATCCAAAATGTAGATTTTGTGACCATTTCGAAGAAAACATCAAACATCTGATTCTTACTTGTAAAGCCTTCTCCACGATAAGAATGACACTGTTTGAATCAATTGTGGCAAACAAACCTCATCATACCAAGGAAGAATGGTGGGAAGAATTTTTCAGAGATGTCAATAATAAACTAACATATGCTCTAACATTTCTCCTTAAACACATTGATGAAGAATTAACTAAATCGCAAGAAAAATGGACTTAAATATAGGTCTGCGATTTGTGATGTACTTTGCCGAATTCAGTGTTCATTTGATCTTTTTATTATTTTAATTGTTTCCATTTTTTTATTTTTTTTATGTTTTCTATTCACTAATAGCAATATTTATTGATATGAACAGTTAAATGTAATGTCATCTTTTTTAAAGGTTTGATTAAACCAATATATATATATGACACACTTCTCCCGCCAGCCCATGAGTATAGGCAGTTAATTATATATTGAATCATGTGTGTCTGCTTTTAAAGACAACCGATGGCTGTTGGAATTAAACTGATGCCAGTATGCTGTTTCAGGCATGCATATTTCACTCTCTAGCTGTCATGTTACCAGCCCTCACTGCAGCTGATGTGTTTCTTTGTGAAAAAGTCAGCAGGTAGGGATTTTATGTCCCTGCAACCCTAAACCCCTTCACCCACATATTGTAGGAGGGTTATGAATTACTATTCTAACTCCAGTCCTAGAATATTTGGGGAAAGTGCTTGATTATCGTAGGAGTGCAAATTTGGGGACATATTGACCTCCTGGTCATCTCTACCCAGGCAACTGTCGGGTTTGGCCCAGAAAGCTGAAAAAAGACTGAATTTACAATTAGTCTGCATTCGCCATGGGTAAAAAGACCAACTCCCAAAATAACTAGCAAGATGGGCAGGGTTTGAGGGACTGTCCCCAGCTACGCTCGTTCAGTATTATGGGCTACGGGGATCGTGTGGCGACATTACATGCGTTGCCGGGGACAAACACCCCTCCCTGAAGATTGAGTAACAAAATGCAAACAAGAGGGGTTTACAATTCCTTCTTTTGGCACTCGATCTTACAACGTACATCCACTTCATCACTGGCTGCTATCACTGGTGATTCAAAAGACGTTGCCCATGGGTGTGAACTTTATTTTTCAGAATGGAACATTTGAAATGGGGGGCATGTTTATCAGCTCACTTTCTGAAAGAGAAAACTCACCATGATTTTGAATAGCCAGCATAAAAGAAAGCTCCGGTGTGCACGCCCTTGCAGATAAGCATTCTGTCACAGATTACTTGAGTACAATTCCGAGTACAGGCATATGACATCATAATAATTAAAACTTAAGTTCTTGCTGGAGACAAAACAAATAATGAGGTCTGTGTAACCGTTCTCTTTTTATATATATTTTGTCCACCAGGTTCATTGCTCCCTACCAAGGCCCAGGAGACCCAGGTGCCATTTCTTAAAACCACAACATACGACCCTCTGATTACAATATATTTTTTTTTTTATTTTTTTTATTTTTTTATAGTTTGATTTACAAACTTTTTAAAACAGTAGCTTTCTCGTTGTAGTTTCTTATTTTTTTTTGTATTTTCAAACAGCAATTTCATTACAATTCTTTAGAAGTTCATCTAGAAAGTCAATGACTCGACAAGTCAACATCACATTTTTTCCACCAAGCATACGAAACCACCAGTCTTCCATGTTTAGATTTCTTGGGGCATAATTTCCTAAGTGAGTGGATCTTTGTCGATTTATGTTCACGCATTCAATTATAAGATGTTTAATGGACTCAACTTCGCCCTTACAAAATCTGCATAGATTGTCGGTCGTTTCGTTGTCGTGTATCCTGAATAGCAGTTCTTTTGTCCTCAAAATGTTTAGCCGCAATCTCATGAATGAGTCTCGATGATATCTTGATGGAAATTGTTTTAGGTACCTGGATAGTAAGTCAAGACAATTTGCAACTGGGCCCAAGTATAGTGCAGAGTCCAAGTTGTTATATTGTTCTAGGTTTAAAATCCATTGCCATTGTTTTATCTTCTTTTTTGCATTTTGCGGCTGATGTATTAGCATTTCCAAGGATGTGTTTGCGTGAGACATAATCTCAACGAGTTTTACTTGCCATTCGTTTATCAGGGAATTCGAACATTTTTTGTCATTATTTTGAAAGATGTTGTACGCCGGTTCCGGGGAACTTAGCTTCATTTTCCTAAGTAAAGACAAAGATTTCCATATAACAATTCCTTGCAGGGAATTTAGAGCAAGTTCATTTCTGATCTTAATAATTGATACATATTTGGGTAGCCTTAAAACCTTTCTCCAGAATTTGGCTTCCACGTACGGCCATATTCTATGGTTTAAGTTCCAAGCTGCTTCAACGCCGTAAGTTAAAGCTGGTATGACTTTCAGTTGGTAAAATTCCCACACTGGTTGCATCGTGAATTTGCCATATAGTCTATGCAATTTTGTTGCTTGATGAGCAAATGTTATTGTTCTATGAATTAAATCTTTAGACCACTCCCATTCTCTTATAGAAGTGTTAAATGGAATTCCCAGGTATCGTATTTCATTAGTGATTTCCAGCTTTTCGGCTCCAATTGACCAGGTAAAGTTTCTGTTTCTTTGTCCTGATATTGAGCCAAAAGACATGACTTTGGTCTTTGTAGCATTAATGCACAATTTATTTTTGATCATGTACTTATTTAACGCTGCTAGGAGCCTTAAAAGACCGATCTGGGTTTGGTCGGCAAGGGCTATGTCATCGGCATAGGTGACTCCTCTTATTTCATTGCCGTTTATTTTCGGAGGAAAACAGTTTACTTGATTTAGAGTGAGTGGGATATCAGCAATAAACAACTTGAATAAGAGCGCAGCAAGTGGGCAACCCTGTTTCACACCTGTATTTGTCTCTATGGGAGTTGTTAAGTCGCCTTGCTGATTCAACCGTACTCTAATTGAGGTATTTGTGTGAAGGGCAATTATGGGTTGTAGAATTTCTTCTGGACAGGACCAGCTCCTTAATTTCTTCCATAATAGGTCTCGATTAATGGAATCAAATGCTTGACGCATATCAACAAATGCCAGATGTAGATTCTTTTTTTTGTTTTAGTGCATCGAGCTTTAGTATATTCAGGATCACGAGATTTACTTCTGTCCCGACTCCTTTAGTAAATCCAGTTTGTCGGTGGTCTAGACAGTTTGATTGTACCGCCCAGTTTGCTAGCTTCTGTTGTAAAAAGGAAGCCATTATTTTGCCAATCGTGTCCATCAACGCGATTGGCCGATAGTTATTTGGATCTTCACGAAGGCCTTTTTTGTAGATCGGCACTATAATTGCTGTGGTCCACGATTGTGGCAAGATTCTTCTTTTAGTAATTTGCTTGAATAGAATCTCGATGAAAGATGACCATTCTAGCCTATTCTTTTTTAACATTATATTACTAATGCCATCCGGGCCTGCTGCTCTTGAATTTTTCAACTTTCCGATTTTTGTGGCTATGTCGTCAAATTCTTCGGATGTATCCCATTTCGCTTGTGAAACAAGATTGCCAATTCGGCTGCTTTCTTCTTTGACGAAAAAAAGCTTGGCAAAGTGTTTTTTCCAAGTAGCCTCAGCTATCCCATTTGATAGCATTGCCTTCTGTGATGGAATTTCGTTATTTAAAATTTCCCAAGTTCTTCTTGAGTTTTGGGTCAAAATTAATTTTAGCATCAGGGCACCTCGTTCTTGGTCTCTCATTGATGCAAAGGTTTTTTTCCAGTTTCGAAATCTTTGTTTCCTTTTTTTTATTTTTGAAGTCGTTGATGCATCAGGGTTTTTCTTCAACTTTCTCAGGTCTTTCTGTAGTAACTTTTTTTCGTTACAAATCGTGGCACTCCACGTATGTCTATGTTCTACATTATTGTTTTTTAAGCCACCCTGAGGAGAATGAAATTGCATCAGCAAAGGAGTGTAATTGACCTGTGAGTCTGAGTCGACATCATTAATTCGTATTAAGTTTGTAATACTTGTAATCTGTTTTTTATTTATTCTTAAACGATTTCCAGCTTTGTTTATTGCCAGAATCTCCCCCGACATCTTTTTTGCGTTGTTTTGTTCCATTAAACAGTGCAACACTAGTGCGTCGTGGTCGCTTCTAGTCATGGGGGTTATAACTAAGTCTTTGACTTGGTCCCACAGATTCGAGGAAACCCAAATATAGTCCAGGGTTTTATGGAGACCTGTATTGTGCCAGGTAGAACGAGGTGGAAAGTCACTAATAACATTACCATTTGTCAAGACACAGTTGCGCTCTTCCATTGCTTGAGTCCAGCTTTTGCATCTCGTCGAAACAGTTTGCTTTGTTTTCCAGCTTTCATTTGATTGCGTTGTTGTATCAATTAATTCGGCGAGATTTAAGTCACCACAGATTATAAACTTAAAATCAGTATGTGCCAGCTGACCTTGATCAATTAAGGTTGTTACTGATTTAATAAAGTTTTTTGTGGAGATCTTAGCTGGATTCCAGTATACATTAATGATTAGCATGTATTTTGGTTTCCTTACTGCGTGGTTCTTCAATAGTAGTAGTGTGCCTTGGACAAAGGGGTTTGGATTTGTTGATTGAATCCACTCCCAGCCCTTTCCTTGTTTGATCATAGTGATTAGCCCTGAGAACGGTCTCCCTAGGCTGTTTTTAACTGCCTTGTTTACTAGGATCAGATAGCCGTCTCTCATAGGTGCCTCTCGCAGCCACGTTTCTTGTAAACATATGATCAAATTTGCATCCAAATCGAGGGAAAACTCGTTAAAAAGGTGAACGAACCCCCTAGTGTTCCAAGATATTACTGTTGTCAAATCCTTCTTGGTATCAATTCATTGCTAGGCTGACATTCTATTTGATCGACGTTCGGGAGTACCCACTCTTCTTGTGGAAACATCTTTGCCTATTTGGTCGCTGATATTTGTGAAAGATTTCATTGTTGCTCTGAGTTTTTGTCTTGCAAGGTCTTTGTCCCGTTTCTTCGAATGCGAGTTATACATGTCGTTTGTAGGACTTTTTGATGCGAGTTCTTCCGATTTTACCTCAAAACCGAAGAATAACAGTTCTTCAGTAGCCGCAAGTATAGCCTGTCGTACTGCGTGAGATTTAATATGTAATAGTACTATATCAGTACTAGTCTCCGAGACATATTCGACTATTTTGATGTCGTCTGTGGTTATAGTCCGCAGCGCTGGAACACTCTGTAGTAGCATCAAGATATTTTTCCGGTTCAAATTTATTGAGTCATTGTCTGCAAGCACATTTTCAACTCGCAGTTTGCCCAGGGTACCGTGCTCCACTTTTGTTGTTTCTGTACTCCTGATTTTGTCAGTTTTAGCTCTTTGCGCAGCTGTATATTTTGGATTTAAATTCGCGCTATTATGTACTGACATGACGGCGGTATTAGCCAATGGTTTTTGCTTAGCTCGGTGATCGATGCCATCATTACTTTTACATCTTATAGGCTTTGCCAACTCGATATACTTTTGATCGCCCTTTATTTGTGATCTCGAAGCCTGAATCGTGCTTGAGGACTCGTCTTGTTTTCTTTTCCAATTTATTTTTGATGGTTGGATAACACGCTCAAACGATTCAGCTGTATTTTCACTCTTGTTTGGGTCGTTATTGAATGACAACGTTTGATTTAGATCATCAACTGAACTGACTGAATACGTAGATAGATCTTCAAGATCAATTGATGCTTCTGCAGCATGAGTTGAGCTGCATCCTGATTCTCTCCGGGCTCGTTTTTTTGGATTGCCTTTTTCAGGCACAGGCCGATCGTTCGTATCGTTTGATGGTTGTTGCTTTTTCTTTGCCTTAAATGTTAATTTTTGAGTCTCACGATCAAATAAGCCAGGTCTAGTAGGTGTAGTTAAGTTTCTTATAAATTTTCTAGAGCTGGTAGTTTGCTTTTTAGCATCTGCCTTTTTGTTGTTTGAATTCTTCATTCCAGTTTTAGCTTTATTTGCTTTTGTTTCATTACTAGATAGAAATTGAATCGTTTTTGCTGGGCCTTTGAATATGTCAAATGTTGAGAGAGGTTTTTGGCTGTTTCCCTCCACAGCAGAATCGCCAGTTGGTGGAGTCGCTAGGGCCGCCGATGCTGGCCTTTGTTGAATTTGGCTCGTTGTGTGATGAGATGATAAGGATGGAGCGTTGATCTCGGACATACTCGGCAAAATGGGCTCGTTTTGGTCCTCTGTTGCTTGCTTTGGATCATTGTCTCTTTTGCCTATCACATCGCAGTTCAAGTCTGCTGGGAGGTCAATTTTAGACAGTGTTTCAGTTGTTTTGTTTGCCAATTTTTCCTTTTTTGAGCCTCGGTTTTGTGAAGGCGGCACAGTATTGAATTGCGAAGTGGGTGGTTTTGCTCCTTTAGGACTTGAAATTCCAATCTTTTCCCTGTGCCGCAACCATTTCATACATTCCATTACTGCCTCCATCAATACTACTTTCTCGTGGTTCTCTCTCATTGTAAGGTCACATAACCTTGATTGCCACGCAATTGTGTGTTCTGCTTCCTTTTCCATGCGTGTTGCAAGTTGAGTATAAGCGCTTTCCATTTTGTTTATTTTTTCAGTTAGATTAGATAAAATGGAACTTTGTGTCGTTATACCATCACTAAGTGTTTCATATAACTTTGTAAATGGGATAAGAGCCAAGGAAGTAGCAGCTAAGACGTTGTTATGGATTTGTATCGCTGCTGCTGTCGATATGTTTGGGTTGGAGGATTCCTTTGGTTTGCCATCAAGGGAGGCTGTGCCACATTGATCTATTTTTTTTACAGGTGTGTCACCATTTAGGGACTTCTCTAATGCACTTGTGCCTTGCTTTGTTTTTGTGATGGGCTTTGTAGCGTGCAGAGGCGGGCCCTTGCTTTTTTGGCAAAGGGACGATGAACTTCGTCTATCAGAAAGTGTTGAAGTACTGTTTTCTAGACTTACTGGAATGTCTGAGGCCCAGTCGCCTAGGCTGGTGCGTTTTTCCTTTTTATTTAACTTCCGATATGCTTCCGATAGTTTATCTTTCATTAACTCGAAATCTTCTTTCATTTTGCTCATTAAACGCGTTTCTCGTTCGGCTTCTGCGTAAGACAAATCATACGTGCATTCTTGTCTGGGAGCAAGTCCGGGTTTTAACACGTGAAGACTAGAATCAACTGCGTGTAAGGGGCTCGGAGTTGTCACGAGCAGCGCACTTTGCACCGGATCTATTTTGTCGGTAAGGTCAACCACATTATCGTAAGTTGTATTTGCTGGAGAGGCGAACTTGCTTTCATAGTCTTTTTTCCATTTCAATTTTGCTAGGGACATCTTGGCAAGCCGCTCCGTCGTGCTTATGCTAGATGCCGATTTCGACGTCGTTGTTGTTGTGTTCAAGGAAGCAATCATTTCGCCATTTTCTAAATTAGAGAAGTCGAGTTTCTTCATATAGGCTATATTAGAATCGGAAGCATATTGTGTTTGCTTAACCTCACTTTCTGCAGCCGCCAATTCAACGGTTTTCTCTACCATCGGAAAGTTCATATTTATAAGTCTCGTGGGAGACAAGGCAGCTGACACTTCAGCCAAATCACTATCAGATTCGTCTAATGAGGGGCGCGCAACAAGTACACTTTGGTGCAGGGCGGGCATGTCTTGGTTTCTTGACATGTCAACACACGCAGCGCTGCAATAAATGTTTTTATTTTGCGCTGATGCTAAAGCTGTTTGCATCGATTTTGGTGGCCTCTGCTGTGAGGGCATGTTTTTTCCATCATATGTTGTCAGTTTGTCTGGGACAAGCCTATGGCCATTCTGGTCATTTGAATCAATTGCTATTTTAGCAAGTGCCCAGTTGTTTATACGGGCAATCACTAATGTCGAAAGGCGTTGAATCTTGTCGTTGGTGTGTGAGGTAGTTAGCACGCCCCTCGCCGCTTGCGTTCTCACGCCTGGTACATCTACTGGCTGAACAGTTGATAACTGTGCAGCCTCACTACTTATCGATGTGACTGCAAGTGTGTGTTTGCTGGATTGACTTGGAGTATCGTTCGAGCAATGTGCAGGTGAGCAGTTTATGTTTATATTTGTTTTTGTGGTTCCGGAGGCACTCGTTGTTTGGCATTGCATTTGCAGGGATGTAAACCCATTTTTGTTACTTTGAGGGGTCGGTGAAGCTAAAGGCACCATTGTCATATCAGGTAGAGGAGACTCTGGATTTTTCCCCCGGTTTATCTTTGCTTTTAAACGGGTCTGGGGGCCAGAATCTTGCATAACACTTACCTCTCCTCTCCTGTCTTCGTCTGCAGACTGCAGACTGAACTCTGCCGAACTCCGAGCGCGCTCCGCGCTCTTCTGAGGTTTTTAAAGGTACTTGGGCTTACTTTCCTTAAAGTCCCACTAGCACCATTTGTTTTCTGAAGAAAAAAAAAAACAACGTAGCTGCAGCTCCTCTCGCCACCTCTCGCTACCTCGCTTTCTGCAGACTGAACTCTGCCGAACTCCGCGCGCGCTCCGCGCTCTTCTGAGGTTTTTAAAGGTACTTGGGCTTACTTTCCTTAAAGTCCCACTAGCACCATTTGTTTTCTGAAGAAAAAAAAAAAACAACGTAGCTGCAGCTCCTCTCGCCACCTCTCGCTACCTCGCTTTCTGCAGACTGAACTCTGCCGAACTCCGCCAATATTCCTTCCCAGAACCCTGGCCCATTTGACTTACGAAAACACAGTTTTTAAGTGAAGTATTAATCATACACTTGAATTCCACAAAGTGAATATTTCATTGAGCTGTAATACTATGTACACAAATACATTTACAAAAGTTTAAATAGCTACATTCAGGTGCCGCCAAATTCATTAACAGCCATTTGCATTAAACACACATTTTGAAGAAATGATTACTAGTCTTCTAATCCGTGTCCAAGGTTTCTAGAGTGTCTGCCCCTGTGTCTTATTAGCTAGGTCTGTCCCTTCTACGGTTAACCAAGTTGCTACACTCATATGCGAAAAAACAACTCCTCAAAGGATAGATTTGCTTCACAGATTTCGGTTTTGTTGTGAAAAGCATCGCAATCGCTTCTCGCTTATTTCTCGCTTGACTTCGAATGGTTCTGAAAAGCAACATTTTATTACAATTCTTCTGAAGTGCGAGCTTCAGGGAGCTTAGGCGTTTTAACAAGTTTAGCCGTGATGGATAACCCTCCGGGGATTAAACTGCCATGGGAACCCAGGGATGCTGAAGATTTTAACCTTTGATTTAAATTCCCGCTTCAATGTGGATGTTTTCAAGTTAAAGTGCATCATTATACAGTATTGCACTATGGAGCAGCCAGCCTTATAATTACCATATGTCTTTTCACAAAAAGAAACCACTATACATATCACAGACAATGGAATGATTCGACAGTTCAGATTCAAATTACGACTCAAGGGTTTATTTTAATGCTCACATGAGGGGATGGATGGATCTTGCGCCACTTTTGTAATGTTTTCTGCGCAAGTGGGAGTCACATTGGACATTTTTTTTTAATTGAAATGACACAATTATAACTGCTTTGTTATCTGGTGCAGTGCTTTGTCCTTTGTTCGCTTCATTGGATTTCCTGAAATGCCGTTACCTAGCTACTGAATGGTAAAATGTCATGCGTGAAACATGTGTGGCCTGATTTACAAAAGCGTTTCACAATGGCAGAATCCCCTTGGAATACGCTTTGTAAATCATGCCCTTAACCTGTACTGTCATTTTAGACAAAAAGCTCTTTTCACGCCAGTACTCGTGACCTCACATTTATAATGGGGAACATTAATTGCAAATCCCAGAATACAAAGGGGTGAAGACCGAAATGCTAGGACTGGCATGAAGTGTCACTCTTGATACTGGAGTACATACAAACCACGCTGAGTGTCTGAAAGTGCGAAGCTGCACCTGCGTTGAGACGCACACGTGGCTTTGTATTTTTCTGATTGAATAAGGCAACTTTTTCCATGGTGACTTCCTATTTACTCCTCCATCATAATTTTACAAACCAATGGTGATCCCAATCATAAAGGAGAAACATGAACATTCAAGAGATATACCTCCTTTGCCATTCGTGGTAACGTTGGCAGCAGAGGGCATGCTATGCTCTTAAAATGGGTGTGAAGGTGATAACAGTAAACCCAAAAAACAATTGTTCACCTGTCCAAAATAAGGAATGTCCAATCAAAGTTCTGTACAATTTTTATAATTTAAATAAACCGACAAATATGTACGATAACTGACTATAAATACACAAGCAAAAATCCACTGCTGTGAAAAGAACACAGGCAATTCAGAACATAGATATGAGAGAACTCTGGGTAATGTATCAGGGTTGAAAAGCAACAGATGAAAACCATATCACCTTTAAAAGAATATGGGGTTCATTACGAGTCTGGTGGTAACCCTACCGGTGGGTTGCCTCTGGACTCGTAATAGTTTACTGGCGCCTGACTATCACCGGGATGTCAGGCGCCGGTAAGATGTAAATCCCCATTCCCAGATAGTCCCATAGGACTGGGGACTCGGAAGCAGCGGCACCAGTGCTTCTGTGAACAGTCTGCCTATAGTAGCCGCAGCGCACAGCAGGGTCCAACCTGTCAGGCACAGTGGCCAAGGCCAAGGCAGACAGACATGTAGTTTGCCAGTCTGTAAACAAGGGTGCCAGTGAGCTTACCAGCACCCTTGTTTCCAGACCGACACACTTCTATTGATGCCCTATGTCTTTTGAGAAAAAGGTGCACAATTATGGACTCTCAGGGCCTGATTTATGGAATTATTTTCACAGAAAATAGGGTACTTGTGCACCAAACTGCACACAAATATGCACTTTTCGAGCCGCCGAGCGCCTTGCGCGAGACACCACGCAGAGCTGGGGCGAGGCTTGCATAGAGGGCTGAGTAGAGGGCAGAACACAGAAAATGGGGAAAAACATGTGAAAATAAGGGCATTACGAGGTAAGGCACGTAGGCAGTCCATAACACGGCCACAATTACACGGAACAAGACGTATTCATGAATTTGAGGGTGCAAGCTCTCGGCAGGGAATTGGCCATGCAAGTCCTTATTCACCACCCGAAGGCAGGCATGCAGGGACTTGCGCATGTAATCACAGCATGATGGTGAGATCACAAGTTGCATTAGGGGGTGCGTGCACTCATTCACGTTTCCGATCGGAAATAGGGGTGCGCATATGCATCACATCAGGGCGCAGGAACGGTTTTATGAGGGTTTGCACACGCACGCTGGTGGGGTACTGGCCTGCTTGTGGGGGTTCGCAGGTGGGTTTTCAGGGGTGCATTGAATCCCACACCAAGAGTGCACAACGGTCTGTTTCCATGGCCGATATGATTCTGCGTGTGGGCATGTTGTGGGCATTCCTCATGCAGCCTGCACATGCATTGGTTCTGCATGGGTAATTCCATGAATACACAGGGCATTCATTTTTTATTCTGCGCGCAGGCCCATGCAGTGTTATTCTCGGCACGTGGCAATTGTGGAAAAAATGTCCAGTTTTCCATGAATCGGTCCCTCAGTCTCTATGATCTCAAAAGTAGACCCTGGGGATGAAACCTCAAACAAGTACCATTGCCGCTTCTTGGAGGTTCAACAACGTTGTTCTAGGCTTGTCAGCACTTTACATTCAGGTTGAACTTGGTCCGAATGGAGATCCAGGCGTCAAGTCGGGTTGATGTGAACCTCTGTGATTCAATGAAGCGTTGGAACAGTGAGGTTGAGTATGCCCACAAGGTCAGGTTCGACAGTCGAGACGGCACTATGTGTTGAGTACCGCAAGGCCGAGATGTCAGGCAAAACAATGCTTCAAATGGTTCAAGCCGATCTAAGATTAATTTTTCTTCGTTGTGAAGATCCTGCCAGTTCGAGATACTGCTTGTAGACATGAATCTTTGAAGACGTCTGCATTAGTTAGCTTCTTGTTTAAACCAGATCCTGTGACACGCATTACTAGCATGATGTTGCAACAAACTGCTTTGATGCATCAACGCAGCGATTTGAGGTTCAGAGCGAGTACTAAAGGCAGCACCACCAGCTTGAGATGGTTCAACAGTGTTCAAATGTAATGAACTCTGTCTACACTATGGTTTGAAGCAGTTGAACATAGGTATCCAGCTGCTTTACCTTCTCTTGTGCTGTGAGTCTCAATCTATGGATTTAGGCACAACATAGGTATTTTAAACCCCGAGTTGTGGGGGGCTAGCAGGCACCTGGAGGAGTATTTCACCTCAAGTGAGCAGCTTGGGTACTGGTGCTGCTGGCAGACCTTGGGAGAACATCCCCTGGGCCTTGCTAGGGGACAGAGCATGGCTCTGCCTTGGAACATCTGCCTTCACATTACAATTGGAAAACTTTGGTAAGGACTGCTCTTCCAACAGGGTCCACCTTAATTCTGCTTGCCTTGAAGATCCAAAACGAATCAAAGAAAGAGAATACGACCTCTTCCTTATTAGCTGTTCTCAGGGGATTGGATAAATGAAAGTCTGCTTTAATCCCAGCCAAGGTGATAAGTGACATTTGCATTCATACTCAAAGTGCTCTGTTATATAGGAAGTGGTGGAAACAGGAAGGAAAGAGATGCTCATAGAAAACTAATATGGATGACCCCTTCTTCCAGTCCTTTCTACCTTGTCTGACTAATCTAAATCTGCCCTGTTCCCAAATATGCAGCTTCAAATGCTCTTTGGTATACATCACAGTGATGTGAGTCTGGCCCTTTTGTTATGGGTGTACCTCTTTGAAGCATGGTTCCCTGCAGCTTTCCTGCTGCAGGTTTCCAGTGCTGAAGAGGGGATCCAAGAGAGACAGCGCTCCTACCTACTCTCCTGGTAGCTGCAGCAGAGACAGGCAATCTGGCTGCAAATCTACATAGACTTTCCATATACAGTATGAACTCACAGGGTTGAAATCAGTATGATAAAAATCTGATGTGGCTTTAATAATTGTGTGCTTTTTCAGTGTCAATACCAAAACCTAGGCATGGTTTATTCTTAGAGATTACCCAGTCACCAGACAGATTGTCTGCATAATCATTATGGATCAGAGGTGCAGATTTAAATGCAAACTCTATCTGCAGTGACTTTGCTATCACAGCAGGGCACAAATGACCATTTAACCTGTTCTGTATTGAAGTGTGGCAGAGTTGCTGAGTTTCTGCACAGATAATGTTGGCTGCCACACAGGAAGTCGACCTTCAAACAAGAACTCCTCAAATAGAGGAGTATGGAAGTGCAGAGGTTTTAAGTGCAGTTGTCACAGTTGGCACAACATGGCACAGAACCATAAAGAAGTAAACTTCTAACGGCCCTTCAGGAGCAATAATACATTGCCTTGCAAAAAAGTTGTCATAGAACTAACACACAACATGCTGGGTCAGAAGTCAACCCACTACAATCTGCAAAGAAGACTCAGAAATTATGCAGGATCCATATTGCTTGGTCTCACAAAAATTAATATTGTAGTCTCACAATTATTGAAATAGCCATGTTGAATAACCATTGTGAGCTGGCACTGCTCTCTATAAATACATCCACCGCACCTGTATGGGTTTGGGGAGGGGAATAAGAATACTTCCCGGTTCTTTCTACAGCCTCAATATTCCCAGTTGTCGACTCGTGCAGTGACCAAACCATATCCCGATTCCTAATACCTCAAACTCTATTGTAGTCAAGGCTGATATTCTCCCGAATGTCTCTACCAAATCTTTGGATGAGAATCTGGCTCTGGAAATTGGGGTGAATAATTTCAGAAAGTGAGGCGGCATGCTGTTTGATTCTGAGGAAGACTCCTTCTTGCAAGGAGAAAGTCTGGAGAAAGAAGTGGTTACAAATTTGGGCCGTCCTCTATCAAAAACACTAGATATTTTTGGTTTACCTCATTGCATTCCAACTTCCTTTTAAAACAATTATTTTAAGTTTCCTGCAGCCATAGGGGAAAATGAACTTTCACAAATGCCACCCTCAACATCTTTGGACTTGGACTTCAAGACCGCTCTTCCAAACACTCCACTGGGTCTAAACTCCATTAATGCCATTAATGCTTCAGTCCCTGGTGTGTCTTTACAACAATAGTCAACATTAGTAAAACATGCAGTCATCATATTTTTTGATTCCTCGAGTATGTATTGGGCCTATCCCCCAAATACAAAGATCATATAAAATCATGTATTAACTTCTTTGATTGAAATGGGTGAGGCTATAAGATACTCGGAATCTATAGTTCAGTCTACTTTTTTGAGTGCAACTTAAGTGATGCTAAATGAATTTGCCCATGGCTTAACCCCGAATGACAAATGCATAATGATTGAAAACCAGATTGAAGTGAATTCACTCGCCTCCTCAAATTGAAGAAGGTAATGTTTTGCCGTATTCAATTTGTAAAGGGACCAATTCCTCACCACGTTATTGACAGACGAAAAAGAAACACTTAAAGATTCCAACTACTTCACAACAATCTAAAAAATGCAGTTCTAGGAGGTTTTTGAGATCTTTGAACATTGAAACCTACTCAATATTGGACATGCCTTGAGTGTAACCAAAAAGTGATTTTAATGTCAAAAAGAATATCTGCCTATCCTCCCATTTTTGAAAAAGCTATCCTAGTTGGAAACTAAAGACCTTCCATATGTGTCGAACCCAAACACTTCATTACTTCTGGAAGATGATCCTCGGGTAGAAAGTGTTGATAATCACCATAACATTTATTCAACAGAGGTGACAAATAATGGAATGGTGGGCTTAATGGAATACAAAGCAGTGGATTAGTCAGGCTCTCTTTCGGATAAGGATTTACTGGAGACATGAAATACCCTAAATCAAAAAGGGTCTCTCAGTGCAAAAAATACTACTAACTTTAGACTCAAAGTCCCTTATCAATGGTTTTGAATTCACCTTCAATGATCCTGATATCACTCTCTTTAACAGGACAGCCATTTTATCACAGGTTTAAGTGATTCCTACCTTGAGATTACTGGACTCGCATGACATTTCTTAAATAGAATTTGTTGAAAACACCCATATTTATTTGATACCTGCCTATCTAAACTCTAGACACATTTACAATTTGACTGTAAGTGATTTCAATCCAGCACACACCCAAGTCACGCCCATCATGTAGTGCGCAAATGAAACCCTTATTTATTTGTATCTATAAGTTCAATATTCTGAATGATATACCACTCATACCACACCCTTCTTCTGAGACCCCCCCCCAGTCACACTGAACCAGGAATCAGTCTAGTCTGCAAAGGTAAATATTTATTTATGTATTTAGAATTGTAAACACAATATATTTTAATAGGTAAACAACAATCACCAATGGGGTGACAGAACACTGAGTAATATCTTTAATACACTAGGAATCAAGTAATGAGCACAAAAACAAATGCTGCACAGAAAATAATACTTTTGTGTTGGTTTGGAACAGATGGCACTATGGTTAGGGGTTCCCCCTGCAACACCCCTCAACCCCCCAACAGGAAATTAAGTAGATGTGAGGAGAGAGCAAGTATTCAAGAATAGCACAAATTAAACAGAATATCACTTCCACCTTCCCCCTTCAAACACAAGAGAAAACGGAATCGACTTTTCAGCTGTCAGAATGGCTTAGCAATTGTCTTTGGAATTTACAGAGCAAAAACACCAAATGTGGTCAAAAGTACTTACATTATTATACATTCCTATGGGAGCCACTTTGAACAGTTGCATACAATCACAAAGAATGATTTAGTCAAAAGAAAACATTTGAAATCTCAAAGACAAAGGAGGAAACAAATGAAAGCTAATTCACACATGTAAAACCATTCAGAATTTCAATTTGCAGCAAACTTTTCCTTGCCTGATTTTCGCTATAATGGGCCAATCGCACTGTTTTGCAATGCGGTTTTGGGTTCTATGGATAGCTAAGGATGTTAGGTGCAAGTAGGAGTTTTTCGCTTCTAGCATAAAAACTGAGGGAGTTATAGAGGTTTTAATACGAGTCATTTTTTCAAAATAGGCACGAGAATGGAAAACAGAAATGCACTCTGGAAAATGACAGATGGGTTTGATTACACAATATTATGACTATGAAAAAGCGAATGCCACAGGTGGATCTTACAGTCACGTGATCAGCGTAACCCGTCTGTTGTGGATAGATACTCTACTTCTTCCTGGGATTTACTTTTCTTAAATCAATAAGAAGCTAGGGTTTGATAACACAGATGAGAAAAGGATCAGCACAAAGATAGTTCTAGCAATACTATGGTTCTGAATTAAAGATGGGTTGGGTTTGAGATTGGGCTCATACAATGCAGATATATTAGGGTCATTGTTTTTCCGATTAATACTCACAGATTAAGTTATTAAATTGGACTGTTAGTTCTGGTCATGGGTTGGATCTGTCAAGGAAGGACAGCACATCAGGCACGGGACTGGATCAGGTAGGTGGTTGCCGGATTTGCACAGGATCTGCCCTTCTTGTTTGTGGGTATTTTAATAAGCTGGATAGCAAGTTCCTCAGGCAAGCCTTGTGGTAGCAAGCCAGAGAGTTTCAGGATACTGGTTCAAAGGCCTTCCCACACCACAGCTCATCACTAGGTTGCAAAAATACGTTTAAGAATTTAAACCTTGCTGGAAGTCAATAGTTCTCTACTGCTTGCAAGAGTCTTGACATCTGGATCTGGAAGGATGTTAAAGTTGGATGTAGAATGCTGTATCCGAGTGCTTTGCCGGAATCAGGAAAGTGACTGAATCAGTGAGTCCCTATATGTTGTTAGCTGCTCTATTTATCCTTTCAAATGACATCACAAAATGGGTGCTTGGGCCGGCTTAACTAAGCTTGCCCCTGTGAGCTGGGATTGGATCAAAACCTCATCTCTGCCTTGAATCTGAGTGACTGGATCAAGGCCGGATGAAGTCACATTTTATGGTTTGCTTTACAGTCCTTCGAAACCTCCCTTTAGCCACTGGTCTCAAAATCGGATTTTTTCCTAAATACATATTTCTACACTGGTCCCCTCTACACAAATCACACATAAAGATTCCATATGTTATGTAGTAGCTGTTCCTCAAAATCCTGCAGCTGTGGGATCTTGTTTCACCTTTCTAACGATTTTTGTCCTTTTCACCATGAACACAATTTCCAAACTTTCTGCAACTTTCCACAAATGTGTGTGTTTAGCATAGGTATGTGTGTGTAAAGTTTCACAATGTTAGCATTAACACAGTTCACATAAAATCACATATATTGCCATTCCTATCCAGAACATGTTACACAGTTCTACCGCCTCTTAAAATGTGAAGCCAAAAATTAGACTAGTAGATCTGTCCTTTTTATATTTTTCACCTCTTTGAATCACAAGTTATAAGTCTTTAAAATTGTTCATTGTTCATGCTTAACAGCAAATGGTCCTGCCCCTTTGTCTCTCCCTGCAGTCCAGTAGCAGCCCCCTCCCTTGGGAGTTCCTTTCTGTAGACAAGAGTCTGAGCTAACCCACCGTTATCATCTACCAGTGAGTTTCTGCTGAGAAGATTTCCCCTCCCCTTGAAAGAAACCTGTTTTTCCACTTCCAAAGAGCTGCAGCTCAGCCAGGCTAATTTATTCTTAATTAATTAAAAATCCAGCAGAAACCAAACTTGTTGCACCAAATCACATAAATACATTACTTTCTTAGCATTAAATCTATGGTATCAAAAACACAACTAAGATCTGTATTCCTTTTAGCAACAATCCTTTTATGTTTGCTAATCCGACAGACTTTTAATTTAAATACTTTGAAGTTTCCTCAGGAGCTCATCTAACAGCTGTCATTCACAGGTAGCCCAGGGTACTGCACACAGATTTTGACAGGGGCTGTCAGTTTACAGACAATCCAGTTTTTTCTGAAGAAATGTTTTACTCTTTACACTTTAGGACTTTATATATTCGCCATGCTTCATAAGAGTACATGAATTTGAGCACCAAGCAAGATTTTAAATGTTAAGAAGTGTTGTGTATAGGCATTTTGGAGTTTTTAGCAACAAAGCAAATGTCCTTTATAGGAACATTTTGGAGTTTAATTTGCAAAGTGCTGCTTCTCTTTCTGCACTCTGTTTGCTGGTCATGGAGCCCACTGGCACATTTTCTGCAGTGTGTGCTCTATCCCACCACATATGCACCATGGGTGGCAGGTTGTGCATCCATCTTTTTGTGTGTTGCAGGATGCAGTTTTTGTAGGTTTTTGGCGCACACAAGAGTTTTGCCACCATCGTTGCTGTTTCTTGCCCCATAACTATCAGAGTGATAAAAAACTTTCTTGCTCTTTCTTGCACCATAACTATCATCTACTGTTAAAAAAAGGAGGGGAAAAGGGATGGCTGGTTTATTAGTGGTGACAATAGTGATGACAAAAATTGGCGCTGTGGTGGTATAACACTATCTACAGCCAATGTTTTACCTTCAAACACGCTGAGTAACAAGGCACATGAGTTGAGTTATGATTTTAAAGAGATGCAACTAACTTTAGATGGACTGAAGGGTGGACAGAAAGAAACAATATGTTATGTTAATTAAACAATTCTGGTTCTTAATGAGCAAGCCACAATATTAGAGCATAGTACCAATGTCATCATTAAACATGATAAACTGGAGCATGATATTTTAAATGTGGTAACTCCATTTGAAAGCATTCTGAAAACGTATTTACGGGAAATTCAAAATACAGCATCGCAGTTGATTCAAGGAATGGAAAAAGGTTGTTTGTTTTAATGATCATGGAGAGGGAGAAGATACAATTTGGTGAAACATATGCATTTAGAACATATGTGTTTGTTTTTCCTGCAGTGATTTAGGGTTAAGTCCCAGCAGAAAAAAAGGAGGGGGATGTAGGAGTAGGAAGCTAGACTCTGCATTTTCAACATCTAGACTCTGCATTTCAATATTTATACTCCGCATTTCAACATTTACATTTTAGCGAGGGTTTGAACTTCAACTGGGGCTAAGGGTGTGCAACTCAGTGCTGGATTCAAGAGTGTGAGTCTCAGGCAGAATTAAATAGATGCCAATGCACAGAGCATATGCTAGAAATTGATCACTTTGCCTCATGATGCTATTTCAATGAACTGAACTGCACTAAATATAATACTAACCTAAATCTAACATACTAATTAACCCAACCCCATTTAACATGTAACATATTCCCATAATAACATTTAGTGCAAGTATGCTCATGAAATAAGATGGATGCAGACTGATGAAAAGGAATAATGCTCTGACAATGGGAACGAAAAATGAACTTTAAATTTGCAGGCTGAATCTGCGCTGTGTGGTAAAGTGATAAATGTGAAGATCTGTTCTACTAAAAACATGGCATTGTTTTGGAGCAGGAAGTGCAAGAGAAATGTTACATTTTTCTCTTCAGTAATGCAGTTAGCACAATGAGGAAAAGAAACAGAGGAAAGCATCTTATGTGGGTGGATCTGGTCAAGGGAAGGTGTTTTTCTAGATTGACAGGGGATTTCATAAAAAAGGGTTTTGAGGTAGAGTAGATGAGCATTCCGATTCTTGCTTTGACTAAAATGGAGGCAGAGGGCTGATTACAAGCTGACTAAAGCTGAAGCTGTTTCTCTCTTGTGTTGGCATCGTTAGCAGAGCTGCAAGGTTCCAAACAACCGTAGCTGTGGATGACCATGGAACACTGCCAAGCTGAGTCGGGAATATCACCAGCTTAATCTGGTAATTATCAAGTTAATTGAGGTGCTGGTGAAGTGAATGACACTAGGTAGCACAGGCTAGATAATTTAGTTCATTGTAGATGCTGCATTAGAGATTCGAATTTCAACGTGCATGTACTACTGTGTTTATATATCTCAAAGTTTTACTGTTATTTAAAGCATATTTACACTGCCAAGTTTTTTCACGAAGCCAAGGTCAATTGGCAGAGCTTTGCACAGATAGAGCATTGAAAGCCACTGCAGAGAGATTCGCTCATATATACTGTGAATTATAATGTGGTTTTTCTGAGTCTTTCTTTATAATTTGCCTATTTCTAGTTCCTGATTAAGAACAAATTCAAAAAGGTAATTTAGTTTCAGTGTATTTCTTTTTGCATAGGGGATATATGTGCAGTAAGAAATATCTCAAAGCAAAGTAGCCGCAGTCAATTGTTTTACTTAGAGAGGCTGATTGAATGTGTTGTATTTCAACTGCATGCTTTACAATTGTTGGAACACATTCAAAGGGGAATAATGTATTTTGCATAAGATACCACAGGTGGACATAAGCCATCTATTCAGAGTGTATTAAGTCCAGTATTTGTTTGCGGTTAGTGACCCTGGTGATATAATCATTAGGCAGCATTCTGAAATTAGTCTCACCACTATTAAAACATACCATTGCAAAAATTCCACCATAGTGAAAATACCACAACAAATTACCACAAAGTAATAGATATAATCCCAAAATATATCTAACAGGATCATTGCAGTCAGGTGTATTTTTGAATCATCCAGATTACATAGAGAACTACTGAGATTCTTTATTAGATTTAGGAAAATATGACAGACTTACCTCATTTTTTAAGACAATGGGGGTCATTCCGACCCTGGCGGTATGGGGTTAACAGCACTGGTAAGGATGCCAGTGCTGTAAACCCCCTACCACCCTATTACGAGGTCCCTTAGCGAGTCCCACCAGGGCCGGCTGGTTTTACCAGCTGGCCTTAGTGGGACCCACTAAGGGACCATGGAGATAATAACAGGCCCGTTATTAGCTCCTTCCCCATTCCCATTGAGTTGTATGGGGTATCAAATGGGATTGGGGAATGGTTTTTGAAATGGGGACTTACCGGGTCTGCATAGGTCAGCATGTCCCGTTAAGTTCCCATTCCAACACCACAGACCCGGACCCGAGTTTGGAGGCAGCCATGGTGCTAATAGCACCATGGCTGCCTCCAAACTCGGAATGACCCCCAATATAATTCTGTGGGTCTAGAACATGAATATATGTTTCTGTATTCATAGGAAGAGGTTGTATATATCACTCTGAGACGTTTCCCAGTTTCTCCAATGATGGAGATATCTCTATTTTGAGGGATTTCAGCAGCTCTACTAAACTGAGCGGAAATGCTCCTCAAGAAACCAACACTGAACCCTGATGACCTCAGCAACAACTGCCCCATCACCCATCTTCCTTTGCCAGGTAGGATACTTGGGAAAGTAGTAGCCATGCAACTCCTTAACACATTGAAGCCAACATCTCCTTCAGTCCTACCAATCTGGTTTTTGGTCCAGATGCAACACAAAAATGTGTACCATCAAGGTGTTCCGTGATGCCCTTAAAGTCTTTGATGATGGCTATTCTTGCCTCCTGGTTCTCCTGGACCTATCAGCAGCATTTGACTCAGTAGAAAACCAGACACTCATTGACATTCTACATCACTACATGGGGATCTGTGAGATCATCCTCATCTGCCTCAAATCATACTTTGCTAATCACCACCAGTTTTCCCGAATCGATTTCTCCAGATCACTCACTCTAGCCTTTACCTGTTTAGTCCCACAAGAATACATCCTCTCCTCTGTGATCTTCAATCTTTAAATGGAACAACAAGGAATCCTCCTCACTCCACACATCATCCACAAGCAACAAAACACAGATGACATGTTGATCTTCCCCACCATATCCTACCTCTCATTAATCCAGTCATAGTGTCCAGTGCCTACCTGAAGCTGAACCCCTCCAAAACTGAGTTTCTACTCCTGACCAACAACACTGAACATCCCGACACCCAGATTTGCTCTCTGCTATGCACCTCAAGGGTTTCACCCTTCAGCTGGCCTCCTGCACCAAGTCCCTTGGGTTCGACATTGACAGCTACCTCTCCTTCCAACAGCACATAAAAAGAAAGACACAAACAACTTGGTTCTGACTTTTGCTATTGCAGGAAATCAAGCCCATCATCCCAGAAAACAACTTCTGATCTGCTGTCCAAGCCTTGGTCCTCTCCCACGTGAATGGCAGCAACTATCTTTTGGAAGGCCTTCCATCGAATCCCCTGGAATCCCAGAGATGTGTCCTGTATGCTGCAGCATGACGCATCTAGGACTACACACATTGGACCACATCACCTTGAGCGTCATCAAACTGAACTGACTCCCTATGCAAACGGGTCTTATCTTCCAATCCTGCTGCATCATCTGCAAGACTGTCACCCTGAAGGCCCGAAGCTACCTTAATGAGTAACTCAGCATCTCTAGAGTAAGTAGGGACAAGTGCAAACTTGAACCATGCC
The DNA here is from genome assembly GCF_040938575.1 of Ambystoma mexicanum. NCBI lineage: Eukaryota > Metazoa > Chordata > Amphibia > Caudata > Ambystomatidae > Ambystoma > Ambystoma mexicanum. The sequence continues at coordinate 400,340,892 of NC_090923.1, forward strand.
ACTGCTGGAAGAAAAGAACCAGAAGACATGTCTTCTCTGTCTATGCCCCAAGACTCTGGTACATCCTCCCAATCAACGTCAGACTCACCCCCTCACTTCTACAGTTTAGAAAGGAGATCAAGACACTCCTATTCAAGGCTCCTTCCTAAGACCTAGGTCCTCACACCCTCCACTACCCACCCTACCTGTGACTGGATCATCTGATCCCTACTGTTTCCTCCCCTGGTTACTTGTAGATCGTTGCCCTAATTTGCCCTCCACTGTTTTTGCTCGCCACTCCATTGTTTCTCTGCTCTCCCCAACTCGTTCATCCCACTATGATTATAAAGTGCTCCATTGTTTCTCAAATATTGATCCACACTCAATAAATACCCTGATATAATAATCAGTTCCCATTCTCTTCTGTTTAGCTAAGAACAGAGTTCGTATTCCTCCCATTTATACTGCTGCACAGGGAACAGTGTGTGTAGTATCAAGAGTTGGTGATAAACCAAGACTATGGGCCTCATTACACGGTAGGCGGTGAGCCATGGCGCTATTAGCGCCATGGCTCATGCCGGTAAAATACCGGCACCGCCTTGGCGGAAAGGGGATTTACCGCCCCATTCCAAGGTTGGAGGGGCGGTAAATCCCCCTTCCGCCATTGCCCTTCCCCATTCCCATTTTTGCCCCATAGGGCTCTATGGGAATGGGGAAGGCGCTAATTACGGCACCGCAATTTTGCGGTGCCGTAATTAGCTCCGAGGTCCCTTAGCGGGTTGGATTTTAACGCCTGCAAAAAGCAGGCGTTAAATCCCCCAACCCGCAAAGGGACCTCATAGTAAGGCGGTAGGGATTTACCAGTACCGGTATTTTACCGGTACCGGTAAATCCCTACCGCCATCCGTGTAATGAGGCCATATATCTGGTAAAATAGAGGAAGCCAGAGTCTAAAAGTTAGTTAATAATAAAAAATAATAATAAAGGAGTTAGGAGTAAGAGGGGTAGTTGTATGGTACACAACTTTGTTTCTTTATTTCCTAGCTGAAATCTGACCACGAGGAACAATACCTCTCGACACTATATAACATCAAAATGTTTCATTGTGTATGTACTAATACATTTTTAAATTTCCCTTTCGCTATACATGTGTTTGGTGCTTCTTTTCATTGCATGTGTTTCGCTATATATTTATAAAAATAAATAAAACATCTATATTTGTACAGGACATGAAAGTGTACATTTAAAATTGGCTTATTTTGTAATACTAAGTGCACCATACACTGTAATATGCTGTGTTGACTGTGTGCATTTACATGTTTCTTTTTTTGTCGCAACAAATACGCCAGAATGAGATTTGTTTACATCCAAAATCCCCAGTTGGGTAGGTATTAGTATTTATTGTTATTATTGAGGTTCACAATTTAAAAACATGTACATTCTATTTTTAACAGAGATACAAACTGCAACAAGCTTAGTAGTTACAAATCGTATGTTTGAATCTATGTCACTCTCAGTGCTAGTTAATGTTTCCACAGAGTATACCGATACGCATACATGGATATTCCTAATAATGGATGAAAGGAACTCAAGAAACCGTAGTTAGGTTGAATATATATGCACGTTTGTTATGCAAGTGGTCTGCAGGGCTTCTTCTGATCTGCTCTCATGTAAAATCGTGTATAGTATCAATTACCCTGGCATCAGATTTGTATAGGGTGGACAAGGAGGGCGAGTATGCCATTATTGATATAGATATGGTTCTGCATTATTCTAGACTTTTCTCTTTTCGTTTTCATAAACATGTGTTTTGCATTGGTCATAAATAGGCATACCTGGGTTTCACGCCGTTGCAGTGTGTAAAGGTCCATTGTTGTCAATTGTGTCATAAACCTGTATGTACTTGTGTTTAGTTAGGGGGCAGATGGCATATTACAACATGTGTTGTAGTGGCTTGCAATGTTCAAGAGACCCCATTTTACAGCGAGGCAACTATTAACTTACTATTCCTGTAGCCATGTAAAGGTTCCTTCAATGATGTTGAGATGTGCCAATGTTTGGCAATATTTTATTAATTTAATTGGTGAGACGGAAAGCTAACAACAACCCCCCTTTTCACCATTAGTTTGACTTTGCTTCAGAATAACCAGCAGTTCCTAATTTATTTTTTTATTTTATTTTTTATTTGTGAATGGTTTATAAAAAAAAACCTTTACAAAAAAGAAAAGCGAAACAAAAAGAAGTAAAACAATGCAATAATATAAACAATAATTACATATTAAGTTAAAAGAAATAGGACGATAAAAACTACACTTCATAGCAAAGCATCCCAATGAGACATCCTAACAAAAAACCGTAAAAATAACTCCAAACCAGATAAACTCTTTGAACGTTCAAGCCCGCTCTTTGAACAGTGGAATTTGCCAGGATTTTACAAATGCAGAAACTGCAACCATGTCAGCTTGTGATATTCTGTTTGAGAATCCACAATTCAATCAGGTCGAAATATTTGTTGCCACCCACAACTTTATTAAAGTGGGAAATTCTGTCAAAATGCAAACCTGGACAGTCTAAGAACAAATGTTTAATGTTTTCTTCTCCGTATCCCGATCTTGGCCTGGTCAAAGAGTGAAGAATCATCAGCATAGGCAATCCATGATTTTTATAAGGTCCCAAACTTTGGGGGAATTAGTGCAGCAGGCTTAAGAAAATCCCTGACGTTGGAAACATAAAGTTTGAAAAGGTAAGTGGCTAGTATGCATCCTTGTATAAGGCCATGATTAGTTAGAATACTGCTTGAGAGATGTATGATTGATTTAGTCTAATGCAGATCGTTGTGTTAGAGTATAGACGGATAACTAAACGCAGAAGGCCTTCTGGAATCCCCAAATTGGCTAATTTAACCCACAACCGTTTACAATCCACTTTGTCAAATGCTGCTGACAGGTCTATTGACGTGACAAAGGTGTTTTTATTTTGGGTAGCCCTGCCTGATTCTTGTAATTCTCACAGCACAGCTCCACTTATATTAGTGGAGTGGCAGTGTCTAAAGCCGGTCTGAAAACAGCCCAATATGTACGTCTTCTTTGCCCATTTTTCCAGGTGACCTAAAAGAACTCCTGCAAATATCTTTCTTTCAACATCCAGTAGAGTGATAGGTCTGTAATTCAGAGGATCAGACCTCTCGCTTCTTGTAGATGGGAACAACATGCAATAGGCCCCAAGACTTGGGAATCACTGTTGTGTCAATAATACTCACAAAAAGAATGGTTAGGATAATAGACCAAACAAGTGGGTCTTCTTTTAATATATTTATGGCAAGGACATTTTTTTTTTATCAATGTCAAGATCTCCGCAGAATCAGGTTTTGAGATCAATGGAGCAGAAACAAGAGCGCTCACTGTCTCATAGGTGTCTTTCGTCGCTGGAACATTACCTGTGTAAAGAGACCTAAAATGGGAAACCCTAGCAGATTCAGAAACTGCGTGGCCTGGTAACGAGATTAGGAGTTAGTCGCTGTGTTCACAGTTTCCCAAAAAAGATGAGGGTCTTTTCCCTTTAAGATAGACAACGTTGTCTAAGCATCCTTCTGCAGTAACTTTGTTTTAATTTGCTTGCAGACGTTCCTGTATTTCTGCTTTACAGATCTTATCTTACAAGTCTTGATGTACTGTTTGCTCTGGGACATCATGACTGACCAAATCACCCTTTGGATTCACGTTTTTTTTTTCACAAGATGTTTGTTATACTGATGTAAGTGGTCAACTGGGTTGGTGTTAACCATTCTAGGCCTGTTGAATAAGCATTTAGGCAAGGATTGTAATATGGTCTTTGCATAGTTATGGACACTGAAGCAAGTAAGTTTTGTTGCAGCAGGACGTTAAGACTGTATTTAATTTATTTGAAGTGTTATAAGACTAGCTTAACCTATTGCCCCTATTACTGATACTAATAGGAGGGCCATTTGTGGAGACCATAGCATAGATCACATCAATCTTAATTTTTATCATATTATGGTCGCTCCAATTATTTTCAAAGACACTAAAGTCAGAACATGCATTCAATAGAAAACGGTCTACAAATATATAGTTGAGGGTAGAATAACTGGTCCCTCTATGCCATGTATGTGCTTTTAAACCAGTCTTTGTGTCAATCCCATTGACCATAAACAAATCTAAACTGTGCATATTAAGTGCCCAGTCTAGGCCCGCCACGGCATTTGAACCATTATCTGACTGGAAGACACTCTGTTATGTTCTTCGTCAGGCAGTGTACATGGGCAGTCTGCATTCAGATCCCCCTCCACCAAGATGGGACAGCCCCTTTTTGACAGCCTCCAAAATGTGATGCAAGTGTGTAGCATCTTCCAAATCAGCTGCGCCTTTGTGCCAATACATATTTCCGAGGAGAAGAGGGGCACGCAGTTTATCAGAGTACATCGCAACAGCCAGAAACTCAAAGTATTTGCAATCTTCATGGATGTGAAATCGTGCCCAATTTGAATTGCAATAATTAGCCTATCAACGGGCCAACCTATTGCCCCAGAAATAATATTCCGGCTGACAAATTTAAGTGAAAGGCTGACAACATTGGTTTTTTCAGGACCTAGATCAACTGTAATTTAAATCCCACAGGCTCCATGCGAGTCATATTGGACGCAGGTTTGTGCGCCAGTGCGTCTTTGCCCCTCAAATTACTGTCCTTGGTCCCCGCTTGTGAGTAACACGTGAGTAACATGAATTTGAATATGACATAGTGCTGCCGACTTCATGATACTTCATGATAAGGCAGTTTTGGCTCCTTGCAACTTTCCATGTTAAAACCTAGGTTTTCGAATATGGCTTTTTCAGCTAGGACTAGGACCATCACCAGTCGTGAAGCAAAGTGATTTACACACTTGTTGGATTGCAAATGGTTGGGAAAAATAATTCTTTCAATGTCCAAAGAGGAGATTGATCGTAATGTAGGTATTTCAGCAAAGATCGTTAGAACATTTGACCTGTTCCAGCAGACCCCCATGGCTCCAGGATGCTTGCAGGTCGTAGATAGCTTTTTAGAATCCGTTTTCTTTTGATGAAATGAGGACTGACCAGCTCGCAAACGTGGCACCTTCACAATGAATAAAGCTGGCTGATTGGCATGTTGACGTGAAAGGGCAATGGCTGCGAAGCAGAGTCCTTTTCAAAGGTTGGTTCGTCGGGGTGGGTATTGCCATTTATATCAGCTCCCTTAGCACTGTGAAGAAAGCTGCCGGTCACAGATACGCACCTGCGGGGTGCATTTCCATCATAATTCCCCTCATATTGTGTGTTCACCAGACATATCCTTAGTCCTGCAGAGCCTCTAGTCTCTGGACCAAGTTTGAGGGTGGAATTCACCTTCCTTTGAGGTGATGGGTATCATCGATGGTCCGAGCATGGGCAGTATAGTTTGCCCAAGAGGGACCTCATGTCTACGTTGTTGTTTGTAGATTGCAAGGGAGTGGGTCCCTCATAGTTGGCATGTGTGGAGGAATCATTGGTACCCAAAATTCGATCTTGTTTATCTCCATATGCCTTCACAGAGTGTAAAGCCCTGTTTATAGTGGTTGGGGAGATGGCCCTCCCAAATGCAGCCACTAAGGGAATGGCCTTCTTACGAGGTGGCAGGTGCAGCAATGATTTCTCCTTTGAAATCCAGAATGTGTTGCCTGATTGTAGACACGATTGATTGACATTTGGCCTAAGGTTCTGCTCAGGACTATTCTCTGGCTGTGCATCAGCTGACACAGCGATAGCCAAAGCGATGTGGTCTCTCTTTGGCAGCGATTATTTGTGGAGCGAACATCTGTGCATGAGAGATTATAGGGGACAAATAAAGATGGTCACAGTGGTGCTTATTTGGCAGGACCGGCAAGGACAAATTCAATTCAAAGTAGTCTGTGTAGTTTCAACAATCATCCCTTTTTCAAGTTGGCAATCTTTTACAGACTTTCTCAAAGAAAGACCTGATGGTAGACAAACATTTTGTAGACTTGCTGAGTAGTCTTCTCTTCCTCGTAGGAAATTTTGTAGGCTTTAGGCTCTTTTTCAAAGGTTGTTGTTGCAGACTCTTCAATGGTGGTTTCCGTGTTGTAGGGGAATGGTTGTCAGGTTCAACGGGGTAGGCTCTTTTGTCAAGGCTCTCAACAAGTATAGGTACGCTTGAAGGCAATGCTCTCTCTGCACTCGGAGTTTGACTCGTTGATTTGACCAAGGCAACTGAGTCATCAAGGATTGTTAAATCAAGGCCTTCCTCTTGTTTTTTTCTGAGAATCAAACAGGTGAGACTAGCGGGAGAGGACATAACATCTCTCCCATAATGTCTAGCTTCCTTGCAATCGTGTTGAGATAGTTTGTGTGATCTTTTACTTCTTCGTAAATATTGTCGTAGAGTGCGACAAAGGAACTTAGCACCATATTCAGAGCCAAGATTATGGGTGACGTACTGCAAATCCTGTCATTAAGTTCTTACAGTGTAGGATGTAAACCAGCTCTGTCCTTACATGTACTGCTGGAGTCTAAGGCTGCTGCAACTTGAGAATATTAATTTGCCTCAAGTAAGTTAGTGAGCGCAGTAGGTGAGTCCAGAGCAGAAGCATCCAATAACTGTTGGATTAAAAGGTTGGCCATAGGTGGAAAAGGCGCCAGGATCAACGGGTGCAAAGTGTTAAAAAACCATTGACTCAGCGCGGTTAATCATGCTGAGGTTATTCACATGGGAGTGGTCATTGGCATCAGTGATCCTTAATCTTTCAAAGGATTTGAGTTCTGTATCGAGTAATTGGATTTTGTGTCAAGGGAGAGGATTTTAAGTCTTGTATGGAGTCGACTATTGGCGCCAAAGGACTCTGTGGTTTTATTTGATTGGAGTGTTATGATGGAGGTGGATCAACTTCATGGACTAGGTTGGTTAGTAATTCAGCAACAATCATGTCTTGTTGAAAAGAAACACAGAGGACATTTTAGGATATGCTGTAAGAGTGGTTTAGCCTCTGTCTCTGTGAACATGTTTGCTCAGAAGCGCTAATTTGTTTTTTCTTGTGGTGTTTTTGGCCCCCCTTGATTTCTCAGTCCTGCCCGACCCATTGCAGCAAGATGATGGAAAGGGTGGTCAAAAGAAACTCTTTATCTTTAAGTACCATGTGCAAAATCAACTTCAGTTGCAGCCACTGCCCTCAGACCGCCAACCCGCGGATTGCACCACACTACGGTCACTTCGTGGCCACTTTGTGGAGCCCTGTGAGTTTTAAGCAGAGGCTCGGGAGTACACGAGGCAGAGCCAAGGCACGGCACCAGCAGGATGCAACATGAACAGCAACAACAAATACACAGCTTCTTAAATGGCAGACCACACCACTTTAGTTCCTAATTGCGGGATCTCTTCTCTCATTTCAATGCAAACTTGCATGAGAAGACTTTGGACCTCATTACAAGTTTAGCGTTAGCCCTGACGGCCGTAATGGCACCCTTGAGCAGACCTCGTAGTTTGCCGGTCCGGGAACTATGGTACTGGCAAGCTTACCAGTACTGTAGTTCCCGGACCGGCAACCTTATAATGAGGCCCAAAATCTCTGTGTTGTCTACAATGTATTCTTACATGTGTTTCATAATGTTTAAGTTCTGTAAAGCCTTTATATATTCATAATTATATGAATACAAGCCTCCTTCTAAGCCATCATGTCGCTCCCCATGCCACCGGACTCGCTAGACGCCATCAACCCCTCTCCTCCCTGCCACACTGTTCGACTGTACCCTTCCTCTGTGCCCCTCTGTATCCTAACCCCGCTGTATATCTGTTCTGTTGTTACCTCTGAAAAACACTACACTATGCAGCTGTATTGTTGTTTAACTCTGTAAAGCATTATGTTGCTTCTTGAAGCTAGATCTGCATTCGATGAATACAATAATAATAATATTGGAATTAATGAAGCAATAAAAGGGAACATAATATCCACATAATTCAGTGACATTTTATTATGAATAATTAAGTAGAAAACATAAATATTGGTTCTTTTTCTGACCATTATTATTGTAAACAAAAGTGCTAGACATTCTACCTGGAGAGCAAAAAGAGACAGCAAACCATTTACTGAAGAGAAAACTAAACTATATATTAGATAGTGTACGACTGCTACAGAAGTCAGAAAAATACCTTTTACATTGAGACATGGACTTTATGCATCACAGAAAGATGTTTTCCACGAGACCAGACCAGAAGAATAATCACTTTGGGCATTCAAATTACAGGAAGTCTAAGTTGAGAAGGTACATCTGGTAGATTCTTTTTTTGCTGTTGTTATTAGCGAGTTAGTTTATAAGAAAAGTTTTTCGCATAAACAAGAAACATCTCACCTTTTAAATGCATTTTTTGTGATTATAGTTAAATAACAAACCATTCACAATGTGTCTGTCTACTCATTACACCCTTACATGAAATTCATGTCTTTAGATGTAATACCTTGTCTAAAAAGTGTATACCTGCAGATGCAGGTTTCGAATTCCCTCCTAATAGAAATAATTTTCCCCACTCATCCTGCGAGAGCGTATTTACAATACTAATCTGTACTTTCAGGTGAAGTGTTCTCTCTTGCGTTAAAGCCGGACAAGATGTTATCAGATGTTTAGTTGATTCGATAGTATTGATTCGGATGTTTGCAGACACGTCATACATTCTCATGCAAGTTACATGTCATAGTTCTTGTGTTGGATAGAAATGTAATCTTAATCTGAAGAACTGATTGTGATGATAACAATTCAGAAACTTAATTAGATATGTTGATTTTGTGTTTAATGAACAGGGTTCAAAAGCTAAATCTAGCAGCAATTTGTACTGTGCTCTTAACTATCATTTAACTGCACCTGGATTAGTGTTTAAAGGTTTTCAAGGGAGTATTAAAGGATTACAAATGTGCCAGGCATTTATGGCGCTACCCATTTAATAACCATGATTGATTTTTAGAAGAAGAAGATTTTATTATTTTATGGGTGAGCAGCATCTGCCATTCAGCACTGAATGTGGGGATTGCAGCCCCAACTAAAATCTAATTGCCACTACAGGAAGAAGTCTTGGTAATCGTAAAATATTTTCCAAAAGTGACCTTCATGGCTGTTCCATACTTTACAGGACAAATTTAGGCCAGCTTCACCCCCATACGTTAAAGTTGCCACCACTTTCTGGTTGTAGATTGTGATTAGTGGGATCATGGTGAATTTCCGGTATTTGGCATGCAGGATTGCACCCTGTAATGCTAGCATTTAAACCTTTTATTATAGGTCTAGTATCCAAGGTCTTTCGCTCATGCTTTTATTAAATCAGATGACCAGATATCGGATAGCATCTATTTGCTCTACATATTCACTTTGTATCTTCCATTTAGGCAATGAGTGGACTTTCCTGCTAGATTGTCTGAGGCTTTTTATTTTGAATTTCTTGATGTTTATAGCTAGATCATTGTTACGCATGTACTCTTGCAGATGATTTAGCTTCCGTTGCAGCCCAATTTGCGTCTGATCAAGAAGGACCAGATCATTGGTGTAAAGAAACCATGCGATATGCTGGCCTTTATTCTTGGGCGGAAAATGTTTTAACTGAATTAGATTTTCTGGCAGATCCGCCAAATATAAATTGAACAGAGCTGATGCTAATGGGTATCCCTGTTGGACCCCTCTCTCCGTCTTGATCTCTCTGGAGAGTTCTCCTTGGTTATTGAGCCTGATACATGTGGTAATTTTTGTATGGAGAGCCTCAATCGTCTTGAGGAAGTTCAAAGAACAAAGTTTGGCCCATCATTTTGTTGTATTCACACTGTCAAACGCCTGCTCAAAGTCAATGAATGGCAAGTATAGGTTGGCCTTTGTTTTAATCACTTGGAGTTTCAATGCATTCAAGATAAAAAGAATGAAGTCTGTGCCGACCCATTTAGTGAATTCCGCTTATCTCCGATCTTTGATGTTTACCTTGTTAGCACAAGCTATAAGTATTTTTTGAAGTAATGACGCAAAAGGTTTACCAATCAATGTCTAGTAGAGCTATAGTTCACTTGTTCTGATAGTTCTCCCCTTTAAAGAATTGGGACAATGATGGCTGTGGTCCACAAAATGGGCATGTCACCACTAGCCATGTTTTGATTGAATAATATCAAAATAAATGCTGCCCAGGTGTCTGGTGCAGGTTTTAACATGCAATTTGTTAATCCATCGGGACCTGCAGCATGTGATTGACAAAGATGAAATCAGAGACGCCACTATGAAATTGTTGCCATATCAAACCTCCATGAATTGCTGATTGCTCTTTTTGGCCTGCTGATATTGCTGTTCGAATGAGTGAAAACTTTGGTATAATTATTACACAATTGCGTTTCTATGACTCCACTGTTTAACAGGGCTTGTTGGTCAACAGTTATCTGGTCGATAAGCAACCAGGTATCTCTCAAATTTAGTTTGCATATTGCTTTAAGCATTGTCTCTGCCTGCTCCTGATTGTGCATAATTTTACATACGATTACCAGGTTTCTATAGCATTGTTTCTTTTTATTATTGCCTCTGACAAAGACAGATTTTTGATTTTCTTCAATTGTTTGAGCTCACTCTGAGTAATTTTCTCTGCTCAACCACTGCTGAGCTATACTGGTGTTTAGATTTTTAGTGTGGGTATTTAAACCCTGTCTTCACCATTTCGTAGATTCATAACAGAGGAAAATAGTACAGACCAGGGTTACCCGTCAAAAAGTTCCAAATATTTAGATGTTATCGACTCTATGGGCCTCATTACACGGATGGCGGTAAGGGTTTACCGGTACCAGTAAGGGTACCAGTGCTGGTAAACCCTTACCGCCTTACTACGAGGTCCCTTTATGGGACCCTACCTTAACGGCTGGTTTTACCAGCCGTTTAGGACAGGACCTGCAAAGGGACCTAGGAGGTAATTACAGTACCGCAATTTGCGGTACCGTAATTACCACCTTCCCCATTCCCATTGAGCCCTATGGGGAAGGGCATGGTGAATGGGGAATTACCGCCCCCACACACATTGGAATAGGGCGGTAATTCCGCCATTCACCATGGCGGACTCGGTAAAATACCGGCGACAACCATGACGCTAATTGGCGCCATGGTTACCGCCATCCGTGTAATGAGGCCCTATGTCTCTTTGGGCAATTCTTAGCAGATTTCTCCCTTGGTGTATTATTAATGTGCCCAACGGGTGCACTGTTCGTTTCTTACTTCTTGTGGTCCAGGTAAGTATCAAAGCTGCATGATCACTGTTTTCCATCAGCATGATAGTTAATCGTTCAATACTTTGGAGAAAATTGCGGGAGCTCCAGACATACTCCATGGTTGAAGTGATCTCCAGGTTTTTCTTCCCGGAATGTCTCCAATGGTCTGCCCTTGAGTTTATAGCAGTTTCTTTGAGTTAGTTCTTGCGTCCACTTTTGCACTCATTTCTCTGTCGTCCTGCTTGACATTGACATAAAATGTGTGTGCTTACGATCTGTATCTAGGCATTTCATATTCAGGTCACCACAGATGATGAAATGAGGGTTGCTTAGAGCTACCTAGCACTCATCAATTATATTGGTCACACTCTGAAGAAATGTTTGTGTGGAGATATTAACAGATTTCTTAAATAAATGTAGCACTGCTGCGAGTGATTGAGCGTTTTCATCAGATTGTTAATGTTGTAGAATGATCAACTGGACAAAAGGATTCAGATTTGCTGTTTTTGCATTTGTCACTCTGTAACTATGTTTTATCATGGTTATTTGTCCTGCATACGGTCTTCCTCGTTGACCCTTTAATGTCAAATTTAAGAAATGTGCAGAACCATCCCACGATGGTAGGGTACGCAGCCACATTTCTTGTAGACAAATAATGTCATAGCTCTCTAAGTTTACCAATGTCTTATTGAGCATTTGTTTATATCTTCTGGTGTTCCAGGATAATAGTCTTTCATGAGTCTTGGTTAGGAATCCTTTTGGCTATTTTATTTTAGCAACTACCAACGCCCTGGTTAACCACGACCAATTTGAATTTTCTTCCAGTTTTTCAGGTGGTCTTTATCTTCTGTCACTTGACGACTTTGAGCAGTATTCTTGGTGAAGGTGACTTTTATGAGCCCTAATTGTGATTCTGTTTTTTTATGAACATCTCTCCTCTTAATAGTTTTGTGTAGGTTTTTTGCAAGAACGTATTGACTTGTTCCTTTCATTATAGTGTGAACTAGTGGTCCCAGATGGACAGTCTCTAAGATCGTAGCCAAACACTAGTAATGTCGGTTCAGCATCTAGTATGGTATCTTTAATTGGCTGAGACCGAATGTGTAAAATGACCTAGGTGCTTCTTGATTCTGTTAATTTTTTTTTATCTGATGTTTCTATCTACCATCAAATTGCTTAGGAAATCTTCTCCATATTTACAAATCCTTCTGGATACAATCTAATAAGAAGGGTCACATTGCGAGCTCTACAATCATCGACATGCAAGCTTTTCCCAGTGCGTATAAGAGATATTGATCAAAATAAAGGATACAAAACCCATCCTTATAATATTTAGACATAAGTGAAGAACAGCACAAGGACAGAAAACAAGCTGTAGAAATTCAAATTCGCCATCAAGTTATCCAATGAACAACCTCAAACAGCAAAGGTAGAAACAGAATTATTTTCCCTACCGCTATGCATAAATAGACATGAAAACTGGCATAGTCTCACCATCCTAAAATAGTGACAATAGCACAGACACCTTGGGTTTTATAGGTTTTTCCACAATGTGCTTCACAAAGAAAGTCAGTAAAATACATGTGGTCTGGTACATTAACAATCATCTTCCTCCAACCTCTGATGGCATGGCTTTAAAACAGATTTTTATATATATTACATGGCCACGATAGTTGCTGTTTTCACAGGAAGAGCACTTTTTGGGTGGCTTATAACTTCGCTCTCCCTGGACGAATCCTCACCAAACTTTGCAAAAAAAAAGTATGCGGTGCACTCTGATTTTTTTTTGTGCAAAGTTTGGTGAGGTTTGTTCTAGGGGCGGCAAAGTTATAGGGGGGGTCTTTTTTTCCATAGACTGAATGGGGAAAACAATTTGCTCACGCCTACAGCTCAAACCGCTGGGCGGATTTTCACCAAATTTGCAGCAGGAGCAGCGGCTTCGTCCCAAAAGCGTGCTTTTGTAAATTTGGTGAAAATCCGCACAATAGTTCATTTTAAAATTACCAAAAAGTAGGTAAAAAAGAAATAGTGATATCTATGTTTGGTCCATAGACACACTCGTCCGCAGACACACTTCCCTGTTCGCTCAGCGGACAGTGTCCTGATTGGCTAATCAGCTTGCGTCATGTCCGCGGACATGCACCGTGTCCACTGATTGGATGGTGGAGAGCGTGGCGTGCGTCAGATTTTTGGAAACGGCCGCCAAAGTGTATCCGTGGACCTCTGCGGACAGCGCAATGACAAATGGTGGGGAAATACAATTTTGGCAAGTGTGTTGGTCTGTAAGACTGATTGGGGATGGTGGGGGGGTAAGAGATCATTCAAATATTGTATCTATTTAGGTGGTAGGCACCGCTGTTGTGTTCATTATGTCCGCGGACAGCCGTGCTGTCCTCGATGTCCGTAATCGATGCATATGGGGATGTCCTAAGGACACAAAACCTGTCCGTACTGTTCGCAGGCAAGGTGATATTGTTCTACCAACATACACGGTGTCCGGGATGTCCGTAATTGAATGAAAATGGATATGTCCTAAGGACACTAAACCTGTCCATATTGTTTGCAGGCAAGTTGAAATTGTTCTAAGAACACACATGGGGCCTCATTACGACCCAGGCGGTAAGTTACCGCCTGGGTCGTATCTTTACCACCATGGCGTAAACTACGTTTACGCCATGGTGGTTGGCGGACTTACCGCCCCAATCCGAGGTGAGTGGGGCGGTAAGTCCCCATTAACCCATTTACCCTTCCCCATTCCCATTTTTGCCCCATAGGGCATAATGGGAGTGGGGAAGGCGTTAATTACGCCACCGTAAATTACGGTGGCGTAATTAACAACAAGGTCCCTTAGCGCCATGGATTTTAACACCTGCTAAAAGCAGGTGTTAAAACCTCCATGGCGCGAAGGGACCTCGGAATCAGGCGGTAAGGGTCGGCGCTGTTTACGCCGCCGTAAACCCCTTACCACCTGGGTCCTAATGAGGCCCATGGTGTCTGGGTTGTCCGTAAAAAAAAACAAATATGGCGGTGGCCTAAGGACACTGCACCTGTCCGTACTGTTCGTAGGCAAGTTGAAACTGTTCTAAGAACACACATGGTGTCCGGGTTGTCCGTGGAAAAAACCCAAAAATGGTGGTGTTCTAAGGACACTGTACCTGTCCGTTCTGTTCAGAGGCAAGTTGAAACTGTTCTAAGAACACGGATGGTGTCCGCGGACATTAAAAAGGCTATATGGAATGGTTAAAATGTTTGATTCTATGGGTGAGATCTATGGGTGTGATATGCTACGGTGGTTGTGGCCAGGGCCTAGAGTCTTGGGTGCATCACCCAAGACTCTAGGCCCTGGCCACAACCACTGCAGCATATTACACCCATAGATCATACCCATAGAATCAAACATGGGTGTGATCTATGGGTGTGATATGCTGGGGTGGTTGTGGGAAGGCCTAGAGTCTTGGGTGCATTTGGTGGTTGTGGTGAGGGCCTAGTCTTGGGTGAATATGGTGGTTGTGGTGAGGACCTATAGTCTTGGGTGCATGTGGTGGTTGTGGTCAGGGCCTAGAGTCTTGGGTGTATGTGGTAGTTGTGACCAGGGTCTACAAAACACCAAAGTTATAAGTACCAAAGTTATGAGCTTTCATGGGTGTGATATGCTGCGGTGGTTATGTTATGGAGCAGTATTTATGAGTTACACTTATTGTAGTATACTTACTGTTTGGTTTGGTAACTGCAGTACATATATTCTTTGTCAATTTCTGTGATAAAAGAAAAGATCATGTTAGTATTGGTAGTTTGTAAGGAGTTATAGCATTGAATAATAGACATTGTTTATTCATTTTGACCCTCAGATTTAGTAGATTACAAACCAGTGTACTGTGCTATTTGCTCAGTTATTGTGTTTGTTTTTCTAATCATTGGGTCTGTGAAAAAAAAAAAATCCATGTCAGATTAAAAAACCCTTTTTTTGTTACGCTACAGTCTATTTGTTTGTTTGTTTTCAGAGTTTACTTGTTGTTTCTGGTTAATGTTCTATCTGTTGATTTGTTACATATTTTTGGAGCAGTTAGATGCCTGTTGGCGGATTATAACAGTTTATAGTTTTTTAAGTGAAGTTTTGTTAATGTTGTACAGATTAGTTATACAATTTTGGTTTTAAGAAGATTAAAGAAGTGTTTGTAATATTTGCTGGTAATCTCTGATTTAGAATAATGGTACTAGTATTACATTCAAACCATCCACATTTCTTTTTAATATATGCAGTGTAGTGACCTGCATCGGTTGTGCCTCCTGTGTGGTACATAAAAAACCTTTTTATGTTATGCTACAGTGTATTTGTTTGTTTTTACTGTTCACTTGTTGTTTGGTTGTTGCAAAATATTGGGGCAGTTAGATACCTGATACCAGTTATTCTAACTGTTTATAGTTTTTTAATTGAAGTTTTGTTAATGTGTAAGTACAGATTAGTTATTACATTTTGGTTTTAAGAATATGAAATAAGCGTTTGTAAGATTTGCTGGTAATCTTTGCTTTAGAGTAAAGGTACTGTCATTACAGTCGAACCAACCACATTTCTTTTTAATATATGCAGTGTAGTGACCTGCATTGGTTGTGGCTCCTGCGTGGTAGATTATACCTATTGTTGCGAAGGTTTTCTTACCAAGTGATACTTGACAATGTGTGAATCCAGTCAGTTTGCAGTTGTTTTTGCTACCATCTGCATTGTAACGTAGAAGCATTAGTATTATCTATTTACTATGTGTTTGTATTAGTATGATGGAGATATTATCTGAATTGCAGGTAGTACATAATCTACCATGGTTTGCATTCTGTACAAGTTGCCGAAATGGAACGGATTCACAATTAGGTATGGATACATACACGAAGCGTTCATTAGAGATTTGTTCCAACTATCATTGTTGCAGAGAGTGCATGTATGTTTCCACAAGTATGAAATCTGTAAGATTTCATTTATAGGTATGTTTTGTTTTCCAGTACTTGTAGTAAGTACATTAGAAATTCTTGTGGAGCTTCTTGTGAGTTTATAGTGAATTTCACCATTCCAGCACAGTAGTCTAATATTTGTCTTATTCCATGAACACTATACGTGTTGTCAGGATTGTTTGTTGCGTTTCTATGAAGTACTAGCAGTTGCAAACACAATTGGTCTGTACCGTGTAAGTAAATGTTCTCAACAATTGGTGGTAATTGAAATAGAATATTCATTGCTACATTTGCGTAGCGACTTACACCAGTTATATTTGAAAATGTTAATGGACCATATAGGTCCAAGTAATTTTTTTGGAGTGTTTGTTGCTTCTTTGAAGAGGTACCTGAGTTACTTTGAGTAATAGGTTCTTCTTTGGTTGTGGTAATTGATGAAGTATTTGTTTCTTTTTGTCTCTAGGGAGGATTTGCAGTGAGATCCTGTTGCATTTCGGTTTGAATTATTTTTCTTTTGAAACGTTTTCTTTTTTGTGGAACAGGATATGTTTTTAGATGGGGGTGTATAGAGAACGTAGTCTATTGTATTCTAAAATGCAAGTACTATCAGCGTTTACTTTATTTGCATCAAAGTTGATTAGAAATAGACTGCCAAGTGTATGTAAGCGTGACAGTGCAATGTAGCTCATGCCTTCTTTAAAGACTGTGTTACCAATAACTATCAATGCTTTGTCTAGGGTAAGACCATGTGATTTATGAATGGTGACTGCGTATGCTAGAGTTAGAGAACATTGTTCTCTATGTCATACATGTCTTTGAAGAGAAGGAATCGAGCTGTTGAGCGGCCTATCCTTTTTATTTCTGAAAGTTTGTCAAAGAGAGTATTGACAAACTGAATGTTATTGTCACATGGGTAGTTTGAAAGCCAACAACTGGGGGATAGTTGACTGGGATAGTTGACTGGGGCATGGGGCATGGGGAGGGTGAATAGGTACATGTGGGACAATGATATATATTTTTTTACTTTTTATGGTCCCCCACAAAATGTTTCAAAAGATTGAAATGTTCCATTAGCATGCCACTTTTTTCTTCCATGCGGTGCAGAGTATGTTCTAAGGTGACTTTAGGTGTATTATTCTCAATGTTTGTATGGTCTGTAAAAAAAAAAATGTTAAGTACACATACAGTTATGATTATTAATTTGGTTACATAGAGAAGTGTCTACCATTAGTATCTTTATCTTCAGTCATTTCCTCATGCGGAAAATGTTCCTCAAGCTATTCCAAAGTACTGGACACTACTGTGTAAATATATATATATATATATATATATATATATATATATATATATATATATATATATATATATATATATATCACTTTTAGTGTACCTAATACAGAAAGTTTACAAATATATACGAAAAATGAAGTTTACTTACTAGCTTCTGGTAAGTTGTGTTCTTACTGTTGTGTAGGTCTGCTGTTGCTCCTAGCTGTGCAGTGTCTGTGAGGAAATTATGTTGGAGGCATATCTTTTTTGTTTTGGTATATTCCATTTAGTACATATGGTATTTAAATGGATCGTTGATATGTTACATATTTAGGTTCCACTTCTTATTTATTATTACACATACTGTGTTTATATGCTGCTTTTTAAACTTATGCAGTGTTTATATGACTTTATAGAACAATTTAAGATACCCCCTGAGTTCTTGGGTAGTGTTGTTGTCCGCGTCCGGTCCGCGGACTTACGCACAGTCCGCAGACATCAAAATCACTAGCTGGGGTTACAGTATGTTCTATGTTACATGTATATAAAGTCAGGGACGTTATGGTTAAATTGTGCTACTAAAAACCTATGAAATTCAGTGAAAACACTTTGTTAAAGGGATGTTATGGTTAAGTTGCGCTACTGAAAACCTATGAAAATCAGTACAAAAACTTTGTTAAAGGGACGTACATTCTTTTTCTGTAATATTGCTTGTTGCTAATGTGTTATATATTTCTGTATATATTATAAATAAATAAATAAATGCTCAGTGGCAATATTTGTTTGCCATTGCAAAGACTAAGGATTCCTGTAAACTCTGGAAGTTGTTGAATACTTTTTATTCTTAAAACAGTAGCCCATAAGATCTGTTCTATCAGTGAGCAGGTGGGGCTGAGGTATATTAGCAATACTTTTTATGACCCTATGGTAATTCAAATATGGCCTGGAGCCAAGTTTAGCTTATGCTTTGCTTGGGAAGAGATACAATTGAAAATTGGTGCTTTATTTTACATTTATAAAGCGCTCACACAGCCCGCAGGTATCGAGGCGCTGTTACAAGAATTGTTTGTTTTTCTTAGTTGCGTAATTGTGTTTTTTTTTGTCTTAGTTACGTATTTATAACGCGCTTAAACACCCAGAGGTGTCTAAGCGCGGACCCGGGGATCGAACCTGTTGTTGCTTCGTGTCGTCTTGCTTCCAAGACACGCACGCTGCCGCTGAGCTATCCTCCCCGGCTTTAAAAGATTTGAGAGCCCCTGGGCCTAATGGCCTCCCCAAGGTAATAATTAAAAAAAAAACTAACATTTTGGTGCAAGCTAATATACCTTTTGATGAGTAAGATATGTTGGGAGAGACTCATTCCAATGTCCTGGCATTGTTCTATTTCTGTGCCAATACATAAGAAGGGGCCCAGAACATGCCCAGAGAACTTCAGGCTGTTAGCCATGCTCGACACAACTGGCAAAATGAGTGTGTCTTTTTTACTCTATCTTCTAACTTAATGGATGGATTAAATAAGATTGCTGAGTAAGTTCCAAATGTGCTATCAAGCAGGATCAGGAACCACCCATTCTCTGTGGCTGTTAGACTCCCTTCCCCAAGCAGCTAAGTCTAAGGAACAACCTGCCCATTATGTAGCCATGAAAGACTTTAGGGCAGCCTTCGACATGGTGACTAGGAGTAAATTATGGGCTAAAATGAATCATCTGGGCTGTCCATGAGACTATTAGCCATCATGAGATTTTACGAGAACACTGCAGTAAAAATTAGGCTTGTTAATAGGGGCTTGGTGTCAGTGCAGGTTAGAACAAACTAAGGGGTAAAACGGGTGCGCGTTTGCCCCCTTGGTATTTAACATATATGTCACTTATCTACCAGACTCGCTTAAGTCAGCTAACATCTGCCCTCCTAAGTTAAAGGGGGTCAAAGTTTCATGCCTCTCATATGCAGATGACCTGGTCCTATTCGATCACACATTTGCCATCCTCAAAAGATCAATGGAAGAGCTGCAAATGTTTGCCAATGACCATGATCTCATTATGAACTATGAAAGATTAAGGTTTTGCACTTTTCATACAAGCATGTCTCCATCCAGACATTGGTTATTGATGGAAATATTATGGAGCATGTCGCCAGCTATAAATATCTGGGTGTTGAATTCACCACTAGGACCAATTATAGAGAAATGATTGATGCAAGAAAACAAAATACAATTACTAAATTGAATATTATGTATAGATGTGTGAGCGTAGCCTTGTCTTAAGTTTCCAGGGTAGTCTCACTCTTATAGGCAATGCATTTTTACTTCATTTCTATATGGCCTGGAGGAAATTAGTAAGGAAGATATGTCCTGGCTAGATGTGTTGAAGAGCACATTCTGGCAGAAAATTCTAGGACTGGCTCCTAGCTTTCCACTTGAAATTGTCCATCTGGAACTTGGCCTCATATCGCTGTCTAGCATGGCATTGAAAAGGAGAATCATATTGTATTTGAAATCCTGTAGGGCTCCAGTATGCCCACTGCTACACTTGTTGGGTGAGCAAGTACCACTTACCCATTTTGATTCGCTGGTATATTTGGCACATGCAAGTTTTGAAAATATGTTTTTGAAAATATGGGATAGAAACCTGTCTGGGAGGGCAGACTACAGGAATTAGTTAAGAAGGCTTCACACAGCTGGAACAATGGGACTGCTGCGCAAAGGATTCCCATCTTGTTACACTCAGATGTTATCTCTGATGTCATGGGTATTAGTCTTAGCAGTACATGGTGGCTGTGCAAGTTATGGTTGCTTAGCTTACCATAACTGGCGAATTTCTGGGGTATTTTGGTTTTACTTTAAACCATAACCTCCCTTTAACAAAGTTTTTTCACTGAATTTGATAGGTTTTTAGAAGCGCAACTTAACCATAACGTCCCTTTAACAACATTTTTTCACTGAATTTCATAGGTTATTAGTAGCGCAACTTAACCATAACATCCCTTTAACAAAGTTATTTCACTGAATTTCATAGGTTTTTAGTAGCACAACTTAACCATAACGTCCCTGACTTTATATACATGTAACAAAAAATAAAAAAACAACAAAAACCAAAAAAAGGCCCTTTTCAGAGCAACCTATCACAGTTCAAAAATAGAAGTCCCATTGAAATGCTGCAGGGCCCTGTGCATTTGTAGAAGTCTGCGGACAGTCTGCGGACATTAACATTTTTTGGGTGCTGCCCTATCAAAACCATTGCACTCCTCTCCGGGAGGAAGTGGTGGCTCTGAAAGAGCCTTTTTGTGGAGGGTTTTTTGTGCTTCAAAAACTTAAAATGGTCAACACCTACTGGAAAACGGATTGCTATAATTCCAAAAAGGGTTGTAGTGCATTTTGTATATTTCACTGAAAAATCTGATTGCCACCATAAATAAGATGTACTCCATCTCTGGGAAGAATGTGTGTACTCCGAAACATAATATTTTCATTATGAAAAGAAGACTTGCCAACATCTCTCAAAAAGGCACAAAGAGCTTTGTTGACATTGCGCCTCGCTTTCTCCATCTGTGGACCAAATGAAGAAGAACGAAGCCACATTTGTCTTTGCTTAATACGAAAAAAATTACTTGGGAGTTTGGAAACATGTCCATGACTTTCCCAAGTCTTTCTTTCATTGCAAATTGCAAAGAGATTCCAGAGACATGTCCTAAACTGTTCCCTCCACAATGAATAATAATAATGTCTGGATGACGGTGTGTCATCAAAGTAGCACAAAGAGGTACCAAATCCAGCCACTTCATTCCATGCACTCCATGTCAGTTCACTTCCACATGAGGGAATCCAAGATGTGCAGCCACTCCACAGTGATCTGCATGCACCGCCAACCAATTAATCCACAAGTCTCACAAAATCCAGAAAATCTGCTTTCTGAAAGACACAGCCATAGCTAGCTGCTCTCCTCTCAAGAAACAGACTTTCTGCCAAAGACTCTCCTCACACATCACACACAGTAAACCTTATTGACCAATCCCTCGCCCTGTACAGTCTCATTTGCATGCCTCTCAGCCTCAAAATCCCTGTATGTAATACGCCGTATCCGCGGATAATTGCAGTGTCCATGGACAACCGGTAAAATCGGAGAGTGGGGAATAAAAATTGAAATAGTGCGCCCCGCTTCCCCTTTGAGGGTTGCTCTGAAAAGAGCCTTTATTATTTTTTTTGGAAAGTGCTTATAAAAACAGCTTTCATTTTGTTATTTTTTCCACTTATTTTCTTCCTGATGTCTTCACATTATCCTCTGCAAAGCACTTCTTATATTTTGAAATAACATGGCATTTCCCAATATGGATAAAGAAATGCCATCTGATTTAAAATAGTCACCATTAGCATAATCAATATTGTCATTGTTACAGACAATATTCCACTTCTCAACAAAAAAGAAGACATCCCTCTGTTCACCAAACACCTTGCACTCCATTTTGCTGGGGACAGAAAACATTAGTATTGTCCCATAGTGCCCTAGGCAGTATATGAGAAAAAAAAATCACTTTTCCATTTGGAACAACCTCCATCACTGCCTGAACCAAGTTTTCAAGACTACTCAGCAAAGTAGGAGCACTGATGTATCCCAAATGGACACCACCCCAATGCAGTACCACAACATCTGGACTCGGATCGCGTAACACTGGGCTGCCACACAACCATCCACCAATCACATTGAAGAACTCTCCATTTAACTCCGTCATCACAGTTCGGCACTTTAGATGTACTGTTGATCACTCTGAATACAATTTTGCTGAGATTGCAAAGCACCTACAGCAACAACTACTATACAACTCTCCACAATTTCTGCTTGCAGATTCATGCACATCCACATGCATGAACACAAACTACAGGTATGAAAATGTTCTGCACAGTACATGTACAGCTCATGTATAAATGCATATGAACAGAGTAACTGCCACATACCCTGTATAACCTGTAAAAAAAAGCTTACCGTCATTTCTCTCATCTGCTATGATCAAGTGTCACTTGCAAAGCTGTGTGCGCTCCAAATTTGTATTTACCCATATTACTAATTGTAATGTGGAAACTGTTATTCTCTTCATTCATTCCGCCATTTGTGTAACCACTGCCACCTATTTATCAAGCATAACAGCAGTTCATGCATTATCATGCATAGGATGTACATACAACTTCCTTTCTATACATTCTGGGCATTTTACATACAATCTATCATTAGAAATGATTACAATAATGATCAGACACCACACACAGCTGTCTAACAAAGTGTCATTTCATGTTAAAAGATGGGAGAAATACCAGTCTGATTGTAAATGGCAACAACCACATTCAAATGCATGCAATAATGGTTTCCTGTTCTGTGTTGTGATATTGGTAAATGGAAAGTTGTAAAACACACACCATTAAAGTGACACTTGATCATAGCAGATGAAAGAAAATATGGTCTCCTGTCCAGTGCGAAAATATACAGGACTACAAGGACATTCATTAGCCTGCATTTCTGAAACTATTTGCAAAAACACCTTCCGCCATATCAAAATGATATCAACACACCATTCAACTATAAGAAATCTGGTTCATAAACTGTACTATGCCAAAAGTCCTGCTTTAGCACTAGCGAATTTAAAAACAACAATCTTCTACATGGTACAGCCAAAGAAGTACTCGAAGAAATATAGCATAGAGCATATCTAGAGAAAATATTTTGAAAGTGAAAGCCACTTTCAAAATCCATTAGCTTTACAACAGACTAGCAACAACTTTATAAATGGCAACCTTCTACTACACACATACAAAAAAGAAATACTGAAGTTTAAAAGCACATCTGCTGAAGTACCAAACCATGTGTGTGTGTGTGTTGCCACTGCTATTTTTATAAGAATAGCACAAAAACTGTACACATAATGTACAAAATAGAAGACAATGAAGATTCCAAGTGGTTCCAATTAGCTATCTATCTTATAGCAGAAAACAAATACGAAATTACTGACCCCTTAACACTTTGCAGTTACTGCACTGCAAAACTTGACAACAACCACGTGCTATCACAAATAACTTGGAATTATTCCCACTAGCAGAACCCCTGCAACAACTTAACTTGTATAAGAGCATCATAATTCAAACAGTGAACTCATTTCAAGAAATAATACACCTTCAACCAAAAACAGCAAAACAACCTCCATCTGAATTACTGAAAGGCATTTGTGGCAAGTAGTTTACCAACCCAAAAGGGGTGGGAACCTCAACAATCACTGGTACCTTGAGGTAGAAACATATAATAATATACAAAAAATGGTACCAGGAGGTGAGGAAAACACTTAGAAAGAGGGTAAATGGATGCATAAATCAATTTATCATTTTCAATTTATTTAGAATTACATAAAATACAATATTACAAATATATTTAGATCATAATAAAAACTTTTGCTACTAAGCCATTCAACAACATTCATTCAACTAATTTGCACATCTAAAAATTTGTATAAATATACTAAAGTGCCCTAAGAAATGTCATTTAATTCATTAGTACATTTCTTTTCATAGTGGATATGATAATTCCAAAAATACACAACACGCATATAACAAAATTGTAGTTCAATCCAAAAAATGTATCGACTATTGGTGCCTTAACAAATCGTTCTTCTTTACAAAAAAGCTTCCCAGTTGGTAAAATAGTTTCGACTTGACGGGTAGTGTAAGTCTTCATCAGGATTGGATGAACATTTAACAAATATTTCTAAAAACAAACAAACATACAATAGATCAATATATTGTTTAAAAATGCAAACCATAATCACCTCTCTCAGTGTTTCCTCTTAACAATATTATATATAACATCCAAATTTGAAGCATCCATATGACTTTAACTCCAAGGTGGACATCTCATTTATCCACCATTTCATGTACATACTGGAATAAATCTAACCAATTATGACAGAAATTCTAAACTGACCTAATTAGTCTAGTGTTGTAAACCTCTTATTGTAAGATTCAAAAAAACTAGTAAAGAAACAAATCTTCACTTTCTCATTAGTGCTGAAACAGCCCTCTCCCGTCACACCTGAAGACTCTCCTATAGTCAACAACTAATTGCAATTTCCAAATTCGCAAACGTCCCTCCTACCTGCAAACCTCCATTTGGTTAGCCCTGTGGCTTGTATTCCAACAGCCTCTGGTTAAGGTCTAATACTGAATTTCCTAAAGAAATCGGAAAACAATAGTTGTTATATTGGAAATATAAAGATGTTCTATGAACAATTGTCTAAGGACAGGCACACGTTAAGTACCTTCTTTGAAAATGAGTGTCTTCCACTCTGAAGTCAGTCCATAGTAATGCCGTACCCATGGGATTCGAGCGGTACACCGCTTTCGTGGCTCGCCGCCTGTCTTTATTAAAACGACGGTCTGATTAGAAAAGAAACCCAGTTAGCTCTAGTTAAACGAGAACTGTCTGAATACCTAGACATAGCGTGCCTAACGCACATTAACTTACCTTGACATGGTCTCATTACTGAAGATGTTCTGCATCCGCTGAACGATCGACCGGATCTCGTGTAAAACGGCGGTCCCTCTTTTATTTCGGATCGGTGTTTAAGACACAAACGAAGGACCAAAAAACCCTTTGCAGTGGTCCCGGAGTACAAGAGCTAGAAAAAAGACTATAAGAGTCTCCTATATGGCAATATAGGCTCCATAAATGAAAATCCCGTAGGTCCAAAAATGGAAATCAATTCCATTCCTCTTGTTGGTTAAGCCCAATATTTAAGCTATTGGTGTGATATATCCACCATTGTTCCTTTTGTGCTAAGCGTGCAGCGGTGTTCGCTGCATCAGTGCCCAACACCTTTTCCAATACCCACCATCTCAAATCTTCTGGCTTGTGGTTAAATTCTAAACAATGTAACGTTAAAGGAGCATTCCGCTGACATGTTCTAATCTTAGATTTATGCTCGCTAATCCGAAGTTTCACCGCCCTTGAGGTTTTCCCTATATATGCTTTCTTACAGGGACATACAATGGCATATATAACATTAGCACTAAGGCAAGTGGAGTGTTGCCTCAGTTCCCAGCTTCTTCCATGAATTTTAACTGCCGTAGTAGCCACCGTACTAGAACAGTTCGAACAATTACCACAAGGGTAATGTCCCTTAATCGGTGGCATACCCCACATGGCAGTGATAGTGGGTTGACTATCAAGAACCGAAATTCTGTCCGCCTTAGACACCCAATTCTTAATGTTTCTGCCTTTTTTAAAAGCAAAGATGGGTTTTGCTAATTCAGGCATATTTAGTTGTAATAAATGCCAATGTGCAGAAATAATCTTTTTAATTTTATTGTGTTCGGTGTTGAATGTAAGGGCACATACTAGCTGGTCCTCTCCCAGCTTTCTCTCTTTCGTGTCCTTTTCCAATAAAGAGTCCCTATGCTGATATCTAGCACGTTTTTTAGATTGTTTGAGCAATCGCTTGGGGTACCCTCTTTCCGACAGTCTATCTTCAATTATCGAGGCTTGTTTAAGGAAATCTTCAACTTTAGCACAATTTCGCCTCGCCCTCAAGAACTGCCCATATGGAATATTGGATTTCAATGACTGTGCATGAAAGCTCTTATGGTGCAGTATAGTGTTTCTGTCCGTATCTTTCCTATACAGATCCACTGCCAAAGCTTTTTGGTCAACTTTAACAAGGAGATCAAGAAATGGGATCTCCTTATTACTGGTTTCAATAGTAAACTTTAAATTAGAATTAAGATTATTCATCCAATTAAAGAAGGCCTTGTGATCCCCTTTAGATCTGTCCCAAATGATAAAAATATCGTCAATATATCTCTTGTACAATTTTAAAGCTGATCTGAAAGGATTTGAATCTGTCATGATATTGGTTTCTTCAAAATCCCACATATAAAGGGTGGCGTAATTCGGTGCAAAGGATGCACCCATAGCCGTCCCCTTGATTTGCATGTATGGAGCCTATATTGCCATATAGGAGACTCTTATAGTCTTTTTTCTAGCTCTTGTACTCCGGGACCACTGCAAAGGGTTTTTTGGTCCTTCGTTTGTGTCTTAAACACCGATCCGAAATAAAAGAGGGACCGCCGTTTTACACGAGATCCGGTCGATCGTTCAGCGGATGCAGAACATCTTCAGTAATGAGACCATGTCAAGGTAAGTTAATGTGCGTTAGGCACGCTATGTCTAGGTATTCAGACAGTTCTCGTTTAACTAGAGCTAACTGGGTTTCTTTTCTAATCAGACCGTCGTTTTAATAAAGACAGGCGGCGAGCCACGAAAGCGGTGTACCGCCCGAATCCCATGGGTACGGCATTACTATGGACTGACTTCAGAGTGGAAGACACTCATTTTCAAAGAAGGTACTTAACGTGTGCCTGTCCTTAGACAATTGTTCATAGAACATCTTTATATTTCCAATATAACAACTATTGTTTTCCGATTTCTTTAGGAAATTCAGTATTAGACCTTAACCAGAGGCTGTTGGAATACAAGCCACAGGGCTAACCAAATGGAGGTTTGCAGGTAGGAGGGACGTTTGCGAATTTGGAAATTGCAATTAGTTGTTGACTATAGGAGAGTCTTCAGGTGTGACGGGAGAGGGCTGTTTCAGCACTAATGAGAAAGTGAAGATTTGTTTCTTTACTAGTTTTTTTGAATCTTACAATAAGAGGTTTACAACACTAGACTAATTAGGTCAGTTTAGAATTTCTGTCATAATTGGTTAGATTTATTCCAGTATGTACATGAAATGGTGGATAAATGAGATGTCTACCTTGGAGTTAAAGTCATATGGATGCTTCAAATTTGGATGTTATATATAATATTGTTAAGAGGAAACACTGAGAGAGGTGATTATGGTTTGCATTTTTAAACAATATATTGATCTATTGTATGTTTGTTTGTTTTTAGAAATATTTGTTAAATGTTCATCCAATCCTGATGAAGACTTACACTACCCGTCAAGTCGAAACTATTTTACCAACTGGGAAGCTTTTTCGTAAAGAAGAACGATTTGTTAAGGCACCAATAGTCGATACATTTTTTGGATTGAACTACAATTTTGTTATATGCGTGTTGTGTATTTTTGGAATTATCATATCCACTATGAAAAGAAATGTACTAATGAATTAAATGACATTTCTTAGGGCACTTTAGTATATTTATACACATTTTTAGATGTGCAAATTAGTTGAATGAATGTTGTTGAATGGCTTAGTAGCAAAAGTTTTTATTATGATCTAAATATATTTGTAATATTGTATTTTATGTAATTCTAAATAAATTGAAAATGATAAATTGATTTATGCATCCATTTACCCTCTTTCTAAGTGTTTTCCTCACCTCCTGGTACCATTTTTTGTATATTATTATATGTTTCTACCTCAAGGTACCAGTGATTGTTGAGGTTCCCACCCCTTTTGGGTTGGTTTACTAGGTGCAGCACGTTGCTGTGTGGGGAATACGGAAGTTGCGCTTCCACCCAATGTGGAGGTATTAGTTCCTCTTTCCATTTGGGTTTTGTTTGCTTTCCTCCTGGTCACACCTAGGGCTCACTATGTCGGCTTCAGATTCAGTGTCGTTCAGTGAAGAACAGTTGGCAGAGGCTATAAAGACCCCTTCGTTCTTTGATAAACTACAGTTAGACAATGTTACGGGTGATTATTTAAACATAACCAGTGACAGCATATTGCGACTAAAGAAAAATAAATTTCGAACGGAAATGCATAGTCATTTGTTAACAGAATATTTAAAGAAGAACATCATCCCTACTGGCTTGCTCGTTCGTAACGAGCCATGTCTTTTTTTGGATGATGCTGAATACAAAAATGCATTTTCGGGCACAGGAACAAAGTGCAGTAGGGACTGGATGCTTCTCACCATAAATACAGCTTTAAAAAAAAGCATGGCAGTAGGAGAGGAGATCCAGAAAGCAGAATCGGCCTTTAAGGCTGACACTACGATTGTTAATATTAAAGAGAAGCTGGAACTGATTGAAAGTCAAGTGATAGATTTCATCAAGATTACTACTGCTAAAAAAATAGAGAAATTAATTAAGGATGTTAAAAACTTCTCTAAAGAGAGGGCTTATCCGTACTTACTTGCAGATTACCAGGGTCCAGTGAACTGGAAAGACACAGATAGCAATTCAGATGGACCTGTTAGGAAAAAAGTTACTTTCTCAGATACTTCATCTGATGAAGAAGGATATCAGAGAGGAAGGAGAGGTAATCAACAAAGGCAAAAAAACAGAGGTTCACAAAGAGGAGGGAGGAGAGGAAGAAATAACATGTTTTTCCAATACCCCCCCTATTTTTATCCACAAGGTTTTGCTCCCCCTGGACCCATGCAATCATATCCACCTCAGGAACTTCCTTTTCCTTTGCCCCAAGCAGGCCCGCCTCCATTAGAAAAAATGTTCGAAACAAGAAGGCGAGTATACAGAAGATAAGTCCTCCTTCAGCGGTATATAATCTGTCCAACAGGAGCTTGACCGCCAAAGAAACATCTATATTGGAAAAGGGTTTTTCTTTTATACCCATGAAAAACCCGAGCAAGATGGAGGTTGAAACAGAGTTGAGAGCTTTTCTTCGGAAAATCAGACTTAAAGATTTTTTTAGTGGCCAACCGAAAGACCTGGGCGAGAACACGGCCAAGACCCCTTTCAAACCACCTTCTAGATTTACCCCTTCTCTCAACATGATTTCTAAAGAAACTGCCATTTTTGAAAAGGTAGTGCTCCGAGACTTTAATGTGGTTTACGACAATAATAAGAATGCAGGGCCCAAATGTTACAATTTCTCCAAAGAGGATTGGGCAGGTCTCAAGAGTTTACACTCTGACAGATCCGTGGTCATCAAAAAGGCGGATAAGGGAGGAGGAGTTGTGGTATGGGACGCGATTAAGTATGACGCTGAGGTTATGAGACAACTAGATAACCGAGAGGTGTATGTTAAATTGCAAGGAGATCCCTCCTCCAGTATATCAAGAGAAATTGAATGCCTAGGGAAAGATGCGTTAGAAAGGGAAATCATTACCCAGAAAGAGTTTAACTTTCTTGTCCCTAAGAACACCAGGACTCCTCTTATTTACATGTTACCAAAAATTCACAAGAGCATGTCAGCTCCTCCAGGTAGACCCATTGTTTCCCTTAGTGGGTCTATTCTGGAACCGGTTGGGCAGTATTTAGATTACTTTCTGAAACCTCTGGCTAAGAACACTCTGACATACCTGTCTGACTCTCGGGATGTCATCAGAATTGTAGAGGCTTTTCCATTTAATAGTGATCACGACCTGTTGATAACTTTAGACGTTGAGTCACTTTATTCCAACATTCCCCAGGAGGATTCACTGGGGATTATTAAGAGGTTTTTGCAAACCAGAATTGATACTATCTCAGTTCCGAGTGAATTCTTGGTGGAATTATTGGAAATTGCGCTCACAAAAAACTTTTTCAGATTTAAAAACTCTTATTACATGCAAATCAAGGGGACGGCTATGGGTGCATCCTTTGCACCGAATTACGCCACCCTTTATATGTGGGATTTTGAAGAAACCAATATCATGACAGATTCAAATCCTTTCAGATCAGCTTTAAAATTGTACAAGAGATATATTGACGATATTTTTATCATTTGGGACAGCTCTAAAGGGGATCACAAGGCCTTCTTTAATTGGATGAATAATCTTAATTCTAATTTAAAGTTTACTATTGAAACCAGTAATAAGGAGATCCCATTTCTTGATCTCCTTATTAAAGTTGACCAAAAAGCTTTGGCAGTGGATCTGTATAGGAAAGATACGGACAGAAACACTATACTGCACCATAAGAGCTTTCATGCACAGTCATTGAAATCCAATATTCCATATGGGCAGTTCTTGAGGGCGAGGCGAAATTGTACTAAAGTTGAAGATTTCCTTAAACAAGCCTCGATAATTGAAGATAGACTGTCGGAAAGAGGGTACCCCAAGCGATTGCTCAAACAATCTAAAAAACGTGCTAGATATCAGCATAGGGACTCTTTATTGGAAAAGGACACGAAAGAGAGAAAGCTGGGAGAGGACCAGCTAGTATGTGCCCTTACATTCAACACCGAACACAATAAAATTAAAAAGATTATTTCTGCACATTGGCATTTATTACAACTAAATATGCCTGAATTAGCAAAACCCATCTTTGCTTTTAAAAAAGGCAGAAACATTAAGAATTGGGTGTCTAAGGCGGACAGAATTTCGGTTCTTGATAGTCAACCCACTATCACTGCCATGTGGGGTATGCCACCGATTAAGGGACATTACCCTTGTGGTAATTGTTCGAACTGTTCTAGTACGGTGGCTACTACGGCAGTTAAAATTCATGGAAGAAGCTGGGAACTGAGGCAACACTCCACTTGCCTTAGTGCTAATGTTATATATGCCATTGTATGTCCCTGTAAGAAAGCATATATAGGGAAAACCTCAAGGGCGGTGAAACTTCGGATTAGCGAGCATAAATCTAAGATTAGAACATGTCAGCGGAATGCTCCTTTAACGTTACATTGTTTAGAATGTAACCACAAGCCAGAAGATTTGAGATGGTGGGTATTGGAAAAGGTGTTGGGCACTGATGCAGCGAACACCGCTGCACGCTTAGCACAAAAGGAACAATGGTGGATATATCACACCAATAGCTTAAATATTGGGCTTAACCAACAAGAGGAATGGAATTGATTTCCATTTTTGGACCTACTGGATTTTCATTTATGGAGCCTATATTGCCATATAGGAGACTCTTATAGTCTTTTTTCTAGCTCTTGTACTCCGGGACCACTGCAAAGGGTTTTTTGGTCCTTCGTTTGTGTCTTAAACACCGATCCGAAATAAAAGAGGGACCGCCGTTTTACACGAGATCCGGTCGATCGTTCAGCGAATGCAGAACATCTTCAGTAATGAGACCATGTCAAGGTAAGTTAATGTGCGTTAGGCACGCTATGTCTAGGTATTCAGACAGTTCTCGTTTAACTAGAGCTAACTGGGTTTCTTTTCTAATCAGACCGTCGTTTTAATAAAGACAGGCGGCGAGCCACGAAAGTGGTGTACCGCCCGAATCCCATGGGTACGGCATTACTATGGACTGACCTCAGAGTGGAAGACACTCATTTTCAAAGAAGGTACTTAACGTGTGCCTGTCCTTAGACAATTGTTCATAGAACATCTTTATATTTCCAATATAACAACTATTGTTTTCCGATTTCTTTAGGAAATTCAGTATTAGACCTTAACCAGAGGCTGTTGGAATACAAGCCACAGGGCTAACCAAATGGAGGTTTGCAGGTAGGAGGGACGTTTGCGAATTTGGAAATTGCAATTAGTTGTTGACTATAGGAGAGTCTTCAGGTGTGACGGGAGAGGGCTGTTTCAGCACTAATGAGAAAGTGAAGATTTGTTACTTTACTAGTTTTTTTGAATCTTACAATAAGAGGTTTACAACACTAGACTAATTAGGTCAGTTTAGAATTTCTGTCATAATTGGTTAGATTTATTCCAGTATGTACATGAAATGGTGGATAAATGAGATGTCTACCTTGGAGTTAAAGTCATATGGATGCTTTAAATTTGGATGTTATATATAATATTGTTAAGAGGAAACACTGAGAGAGGTGATTATGGTTTGCATTTTTAAACAATATATTGATCTATTGTATGTTTGTTTGTTTTTAGAAATATTTGTTAAATGTTCATCCAATCCTGATGAAGACTTACACTACCCGTCAAGTCGAAACTATTTTACCAACTGGGAAGCTTTTTCGTAAAGAAGAACGATTTGTTAAGGCACCAATAGTCGATACATTTTTTGGATTGAACTACAATTTTGTTATATGCGTGTTGTGTATTTTTGGAATTATCATATCCACTATGAAAAGAAATGTACTAATGAATTAAATGACATTTCTTAGGGCACTTTAGTATATTTATACAAATTTTTAGATGTGCAAATTAGTTGAATGAATGTTGTTGAATGGCTTAGTAGCAAAAGTTTTTATTATGATCTAAATATATTTGTAATATTGTATTTTATGTAATTCTAAATAAATTGAAAATGATAAATTGATTTATGCATCCATTTACCCTCTTTCTAAGTGTTTTCCTCACCTCCTGGTACCATTTTTTGTATATTATTGCAAGTAGTTTATTTGCCATTAGATCTCAAAGAAAATGTAAACAGTCTGAGAGTGCAACGTCTAATATATCAGTCTTTGATTATCTTAGTAAATGGTGTACCTACAAAAGACAAAAAAAATGAAATAATTGGCAAATACTTGTGGACTTACATAAAGTTAGAGAAGCTCTGCAATATCTAAACGACAACAATGAATACTACAAAGAAATAAATATTGAAGAAAACCTGAGGGACACCACTGAAATAATTCAAAACTCATCAGAAACTGGTCAATTTCAACTTCTAGATCCTACTACAGAATTCCAAATTTTAGACCATTTTACAGTTTACCCATTACACTCTAAAGACACCATAGATGATGTACTGGAAATTTACCAAATGCGACAAGCCAAAGGATCTCCAATCAACATATGGGAAAAAAGTATAGAAGCACAAGCTTTTCCACTTCTCTTTCCTACTGGAAAAGGAGAAAGGTACGATGAAAGACCCACACAAATAACAGCATCAGAATACCGGTCTTTACAAATGTATTCTGAGACCCCCAATTTAGACAAAACATGGAATACATATCCCACCTTCTCTTTGAAAGTGAACTAGCAACTCTATGCTACAGAGTTGCACACATGTTAAAATTAGCTACCGATTTTCAAAATATGTCAGCTACGCAATTACTACAAAAGTGCAAGAAAAAGATGAAGTTTTTCAGTCAAGCAATACAAAATCTTTTAGCAAACATGCCTGGTACAAAAGAATACTGGTTCTGACTTCATGCAGATGTACGCTGTATAATAAGAAATCTTGGCCCACCCACTTGGTTTGTGGCATTAAGTTGTGCAGAATATGCATGGGAAGATTTACACAATTTCCTACACTTAGCAAACAAAAACATAACAAATATGGATATAAAAACACCATGGGAACTCTGCTCTCTAGATCCTGTAAATGTATCAAAATATTTCCAGCATCGCTTCAATTCTATGGTACCCTTCATTTGTAATAAAACTGTTCCTCCCCTCAGAGAAGTGTGACGCATCTTTTGGAGAAAAGAATAACAATCCAGAGGAGCACCACACATCCACATGATTTTGTGAATTAAATATGCTCCTAACTTTGGCCAGAACAGTGAAGGCACTGTTTTGTAGTGCATCCAAAAATATATCACTTGTGAAATCCCTTCACAAACAACACATAGTGACCTTCATGCAAATTTTACACTTTCAAAGACACACATGTGGGAAGTATTGTTGTCGCAAAAAACAAAGGGAAATACTACACCCAATGCCGCTTTGGTTTCCCTATACCAGTTTCAATTACAGGTCAAGTAAACAACTTCATGTCTTCAGTTAGAGATGGAGGGTAATTCATGGAAAGATTGTGCGCCGGTGTGGCACAAGCGTGAAAAATCCAGTGCACACGTGCAAATCGCATCAATCTATTTATGGAAGGCCCTGTGGTTGGCTTTCCCGGGAGGTGCGCCAAATCCGCACTTACCTTACACATCACTGCGACTTTCCAAACGCAAAGTGCAACTCGCATAGCGAAAGTGCACAACTTCTAGCGCACACACCTAAAAAGCGGGCGGAACATGCGGAATGGGGAACAACACGTGAAAATCTGTGCATAATGGGGGAAATACCTCTGGGAAATACACACAACGCCCACACGCTCGTGAACAACGCATATTCATGGAATTGAACAGGGAAAACCTGCACACGCCAAAAGACATGCACACGCATAAATACGTCCACCACACAAAAGCAGGCGGAAGCGCCCCCGCACAGTATAAAAGTGCATGCAAACAACAAACAAGCAAATACAGCTTTGATGAATGTCCCATTTCTGGCAGCAGTGATTGTGGGACACCGCAGGAGGAGGAGAATAGTCAGGCCCCGCATTTTTTTACCTAGGACCAGCCATTTTGGGATGCCTGATGAGTAGGTCTATGGCAGGTATAGGGTTCTACGTCATATCATCCTAGACCTGGTCACTGAGTGGGAGGATGACCTCACATTACCCACCTTGTGCCTCCAAGCACTGAGCCCCTTGGAAAAGGTGCTCAATGTCCTGTATTTTTGGCCACTGGGTCATTTCAGCGGACAACTGCCATAGTCAGGGGTGTCTCACAGCCCACGCAGTCATGCTGCCTACACCAGGTGTTGGCAATCATGACTACACGCCCCTCAGCCCGCAGGTACATATACATGCCCAGAACACCTGCAGAAAGGCAGGCCATGGTCCCAATCTTTTACGGGGTGACACATTTCCCAAGAGCGCTTGGTGCCATTTATTGTACCCATGTGACCATACGTCCACCTAGAACCACTGAGTACATCTATCTCAACCGCAAGCACTGGCATTCCAAAAACGTGCAGGTTGTATGTGATGCCAAGGGAATCATCACCTCTGTCTATGCAAACTATCCTGTGTCCACTCATGACAGTTTCATATACAGAATGTCAGTCCTACACCAGGACGCCAATACGGAACCCCACCACACCACCCCAGGTAAGATATAACGCAGCCCATATTGCAACCCGGGGCATAGTGGAGCGCACATTCGGAGTGCTAAAGTCTAGTTTCTGCTCCCTTCACCACTCCGGTGGCAAGCTACTATATATGCCCTCACTAGTGTGCAGGATCATTATGGCAGCATGGGTCCTGCACAACGTTGCAACCTGGCGGGACATACCGGTGAGCATGGTGGTGCCCCCACATCCCCAACCACACACATGGCCACTGCGCATGGGAGGGGAAAGGGCACATGGTGAGGCAGCCCGTACCAAGCTTATGGCTACATTTTTCACCTAAACTCACCTCCCTGTGGAGTGCACACAGGCCTGGCACATTCCAGGTCACAATCGATGATGACAAAGGGACAGTCAACTATCACAACCTAAACACCCTGAGAATGTGTCCTTGGAATTGCAGCATTGTGTGCATCCCTAGCCACTTAAATAAACACAATCCTGTGTGACCAAAAGGCACACATGCAAGGCACAGATTGCAAACCTCCCGTGCAAAATAGCACATCCAAATGCTGTTATGTCACCTAAACCTCTCCCAACCAACCATGACATGGCATGCAATGTGAAAACCTCAATAAAAATATCAACACACATGACACAGCTGTCACAAAGCTCACTGTTACAATGGAAACAGGCCACAGACAATCCCCTCAGACACACACTCTGTAGAAAAGAGTGAGCAAAAACATCCAACCTAAACTAAAAGCATATAAATGCATGCCACCAAAGGCCTGGACACCAAAACCTCAAACTTTTGGTGGCATGTATCACAGGGAATCCCAAAAAATAAAAGAAAATGTCCCCCGCAACACCCCGCTCACTACACCACACAGTACAGCGAGTGGTGTCAGTGGCCTGGAAAGCCCTGCAGCTGCATAAAAAAAAGGAGAAAACAAATTTAGCCAGCGGTGCCAGTCCACTGTTAGGTAAAATTTCCACAAAGCTGGTAAATCTTCCTTTCCTGGTTCAACCCCAGAACTTTTTGCTTTTCTAGTGGGATATTTTTCATTAATACCTCAGTGAGTGGGAACCTTTTTCCACACTCACCTAATCTTTAACTCTTTTTATGGGTGTCATTTCTAAGACTCTCCATAGTGACTTTTTAAAGTTATCATGTTTAACAACTTATTGGCAATACATGCCTGTAGTTGCTGGGTTTCTCTAGAGGCTCCCCATTTAACTTTCTTGTGCTAACCTTTAGTGAACTACAGTTCTCAAGGGTAGAGAGGATCTTTGGATCACTTTTACATTTTATTCTGTGAAACCAGCACACCCCACCTTATGTGGAATGCTGGGGAGATACAATGTATCCTTTTCACATTAAAACTGTAACAATTCTGTTATAGTGACAAGCTTACCTTTAATGGCTGGTGGCAGTGATACCTTTTACTAATTTGGTGCACATTTACCGCGGGCTGTGATCACAGCTGCAGTAAAGGGACCTAAGGGTGCTCATTTTACCAACATGGCCCCTGTCTTCTATAGCTGCCATTTTAGTGTTTCTTGTTGTTTCTTGTTCCTTCCCCCAACACCGAGAGTGGGAAATTTCTTTGTGTGAGTTTTGTCTTCGGCGGGAGTCCCCTGGACACCCCACCAGGCTCCAGTCAGTCTCTAAGCACAGGAAGTGGGGGAGGAGTCCAAAACTTCCCCATCCTTTGTCTTATGCCTTGCTTCAACTGGAACAAATCCCAGTGGGGGGATGGCTGTCCTGATTGGACAACCAGACACCCCTTTCTTGTAAAATGCCGGGAGAGAATGCAGAAATTGTGCTGTAATTCCTGATAAATACTGGAAAACTGAAAGCTGAAGTCATGTCGACCACTGGAACAGAAAAACGAAGTGGATGATGAAGGAAAAGCGGCAGAGATGATTTCTAGCGACCGGAGTGCCTGCTGTGTATCCGGAGCCTGCTGCAGCCTTCCTTCCAATGGACATGGGGTCTTTTAAAATGACAACCTGAACCCAGAGCCTGGAATACTCCAATACCCTGGGACCACCAGCCACTGTGCGGTGCACGGTCCTCCGAATGCCGAATCTCACGCAAACTTCGCTGGCATCTTGGTGTATCTCCAGAGACACAAATCGAATCTGAAAAGTCTCCTCACAAGAGTGATGGACCTTTGTAATGATGAGAATTCAATTGTGATATTCTGTCTTCTTCTGTGCTCCTTGAAAAGGCGCCAAATCTGCAGAACTGCATTCAGCTGCGAGGGAAATCTTGTCTAGTGCCTTCATCATCGATCCCTGCTGCAAAGTCCCTTCTGAGGTCTTGTGTTCAGTCTCCAGGATAAGGAATCCACTGACCGGGTATTTGGCTGCAGACCATGAAGTTCTCCAGCTACACTCTCTTCTTCATTGCTGAGGTACTGTGTTGGCTTGGGTATATACTTACCTTTAGCCTTTTGGGATTTCTGTGTTATCATGGGGTGTTTTCTGTGATTGGGAGGTCCCTCGTCCAGTACGCCCAGTCCCACTGCTAGAATCCCTGTGTTACAGCATTGATTGAGGAAGATATGGTAGAGCATGAAAGCCTACTACTTCCTAAGAAAGGAACAGCCTTTCTGAGAGCATTGCAGGAGTTGGATTTGGTGTGGCATTGCATGGAGGTGGTCCCTTAGGAGTACTGCCCAGGTTGTCCGTGACTCAGTACAAGGTTGCACTCAGTGCATTTCACTTTGATAGCTTTACCCTTTTGGTAAATTTCTAACAGTGGTTAAAAGCTGCCACAGCCATGATTCTGTCTGGGTGCCAGAAGTAGGCACTTCTTATACCTCATCCTTCTGGTCTTCTTGACTGTCTTTTGAAGTGTTGCTCTTCTTTCATTGTGTAGGTCCTCCAGCTGGTGATGGTGGCACTTGGGGAGGAAGGATGGCAAAAGCTTATGCCATTGTTTATCATAAATGAGTAAGAATAGGTGTAGGAGCTGTGCAAGGTTACATTTTGAGCTTTAAAAGTTTCTAGATTACCTTACAAATGCAGTTTCTGACATCTTGTTACCAACATCATAAACACTGCCCCTTATAGGGACTGTTCATGAAAGATATGTTAATATGTGATGTCATCAATTACATTTGTGATGCCATCTTTCATGTATTGGGTGTTTGTCATAGCAGTGCACAGTGGTGGTGCGAGTTATGGTTGCTTAGCTTAACATAAATGACACATTTCTGGGACTTTTCTGTTTTACTTGTAACCAAAACGTCCCTTTAACAAAGTTTGTTCATTGAATTTCATTGATTCAAATCATTTAATTGAATTTGATATGTTTTTATAAGTGCTACTTTTTTAATTCAAGGAAATTACTTTATTTGCTTGGACGTTAAGGAACCTGTTGCGCATCCTATGACCATTACGGGTAAGTTCTTGGAATTCAAAAAAAATCCTTTCACAGGAGTTAATTTTAACAAGTCTCCAAAAGCAAGTACATGTTTACCTCCAAACAAAACGTTGAAATCAGTTTTTAAAACCTCTTGCATGCACAAGTGAATGAAAGCTAGCATCAAGATAGATACCATACTTCATCGACAATCAAGGTATTGACTTTTCTAAGAACTTTTCCTACTTCTTGTGCTGCACTTGATACACGTTTACAATATTCTAGTTTGTTGTCATGCTCCACTGGTTATATCAACACTTGATGAAAAGTAACACCTCCTACATTGTATGCTGCTAAACCTGTTGGAGCAGTTACAATACATGACAAAGAGCAATCCATTTAATTGTGGATCATAGCCCTCAATGCATTAATTTAACAAGATGTACCTGTTCCTGCGTGTCCAATAACATTCAATAATACAGGTTTGTATTGTACACATGAGCATTCACGTGTGTCATGCAGTAGACCATGTATGAACCTGTCTTTAATTTTATTATAAACGTCTTTTTACTCTATATTAAGTTTACTAACCATTTCATCACAATTCACATCTGGAATTTTACTTTGTTGCATTGCAATTTCTACTTCCTCCATAGCAAGCTCAAAATCAGTTTGAATAATTGGCTCACCAAGTGCATTTTGACTTCCTGCTGCAGATTCTTGACTGCCTTCAGGAGTATCTTTTGCCACTTCAGGTGCCAAAAATTCTTCTTGATGTAGTTCTTTTTTGAGTAACTCCAAGTACTGTTTAAATTTGTGATGCTTATTTAAACATGTCTTTAGCAAAAAAGTATTCTTCAAAAGTTTCAAAACTTCCAAGTAAATCACTCTCTGCACACCAAGTGAAAAACAACTGCAAAAAGACAAAAATAAAATAATTCCTTTTTCTCTGCAGTTTGGCAAGAAAGTTTAATGTGGTTAATGACACTTGGCTTTTCATGTCTCACTAAACAACCATCCATGTACTTTAAACCGTCCTCTGTCACTGTTTGGTTCAATATTTGAGTAGCATTGTGCCATTTCATATACACAAAGATCCTCTAACATTTCACATGGATTTGTATAATATGTATCAATCAAGTTGGTTTTCAAAATCTATGTACTGTCAGGTGTTGCATCAGCTAACTACTCCATTTCAGTCAAAGGCTTCCATACCCGATTTCTACTACTAGCTGGTCCAAGACTTAACCAAACTATATTAATGCTACAGCCATACAGAGGTAAACTAGTAATCAAATTTGCAGTTTCTTAGCTACCACACACTATAGGTGAAAGCATCTTCAAACCAAAGCTTAAACGTTTCTGACTGTGAGTTTTATCTGATGATTAATCTGCCCATACTCCAGCTGCAGTGCTCTTTTCTGCTTTTGTCATGTAGGCTGTAACATAATGGGCAACAACTGTTGAATCATCAGCAACAAACTGCACATCAGTATTTGCATTCCATAGCTGGGCAATGCCAGGTCTTGGGAGGAAAGCTCAGCCGCAACGTGCTCGACCTTGGAAGCAAGACAACACAGAGCCACACAGGTTCGATCTCCGGGTCCACGCTTAGAAACCTCTGGGTATTAAGCATGTTATAAATAACCTATCATATCATATCATTAACAAATGTGCATGGCTTATTTCTTTTTAAATGATAGGTATTTCTCAGGGATTTACCAGTAACATGGTGGTATAGAGATGACATTGACTTACCAGTAACATGGTGGTGTACAGATGACTTTAGACTATTCACTCAATCAACTGGAGTCACAGGCCTTGGAAAGCCAAATCTGCACTGAGTGTAGTACTTGTTTTTACTTTTGTATTTTCTTTGACAGTACTTCCCACATGAATGCATTTCAAACCTTTCCACATTGTTCCGTAGATCAGCATTGACATGCTGAGCAGGAATGGAACAAGTAACATATTTTTCAATCAACGCCATCACACAGGCATCACTTTCCTTAACAAACTGAGGAGCATATTTAATCTACAACAGTATATGAATATGTTGCACTCCACGTGTCTGATACTCTTTTTTCTCCAAAAGAAATGTTCCACATGTACTAGTGGACCATTTTCTTGATAACATATAAAATGTAACATGGCTAAAAATCTGCATACAAAACCGTGATACACCTACAGGGTCCATAGAACAAAATTCTCCTGGTGTCATGTATTCTATGTTGTCTTTCTATGCATTACTTTCACAAATCCACTTTGCAAGCTCATCCAAGCCGTACTGACCACAACTTAAAATTATAAACCAGTTAGGAGATCCCAAGTTTCTGATAATACATCTAATTTCAGAGTGTCTTCTATACCAATATGCTTTGTCCTCTAAAACTACATTGTTGTCTTTCGCCTGTTGCAGCATCTCACACGCAGAAGGATTTTTAAATCTAGTTCCAGTCTGAATTTTATGAGCAACAGCATAACATAATGTTGAAAATTCACTTTCATACAATAAGTGAAAAATATATTCAACTTTGGTACAGAATCATGAATCTTCTGAATAAATTCTTGTACAGCAACATTCTGAAGCAGAGATTTGCACCTTCCGATCATCCATTCTCCCCCCAGTACTAGTTGGAAAAAGCACAGGGAAATGGGGTTCTAATGTCTTTTCCCAGATACAAATTGGTGCAACTCTTGTTGCTTTCATTTGTTACAACTCTAAACTGTCACCCATAACTTCATGTGGGTGTAGAGGATAAATAGTGTAATGTTCATAGAAACTATTCCCTTCTGCAACAGAAAGACACTCAAACTGACCTCACTGCTTATCTTTGTTGAGTCAACATCAAGCTGAGACAAGTCTGGTACAGTCAGACTGCCTTTGTATAAATCATTGTGCTCCAATAGAAATGGCAATATGTTTTTCACTTTTCCAAAACAAACAGACAATCTGAAATGTTATGCTTCACTGCTAGAGTATTAACATGTTCTTCCAAATTCAGGGGTAACTACACAACTCTCTCTCACATCTTGCACTAATCACTTCTTAGGTAGATTTCCATCTTTGTTTGCAGTCTAACCTTAACTTGGAAAGGATGAACAGTTTGCAATGCAATCACTTCACAGTGTTACATTTTTGAAGCACAACAGGAATTTCACGAACTACAATATTGTGGAGAATACATCTTGACAGAATATGTGTTTGATTATAAAATCCAACACAGTATCAACAACAATAGATTGCATCACTTGTGTCAAATTGTTCTTCTACAAACAAATAAGGATACCGTTCTTTCCAAACATCTTCAACAATGTGTTTAATTTTGTTCTCAACATACACTAGTTGCACTTGAGACAAGATACACAAACAATGTCAGATCTTTTGTAGGAGAGAACTCAAACATTGCAATACTTCTTTTGTACTGTTGAAACATCTGATCCTTTTTAAGCATAGCATCAGCATTTCCACTTCCTGTAAGAGTTTCATCTATGTACACTCTTTTAAATGCATTATATTTATCATATGCATTGTAGAAACCAAACGTTGTACAGTTCCAGTCTAAAGTATGTCATTTAAAAATGCAAGGGAGTTACTTGGTGTTTTGCACACATACAGTTTAACTAGAAGGTATCTCATTTTATTATGAAGTGTAGCCAGAATCTGTATATTATTAACTAGCTCTTACATCTACTTTTATCAAGACAAGCTAGAGAGTGACCCAAAATTACAGTTTTTTCACAAACACCACACTCATCTATTCTTTGTAGCAATTTTGATCTGTATTTGAACATGATCATTTTTGTGCAAAACTTGCAAAAATCTCTTTAAAACTTTATGTGCAAAGGTATCTATATTGCACAAAATTGCAAGTCCATACCCCACAATCCTTCTTAAGTTTCCTTTTTGACTGACCTACAGCTTCCATTTCTGTATTGTTACACTGCTTCATTTCTGAGAAACCACACCATTTCGGACTTCATTTTCATCAATAGATAGAGGAACATTCTTTCCTTGAAAGAAACTCTCCTCAATAAAAAATCTTTCGGAATGAGAAGTTTTTTTCCACTCTCCACCAGAGACGTCAAAAGTCATCATGTGTAAACACATGTACTGTTTTTATATTTGTATAGAATGATGCAGTCACCTTAAGCAATTTCTTAAGTTTAATTTAAACCAAAATGAACTGTTTTCCTTTCATTCAAATATTTAGATTTTGGTTTGACACTTCAAAGATTTGTAAAAACTTGGGACTGAAACAATATATCTTTATTTCTCTGTTTCACATTGGTACCACATTTGCATCCTTTTTTTGTAAAAATCTTTCATTTTTTAATAGCTGGTAACACAAGTGAAAATGTTTTTTTTTATATTTTCAATAAAAAAGCACTATCGGTCCCAATAACAGTACTTATTGGTACATATGTTACTTCTAATTCAATATTTTCAAAAGTATCCCCAATTCTAGAAATTGTTACATTATCTGCAATCTACACGATTAGTATCTACAGATTCAAAA
This sequence comes from Ambystoma mexicanum, assembly GCF_040938575.1. Classification (NCBI taxonomy): domain Eukaryota; kingdom Metazoa; phylum Chordata; class Amphibia; order Caudata; family Ambystomatidae; genus Ambystoma; species Ambystoma mexicanum. The sequence continues at coordinate 400,383,849 of NC_090923.1, forward strand.
ACACAACTTTAAAAAAAAAAAAATCTACTATACTTCCCTGCCAATGACTCTTCTTATTGGTTCATCGTTCTTGTTTTCTTGATGACATCTTACAAAAATGTCTATATAAAAAAATTATTAACATCACACATTGTGTTTCTTTATATTATGAAAATAAAATATAACTATTACTGCTAATCATCAAAAAGCCTGATTATGAGGGGGAGAGTCAACATATGACCTACAAATACCAGATATAACCCCAAGAACTTCTTAAATGATATGATATCATATTTCATTTACAATGGACCTGTACAGAAGTGTATCTACACAGAGCAAGACAAGGAAGGAAAGACAGACAGAAGACAACACAAACAATCTTATTGACCTTGTGGCATTCAGATCGTACAAACACAAGCACAAAAACAAAGAGTGCAAAGGGAAACGTAGGAAGGATGTGCAAGGGAGAGGGAAGAGGAAGACAGAACACAAATGATCTACGTACATGTAACCAGGGCAGCGTGACTGTTGGTAGTGCACGGAGAACAGGGGACCTGAGAATTACAGCTGCAGCCATAAATGGGTGGTAGGCCCAGATACAGTGCAAGGGTGACAGATCAATTAAAAGTCTGGTACCTAGTGATCTGGTATCCAGTGAGAGTCTGAGAATAGCCAAACAACCAATTCCTGCAGCAGAGACATAGATTGGTTGGCTCAACAGTGGAAGGACAAAGACAAAGCACAGAGAACATTCATGTTTGCATCTGCTTCCAAAATGTCAAGTGGTCTGGCTCAAGTTTGAAAGGGGCACAGATGCCATAGCAGAATCATGATGCAGCAGAGAAAAAAGATACACATGACTTAAATGGTTGGTTAGTTGCTGTGCAAAGCTTTACATTCTTATATAACAGGTTTACTGGCACGTTAAACTATTCAATGAGTCACACCAACATCAAACTGTGACTCTTTTGTAACTTAAACATGCACAGTGACAAGCGAAGGACTGAGGTGTTCATGAATTAGAGCAGACTTGAAGTGGACTGCTGAAGTTGCAGTGCCTGTAACAGTGGGTGTGATGGAGCAAGTCTATTTAAGAGGGGGAGAATCAACATATGTTAAACAATTATCGAATATTTCCCCAAGAACATCCTAAATGGTATGATATCATATGTCATTTATAATGGACTTGTACACAAGTGTTTCTACAAACATCAAGATACATTGATCAGTCACTATTGCCGTGTGTACAAACACTTGTGTACAGGAAAAAAGAGGATGGCGAGGCGCACACTATAGTTCCCAGTCAAATTATACCTGATAACAAATAACTGGGTGAGATCCCAAAAACACCTTAGTAAGTATTAACAGGGTTGAATCCCAAAACAATGAAAAAGTATTAACAGGGTTGGATCCCTTCTGCTGTTCTGTTGCTCTGCTTTTGTTTTCCTCCTAGCGCCTTCCTGTCACAAACATTTATCAGGGAGGCTGTGCTGGTATGCAGGTGGTTGAAATTAGTAGCTCTAATAGTCTCTAGGGATTCTGGCAGCTGTAGTTGTCTCATGTTGCCAATCAGGTGACCAGGAACTGACACCCCTCCTAATACACAAGTCTTTCCCAAATTTGGGGGAGGGGAGAAAACCATTAAAATGGTTCTCTAAAGTGGGCCACAGTAAACCCGGTGCTGCTGCCTCTGGAGCCCGGAACTCCACACTGTAGGAAACAGAAAAAAAAGAGGATTGGCGAGGCGTGCACTCCAGTTCCCAGTCAAATTATACCTGATAAAAAATAACTGGGTTAGATCCCAAAAACAACTTAGTAAATATTAACAAGGTTGAATCCCAAAACAATGAAAAAGTATTAACAGGGTTGGATCCCTTCTGCTGTTCTGTTGCTCTGTTTTTGTTCTCCTCCTACCACTTTCCTGTCACAAACATTCATCAGGGAGGCTGTGCTGGTATGCAGGTGGTTCCAATTAGTAGCTCTAATAGTCTCTAGGGATTCTGGTAGCTGTAGTTGTCTCATGTTGTCATTCAAGTGACTAGGAACTGACACCCCTCCTAATAAACAAGTCTTTCCCAAATTTGGGGGAGGGTAGAAAACCATTAATATGGTTCTCTAAAGTGGGGCATAGTAACCCCAGTGCTGCTGCCTCTGGAACCCGGAACTCCACACTGTAGGATGCAATGTAGGAAACAGAAAAACAACAGGATGGTGAGGCGCGCACTTCGGTTCCCAGATCCCAGAAACAGTGCAAGGGTGACTTATCAATAAAAGTGTGACGTATCAAAAATGCACAATGTCCCATTGGCTTGCTCATAGCCATTTCTATAACCCATCAAACGATTGGTACCTGCGGCTATAAAACACCTGACATGATACAATGTTTCATTGGCTGCTGTGGTAGCCGTAGCTATTATTTAAAAAAAAGATTTCAAAGTAGGTATTTTCTTTTTCCAAAATACTTAGACAGTTATCTATGTGGCTCTTAAAAGAACCGTTGGGTTCTTTTATCAATATATCACGGAAAAATATATTTTCAATCAGAAAAATACTCTTAACCTCTATGATGATGAAAATAATTTCAAATAACTTTCTATGCTCTTTTTACAGATGATTAATTCATTTTCTTTTCCCAAAGAGAAAAAAACCTGTGCTCCCTATCAAAAATATTTCTCCACAATGACAGCATATATCTCTCATTTCAAACACACCATCTAAAACAATATTGTAAAACCAAAAAAACCTTGTAAGCCAATGCTTTGACAACTCATCACCTATGTCCTCAACATCACTATGAACCCCATTCTCAAAAACATGTCAATAGACTTCTGAACAAACAGAATCCTCTCCTTGTGAAATTGGCTCCATTTTCAAATATCAAAGTAAACAATATATATATATATATATATATATATATATATATATATATATATATATATATATATATATATATATATATCCCAAAACAGCACTATCTCCATGAGGTACATCTCACCCTTAAACAATGAAAATGTACTGTGTAGAAAAACACGTAATATAATAATACAATGTAATCTACAGTTTTATTGGCATATATAAACATCACTTAAAGAAATTCATACTCTGATAGGTTCAACATTCAACAGCATCTGAGGTACTTGACATCCTATTGGCAATCACCCACCACACAGATAAACAACCAATCAGAGAGTAAAAAAAGAAATTCACCTTCTCTCCTCATCTCCATTGCCAATTCTAATATCTGAGGTGACAAACTGTATGTTTCTCTATCACAGTACAATGGAACATTACATGGAATGGCTTGAGGAAAGCTATCCAACAGAGGGAAACATAACAAAAATAGATACTCAAGAAAGGAAGCAGAAAAAAATACATGAGTACATTCTTTTTTGTAAGGAAACATATTGCAAACAGATGAAGTCATTCAAGTATCAAGAAGATTCAAGCAAGCAACACAAACAGTACATACAAAAGTAATCATGGATTTATTGACAGAACTAAAATTACTCTTACTTAATATTAAAAAACAAATAGAATCAATGAAAGAGGGCATTCAAAATTTAAAACAATTAATGGAAAGTAAAAATCCAGACAATTGGGCCAAAAAAGAAGATGTATCATGTGTTCCAAGTCAAAGAAAAAGAAAACCCACAACCACATCCCCCCCAATACACCTGTTTTGTTTAATAAATCTGTTTTGTTTCAACAAAATGTGTTTCAATAGTTACCATTTTGAACTATATATATTATTGATGATTAAAAAGTATTGCAACTCTTACAAAAACTGTTTACGAATATTATACTGAATACATGTTAAAAAAATCCTCACAAAAACCAATTACACCCCAATTCTTATAGCCACACCTATACATTTGCCTTTGTTTCTTCTCATAAATGTATTGTAAAATATGAATAACAAAAGCCACTGCAAAAAATAAGTATGTAAAGAATGCACATTCCACACATTACACGCAGTGGGTATATGTCAGAGAATTTGCTCCTAGGACACACCCCCCAGTCATTGCTACAGTTACCCACATCTCCAAATGCCGATGGGCCATTCGGATAAACCGTAGCTGCGGCTACACATCTATGTTTATAAACACTATTGTAGGCACAGGTTTTTATGACCTTCATATTTTATGTGCAGTGCATAAAATGCACTATATGAAAGATACAACTATAGGACACTGTTGTTCTCTTTCTACATATTAATCATTGGGTCATTGGGAAAACAAATCCAGCTTGGATTAAATAAACATAAACAATATAAAAAAAAACTATAAGAAAACACCATTACAAAAAACAAACTGTTATTTATAAACTGGGTGAAAACAAATAAAGAACATTATATTGGTAGCACGCAGAACAAATGATGAGAAGGTTAAGAAAACTTGGAGAACAAGAGAAAATAGGGTGGGATTAGTGAACTTGAGGAACAAGTGAAAATAGGCTAGGATAAATACACTTGGAGAACCAGTCATCAAACAAACATAGGGGTCACTACAAGTTTGGAGGTAGCCATGCCGCTGGTAGCGGCATGGCCACCCCTTTATCGGCTAACAGGTCCGGGTTCCTTGAATGAGTAATTACTGGCCTATTCCAACCTTGGAGGACCCGGTAATTCCTCATTCCAGGAACCCAGACACAGTACATCCCCATTCGAGCCCCCATAGCACCCCCGTTAATAACTGATACAACCAGGCACCCTTAGCGGGTTCCTGCAAGCAGACTCATAATGAGGCGTTAAGGGGTTGATGGCGCCGGCACCGTTTTTTATACTTTGCTCCCTACTGAAACATTCCAACATGTCTCCACATGGAGGCACAAGTACTGTAAATGTCATTTGGACCAACAATCCACATGAATGAAAAAAAACAGCACACAGTTTGCGCTTCTTCAAAGTCTAGAAACACTGCAAAAAAAAAAGAGGCAGAGGAGGTACTCTTCAACTTCTACAAGAAAGCTCTGTGTTGTGGACCTTTTAATGTTCCATCGCAAAGTCTAGGAAAATCAATGATGATTAATCCATCATAAAAGAAAATGCATGGGTTCCATTTTTTACATAGACGGAGATCAGCACCACCTGCAGCACTTCCATCCACTAATCCAACAACGTCAACAGCAGTATCAGATGTACAGACTCCTATTTTACCGGCTTCCCTCATCACTGGAGCTGTGAGCAGTGATTGTAAAAAATCAACCACCACACATTGAAGGTATTGCCACCAGCAGCCAGAGTTTTAAAATACCTGAGCCACTGCATTTCAAGAATCATCCAAAATGCTAGAAAGTTCACAAAGGAGGCTTTTCATGAACAGTCTACAGATGTGCTGCTCCCATCCCCGACAGAACATAGGTTGACCTTTTAAGGGAATTAACTGTACAACATCTAGTTAAAATCCGCTGGGATGATAATAACAATGCAGCTACAATAAAATACAAAAATAATCACATTTTTTTCTCTTTATTGTTTAATCAAAATAAGATTTTACAATACATTATTTCTTTCAGCATTTCATCAGACGATCATCGCAAAACAGGACTTTGATACTTTTGCACAGTTTTGTTGAGGCCGTAACAGGCTTCGACGTTGTATTTCAGTTCAGCTGAATGCATTGGATTAGAGACTATTTATCTGCTTGGTGACCGCCTTTGTCATTTAGTAGATTGGTCTCAATGTGTTCGATCATTTTGGCCAATGCAATTTGCCATGTAGTTTTCTCACCTCCTATCAATCCGCACCACCATGTGTCTTCTTCGGCCAAGATGTCAAAGACTGCCATTCGTGATAGATATTGTTGCCTGATGGCAGTTGTGGCTGGACAAATCATGATCAGGTGCCTTAAAGTTTCTTTTGATGGATAAAGATCGTGTTTACAAAAGCGGCAGCCATTAGTTGATGTATGTCCTCGAATATGCAGAATCTCATTTGTTTTGAATAAATTCAGCCGTGCTCGTAAAATTAAGTTTCGTGCCTATCTGCTTGGGCATTGATTTACATAGTTTTGCAACTCATTTCTTTTTAATGTGTTGCTAGGTAGATGGAGAGTGAGTTTTAGTTTTGCGGCATTGTCTATCGTGGAGGCCCAATCATTGGTAAAATACCGGCACCGCCTTGGCGGAAAGGGGATTTACCGCCCCATTCCAAGGTTGGAGGGGCAGTAAATGCCCCTTCCACCATTGCCCTTCTCCATTCCCATTTCTGCCCCATAGGGCTCTATGGGAATGGGGAAGGCGCTGCAAAAAGCAGGCATCAAATCCCCCAACCCGCAAAGGGACCTCGTAGTAAGGTGGTAAGGATTTACCGGTACCGGTATTTTACCGGTACCAGTAAATCCTTACCGCCATCCGTGTAATGAGGCCCATTGTCTTTTATTTCCCTTAAAATTTTGCATGGGTTGGTAATGACTTCTTCCTCATTTGACGCAATATTATTTTGAACCACTTGATTTTGGTCTTGCCAGGTATTTAGCATGTTACAGTTTCTGCTGTCCATTTCACATTTTAACAACCTAAAAACTTCATTGCCATGCGCCATTCGCCATTTTCTGTGCAACATAATGGAATTGCAGAGCACTGTGCATTCTAGTGATAACAGACTAACAGGGTAATTCATAGAATTTCGCAGAAAAGTGTCGCAAGCGGCTGGCGCAGAGTGTCCGCGTGCGATTGACTGCGCCAGGCACGTGTGCTAAAACCGATTTCCGCGCACAGCGTATTTATGGATTTTAGGCTTCCAAACCAGCCGTGGCGCAGAGAATCGCAGCGACCCTGCAGCAGCGCCAGTAACGCCCCCAAGAACGCCCTCGCGCAAGGAAAAGCCATCAAAATCGCTAAATCATCGCAAAGGCGTCGCTAACCCTGGACCAGTTCACCGGGCTGGCAAACAGCAAACGCCAAGCGGAGAACGTGTATTTCAGGGGTGCGCGGGAAGTACCACACGCGATTTCAGCAGGGTACGTGTATTTCAGGTGTGCGCGGGAAGTTCCACACACGATTTCAGCAGGGTGCGTGCATTTCAGGGGTGCGCGGGAAGTTCCACATGCGAATGGGCCAGTGCGAGCAGGGTAGGTGTATTCCATGGGTGCGCGGGAAGTTCCACACGCGATTTCATCAGGGTACGTATATTTCAGGGGTGCGCGGGAAGTTCCACATGCGATTGTCCCAGTGCGAGCTGGGTACGTGTATTTCAGGGGTGCGCGGGAAGTTCCACACGCGATTGGCCCCGTGCAAGCAGGGTACGTGTATTTCAGGGGTGCGCGGGAAGTTCCACATGCGATTGGCCCCGTGCAAGCAGGGTACGTGTATTTCAGGGGTGCGCGGGAAGTTCCACACGCGAATTCAGCAGGGTACGTGTATTCCAGGGGTGCGCGGGAAGTTCCACACGCAAATTCAGCAGGGTACGTGTATTTCAGGGGTGCACGGGAAGTTGCACACGCGATTTCAGCAGGGTATGTGTATTTCAGGGGTTCTGGGGAGTACTACACGTGAATTGGCCGTGTGGGTCCTCCCAGGTGTACGCTCGACAACCTCCATGGCCCCTGCAGGCAGCCCACACCACGGGGGACTACTACCCTGCACCCCTGCTCATGTCCCGCAGGCAGCCCATCCACCATGGGCATGCCCCCCAGCCAACCCACATGTCACCTTGCACTACTGATCAACAATGCATGTCTCCCACCACCCCCACCCCCCAGCCACCATGGCCAGCCCCCACCAGGCCCCCACTCATGTCCCCTATCACCCCCACCCCCCAGCAGTGCAGAGGCAGCCTCCACCATGCCCCCACTCATGTCTCCCACCACCCCCACCCCCAGCAGTGCAGGGTCACCCTCCACCAGGCCCCCACCCATGTCTCCCACCACCCCCACCCCCCAGCAGTGCAGGGGCACCCTCCACCAGGCCCCCACTCATGTCCCCCTGCACCCCCACCCCCCAGCAGTGCAGGGGCACCCTCCACCAGGCCCCCACTCATGTCTGTCACCCACCCCCACCATCCCAGCCACCATGGGCACCCTCCACCAAGCCCCCACTCATGTCTCCCACCACCCCCACCCCCAGCAGTGCAGGGGCAGCCTCCACCAGGCCCCCACCCATGTCTCCCACCACCCCCACCCCCCAGCCACCAGGGGCACCCTCCACCAGGCCCCCACTCATGTCTCCCACCACCCCCACCCCCCAGCCACCAGGGGCACCCTCCACCAGGCCCCCACTCATGTCTCCCACCACCGCCACCCCCCTGCCACCATGGGCAGCCCCCACCAGGCCCCCACTCATGTCTCCCACCACCCCCCAGCAGTGCAGGGGCAGCCCCCACCAGGCCCCCACTCATGTCTCCCACCACCCCCACCCCCCAGCAGTTTAGGGGCAGCCTCCACCAGGCCCCCACCCATGTCTCCCACCACCCCACCCCCCAGCAGTGCAGGGGCAGCCTCCACCAGGCCCCCACCCATGTCCCCCTGCACCCCCACCCCCCAGCATCCAGGGGCACCCTCCACCAGGCCCCCACCCATGTCTCCCACCCCCCCACCCCCCAGCAGTGCAGGGGCACCCTCCACCAGGCCCCCACTCATGTCTCCCACCACCCCCACCCCCCAGCCACCAGGGGCACCCTCCACCAGGCCCCCACTCATGTCCCCCTGCACCCCCACCCCCCAGCATCCAGGGGCACCCTCCACCAGGCCCCCACCCATGTCTCCCACCACCCCCACCCCCCAGCAGTGCAGGGGCACCCTCCACCAGGCCCCCACTCATGTCTCCCACCACCCCCACCCCTCTGCCACCATGAGTAGCCCCCACCAGGCCCCCGCTCATGTCTCCCACCACCCCCACCCCCCAGCCACCATGGGCACCCTCCACCAGGCCCCCACTCATGTCTCCCACCACCCCCACCCCCCAGCAGTGCAGGGGCAGCCTCCACCAGGCCCCCACTCATGCCTCCCACCACCCCCACCCCCCAGCAGTGCAGGGGCAGCCTCCACCAGGCTCCCACTCATGTCTCCCACCACCCCCACCCCCCAGCAGTGCAGGGGCAGCCCCCACCAGGCCCCCACTCATGTCTCCCACCACCCCCACCCCCCAGCAGTGCAGGGGCAGCCTCCACCAGGCCCCCACCCATGTCTCCCACCACCCCCACCCCCCAGCAGTGCAGGGGCAGCCTCCACCAGGCCCCCACCCATGTCCCCCTGCACCCCCACCCCCCAGCATCCAGGGGCACCCTCCACTAGGCCCCACCCATGTCTCCCACCACCCCCACCCCCCAGCAGTGCAGGGGTACCCTCCACCAGGCCCCCACTCATGTCTCCCACCACCCTCACCCCCCAGCCACCAGGGGCACCCTCCACCAGGCCCCCACTCATGTCTCCCACCACCCCCACCCCCCTGCCACCATGGGCAGCCCCCACCAGGCCACCACTCATGTCTCCCACCACCCCCACCCCCCAGCCACCATGGGCACCCTCCACCAGGCCCCCACTCATGTCTCCCACCACCCCCACCCCCCAGCAGTGCAGGGGCAGCCTCCACCAGGCCCCCACTCATGTCCCCCTGCACCCCCACCCCCCAGCATCCAGGGGCACCCTCCACCAGGTCCTCACAATCCCCAATCATGTGCGTTATGGTCAGCCTCCACAGCCAAAAAGCCCTACCAAGTAACCCATTCACCCACATGGAAATGGAAATTACATGTTACACCCCCAATGTTCATGAAGATAATGAACCCATGTCCGTCACACACAATGGTTGCAATTGAATGGGAAAACACCCAACATGACATGCATGAAACCAATGAGATGATACCACACAGTGAAGTATGAAAACAAAATTGTATTGAAAAAAATAAAGAATGCTAAAGAAATGAAACAAACTACAATGGGAATGAGAAAAAATAAGCTGCAAGTCCGTATAAAAAAAAAAACAGCAAATCAGAATCCAAAAAAATGTCGTCCAAAGTCAAATGTAAAAAAATATCTATCCAATCAAGAACTATGTAAAAAACTTCCAAGGGTCCATGAGCCCAACTGAACAAAGGAAACCTACAAAAAAACCTAACTAAAATGCAACTATATACAAAAAGTGGAGCAGTGTCCGTCGACTCCAAATCATAATAAGAAACAAAGGAAACCTAAAACTAAAGAACTATATACAAAGGCCGCGGGCAAGTCCAGCGGCTCACTCCGTGGTGTTCCGGGCCAGGGCATCATTGAACTCCTGTTCGATATCCCGGAGGCGGTCCAGTTCCATGGCCCCGAGGGTCCGCAGGGACGACGCCGTGTCCTCCTCCAACCCCCTGCGGATTGCCTCGAGGCACTCGGCCCGCCTCAGGGCCCTCCGCATGGAGTTCTCCGCCCTGACCATTGTGAGCCGCACCTCTTCCGCCCGCCGCCGCTCCGCACCTATGGCGTGGCCCAACCGCTGCCACACGGAAGACACTCTCTGTCCTGGGTCCTCCTGCCCTCCGGCCGATGCCTGCCCCTCCGATGTCGAAGGCCCCGAGCCTTCATGGCTCCCACCATGTTGCTGCTGCTGCTCTGCCTCTGCCCGTGCACTGCCTCCTGCTGCCTGCACATCCTCCGCCAGCTGGGGTGCAGTTGTTGATGTGGTCACCCCTGCTGCCCTCCGACTCCCGACTGAGGCAGGGATGCCTCCTCCACCAGCCTGGCCGCACCGTCAGAGGCAGCTCCACAGGGCACCCAGGTGACTGATGGGTGGGAAGATGGCACAGAGGACGACTGGCGCGTAGGGGGTCCAGTTGAGGAGGGGGTTGGAGCAAGCCCCATCAGACGGAGGAATCCGGTCTGGGTGACCTGTCCCAGCAGGCTGACGTGGTCAACGAGCCATTCCAGATGACGTGCAGTCTCTCCATGAAAAGACTGCAGGTCACCTCGCATGGCCCGTTGACGCAACGACACACCAGCCAGGACAGGCTCAACCCGGACCTGGATGGCCACGTCCGCAGGCAGAGGTAGGCCAGTTGATGTCAGCTCATCCCCTGCCTGAAAACGGGTCTGGACGTAGGCATCCCTGCTGGTGCAAGATGATGCAGGGACAGGATCGGGGACAGGATTGCACACAGGCACCTCCGCGGCAGCCTGTGCTGCCTCCTGTCCCTGGTCCTGCACTGCACCACTAGCACCAGTGGGATCCCCACCTCCAGACCCCGTCTCTGGTGCTTGCACGGCCTCCTCCTCCACCAAACCCCCCACCAACCTGGATGACTCCGTGCCATCTTCCCCTGTTGGGCCCTGTGGGGTCCCAGCTGCCCCTTCTGCTGCCGAGGAGTCCAACTCCAACCTCCGCCTCTTGGACCTCCCCCCCGGCAGCTGCGGCCTGGGACGCGGCACCGGATCCTCACTCCCCGACGAGATGACAACACGGGAGGGGAGCCGGGCCTTGCGTCTCCGGCTGGCGGTGGGATCCCCGCCGCTGTGCTCCACAGCACCTTCTCCGCCCTCTTCATCAGTTGACGCTGCAGACAGGGAGAAACAAAACACAGGCATCAGGGCACTGTACAATGGACACATACACACATGACAGTTGCACATGAGTGGCATTGGCAAACCTCAGACATGTCATCACAATCCCCAACACACATGTCATTGCAACTCGCACACATGAGCCATACCACAGCCATATCGCAACTGCCAGCACCATCCCTACACATACAACAGCATGAGCAGCCAAAGGGGAGCCAGACATCACATGACATGCAACACAGGAAGTGCACCACACATGTACACACACCACCACACTTGCATGCATGTGTACACCTCTGCCAAGTGTCGCACTGTTCAGACGGGCATCCATGTCACATCTGCCAATCAGGCTTCCACATACCGCTGTCACATGCATCCATGTTGCATCACTGTTGCACCCTTGTCAAATACACACACATGCACATGTACACAGTGCTCATACATGCAGCCGAAAACAACATACATGCGTGACATCACGGACATGTCTACTTACATACACATTCATCCAAACATGTGTGCACGCACAACTGCATTTGGCATGCAAGCCTACACACACAAGCACCATCCATGTCTCACACATTACAGCCCTCGCATGTGTCAGCCCCACGGCCCTGTACACCCCCACCCATACTCGACCCCATACAAACAGATGTGCAACCTGCACACTACCGAATAATCACCACACGCACTGCTCACAATCAGGATGCATGTACACTCACCGCTCGACTCCAGACGGGTCTGCTTCTCCAGGACCTGGACGTGGAGCGCTGGGGATATGCGTTCCAGGACCCTCATCTGTTCTTCCGACAAGTGGCCCCGGCGCCCCTTGGCATCCGCTGCCTTCAAGAGGCGCCGGGCCTTGTTCAGGGTCCTGGACCTGAAGTCCTCCCAGCGCTTCCTGACATGTTGTAAGTCCCGGACTGCCAGCCCCTCCGCGTTGATGGCAGTCACGATGTCAGTCCAGATCCGAGTCCGTCCTTCCTTGTCGGCGCGGGAACTTCCGAAGAGGGCATCATACTGCCCCAGGACTTGCTCCACCAGGACACCAACTTCGGTGGCACTGAAGCTGGTGCCCCTCTGCCTCTCTGGCCGGGGGTTGTCAGTGGTCACAGATGGTGTTTGCCCCGACATGATAACCCCAGAGGCAGGAGTGGGTGGGCAACTGGGTCCTGGGGCTGGGCTGTGGAGCGATGGAATCCCAGTCGGGAGTCTTCGGTTCCAGCAGGGGTGGTCACACCAACAGCACCCCTGGCTGATGTGCAGGCAGCAAATGGCAGTGCACGTGGGCAGCAGGCAGTCAGGCAGCAGCAGATGGGAGGTGGGAGCGTGCTCGGGGCTCTGGGGGGCAGTAGTTCGGCCTTCTGGGCAGGGGCGTGGTCTTCTGTGTGCATACGCGTGGCCAGCTTGATACGGAGTGATTTGGCACGTGAAAAGTCTGCACGTCAGCGTGAAATTCGAGGAAAGGCCCTTAGCGCGTCAGCACACATACGCGATTCTATTGGACCAAAGGCCCTCAGCGCGTAAGCGCGTCTGTGACGTGACCCGCACGGGTGTTTCCCACACAGCACGTGATGACAGAGCACACGTGGAAAGACTGCACTTCAGAGTGTCATCGCGTGTAATTGGACAGCACGTCAGAGTGTCATCGCGTGTAATTGGTGGGAATGGGCCTAGCGCGTACACGCGGCAGTGACAAAGCGTGTGATTGGTGGAAATGGCCCTAAACGCAGAAGTGACAAAGCGTGTAATTGGTGGAAATGGCCCTACACGCAGAAGTGACAAAGCGTGTAATTGGTGGAAATGGCCCTAGCGCGTACACGCCGCGTAAGTGACGCTGGACGTGTGGGCCTGTATAAAAGGTACGTGTAGAACACCATTTCCTTGTACGTGCTTTTCGTGGAGAGCGAGTGGGTGAATTCTGTACTTCTTGTCGTTTCACACGCGATTTACTTCACGGCGTTTCAAGTTCGTATTCCCTGTTACCTCTGACAGCTTTTTCTCTTTTTTCTCTGGTTTACCTGGGCCTGTTCCCTCAAACAGTGTTCCCTTCTACTGTTGTCCTGTCTCCTCAGACAGCGTACAAATCTTCTTTTGGCGGGGTTGTTGCCAACCAAACGCGCCCCTTTTTCACGCTCTTTTACCTGGCAGACGGTGAGTCACGCACGTATCTAACATCTGTGCTTGCCCCGTGTGTAGCCTACCCCTTCAGAGGTCATTCTAGGCTGCGTGTGACACGCATACGTTCATTCTTGTGTTACTGGGTGCCACAGCGTGGTGCAGGTTTTTCTTTCTGCACACGTGGTCTAGGAGGGGTTGCGTGCACCTCATCTCCCTTTTTTGGGGCTCCTGTGCGTAGCGTGACCCGTCATCTTTCCCCAGGGGTTACATTCAGCCTTGCAAGAGCACTAGGGTACAATTACCATCTGGTACCCAACCCCTTTGACCCCCAATTGCCCAGGACAATAGTTTACAGCCACTCCCATACGCACATTTACATCAGTGCCATGGCTGGGAGGCGAGGATTCCGTAAGGGTGGCAAAGGTGGAAGAGCCACAAGTGGTGGCCGTGGTGGATCCGGTAGGGGACGTGGTCGTTACTTGCAGGGTGAGCCTGTCCCCCCATGTGTGGAGGACCAGTCAAGGGCACCCATAATCCCCCCCCCCTCCCGTTGAGGCTGATGTGGCTGACACCATCCATGCTCAGCCCTTGTTGGACCAGCCCATTGTGGCACCAGACCTGGCTGACTCCATGGCTGACTTCCAGGTCAGCAGGCCTATGACACGTGCGCTGGTGCACGTTGATGTCACCATGCCACGTGCATCTGGGGCAGCAAGGTCATCTGCTGCCCCAAGTAGGCAGGGCGGAGAGGCTGCAGGGGCAGCTGCGGCTCCATCCACCCCAGCCCTCACACACCCAGCCAGGACAGTGTCGGTCCTAATCCATCCTGCTGACATTCCCCCTGACGCCATCACACTTGAGCCAATGCCTGCACCAACTCCCATGCTGAGTGTGCAATCCCACACTCCTGATACAGAGTCCACCAGGGCTCCTGCCCCTAGTGTCCAGAGCGGCGCAGGACACTCAGGATCACCGCCACCTTCCAAGCAGAAGAGGAAGAGTGCTCGTCCGGCACAGGCTGATGCCCCAGACACGGCTACACAGTCCGGCCCGTCGAGGAAGCCCAGCTTCACGGATGACGAACTGAATGCACTTGTCGAGTATGTGTCCGCACATGACAACGAGATGGTCATTGTTGCAGGATCCAAGACCACACCTGCACAACGCCAGGCACACTGGCAGACCGTTGCGGACATCGTAAGTGCCCTTGGAATCGTGAGGCGCACAGCCAATGATTGCTATAAGCGCTGGAATGACCTAAAGCGCAGGGCAAAGAGTAAGCTGGCCTCAAGTCATGCCGCAACTCTAGTGACTGGAGGTGGGTCTCCAGTAGTAGACATGGAACTCACTCCACATGAGTCAGTCGCTGGGACCTACGTCACGGAGGAACAGATCCAAGGCGTGGGAGATCTGGCTGATTACGAGGCATTGTCCGGTGAGTGCACATGCATGTGTGTGTCATCCATGTGCATGTTGTGTGTGAGGGCTTCTGTTTGTGTGCCAGGTGAGAGTGTGTGCGCCTGAGTCGTATGGGTCAGCCATGTGCTTCATGCAATACATCATGCGCTGCTGCATTTGGCCATAGCAGTATCCCTTCTGCCAACAGTAGACATCTAGCCCAACTGCACGCCAGTTGCCCTTGAAGTGTCACCTTGCCACAACATTGTTGCTTATTTTTCACTGTTCATTCAGTCAGATTGTTTGCATTCCACCACTTTTACTAGGCATGTCGCAGTCTTTTAGTCACATGTCTGACATGGCTATGGTAAAGTGGAGTGACTTTGTTACCTGGATATCATTTGTTCACACATGTCCCTGTGCAATTGGACCATTTCGGACTGGCAGCTCCAGGTGAAAAATCTGACCTGTTTGAATTAGAAAAGCTATTACATGCGGGAACTGGACTGAATGAATAGGTGCTGCCCTCCTCTCCATCTTCACTCAATAGCAATGGTACATGCCATCTGTGTGATGGCATGTGTGTTTCACCTGGCAATCACAGGCCAATGTGTGATGCCACTGCCAGGCAGCATGCAGAAAATGTGTTCATCTTCCATCTTGGTGTCATCAGTGTGTGCCATTTGCCTGCCCTTCATACGCAGTGAGGGTGCATGCATGGGAGGGTTTTAGTCATGTGGGACATGTGTCAATCAAGTACTGGTTCTCTTGCTTCTCAGCCCTCATTGTGTGCCATGGTGCTAATGCCTGTTTCCATTTCTTTGTTTTTATGTCTTTGCAGGGGAAGAGGCACCTGATACTGCTGGGGTTGTGGAGATGGTGCAGACCCAGGAGGGGTCCGAGGGCCGACCAACCACCAGTGAGGGACGTGGTGTGGTGGTGGGTGAGAACCCACAACTTCTGCAGGTCGTGCTCTCAAGGGGTGTCTCTGGCTGCACCTCCCCCGAGCTATACTCAGGTGTTGATTCGGATGAGACCTACGTGCCGTCACAGGTGAGTGTTCCAGGGAGGGATTCTGTTCTGTCCCACCCACCTGCACCAGAGTCAGAACCCTCAATGGGGATGTCAGTGTTGGCAGCTACGCCTTTGGTGGTTAC
Organism: Ambystoma mexicanum; assembly: GCF_040938575.1. Classification (NCBI taxonomy): domain Eukaryota; kingdom Metazoa; phylum Chordata; class Amphibia; order Caudata; family Ambystomatidae; genus Ambystoma; species Ambystoma mexicanum. Next base: position 400,399,978 of record NC_090923.1, read on the forward strand.
GGATGCAGGGTCACACTCCGCGACATCTGATCCTGTTCCTGGGCCAGCAGATCAGAGGGGGAATGCAGTCCTGCAGCCTCAGTCAGTGCCGGCACAGCAAGGCGCAGTTCGCCTTGCCCCAGACAGATGTGGTGCCCGCCGACGTGGTGGCCGTACGCCACCTGGCAATACCGCATGGGAGCAATCCATTTACGGTATGGCAACCCAACAGGCAGCATCATCCGAGATGATGGCTCAGGCCATGGATAGGGTGGCCACTTCCATTGTCCCCCCTGAAAGGCTGATGGAGCGACTACAGCAGGCAACCGACTCCATCTGCCAGTCACACAGGGAGGACATGTTGGGGTCCAACAGGGACAGGCGGGCGGCACTGGCGACTCTGCAGGAGGCCATCTCCATTGAGTCCCAGGGCCACAGGGAAGCCCTGAGGTAGGAGCTCCTTCACCTCAGGACGACTCTTGTTGAGCTTGAGGCTTCAACACACCAAAGGACAGAACAGCAGCTGGAGCGTCTCACCCGTACGCTCTCAGCTGAGATGCAGGCAACGAGAGCGGAGGTCCGGGCATCCCGTGAGTTGTTGCATGGGGACCTCCGCACACTCATCCTCCAGAACCAGACCTACCACACCCGCATGCTTGCAGCCATGGAGGAGCAGACTAGGGCCTTGCGTGGGCTGCCTCCCATAGTGCAACCACCTCCGGATGCAGCTGCACAGGGTGATAATAGCGACAGCAGTGATACTCCCACAATAGGGTAGCCGTGTGGGCCATGAGCCCATGGAGGTGTTTTTTTTTCCCAGGATCCACACAGGTGGGTTCTGGTGTGCATCCTGTCCTCGGACCTCCTGGGTGGCCTCCCCAACCCCCCCCGGGCCCATCAATGGCCATTTTTTATTTTTTTTTATTTTTATTTTTATTTTTATTTTTAATTATTTTATTCCCAATTTTTTTTTTTTGGGACGATTTGTTGGCTTCCGTGGTTCCTGTGGGCATACGCTGCATTGTGGCTGGGCACATGCAGGCTTGTAATGTATTTGGTTCAGATACTTGGGTTTGAGTCACACACACCCCTCCTGCTTCCCGTTTCCATGGGCTTGCAAAGGGTGTGCCCAAGTGACATTGACGTACATGGTGACATTGGACTCCCACTACATGTGTGGGTAGTCTAGTCAATACTGTGTATACATTCCTAGTGCATATTGCTGTTGTGTTGTACACTGCATGTTGCATTGATGTGTAACTCATCATCTGTGTCTACCTCCCAATTTGCAGGTCCCTTCCTCATGTCTACACAAGGCCCTCTAGTCTGGAGATGGGGTCCATGTTGGCAGCAGTGCACCTACAACTCTACATGGCGCCAACACTGCACAGTTGGTAGTGGTGGGAGTGCAGGCATTTCCAGGTGGTGAGACTACTAATATATAACATTTGTGATGTCATGTTAATGGTAGTACCTGCTCAAGTTTGTTGTTGGTCCTGCATTACTGTGAGCATTTCAGGTGTTGCAAGTTTCAATTAAGGACACTCTACATTGTGACACTAGTGTCATGTTGTGGGGATTACTTTGTTTACCTGCACATAGCATGACATGGCACGGTGTGTCTTGTGGCGGTGCTGGGGATGGGTTGGGTGACATGGCACTGTCCTCATGTTGCATTTTGCAAGTGGGTATTCATTTTAGCTGCTTGAATGTGTTACTTCACAAAACTGCATTGGTGGTGTCTTTGTGGGTAGGGATGCACACATTGTGACACTTCCAGGTGAACAATCTCAGGCTGATATGGTTTTCACGGTTCATTCTCCAGACATTCAGGATCAGTGTCAGGTTGAGTCATCATTGATTGTCAGATGGAATGTGCCAGGGCAGTGTGCACTCCACAGGGGTGTGATTTCTATGTGAAGTAATTATCCACTAGCTGTGTACGGGCTGCCTCCCCCCGTGCCCTTTCCCCTCCCATGCGCAGCGGCTGTGCATGTGGTTGGGGATGTGGGGCCACCACCATGTCCACAGCCAGGCCCCGGCGTGTTGCAACGTTGTGCAGGACACATGCTGCCACTATGATCCTGCACACTACTGGGGGAGCGTACAACAGCTGCCCGCCAGAACGGTCAAGGGAGCGAAAGCGTGACTTTAGCACTCCGAATGTGCGCTCCACTATGCCCCGGGTTGTAATGTGGGCTGTGTTATATTTTACCTCGGGTGGCGTGGTGGGGTTCCGAATTGGCGTCATCATGTGGGGGCTGAGAGGGTAGGCACTGTCCCCTGTGGAGGTGGTGATTGGTATCATTGGTGGGGTTGTGACCTTGCTCAGTATCTGACATGCATGCATGTGCAGTGGCATTCATACTCACCAAGCAGCCATGTATCGCCATGCCGCCCAGCTTCTAGGTCCCGGCTTAGGGTGGACATTCGGTAAATGAAGCTGTCGTGGGTTGACCCGGGATAGTTGGCATATACTGAGGTGATGATTCCCTTGGCATTACATACTACCTGCACGTTGATGGAATGCCAGTGCTTGCGGTTCCTATAGATGTGCTCTGATGCCCTGGGGGGACGTAGAGCCACATGGGTGCAGTCGATGGCACCTAGCACTTTGGGGAATCGTGCCACACCGTAAAAATCCAGGGCGGCAGCATGCCTTTCTGCAGGTGTTCTGGGCAGGTATATGTGCCTGCGGACTGATGGGCGTGCAGTGATGATGTTCAAGACCTGGTGTAGGCAGCGTGACTGGGTGGCCTGTGATACACCACCCACAATGGCACTTGTCCGCTGAAATGATCCAGTGGCTAAGAAGTGCAGTACATTGAGGACCTTCTCCAGGGGGCTGAGTGCTTGGGAGCACAGGGTGGGTGATGTGAGGTCATCCTCCCACTCACTCACCAGGTCCAGTATAATGTGTGGTGGAAACCTGTACCTCCCATGCACCTGGTCATCAGGCATCCCGAAAAGGCTGGTTCTGGGTGTGAATATTCTGGCCCTGACTATCCTCCTCCTCCTCCTTTGGTAGCCCACGCCCACTGCTGCTAGGAACGGTATGTTCATCCTGGGTCTGAGCTTGTTATTTTATTAGCGCGCAAATTTATGCGTTGCGCGTGTTGTAGGCGAGCGTGTGACCCGCGCACCCCTGAAATCCAGTACCCAGTCCAATAGCGTGTGGAAATTCCCGCGCACCCCGGGATACAGGTGCGCTGACGTACTTGCGTGTGTAAGTGCCCGCGCACCCCTGATATACACGTACATAGGCCAATCGCGTGTACGTGCACTTTTGTCCAATTACACGCGATGACACTCTGACGTGCTGTCCAATTACACGCGATGACACTCTGACGTGCAGTCTTTCCACGTGTGCTCTGTCATCACGTGCTGTGTGGGAAACACCCGTGCGAGTCACGTTACAGATGCGCTTACGCGCTGAGGGCCTTTGGTCCAATAGAATCGCGTATGCGTGCTGACGCGCTTACGCGCTAAGGGCCTTTCCTCGATTTTCACGCTGACGTGCAGGATTTTCACGTGCCAAATCACTCCGTACCAAGCTGGCCACGCGTAAGCACACGGAAGACCACGCTCCTGCCCAGAAGGCCGAACTACTGCCCCCCAGAGCCCCGAGCACGCTCCCACCTGCCATCTGCTGCTGCCTGACTGCCTGCTGCCCACGTGCACTGCCATTTGCTGGCTGCACATCAGCCAGGGGTGCTGTTGCTGTGACCACCCCTGCTGGAACCGAAGACTCCCGACTGGGATTCCATCGCTCCACAGCCCAGCCCCAGGACACAGTTGCCCACCCACTCCTGCCTCTGGGGTTGTCATGTCGGGGCAAACACCATCTGTGACCACTGACAACCCCCGGCCAGAGAGGCAGAGGGGCACCAGCTTCAGTGCCACCGAAGTTGGTGTCCTGGTGGAGCAAGTCCTGGGGCAGTATGATGCCCTCTTCGGAAGTTCCCGCGCCGACAAGGAAGGACGGACTCGGATCTGGACTGACATCGTGACTGCCATCAACGCGGAGGGGGTGGCAGTCCGGGACTTACAACATGTCAGGAAGCGCTGGGAGGACTTCAGGTCAAGGACCCTGAACAAGGCCCGGCGCCTCTTGAAGGCAGCGGATGCCAAGGGGCGCCGGGGCCACTTGTCGGAAGAACAGATGAGGGTCCTGGAACGCATATCCCCAGCGCTCCACGTCCAGGTCCTGGAGAAGCAGACCCGTCTGGAGTCGAGCGGTGAGTGTACATGCATCCTGATTGTGAGCAGTGCGTGTCGTGATTATTCGGTAGTGTACAGGTTGCACATCTGTTTGTATGGGGTCGAGAATGGGTGGGGGTGTACAGGGCCGTGGGGCTGACACATGCGAGGGCTGTAATGTGTGAGACATGGATGGTGCTTGTGTGTGTAGGCTTGCATGCCAAATGCAGTTGTGCGTGCACACATGTTTGGATGAATGTGTATGTAAGTAGACATGTCTGTGATGTCACGCACATATGTTTTTTTCGGCTGCATGTATGAGCACTGTGTACATGTGCATGTGTGTGTATTTGACAAGGGTGCAACAGTGATGCAACATGGATGCATGTGACAGCGGTATGTGGAAGCCTGATTGGCAGATGTGACATGGATGCCTGTCTGAACAGTGCGACATTTGGCAGAGGTGTACACATGCATGCAAGTGTGGTGGTGTGTGTACATGTGTGGTGCACTTCCTGTGTTGCATGTGATGTCTGGCTCCCCTTTGGCTGCTCATGCTGTTGTATGTGTAGGGATGGTGCTGGCAGTTGCGATATGGCTGTGGTATGGCTCATCTGTGCGAGTTGCAATGACATGTGTGTTGGGGATTGTGATGACATGTCTGAGGTTTGCCAATGCCACTCATGTGCAACTGTCATGTGTGTATGTGTCCATTGTACAGTGCCATGATGCCTGTGTTTTGTTTCTCCCTGTCTGCAGCGTCAACTGATGAAGAGGGCGGAGAAGGTGCTGTGGAGCACAGCGGCGGGGATCCGACCGCCAGCCGGAGACGCAAGGCCCGGCTCCCCTCCCGTGTTGTCATCTCGTCGGGGAGTGAGGAGTCCGGTGCCGCGTCCCAGGCCGCAGCTGCCGGGGGGAGGTCCAAGAGGCGGAGGTTGGAGTTGGACTCCTCGGCAGCAGAAGGGGCAGCTGGGACCCCACAGGGCCCAACAGGGTAAGATGGCACTGAGTCATCCAGGTTGGTGGGGGTTTGGTGGAGGAGGAGGCCGTGCAAGCACCAGAGACGGGGTCTGGAGGTGGGGATCCCACTGGTGCTAGTGGTGCAGTGCAGGACCAGGGACAGGAGGCAGCACAGGCCGCCGCGGAGGTGCCTGTGTGCAATCCTGTCCCCGATCCTGTCCCTGCATCATCTTGCACCAGCAGGGATGCCTACGTCCAGACCCGTTTTCAGGCAGGGGATGAGCTGACGTCAACTGGCCTTCCTCTGCCTGCGGACGTGGCCATCCAGGTCCGGGTTGAGCCTGTCCTGGCTGGTGTGGCATTGCGTCAACGGGCCATGCGAGGTGACCTGCAGTCTTTTCATGGAGAGACTGCACGTCATCTCGAATGGCTCGTTGACCACGTCAGCCTGCTGGGACAGGTCACCCAGGCCGGATTCCTCCGTCTGATGGGGCTTGCTCCAACCCCCTCCTCAACTGGACCCCCTACGTGCCAGTCGTCCTCTGTGCCATCTTCCCACCCATCAGTCACCTGGGTGCCCTGTGGAGCTGCCTCTGACGGTGCGGCCAGGCTGGTGAAGGAGGCATCCCTTCCACAGTCGGGAGTCGGAGGTCCAGCAGGGGTGGCCACATCAACAACTGCACACCAGCCAGCGGAGGATGTGCAGGCAGCAGGAGGCAGTGCACGGGCAGAGGCAGAGCAGCAGCAGCAACATGGTGGGAGCCATGAAGGCTCGGGGCCTTCGACATCGGAGGGGCAGGCAATCGGCCGGAGGGCAGGAGGACCCAGGACAGAGAGTGTCTTCCGTGTGGCAGCGGTTGGGCCACGCCATAGGTGCGGAGCGGCGGCGGGCGGAAGAGGCGCGGCTCACAATGGTCAGGGCGGAGAACTCCATGCGGAGGGCCCTGAGGCGGGCCGAGTGCCTCGAGGCAATCCGCAGAGGGTTGGAGGAGGACACGGCGTCATCCCTGCGGACCCTCGGGGCCATGGAACTGGACCGCCTCCGGGACATCGAACAGGAGTTCGATGATGCCCAGGCCCGGAACACCACGGAGTGAGCTGCTGGACTTGCCCGCCGCCTTTGTATATAGTTCTTTAGTTTTAGGTTTCCTTTGTTTCTTATTATGATTTGGAGTCGACGGACACTGCTCCACTTTTTGTATATAGTTGCATTTTTGTAGGTTTCCTTTGTTCAGTTGGGCTCATGGACCCTTGGAAGTTTTTTACATAGTTCTTGATTGGATAGATATTTTTTTACATTTGACTTTGGACGACATTTTTTTGGATTCTGATTTGCTGTTTTTTTTTTTTATACGGACATGCAGCTTATTTTTTCTCATTCCCATTGTAGTTTGTTTCATTTCTTTAGCATTCTTTATTTTTTTCAATACAATTTTGTTTTCATACTTCACTGTGTGGTATCATCTCATTGGTTTCATGCATGTCATGTTGGGTGTTTTCCCATTCAATTGCAACCATTGTGTGTGACGGACATGGGTTCATTAGCTTCATGAACATTGGGGGTGTAACATGTAATTTCCATTTCCATGTGGGTGAATGGGTTACTTGGTAGGGCTTTTTGGCTGTGGAGGCTGACCATAACGCACATGATTGGGGATTGTGAGGACCTGGTGGAGGGTGCCCCTGGATGCTGGGGGGTGGGGGTGCAGGGGGACATGAGTGGGGGCCTGGTGAAGGGTGCCCCTGGATGCTGGGGGGTGGGAGTGGTGGGAGACATGAGTGGGGGCCTGGTGGGGGCTGCCCATGGTGGCAGGGGGTTGGGGGTGGTGGGAGACATGAGTGGGGGCCTGGTGGAGGGTGCCCCTGGTGGCTGGGGGGTGGGGGTGGAGGGAGACATGAGTGGGGGCCTGGTGGAGGGTGCCCCTGGTGGCTGGGGGGTGGGGGTGGTGGGAGACATGGGTGGGGGCCTGGTGGAGGGTGCCCCTGCACTGCTGGGGGTGGGGGTGGTGGGAGACATGAGTGGGGGCCTGGTGGAGGGTGCCCCTGCACTGCTGGGGGGTGGGGGTGGTGGGAGACATGAGTGGGGGCCTGGTGGGGGCTGGCCATGGTGGCTGGGGGGTGGGGGTGGTGGGAGACATGGGTGGGGGCCTGGTGGAGGGTGCCCCTGCACTGCTGGGGGGTGGGGGTGGTGGGAGACATGAGTGGGGGCCTGGTGGAGGCTGCCCCTGCACTGCTGGGGGGTGGGGGTGGTGGGAGACATGAGTGAAGGCCTGGTGGAGGGTGCCCCTGGATGCTGGGAGGTGGGGGTGCAGGGGGACATGAGTGGGGGCCTGGTGGAGGCTGCCCCTGCACTGCTGGGGGGTGGGGGTGGTGGGAGACATGAGTGGGGGCCTGGTGGAGGGTGCCCCTGCACTGCTGGGGGGTGGTGGTGGTGGGAGACATGGGTGGGGGCCTGGTGGAGGGTGCCCCTGGATGCTGGGGGGTGGGGGTGCAGGGGGACATGAGTGGGGGCCTGGTGGAGGGTGCCCCTGGTGGCTGGGGGGTGGGGGTGGTGGGAGACATGGGTGGGGGCCTGGTGGAGGCTGCCCCTGCACTGCTGGGGGGTGGGGGTGGTGGGAGACATGAGTGGGGGCCTGGTGGAGGCTGCCCCTGCACTGCTGGGTGGTGGGGGTGGTGGGAGACATGAGTGGGGGCCTGGTGGAGGGTGCCCCTGCACTGCTGGGGGGTGGGGGTGGTGGGAGACATGAGTGGGAGCCTGGTGGGGGCTGCCCATGGTGGCAGGGGGTGGGGGTGGTGGGAGACATGAGTGGGGGCCTGGTGGAGGCTGCCCCTGCACTGCTGGGGGGTGGGGGTGGTGGGAGACATGAGTGGGGGCCTGGTGGAGGCTGCCCCTGCACTGCTGGGTGGTGGGGGTGGTGGGAGACATGAGTGGGAGCCTGGTGGAGGGTGCCCCTGCACTGCTGGGGGGTGGGGGTGGTGGGAGACATGAGTGGGGGCCTGGTGGGGGCTGCCCATGGTGGCAGGGGGTGGGGGTGGTGGGAGACATGAGTGGGGGCCTGGTGGAGGGTGCCCCTGGTGGCTGGGGGGTGGGGGTGGTGGGAGACATGAGTGGGGGCCTGGTGGAGGGTGCCCCTGGTGGCTGGGGGGTGGGGGTGGTGGGAGACATGGGTGGGGGCCTGGTGGAGGCTGCCCCTGCACTGCTCGGGGGTGGGGGTGGTGGGAGACATGAGTGGGGGCCTGGTGGGGGCTGCCCATGGTGGCAGGGGGGTGGGGGTGGTGGGAGACATGAGTGGGGGCCTGGTGGAGGGTGCCCCCGGTGGCTGGGGGGTTGGTGGTGGTGGGAGACATGAGTGGGGGCCTGGTGGAGGGTGCCCCTGGTGGCTGGGGGGTGGGGGTGGTGGGGGACATGGGTGGGGCCTGGTGGAGGCTGCCCCTGCACTGCTGGGGGGTGGGGGTGGTGGGAGACATGAGTGGGGGCCTGGTGGGGGCTGCCCATGGTGGCAGGGGGGTGGGGGTGGTGGGAGACATGAGTGGGGGCCTGGTGGAGGGTGCCCCTGGTGGGAGGGTGGTGGGGGTGGTGTGAGACATGGGTGGGGGCCTGGTGGAGGGTGCCCGTGCACTGCTGGGGGGTGGGGGTGGTGGGAGACATGAGTGGGGGCCTGGTGGAGGGTGCCCCTGCACTGCTAGGGGGTGGGGGTGGTGGGAGACATGAGTGGGGGCCTGGTGGAGGGTGCCCCTGCACTGCTGGGGGGTGGGGGTGGTGGGAGACATGAGTGGGGGCCTGGTGGAGGGTGCCCCTGGTGGCTGGGGGGTGGGGGTGGTGGGAGACATGCATTGTTGATCAGTAGTGCAAGGTGACATGTGGGTTGGCTGGGGGGCATTCCCATGGTGGATGGGCTGCCTGCAGGACATGAGCAGGGGTGCAGGGTAGTCCCTCGTGGTGTGGGCTGCCTGCAGGGGCCGTGGAGGTTGCATACACCTGGGAGGACCCATACGGCCAATTCACGTGTAGTACTCCCCAGAACCCCTGAAATACACATACCCTGCTGAAATCGCGTGTGGAACTTCCCGCGCACCCCTGAAATACACGTACCCTGCTCGCACTGGGCCAATCGCGTGTGGAACTTCCCGTGCACCCCTGAAATACACGTACCCTGCTGAAATCGCGTGTGGAACTTCCCGCGCACCCCTGGAATACACATACCCTGCTGAAATCGTGTGTGGAACTTCCCGCGCACCCCTGAAATACACGTACCCTGCTCGCACTGGGCCAATCGCGTGTGGAACTTCCCGCGCACACCTGAAATACACGTACCCTGCCGAAATCGCGTGTGGAACTTCCCGCGCACCCATGGAATACACGTACCCTGCTCGCACTGGGCCAATCGCGTGTGGAACTTCCCGCGCACCCCTAAAATACACGTACCCTGCTGAAATCGCGTGTGGAACTTCCCGCGCACCCCTGGAATACACATACCCTGCTGAAATTGTGTGTGGAACTTCCCGCGCACCCCTGAAATACACGTACCCTGCTCGCACTGGGCCAATCGCGTGTGGAACTTCCCGCGCACCCCTGAAATACACGTACCCTGCCGAAATCACCTGTGAGACTTCCCGCGCACCCCGGTATACACGCACACGTATTTTTTGTCAGCGGGTGTCCGTGTTTGTGGGTACCCCTTTGCACGCCATTTGTCCTGGAGGGCCACAGTATAGGACATTCATCATGGCTGTATATAGGTGCTATTTGTTGGCGCACCTTTTGGCGCACATTTCTTCCTTGTACAGAGACGCTACCGCCTGCTTTCTTGTGGCGGTCGTGTTTGTGCCTGTGCGTTGGTTTGAGCGTGCGCTTTTTTGCCCTATTCTATTCCATGAATACGTGTTGTAGGCGAGCGTGTGGGCGTTCCGCGCACTTGTACCCTGTACTTCCACCGTGACGCCCACGTTTTGGCAAGTTGTTCCCCATTCCGAGTGTTACGCCCCATGTTCCGCCTACTTTTGTTGCGTGCGCCGCGCTGTGTGCGATTTTCGCTGTGGCCTATGCGATTTTCGCTGTGACCTGGCGCACGCAGTTAGATGGCCTGTGCGCCAACGTGCGCCGCGCACTTTTTTATCGCACATCCGATGGTTTTCTCGCGCACGGCCTTCCATGAATCGATGTGCGCTGCTTTTCGTGCGATTTTCGCACTTGCACTGCGATTTTCGCTATTCCACTGCGATTCGCACATTTTTGACCACTTGCGCCGCGCTAATTATTCCATGAATCGGCCTGAGAGTTCTCGTCTGATGGCTGGCCCTGGTGTTGAATTTGGTAGTTGCAGCACTGTGTGCCAAAACAGTGCCTCTAACATGGGCCATAGTTGTGTTGGTATCGTGGGCATTGCTTGAATGCCATATGTGTCTGTTGGCACCACCTTCATTTTGTAGAAATTGATCATTGGAACCAAGGAAAATTTTCCGAATTTGCCATCGATGACTTTGGCTTGGGCAGCTAGTTTTTTGATCTTTGAGTAAAGTTCTGCCTGCATGGGAGTTTCTTTTCCTGAGCTGTCCATAATCACTCCTAGGTATTTGAATTGGGCAACGGTCTCAATGCTGGTTTCTCCCAGGTGCTATTTGAAGTTGTTTTTTTGTTTTTTCTCACAGTTTTGGAGAATCATACCCTTCGTTTGCTCGTGTTGATTTCAAGGTGATTTTTTGTAGCATACACTTGAAGAGAACTGAGTTTCCACTGGAGCCCTATTTCTGTCTGATCAAAAATTGTCAGGTCATCTGCATACAAGAGATGACCGATCTGTCGTGGACCCTGTCGGGGGGAAATTCTGCCGGGGTCCGCCGGGCCGTCCGCAGACCTCCGGGCAGGGAGGCCCCAACTCCTCCCGTATATCCCAAAAGAGATAGAGTATGAGACACACGCAAGAAGCAAGGTGACTCTGCTGTTTATTAGACAAAACGGCAGGGATGGGTCAAGGAGCGTACGCGTCCGTCCTGACACACACACAATCGTGGGGCTCGCAGGCCCTTTTTACCTTAGTATGACGCGCTACTTGCGTCACTTGGAAAGTTTAGCAAAAAACCTATCTCCACTCTGGATTGGTTACTCGAGTGGTAGGGTTAGTATAGCACACATATAGAGAACGGTGTTAGTGATTGAGGGTTAGTCAGGTGGTATACCTGGGCTGTCCCTTCAATTTGATACATGAAAATTGTTACATGAAGACCTCTGAGGATTGGTCAATGTTAATGGCGTCAGTGATATGAGCCCCATGTTCTGATTGGTCCGCTCGCGAGCCTCCCAGTCTGGGACTATCGCTGTTCCCAGCTCGCGGTGCACCTGTAATTTGCAACAATGTTTTACTATGGGTAGGTGTAATTAATGTGAGGATTTATTCATATGTTGGGAAGTCGACTACTCCCACTGCTGCAGATGTCCAATGAGTCTTTTAATTGTATCTGCCTGTGTCTTGAAACGTGGGATTCAGGCGTCTCCTTCCTCCTGGGCTTGGCATCTTGTCAGGTTTGGCTTTGTCACATGAGGTGGGACCGTGTTTGAGGCAAAATTCAACACAATTAATATTGTTTTTCCTACTGTGTGCCTAGTTTATCTTGCAGGTGCGACCTTGGCGTTGGCTTGCAGCGTGCGAGATTGCAACATCGTGCCCTTGGCGGTGTGCTTTCGCCAGGCTCATTTTGCAGGGTCAGCAACCCAGTTCTTGCTCATTCAATGTTCATGGAAGCTTTTGCTTGCGGCCTACTTGGGCCTGGTGCATAGGTGGAACCGTTTGATGCAGAGCGCTTTAGGTTACGGTATCATATTGCTCTATCCTCAGTATCGTGTCTCCGTTATATTCTTCATTATGGTACATGGTTCTTAGAAGAAGCGTGAGCAAGCCTTTTTAGATAAGTTCATGATGCGTCTTGCGTTTCTGCATTTTGAGAGCCTATGTGGAAAATAATAAAGATGCACGTCCGTGAGTATGTCTGTCGCCTACGTCATAGCACTGAGTATATTCTTTGTGTGGATTGGTGTGGGAGTGTCCGGTGTGCATGTTTGCACAGGTGTGCTGACCGTTGGCTAGGTCGTCATGGCATCTCTAACGACGTGTAGGTTTAGTCGAGTTGATCCGTGCCGCAGGTGTCGGCATGGACAGGGCGGGCTGCTGGGCAGGTAGATGGGCACATCCGTATGTTCCTGTACCAGGGTATTTGGTCGTCTGGTAGATAGGCAAACTCCTCTCGTGGCGGGTGTCTAGGCCGTGATCCTCTAGGCCAAGCACGAGAGGGGAAGGGCGGGAGCCTGTTCTTCCATTCTCCCACTTCAGTCCCCCCCTCTGGTCGACTTGTCGACCACAAACATATCCTTTTCTTTATCTCCTCTTACTCTCCATATTTTAGTTATTCCTCCCAAATGTCCATAGTGGTTAACATGGTCTTCAAATGACCAATACATATATTCACAGGTTCCTCCAGGAGTGCAGTATACCCATTTCCCTATGTAGCTCCTTGGGTTTCTTGGGTTTTCGAGCTTCACAGATGGTGGGTCCAGGTGGTTGGTGATGATCTGGTGGCGCAACTTCTCTCTCTCTTTTATGATTGTGCCTGTGTGTTGGCTGTCATCTGTTGGCATCAAGAGGTGTATACCAACCATTTCGATCATCTCGTCTGTGGTGCGTGCCTTCCGGGCTTTCCAAAATCTTATTATGATCAGTGTAGCTCCAGCCAAAATAGTACATCCAACTATAATCTTCAGTCCATCTGACAGCCAAGATGGCATCCATGACCATAATATTGAAAACCAGCTCTCATCCTTTTTCACACCTTTACTTTCATCCATCATTTTTGAGTGCATCTGGGCCAATTGTGATACTGCTTCCGTGAGTGTACCATTGTCAGCATCGTTAGCAGGAATGAATGTGCAGCATGATTGTCCTATCTTTGCGCAAACTCCTCCTTCCATTGCTGTGAGGAGGTCCAGTACATATCTGTTCTGTAGTGCAACCATTCTTACTGCTCGCAATTCCTCTTTTATTGCGTTGAATCCATTTACTGTAGAGTTAATTGTCATCATTAGTTCCCACCTAGTTATCTGGAGCCATTTTGCGTTTGCGTAGGCCTGCAGTCCAGGATGTATTATTGAAGAGAAGAACATAGCTGCTCTGCTGAATAGTCTGTGTTCCGGCGGAATTGAGGTGAGTGCTGTTTCCGACCTTCCCCACAGGTAATTTCCTGTCAGAGGTTCTCCTTGTCTTTTCCTTCTGTTGAGGACAGTGTTGTTGCCGTTGCGTCGGTTCTCTGGCCCTTTCCGAGGCTGTGCAGATCTATTCTTCCTTTTGTTCCCTTCATCCTTCTTGAGGAAATTCGCCATATTCACATGCTTCTGGGGTACCACTAGTGATGGTACATTAACGTGTACTATAGTGCATACACCATTCCACAAAGGGGGCAGTGTGTGGTACGCCTTGTCTCCACAGGCCCAGTAATGGTCCATTACTACTGCTGTTCCTGCTCCCCCCTCAGGTAACTCCATCACGCTTTCACAGTTGGTGTTGTATCCTACATCCACCTCGCCTTTATGTTGGTAGCATACCTTAGGCGCAGTTAGCGGCAGTATTGTTATTGGGTCTTCATCCTTCTCCATCCACGTGAGCATGGGTACGTACTTGATCCAAGTCATCCAACATCTATGGTTATGTCCATCAATAGTTGAAATATTTTCTCTTGTTACCATGTTGCTGCCAACCACTCCTATGTCCCATTTGTTGTTCATGTACACCTTCCCTGTTATTATCATCAGTGGTCTTTCCCAACATCCGTTTTTACCAGGGACTTCAGTGGCGTACCAATCACATGGTAGGTACTGCAGTGTTACTTTCTTTGTTTCTCCTTTTTCAGGACCACTTGTTATGTATCTGAATCCTTCAGCATATAAACTGCTCTTGTGGTAACTCAAATAAGTCTTGAGGAAGTTGTTTTCATATGGATATGTATCTCGTGTTTTCCACACCAGTTGCACCACTGTCCCTTGAAATCTTCCTTTCGTCTGGAACAGTGCCAGGTATATTATACATCGTGCTATTTTTCCATCTATCTCCGTGGCAACAAATGTTCGAGAAGCGCTCATGGCGTATGGGATCAATGAGCAAACGTAGCAGCTGTCTTCTGTTGTCTGCTTACCTATGTGGGTCATGTGTTGGTACCATATGTTGTTTGAGATGTGTGCTGAATCTTGTATGTAGTTGTCAATGCCTTTATTATCTGAGTATGTGCTGCGTTTAACTCTATTTTCCTTGTGTGGGATTTTACTAGTACCACCTGACATAAGACCTGTTGCAGCTGGGGGTGGGGGTGTATTAGGTTTGGGTACAGCAATAATATTGATAGCATAGCTGTACTGACATACAGAGGCAGCCAAGAACCCGGTGATCATTAAAATCCCTATCAATTTTATTACAGATGCTAATTTCACCGGCATTTTGCTCTTACCTTGCTGCAGTCCGGCAGCTTATTCTTGCGACGTTACAGTTGCCCGCCTGAAAATTCTTAATATGCTTGTTATTGGTGTTAGTTGTCATTTTTTAAGCTCTCCCTATCAAGTAGTCATTCAGTGCCCAGGCGAAGAGCTGTTCCCACGCCAATCTAAGCGATCTATCTCTTAGGGCAGGCAAGTATGGTTGGAGGTGGGGCATTGAATGTTCTATGGCCAAGAGGAATGCTGTGTAGTAGACACGTACCCTCCTTCTTTTCAGGTACGTTGGCCTTTTTATTTCATATACAAATTGGTGTGACAATTCTTCCAGGTAATTATCGTCTGAGGGTACCATCTACTCCTGGGCAGTGAATTGGTTAGTTATCTACTTTCTTAACAGTACAATAATACGCTGTACCTGCATGTGCGAGAGAAAAGAAAGAGAACATTCAGGTGTTTACATGTGTATATGTGCAAAACAATGTCCTTCAGTTCAGTTGTTACTACAGTGGGTAGGGGGTCAATGGGCAGAGGGTTTGGGACTCAACTGGCGGAAGTCTCTTTACCCTTTGATCGTGTAACCATGGGGTGGGCGGTATGGGGATCACCCCTTTCCTTTCTAATAGTTGTCTCTGGGGAATCTGGGGGGTGTCAGGGTATGGGGACACTTATGCCGTTAGTTGTGGTAGAAGTCTCTTCCTCCGTTGGTGACGTTGTTGTTGTTCTTCCAGTGGCCCTGTCGGTGGCGCTGGGGCGGGTCTGGAGTTTGTAGATCTTTACGTCGTGTAGGTGGTTCCAGGCAAGTTTGTCCTGTAGCTTTACTGCTCTCGTTGATACCTCCTCTACCAGATGGGGGCCAGTGAATCGTGGACTGTTCCACTTTCTGTTGAAATTGCGAAGTAGTACGTGGTCACCTTTAGCAACTTTGCACAGTCTTTCCTTTTCCAATTCTTTATCCACGTCTTCTTGTTGATCGCTGTTAGACCCGCCCCGCGTGCGCTCGAGCTGTTGAGACACAAACACTACACTAGTAATCAAAGAAGACACATATTGGTACGTTTCATCACCAAGGACATTTGCAGTACTCTCGTGGTCGGTAAATGCTCTTGATGTTGGCGTTAGGGGAAGGCGCATTTGACGTCCGGTAACCACCTCGTGAGGGGTGAGGTGGTGGTTGGACCCTGGTCTATTCCTTAGCTCAAATAGGGCTAATGGAAGGCAATACAGCCAACTCTTCTTTGTTGTTTGCTGTATCTTTGCAATTGCCTCCTTTAATAGGCCATTCAGGCGTTCACATACACCGTTCGCCTGTGGGTGGTATGCACATGCAAATTTATGCTTGATGTTCAGCAAGGACGTGATGTGCTGGAACATTTTGTTTGCGAAATGTGGGCCATTGTCTGACCTCAGTACCTCGCACACACCCCACCTGGGGAAGACCTCCCTCACTAGGAATTTAGCTGCTCTAAATGCATCTGGGTGTGAACAGGGCCCTGCTTCAATCCACCTCGAGAATGGGCATACTACTACAATCATATACCTATTTCCTTGACATACGGTGATCATATCAACATAGTCAATATGGAGATGCCGGAAAGGTCCCTCTGGCCGGGGTATAGTACCTCTTATCACCTTCAGAGTGTGGCCGGCCGTAAACTGTTGACATGTGAGACAATTGCTGATAAAATTTGACACATGAGAATTTAACTCGGGGCAGAACCAGTCTTCCCTAATTCGTGCTGCAATTACTTCCTTGCCTGTGTGGGCTGGGTAATGTAGTTGGCTCAGGGCGGTGTTCAAAAGTGCCAATGGTATTACAACCATTCCAGTGTCACCCTGGCGCCATAATGCGTCGGTTGGTGACATTGTGCATCCTCTTTTTACCCATATTTCCTTTTCGGCCATTGGTGCGGCCGCTTGTAGCTCCATAATCTGTGTGGCTGGGAGATGGGTGTACCCTTCTCTTATCAACATCTCCTTAGCCATTCCCCTCCCCCTCCCTCTCTGTGACTCTGGGGGGTTCCATATCTCACCAAAGTATGCAGCATACTTCGCATGTGCGTCTGCTGCTGCATTCCCTTTTGAGATGTGGTCTTCACCATTGGTGTGTGCGGTGCATTTCACTAAAGCTAATTCTTGGGGGTCATTTATTGCTTCAATTAGTTCAGCCAATAGGAGGGCATGTTGCACTGGAGTGCCATCAGCTCTCCTAAAGCCTCTTCTTCTCCATTTCGACAGCCCTGAGTGGACAGTGGATGTAACATACGCGCTGTCGGAGTATATGGTCACTCGTTTGTCAAAGCTTTCCTTCAACGCCAAGATCAGTGCAACTAATTCCGCTGCTTGAGCGGAGTAATGCTGTGGTAATTGTACACATTTCATGGCCACACACACCGGTACCTCCATCATTTTTACCACTGCTGCCCCAGTCCTCCTTATACCATCCCTTTGGTCGATAGTTGATGACCCATCAATGAACAGGAGCTCACCTCCTTCTAGTGCGTTTTCTTCAACCTTTCTAGTACATGAGTACATTTCAGTTATTTGCGTACAATCGTGGGCATAATCTCCTTCCTCAAGTACTTCTGCTAGGAACCTTGCAGGGTTGACCGTGCTACATCTAACAATTGATAGTTCAGCTCTGGATAGGATGATCTCATAACCTGATGCCCTCTGCGTGGTTAAGGTGGACTTAGGTTTATTCAATATTGCAAATAGTGCATGTTCCACAAACAGTGTAGTTGGGCATCCCATGGTTATTGCTGATGCTTTTTCCACCGCAAAAGCAGCTGCGGCGAGACCTTGTTCGCAAGGGAAATGACCTAACATCACAGGATCTAAGTGGCCACTGTAAAATGCTACTGGTTTGTAGCCCATGCTTGTTTTTTGAGCCAACACTGCTTTCATTACTGCTGAGTCGCAATGTGAAAATATGAAAAATTGTCGCTCATAGTCTGGGGATGCCAGTACCGGAGCAGTTGATATCGCATCTTTCAATTCACCAAAAGCCTCTTTCATTTCCATTGTCCACCCCAGCTTTTTCTTCCCTTTATTGGCTTCCTTTAACCCCTCAAGCAGGGGTCCTATGTATGAACTGTAATCAAATACCCATGCTCTACAGTAGTTGCACAGCCCCAGGAACTGCTGCAGTTCCCTCACTGTTTGTGGTACTGGAGTGTTTGAAATGGCCTGTGCTCTTTGTGGTGCAATCTTTCTTCCATGTTGGGATATGAGCTGACCAATGTAAAGTACCTGTTCTTGACAGTACTGTAGCTTTTCCATGTCTACCTTGTAACCTTTCTCAGCCAATATTGTCAACATCTTTAATGAGTCCTCTCTGCATGTTCTTTCGTTTGTACTGCAAATTATTATGTCATCCACATACTGCAACACTGTGCTTTCCACTTCAATGTTACCCAAATCCATCTGTATTACTCTGTTGAAAATTGAGGGTGATTCGCAATACCCTTGTGGCAATCTGGTGTGCTTCCACTTTGTGTTTCTGTAAGTGAAGCTTGTCAGATCTTGTGAGTCTGGGTGCAATGGTATTGAGAAGAATGCATTTTTAAGGTCGATCACTGTAAATCGTGATGCTTCTGCTGGAATGCCACACAATATTGTGGCCGGGTTTGCGGCTATGGGGTATTCTGCTTCTACTATGTTGTTCAAGGGCCTGAGATCCTCTATGAAGCGCCAAGACCCCCCTTTAGCCTTGCGCACTGGGTATACAGCCGTGTTACATGGTGATTCTGAGGGGACCAATATGCCATTATCTATAAGGGCCGTTATGGTTTCATATATGCCCTCATCTGCCTCTTTTGATAGTGGGTACTGTTTCACTCTGGGGAGTATTGCACCTTTTTTCAATTTTATCCTTACTCCCCCTATACTTTTTATGCACCCCACGTCATAGGGGCTAGTAGTCCACAATGATGTGGGTACCTTTGTCATATCCTCCTTAAAGAAGGGAACTGGGGTGGATGTGGGTGCCTCAAGTGCCATTGCAATTTTCTGTGCTACTTGTTTGTACGCCACTCTTAGCCATATTTCCACACTCATCATAAACACCATTTCACCTTCCTCCTTTTCTTCTGAGAACAGCTCCTCATCTGACACCTGGGTGAGTCTACATCCTTCTGCTAGTGCTATCACTGCCCTCCATGCTCTTCCTTCTCTGTCTTGGGCATGTACAGCAATGTAATCAGCTGTTGCTATAATGCTCTCAATGTCCACTGGAACCACCTTTCCTTCTGGTTCATTGACTGGTGTTTCTGGTCTGAACAAATAGGCTGCTGGCCTCCTCCAGATCTTTCCCTCTATCCCTGGCATCCATGCAAATGCCATGTCGGTCCCGTACTGGAAGAGTTCGCCATCTACTGGCTCCGCCCTAATCGCTGTCTGTCCGCAGTATGCTTGCATAATCTGTCGTGCTGTGAGCCTGTTAATCCCTGGAGTAGAGCAAATTATGCCGTCCTCAGTAAAGGAGATCGTCATATCCAACCTGTTCATTATGTCTCTCCCCAGTATATTTACTGGTGAGGCACTATAATATAAAAGTGCAACTGACATGTCATAATCTCCTATAGATAAGGGAATGTTATCAGTAAAAGGAACCAACCCTCTAGCCCCAGAGAATCCTTGGGTGTTCATGGCTTTGCCTGACATCTTAAATTTACCTTCCCTTATGCAAGACCGGGTCGCCCCGGTGTCAACAAGGAATGATAATTTTTTGTCACCTATCGTTACCTCTATGCGTGGTTCCTCCGCACTATTAGGTGTTACTGACAGGATGGGACACACCAAGGCCGTCTGTGGGCTGTCCTATTGAGGGTACAACGATTTACCATTTCCTGTGTAAGGGTTGTGTCCCAGGACCGTCACCCTACCCAGTTGTGTTTGTTGTGCTTGGGGTTGTTGTGTTATCGCTACCTGTTGTTGTGGCAGTGAATATGTCTGTGGCTGTTGTTGTGTTATTAGTTGTTGCTGTTCATTTCCCTGTTGCAACGTCTGCTGTTGCTGTATGCCCTGCTGTTCCTGTGTGGGCCTTGGTTGTCCCTGTTCACTCCATGATGGTGTTCCTGGTCTTACTCTACACGTGCGTGACATGTGCCCTAATAATCCACAACTCCAACACACCGGTGGTTCCCTACTCTGCCATGGAAAGCTCCCTGTGTTGTCCTGGTATACTGGTTGCCCTGTGGGGTAGGAATTTCTAAGTCCTCCCACCTGCTGTTGTGTGTTATATCCGTATCCTCTCCCTCTCATAATTCCTCCTCTTCCCCTGTTGTAATTATAATACCCAGCTCTTGGCATTGAGTATCCTCCTCCCATGTTGGTCGTGTATGGTTGGAGTGGCGGCACCTGTTGTGTTATAGTCTGTGAGGGTGGTATTTGGGAGGGATCTTGTGCAGCCACTACTTGTGTGGGGCTTTGGGTCATTGTTGTAGGCGTAGTTATTAGTGCCCCTTCCATTGTGTATTTAGTAAGTTTTTTCTGTACTAGTTTAGCCTCTTCCGTTTTCCTGTCCTCTTCCTTTTGTTTCATTTTTCCTTGCCATGTCCTGCAATGATGCACTATTGTCAGTTGTATTTCTGGCCATGCTTTTGCTTCCATTCCCACTACTTTCTTCAGTTGTTTCTGAACTCCTTCTGGGAGCCCTTGTACTAGTATATGATAAAATATTGCTGGTGTTTTGTCCCATTGTTCTCTAGTTTCCATGCGCCACTTCTCTAGGATTTCCTGGATATAATCAACAGGATCTTCGTTCTCACGCATCTTGCGTGAGGTAATTGCTCCTATGTCTGATGTGTCTGGGTACTGTACCCTCAGTGCCTGCCATAGTGCATGTCTGCAGTTTGCGAATGGTGCCCCATTGTGCGATGTGTTTACTATTGTTACCCCAGGGAATCCCGCTCTCTTCCAAATGTCATCCGCTGCATCCCCTAATATCGATATTAGAAGGCCCTTTACATCTCCTACTGCCAGTTTATGTCCTGCGGTGTGTTTTTCCATTTCATATATCCATTTACCCGCACCTCCACTTAATGATGGGAGCCTGCACTTTATATTTTCTTTGTCTGTATGCTTCCAAGGGACATACTGTGGTCTAACCCCTCCCCTCTCCAGAAGTGGCATTAAGTTGTGTCTCGTTTTACCCTTTGGGTTCCATAAAATCGAGTCCTCACACCCCTCCTCTTCTTCCCTCTCTCCTACATCGTCAATTTCGTCCGTATTTCCCCTGCTCGTAACTCTTTCTTCTCCATCTTTTCCCCTTCTTCCATCATTTCCTGTATTTAATGTGGGCATGTGTATTCGTCCTTCCTGCCTGCGTCTAGGGAGGTCTCTAAGCCGACCTACATAGGTTGTCAGTTCGTCTGTGAAGAGCGCAAGTTTGATTGTACGTAAAGAGCGTGAGGTGGTTGAGCATGTAGGGTGGGATGAGAGAGGGCGTGATGGGGACGGTGTGGCCTCATGTGTCTGTCTTTCCGCTATTCCTTGCTCTTCCTCCTCACTTCTCTCCAGTTCATCCTTTCTCCTACGGATCCATGGTGAGTCTGTGTTGGTCCGGGTGATGTATAGTTTATCTAAGCTTTCCCTTTCACTGTTTCTTCCTTCCTTCTTCACTCCTTCTTCTTCCTCCCTACAAAAGTCATTCATACACTGCACCCCCCACTCTGTCTTTTTTCCCTTGATTGTTACTGTTTTTAAGTCTATCAGGTCCGGTTCTCCCTTTTCTCCTTTACCAACTGCTCCCCTTTGCGCTGATGTTGTTGCTACTTCTGCGTCTCTATATACATACCCCCTTACTTCACTCTCCCTTCTCCTATCTTCTCTTTCTCCTTCATTTCTCTCCTCCATCTCCCTACCATTTTCCTCCCTTTTCCTTTTTAATTCCTCCATTACTTCACTACTCACCTTTTCCAATATCCTTTCATCCTCTTTCTTCCTTTCCCATCTCACCCTCTCCCTTTCTAATATACTCTCTATCACCCTCCCTTCTTCGTATTTCTTAGTCGTTTCTGATAATAATCTCTTCTTCCACATTGCCATTTCTCTTTCTTTCTCTTCTTCTTCCCTTTTCCTCTCTCGTAGCACTGCTCTTGATACCCTTTCTGCTGCTGCTTTTACCCTTTCAGCTTCTCTCCTTTGCTCCTCAGTTCGTTCCCTTATTTTTTCCAATTCGTTCTTACCTTCTTTCCTTTCCCTCGCTCTCTCTCTTTCCTCCCTCTCGAGCTGTTTGATCAGTTCATTCTGCTCATCCCTTAACTCTGCTAGTCGTTCCTCCAAAATCTCTTCCTTTTGTCGTAACAGCTCTTCCCCTCTCATTCCACTCTCCCTGGTATTATCCTCGTCTGTTTTCCTTACTACCTCCTTCTCTTCTCCCGTTAATGAACCTCGTAATTTTAATAGTATCTGTGCAGCTACCCACTCATCATTTCCTATTTCCACAGTTTGTTCTTCTCCAGTCCTCCCCTCCCCTGCTGGCATCTTCCTATGAGCCACATATGGTGGAGGGCTGTATGCCGGGTTCGAGTACCCCTCAGCCGCCCTTAACTGTCCTCTTTCTATTTCTCCTAATTCTCTTAAAGGGTACAACCCCCCTCCCTCTGTTTTCACTACCTTTGCTAGGGGTATATCGTTGCTCGGTTCCTTTTTTATTTCATTTGATTTATTATTCTTTTCTCCTCCCTCTTGTCCGTTCCCAGTGTTCTTTGGGTCTTCACTCCCCTTTTTCCCATCCTCTCCTTCCTCCTTAATCTCTTTTTCTTCCGGTATTTCCCCCACAGTGAACATTCCATTTGGTCCTGGTCGGGACCCTTGGAACATCCTCCATAAGTTAAACACCTCCACGTGGTTTGCCAACTTCTTCCCTTTGTATGTATTATGCAGATGGTTTAATAGTGAATGTTGGGCATATGGATCGAAGCTACCATTAGGCGGCCATGGTGTTATCATTTTGTTGTCCGTCCCCTGTGTCCATTTTATGCTATACTTGATCAGTTTCTCCCTATGGGGTGACAGTGTGGTACATATGTGTTGTAGTGGGGTAGTGAGGGTGTTCCCCCACCCTCCCGATCCTGTCCCGTGTGACATAGTAGCGCTCCACTTGTTACCCTTCCCCTATTTGGTAGCGGTTATCTCACTAGCACAATATACAGCCTTATATCGTTACCTGGCCCCGTAAGTTTGGGGACTTGCGATAGTCCGCTAAGGAAAATTATTAAAATATAGTATTTACATTTGTATATTTTCTTCTGTCTTTCTTCCTTTACACGACACCCTTACGGCCCCCTGCGGCCGCGTACCCCTTATGACGTTCTTATACAGTCGTCCTATTTTCACTTGCTCCTTCTCCTTCTTCTACACTTGCCGTGGCCGGCGTTCTCCGTGCGCCGCCACGTCCCCCGTTTCGCCTTTCCTTGATCAATTCATTACCGTTTATCTCCGTTTCCACTCCCTTACCACAGTTCTCTTCCCCACCACTCTCAGAAAGAAAGATGCCTTGTGCTCGGGATATCCTATGAAAGCCCTACTGGTGACGTCACCGATCGATTCAAACTACTGGTAAGTTCTTTATATATTCTTTAAGTCCAAAATACACTTGCAATCTACCCCCGTTAACCTCACAGCTGTCTTCCTGTCACTCCTGGAACAAGGTAATCAATAATATAATCAGACTGCGCACGCTGCGTCGCCTCGCGTGTGATACGCCCCTCGACAGGAGGGCTTAACCAGCCAATTATCTTCCGTATTGGGCAACTGACTAGCTACCGCCTACAGGGAAACGTCATCTACCTATCGAGTTTCTTGCTCGAACAATAGGGATCCTCATCTACTCATTGATCAATAAATGCCAAATCGTAGGAAACCACACACACACACACCCTTACACGTAGTCGCAACCGAGGCCAATCAGTGTCTACGAGCGGCCGCACGTGATGTTTTCGTGCTCCGCCCCCCTCTCTCGCGTAACGTAACCGACTGCTCTCGCACTCGTTCGGCTACCATTCATTTCATTGCCTACATTAAATTGTCAAACCTTTGCCGCGCACCTGTGCAACATCTCCCACCTCCCGTATTTAATTCCTCCCCCCTCGCTCACAATTTCACATTGCTTGTTGTGCGTGGCATGCTCACCAAGTTCTCTTGATGCGGGGCCGCTCGACTGCGTGCACCCCTCCAAGCGGCTCGCCACCTCCCCTCGTCTGGACCACGTCTGGACACTCGCCAACCGCGGGCGGGATACTTCTCAACCGGCTCCCGAAGGCCAATATCCGGATTGCGCTGTCCGGTCTTCTCGCAGTTCCGCGATGGTCCTGTAGTCCTCAGAAGGGGGCAACGGCAGAGGGGGCCGCGCCGCCGGGCCTCCTCGCAGCGGGATTACCTGGAAAAAAGTAAAAAT
The DNA here is from genome assembly GCF_040938575.1 of Ambystoma mexicanum. NCBI lineage: Eukaryota > Metazoa > Chordata > Amphibia > Caudata > Ambystomatidae > Ambystoma > Ambystoma mexicanum. The sequence goes on from NC_090923.1 coordinate 400,423,989, forward strand.
AAAAAAGCAGATCTTAAACAGATCTCAGCAGTGCCTCCAACGTGTCGGGGGGAAATTCTGCCGGGGTCGGCCGGGCCGTCCGCAGACCTCCGGGTAGGGAGGCCCCAACTCCTCCCGTATATCCCAAAAGAGATAGAGTATGAGACACACGCAAGAAGCAAGGTGACTCTGCTGTTTATTAGACAAAACGGCAGGGATGGGTCAAGGAGCGTACGCGTCCGTCCTGACACACACACACAATCGTGGGGCTCGCAGGCCCTTTTTACCTTAGTATGACGCGCTACTTGCGTCACTTGGAAAGTTTAGCAAAAAACCTATCTCCACTCTGGATTGGTTACTCGAGTGGTAGGGTTAGTATAGCACACATATAGAGAACGGTGTTAGTGGTTGAGGGTTAGTCAGGTGGTATACCTGGGCTGTCCCTTCAATTTGATACATGAAAATTGTTACATGAAGACCTCTGAGGATTGGTCAATGTTAATGGCGTCAGTGATATGAGCCCCATGTTCTGATTGGTCCACTCGCGAGCCTCCCAGTCTGGGACTATCGCTGTTCCCAGCTCGCGGTGCACCTGTAATTTGCAAAAATGTTTTACTATGGGTAGGTGTAAACAATGTGAGAATTTATTCATATGTTGGGAGGTCGACTACTCCCACTGCTGCAGATGTCCTGCCTGTGTCTTGAAACGTGGGATTCAGGCGTCTCCTTCCTCCTGGGCTTGGCATCTTGTCAGGTTTGGCTTTGTCACGTGAGGTGGGACCGTGTTTGAGGCAAAATTCAACACAATTAATATTGTTTTTCCTACTGTGTGCCTGGTTTATCTTGCAGGTGCGACCTTGGCGTTGGCTTGCAGCGTGCGAGATTGCAACATCGTGCCCTTCGCGGTATGCTTTTGCCGGGCTCATTTTGCAGGGTCAGCAACCCAGTTCTTGCTCATTCAATGTTCATGGAAGCTTTTGCCTGCGGCCTACTTGGGCCTGGTGCATACGTGGAACCGTTTGATGCAGAGCACTTTAGGTTACAGAATCATATTGCTCTATCCTCAGTATCGTGTCTCCGTTATATTCTTCATTATTGTACATGGTTCTTAGAAGAAGCGTGAGCAAGCCTTTTTAGATAAGTTCATGATGCGTCTTGCGTTTCTGCATTTTGAGAGCCTATGTGGAAAATAATAAAGATGCACGTCCGTGAGTATGTCTGTCGCCTACGTCATAGCACTGAGTATATTCTTCGTGTGGATTGGTGTGGGAGTGTCCGGTGTGCATGTTTGCACAGGTGTGCTGACCGTTGGCTAGGTCGTCATGGCATCTCTAACGACGTGTAGGTTTAGTCGAGTTGATCCGTGCCGCAGGTGTCGGCATGGACAGGGCGGGCTGCTGGGCAGGTAGTTGGGCACATCCGTATGTTCCTGTACCAGGGTATTTGGTCGTCTGGTAGATAGGCAAACTCCTCTCGTGGCGGGTGTCTAGGCCGTGATCCTCTAGGCCAAGCGCGAGAGGGGAAGGGCTTGAGCCTGTTCTTCCATTCTCCCACTTCAACCCCATTTTGGTGGGAAGGCCCTGGTTGAGTCTTCTATGCATTTGATGTCGCCGATATATGTGAGAAAGAGTACTGATGCCAGCGGGCACCCTTGTTTTACACCTCGTTCACTGTGAATTTCGTCTGATAGCACGCCTTCACGATTCAGACGTACTCTCAGTGAGGTGTGGTGGTGTAGTGCTTGAATAGGGGCGAGTATGGCTTTAGGACACTGTCAGGCTTTTAGTTTGTCCCATAATACCTGTCTCACCACCCGATCAAAAGCTTGAGTGAAGTCGATGTATACAACAAACAGATGGCGTTTGTTTTGTAGAGTCTTAGCTTTTAACGTGCTGCATGCTAAGATGTTGCTGGTCGTACCTGCATTTTTCTTGAAACCGGCCTGAAAGGGATCATTGCATATGGCTCCGGCTGCCCCTTTTTGAAATTTAGTCATGAGTAATGAGGTGTTTACCTTGCCCATTACATCAAGTAAGGCAATCGGTCGAAAGTTCTCAGGATTTGTTAAATTTCCTTTCTTGTAGATTGGAATGATTATGGCTTTGGTCCATGATTGTGGGATAGATTGTGTTACGTACACCGGCGGAAGATAGCGCTCATTAAGCTTACCCATTCTTTGGGATGGCTTTTTAGTTCTGAGTTTGAGATGCCGTCCGGACCTGGAGCTCTGGAGTTTTTTAGCTTTTTAATGGTGTCAAGAATATCTTCTTCTTTTTCTAAATTAATCCACGTTACACCATTTTCTTGTTGCTCTTGCGACGGAGGACTTGCAGCTGATCGAAATACTTTGGTAAAGTGCTTTTCCCAAGTAGCTTGACAAATGTTGTTTAAAATATGGTTGTCTAGCGTTTTGTCTGCGTCACATATTAGCGTCCAGAAATCTCTGCTGTTGTTGGTGACGAGAGCTTTGGTTATGTGCTCGGCATCTGCCTGATGTAATTTGTGCCTTTGAAATCTTACCCAGTCCTTATACCTTTTTGTTATATCTTTGATGTCATTTAACACGTCTGTGCTAGCGGATTTACGAGCTGCTCTTAGCGCTCTTCTGTAATCGCGCCTTTTCTCAACAAGTTCTTTGTTGTAGACATGTTTAGTGCTTTGATTAGTTGCAAACCCATTTCCACTTTTTTGGCGGATGTACGGGATCAATAATGGTTCATAGTCGATACCATCAGTGCCTGCTGAGTATCTTTTTTCATTGTACTTGTTTGTCACTTTGGTGTTATCTGAAGCATTTATTCTTAGCCTTGTGCCTTGCGCATTGGGCACAATTTGGCTGGTGAATTTCAGATTCTTATAACTTTTTAAATTCCAAGCAGTTTCGAGCAGGTTGTGGTCGCTCGTTGATGTACGACGTACCATGAAAGATTTGGTAATAAGGAGTAATGGCTGTGAAACGAAGATATAATCAATGGTTGTGGCTGCGGGTGGGCGCTCCCACGTCGGTATTCTGTCCGATGCTGGAAATGCGTCATCTAGGTTATAAAGCCCTTGTGATTTACTTAACTTTAGCCATTCTTTGCCTCATTGTGCAGATGCCTGATAGGCTGCCGATGCTTTCTTTGACTCTTTACAGATGGCATTTAGGTCTCCACACATTAAGACAGCGGTGGCGGGATGTTCGGTCGTGACTGCAACGAGCAGATTTTCACACAGATTGATGAATCTTTTTGCAGTGATTGTTGCTGGGTTCCAATATAGATTGACTATGATGACATGTCTTAGTCCTGGATTTGAGTTAGACATGTCTTGCAAAGAGACTAGTATTGCTAGCAGCGATTGATTTGCCATAAGCGTTTTCTCTACTTGAACTCTGGATACGTTATGGCAGGCTGTCAGCAAACCTGATGTTGGACGCCCTTTGCTTCCTCTGGCAGCTGGTGCTAGGATGGTCTGATATCCTTCCATCATAGGTGTTTGTTGGAGCCAGGTTTCCTGGAGACATATGATATCAAATTCCCCTAGGTTGGGCCCACCTGGCGTCGTCAGATGGGAGTGGCCGCGTCTATTCCAGGAGCAGAGGGTGAATTGATTTGGCCCTTCTTTTGATGTGTCACTTGTCACGGGGCCACCCTTCAGGGATGGCTATTTCATACGATGTGTGGTAAGTACCTTTGGCAGCCAAGCCCATAGCCCTGTTTTGTTACTTGAAGGTAAGTCTTTCTTATTTTGTGCACTCTTAGATTCCTCTTTTGTTTGTAAATTCATGTTTTTGTTTGGCTTTCGACTGTTGTCTGATCTTTGCTCTTTTGTGTCTCGGCTTCTCTCCCTTGGTTTGGAAGATATTTGTCTGTGTGCAGGTATTTGCTGCTCTCTCTTATGTGTGTCGTGATGGGGCTTATGATGTTGTGAGTCTGAGTTGGCCACTTTTTTGAAGTTGGGGTTTTTCTGATGATTCGCTTCTGCCTTTTTATACAGGGGGACCCTGTGTGTAGAGTTATCATGTCTGGCTCTGGAACCACTTTGCCGTCTGTGTACTGAGGCATCCAGACTTTTGTGAGCCTGATGACCCGATTGGTCTTCAATGTGAAATCCATAACTGTGGATATCATGCTTATGCTTTAGTATCTTTGTGTATACCGTGTGGGAATTCAGATGGAGTAGAGTAGCTGCACCAGATTGATTATGCCATGGCTCCACAATTTTTATATTGCCGAGTGTATGTCTCGCAGTTTCTCAATTAGGCTGAATGTGGCCATGACAGATCTCCTATTTAGGATGATATCGTCAGTGTTGCACCTTCTTTGCGTCATCCGTATGAGCCACCTGTGGCTCGGTTGTCTGTTCGGTTTGTGGTGCGGGTCTTTTGGTGTTAGTCCTCTGACCCTGTAGTCCTCGTTATTTCTCCGGCTTGATCTGTTTTTTGCTTTTTCGTCTGTTCGTGTATATTCATCTCTATCATGATGATTTTTCGTTGTATTTCTATCGTGTTTCTCATTTTGGTCACCATGAATGGTGAGACGTGAGCCTTGACGTGATGTTTGTGGTTTCTTTTGTTTTGCAGGGTTGTCACTTGGTTGCCAGTCAGACACTCTGTCCCTCCTGGATTTCCTGTCCGGGTCAATGTTAGTATTGTTACTCTTTGGTTTCTTGTGGTTAGTTTCTTTGTCAGGCGTCTTCGTCGTGTTGTTCGCTTTTCTGTGACGCTTGTCTGCCTCGGTGGTTTTGAAGTGACATTCCAAGCGGTTGCGTTTTTCTTCCAGGGTTTCAAAATCGCGTTCTTTTTGATCTTTATTATTTCCTCCCATGAATGTGGTTACTTCTCGATTTGTTGAATGCCCATTTTCCTTAGCTTTGCTGATTCGTTCTGGTGTTACAGTTGAGTTTGGATCATCATCGGGGTAGACGCTAAGATTCAGTAGTGCGTATACTGTGTCTGAACCTTCTGAAAAGTTTCTTGCTGCTGAATTCCTTCTAACGTTGTATCTTTCATTTGCCTTGTTCCCTCTGGAACACGCTGCGTTGCCAATGAGAGCCCTTTGGCTTATTTCTGCTCGCGAAGATGTTCTTCCCGTTGTTTGCCCTCTACGTGAGGTATCACTGTTAGAGTTACTTTTTTGGGGTGGATTGTTGTTTTTTTGAGAGATGGAGTTGTTGTTTAAGGTTGCTGAGGCAGATCCCGCACCCAATTTGTCTTTGCAGTTGGTAGGTTCAAAGATTGCATATGTTGGTTCACTTACATCTTCCTCCATGTGGGTGTTAACGGGTGCCTTATTTAGGACTAGCAGCACTTTGGCTGCCTGGTTTTGTGGCTTCAAGGGTGACCTCACCTTGTGGTTACATTTGTCGGTTTGATCTTGAGCTTTTGTCGGAGCTTTCGCGGTGCCAATTGCACTCTTTTCTGCTGTGAGGTCAATAACTATATTGGTTTGTGTTCCAACTTCATTTGCAGTGTGTTCTTTCGCTTTGGACGTTGGTACTTCATCATGAGAGGATGTGGCTTTATTTGTTATGTTTGTGACTTGCTGATCCATCCTATCTTTGATGCTTGCGGCATTTTCTTTTGCTGTTATATAGCCCTCCAGGTGCAAGACCTTAGCCAGAATCTTGGCTAAGACGACCTGTTGATCTTTGACAGACTCGTTCATCGTTTCATACAATTTGCAGAAAGGGTTCAAGGCAATGGTTATGACTGGTTATAACTGACAAAATAAGCACATTACAAATATGAACTTGCACAACACCACCAATTGAATTACCTCACGAAACACTTGAAACACCTACAAATAATGCATAGCTCGAAATACAGTAGAAGAGGTACAATCAAAGAAACCATCAGCTTAATAACAAATACAAAAGCTATATTTCTACTTTTTTCGAACACAGAAAATTAATAAACTAATAATGAATACTGTCTTCTGATAGCAATGGTCACTACAACTAACACACAGAACACTGCAAATAAACATTCAAATCTGTAAATACAGAGTAACACTTACTTTCATATCAGCCACACTCCTGCCATGTGCACAGTCAAAATTCAGGAATCAAAAGGACAAGACTGCAGAAAATTGTGGCTTTTAAACTTTCCAAAAGAAACACCAAAGAAAAGAGTATTATATACCAATACAACTACTAAAATGGCTGACATATGTTCAGCAGAATCTTTCATTAAGCCCTACACAAATGCAAAAGTAACAACAACCAATAGTAAACAATGTTTTGTATTTTCTCCCCACCTACCCTCTTTCATAGCCACAGCTATTTGACGTGGCTAAAGATCTTGGTTTGTATCCGCGGCTACATGAAAATTTATCTGCAAACCCAAAATCAAAACAAATTGGCTAACAAAACTTCAAATGAAATATGTGAACAACTAAGAACATGAAATAACCAAGATAAATAAAAATCTGTAGTGTATCATCCACAGGAACACATGATTATTGCACACAAAAGGTATGTTTATAGGCACGGCCAAAAAAAGCCGCGGCTACTACACGTTCACAAACACATGACGTGTCAATTGTCAAAATATATCCCGGGCTACAGAGGGTTGAATGCATACCTACCTGAGCCATGGCTACTACACATCTACAAACATACGTACGACGTGTGATTTGTCCTAATATAGCGATGGCTACAGAGGGGTGCTGTGGATGTCTACCAGTGAATAGCAATGCAGCGAATAATAACAACAGCACCATCAACCAATTAGAAACTACAACACACACATACACATCATACATACCACACTCATACAAACTACTTGAAATTCAAAGTAGGAATGATTTCCTGGAAAGAGAGAAACGCTGCAGATATCAACACAGCTGCAATTAAAACTGTGTAGCTGGGACCTATACACATTTCACAATTACATGGTTTGGAATGTGAGGAATGCAGTGGGTTCAAATTCTTCCAACATTGTTAAGTCTGAGTAAGTACAGGGCACCCGGACGTCATACTCGTTCATTGTGGAGGCAATGAGTTGGGGAATGTAAGAGGGGTCCCTTACTTTAATGATGAAACAAGACATGGAAAAACTAATGGAACTATTTCCTCACACCATCTTCATCTTTTCCATTCTAACTCTGAGGCAAAAAAGGAGATGGACCACCCGATTTAATGGTAAAATTGAGAAATCCCGGAGAAATGTTAATGGAGCAGTTTCACTATTCATGACAGACCATGACCAATTATGGATTTCTAGTTCTATATGGCCAATTGAGAAAAGCCATGATGGAGTACATGTAACCAATGAAGAAAATGCAGTGTTCCTTGATAAAATCAAAACAGTACTCCTGATGTGCTAAAGTTCTACACTCAGTGAACCCCAAAACACTGCATAGACTTGCATAATAGCTTGGCAGTGACTACTTATCATATATAAATCCACAAATACAAATAATAATAATAATTAAAAAAAACATATTTTACCCATGGCTACAATTTCTTTACTCTTATTATAGCCGCAGTTACAAAAAGTTAGTTGAGAAGGGGACTGACTAACTTTATACTCCTGTATAACTTGAATAATCAGTACAGAACAACAATGCTCATGTACATTTATGAAATAACTGAACTATAATGAAAATATGTAACAATAAACTAGGGTAGGCTGACATTCCACAGCCACACACTATAAAACCATAATTGAAAATACACACCATAAAATACATTCTATTATACATCTAAAACTACACTAAATTTCATCCTTTTCCTATGAATTTTTTAAAACTATTTTCTTCTATTTCTCTCCAAAGTCTCACATGCTCAAAAGTCTCAAAACACACATCCAAAATACAAAAAAAAGACTCTCTAATACCTAGCAAGTCTTTGACCATTGCCTTGCCATGGGCAGGAATTTTTCACACCCGACAAGATAATACCTAAACAAATATCAAACATTGACGCGCATACCAAACTATACATACCCACAGCTATCTTTTGTCCTTTGTAGCCTTGAATATAGCCATGCATATCATCAAAACGGCAGATAAAAATGTTTCCCTACCCGCCCAGGCCCTCACCAACTGCCCCTTCACATGTGCCAGCTCCCCCACTCTCCAGGTGGCCTCACATCCTCTACCCTCTCCCTTCCACCCCAGAACACACGCTGCTTCTGTGACACAGTTTGCATCGAGATGTCATCTATTCTCGGCTATAGCCGATGCTACGCAAAGCTTCATGCTGCAAACTTGGTCCCTACGCCCCCTCCAACTCCCAAATTTCACGCATTGCCTTCTGGCTGTCCCCCACCTCTATCTTGATGACATTTATGTTTTCTGACCTACAAATAGCTTTTTACTGCATTTAATTTTCCCAAAACCTTGGATATGACCGTAAATATCTGTTGCATCGAGAGAAAAACAAGATGGCAGTCATTTCATTTCTGAAAACCATGATTCTGCAATGCACCATGGGAAATATAACTATAATTTTTGTGGGGGCGGGGTATCTCATTCTCCATAAAATGTTAAAATAACCACTGCACGGAATAATCCCAAAGCACAAAAGGATCGAGAGCCAATGCTTCATGTCCAAGTTGTTTTGGACCTGGTCCAAATCCGTCCATCGGTTTAGGCGGTGCACTTTTGGCATGAATTGTCGTTTTTTGGCTATAGGAAAATTAATGCGAAGTAGACCGGACTTTTGGAAGAAAATAAATAATTGAAGCTTAATAATGTAATTTTTTTACGACTTTTTATGAAACTTTGCAGTCAGGGGAGCGCATACTTTTAATCACTTTCGAAATGGGTGCTTGATTCAAAAAGTTATTAACAATAGAGTTTTGAGGGGTTCCTATGTATCTCCGACTCACCTTACCTATTGCCGCCCTATAATATATACTAAATGTAGTGAACCATTAAAGTACTGAGGGCAATTAGTGAATGGTCAATAGTGCAGCATCCTGACTGTGTTCAGATTCATGGTAAAGTTCCAGATGAACTAAGTCAGCTGTGTGGTTGATCTGGAGGTTTTCTATTTCAGTAAGATAAGGAATGTTTGTGCATACAACCTGCACAATGCATAGCAGTTAAAGCCTAAAATGTATGCTGTGCAAAATTGTACAGCTAGATTAAGACAGTAATACAATGGACCTTAGAATTTAAGTTATCACAGTCTCAAAACTATTTTAGGATTCTCTTATTCTCAACATTGACCAATGTGCCAGGTTTACATTTTGTAAAAGAGTCTGTGAAACATTTAATGTGCATGAATACTCATTTTCTGCTTAGCTGAACAGTTCTTGTATAGTAATTACTTTCAAGTATTGTAGGACAATTTGCAATGAGAAAAGTCAATTCACTTTGCTCCTGACATTTTTTCTGCCACTGTTTTCTTACTAATTTTGAAATAATTGCTTTTCATTTAACGTTTCAGCTGACCTCTTCCCTCAATCAGAATTATCTACCACTGTGTTAAACAATGACTTCACAAATTTGAAGAGGAAAGTTAGAATAAACTGCAGATATGGTTAAAATATTTTCTATTTCCCAAGAGAGAATTAGCAATGTGTTATGACCAGTGCATTAAATAGTCCTTCGGGTATAATGGGAGAGTTAGAAGTGAAATAATGCCCTGTTTTTATCAGAAACCTAACCATTCCTCCAACTAAAGTGTGCAAGCAACATCGATATATATAGTCTTTGAAAAAGCTTTATTTAAAGTGCACTTAAGTTGACCAGATTTAACAGAGCAGAACCCTTGAAATTCAGCAAAAGTGGGAAGTCATGACCAGCTTAACTCGGCACAGTCCAGTTGATGTGCCCATTATGCCATGTGCCCCATAATGCCATTTTGTATGTCATCGGCAATCCCTTCTCTTATAATGTGAATGTGCTCATGGGCTTTCCAACGGGAACATTCCAAAATAAGCTGGAGATGACTTCCCACATCCACTGAATTTCAAGAGTTTTTTTTTTTAAATATAGTCAATTTAAATGCATTTTAACTAAAGAAATGTAATTGATTGTCAACGGTTTTGTTATACCATAGATCGTTTTCCATGGCCACTGTATATGTTCCCCCAATATGCTTCTTTTACAACCACTAGGTGCCCACTGCCTCTGCCCGTGGCCAATATACATGTCTTTTAGGATCACTAGCCAGAGGCTTTGGCAGTAACCACTGTATATTTTAAAACACTACCAGGCCACTATCCATGACCTGTGGCCATGTCCACCGTTCTTGTTCCCCCAATATGTTTCTTTTGGGCCCACTAGTTGTCCACGGCAGTGCCCACTATACATCATAACACTATTCACACCATTCTCAATAACCTTTTCTGTTTTTGACTAATTGTTCCTGAAAACATCCAGGAGGAGGGTTTTAACCATCCATTGGTCTATACAATGTCATCCAGATCCTGCCAGCAAGTTAAAAGTTATTTACCTCTCTCAGCCTCTGTGCTGCAAAGCACCAATGCCAATATAAAGGTTTTAAGGTGCAGGGTGTACCCCGTTCTCTGTAATATATTTTAATAACTAGTGGAGGGATTTACCCTACACCAGTCAAGGAATTTAAGTCAATACTTTATTCCCAAGTTATTTCTTATTTGGTCCAAATCAGTGCAGCGGTTTTCACGCTATGGCTGTAAAAAAACTCCACTTTTTCTCTTAGGGAAAATGAATGGGCTGAAAACTGTTTCATTTTATAATGTATTGTTCTCACAATCTGCAGTTTGGGTGTTGGGAGGGGACTTGGCATATCCTTTGTTTCGAAAATGTCATCCAAATGCATCCATCAAGTCAAAAGGTATTAGCAATGGAATTTGGGGGGAAACATTGCTGTTTTTTCATTTCTGAAATTCCTGTCAGCCTCTCTGCTGCAATGCACCATGGGAGATATAGCTACATTGTTGGGAGAAGGTGGCACCCCCCCTTCTTCTTCATATATTTTAAAACTACCCAGACTCCCCGAAAAATCATCAACGCTTTGTGCGCAAGTTGTTCCATCAAGCGGTTTTGGCTTTGTGCTTGATCAAAAATTGAACTTTTTGCCTTTGGGAAAATTAATGGGAACTAGGCAGCATGTTTCTACTTTAGAAACTTTGTTTTAATGGATCTTTTCCCAAATTTCCAATCTTGGGTGGGGAGGGGGCTTGAGCACAATTTTGCTTGCAAACTTTCAGCCAAATCAATTATCCATCATTCGAGTCAAAAGTTATTAGCAATTTGTTTGTTGGGTTTCCTATGGAACTCAACAATAGTGTGGCAACTACTGCACTATAATGTTTTCATTTTCGTGAAACTCCAGGTACAGAACCATATAAACGATCAACATGTGTAAATATGAAAGAGGTCTGAATATGAGTTGTTGTGTCATAGATGATAGATGCTATTTGTTTCCATTCACTACTACTTGAATATGTCACTACTAACTAACACAAACCCACACAATTAAGCAAAGCATTGTAATAAGTAATCATTCAGTAATTCTACTTTCTTAAATTAACTTCGCACTCACCTGACTGTTCAGATGTAGAATTGTAGAAGTAATGTAACGGACTCCAGTTCTCGAGTGCTGCAAAGTAGCATGCTGCAATGCTATAGAGATACAACACTACAAAAAATAAAATATATAAAAAGAGGTGTATGTAAACAAACCCGCCTCATTGAGCATATTTAGTGCTACATGTGCATTATGATACCTGGCATGTTGTCCTAATGGGCCATAATTGAACATTAAATTGCCAGCTTAATTGGAACTCGTACTGCTATCCTGTCTTGCCATACGCATGATAATGATGTTAGAACATAGGCATTGGAGAGAAATGTTGCAAGTACCTGGGATTTTGATGGCATGCCCTGTCAATATTATGAATGCCTGCGCTATGAATAATACAACCTTGAAATAATGTGAGTATCTGGACTTTGCATGGCTAATCCTGGTGATTGACAGCACTGTCTGGTATTTGATGTGAGTTGTAAAATATACTATGAAAATACCTGACACATGATATTGCTCCCATGGAATAAGATGGCAAGAACTGCCAAATGTAATGTTGCTGTGAGTACCTGGACAAATTCCCGACAAATTCCTTCAAAAATCCTATACACCTGGCAAACCATTTGGCTTTGGCAATCATTATTTAAACGGGTTTCCTGACAAAATGCTCCTGCTGCTAAGCACTATAATATTATATATTCCCAATATGCAACTCAGTGTATTCACTGCATAGGTATGAAGGGTGGTTTGAGCTCAGCTAGATTAAATGCAGGTTGAACACACATTTAAGAAGAAATGAGTTATCGTACATGCTACAGCAGAATTTAACCAGAAAGATTGCACCACATGCTAAGGTAGTACTTAATCATCTAAACTAAAGTATGTATATGTATTTGCAACTATCAACTTACCTGTCTCACCTCCATGATAAAAGATTGACCATTAGAAGATGAACTGCTCTTAAATACTTAAATACTGCATGTGTGTAGTGTTTAAATACATATTCTATATTACTATATTTTAACATCTGCAATTAATATTACGTTTTGTAATTCAATACTTATAGATTGTAGGGCCATTGATATCTAAATAGATAGAAATATGGGCACATGGAATTAAACTAATATTGCTTACTTGATGGAGACATCACAACAAAGTTACGTTGGTCAAATAAATGAATACTTCATTAAAAGTATATCGACTACATAATCTTTTTTTTATATTTTCATTAGCAAAATGTGTGAGATTGACTGCATCATAAATTAAGGATAATCTGAGAACAGTAACTAAAACACGTAGTATAGCATAACTAATGGGCAGTTCCCTTTTTCCTTCTCTTATTTTTTATGTCTTTTATATTTTTCCCCTGTTTTATTTATAATTTGTGTGGGTTCATGTACAAAACATTTGTGGTTTAACCTTTTTACTTTTTGTCTTTGACAGTAATGTTTAGTTAGAATTACTAAAAGGCCATGAAGCATCTCGTAACAGTGGATAGTATTGCGTTGTGGTGCATTTTGAAACACCTGTTGGCAACTTTGTTTTGGTATTAGATCTGTAACCAAATACAATTACTGTTTTTCTTAACGACGCTGAATTGATGCACCCATTTTATATGGTATAAGACATACAACTACTTTTTTCAATACTACCTTAAAAAGACAAAATATTTGCTTTCTCCCAGTAAACTGTAAGCACACGGAATATGTATTAAATATACTCTTAACAGTTTAACTGTAAACACTAAGAGGTTACATGTTTTGACATAAATACGCCTGCTGCTATTGTGGTTAATAAGCATGTGATGTCTAATATTTGAGTGGCTAATAAGTGCAACCAACCCCAAATGCAAACCTGTGTTTTTCATATATGTATATGATTTTTTAAAAAATTCTGCAGCACTCTGCATCTGTAGACATGCAACATGTACCAACTGCATGTGATAGGAGTGTGGGAGAAAATCTGGAATTCAACATTTTATGTAATATAGCATACTGCTTTATTTTAATATCGAGTAGGTACTGCAAACTGCTCATATTTAAACAACTGTTTCTTGTGTGTGCAAGGTGATGCTTTTGGCTTCACTACACATGTTTTTGCGAATAACGGTCTCTCCCTAGGATGTACCCGTGTTCGCCTTTAGGCTCCCATGTTAGTAGATGGAAGTCATCATACTGTAAGCTTGCTCGCCTATCTCAGACTGTGTGTGAAACTATGAGGAGAATATTCACCTCCTCTAAATGTGTCACTTTATGTTGTCCTTCCTGATAAAACTGTTTTACACTGAAGAATGCAGTTGGTATCAAAGATGTGGATAGAAGGGCTTTGTTCCCTGCTTGTAACATTGTTTCAGTACTATTCCTTTCCCTGTCTGGACCTCCCATTCCATTGAAATTCATGTGTTTCTTTGGGTATAAGAGAACAGTTCTTGGAGGTAATTGGGCTACTCACTTGCTCAAAGTCTCATACTGTTGTTGGTTTGTTTTGTCTTGTTACTTGTGTTTAAATAATACATTGGGTGAATCCACCTGAATAGGCAGAGGTCATTATTGTCATGACATTAGAAAGTAAATTATATAATTGTACTAATAATTGATATATATATATATATTACACGGCCACAGTAGTGGCCGTGTAGTTATGGTTAAGTTGCTGTTTCCATAGGAATAGCACTTTTTGGGCGGCGTATAACTTCGCTCTCCCTGCATGAATCCTCACCAAACTTTGCAAGAAAAGTATATGGCCCACTCTGAATTTTTTCTGCAGTTTGGTGAGGTTTGGTCCGGGGGGGAAAGTTATAGGGGCGGTCCCAAAACGTCTTTTGTTCCCATAGAATTAATTGGGGGAAAAGTTTGCGCACAACTACAGCCCAAACCGCTGGATGGATTTTCACCAAATTAGCAGCAGGAGGAGGAGCTTGGTCCAGAAAGTGTGCTTTCGTAAATTTGGTGAAAATCTGTCCAGTAGTTTTCTTTAAAATGACCACAAAATATGTCTAAAAAAATTAGTGATATCTATGTCCGCTCCGCGGTCACACTTCTCTGTTCGCTCCACGGACAAGATACCGATTGGCTAGTAGCGTCATGTCTACGGACATGTAACGCGTTCACTGATTGGATTTTGAAGAGCGTAAAGTGCGTCAGATTGTATCGATGCACCCACCATCTTTTATTTGTGTTTTGGTGTACGCGGCCGTCGCCGCTAAAACATATAAAACAACACAACATTGCACTTGTTAAACTTAAGAAATACTGTCTCAGAGGAAGGTGAGGGTTAATGAGGCTGGGATGGGATGTGGCAGGAGGAAGTCAAAAAATGGTAAAGTACAGGCGAAGAATTACTGTGTCTGTGTTATAATGGATTTAAAATAATACTGCAGTCAGACTGGCACCCTAGAATTTGAAATCTGAGGCAGCCACCTGCAGTGTTTGATGGAAACAGCAGGTCTGCAAGTATATGGGAGTACCAGTTCTCATGAATGCATTGAGACATGTTGTTGCATAGCCAGAATGTATCTGGATTCTGAGTGAAGGTCACTTGCTTTGCTTTTTTGGTTGCGAGCTCAGTAGGCCCACGCATCCGACTGAACCCATAAGGGTCAATTGTTTTTTGACCTTGAGCGAAAGGGAAAATTCAGTAGGAATGCAGGTAGTGAAAGTTTGCACAAAAAAAACATTTGATAAGGTTATGCATTCAAAACGGTTGTAAGGCACATGTAATATCAGTTCATGAAGATTCTTTGGTTGAAGCACTTTGCTGTCTGAGTTTCACGAAGACAATGGAGACGGTCAATATCGTGCAAGTTTGCTTTTGACGACTCTACACCGGAACAAGATTTTATTTTATATTACCTGACCATTAAGTTTGCCAATGTAACTGAAGTGCTATCTTTCTGTGTAGTTTTTTTTTTGTTATCGAGAGTGCAGATTCTCGGCATTTGTAGGCTATCACTAAATTCACCCATGTTCAACGCCAATATTTCTTTAACATGTCATGTATGACCACAAACATTGGAAAAAGACAATACACCTGAGAAGCAATATCAGGATTCCTTCTGTTTGTATTTATCTCTCCAGACTTTCCATTGGGAACACTAAGGAATTACTTCCCAATCATAGTAGCACAATATAATGTTGACCGTATTGATTTGTTCTTGAATTTGTGATAGGACAGGCAGATACACGCCTGTCCTTTTTTTTTGCTGCTACTGCTCACTATATGTTTCCTTTCCGTAATTTCAGCCTATCATTCTTTCCTTTCTCTTTTCTGCATCTCTGTCTATTTCTTGACACCACCGCTTTGATTCAAACACATTTTTTCTGTGATTAGATAACAGGAAAAGTTTAGGTGTGTGCCACATTATAACAAATTGCTTTATGTGATTTGAGACTTATGTTGTTTTTCTCCTTTTGTTCCTTTGTTGACTGTTCCTTCATTATTTTACATATATTAAAAATATTTTTGTATGATACTTGCCTCTTTTTGCTACTTTACCTGTTTTGTCAAGAGGATTAGATTCAAACAAGATATCATAGCATTCATTGCTTTAACATTGGGTTGACAAGGGGAGTTTTAGGAATCAATTAACCCCCGTCGTTTTTTGAAAACCCATGGCACAGCGACACCCCTTTTTTCATGATTTACACATTGATTTGTGTATCAGTTTCCACTTTCTTTTTGTCTTTTTTGAAATTGGTTGCTAAAGGTTGGGTATTGATACATATTTTCTGTTATGTTTTCCAAATAGCTACATCCTGCCTTACTGCGATTGCCATGGATTCCATATGCCAAGTGAGAAATTATTTGCACGCCACATGCACGTACTCGTGACCGGCTGCCTAACTATGACTGTTTTGTGGGACTATCTTGCAGGAACCATTTGTCCGTACGCTGCAGTGGTGATTAGGAGTAACATAACATCTTTTATGGTGGTGTAGGCCCAAGTTCATGCCGACGTCCTGGAATTCACTGTGCGACCAAAGCGGTTCCTTTATCGAAAACGAATACTTTTTGTATTGGAAAAGAACAATGTGTGCCTCACAATTACCATTTTCGATGATGACCGAAGAAACAAAGTTACAATTTGATTGAACATGGCAATAGTCCGATGGTCTCAGACAGTTTATTGTGAAATAAAAGTACTTTACAAATTGTAAAGTGTTAATGTTTTCTTAAAAAAAACAGTTTATTATTTCAAAATGTGACGTGCTACGCTGTAAGTCGCTGTGTGTTCATTTTTTCAGGTTCTGCGTCACGGCACATAGGTCCGTATGGGCACTTTTGGTTAGGCTGGAGAGGAACGTCATCCAAAAAAGGTGTAGAATATTATTAGGGTTGGTTATGTGACGTCGGGGGGGGCGATATGATTTAGTGATGTCAGGGCAATTTATGTTAGGCAAATGCAGCAATGGACAAGACTAGTGATTGCGTATGAGTTTACAAAGTTTGTAGAAATGTTGTGCACACCTAATATAACAAATTATTTGTGTATTCTTTTGCCAAAAAAAAAACTTGGGTGGATTTACAGTAAATTTGCGTAAGGCTGATTGGCAATGACCGAAAAGCATGGTGTTGGAGATGTGGGAGTGTTTTCGTATTTGACAAGTGTCATAATGTAGTTAAAAAAATAGCGGTATACCTTTACTGACTGAGGGGTATGCTGTAGTCATGGGGAGAGGGCAGAATGTTGGGGTCATGGCATAAGGTCATAATCCGCACAATGTGACTACTGGGC
Organism: Ambystoma mexicanum; assembly: GCF_040938575.1. Taxonomy (NCBI): domain Eukaryota; kingdom Metazoa; phylum Chordata; class Amphibia; order Caudata; family Ambystomatidae; genus Ambystoma; species Ambystoma mexicanum. Next base: position 400,441,150 of record NC_090923.1, read on the forward strand.
ATGACCAGAAGGGAGAAAAGATAGGATTAAAGTGGCCACGTCCACCTGGGACTGGCTTTGTGGTAAAGTTGTTCGACATTATGATACATTTGAAAGGAAAGAAAAAGTGGTGGTGGTAATATGTTAACAGGGTTTCCTTTTTGCTTTTTGCAGGCTGCCATGGAAAGTGAAGAGAGGCCCTGTATGGAACACCTGCCTTCACTATGTTAGCCATCTTGGAAAAGGAAAACAAGCGTCCCGGTTTAGGACGAAAAATCCTCTTTTTTAGTAGCACGGGTTACTTCTTTGGAAATCTAGATTGTTAATGGCATTCATCCCCCATTTTAGAGGTGGAAGGGGTTAATGATCCAGAGATCTCGTTATGCACTCTCACTTCGATTGGGCTGATAACTTGGCCTGCTAGCCCTTTATTCACCGTTCCAGTCCCTGGAACGGAGGATGAACGCTACAATATTCCCATTAGCATAACACAAACTGCAAATGGAAATGTTGGAAAATCTTATTGCGTCTATGTACTTTACTGAGAAATATAAAGTAGATGGAGTCTATGCAATTATTTTTTTACTTATAATTTTTAACTGGGAAAGGTTGTTCTTAAAGGAACATTTATTTTGTTTACGGATTGCTTTTTTTGGGGGGACAGCTAAGAAGGAAGGTTGCGGACGGAAATGAGCAAAGAGGCACCAAACAGTAATATGGAGGGGTAGGTGGACAGGGGAAAATGTTGTGCGTGTGTTATTTGTAAGGTAGGTGCAGTGTTTCTCATGCTCCTTCATTACAGCAGTAGTGCTGTTTCTTGGGTAGGAGGGATGGCCTTAGCACATGTTGTTTTCAGATAAATAGTACTTTTGCTAAAAGTATGTACTGTGTACTCGATTGTTAATGGCTGAGTACAAATAGGTGTTGGAGCTGTGCAAGGGAAATGTTGAAGTTCCTACATCAGTAAAAAATGTAGTTCCACACTGTCCACGAGGCATAGATCTTATTGTTAAGTGTGTACGGGTTCTCGGACACGTCACCATGCTGTGCGCCAGCATATGGTCATGTGGCATTCTCCGGAAGGTGTGCAATGAAGTCAGATGTTCGTTTACATTATGGTTACGTGCCACTACTAGAAACCTATGAAATTCACTAAAAAAAAACATTGTTAACAGGACGTTATGGTTCCAAGTAAAAGTGAAAAACCCTTGAAATTTGCCAGTTATGGTAAGCTAAGCAACCATAACTCGCGCCACCACTGTGCGCTGCTAAGACTAACACCCAGGACATCAAAGATGACATCACAAATGTCATTGATGACATCACTGATGACATCACATGTGCATTGACTTTTCATGAAAACTCTGTACAAGGGATTCTTATTATAATGTTGACCAAAAAGTGTCAAGGATCATTGGAATAAATATCAAGTGCTAATTAGTGCATTAAGCAATGCATTGATATAAATAGCATTCTATTATGAAATTCTATCCAGTATACTAAGCTACTCATGTAGAAACATAGACATTGTTTGCAGCATACATGATGAAGGTGCAATATTCATAATCTTGACATGTTAAATAGTGAAATGATAACTGTTGTGGTATTAGAGTTTTGCGTACTGTAAAACATGTGATAAGTAAGTAATAAAACCCACTTACTACATAATTGCATTATTATAGACAAAACACAAAGAGACAACAACACATACAAATATGTATATATACAAGGAAATTGAATTAACGAAAAAAGCAGCAGTAGTAGCAGAAAGAGTTCATAACCTAACTGATTACCTTTATGCACGGAAATGATTGCTCTGTTTCAAAGCTGTTACTTACCCTATGCATATGTATCACATGATTTGACTGGACCCTAAGGGAATTACTGTAAGCACATACTTGAAGGATAAGTCTACAAATATAGTACCTTTTCCATTTTTAAATCCTGGCTGTTACTGAAGAAAACCATGTGGCCTAGATATGTCAGTAAAGGAAAAAAGGGGGAGCCAGACATGTGATGTCATCAGTGCTGTCATCAATGACATTTGTGATGTCATCTTCGATGTCCTGGGTGTTAGTCTTAGCAGTGCACAGTGGTGGTGCAGGTTATGGTTGCTTAGCTTACTATAACCAGTGAATTTCAAGGGTTTTTCGGTTTTACTTGGAACCATAACGTCCCGTTGATGTTTTTTTAGTGAATTTCATAGGTTCTTAGTAGCGCAACTAAACCATAACGTCCCCTTTAACGGTAGTGGCCGTGTAGTTATGGTTAAGTTGCTAAACCCATAGGAAGATCACTTTTTGGGTGGCTTATAACTTCGCTCCCCCTGGACGAATCCACACCAAACTTTGCAAAAAAGAATATGGCCCACTCTGAATTTTTTGGCAAAGTTTGGTGAGGTTTGGTCCGGGGGGGGGCAAAGTTATAGGCGGGGTCCCAAATTGTTTTTTTTCCATTAGACTAAATTGGGAAAAACCTTTGCTCATGCCTACAGCCCAAACCGCTGGAGTGATTTTCACCAAATTTGTGGCAGGAGAAGCAGCCTGGTCCCAAAAGTGTGCTTTTGTAAATTTGGTGAAAATTCGTCCAGTAGTTTTTTTAAAAATGACCAAAAAGTAGGTCACAAAAGTTTAGTGATATCTATGTCCGGTCCGCGGACACACTTCCCTGTTCGCTGTGCGCAGGACACCAATTGGTTGATCGGCTTGCGTCATGTCTGCAGACATGCAACGTGTTTGCTGATTGGATGGTGAAGAGCGTGAAGTGCATCAGATTTTTGGAAACGCCTGCCATCTTGGATTCACGGACAGAGGCCGGCGTCCGCGGACATTGCAGTAAAAACATATTAAAAACACAACAATATTGCACTTGTCAAACTTATCAAATACTATCTGGGGATGTGAGGGGTGATGTGGATGGGAGGGATATGGCTGCAAGAAGCAAAAAAACAGATGATTTTTTGCCGCAAAAGTCCGCGAACAATTCGGATGTTCACAAACAGTCCTGAAAAGTTTGCGAACACCTCAGCATTACAGGGTTGGTGAAATGCAGTTCTTGGATGGCTTATAACTTTGGCACCACTTAATGGAACTGCATGTCATTTTGCATGTATATTCCTGACCTGATTCTGAGTGAATTTGATGGGATTCTGTCATGAGGGGGCAAAATTAGAGGGTGGTCCCAAAATAACGTAAAGGCTTATAAATGAGGTGCCATTTGACAAATCTACACTTAATTTTGGAAACCGATAATACATTTAGATATGAATGTTTTTGCGAAGTTTGGTGGGATTTTGTGAAGAGGGGGCAAAAATAGAGGAGAGGGTCCCAAAATAATGTAAAGGCTTATTAATGAGGGGCCATTTGATGAATCTACACTTCATTTGGCAAACTGATAATAGATCCAGATATACATGATTTTGCAAAGTTTGGTGGGATTCTGTCAAGAGGTAGCAAAATTAGAGGGAGGGTTCCAAAATATTGTAAAGGCTTATAAATGTGGTGCCATTTGACAAATCTACACAAAGGTTTTGAAAAAGATTATAGATGTATATATAGATGTTTTTGTAAAGTCTGAATGGATATTGTCAAGTGGGGGCTAGGTTATATGATGATTTTATGTGCATACATTTGGCACTTTTGAAAAAATAAAACATGGGTGGATTTCCAGCAAACTTGCGTAAGGAGCATTGGCAAGGACCTACAAGCATGGTTTTGCAAATGTGCCACTTTTTTATTATTTGATAAGTGTCATAATGTAGCTACAAAAAAATAGCAGTATACCTTTAGTGACTGAGGGGTAGCCTGTGGCCATGTGCAGTGGCCAGATTGTCCGGGTCATGGAATAAGGTCATGATCCGGACAATCTGGCTACTGGCCATGACCAAAAGGGACAAAACATAGGATTAAAGTGACCATGTCCCCTGGGACTGGCTTTGTGGTAATGTTATTCGAAATTAGGATAGATCTGAAAGGGAAGTAAAATATGCTCGTGGTAATATGGTCATAGGGTTCTCTTTTTGTCTTCTGCAGGCTGCCATGGAAAGCGAAGAGAGGCCCTGTATGGAACCCTTGCCTTCCCTTTCCATGGTGGCCATCTTGGAAAAGGATTTTCCTTCCAACACCGGGACACCATAGGCGTCCCGTTGTAGGAAGAAAAATCCTCTTTTTTAGCACCCCGGGTTCCCGCTTTGGGAACCTAGGGTGCTAATGGCCTTGATCCCCCATTTCAGGGGCTGGAATGGGGGGATAATGGTCCAGAGACCTCGTTATCCACCCTCGCTTCACTTATTCCCATTAGCATAACACAAAATGCAAATGGAAATGTTGGAAAATCTTATTAAGTTAATGTACTTACTGAGAAATGTAAAGTAGATGGAGTCTATACATGTTTTTTTTTAGTTCGATTTTTTTAACTGTGACAGGTGGTTTCTACAGGAATATGTCTTATTTTTTTTTTTGGGATGTATTTTTTTTGGCAGGAGAGCTGAGAATGAAAGGTGGGGAGGGAAATGAGGGAAGAGGAACCAAACACTAATATGGAGGGGTAGGTGGACAAGGGAAAATGGTGTGCGTGTGTTATTTCTAAGGTAGGGGCCAGTGTTTCTCATGCTCCTTGATTACAGCAGTGGTGGTTGCTCTTGGGGAGGAGGGATGGCATTAGCTGATGCCATTTTAATATAAATAGCAGTTTTGTTACAAGTATGTACTGTGTACTAGATTGTTAATGGATAATTAGTTGAAATAGGTGTTGGAGCTGTGGAAGGGAAATGTTGAAGTTGAAAGTTCCTCGATCAGTAGAAAATGCAGTTCTGAACTGTCCGTGAAGAAGAGAGCTTATCATAAAGTGCGGACGGGTTCTTGGACACGTCATCATGCCACGCCCAGCGTATGGTTATGTGGCCCTGTCCAGAAGGTCTGCTATGAAGTCAGATGTTCGGATGCAAAACTAGTTGAAATAGTTGCAAAAAGTGTAGGGAAGTGTTAAAAATGATTCCAGAAGGTAGGAAATGGCAGAGTTTTAAGGTGACACTTTGTAACTTGGACACAAACATTTTTATGTTGGGTAAGTATGATATTAGTAAGTTGTAGGAAAATAGCATGACTGGTAAAAACCTATGAAATTCACAGAAAAAACGTTGTTAAAGGGGCGTTATGATTAAGTTGGACTAATAAAAACCTTTGAAATTCACTGAAAAAAACTTTGTTAAAGGGACGTTATGGTTATGTTGGACTAATAAAAACCTATGAAATTCAAAGAAAAAACTTTGTTAAAGGGACGTTATGGTTTCAGGTAAAATCAAAATAAAAACAGAAATTCGCCAGTTATGGTAAGCTAAACAACCATAACTTGTGCCACCACAGTGCACTGCTAAGACTAGCACCCAGGACATCAAATTTGACAGCACAAAGGTCATTGATGACATCACTGATGACATCACATGTGAAATACATTTTGATGAAAAGTCCCTACAAGGAGATGTGTTTATATTGTTGGTAACAAGATGTCAGGGGTGATTGGGATACCTATCACAAACTACTTTTCCTTTAGTGATTGTAAGTAGGGTTTATTAGGGTATGGTAGTGCAGTATATGGTTCATGTGTTTGTACTGTCGTAAGTGGGTAGATATTTGTGTGTATGGTTGTATTATGCTGTGGTGGTTGAAGGCCATGCACCCAAGACTCCAGGCCCTGACCACAACCACCACAGCATAGTACAGCCATGTAGGCAACATTTTCATGCTTTTATATGGATTGGAGAATTATATGTAGAGAATGCATATGTTGAAATTATAATGAAGTGTGACATCATTAATTGTATACTTACTGTTTGCTTTGTTGAGGTTCTCTGCAGTTTGTTTTCATTGTTTTACACATTTTACTTTCATTGTCTGTGATAAAAGAAAATATAGCATGTTAGGGTAGATACTTTGTAAGGTTGTGTTGCATTACATTGTAGACATTTATATAGTTTGTTGACCCTCATGGTTAGTACTTAACTAGTACTATGGTTTAAACAAGTGTACCGTGCAATCTGCACAGTTCCTGTTTTTTTAGCATATTCACAGGGTTGGTGGGAAAAATAAATCCATGCAGGATTAAAAAAATCCCTTCTATGTTTAATTTTTGTTAATTTCACTAGTTTGGTTTAGTAACATGAGCACTATTAATAGCAATAGTTGAGGTTATTTCCATTTTGGAATTGTTATTACTATGGTTGTAGTTAGATACCAGTTGGCATATTCTAACTGTTGATATTGGTTTGTAGCAGTTTGGTTCCCAAAGGTTGCTTTTGGTAGAGTGATGGCTGGAAGTAATATTGAAGTACTATGGTTGCAGTTCTTTTGGCAGATTGATTGTTGGAAGAAATATTGAAGTACCATAGTGGCGTATTCTAACTGTTTACAGTTTTGTAGTTTTGCAGGATATATATTGAAGCATATTCATTTTTGATGGTACATTTACACTTTTTAGTACTATGTACTCCTATTGCGTTAATCTATCTGTGGTTGGTTTCAGGAATGGATTTTTGTAAGGTATTCTTCTTTTGTGGATTAGTGAGTACAATTTTGTTTCAAGAATATTAAGAAGGCATTTTCAAGATTTGCTGGTAATCTTTGTTTTAGAGTAATGGATGTATCGTTGCATTCAAACCATCCACATTTCCTTTTAATGTATGCAGTATAGTGACCTGTATCGGTTGATGTGCCTGTGTGGTAGATTATGCCTACTGTTGTGAAGGTTTTCTTGCCAAGTGATCCTTGCCCATGTGTTAAGTTAGTAAGCGTGCAGTTGTTTTTGGTACTATCGGCATTGTAACGTAAAATAATTATTATTACGTATTGGCTATGCGATTGTATGTGTAATGTGGAATGATTATCGGAATTGCAAGTAGTACAGAGCATGCCATGGTTTGCATTTTGTACTAGCTGTTGAAATGGAATGGATTCACAGTTAGGTATGGATACATACACAAAGCACTCATTAGGGACTTATTCCTGCACTACATGGTTGCAGAGAGTGCATGTATGTTTCCACTTGTATGAATTTTGGAAGATTTCATTTATAGGTACATTTTTGTTTTCTAGTACTTTCAGTAAGTACATTAGAAATTCTTGTGGATCCTCTTGGGTGCTTATTGTGAATTTCACCATTTCTGCACAGTAGTCTAATTCCTGTCTTATTCCAGAAACATTGTAAGTGTTGTTAGCATTGTTTTTTGCATTTCTGTGAAGGACTAACATTTGCAAACACAACTGGTCTGCGCCATTTAAGTAAATGTGTTCAATAATTGGTGGCAATTGGAACAGAATATTGATTGCTACATTTGCATAGCAATTTACACCAGTTGTATTGGAAAACTTGAATTTATAAGGCAGTTCTGTGTCTGTGTCATTTGATGGAGGTCCATGAGATATCTTTGCAGAGGTAGTTTTTGTTTGAGGAGTTGGGTATGCATTTGATTTTTTAGTATATCCTTTGTGGTTTTAGTAGATGGAATATTAGCTGATTTCCATTCCTCTGGTGGTGTTATTGGGAGATCCTGTTCACGTTCTGATTGCTTGAGTTTTCTTTGACAAAGTTTGTGTTTTTGAGGAACAGGCTACATTTTCAGATGGGGTGTATAGAATGCACGTAGTCTATTGTACTCTATGATACAACAAATGTCTGCATTGACTTTACTTGCATCAAAGTTGAATAGAAATAGTCCTTCAAGTGTGCATAGGTGTGATAGTGCTACGTAACTCATGCCTGCTTTAAAACAGTGCTGCCAATATCAATCAATGCTTGATCTAGAGTTATACGTATGCTATTTATGAATGGTGCTAGAGACAGAGAACACTGTTCTCTGCATACATAAATGTCTTTGAAAAGAAGGAATTGGGCTGTTGAGCATCCTGTTTTTTTAACTTCTGAAAGTTTTTCGAAGTGAACATTGGCAAACTGAATGCTGTTGTCACGTGCGTATGTTTGGAAGCCTACAACTGTAGCCAGTGCTCCATTAACTTAACCTTGTTCCACATCAAGGTTATGCTTCAGCATCACTCTACAATTTAAACACTGTGTTAATATTTTGTTTAAGCCAGCTGTGTTAGAGATAGAGTTTTCTAAGGTATTTAGTCATGCTGTGGCTTGTTGACACATAGGTAGTTTCATACCGTGCACGTCCAGTTTGTCTATGGAGTTAAATAGTACAAGTGGTTGCATTTCTTTTTCAGCATTGTTGCATATAATTTTGCACATCTTGCAAGAGTTGGCATTAAGGATATACATAACGATTGTTCTGTGCTAATTGTTCCATGACATCAGTAGCGCATGTGTTATGGCCGTATAGGTCATGGAAGCATCTAGAATTCAAGATAGATTCTGCTTCCTTGGATAGTACACCAATCCGAATACTTTTCAAAATGTTGGCATATGTGAGGTCTGCAGACTGACACATGTTTTCTGTTAGTTCTTTGTATTGGAAATGTTGCCACGATTTACATTTCCTATGCTGCCTAGAGTTTTACGGCACAGTTTGTGTCCTAAGGTTTTAAAAATAGGTTCTCCTTTGACTGGTGTTAATTGAAGAAGATCTCCAAAAACAATAACATATTTTCCACCAAAGAGTTGTTTGTAGTCTGTTTTAAGGACCTCTTGCAATCTGATGTGAATCAAAGCCATTAGGTTGGAGACCATGCTCACCTCATCTATTAGGAGCATTTCTATTTGTTTTAAAACTCTGCGTAGTTCCATAGCAGCTTCTGCTGAAAGTTTGTAGTAGTCTAATTTGTTTTGGTGCTCTACTGGCAGAAGTAGCAATCAGTGTAAAGTGACACCACTTATGTTGGTTGAGGCTGCCAAACCTGTGGGGGCAGTTACAACTGCTGAAAACTTGTTGTTTGTTAATTGTTGGAGGAACTTTCTGATGATTTTTAGTAAGAATGTTTTGCCTGAACCAGCTTGACCACTTACATAGAGCATTATAGGTTTATAGTCTTGACAGGTACAAGTTTTAATTGTGTGCTGTATGCCATGTTCAATTTCTTTTGTCACTTCTAGGAAAATGCTACGCTGCACATTGTTTAGCTGTGATTTCATTAGCGCAAAGTCTTCTGTAGATTGCTCATACTGATAGATGGTGTTTTCTACTTCTGTTATGGCTAATTCTGCCTCATTTGCTATAAGTGGTTGTCGAGGATGTTCTTGGCTTCCTTTTAGAGAAGGTTGACTGCTCTCAGGAGTGTCTATATTTAGTTCTTCTTGAAATTCTTCCTCTTGTTGGCGTTCATTTTTCAACATATTTTTGTACTGTGTAACATTTATGTCTGTTATGGTGCTTTCTGTTGCATTGAAAGCATCTTCCTAGGAGTCATGGGTGTTTAATAAATCTTCTTGCTTTCTCCGTGGTTTAAAGTTGGAGTACGGACATGTAGTATAGGTCTTTATGTTGAGGAGTTTTTAAAATAGCTTCATATGATTAATGAGGTTGCTTTGGTAAATTTAACTAGGCTGCCCTCACAACCTGTGTCTAATGAGTTGTTTTTTCAGAATGTCCTGGTTGTTGGGATTGTTTTTGGCTATTGTTTCTATATCTTGGTATGATTTAAGAACTCTTTTTCTGGATGCAGCAGGACCAAGGCTTGGCCAGACTATGTTTTCAGATTCCCCATATAAGGCGGTGCCGGTTAAACAGTCTGCGGCTTCGTAGCAGCCACATTCTCTATGGGATAGCATTTTTATACCGAAGCTGTACAATTTTTGAGACTTTTAGCTCTGTTTTCTCTGCTTTAGTTAAGTAGGCTGTGACATATCGTGCAACTACAGTGAAATTGTCCGCAATGTATACTGCATTTCTATATTTGCATTCCATAGTAGGGCAATGATTGTATTGTATTGTAGTCATTGATGTACTTTGATGCTTCAGTTATTTTTATTTTATATGTGTTCTTAGGTGATTTACCTTTCAAACTGTGTCTAACTGAAGACATGAAGCTGTTCCCTTGGCCTGTCGCTGAAACTGGTCTAGGGAAACCAAAGTGGCATTTTGTGTAATATTTCCCTTTGTTTATATATTTGCGCCGACAATATTTGCCACATTTGTGTTTTTGAAATTGCAAAATTTGGGCATTTAGGTCACTCTGTGAAGTCCCTGAAGTGATTTCTGATGTGCCATATTTGTGAATGAAGTCCAAAACAGTGACATCACTGTCTTGACCAAATGTAGGCACATTTTAATCCACAAAAGCATGTAGATGTGTGGTGCTCCTTTGGCTTGATATTCGTTTCTCCAAAAGAAGTGTTCTACTTCTCCTAGGGGAGGAACTGTTTTATTATAAATGAAGTGCAGCATGACAATAAAGAGATGGTGGAAGTACCTTGAAATGTTTACTGGATCCAGAGAACAGAATTCTCCTGCTGTTTTTATGTCAATACCTGCTTTGTTTTTGTTAGCTATGCGTAGGAAGTCATGCAAGTCTTCCCAGGCGTACTCTGTGCAACTTAAAGTGACAAACCATCTGGGTGGGCCAAGGTTGTGAAGTATACATCATACATCTGCGTGATGTCGAAACCAGCACTCTTCCATGCATGTTTGCCAAGAGATTTGTAATACTGGACTGGCACAGCTTGCCCACATGGGTCCATACCCCACAGGCAGCCCACACCACAAGGGACACCCACATCACCCGTGACCATGCCCCGCAGGCATCCCATACCACAAGGGACCCCCAACACCCATGACCATTCCCCACAGGCAGCCCACACCACAAGGGAGATCCCCAACATCGGTCACCACACGTGCGGCTCTTTCCACGCGATTTGGTTGGCACGAGTGGGGTACACGATTTGGCGGGGGTATGCAAGGCCCTTTTCATGTGATGTGACTGCCACTCACGGGATACTCGATTTCGCAGGGCTACGCGAGGCATTTTTCATCTAATTTGACTGCCGTGAGTGGGGTAAGCTCTGATTTTTCACGCCATTACAAGGGCTGTGTGCTGGGCCAAGGATAGCGCAGGGCCTTGCACTGTATTGGGGATTTCGATGGCTTTTTCCTGCGTAAGGGGTGGTGTTGGGGGTTTAACTGGCACTGCTGGATGTTCACCGCAACACAGCTGGTAATGGCTTGGGAAATCCATGATGACGCTGTGCGCGAAAATGCTGTTTTGTGCAATGGCTGGCACTCACGTGGTGCACGCTGCCTCTCTGCGCGAGGCACTTGTGCTGCACAATGAATTGGGCCCACAGTGCCCTTAGGACACCCCCATTTTGGCTAATTATGAACATTACGGACAGTTGCGCTGTCCGTGGATTCCCAAACAAGCTTTAAAAAAATGCAGATACATAGAGAAACTGTATACATATAACTTTCTTTACACGCACTAATATTTAAATTATAAAAGAGAGGGGGAAGCAGAAATTGAGACATATATAGGGGAATTTGTGGTTTGTAGAGGTTGGGTGTTAGGGGAGGAAGGGATTGAGGTCTCATCATACCGTTTTTGGTGATGGGGAATTTTTGGGGATGGTTGACTGGGGCATGGAGAAGGGGTACAGGTGCACGTAGGACAGTAATATTTAATTTTTTCCATGATATGGTTTTCCAAAAAGTTCCTTAAAATAATGAAATTGGTCATTAATAGATCAATTTTTTGTTCTAAATGCTGTAGATGATTTTCCACAGTGTCTGCTTCTTCTTTGATATGTTCTTTTACTTGTACATGATTTTCTGTTTCTTTGGTATTGTTGTTATTTTCTGTATGTGTTGTTAAAGAAAGAAAATGTGTTAAATATATGTTGTACAATGTGTATCAATTTGCTCAATTTCTAAAATCCATTGTGTACCAATAGTATGATTGTCTTCAGTCATTTCATTGTGAGGAAAATGTTCTTCAAGCCACTCCAAGGTGTAAGACATTTCTATGTAAGAAAAGAGATTTTTTTTACTCTAGTCTATTGAACAAAGTGCTCTGCTGTAAGAATAAATGTATGGCCATGCACCCAAGACTCTATGCCCTGGCCACAAACACTGCAGCATAGCACACCCATAGTGGCTTTTCCAGTCTTGGGTGCATGGACGAGATCAAATTTATAAGCAGCAAAGTTATAAGCTATTATGGGTGTGGTATGCTGCGGTGGTTGTGGCCAGGGCCTAGAGTCTTGGGTGCATGGTCAAGACCAAAATTAGAAATAGTGAAGTTATAAGTCACTATGGGTGTGGTTTGCTGCAATGGTTATACTTATTATAATATACTTACTATTTGGTTTAGTAACTGGAGTACATGTATTCCTTGTTAATTTCTGTGATAAAAGAAAAGATCATGTTAGTATTGGTATTTTGTAACAACTTATAGCATGGAATAATCAACATTTTTTTTTTACCCTCATATTTAGCAGATTATAAACCAGTGTACTGTGCAATAAAAAAATCCATGTTGGATTAAAAAAAAATGTTTTTTGTTATGCTATTGTTTGTTTGTTTTCAGTGTTCACTTGTTGTTTCTAGCTAATGTTCTATATGTTGGCTTGTTGCAGATTTTTGGAGCAGTTAGATATCTGTTGACATATTGTAACTGTCTATTTTTTGTTATAATGAAGTGGTATTGATTTATCTGTTTGGATATTATAAAATCTTGTTGTAGTTAGATACCAGTTGTCATATTCTAACTGTTTATTTTTTTATATAATTTAGTGGTTTTCATTTATCTGTTTAGTTGTTGTAGAATCTTGGGCCAGTTAGATACCTGTTGGCATATTCTAACTGTCTATTTTTTTTTATAATGTGGTATTGATTTATCTGTTTGGTTATTTTAAAATCTTGGGGCAGTTAGATACCAGTTGGCGTATTCTAACTGTCTATTTTATGATATAATTTAGTGGTATTCATTTATCTGTTTAGTTGTTGTAGAATCTTGGGGCAGTTAGATAGCTGTTAGCATATTTTAACAGTTTATAGTTTTTTAATAGAAGTTGTGTTACTGTTTAAGTACAGTTTAGCTAATACATTTTGGTTTTAAGAAGGTTAAATAAGCGTTTGTAAGATTTGCAGGTAATCTCTGCTTTAGAGTAATGGTACTATCATTACATTCGAACCATCCTCATTTATTTTTATATATGCAGTATAGTGACATGCATTGGTTGTGTCTCTTGTGTGGTAGATTATAACTGTTATTGTGAAGGTTTTCTTACCAAGTGATACTTGACCATGTGTGAATCCAGTCACCTTGCAGTTGTTTTTGGTACCATCTGCATTGTAACGTAGAAGCATTAGTATTACGTATTTACTATGTGTGTGTATTAGTAAGGTGGAGCATTATCCGAATTGCAAGTATTACATAATCTACCATGGTTTGCATTTTGTACAAGTTGCTGAAATGTACCGGATTCACAATTCGGTATTGATACATACACAAAGCGTTCATTGGGGATTTGTTCTCGTGTCACATTGTTGCAGAGAGTGCATGTATGTTTCCACATGTATGAAATCTGGAAGATAGGTATGTTTTTGTTTTCCAGTACTTGTAGTAAGTACATTAGAAATTCTTGTGGATCTTCCTGTGAGTTTATAGTGAATTTCACCATTCCAGCACAGTAGTCCAATTGTTGTCTTATTCCATAAACACTATACGTGTTGTCAGGATTATTTGTTGCGTTTCTATGAAGTACTCAAATTTGCAAACACAATTGGTCTGCACTGTGTAAGTAAATGTTGTCAACAATCGGTGGTAATTGAAATAGAATATTCATTGCTACATTTGCGTAGCAACTTACACCAATTACATTCGAAAGTTTTAATGGACCAGGTAGTTCTGTATCTCAGTGCTTTTTTTTGAGTTTGTCTTCCTTTTTTTGAAGAAGTACCTGGTTTAATTTCCCTAATAGTTTCTTTTTTGTTTGTGATACTTGATGAAGTATTTGTTTTTTTTATTCTCTTTGGAGGATTTGCAGTTACAGCCTGTTGCATTTCTTTGATTTAGTTTCCTTTTAGAACATTTTACTTTTTGTGGAAGAGGATATGTTTTAGATGGGGGGTGTATAGTGAACGAAGTCTATTGTATTCTAAAATGCAAGGAATATCAGCGTTTACTTTACTTGCATCAAAGTTGATTAAAAATAGACTGTCAAGTGTACGTAACCGTGATAGTGCTACGTAGCTCTTGCCATCTTTGAAGACTGTGTTACCAATGTCTATCAATGCTTTGTCTAGGGTAAGACCTTGTGATTTATGAAAAGTGACTGCGTATGCAAGAGTTAGAGAAAATTGTTCTCTGCGTACATACATGTCTTTGAAGGGAAGGAATCGAGCTGTTGAGCGTCCTATCCTTTTCACTTCTGAAAGGTTGTCAAAGAGAATATTGACAAACTGAATGTTGTTGTTACGTGGGTATGCTTGAAAGCCAACAACTGTACTCAGTGTTCCATCAACTAGTCCTTGATCCACGTCAAGGTTACGTTTAAGCATTACTCTGCAATTTAAGGATAATTTTAATATTTTTTCTAATCCAGCTGTGTTGGAGATTGAATTTTCTAAACTGTTTAGTCTTGTTGTGGCATGTTTACACATGGGTAGTGTCATACCATGTATGTATAGTTTGTCTGTGGCGCTAATTTCAATTATTGGTTGCATTTCTTTTTTAACATTGTTTCATTAAATTTGAAACAGCTTGCAAGTGTTGGCATTAAGGCCATGCAATTGACATTTTTGTGGGCTAATTGTTCCATAACATCCATAGCACATGCATTATCGCCATGAAGTGCATGAATGTGCCGGGTTTTCAATATTGCTTGTGCTTCTTGAGATAATATACCAACTCTAATACTTTTTAAGATGTTGGCATAAGTGAGATCTGCAGATTGCTGCATGTTTTCTGTTAATTCTCTGTATTGAAAATGTTGCCAAAGGTTGACATTTCCTATACTGCCAACAGTTTTACAGCAGAGTTTGTGTCCTAAGGGGTTAAAAATAGGCTCACCTTTTACTGGTGTCAATTGAAAAAGATCTCTGAAAACAATAATGTGTTTTCCTCCAAGAGAGTTTGTTTTGAGTACTTCTTGTAATCTGAGGTGAATCAAGGCCAACATTAGGTTGGAGACCATGCTCACTTCATCTATTAGTAGCATTTTCATTTGTTTTAATACTCTGCGTAGTTCCATTGCAGCTTCTGTAGAAAGTTTGTAGTAGTCTATTTTGTTTTGGTGTTCTACTGGCAGGAGTAGCAATCGGTGTAAAGTGACAACGCCTATGTTCTAGGCAGCTAAACCTGTGGGGGCAGTGACAACAGCTGACAGTTTGTTGTTTGTCAATTATTGAAGGAATTTACTGATGATTTTCATTAAGAATGTTTTGCCAGAACCAGCTTCACCACTGACGTACAGTAGTATAGGTTTGTAATTTTGGCAGGCGCATTCTTTGTTTTCATGTTGTACACCATGTGCAATATCTTTTGTTACTTGTTGAAAAATGCTAAATTGCTCATTGTTTAGTTTTGATTGTAGTATATTTAAGTCTTCTTTATCTTCATACTGACACATGGTGTTTTCTACTTCCGTCATAGTGTTACGCTCACCTGGCTCCCACAGGGGTGTTGGTCGGACCCGGACTGCTGCGGCCTCCACTCACGTGATGCGTAGTGCAGCGATGACTGACTGCATCTGCCCTCCTAATCTTGTCTGCTTGGCCCGTAGAAATATTCTCCTACAAGTGGAGAGATGGATTTAGCCACTTGTGGATTCAAGTGATAGCTCCCCCACTGTCCTCCCCACTAATCACCTCTGAACGCCCTCTCAGCAATCTCACCTTATATTCTTGAAGGATGAGCCCTCCATCCTGCGAAGCACACAGGGGCACGTTGATGACCAGTTACTTCACTGGCTTGAAGGTATTGGAATAGTTGTAGACGAATCCTGACTCCAAAAGATCCTGGCGAAGAGCTGTAAGTATATAGTTCGTAAGAGTTCAAAATGTCTGGAATTCACTCCTGTCCAATTCCTCTTTTATCTTGCAGCTTTGATCCAATAAGAAGGTTGACAGCTGAAAGCGCTCCGGTAAAAGTCTGTGTTACCCAACACTGTCTGGTAAATAATGCCAATGGTTAAACTGCTTTCTCCTTATCTTACAGGTGCGGCATAATAAGATGTGGCGTGCTAATGAATTATACCTCCGGCGGTAAAATCAGGTAAGCATATGGAAGCTAAAGAGATTGTCTCTGTCTGTTCTCTCTGCTCACCTTGTTGTTTCTTGTCCCCCTTAGGTGCTGGGATTCGGCGATGTACAGATGGAGACAGCGCCGGATCCAAGAGATACTGCGTGGAACGGTGAGTTTGGCGCGGTGCTGCTGCTAGCGATGCGACGGGTTTAAAACAAAGTCTTTCATCTGGTTTAAAGATGCGATGAATCCGGAATCAGGTAAGAAATCAGGTAATACTCTTGTTCTAACCTTTGCTTCTTTCCTTCTTTCTAGGTGCTCCAGGTTCGAGGCAGGCGTGACAGAAGGCTGGATGCAGCTGCTGGCACGGTGAGCATTACGCTGCTGGATGCAGAGTAACGCGAAGCGTGTGCTGCTCTTCGGCGTGGTTTAAATAGCCTCCAAAGTAGTCCCAGGTAGGTATTCCTCCCCGACCACACCCGAGTAACAAAATAGTCCCTAAGGTAAAGTAGTCCCTTCCAGGCCTCACATGGGCTTGGATCTTCTTGCAGCATGGACTGCATCAGGTAAGTGTGCACCTATGAGCCCGGCGCCTATGGCGCCAGAACTGAACCCAGACAGCCCCTAGCAGGGGTTGCTGGGTTTTCTCAAGGCGACATGATGCCTGCTCCCGGGGCTGATGGACGGGGTCTGGATGCCCGGGGGTATGCATCATGACACATAGCTAATTCTGCCTCATTTGTTATTAGCGGCTCTCCCAGTGGTTCTTGGCTTCCTGTTACAGAAGGTTGACTACTGTCAGGAGTGTCCTTTTCTAGTTGGGCCTGGAGTTCTTCTTCGTGTTGCTGTTCATTGTGCAACATTGTTTTGTACTGAGTAAAGTTTACATCGGTTATAGTGCTTTCATTTGCTTTGAAAGCGTCTTCATAGGAGTCATAGTTATCTAGCATTTCTTCTTCTTTTCTACATGGTTTAAAGAGTTGTATCAGGGACATGTAATATAGTTATTTATGTTGAGGAGTCTTTAATGACAAATTGATATGATTCATTTCATTTGGTTTGGTGCATTTTTACTAAGCTGCCTTCACAATTTGACACTCTGTATCTACCTTTTTTTTCATCAGGTTTTATATTATTTTTGTATGTGAAGTTTTGGGCTATGTGGCATAGACACATGGTTTCCAAAGTGGTACTTCTGTTTGGATAGTACGTGTCCAGCAAATTGTTTTTTAAAATGTCTTGGCTGTTGGGATCATGTTTGTCTATTGTTTCTATATCGTCATATGATTTCAGAACTCTTTTTCTAGATTTAGCAGGACCAAGACTTAACCATACCATATTTTCAGATTTTCCATACAAAGCATTACCAGTTAAACGATCAGCTGCTTCATAGGAGCCACATTCTCTATGGGAGAGCATTTTTATGCCCAAGCTGTATAATTTCTGAGACAGTGTTTTGTCTGATGACATGTCATTCCAGAGGTCTTGGAGCTCTGTTTTTTCTGCTTTGGTTAAGTATGCTGTAACATATCGTGCAACTGCAGTGGAATTGTGTGCAATGTACTGCACATCTATGTTTGCATTCCATAAGTGGGCAATGATTGCATTGTAATCATTGATATATTTTTCTTCTTCTGTTCTTTATATGTAATATGTATTTTAGGTGATTTACCTTTAACACTATGTCTAACTGAAGACATGAAGTTGTTTACTTGACCTGCTTTTGTAACTGGTCTAGGGAAACCAAAGCGGCATTTGGTGTAGTATTTCCCTTTGTTTTTGTATTTGCGACGACAGTATTTGCCACATTTGTGTCTTTGAAATTGTAAAATTTGTGCATGAAGATCACTATTTCTTGCTTCTGATGGAATTTCACAAGTGACATATTTTTCGATAAACTGTGATAAACTGTAACACAGGGGCATCATTGTCTTGACCAAATTTAGGAGAATATTTAATCTATAAAAGCATGTGGATATGTGGTGCTCCTCTGGATTGGTATTCTTTTCTCCAAAAGAAGTGTTGCACTTCTCCGTGGGAGGAACAGTTTTCTTAAAAATAAAGTATAGCATAGCAATGAAGCGATGGTGAAAATATCTTGAAACATTAACAGGATATAGAGAACAAAGTTCTACAGTAGTTAGTATATCTATGTGTGTTTTGTCTTTGTTTGATATGCGTAGGAAATCAAGTAACTCTTCCCATGCATATTCTGCACAACTTAATGTAACAAACCAAGTGGGTGGGCCAAGGTTTCTTATCATACAATATATATCTCCATGGCATCGGAACTAGTACTCTTTAGTACCACACATTTTTGCTAATAGATTTGTAATACTTGATTGTAAAACCTCATCTTTTTGCTGCACTTTGTGTAATAATTGTGTAGCTGACATATTTTGAAAGTGGGCTCCTGATTTTAATGTGTGTGCAACTCTGTAACATAGAGTTGCTAATTCACTTTCAAAGAGTAGGTGGAATATGTATTCCACATTTTGTCTAAATCTGGGATCTTCAGAATACATCCGTAACAAGCGGTATTCTGATGCTGTTATTTGAATAGGTCTATCATCGTACCTTCCTCCTTTGCCAGTAGGAAATAGTAGAGGAAAAGCAGGTGCTTCTATACTTTTTTCCCATATGCTGATTGGTGATCTTTTTGTTTGTCGCATTTGGTACGTTTCTAATCCATCTTCTACGGTGTCATTAGAGTGCAATGGATGAATTGTATAATGGTCTAAAATATTGTATACTGTAGCCGGATCTAGAAGCTCAAATTGACCAGCTTCTGGTGACTCTTGAATTATTTCAGTGGTTTCCATCAAGTTTTCTTCAATATTAATTTCTTTGTAGTATTCATTATTGTCATTTAGATATTGCAAGGCTTGTCTAACCTTATGTAAATCTACCAGTTGTTGCCAAATTGTTTTGTCTTTTGTAGGTACACCATTTACTACGATAATTAAAGATTGCTCCATTGGACGTTGCACTCCCAGAGTGTGCACATTTTGTTTTAGATCTAATGGTAAATACACTACTTTTCCACGAATACCTTTCACTAATTCAGAGGGAGGTAATTTTGCTGTTTTTGGTTGAAGGCATATTATTGCTTGAAAGGGATGCACTGTTTGAATTGTGATGCTCTCATATAAATTGAGTTGTTGTAGGGGTTTTGGTAGTGGAAATAATTCCAAATTATTTGATATAGCACGTGAAGGAGTTTGGTTGTTGTCAAGTTTTGTAGTGCAGTACCTGCAAAGTATTAAGGGGTCAGTTATTTCGTATTTGTTTTCTGCTATAAGGTAGAGAGCTAATTCAAACCATTTAGAAACTTCATTGTCTTCTATTTTGTATGTTAGATCTACAGTTTTTGTGTTACTTTTATAAAAAGTTCTGCCGCAACGTACACACACATGGTTTGGTACTTCAGCAGATGTACTTTTAAATTTCAGTATTTCTTTTTTGTATGTGTGTGGTAGAAGGTTGCCATGCATAGAATTGTTGGTAATTTGTTTTAAAGCTGTGTCATTCTGTAAGTGGCTTTCAATTCCAAAATATTTTCTTCAAGTAGGTCTTTTGCTGTACCATGTAGAAGAATGTTATTTAAATTGGCTAGTGCTAAAGCAGGACTTTTAGCATAGTACAGTTTATAGACTAGATTTCTTATAGTTGAATGATGTGTTGATATCATTTTGATATGATGGAAGGTGGTTTTGCAAGTAGGTCCTGGAATGCAGGCCAATGAATGTCCTTGTAGTCATGTGTACTTGCGCACTGGACAGGTATCCATATTTTGCAGTAGTTTAATTTTGATTTTTATCTTTGCATTTCACATACTGATTGAGGAATTGGCGTAAAGACTTGAAAGATTTTTTGGGAATGTTACACATTGACGTGCATGGCCATTTGTATACTAGATGTTCTGATGCAGATGAATGGAGAGGTAATTCTGAGTTTTACATCACATTTGTGATGTCATCTTTGATGTCCTGGGTGTTAGTCGTAGCAGTGCACGGTGGTGGCGCGAGTTATGGTTGCTTAGCTTACCATAACTGGCGAATTTCAAGGGTTTTTCGGTTTTACTTGGAACCATAATGTCCCTCTAATAACGTTTTTTTCACTGAATTTCATAGGTTTTTAGTAGCGGAACTGAACCATAACGTCCCTTTAACAAAGTTTTTTCACTGGATTTCATAGGTTTTTAGTAGCACAACTTAACCATAACGTCCCTTTAACAAAGTTTTTTCACTGAATTTCATAGGTTTTTAGTAGCACAACTCAACAATAATAACTTTGACTTTATGTACATGTAATATGGAACATACTGAACCTCTTCTACTGAACTTGATGTCCGCAAACTCTTTTAATGTCCGCGGACATGTTCGGAGAACAGTACCACTATCTAAAAACTCTGGGGGGGTATGTTTGATTGTTATATCATAACATAGGAGCATTTAACAAATTCAAAAAGTAACACACATGCACATTGTATGAAGTAATACATAAGATAATGTAACCCATATATGTAACACACTAGCCATTCATTTAAATACAATATGTTCTAAAATGGAATATAACAGAAGAAGATAAATTGGCTTCCAACATAATTACCTCACAGATACTACAGAACTAAGAACAACACCAGACCTACAGAGTACTTAGAACATAGTTTGCCTGAAATAGTAAGTGTACTTCATTTTACTCATATATTTATAAACGTTCTGTATTAGATAAAAAAAAATATAATATCTTTTTTTTTCTCACAGAAATGTCTAGTACTCTGGAATGGCTAGAGCAGCATTTCCCACATGAGGAAATGTCACAAGATAGTGAAACTAATGGTAAACAGTTTACAATATAAACCATTTAATTATTATTATTTTATATACATTTAACATATATATATTTTTTTTGTACAGAGCATACCAAAATAGAAAATATCTCTGAAGAAGCTGTTATGGAAAACACGCTTGACAGCATAAAAGAAAAAATGGATTTATTGTTGACCAATTTTAATAATTTGAAAACTTTTGTTGAAGATCATTTTAAAAGAAAAACATCATATCATTGGCCCACATGTACTTGTCCCCTCTAAACATATGCCAGTCAATTATCCCCAAACCCTCGCCATAACCCAAAACGTTTTGATGAGACTTTCATCCCTTCTTCACCCGATACCAATCATGTTGAAACCCCTAATTCTCCTGTTTTTGTTTCCGTTTCTGCCTCACCTTCTCAGTCATAAATTATTAATATATGTTAAATAAAGTAACATTTTTATATTGAGTTGTAATTAGTTTCTGTTTAAAAAAAAAAACAATGTAGGTGTCCGCGGACAGCGCAAGTGTTCTGAAATGTTCGTAAATAAACGAAAATGGAGCTGTTCTGAAGAACACTATACCTGTCCGTACTGTTCGCTAGCAATTTGAAACTGTTCTAAGAACACACGCGGTGTCTGGAAATGTTCGTAAATAAACGAAAATGGAGGTGTCCTGAAGAACACTATACCTGTCCGTACTGTTCGGTAACAAGTTGAAACTGTTCTAAGATCACAATTGGTGTTCTGAAATGTTCGTGAATAAATGAAAATGGAGGTGTCCTGAAGAACACTATGCATGTCCGTACTGTTCGTTAGCAAGTTGAAACTGTTCTAAGAACACAATTGTTGTTCTGAAATGTTCGTAAATAAACGAAAATGGAGGTGTCCTGAAGAACACTATACCTGTCCGTACTGTTCGTTAGCAAGTTGAAACTGTTCTAAGAACACACGCGGTGTCCTGAAATATTCGTAAAGAAACAAAAATGGAGGTGTTCTGAGGACGCTATTTCTGTCTGTATTGTTATAGGTGTCCGCGGACAGCGCAAGTGTTCTGAAATGTTCGTAAATAAACGAAAATGGAGCTGTTCTGAAGAACACTATACCTGTCCGTACTGTTCGCTAGCAAGTTGAAACTGTTCTAAGAACACATGCGGTGTCCGGAAATGTTCGTAAATAAACGAAAATGGAGGTGTCCTGAAGAACACTATACCTGTCCGTACTGTTCGCTAGCAAGTTGAAACTGTTCTAAGAACACACGCGGTGTCCGGAAATGTTTGTGAATAAACGAAAATGGAGGTGTCCTGAAGAACACTATACCTGTCCGTACTGTTCGCTAGCAAGTTGAAACTGTTCTAAGAACACAAGCGGTGTCCTGAAATGTTCGTAAAGAAACGAAAATGGAGCTGTTCTGAAGAACACTATACCTGTCCGTACTGTTCGCTAGCAAGTTGAAACTGTTCTAAGAACACATGCGGTGTCCGGAAATGTTCGTAAATAAACGAAAATGGAGCTGTTCTGAAGAACACTATACCTGTCCGTACTGTTCGCTAGCAAGTTGAAACTGTTCTAAGAACACAAGCGGTGTCCTGAAATGTTCGTAAAGAAACGAAAATGGAGGTGTTCTGAGGACGCTATTTCTGTCCGTATTGTTCGCAAGCAAGTTGACACTGTTCTAAGAACAAACGCCTGTCCGTAACTGTTTGTTTGACGTCTGACGCACTTTTAATTACTTCAGGATCCGAACAGTGTCCGTAGAACATCAACGCGCTTGTGCAAACCAATGCCCGTGCATTTGGTGTCCTGCGGACAGCCGCTTCCTTCGCGAACATGTTCGCGAATCGATCATGTGACCGCGCCCATGCTGATCACGTGTTCTGAATGAGGACACTGTTCGTGTCCCCGAACAATTGTAAAGTACATTTTCAAGTAATCCACAATATTTTCCAATGAAAACTCACCATAGCACAAGTCCCACATACTAATTATAAGTTTATACATACTTTTTGAAACCTTTTGAACCTTTTTTTGTGTTTGATGTGTCCGCGGACAGCAGCGCATGTCCGCGGACCGCGCACAAACACACATATAAAAGACCACGCCCTAGAGTTTATTCTCATTGTGTTTCTGGCTATTCTAAGGAGCACAGAGATTTTTGCTGCAACCTGCAGATTTCCATCTTCAACCTGATGGCTTCTGTGGCTCCACTGCTGCCACCTGGTGCTGTTCTGCCTCAGCACCACCCCCCCCCCTCCACCACCACCACCTCCCCAAGGGCCTGAAGAGGGGAACAGGAGTGAGGATGCAGAGGGGGAAGAAGAGGATGAGGAGAATGAGGTAGAGGAAATCCCTACTACCCGCACTAGGAGTGAGTCTTGGGTGTGGCGATTGTTTACCATTCATCGGAATGGTCCTAAGTCTTGTGCGAACCGTGTAACCTGCAATGAGTGCAAAATGATACTCAGTCACGGGAGACACGGTTCGTACAGCTTTGGGACCACTACCATGAAGCGACACCTGAGGTCATTTCTTGTGAAGAACGTAGTAGGTTGATTTCCTCTACTCAATCCTCTGTTTCTGATCCTGTCACCACAAGGACCACCTCTGTGGGACAGTGTCTTCCTCAAGCTGCCTCACAGGCCATACAGAATTCTGATGACCCTTACCTTTCGAGGGTCATAGTTGTATGTATGTACTGTGACACAGTACTCTGCAGGAGGGACTGACTTCGCAGTGCTTTTAGATTATCGTCTCAGAGCATGAGAAGACCTGCTCACTCCCCAAATAAAACCCACTCTACATCTTACTCTCTCAGCTCGCCCTTTCTTTTCCTTGTGGTTGGTGTCCCCCCTTTACCCTCCTTTCCCCTCCTTTCCTAATGTGTTGTGTATAAAAAACCAAATAAAATACAAAATTACAAAAATCAAAAAAAATAAGGCTCTTTTCAGAGCCGCCTTTCACAGTTAAAAAATAGAAGTGAAAATAAATGAAGCAGGGCCCTTTGTATTTTTTAGAAGTCCGCGGACAGTCCACGGACATCTAAAAAATTGGGTTGCTACCCTATCATAACCATTGCAATTTTCTCTGGTAGGAAGTGGTGGCTCTGAAAAGTGCCTTTGGGAGGTGTTTGTATGTCAAAAATTATAAATACTTAACACCTACTACAAAATTGATGCTGTAATTCTAAAAAAGGTTGTAATGCATTTTGTACATTTCTCAAAAAAATCTGATTGCCAGCATAAGTAAGATGGACTCCATCTCTTTGAAAAATGTATGTACTACGAAACATAATATTTTCATTGTGAAAAGAGGACATGCCAAAATCTCTTAGAAAGGCACAAACAGCCTTATTAACATTGTGCCTTGCTTTTTCCATTTGTGGAACAAATGAATAAGAATGAAGCCACATTTTTCTTTGTGCAATCCGTGAAAATATTACTTGAGAATTAGGGAACATGTCCATGACCTTCCCAAGAACTTCTTTCATAGAAAATTGCAAAGAAATTCCAGACACATGTCCTAAACTGTTCACTCCACAATGAATTACAATTATGTCTGGATGTTGCTCTGTCTCCAAAGTAGCACAGAGAGGTAGCAAGTCCAACCACTTCATTCCACATACTCCGTGCTAGTGTACTTCCACATGTGGAAATCCAAGATCTACAGCTACTCCACAGCTTTCTGCATGCAGCTTCAACCAATGTATCCATGAATCTCCCAAAATCCAAACAATCTGTTTTCTGAAACACACAGCCATAGCTATCTGTTGTTCCATCAGCAAAAAGAGTATCTGAGAAACTCTCTCCTGTCACAACACACCCACTAAACTTCTGACTGCATGACTTCTGAACCCAAAAATCCCCGTATGTAAAACCCGATGTCCGTCAACTACCGCCATGTCCGCGGACATATCGTGACATGAACAGCCCTTCTACCATTTCCACTTCACTTTCTGTGCCATTCCCTCATTGGATGTAGCTAAGAAGTCACATGACCATCCACCAATCACATTCAAGACCTCTACATCTAACTGCATCATCATAGATCAGCACTGCAAATGTACTGTGAATCTCTCTGAGTACAAGTGTCTTATCATTGGCAAGCACCATCTACAAGAAATACTGTACAAGTCTCCAAGATTTCTACTTGCAGCTCCATGCATATCCAAATGCATGAACACAAACTACAGGTATGCCTATTTACTGTACAATACATGAACACATTTTCAAACTGACATAATATTTTTGTTTTATTTCTTTATTTATTCAATTACTTTAATGTAAGCATGACATTGAGACACTATTACCTGGAAGACCTTAGTTACAGAAATAGTGGTATTCAGTGGTACATTATGAATTTCACAAACATAGTAAAGATATTTTGTTTGCTAAAGTTAGTTATTACAATACAATTTGTTCATTAAGATCATATCATTTGTATTGAACTTGTGCAACGTATTTTATGTAAATACGATAGCTTTAATGGTTTTGAGGCAGGCGCTGAGGATTTCAATTAAAAAAATCAATGTCTAAATTAAAAACAGTGCTATATACAAACAAAATTACTAATTTGTTTCTTTTACAATTGCAGTGAAGACCATTCTCCTGAAAAGAAGCAACCGAATTTGAAGAACAAAGAAGAACTAAGAATTAACCTGTTCATTTAAAAGAAAAGTAAGTAGAATATCACAATAACATGTGTATTATTACTGAAACACACTGTGAAGTTAATTCATGCTATTTCTGTGCCTAAAAATAGAGATTGTGCACCATTCTGTCCAAAAATCCCCATGTCCTAAACAGCGATTTACAGACAGAATGGCCCACAAATT
Source organism: Ambystoma mexicanum (assembly GCF_040938575.1). Lineage (NCBI taxonomy): Eukaryota > Metazoa > Chordata > Amphibia > Caudata > Ambystomatidae > Ambystoma > Ambystoma mexicanum. The sequence continues at coordinate 400,466,906 of NC_090923.1, forward strand.
CCTATTTTTGGACACACAAATTACCCAACTCAACCGCTACAATTTGGATATTATAGAACAAACAACTGTTTTAATTGTATACATTAGATTTACTATTTGTACTTCTCCACACCACTAGCTTACTTTTTTCTGTCATCTGAACCCCAGTTTAGTAGCATATAAATTCAAGAATACCCATCCCTACTAGTTGTCGTTCCCAATGCGCAATCACACACCATTACATACATCTTTATCATCTTACTCAAACACTCATGCACACAGCACACATACATTGCAGAACACCCCAAACCATACCTTCTTTATTTTTTTCAACAGACCCTAAAGAATGCCTGCCAAAAGTCAAGTCCATAGAAAGCAACGCAGAAGTAGAGCAAATGAAAAAGAAAGTTTCCAACATAAGCATCCATATCTAGCGGAATTTGTAAAAGAAGTTGAAACAAACAGCTAATACAGTCATTTAGTGCAACAAAAGAAGTTTCAAGTGGAAAAACTTTTCCTCCTCTATCAAAATGTAAAACAAACCAGAAAACAATTAACAAAAAATCAGCTATCACTACAGATAAAACTGCTTCTATAAATCTTGATAAAGTTCAAAGTAAGCATACCAAGAAAAGTATTTTAGCCAAAATGTTCCATCACAGAGTCCTTCAAAATCTCATAAAACAGGAGATAAAACCAGGTTCAACCCTTAAAACCTATCGTAGGAAATGAATCTTAGAAGCGTTGATAGACAGTGCAATTCTTCTCTCTTTATTTTAGTGTTAAATAAAATGAAACCACTAACAAAACTAATAACTAAATTACAAAAAAAGACTTCTCATTAAATGAAATGTCAACAGAAAGAACTTCTTAAGTATATGCGGAGGTGAATGGAATCACACTACGAGCACAGAACAATACTTTAATGAAGAAGCGTACAAACAAAAGCAAACAAATACAATTGCCATACATAGCAGTGGTCGAGGTTATGAAAAAGTGAATAATACCATAATGGAACAAGAAGTATTCCTTACAAAAATATGCCCTGAAACTTAGAATTACCCCTCCATTCAACTGAATCAGAACATCTAGTGTACAAATGGCCATGCACGTCAATCTGTAACATTCCCAAACAATTTTTCAACCCTTTATGCCAAATCCTCAATCAATATGTAAAAATCAAAGACTAAATCAAAATTAAACTACTGCAAAATATGGATACCTGTCCAGTGCGCAAGTACACAGGACTACAAGGACATTCATTGGCCTGCATTACAGGACCTACTTGTAAAACCACCTTCCATGATATCAAAAGGATATCAACACATCATTCAACTATAAGAAATCTAGACTATGAACTATACTATGCTAAAAGTCCTGCTTTAGCACTAGCAAATTTAAATAACATTCTTCTACATGGTACAGCAAAAGACCTACTTGAAGAAATTGACTATATCCAGAAAAAATATTTTGGAAGTAATAGCCACTTACAGAATGAACTAGCTTTAAACCAAATTAGCAACAATTCTACACATGGCAACCTTTTACTAAACACATACAAAAAATAAATAATACAATTTAAAAGTACATCAGCTGAAGTACCAAACCATGTGTGTGTATGTTGCCACAGAACTTTTTATAAAAGTAAAACAAAAACTGTAGACCTATCATACAAAATAGAAGACAATGAAGATTCTCAATGGTTTGAATTAGCTCTCTACCTTGTAGCAGAAAACAAATATGAAATAACTGACCCCTTAATACTTTGCAGGTACTGCACTACAAAACTTGAAAACAACCAAACTCCTTCACGTGCTATCACAAATAATTTGGAATTATACCCACTACCAAAACCCCTACAACAACTTAATTTATATCAGAGCATCATAATTCAAACAGTGCACCCATTTCAAGCAATAATACACCTTCAACCAAAAACAGCAAAATTACCTATCTCTGAATTGGTAAAAGGCATTTAAGGAAAAGTAGATTATTTACCATTAGATTTAAAAATAAATGTGCATACTCTAGGAGTGCAACGTCCAATGCAGCAATCTTTAATTATCTTAGTAAATGGAGTACCTACAAAAGACAAAATAATATGGCAACAGCTGGTAGATTTATATAAAGTTAGACAAGCCTTGCAATATCTTAAAGAGAATAATTAATATTACAAATAAATTAATATTGAAGAAAACTTGAAGGATACAACTGAAATAATTCAAGAAACACAAGAAACTGGTCAATTTGAGCTCCTAGATCCTGCTACAATATCAAATACTTTAGACCATTATACAATTCATCTTTTGCACTCTAATGACACCATAGAAGGTGCACTGGAAACGTACCAAATGCGTCAAACAAAAGGATCACCAATCAGCATATGGGAAAAAAGTATAGAAGCACGTGCTTTTCCTCTACTCTTTCATACTGGCAAAGGAGGAAGGAACGATGATAGACCTATTCAAATATCAGCATCAGAATACCGCTCATTACGGATGTATTCTGATGATCCCAGATTTAGAAAAAATGTGGAATACATATTCCACCTGCTCTTTGAAAGTGAACTAGCAACTTTATGTTACGGAGTTGCACACATATTAAAATCAGGATGACACTTTCAAAACATGACAGCTACACAATTATTACAAAAAGTGCAACAAAAGGATGAGGTTTTACAATCAAAAATTACAAATCTATTAACAAATATTCGTGGCACTAAAGAGTACTGGTTTCGACGTCATGGAGATGTACGTTGTATGATCAGAAACCTTGGCCCACCCACTTGGTTTGTTACATTAAGTTGTGCAGAATATGCATGGGAAGATTTACATGATTTCCTACGCATATCAAACAAAAACAAAACAAACATAGATATACTAACACCTGGAGAACTTTGTTCTTTGGATCCTGTTAATGTTTCAAGATATATTCAACATTGCTTCATTGCTATGCTACATTTTATTTGTAATAAAACTGTTCCTCCCCTTGGAGAAGTGCAACACTTCTTTTGGAGAAAAGAATACCAAGCCAGAGGAACATCACATATCCACATGCTTTTATGGATTAAAGATGCTCCTAAATTTGGTCAAGACAGTGATGTCACTTTTTTACAGTTTATTGAAAAATATGTGACTTGTGAAATTCCATCAGAAGCCACAAATAATGATCTTCATGTACAAATTTTACAATTTCAAAGACACAAATGTGGAAAATATTGTCGTCGCAAATACAAAAACAAAGGGAAATACTACACCGCATGCCGATTTGGTTTCCCTAGACCAGTTACAAATACAGGTCAAGTGAACAACCTCATGTCTTCAGTTAGACATAGTGTTAAAGGTAAGTCGCCTAAAAATACATATTACATAAAAAGAAAAGAAGAAGAAAAATATATTAATGATTATAATGCAATCATTGCCCACTTATGGAATACAAACATAGATGTGCAGTACATTGCAGACAATTCTACTGCAGTTGCACGATATGTCACAGCATACTTAACCAAAGCAGAAAAGACAGAGCTCCAAGACCTCTGGAATGACCTGTCATCAGATAAAACAGTGTCTCAGAAATTATACAGCTTGGGCATAAAAATGCTCTCCCATAGAGAATGTGGATCATATGAAGCAGCAGATCGTTTAACTGGTACTGCTGAAAATATAGTATGGTTAAGTCTTGGTCCAGCTAAATCTAGAAAAAGAGTTCTAAAATCATACGAAGATATAGAAACAAAAGCCAAACGAGATCCCAACAGCCAAGACATTTTAAAAAACAATTTATTGGACACATACTACCCAAACAGAAGTAATACTTTGGAAACCAAGTGTCTGTACCACATAGCCCAAAACTACACATACAAAAATAATATAAAACCTGATGAAAAAAAAGGTAAATACAGAGTGACAATCTGTGAAGGCAGCTTAGTTAAACTCACTAAACCAAATTGAATTAATCATATCAAATTGTCATTAAAGACTCCTCAACATAAAGAAGTATATTACATGTCCCTGCTACAATTTTTTAAACCATGGAGAAAAGAAGAAGAAATACTAGATAACTATGACTCATATGAAGATGCTTTCAAAGCAAATGAAAGCACTATAACTGATGTAAACTTTACACAATACAAAACAAGGTTCCACAATGAACAGCACCACGAAGAAGAACTCCAGGCCCAACTAGATACGGATAATCCTGACAGTAGTCAACCTTCTGTAACAGGAAGCCAAGAACCACTGGGAGAACCACTAATAATAAATGAGGCAGAATTAGCTATGATAGAAGTAGAAAACACCATGTGCCAGTATGAAGAAAAAGAAGACTTAACTATACTACAATCAAAACTAAACAATGAACAACATAGCATTTTTCAAGAAGTAACAAAACAAATTGCACATGGTGTACAACATGAAAATAAAGAATGTTCCTGCTATAATTATAAACCTATACTACTGTACGTCAGTGGTAAAGCTGGTTCTGGCAAAACATTCCTAATCAAAATCATCAGTAAGTTCCTTCAACAATTGACAAACAACAAACTGTCAGCTGTTGTCACTGCCCCCACAGGTTTAGCTGCCTACAACATAGGTGGTGTCACTTTACACCGATTACTACTATTGCCAGTAGAACACCAGAACAAATTAGACTATTACAAACATTCTGCAGAAACTGCAATGGAACTGCGCAGAGTATTGAAACAAATGAAAATGCTACTAATAGATGAAGTGAGGAGCATGGTCTCCAACCTAATGTTGGCTTTGATTCACCTCTTATTACAAGAAGTACTCAAAACAAACTATGAAGAGCTCTTTGCAGGTAAACACATTATTGTTTTCGGAGATCTTCTTCAATTGACACCAGTAAAAGGGGAGCCTATTTTTAAAACATTAGGACACAAACTCTGCCATAAAACTGTTGGCAGCATTGGAAATGTCAACCTTTGGCAACATTTCCAATACAGAGAATTAACAGAAAACATGCAGCAATCCGCAGATCTCACTTATGCCAACATCTTAAAAAGTATCAGAGTTGGTATACTTTCTAAAGAAGAAGAAGCAATATTGAAAACCCAGCAAATTAATGCACTTTATGGCAATAATGCATGTGCTACAGATGTTATGTAACAATTAGCCCACAAAAATGACAATTGTATGGCATGGCCTTAATGCCAACTCTTGCAAGCTGTTTCAAATTCAATGAAATAATGTTAAGTAAAGAAATGCAACCAATAATGGAAATTAGCGCCACAGACAAACTAGATGTGCACAGTATGACACTACCCATGTGTGACCAAGCCACAACAAGACTAAATAGTTTAGAAAAATCAATCTCAAACACAGCAGGCTTAGAAAAGATATTAAAATGATCCTTAAATTGCAGAGTAATGCTTAAACGTAACCTTGACGAGGACCAAGGACTAGTTAATGGAGCACTGGGTACAGTTGTTGGCTTTCAAACATACCCACGTGACAACAAAATTCAGTTTGTCAATATACTCTTCGACAAACTTTCAGAAGTTAAAAGGATAGGACGTTCAACAGCTCGATTCCTTCTCTTCAAAGACATGTATGTACGCAGAGAACAATTTTCTCTAACTCTTGCATACGCAGTCACGATTCATAAATCACAAGGTTTTACCCTAGTCAAAGCAATGATAGATATTGGTAACACAGTCTTTAAAGAAGGCACGAGCTACGTAGCACTATCACGCTTACGTACACTTGACAGTCTATTTCTAATCAACTTTGATGCAAGTAAAATAAACGCTGATATTCCTAGCATTTTAGAATACAATAGACTTCGCTCACTATACACCCCCCATCTAAACACATATTCTGTTCCACAAAAAGTAAAACCTTATAAAATAAAAATAAATCAAACAGAAATGCAACAGGATGTCACTGCAAATCCTCCAAAGAGAGTAAAAGAAAGAAATACTTCATCAAGTACCACAAGCAAAAAAGAATCAATTTGGGAAAGTAAACCAAGTACTTCTTCAAAGAAGGAAGACAAACTCCAAAAAAAACAGTCAGATACAGAACTACCTGGTCCATTTAAACTCTCAAATGTAGTTGGTGTAGCAATGAATATTCTATTTCAATTACCACCAATTGTTGACAACATTTACTTACACAGTACAGACCCATTGTGTATGCAAATGTTAGTACTTCACAGAAATGCAGTAAACAATCCTGACAACACGGATAGTGTTTATGGATTAAGACAACAATTGGACTACTGTGCTGGAATGGTGAAATTCACTATAAACTCTCAGGAAGATCCACAAGAATTTCTAATGTACTTACTACAAGTACTGGAAAACAAAAACATACCTATAAATGAAATCTTCCAGATTTCATACATGTGGAAACATACATGCACTCTCTGCAACAATGTGACACAAGAAGAAATCCCCAATGAACGCTTCATATATATATATATATATATATATATATATATATATATATATATATATATATATATATATATATATATATCAATACCTAATTGTGAATCCATTCCATTTCAGCAACTTGTAGAAAATGCAAACCACGGTAGATTATGTTCTACCTGCAATTCAGATAATCGCTCCACGTTAGTAATACAAACACATAGTAAATACGTAATACTAATACTTCTACGTTACAATGCAGATGGTACCAAAAACAACTGCAAGCTGACTGGATTCACACATGGTCAAATATCACTTGGTAAGAAAACCTTCCCAACAATAGGTATAATCTACCACGCAGGAGCCACAACCAATTCAGGGCACTACACTGCATATATAAAAAAGAAATGTGGATGATTTGAATGTAATGATAGTACCATTACTCTAAAGCAGAGATTACCAGCAAATTTTACAAACGCTTATTTAATGTTCTTAAAACCAAAATTTGATAACTAAACTGTACTTAAACCTTAAGTAAACTTGTAGTAAAAAAATATAAACTGTTAGACTATTCCAAAAGCTATCTAACTGCCCAAAGATTGTACAACAACTAATCAGATAAATGAATACCACTAAATTTGAGCAAAAAATAGACAGTTAGAATACGCCAATTGGTATCTAACTGTCCCAAAATTTAACAATATTGAATCAGATAAATCAATACCACTAAAATATATCAAAAAATAGACAGTTAAAATACGCCAATTGGTATCTAACTGTCCAAAAATTTAACAATATCCAAACAGATAAATCAAGACCACTAAAAGATATCAATAAATAGACAGTTAGAATACGCCTACTGGTATCTAACTGCTCCAAAATTTCATAATATCCAAACAAATAAATAATATGTTAGTGCTCCAAAAAAATGCAACAACCTAATGTATAAAGCATTAGCCAGAAGCAACAAGTGAATACTGAAAACAAACAAACAAATAAACTGTAGCATAACAGAAAATGTTTTTTTTTTTAATCCAACATGGATTTTTTTTTATCACAGACCCAATGATTTTAGCAACTAACACAGAAACTGAGCAAATTGCACAGTACTCTGGTTTGTAATCTACTAAATATGAGGGTCCAAAAAAAAAAATGTTGATTATACAATGGAATAAGTCATTACAAAATACTAATACTAACATGCTATTTCTTTTATCACAGAAATTAACAAGAAATACATGTACTCCAGTTACTAAACCAAACAGTAAGTATATTATTCACTCTATGCCATGGCCACAGCCATCGCAGCATATCACACCCATAATATCTTGTAACTTTGTTCCTTATAAATTTGTTTTTGACCCAAAGTTATAAGCAACTATAAGTTTGATATTCTGCGGTGGTTGTGGCCAGGGCATAGAGTGTTAGGTGCATGACCAAATGGTCAAATGGTCATGCACCCAACACTCTATGCCCTGGCCACAACCACCGCAGCATATCACACCCATAGAGTCAAACATTTCAACTATGGCCTATGGAAACCTTAAATGTCCGCGGACATCACCAGTGTTCTTAGAACACTTTCAACTTGCCAGCAAACAATACAACAGCGTCTTCAGGACACCCCCTATGAACATTTAAGGACACCGTGAGAGTTCCTAGAACACTTTCAACTTGACAACGAACAATACAGACACCGTCCTCAGAACACCCCCATTTGGTTTATTTGCAAACATTTCAGGACACCACGAGTGTTCTTAGAACACATTCAACTTGAGAAAGAATAATACGGACAGCGTCCTCAGAACACCCCCATTATGTTTATTTACGAACATTTTAAGACACCGCAAGTGTTCTTAGAACACATTCAACTTGACAAAGAACAATACAGACAGCGTCTTCAGGACACCCCCTATGAACATTACAGGACAACGCGAGAGTTCTTAGAACACTTCCAACTTGACAATGAACAATACGGACAGCGTCCTCAGAACACCCCCATTCTGTTTATTTGTGAACATTTCAGGACACCAAGAGTGTTCTTAGAACACATTCAGCTTGCCACAGAACAATACGGACAAAAAACTACTGGACGGATTTTCACCAAATCTGCAAAAGTATGCTTTCGGGACCAAGCCGCTGCTCCTGGTCCAAATTTGTTGAAAATAAGTCCAGCGATTTGGGCTGTAGGCGCGAGCAAAAATGTTTTCCCATTCAGTCTATGGGGAAAAAAAAAGTTTTGGGACCCCCCCTATAACTTTGCCCCCCTGGGTGAATCCTCAGCAAACTTTTCAGTGGGCCATATACTTTTTGCAAAGTTTGGTGAGGATTCGTCCAGGGGGAGCGAAGTTATAAGCCGCCCAAATACCGTGGCCATGTAATATGAATGTAGCATGTATCACACCCCTTTTATCCTATTTTCTGGAATCATCTCAAATCTTCAACCCTGCCCAGGCTGGTTTTAGGCCTGGGAGGGGCACGGAAAGTGTGCTTGTTTCTGTACAAGGTGATATGCCCAGGCTAGTTGATGCAGGTGGAAGTGGTGCCTTAATCCTGTTGGATATGTCAGCCGCATTTGACACGGTTGACCACCCCATCGTCCTTGCACGCCTGGCGCAGATCAGGATATCTGGTTCTGTTCTCGCATGGTTCACTTCCTTTCTCTCTGACCGTACACAAACTCTTGCCATGCATCCTTTTGTTTCCTCCTCCTGCCCCCTCACTTGTGGTGTCCCGCAGGATTCTTCTCTTTCCCCGATCCTGTTTAATATCTATATCTATATTTGGGCACTAGTCAGTACTTGGATGGACCAGAACTGGCTCAAGCTTAATGGCAATAAGGTAATGTTGGTGGGTTGTCCTCCCAATCCTTCACTGTGAACCTCTGCCTTTTGACCCACCTCTCTAGGTCCTCTTCCTAGCCCAGTTAGTAAGGTGAAAAATCTGGGTGTTATCCTCTCCTCGTCCCTTTCCATGTCCAACCAGGTTACTGCCGCATGGCAGTCTGCTCACCATCAGATCAGAGTCCTTAAGAAAGTTCTTCTGCTGATACCAGAAGCCATCCGCCCCTCTGTGGTGGCGGCACTAGCTCTTCTGCGGTTGGACTACTGCAACTCTCTATATCTATCACAGCCGACTGGCCTTATACAACGGCTTCAGCGCATGCAGAACCTGGTGGCCAGGCTAGCCACTGGCTCTCCCTATGGTGCTCACATTTCGCCAGTGCTTCGACGACTCCACTGGCTTACGGTGGCCCAGCGTTTCTATTTAAGTCACTATGTATTGTTCACCGGGCGATCCACGGCCAAGGAGCCGAGTTTTTGCAGTCTAAATTCTCTCGATATATCCCGGAACGTGACCTACGCTCCTCCACCTCTAATCTACTTATGGTTCCTTGATTTAACCATGAAAGGATCAGTGGCAGGGCCTTCTCTGTTGCAGCTGCCAAACTCTGGAACAACCTTCCATTGCTACTCAGAGGCACTTCTAACCATCTAGGGTTTAGGAAAGCTCTTAAGACCACTTTATTCTAGCTCCTCTTTCTCCATTGGTCGTTCTCTTTAGCAGGGAGCTCCCCTCTGTAGCGCCATGATGCCCTCAGGCGACCGTGCGCGCTATAAGTTTAAGTAACATAACATAACATAACATAACATAACATGTTTAGATTTATACTATGGAGAATATGCGACTGAATCCAAATATGTTTTCACTTTTTAAAACAGTCAGCGCGTTGGGAAGCCAAGACTCAAAATGTTATTTCATTATTTGTCAAAACAAACAGGTGATGGCTGGAAGGTTTAGAATTAATCTTAACCTCTGGCACTGCCCTGGCAAACCCTGCAGACCATCGTTCTTCACCTTCCAAGACATTACAGTACGGGAAAGACCATATGCAAATCAGTCTTGGTCCCACCCAAAAAAGGTCTGTCCAGGCTGAACTACTAGGTCACATCCCTTCTGCACAAGACCACAAGTATTCCCATACATGTTTCAGCCTTGTAGGGCCTCATCAGTGAGGAGTAGTTTGGGTCTCTAAGCCCAGCAAGCACAGGACCCACGTCTGTCAGGTGAAAAACCATGGTCTGGAGGGTTGCCGAGAGCATTGCCATTGGTTAAGATTCATTCTAAACCTTCCAGCCATCACCTCTTTGTTTTTATTTGTTTTTATTTCATTATTTGTGCCTTGTTAAATGCATTTCAGTGCATTGGATAATTCCATTTGTGCTAAAAAGTTACTGAAAAAGGCCTAATATAGCTCACTTCGATCCATGTATTGATAACACACATGCATAGATGATAAAAGTGTGCATTATTTAAATTTAACATTTGTTTAAAACTATTTCTAAGAATGTACAGTATGGAGGTTACATAATGCATTTTACAGCACAGGTTCTGTGTCATTTGTGTAATCTGAGGGAAAAGTGTGTTTGTGACATTTTAAAATTATAAGGATGTGTTATGCATGTGCGAAAATGAACTAAAACATGCCGCTGGTGTGTGGCCATTTTGGACATTCACTTCCAAACCGCAATGTAAGTTTCTGTGAGCTCAGAAGGCAGACATGAATTTTGCAACAATTGCAAAATTATATTATGAAACAGAGGAGCTCACTATGAAGGATCGTTGTTGTTTTGTTTGCTCAAGGACGAGCCAAGAAGGGAGTCCGAGATTTTCAGGTGTGTTGATAAGGGGTGCTGGGAACAATCGTGTGGGAGACAAGCTGGGTTTTTCCACTACTTTCTGGATTTTTCTGCTTGTTGCCTCCCATGCTTGCTGTCTATCCTTTGGCCGAGGACAGTTTGCAACCTATGAGGGACAGGGATTTGTCCCCCATAAGAAGAGAGGTATTCTGATGAGGAGCCACAGTATTGGAACCCCGGGTGATGAAGTATCACTGAGAGAGAGGACGCTCGGCTCCAGACCGTGTTAGTACATGTGATCTCTCTGCCTACCTACCTTGGGACTGGGTCGTGTAGTAGTGGCTGAGATGAAGTTTTGTACTACAAATGCACTAACGTTGATGTAGACCCTTTGTAACAATCTGTGTCTATATGTTTATGTATAACCAATATGCTTATATACAGTGTGTGAAAAAGGGCCTGTAAACAGCCAATTATATTCCAATTGTGGGTTTCAGTGTATACTATAGCCTCCCTGAGTCCAAGAACATTTGGTACATGAAATAAGGTAAGTAGTTCTGAGTTTATTACAAGTGTCTGAAAAGCAAAACTTAATGGCACTGTCAGCAGGGTTTTTGTGCTGAAATTGGTGTCAGAGAACAAACAAATCTGAAGTTTGGCCACAGAAAGGCAATCTTTCTTTTACGTTTGTGACGTGTCTAAGTGTGTGTGATTCATTGTTGATATGGGGCATGAAAGATTCATCAACACCATGAGTTCCCTATTTAAGAAAAAAGGAAGATCTGCAGGTGGAGATTATCCTAAAAATAATGATCCCAGGGTGGACAAAGAGTGTCTATGATAAGCTGGCACAGACTTGGGTGTGTGGTGATGATTTGAGTGAGTCATGGGACTGGATTATAGGAGAGGTGAATCTGGTAGGGTAGCGGCTTTCTAGCAATAGGTACTTGTAGAAAAGGGAAGGGAGTGCTTAGCCTTAGGCAGACAAGGTTGGTTTTTGTTGCGTGCATTCAGAAAGGTGCATCAACAGAATATAGAATTGCAGGCAAGTACTGAAATTGGAAAAGGAGCTGGTGGCTGAGAAACAGATAGCTTTAATGCAGCAGTTTCAGATGTAATTGAATCATGATAAGGCTGATAAATATCAGGCAGTAGCCGAGCGAGCTGCTGTGCGAGTTGCCCAATACAAATATCGTAAGAGAAGAGGGAGAGTGAATACCCGCAAGATGGCAACTGTGATTGCCTCTGCAGGCATTGGGACCCTGACCAATTAGATGGGGATCTATTTGACAGTACTAGTTCAGTGAGAGAGTGGTTCGTATAGGGAAGTACCATCCAAACCAGAGCCTGACAGAAAGGAGGTGACCCCTAAACCAGTTACGCATAGACAAGCTGGTCCACATCCAAATAATCCTGGAGATGGTTTAGTGGATTTGACCACATTGGAGGATTATTCTCAACAAGAAGTTGGGGAAATAATGAATCGATTGAAACAGAGGGCTGGTGAGCCTCTGCTAACATGGGTGGTCAGATTATTTGACAGAGGTGCGGCAGGTCTTCTTGTAGATTCCACCGATACTCCCAGGTTCCTGCCATTGTCCCATGCAACTCATATTCAAGAAGTATTACGTGCAGGAAAGCCTCCCGATGGACAAGGGAGAGATACAACACTGTCTTTGTTACAGTTACCTGCTCAAGGGTGTAATAACAAGTATCGATTACGCTGGACTAGCCTAGTGAGGAGAAGAGGTGGTAACCATTGAGAGAGGCAATTCAAAGACTTAGGGAGCATGCCATGAAAGGAGGTGACCCCTAAACCAGTTAGACGTAGATGAGCTGGTCCACATCCGAATAATCCTGGAAGTGGTTTAGTGGACTTGACCACATTGGAGGATTATTCTCAACAAGAAGTTGGGGAAATAATTAATCGATTGAAACACAGGGCTGGTGATGGATGGTCAGATTATTTGTCAGAGGTGCAACAAGTCTTCTTGTAGATTTGACCGATTCTCCCAGGTCCCTAACATTGTCCCCTGAAACTAATATTCAAGAAGTATTATGTGCAGGGCCGCCTCCCCATGGACAAGGGAGAGATACGACACTGTCTTTTTTACAGTTAGCTGCTCAAGAGTGTAATCACAAGTATCCAATTACATTGGACTAGCCTAGTGAGAAGAGGTGGTACACACTGAGAGAGGCAATACAAAGACTTAGGGAGCATTCCATTAAAGAAGCCATCCATATTGAGTATCCAGAACATATAGGGGTAGTGATATTATCGGTCTCTGCATGAAACAACATCATTCGGACTGCTCCCCCACCTTACAAAAATGTCATTATGACCTTGCTGCTGGGGATAACCGGTAGACTAACAGATGAGGTGGTGGATGCTATCAGACAAGTATAAGATTTAGGGGAATGGCACAAGATGGAAGAAAGGCCATGAGAGAGAGAGAGAGGGAAAGTGACAAACAAACCACTGGAATGAGGTTTGATAGTAGTGATTCACGGTTATCCAGAAAATACATGTTTTTGGCACTGCCAAAAGAAGGAGTGCCGCACGAACATATTGATGGAATTGAGACTCGCAAAATGTATCAACTGTATAAAAAGCGAGGGCTTGAAGGGAAAGAGCAGTATAAACAGTTGAAAAGGCAGGATGTGAACAGGCAAAGTGGGGATAAGTCCCCTTCCGCGCCACCTGAGGAGAAGATGGATGATGGCCCTATGTGGATGCCTTCACCATATCAGCCAACCAATGCTGACTTACCGAAAGTTGTGAGTGTGATGTTGGAGACAGAGTCCAAATACACGCGTTCGAAATATGAATAGGATTGCGGTCAAATTCCGGTAGCGTCTGCCCAAATGAATGTAGACAGACAACCTCATGTGAATGTTAAATTATGTTGGCAATCAGTTAATATGCAAGCGGTTTCAAGCGTTGATTGATACCGCGGAAGAGGCCTCATTAATTCATGGGAATCCCTCAAGATTTAGTGGTAGAGATTTTACCATCACTGGACTGGGAGGGAAAGAAACTCCAGCAGTCCAAAAGTTGATATGAGATTTATTAATTTAAAAAGGAATAAATACCACGTGTTAATTGTTCCCATACCTGAATATATTATCCGTTTTGAAATTCTGGAAGGATTAACATTAGGACTAGGAGGTACAAATTATCAGTTTGGGGTAATTGTATTGACGTGTACCCCTGTCGTTGTGAGAAAATTGAAAATGCCCTCATGCAGGTTCCCTTAGCCACAAACCGGGTATCGATGAAACAATATTGTATTCATGGGTGGCAGAAGGAGATTTCAGACACCATCAAAGGATATGCTGAAGCAGTCATGCTACGTCTTGTGACCATGGCTTGGAACAATCCGGTCTGGCTGGTTAAGAAACCAGACAGAAGCTACAGGAGGACTGTAGAGTATCATAAATTGAATAGACACACTCCTCCATTAATACGCTCAGTTCCAGATGCGGTCACTTTGATTGAAAATGTGCAAACGTTCTAAGGAACTTGGTACGTGGTGATAGAGTTGGTAAATGCATTCTTAACCGTGCCTATTGCAGAAGAGTGTCAGGAGCAGTTCACGTTTTATCCTAGAATGGGAGGCAGTACACGTTTCATCATTTGACCATGGAGTACATGCATAGACTGACCATTTTTCACTGGTTGGTGGCGGAACATTTGGATAAGATACCGTGCAAACCTGGTGTACAGATTTCACACTACAGTGATGCCATTCTGATACAGGGAAAGGATGACCAGAGTGTGCGGACGCACCTAAACACCATTATTGAGGGTTTTAGAAAAGAAGGATGGGAAATTATTGAAACATAAACCCAAGGTTGAGCAGAGACCGTGATTTTTCTGGGAATCCAGTGGCATAATCGGCATTGTGAGATGGTGGAAAAGGCTAAACAAAAGATCCTAGGAGTGTATTACACCTGCGAAAAAAAAAGCAAGCCCAAAGGCCTCATTACGAGCATGGAGGTAATGAAAAAAGGAAGGCAGAATGATATTACTGTCATCGAATACCAGTCCAGGCCATTATGAGCCGACAACCCGGTAATACCGCCACTGCCCGTACTGTGCCCCTTCTTACCGGCATGCGCGGGTACTCGTGCCCCTTCACAGCAGAAATAGAGGGATGCTGCTAACAAGATGACATCACAAATCACACGGACATGCACTTACTGGCATCCCAAAGGCATTAAATAGGGCCTGCACGATGGCGGTATTACAGGCATCAGTGACCACCCGTAAATAGCAGCCTGCAGTGTAGACAACTGCCACAGGTGCACACAATCACCACAGGTGGAGGCAATGGAGCCTGTCCCAGCACAAAAGGAGCACACCCACACACCACACTCCTTCCTAAACCAAAATGACCCCACCTGTTGTTGCAATCCTGGGGCTGGAGGACATGGCTGTACTGCTACACCAGCAACAACAACAACAACAACAGGCAGCACAGAGGAGACGCAGGAGGAGAAGGAGGGTGAGACAGGCACAGCAAGTCCCACCAGTGCAGGCAGAGACACCACGTAGGCAGCCACCAATCCCTCGCATCAGAGCCAGTCCATTCAACCTAACCCCTAAGCAGATCCACACCCTGAACCGGCTGGACCGGGACACCATCACCACCATAGTGGACATAATATATGTCGACATCGGCAGCCTGATTGAAATCTGCACTGCCATCCCCCCTCTACTGAAGGTAGTGTCTGTGCACCACTTCCTGGCCACAGGTGCCTACCAGCACACAGTGGGCCAGCTGCATGGCATATCACAACCTCTCCCTCCACCCATGCTGACCCAAGTGCTGGATGCCCTCCTGAAGCATGCACACAACCACATATCCCTACCATGGACTGGCCAGGAGCTCACTGACACTAAAGTTGGCTTATATGCAGTGGCAGGCATTGCCAATTGCATTGGTGCCCTCTACTGCACCCATGTTGAATTGGTGGTCCCACATGCCATAGAGGTTGTGTACCGCAATTGTTAGCAATACCACTCCATCAATATGCAGATGGTATGTGACTCCAGCAAGATCATCACACATTGTTGTGCCCGATATCCCGGATCCACACATGATGCCATGGTGCTGCAGAATTCCTCGCCACCCTGCTACATGGAGCGACATGCTGGACGACGTGCCTGGCTGCTCGGTAAGTCACCTGACAGCCCCATGGCAGTGCAGTTGGGGGGTGAATACTCCACCCGGGTGGGATTGGGGGGTGAGTGGAGACAGCACATACAGCATAACACTGTGGCCCTACACTTTCCGACCTGAACGAGACCCAACAATGCCTTACATAAGATCAATGCTGCATACCAATGGCGATACGCCAGACATACAAGCAGGCCACATCCCTCAACGCATCCACTGCACAGCAACTGAGAATACCCTCCACAACACAATCCAGTAACATGCAGTGAGTAGGCCTAACGCACATGAATGCAGCAAAGCACAACACAGGACATCTGCAAGAGCATGCAAGTGAACACCCTGCATCATCTGGACAATGCAATCCACACCTGCAGCCCATTTTCCAGCACACATTGCGACAAATGTACCGGTGTGCATACATCCAGGGTAATGTGCATGTGAACACCAAATAGCTGCAGCCATGACAGTGATTACTACAGGTGTAATGCCAGAAATCGAGTCACACATACCTCGTTGTGCTCCCATGCTGGTGATGGTGGCTATCCCTTGAAGCCGTGGCTCCTCACCCTTGTTCGGATCCCACAGACCAGGCACAAAGAGGAGCAAAATCGGGTTCATACCCATACCCGTGTTGTGATCGAGCAGACCTTTGGCCTGTTGAAGGCATGTTTCCGCTGCCTCAGCAGGTCTGGTGGAGCACTCCTTTACGGGCCTGAAAAGGTGGATAAGATCACCATGGACAGTGCCATACTGCACAACATGTGCATCCGGTGGAACTTACCTCTGCCACCTGACATTGACCAGCAACCACTGGGTGAAGATGGGGATGATGAAGGATAAGAGTAGTACATCAGCCATGTGCCAATGCACATGACGGACATGCTGTGCGCCAATTAGTGATGGACATTTACGTTTGATGAACTGTGATGAGGAGGGTGCATCATTTCCCACTGTGCACTGGGATCGGGGGACTCTGGGCAGTGTACACTGTTTGCCATTAAATTGTGACTCACTCAATAAGCAATGTCGGTCATGTTATTTGTTTCCAAATGAGATGTAATTATCAATGAAACTATTTACAGAGATAAGCATCCCACCCACAATGCAACTGAGTCTACCCACTAAGCCCACCCTCCACCACTCATCCCTCTACCCCCCCACACACATGCCCCCAAACACCCCCATCCCTCAACTCCACCACACACCCACGTCCCAGCACACAATGTGAGTTCTAATAGCCTCCATACCGCATGCCTGTCCAGCTACATTCGGCCCCTTTTGCATGGAGGCAGTGGCTCCCGTGGCCGGCGCATGGTGCATAGCGACCTATGCACTGGGCTTATCTGAGTTGAGTTTACAGGGGTACTGCTCATGGATGGCGGGGGTTGTGACTTGGCAGGTGCTACAGGACATTGTGCCATGGTGGCAGCCAAATGTGTGAGTGCCTGGGTCACTGATTCCATGCCCTGGCACACCCGCCTGGCAACGCGTTTCACAGCACGGGTGAGTGCCTGTGTGCTGTCACAGTGGGCTTGGCGTGTGGCTTCCCCTACTGTGATGAATAGTCACAACATTACATCCATGGACTGCTGATGCTCCTCCATGCGGGTGATGCAGGCCTATAGGTCACGTATGTCATTGACTGCTGGTGGTCGCATGGGAGCTGGACTTGGACTGCTTTGAGGGCTGAATACGGGTCCAGCCGTCTCCTCCCCAGAGCTACCGCCACAAGACCCATGCCACATGGAGTGCTGTGGTGTGTGCCCCATGGATGGTGTTCCATCAGTGTCCTCCGACATGCATTGCCCTGCCGTGTCAGCCTCGTCCTGTTGGACATCATCCTCTGCACTATTTGTTGCAGATTGGGCCACCTCCCCTGGGTCACTAGTGCCAGTTACTGAGGAGCCTCACCATTGCTGGCCGTTGGTGTACCCTTCTCATACACATGAGCTGGCTGCAGTGGGGCAGGGTCACTTTTTCTGTGGGCTTGGGGCCGTTGTGCCTTGTGGCAGGTGTGCAGTGATGGCACCCAATTTCCCAGGCTGGTGCACATTCCCATGTGTCGGGGTGGATGCTCCTCAGGTCCTACGGCCTCTGGCCCCTGTTTACCGGACCGCTGTGGTATGGGGGTGCTGGTTTTCATCTGCCCGGCCCTTGACGTGGAGGCCTGGTGTCATCATCTTCCCCTCTGCTTCTGCGTGTGTTGGCTTTGTTTCTGCGGTGGGCCTGTCATCGCTGTCTGATACTGTGCCTGTGTGGGATGGGGAGGCAGGGCATGAGTCATGGGTGTAGGGACATCCAACATATATTTATGTAAGTACATTTTGGGTCCTGTGCATTGCTGTCTGCATGTTGGAGGGGCAGACATTGTGCTTACAGGTGTTGGGTGTGTGGTGCAGTGTCTGTGTGTCCTTCTAGCGCATCCATGTTGTGCATGCAGTTTGCTTGGTGGAATACGGGTTTGTCATGGATTGCGTGCAGTGTACATGCCTCAGGGTCTGCGTGCCATGTGAAGTGTCTCTAGGGCTCTGGTGTACACTTGGTGGTGGAGATGTCTGCACCATGCAGTGGGATGTGACAGTGGTGGGGCCTGCTTTTCTGCAGTGCTGCATGTGTGTGACTGCATACTGATGGTACTTGGGTTTGGAATTGGGGACTCTGGTGGTTTGTGTCAGTGGGGCTGGTTGTGTGTGTTCACTTTTGTGTAGTGCCAAAGCTCACTCACCTGCGTCAGCTGATGATGTTACTCCTGTTTTAGCACGCCTGACCCCTTCAATGTGCTCCATGTGTATCAGAGAGCAGCACGTTTCCTACCACCGTGCTAGCTTGATGGGCGAGGATGGTTCGCTTCCTGTTGCCTGGGCCTGCTGACGGTTGGTGGTCAGTATGTTGCGGACACGCAGCTGCAGGTCATCCCACCTTTTCCGGCATTCCTTTGTATTGAGTGTGGTTGTCCCCACTGTGGACACCTTCTGGGCCACCTCCTCCCAGATCTGTTTCTTGTTGATTTGTGTCACACGGCACAGGTCTGTGCAGAACACCACATCTGCATGCTGGTCCAGGGTGTCAGCCAGCATGTTTAGCTTCTCTTCAGAGAAACATTTTTTTGCGCAGACGAGGTGTGCCTTTGAGGGTGGACTGTTTCCTTTTCTGGCAAGCTGGGATCTCGGTTTTGGATTTCAGTGCCTGTAGCCATGGGATTGCAATGGGATGTGATTTTCAAGTTGGACGCCGGAGTGTTTCCCGTTCTGGCGCAATGACGTTATTTCCGGGTCAGTATTACGAACCCAGTATTTGCATGATGGTATTTACGGGTCCGTTGTTAAGGGGTTGCTCCTGGGCGGAGGCGGTATCAGCCGGTTCCGTGATGCCGGTATCAGGGTGTTGGGGCCCTTTTGCGACATGGTGGTGCAGCCATTACCGGCATGGGGGTACGCGCGTGCTCGCGCACTCGTAATCAGCCGCTATTAGCAGCGTCAAGGGTGCACGGATGCGCTAATACCACCATTGCGGTAATGACTGCGTTTTTAGTGTGGTTCTCATAATGAGGCCCATAGAGTTGTTTGTGTTCTGGAGACAACATATACCACATATTGGGGCATAATTTATAGCCTCTCTACAAAATAACATGAAAGAGATCCGACTTGAGTGGGGCGAGGAGCAAGAAAAAGCATTTAAGCTGGCAAAAGAAATGATTCAGAAAGTGCTTGATTTATGGCCTTTGAGGGCAATGTAAATTGTATTGACTGCGTCTGTACATGAGATTTATGCCCATTGGAGCTTGTTGCAAAAACAGGACAGGAAGCGTGTTCCTTTAAGTTTTTGCAGCCATAAATCACCTGAGGCTGGCAACAGATACACTCCCTTTGAGAAGCAGTTGTTGGCCTGCTATTGGGCTCATCTGGATACGGAGCAAATGACAGTGAGTCATGATGTATTGATCCAATGAAAAATTCTGATCATGTAATGGGCACTGAGCTCTCCTAAAAAACATCGAATAGGACAGGCTCAAAAGGCTAGCATCATTAAGTGTAAATGGTACATACAAGATTGTGCCAAAAAAGGAAAGGGTGGAATTGGGAAATTACATAAACAAGTAGCTGGCATTCCGCTAAGTGATTTGGACCCCTCAGAGTGGAGTGAGTGTGAGTCTTCTGTACAATGGGGATTTGATGAGTGAAAAAACGGAACATGCTTGGTTCACCGATGGTTCAGCAAAATATGCAGGGACTAAACCACGCTGGAAGGTGGTGTCATATAATCCAAGGACAAAGAAAATATTGAAAACATCAGGGAAAAGGAAAAGTACTTAGTTGGCAGAGCTGTATGCAGTGTAAGAGGCATTGAAGCTTGTTATATATTGTCTGTCGCAAATGGATTTGCTGTTTGGCTGCCAACATGGCAGAAGAATGGATGTAAAATTCATGCAAAATAATTATGGGGAAAAGAACTATGGCAAGATATCTCCGACATGTTAATGCATAGTACAGTGACTGTGTATCATGTTGATGCACAATGTGTGGCAGACTCATTAGAGCCTTGGTTCAATTTTGTTGCAGAAGAACTTGCCAAAATTTCAACTATGGATGCGAGGTGTGAGGAAGATGATCTGGAAGGGATTGCTAAGTGGGCACACCAGAAAAGTGGGTATCTTGAAGAAAAGGCTACTATCAGGTGGGCACAAGATCGATCCTTTAGAAATAGTGAAAGCAGTAATTTGGCAATGTCCAATGGCAATTAGCATAGGATGTCAGTATGGGTGCACAATTGTGGACACGTACTCAGGACATTTGATGGTTCTAACATGCAAGAGAGCCACACAATTGAATACTATCTAATTATTAGACCAAGTTATGGAATACCTTTACAGATTCAAAGTGACAATGGGTCACATTTTAAAGGAAAATTAATTCAAGACTATTGTCAGGAAAAGGCATCAAATGTTTATGTAGATTGTGTGGAGACCCCTTGATGGAATTTATTCAGCATTTCTGGACCAGTTGTAAAGGTTTGACAATAATCAACTTTCAATATGGAAGAGCCTATTCGAATTATAGGATTTGTAATGATTCTGAGGTTTAATGGAATATTTTTATGGCAGGAAATGATATAAAATGTATTTATTATCTGCCTAAAATGTACTTGGAGGTGTTAATCTATTTGGAATGACATCACCCTGAAGTCATAATGTTGCAGGAGACAAAATCCTGTGGGGATGCTACACGCGGAATTCACTGTCCCTCGTTCGACAAACTAATGCAGTTGTCTCTGCTTCCTCTTACACCTGCAAATTGATCACAGCCTGCAGACCATTCCTGACTCCGGACAACTGCCTGACCCTCGCGAGAACCCTCATCCTGTCCAAAATCGACTACTGTAACGCCCTCTACCTTGGGACCAGCCAAAGAAATCTGGACAAACTCCAGGTCACGCAAAACAACGCCATAAGGGCAGCACTCAACATACCTAGACGGAACCACATTTCCAATTTTAGACGCAACATCCAATGGTTACCTATTTCCCATCGCATATCACTCAAATCACTTGTGCTCACACACAAGGCTCAGAACAATGCAGCTCCTGCTTATTTAGTATCACGTTTCTCGCAACACACAGCCATTAGACCCTTGAGATCTGCCCAGATTCACACACTGGACATCCCCAGATTCAAACTACGCTCGGCGGGAGGATCGAGTTTTCCTGTCCTTGCTGCCAAGCTCTGGAACTCACTTCCTAATGCCCTAAGGAACATTCCGCACTGCCTCGAATTTAAAGCCAAAGCTAAACTTTGGCTACGAGAACAAGATATCGCACCTTCCACCCCTGCATCCTTCAGCGGCTAGTATTTGTCTCTGCTCGGCTGTCTGCACATTGTCACTCCGGCTCTTACATTTGCCTAACGCGTTTAGGCTCGCCTGCCTGGCGATTCTACTGTAATTTAAACGGATCTAATGTATACTTTCTTGCTACCTGCAACTGCTCACAGCTTGTACCCTTCTCCTGTAACCGGGTGCCGCTACTTTGCTGTTAATATCTATGTTAATATCACCTCTAACAGTATACTGTATCACCCCTTCTGCAACCTGTAACCTCCTTTCTGTAACTTGTAACCTCCTCCTAAACATGCGCCCGCAAGCCTCTGGGCAAGGTGCGCAATATAAATAAATAAATACAAATAAATACAAATACAAATACACCGCAGTGGGGTCAGCAACAATTATAAATTGATCACTCATCGCGAATGAGAGGTTTGCTTATCCTTATTAATCATTTATTGGGCTTTCAGGTCACTAAGAGCTGAATTGACCCTATGGGACACTATGTAATAGTATCGGGGAGGATTTTGGGTATACTGTTCCGGTTGGTAAATATGTATGGGCCCAACGTAGATGATCCTGATTTGTATGGACAAATCTCCAAAGGTTTGACGAGGGCTACGTATACCCCTATCATATGGGGGATGATTTCAAGACTATGCTGGACTAGCCCCCCGGTCTCACTGTGTCATCACAAATGATTGGCCAGATAATGTCACACTTATTACTGACCGATGTTTGTTGGAGCAGGTGTCCTACCACAAGGAAGTATACTTATTACTCATCAGTCCATGATACAATGCCCAGGATAGATTACTGGATGCTCTCTACTGACTGGATGCCAAGGGTTCGCGAATGCAGGATTCATCCACACACCTTGTCTGACCATTCCCCGCTGGAGATGTCCCTTTTGTGTAATGGGTGTCCTAGCCCCAGGCTTCATTGGAGGATGGCTCCTTCCACGTTGTTGGATGCTGGACTGGTATCGTCCCTCCAAGATAAAATGTATATTGTTTTTGCTGACAATGGGGGGTCTGAGTCTCTGCAGTCAACAATATGGGAGGTGTTTAAAGTATGGCTCCAAGGTGAGCTACTGTCAATGTCTGTTGAGGCACTCAAGGAGATAAGAACGGAACTGTGCAAGGTGGAGGAACAATTGAAAAGTCTTGAAAATGGATACGGACTGATGAGCCATAGAGCATAGTTGGAGATAATTAGGAGGAATATATTCACATTTCAGTGACTGGCAGAGACAGGAGTGTTTTTTGTATAAAACCATCGCCTGCTTGGAAATATGGGGAGGCAAACAAACCTGGGAGTTTTGTGGCCAGGGGAGCTAGGGCAGAGCAAGGCACAATATCTGACTGGTATTTTGGGACATACTGGTGAGGTAGTAACCTCTGAAACTCACATTAACACTGAATTCCTATACTTCTATACATCCCTGTATGCCAACGCTGATGGACTTTCAGGATATAGATCTCCAGCAGCTGCCTGAACAGGTGCACGTTGCTTTGGATCCGCCCGTGACTGTGGAGCAGATAAGCAATACACTAAAGTCGCTGGTGTCTGGATAAGTGCCTCGATCTGATGGGTTGGGTATAGAACTTTACAAAGAATGTAGGCATACCTTGACCTCACAACTGCTGCAGATTTGGGTGGAATCATTAGAAATAGGAACACTCCCACCTTCCCTTCAGAAAGCGATTGTATCTGTAATTATTGAAGCCTGACAAACCACCCCATGAGATTGCCTCAGATATGCCATTTCATCTGGTTAATGTGGATGCAAAAGTGTTCACAAAATTTAAGGCCACCGGTCTCCTACTTTATATGTCACTCTTTGTGCACCCAGATCAGTGACTATTCATCCCAAAACCAATCCACAGCATTGAATCTAAGGAGGTTGATTTGTATTATTTCACAAATAAACCTGCAGGCCAGGCTGGTAGCTGAATCTTTGGATGCTGAAAAAGCTTATGACTCAGTGTCCTGGATATATCTATTTAAGGAACTGCAGCTTTTTCAATTTGGAAATTATTTCCTTAGCTGCGTACAGTTGTTCTACTCTAGCCCAATGGCTAAGGACCGCACAAATGATATTCCACCTGGGAAGGGAGCTCGACAGGGAGGTGCCCTACCCCCTTTATTATTTGTGCTCACAATTGAGCACTCACAGTGATTGTGAAGAAAAGGCATGGACATAGAGGTATCCGTATGTCTGGGCCACCTCAGTTAATATCGCTCTATGCGGATGAGACTCTCTTGTATATCCCGGACCCTGAGAGGAATCTCAGCCCAGTGATGGATGAGATGGATGAGTTTACACAATACTCAGGTTATAAAGTAAATAGTACTAGGTCAGAGCTATTCCTCCCATCAGTTACCATATCAACGCCTGGGGATCTCATGGGGTTTAGCTGGGTTCCTCTCTGGTTTAAATATTTGGGCATTGTTAAACTGTATTCATATAATAACACCTTTTGTGAATGTTGGCCTAAGCCCATTCACGTTGCACAGAAAACCACATCTGAAATGTTCCGATATCTGATCAACTTCACAGCCATTTTAAGAATCATCCACCATTTTGATTTTAACTCTTGCTTGTATCCTAAAATGCTGGACTGTATTTTCAACAACAGCCAAGCTGAATGACCTTTGAGTTGTGTCAACATTTAGGCTGACTAAGAGCAGGCTGTTTGTTCTATGCAAAGAAACCTTGTGACTCGTATGAACTGCAATCCAAGTGTTGTCTGCGCTCACAAGCCTCATCCTCATCTAAACAGCGGAACAATGTAGAGCAAACTCAAACCGTGTGTTTTGGTTGTAATATATTGTGTTCTTTCTTGAAACTAAGCTTACTCTGAGGCGGAGACCCAATACTGCCATTGAACCTTCATGGACATGCAAACTTGTTAAATCCTTTGAACAATATTGTAATATTTGTCATGTGAACTGGACACGAACCCTAGCATGTAAATTATTAGTTTGGAGAGGGGATGGACAATGATTGGAGAAATGTATAAAAAAGCCTGTGTTAAGATGTCCAGCACTCTCACCCCTCACTGTGTCTGCTGGTACGCACTGCGAGGTGTTGGGAGCCAGACAGATATCTATTTTGCTTTGAATTTTGTACAGAAAATAAAGATACTTGTATCTTTCAACCCGTGATTGGTGTATTTCATTTTCTGGTACTAAGCCTCGATATTTCTTTGGTCTTTTAGATGTCGCCCGAATAGGGACCCTCAAGATTGATGTCTCCTCGCTGAAAAGAAGACGTGGCTATCAGACCAGGATCGGAGAGTGAGAAAAAGGGGGCCCCTTTGTATGAGATGCAACACCTCAATAGTACTGCACGATCCGATCCCTGAACGGTGAGGATGCGGTTAGAGAGGGCATCTTGACGAGGGTCCCCATGTCAAGGTGGGCTCTTTGCCGAAATCACCAACCACGAGGATCCTTTGTAATCCGATTGGACCTCCTTAGTATTTTGAAATCAGGTGAGTCGTGCCCCGATTCCTAAGAATCCTGATATTGGTTGCAGTTTTGCACTTACAAGTACAAACGACACCAGGTATCACCAGTAATCTGACATGCCTGGGAAATTGTCTGCCTGTTTCAGGGGTTTATTCTGCAGAGACAGACAATCTTTGGGACAAGGTCAACCGGCGCAACCTGTTGGCTCACTGGCTAGTTGAATGTACTGTATGTACAGCCTCAATAATATTATATTCAACGAGATTTGGCACAGACAAACTAGACAAGCTTCAGAATTTCAGTGGCCAGTTCATTGTAGTTTTGAAATTGCCCTTATAGAGTATTTAGATTCTGTACTGTTAAAGAAAAAGGCTAGGCCTGCAGCATTTGATGTAATTAAGGATTGGAGAAAGGAAACTATGCAGCTACTTAAGAGTAAAGAGAAACACGCACGTTGACAGTAAAGAGAAACACGCACGTTGACATAAGTCTGACACTGAAAAAGCATTATTGTATGATCAACAGAGACAGTCAGAATCTATTAGAAGTATGTATAGGGATTTTCAACTTGGAGAACAGAAAATAGATCTGTCTCAGGATTTTCATACCTCAGATAAACTTACCGATACACTTTTGAATGAGCGTAGGACTGTTGGCACTGCACCACCTCCTTATGTGACTCTCCCTGCTGTTTTACCTCTTCCCGCTGTTGCACCTCCCCTCATTGTTGTTCCACTTCCTCACGTTGTTGCTCATCCTCCTGTTGTTGCTCCTCTTCCTGTTGTTGTTACCCCTTCTGCACCCTTGCCCTTACCGACAGTCGCTGTTCCCCTAATTCCATCTTTACCGCCAGCGGTAGTGTCTCCATTGCCTATTGAACAAGATTTGTCTGAACTTTCTTTACCCAGTGGTTGTGCTCCACTTGTAGCGATTGAAGGGGTGAGTGCTGATTCAAAGATAGTAACTCGTAATACAGTATCTAAATCTAGAAAAAGAGAATTGTATGCACGGGCTAATAAATATTTAGAAGAAGGTGAAAAATCAGCTGCCTTAACTGCGATTTCTGACCAAGAAATTATTCTCGAACAGAATATTTTGATAGAGGGGATGGGACTGTATTTGGCTGATATTTGGAGTGATTTGACGGACATGAATTTCCCACAGGGGTTCAGGGATTTGCAGAGAAAGTACATTAGCATGTTGAGAGGGTATTTGAATTTAAGAGGGAGTTAGAACGGGTACAGAATGATGATATGGATGGCACTAGATTGGATTCCTCATATGTGCAGAAAAAAGTCTTCCTTCACGTAAACCAATGAGTGAAGAGACGCATATTTGCACTAGAGATGCGCTTAGATGGATTTCTGATGTTTTAATTTCTCCCATTGAAGTGTATGGCACATTTAGTCAGTATGCTCCGGCTATGCAAAGGAAAGTGTTACAGGTAATGGTAGAGTACCTGCAGGATGAGTTTATGAAGAAAAAGGTTTGTTGTCCCGCATATTTGATGGTCATTTATAAGATAGTTTTCTCCCAATACTGCTTTGACTACTTTGTCACTTAATTTAGCCTTGTTGCTTAATGAACGTTCAGAATTGCCTACTTCTCAATTGCCAATGAGGGAGGTTCCTCCGACATTTGTTCCTAAAGTAGAAATTCCAGCTAATGCCACAACAGGCGCAGCAGCCACTACTATTGAAGCTCATTATGTCTTTTTTTTATTGTATCTGGTTACAAAAATAACCTTTCACAAAACATACATTTTAAAATTATGAAAAGAAACCAAAAAAACTTAAAAATAAATCCATTACAGATAAACCAATTTTTTTCTTCAACCTTCAACTCTTAAAAAACAGAAAAGAAACAGAAATAAAGAGAGAAAAGAAAAAGAAAAGGAAGAAGAAGGAGAAGGAAACAGAAGAGGAGAGAGAAGAAAGAGGGCAACACAAAGGAAAACGAAACAAGTGCTTCCACAAGAAAAATAAAAAAGAAGATTCAATTGTCCACAACTTTGCCTTCCTCAACGGAAGCATATTGCGCGCCAGACCCCCGAGGATGCGCTTGCCAAGATTTCACAGATCTAATTTACAGTCCTCCAGCATCTTAACTATCGCTATCGTCTTTTGTTGGAATTGGCCATCAATCAAGCTTTCCCAAAAGTGATCATGAACCCAGAACGTTGACTCAGAGGCAAACTTGCTGAAGAACTGTTGTCTGGAGCTTCTCGTGCCATCGCACTCCATCATCAGATGTTTGATGGATTGGTTTTCTGGCTTAGCACAGATCTGACACAAATTCACTGCTCAAGCCCCCAACCCTTTTCTCACAAGAATGTCCCCAGTATGTAAGATATTTAGTCTTAGTCTCAGGAATGTGTTCCTCACTCTTCAATCTGGGAACTTGATTAAGTATTTGCTGAGGAAGCCCAACTTTCTTTCCGACATTTGTAGAAGGTTCGGATTCGTCCCTGATCTTATTTTTTCAAGGGTCTGGATCCAGTCCATTTCCTCACATTTTTTTTGGGACTTAGTTGGATTTTCCTCCATCAGCTTTGTATCTATGTCTGCACACCAAAGCTGTTCCTTCACCAGAAAGTCTAGCCTACACAGATATTGAGAGCTGCCCGCCTCCAGCTGTTTTCTCATGTCTGCATATAATGAGTGATCTTGGGCTGTAGTGATGCGATGTTGCAGTACCATCAATTTCCACCCTGCTTGACATTTTAAGGATCTGAGGCCCAGTTCAAATCTCAGATTGTCCATGGATAAGCTCATAGGAAGACCCAAGACATACTTCCACATTTTTGCCAGGATGTGTTCCATAGCTGTGGTTTAACTTCAAGACCATAAAGCAGAACAGGGATAACTTTAGCCTGGTAAAATTTAAGAACCGGTATGATCAAAAATTTCCCATATTTCCAAAGGATTCTTTTCATCTGGGCTGCTAATGGTTTTATTTTTACATCGAGATCCGACTCTACCTTGCAAATTGCTGGCATGGCATAGATTTTATACCCCAGGTATACCAAATCCTCCACCCTTGTAATCGCTCCCCCCCCATTGACCGCCTGGGGAAAAAAATGTTGTTCTTTGCCTGAAGAACAGGACCCTTGATTTGTTTGAATTTAGGGAGAGCCCATTTTCCTCTGCATATTTATGTACGTCGTGGAGCAGACGTTGCAGGCCGATGGCCGTTTTATCCAAGACCACCACGTCATCAGCGTAGGCCAGCCAGTGTATTTTCTTTCCATTTAAGGCCGGACTGGCCAAAGCAAATGGCACTAAGAAGTCCCCCATGTCAGCTATATACAGATTAAAGAATAGAGGGGCCCCGAGACAACCCTGCCTCACCCCCCCAATTTCCTCTCACTGGTTCTGACATGGGCCCTCTGCATCTAGTCTCACTCTAATGTCATTTTCTTTGTGGAATTCAATGAGCATCGCCAAGAGCCCGTCTGTAATACCTTTTGCTCTTAACTTCAACCAGAGCCTTCCCCTGTCCACTTGGTCGAAGGCCCTTGAGAAATCAACCCAGGCCCCATACAGTTGTTTTCCCCCTTTTACTTGTGTTTTTTCACTTAAGAGGTTTAACACCATACCATTCACTGCGCTTGAGAGCCCTCTCCTGAACCCTGTTTGACACTTAGACAGCACTCCATCTCTTTTTTCCCATGTTTCCAATTCCCCCAGCAAGGTTTTCATAAAAATCTTGCTGTCAATATCCAACAGGGTGATGGGGCGATCGTTTTTTTCGCCTCCTCCCTATCGCCGCCCTTGAATAGTGGGATAATTGTAGCGGTACACCATGAAGTCAGCAGTTGTTTCATCATCAGGATTTCCCTGAAGTTCCAGTTAAGCAATTTGGCCCATAGAGCTGGGCTACCTTTACATGATAGGTCAAACCATTAGGACCTGCCGCTTTCGAGGAGGAACCCTTCATTATGAGACCTTCGGTATCTGAGACAGTGAAGTCAAGACACCAATCAGCCTTTGTATTATAATAACAAACTGTTCTTTCCGGTTTTCCAAAGACTGTATTTAGGTACTTAATCCAATCGTCCTTGGATACTAAATTGCATAGTTGAGTTGTTTTTACCCCCTCCATCTCATGCATTGTGTCCGGAACCCCCTTTGCATTCCTCTTGCCCAGTACATCTAGGATGTGCTCCCCATCATGTTGAAATCTTTTTATATCCTGTGCCACTGACCAATGTTTATGCGAGTTTTTAAGCATTCTTACTTTTGTATCTTGTTCTATTTTAGAGATAAAGGAATCTCTTTTTATGAGTCTTATCCTTCTATTAAGATCTTTTTTTCTTGCCATCGTTACCTCGTCATAAACATGCCAGTGGATTTGTTTGAGACCACCCCCATTAAAATTTGTGGGGACAGGTTTGCCAAATAAATGTAATAAATTCTGAGGGGGAGCAATTCTCCTTTTGAAGATCTTCTGACAAGGCTGATAGCCTTTCATTCAAGTTTGCTCCCCCTGCCTTATATTTAAATAGATGAACTTTGCCCTTCCTGGCTACTATTCTCTGAGCATTAAGTAGCAGGGTTTCTGATGTTAAATCTGGGAAAAAGAGTTCCAACCTAAGATGATCACTACCACCCCCTTCTTTTATGTCTAGGCTTACTTTATATTAAAAGAGACCACCAGATATGAAAAGATGTCCAGTATCGAGGCAGATGAACCCTGAATCCTGGTGGGCTTTGCCGGGATATCTCCCGGCAGGCTCCCGTTTGACATTTTCAAGTCCCAGTCATTTAACCAATCCACCCACAGCTGACATTTTTAGTGATTTTTTTCCCAATGGATGTTGTCATGACCCCTATTTCTGAATGTTGCTTTGCATATTTGTAGCCCTTGTGTATTCGGTTCTGCAGAGACAACATCCTTGAATTTAGAGTTTTTAAAGGCCATGAGCAGCCCCCCACTCTGCCTCCCTCTTGCTTTCTATGCCGCCCCTTGAACTTTAATGGGATACCCTTCTACCATTATTGGATTGACCAACCAAGTCTCCTGCAACATTAGGACATCCCCCGCCTCAAAAAGATAGTTCTTCATTTCCCTTGCAGTTGTTTGGCCCCCGTGTATTCCAATAGATGATCTTCAGCCCTCCATTTTCAAAG
This sequence comes from Ambystoma mexicanum, assembly GCF_040938575.1. Taxonomy (NCBI): domain Eukaryota; kingdom Metazoa; phylum Chordata; class Amphibia; order Caudata; family Ambystomatidae; genus Ambystoma; species Ambystoma mexicanum. Next base: position 400,497,527 of record NC_090923.1, read on the forward strand.
ATGTTGAGAACCTAGACCAAGTTTCTTAAAAACTTCTGTTAAGATACTTGGTAATAGGGCTAGGGTAGTGTCCTTGCTAGAGACGCTAGATGGTTCAGAAATGCCAGCAGACTTTGGGGACAGGGATTGATGTTTAGAAACCCCACCTTGATGATGCACGATCTTTCCGACATCCGAATTCAACAGCTAATGTCCCATTTTCTAGACAGGAAGTGAATACCATTAGACAAATGATTCCAGGTATCAGGAAAAATCCAACAGGAATTTATAAAGAAATTGAATCTGTCTTGCATTTGTCAGTTTTCACGCTTGTTGATATAGATGAGTTGTTGCCTGTGATCCTACCTGCTGATTTATGGCTAACAGATTAGAACTGTAGACGATCATGCAGGACTGGGTGACACATGGGTTAACTTGGTACGGATAGATGGAGAAAGGAATGCTGTTGAGAAACCGCCACAGGTGATATTGACACTGCCGACTGAATAGTAACTAAATTGAAGACTTTGGTTCCAGAGAGAAGAATAGTATGGGACAAGCTAACAGCTTGTATCCAGGGGATGTCTGAGGGTGCTACTGATTTTTCTTTAATCGGTTCAAACACGTGCTTTCAGATTTCAGCAGTCAGGACTTAAGTACCGAGTCAGGAAAAAGGCTGTTTGTAGAAAAATGTGTGTGTGGATTGTTGCCTGATATCCAATCACAAATTATGACTTCCGAAAGCACCTGGCAAGCTAAATAGTAGTGAAGTGGGAGAATGGAAAAACAGGCTCCCGTCCTTCCCCTCTCGCGCCTGGCCTAAAGGATCACGGCCCAGGCACCCGCCACGAGAAGAGTTTGCCCATCTACCAGACGACCAAATACCCTGGTACAGGAACATACGGATGTGTCCATCTGCCTGCCCAGCAGCCCACCCTGCCCATGCCGACACCTGCGGCACGGATCAACTAGACTAAAACCTACACGTCGTTAGAGATGTCATGACGACCTAGCCAACGGTCAGCAAACCTGTGCCAATATACACACTGGACACTCCCGCACCAATCTACACGAAGAATATACTCAGTGCTATGACGTAGGCGACAGACATACTCACGGACGTGCATCTTTATTATTTTCCACATAGGCTCTCAAAATGCAGAAACGCAAGATGCATCATGAACTCATCTAAAGAGCTTGCTTACGCTTCTCCTAAACCCAGGTGCCATAATGAGAAATATAACGAAGACACGATACTGGTCATAAGACAATATGATACTATAACCTAAAGCGCCTGTGCACCAAACGGTTCTACCTATACACCAGGCCTAAGTAGGCCGCAAGCAAGAGCTCCCATGGACGTTAAAGGAACAAGAGTCAGGTTGCTGATCCTGCCAAATGAGCCTGGCGAGAGCAGACAGCCAAGGTCGTAATGTTGCAAATCCACATTCCGAAAGCAGACCATCAAGGGCACGTTGTTGCAACCTCGCACGCCGCGCACCAACGTTAAAATCACACCTGCAAATTAAACCAGGCACACAGTGAAAAAACAATATTAATTGTGCAGAATTCTGCCTCAAACACGGTCCCACCTCACGTGACCAAGCCGAACCTGACAGGATGCCAAGCCCAGGAGGAAGAAGGCGTCTGGATCCCTCGTTACAAGACACAGGCAGATACACTTAAAAGGCTCAATGGACATCTGCGACAGAGGGAGTAGTCGGCCTTCCAGCTCATGAATAAGTCCTCACATTGTCTGCACGTACTCATAGTGAAACATTGTTGCAAATGACAGGTACAACGAGAGCTGGGAACAGCGATGGTCCCAGACTGGGAAGCTCGCGGGCGCACCAATCAGAACATGGGGCTCTTATCACTGACGCCATTAACATTAACCAATCATCAGGAGTCTTCATGTAACAATTCTCATGTATCTAATTGTAGGGACAACCCAGATATATCACCTGACTAACCCTTGTCCACTAATATTGTTCTCTATACGTATGCTATACTAACCCTACCACTCGAGCAACCAATTAAGAGTGGCGATAGGTTTTTTGCTAACTTTCTAAGGTGACGCAAGTAGCGCGTCATACTAAGGTAAAAAGGGCCTGCGAGCCCCACGATTGTGTGTGTGTCAGGACGGACACGTACGATCCTTGACCCATCCTTGCCATTTTTGTTTAATAAACAGCAGAGTCACCTTGCTTCTTGCGTGTGTCTCATACTCTATCTCTTCTGGGATATACGGGAGGAGTTGGGGGCCTCCCTGCCCGGAGGTCTGCGGACGGCCCGGCCGACCCCGGCAGAATTTCCCCCCCGACAAGTTGGAGGCACTGCTGAGATCTGTTTAAGATCCGCCTTTTTATTTTTTACTTTTTCCAGGCACTCCAGTTGCGAGGAGGCCCGGCGGCGCAGCCCCCTCTGCCGTCGCCCCCTTCTGAGGACTACAGGACCATCGTGGAGCTGCGAGAAGACCTGACAGCGCAATCCGGATATTGGCCCTCGGGAGCCGGTTGAGAAGTATCCCGCCCGCGGTTGGCGAGTGTCGAGACGTGGTCCAGACGAGGGGAGGTGACGAGCCGCTTGGAGGGGTGCACGCAGTCGAGCGGCCCCGCGTCAAGAGAACTTGGTGAGCATGCCACGCACAACAAGCAATGTGAAATTGTGAGGGAGGGGGGAGGAATTAAATACGGGACGGGGAGGTGTTGCACAGGTGCGCGGCGAAGGTTTGACAATTTAGTGTTGGCAATGGAATGAATGGTAGCCGAACAAGTGCGAGAGCAGTCGGCTACGTTACGCGAGAGAGGAGGGCGGAGCACGAAAACATCACGTGCGGCCGCTCGTAGACACTGATTGGCCTAGGTCGCGACTACGTGTAAGGGTGTGTGTGTGTGTGGTTTCCTACGATTTGGCATTTATTGATCAATGAGTAGATGAGGATCCCTATTGTTCGAGCAAGACACTCGATAGGTAGATGACGTTTCCCTGTAGGCGGTAGCTAGTTAGTTGCCCAATACGGAAGATAATTGGCTGGTTAAGCCCTCCTGTCGAGGGGCGTATCACACGCGAGGCGACGCAGAGTGCGCAGTCCGATTATATTATTGATTTGATTACCTTGTTCCAGGAGTGACAGGAAGACAGCTGTGGGGTTAACGGGGGTAGATTGCGAGTGTATTTTGGACTTAAAGAATATATGAAGAACTTACCAGTGGCTCGAAGAGATCGGTGACGTCACCAGTAGGGCTTTCATAGGATATCGCGAGCACAAGGCATCTTCGTTTTGAGAGTGGTGGGGAAGAGAAGTGTGGTAAGGGAATGGAAACGGAGATAAGCGGTAAATGAGTTGATCGGGGAAAGGCGAAACAGGGAACGTGGCTGCGCACGGAGAACGCCTGCCACGGCAAGTGTAGAAGGGGGAGGAGAACGTGAAAATAGGACGACTGTATAAGAATGTCATAAGGGGTACGCAGCCGCAGGGGGCTACGTGCGCCTCGGCCGCAGGGGGCCGTAAGGGTGTTGTATAAAGGAAGAAAGACCGAAGAAAATATACAAATGTAACATACTATATTTTTTATAATTTTCCTTAGCGGACTATCGTAAGTCCCCAAACTTACGGGGCCAGGTAACGATATAAGGCTGTATATTGTAAACTACTAGTGAGATAAACTGCTACCAGATAGGGGAAGGGTAGCAAGTGGAGCGCTACTATGTCATACGGGACAGGATCGGGAGGGTGGGGGAACACCCTCACTACCCGACTACAACACATATGCACAACACTGCCACCCCATAGGGAGAAACTGATTAAGTATAGCATAGAATGGACCCAGGGGACGGATAACAAAATTCTAACACTGTGGCCGCCTAACGGTAGCTTCGATCCATATGCCCAACATTCACTATTAAACCATCTGCACAATACATATAAAGGGAAGAAGTTGGCAAACCACGTGGAGGTGTTTAACTTATGGAGGATGTTCCAAGGGTCACGACCAGGACCAAATGGAATGTTCACTATGGGGGAAATACCGGAAGAAAAAGAGATTAAGGAGGAAGGAGAGGATGGGAAACAGGGGAGTGAGGACCCAAAGAACACGGGCAACAAAGGAGAGGGAGGAGAAAAGAATAATACAACAGATGAAATAAAAAAGGAACCGAGCAACGATATACCCCTAGCAAAGGGAGTGAAAACGGAGGGAAGGGGGTTGTACCCTTTAAGAGAATTAGGAGAAATAGAAAGAGGACAGTTAAGGGCGGCTGAGGGATACTCGAACCCGGCATACAGCCCTCCACCATATGTAGCTCATAGGAAGGTGCCAGCAGGGGAGGGGAGGACTGGAGAAGACCAGACTGTGGAAATAGGAAATGATGAGTGGGTAGCTGCACAGATATTATTAAAACTATGAGGTTCATTAACAGGAGAAGAGAAGGAGGTAGTAAAGAAAACAGACGAGGATAATACCAGGGAGAGTGAAATGAGGGGGGAAGAGCTGTTAAGACAACAGGAAGAGATTTTGGAGGAACGACTAGCAAAATTAAGGGATGAGCAGAATGAATTAATCAAGCAGCTTGAGAGGGAGGAGAGAGAGAGAGCAAGGAAAAGGAAAGAAGGTAAGAACGAATTGGAAAAAATGAGGGAACGAACTGAGGAGCAAAGGAGAGAAGCTGAAAGGGTAAAAGCAGCAGCAGAAAGGGTATCAAGAGTAGTGCTGCGAGAAAAAAAAAGGGAAGAAGAAGAAAAAGAAAAAGAAATGGCAATGTGGAAGAGGAGGTTACTATCAGAAACAACTAAGAAATACGAAGAAGGGAGGGTGATAGAGAGTATAGTAGACAGAGAAAGGGTGAAATGGGAAAGGAAGAAAGAGGATGAAAGAATATTGGAAAAGATGAGAAGTGAAGTGATGGAGGAATTAAAAAGGAAAAGGGAGGAACATAGTAGGGAGATGGAGGAGAGAAATGAAGGAGAAAGAGAAGATAGGAGAAGGGAGAGTGGAGCATGGGGGGATGTATATAGAAACACAGAAGTAGCAACAACATCAGCACAAAGGGGAGCGGCTGATAAAGGAGAAACAGGAGAACTGGACCTAATAGACTTACAAACAGTAGCGATCAAGGGGAAAAAGACCGAGTGGGGGTTGCCGTTTATGGCTGACTTTTGTAGTGAGGAAGAAGAAGGAGTGGAGAAGGAAGGAAGAAACAGTGAAAGGGAAAGTTTAGATAAACTATACATCACCCGGACCAACAGAGACTCAACATGGATCAGTAGGAGAAAGGATGAGCTGGAGAGAAGTGAGGAGGGAGAGCGAGGCATAGCGGAAAGACAGACACATGAGGCCGCACCATCCCCATCCCCATCACGCCCTCCCCCATTGCACCCTACATGCTCAACCACCTCACGCTCGTTACGCAAAATAAAACTCGCGCCCTTCACAGATGAACTGACACCCTATGCATGTCGGCTTAGAGACCTCCCTAGTCGCAGGCAGGAAATACGAATACACATGCCCACATTAAATAAAGGAAACGATGGTAGAAGGGGAAAAGATGGAGAAGAAAGAGTTACGAGCAGGGGAAATATGGACGAAGTTGAAGATGTAGAAGAAAGGGAAGAGGAGGAAGGGTGTGAGGACTCGATATTATGGAACACAAAGAGTGAAACGAGACATAACTTAATGCCACTTTTGGAGAGAGGAGGGGTTAGACCAAAGTATGTCCCTTGGAAGCATACCGATAAAGAAAATATAAAATGCAAGCTCCCATCATTAAGTGGAGGTGCGGGTAAGTGGATATATGAAATGGAAAAGCACACCGCAGGACAGAAACTGGCAGTAGGAGATGTAAAGGGCCTTTTAATATCAATATTAGGGGATAGAGCGGATGACATTTGGAAGAGAGCGGGATTCCATGGGGTAACATTAACAAACACGTCGCATGATGGGGCACCATTCGCAAACTGCAGACATGCACTATGGCAGGCACTGAGGGTACAGTACCCAGACACATCAGATATAGGAGCAATTACCTCCCGCAAGATGCGTGAGAACGAAGATCCTGTTGATTATATCCAGGAAATCCAAGAGAAATGGCGCATGGAAACTAGAGAACAATGGGATAAAACACCAGCAATATTTTACCATATACTGGTACAAGGGCTCCCAGAAGGAGTTCAGAAACAACTAAAGAAAGTAGTGGGAATGGAAGCAAAACCATGGCCAGAAATACAACTGACTATAGTGCATCATTGCAGGACATGGCAAGGAAAAATGAAACAAAAGGAAGAGGACAGGAAAACGGAAGAGACTAAACTAGTACAGAAAAAGCTTACTAAATACACAATGGAAGGGGCACTAATAACTACGCCTACAACAATGACCCAAAGCCCCACACAAGTAGTGGCTGCACAAGATTCCTCCCTAATACCACCTTCACAGACTATAACACAACAGGCGCCGCCAATCCAACCATACACGACAAACATGGGAGGAGGACATACAATGGCAGGAGCTGGGTATTATAATTATAACAGGGGGAGAGGAGGAATTATGAGAGGGAGAGGATACGGATATAACACCCAACAGCAGGTGGGAGGACTTAGAAATTCCTACCCCACAGGGCAACCAGTATACCAGGTCAACACAGGGAGCTTTCCATGGCAGAGTAGGGAACCATGGTGTGTTGGAGTTTTGGACTATTAGGGCACATGTCACGCACGTGTAGAGTTAGACCAGGAACACCATCATGGAGTGAACAGGGACAACCAAGGCCCTCACAGGAACAGCAGGGCCTACAACAACAGCAGTCGTTGCAACAGGGAAATGAACAACAACAACAATTAACACAACAACAGCCACAAACATATTCACTGCCGCAACAACAGGTAGCGATGACACAACAACCCCAAGCACAACAAACACAACTGGGCAGGGTGACGGTTTTGGGACACAACCCTTACACCGGAAATGGCCAGTCGTTGTACCCCCAATAGGACAGCCCACAGACGGCCTTGGTGTGTCCCATCCTGTCAGTAACACCTAATAGTGCGGAGGAACCACGCATAGAGGTAACGATAGGTGACAAAAAATTATCATTCCTTGTTGACACCGGGGCGACCCGGTCTTGCATAAGGGAAGGTAAATTTAAGATGTCAGGCGAAGCCATGAACACCCAAGGATTCTCTGGGGCTAGAGGGTTGGTTACCTTTACTGATAACATTCCCTTATCTATTGGAGATTATGATCTGTCAGTTCCACTTCTATATTATAGTGCCTCACCAGTAAATATACTGGGGAGAGACATAATGAACAGGTTGAATATGACGATCTCCTTTACTGAGGACGGCATAATTTGCTCTACTCCAGGGATTAACATGCTCACGGCACGACAGATTATGCAGGCATACTGCGAACAGACAGCGATTAGGGCGGAGCCAGTAGATGGCGAACTATTCCAGTATGGAACAGATATGGCAATTGCATGGATGCCAGGGATAGAAGGAAAAATATGGAGGAGGCCAGCAGCCTATCTGTTCAGACCAGAAACACCTGTTAATGAACAAGAAGGAAAGGTGGTTCTAATGGACATTGAGAGCATTATTGCAACAGCTGATTACATTGCTGTACATTGCCCAAGACAGAGAAGGAAGAGCATGGAGGGCCGTGATAGCATTAGCAGAAGGATGTAGGCTCACCCAGGTGTCAGATGAGGAGCTGTTCTCAGATGAAAAGGAGGAAGGTGAAATGGTGTTTATGATGAGTGTGGAAAGAGTGGCCTACAAACAAGTAGCACAGAAAATTGCAATGGCACTTGAGGCACCCGCATCCACCCCAGTCCCCTTCTTTAAGGAGGATATGTCAAAGGTACCCAAATCATTGTGGACTACTGGCCCCTATGATGTGGGGTGCATAAAAAGTATAGGGGGAGTAAGAATAAAATTGAAAAAAGGTGCAATACTCCCCAGAGTAAAACAGTACCCACTATCAAAAGAGGCAGATGAGGGCATATATGAAACCATAACGGCCCTTATAAATAATGGCATATTGGTCCCCTCAGAATCACCATGTAACACGGCTGTGTACCCAGTGCGCAAGGCTAAAGGGGGGTCTTGGCGCTTCATACAGGATCTCAGGCCCTTGAACAACATAGTAGAAGCGGAATATCCCGTAGCAGCAAACCCGGCCACAATATTGTGCGGCATTCCAGCAGAAGCATCACGATTTACAGTGATCGACCTTAAAAATGCTTTTTTCTCAATACCATTACACCCAGACTCACAAGATCTGACGAGCTTCACTTACAGGAACACAAAGTGGAAGCACACCAGATTGCCACAAGGGTATTGCGAATCACCCTCAATTTTCAATAGGGTAATACAGATGGATTTGGGTAACATTGAAGTGGAAAGCACAGTGTTGCAGTATGTGGATGACATAATAATTTGTAGTACAAACGAAAGAACATGCAGAGAGGACTCCTTGAAGATGTTGACAATATTGGCTGATAAAGGTTACAAGGTAGACATGGAAAAGATACAGTACTGTCAAAAACAGGTACTTTACATTGGTCAACTTATATCCCAACATGGAAGAAAGATTGCACCACAAAGAGCACAGGCTATTTCAAACACTCCAATGCCACAAACTGTGAGGGAACTGCAGCAGTTCCTGGGGCTGTGCAACTACTGTAGAGCATGGGTATTTGATTACAGTTCATACATAGGACCCCTGCTTGAGGCGTTAAGGGAAGCTAATAAGGGGGAGAAAAAGCTGGGGTGGACGATGGAAATGAAAGAGGCTTTTGATGAATTGAAAGATGCGATATCAACTGCTCCGGTACTGGCATCCCCAGACTATGAGCGACAATTTTTTATATTCTCACATTGCGACTCAGCAGTAATGAAAGCAGTGTTGGCTCAAAAAACAAGCAAGGGCTACAAACCAGTAGCATTTTACAGCGGCCACTTAGATCCTGTGACGTTAGGTCACTTCCCTTGCGAACAAGGTCTCGCTGCAGCTGCTTTTGCGGTTGAAAAAGCATCAGCAATCACCATGGGGTGTCCAACTACACTGTTTGTGGAACATGCACTATTTGCGATATTGAATAAACCTAAATCCACCCTAACCACGCAAAGAGCGTCAGGTTATGAGATCATTTTATCCAGAGCTGAACTATCAATTGTTAGATGTAGCACGGTCAACCCTGCAAGGTTCCTAGCAGAAGTAATTGAGGAGGGAGATTATGCCCATGACTGTACGCAAATAACTGAAATGTACTCATGTACTAGAAAGGTTGAAGAAAACGCACTAGAGGGAGGTGAGCTCTTGTTTATTGATGGGTCATCAACTATCGATCAAAGGGATGGTATAAGGAGAACTGGGGCAGCAGTGGTAAAAATGACGGATGTACCGGTGTGTGTGGCAATGAAATGTGTACAATTACCACAGCATTACTCCGCTCAAGCAGCGGAATTAGTTGCACTGATCTTGGCGTTGAAGGAAAGCTTTGACAAACGAGTAACCATATACTCCGACAGCGCATATGTTACATCCACTGTCCACTCAGGGCTGTCGAAATGGAGAAGAAGAGGGTTTAGGAGAGCTGATGGCACTCCAGTGCAACATGCCCTCTTATTGGCTGAGCTAATTGAAGTAATAAATGACCCCCAAGAATTAGCTTTAGTGAAATGCACCGCACACACCAATGGTGAAGACCACGTCTCGAAGGGGAATGCAGCAGCAGACGCACATGCGAAGTATGCTGCATACTTTGGTGAGATATGGAACCCCCCAGAGTCACAGAGAGGGAGAGGGAGGGGAATGGCTAAGGAGATGTTGATAAGAGAAGGGTACACCCATCTCCCAGCCACACAGATTATGGAGCTACAAGCGGCTGCACCAATGGCCGAAAAAGAAATATGGGTAAAAAGAGGATGCACAATGTCACCGACCGACGCACTATGGCGCCAGGGTGGCACTGGAAAGGTTGTAATACCATTGGCACTTTTGAACACCGCCCTGAGCCAACTACATCATCCAGCCCACACAGGCAAGGAAGTAATTGCAGCACGAATTAGGGAAGACTGGTTCTGCCCCGAGTTAAATTCTCATGTGTCAAATTTTATCAGTAATTGTCTCACATGTCAACAGTTTACGGCCGGCCATACTCTAAAGGTGATAAGAGGTACTATACCCCGGCCAGAGGGACCTTTCCGGCATCTCCATATTGACTATGTTGATATGATCAACATATGTCAAGGAAATAGGTATATGATTGTAGTAGTATGCCCATTCTCTAGGTGGATTGAGGCAGGGCCCTGTTCACACCCAGATGCATTTAGAGCAGCTAAATTCCTAGTGAGGGAGGTCTTCCCCAGGTGGGGAGTGTGCGAGGTGTTAAGGTCAGACAATGGCCCACATTTCGCAAACGAAATGTTCCAGCACATCACATCCTTGCTGAACATCAAGCATAAATTTGCATGTGCATACCACCCACAGGCCAACGGTGTATGTGAACGCCTGAATGGCTTATTAAAGGAGGCAATTGCAAAGATACAGCAAACAACAAAGAAGAGTTGGTTATATTGCCTTCCATTAGCCCTATTTGAGCTAAGGAATAGACCAGGGTCCGACCACCACCTCACCCCTCACAAGGTGGTTACCGGACGTCAAATGCGCCTTCCCCTAACGCCAACGTCAAGAGCATTTACCGACCACGAAAGTACAGCGAGTGTTCTTGGTGATGAAATGTACCAATATGTGTCTTCTTTGATTACTAGTGTAGTGTTTGTGTCTCAACAGCTCGAGCGCACACGGGGCGGGTCTAACAGCAATCAACAAGAAGACGCAGATAAAGAACTGGAAAAGGAAGGACTGTGTAAAATTGCTAAAGGTGACCACGTACTACTTCGCAATTTCAACAGGAAATGGAATAGTCCACGATTCACTGGCCCCAATCTGGTAGAGGAGGTATCAACGAGAGCAGTAAAGCTACAGGACATGCGTGCATGGAACCACCTACACGATGTAAAGATCTACAAACTCCAGACCCGCCCCAGTGCCACCGACAGGTCTATTGGGAGAACAGCAACAACATCACCAACGGAGGAAGAAAGTTCTACCACAGCCAACGGCCCAAGTGTTCTCATACCCTGTCACTCCCCAGACTCCCCAGAGACAATAACTGAAGAAGAAAGGGGAGATCCCCATACTGCCCACCCCATGGTCACACGCTCAAAGAGTAAAGACACTTCCACCAGTTGAGCCCAAACCCCCTGCCCACCACCCACTGACCCCTGCCCCCACCGCAGTACTAACTGAACTGAAGGACATTGTATTGCACACGTACACATGTAAACACGTGAATGCTCTCTTTTCTTTTCTCTCGCACATGCATGAACTGCGTATTATTGTACTGCTAAGAAAATAGATAACTAACAAATTCACTGCCCGGGAGTAGATGGTACCCTCAGACGATAACTACCCAGAAGAATTGTCACACCAATTTGTATATGAAATAAAAAGGCCAACGTACCTGAAAAGGAGAAGGGTACGTGTCTACTACACAACATTCCTCTTGGCCATAGAATACTCAATGCCCCACCTCCACCCATACTTGCCTGCCCTAAGAGATAGATCGCTTAGATTAGCGTGGGAACAGCTCTTCGCCTGGGCACTGAATGACTATTTGATAGGGAGAGCTTAAAAAAAAAAAAAAAAAACAACAACTAACATTTAATAACCAGCATATTGAGAATTTTCAGGCGGGCAACTCTAACGTCGCAAGAATACGCTGCCGGACTGCAGCAAGGTAAGAGCAAAATGCCGGTGAAATTAGCATATGTAATAAAAATAATAGGGATTTTGATGATCACCGGGTTCTTGGCTGCCTCTGTATGGCAGTACAGCTGTGCTATCAATATTATTGCAGTACCCAAACCTAATACACCCCCATCCCCAGCTGCAACAGGTGTTACGTCAGGTGATACTAGTAAAATTGCGCACAAGCAAAATAGAGTTCAACGCAGCACATACTCAGACAATAAAGGTATTGACAATTATATACAAGATTCAGCACATGTCTCAAACAACATATGGTACCAACACATGACCTGCATTGGTAAGCAGACAACAGAAGACAGCTGCTACGTTTGCTCATTAATACCATACGCCATGAGCGCTTCTCGAACATTTGTTGCCACAGAAATAGATGAAAAGACAGCACAATGCATAATATACTTGGCACTGTTCCAAACGAAAGGAAGATTTCAAGGGACAGTGGTGCATATGGTGTGGAAAACACGAGACTCATACCCATACGAAAACAACTTCCTCAAGACTTATTTGAGTTACCACAAGAGCAGTTTACATGCTGAAGCATTCAGATACATAACAAGTGGTCCTGCAAAAGGGGAAACAAAGAAAGTAACACTGCAGTATTTACCATGTGATTGGTACGCCACTGAAGTTCCTGGTAAACCAGGATGCTGGGAGAGGCCACTGGTGACGATAACGGGGAAGGTATACTTGGACAACAAGTGGGAGATAGGAGTGATTGGCAGCAACATGGTAACAAAAGAAACCATTTCAACTATCGATGCACACAACTACAGATGTTGGACGACTTGGATCAAGTACGTGCCCATGCTCACATGGATAGAGACGGATGAAGACCCAATAACAATACTGCCGCTGACTGCGCCTAAGGTATGCTACCAACATAAAGGAGAGGTGGACGTAGGATACAACACCAATTGTGCCATCGTGATGGAGTTACCTGAGGGGGGAGCAGGAACAGCAGTGATAATGGACCACTCCTGGGCCTGTGGAGAAAAGGCATACCACACACTGCCCCCTCTGTGGAATGGTGTTTGCACGATGGTGCACGTCAATGTACCATCGCTAGTGGTACCCCAGAAGCATGTGAATGTGGCGAACTTTCCCAAAATGGATGAAGGGGACAAGAGAAAGAAGAGATCTGCACCACCTCAGGAGGAGCCAGGGAACAAGACCAGCGGCAATAATACTGTCCTAAATAGAAGGAAAAGACAAGGAAAACCTCTGACAGGAAATTACCTATGGGGGAGGTCGGAAACGGCACTCACTTCAATTCCGCCAGAACACAGACTATTCAGCAGAGCAGCAATGTTCTTCTCCTCAATAATACATCCGGGACTGCAGGCTTACGCAAACGCAAAATGGCTCCAGATAACTAGATGGGAACTAATGATGACCATCAATTCTACAGTAAATGGATTCAACGCAATAAAAGAGGAGCTGCGAGCTATAAGGATGGTAGCACTTCAGAACAGATATGTATTGGACCTCCTCACAGCCATGGAAGGAGGAGTCTGCGCAAAGATAGGACAATCATGCTGCACGTTCATTCCTGCCAACGATGCTGACAACGGTACACTGACAGAAGCAGTTTCACAATTGGCCCAGATGCACTCCAAAATGATGGATGAAAGTAAAGGTGTGAAAAAGGATGAGAGCTGGTTTTCGCTATTATGGTCATGGATGCCATCTTGTCTGTCAGATGGACTGAAAATTATAGTTGGTTGTACTATTTTGGCTGGAGCTACAATGATCATAATAAGATTTTGGAAGGCCCGGAAGGCACGCACCACCGACGAGCTGCTTGAAATGGTCGGTATGCACCACTTGATGCCAGCAGATGATGGCCAACACACAGGCATAATAATACAAGAGAGAGAGAAATTGCGCAACCAGATCATCACCAACCACCTGGACCCACCATCGGTGAAGATCGAGAACCCCAAGAAACCCCAGGAGTTACATAGGGAAATGGGTATACTGTACTCCTGGAGGAACCTGTCAATATATGTATTGGTCATTTGAAGATCATGTTAACCACTATGGGCATTTAGGAGGAATAACTAAAATCTGGAGAGTAAGAGGAGATAACGAAAAGGATATGTTTGTCGTCGACAAGTCGACCAGAGGGGGGACTGAAGTGGGAGAATGGAAAAACAGGCTCCCGTCCTTCCCCTCTCGCGCCTGGCCTAAAGGATCACGGCCCAGGCACCCGCCACAAGAAGAGTTTGCCCATCTACCAGACGACCAAATACCCTGGTACAGGAACATACGGATGTGTCCATCTGCCTGCCCAGCAGCCCGCCCTGCCCATGCCGACACCTGCGGCACGGATCAACTAGACTAAAACCTACACGTCGTTAGAGATGTCATGACGACCTAGCCAACGGTCAGCACACCTGTGCCAATATACACACTGGACACTCCCGCACCAATCTACACGAAGAATATACTCAGTGCTATGACGTAGGCGACAGACATACTCACGGACGTGCATCTTTATTATTTTCCACATAGGCTCTCAAAATGCAGAAACGCAAGATGCATCATGAACTCATCTAAAGAACTTGCTTACGCTTCTCCTAAACCCAGGTGCCATAATGAGAAATATAACGAAGACACAATACTGGTCATAAGACAATATGATACTATAACCTAAAGCGCCTGTGCACCAAACGGTTCTACCTATACACCAGGCCTAAGTAGGCCGCAAGCAAGAGCTCCCATGGACGTTAAAGGAACAAGAGTCAGGTTGCTGATCCTGCAGAATGAGCCTGGCGAGAGCAGACAGCCAAGGTCGTAATGTTGCAAACCCACATTCCGAAAGCAGACCATCAAGGGCACGATGTTGCAAACTCGCACGCCGCGCACCAACGTTAAAATCACACCTGCAAATTAAACCAGGCACACAGTGAAAAAACAATATTAATTGTGCAGAATTCTGCCTCAAACACGGTCCCACCTCACGTGACCAAGCCGAACCTGACAGGATGCCAAGCCCAGGAGGAAGAAGGTGTCTGGATCCCTCGTTACAAGACACAGGCAGATACACTTAAAAGGCTCAATGGACATCTGCGACAGAGGGAGTAGTCGGCCTTCCAGCTCATGAATAAGTCCTCACAATGTCTGCACGTACTCATAGTGAAACATTGTTGCAAATGACAGGTACACCGAGAGCTGGGAACAGCGATGGTCCCAGGCTGGGAAGCTCGCGGGCGCACCAATCAGAACATGGGGCTCTTATCACTGACGCCATTAACATTAACCAATCATCAGGAGTCTTCATGTAACAATTCTCATGTATCTAATTGTAGGGACAACCCAGATATATCACCTGACTAACCCTTGTCCACTAATATTGTTCTCTGTACGTATGCTATACTAACCCTACCACTCGAGCAACCAATTAAGAGTGGCGATAGGTTTTTTGCTAACTTTCTAAGGTGACGCAAGTAGCGCGTCATACTAAGGTAAAAAGGGCCTGCGAGCCCCACGATTGTGTGTGTGTCAGGACGGACGCGTACGATCCTTGACCCATCCCTGCCGTTTTTGTTTAATAAACAGCAGAGTCACCTTGCTTCTTGCGTGTGTCTCATACTCTATCTCTTCTGGGATATACGGGAGGAGTTGGGGGCCTCCCTGCCCGGAGGTCTGCGGACGGCCCGGCCGACCCCGGCAGAATTTCCCCCCCGACAGTAGTCTGAAGTATTGCACATTGCTGAGTATTATGAACATAGAGTCAATACTGAAAAAGAAAGGATAGAAAAGAAGAAGGGAGACTTAAAAAAAAGTATTGTTGCAGCAAATAGTAAGAGGAACCAGAGGTGGGAATACACAGTTTAGAGGTCAGTTTGCACCGCATGGTCGTGAACCAATGTGCTTATTGCAGACATTGGTGAGCACAATGCCCGATCCTTCAGCAACGATCAAATAACACATATGGTACCATGGGTAGACGATCCAAAGGCCGTCCTGGGATAGGATAACATTTTTGATAATCCTTTGATTGTCTATTTTTCTGAGGATCTTGTATTTGATGATGTACTGTTCCATTAGGACAGCCCGAAGCAGAGTCTGGAACCAGTACCTATTCCCGTCAATCAGAAAGGGCCCTACGTTGAAATGAAGGTGGGGAATAGAAAGCATCTATTTTTGATAGATACAGAAGCACAGAAGTGTTCCGATGATCATTTGCGGGCCACTGTCAGGGCAGAGCAACATTTCTGTAGGGTTCTCTGGTACGCCAGTGGTTAGTCCGGTCTCTCAGCCGTTACCGATTTCACTGGGGCCATTCACTGATTCATGTCCATTTCTTTTGATGACGAATTGTGGCGAAAATTACTTTTCTCCAGATGGAGTGCATTTAACAATTTCATCTCAATGAACTTCTGCTTCACAATTCTTGACTAGGCATTTACCGACTGAATTGGATAAGGTTCCGGCATGTTTATGGGCGGTTGATGATAATGACATTGGTATTTTGCAAATTGAGCCTGTTAAAATTGTGTTGAAACCAGGTGTTAAACTACCACATATTCCACAGTATAAGTTTTCAGTCGACGGTGAACAAGCTTTAAAGAGTATAGTTTCTGATTTTGTACATTGAGGAGTAATTGAGGAAATTGCAGGGAGTTTGTGTAATAGTCCGATTTTACCGGTGTATTAGAGAGGGTATCATGCAATTCCTTTCCGTTTTATCATTGATTTGCGCGCTATCAATAACATTGTTGCTCCTCAATTTCAGATTGTGCCTGATGTGACTACTATATTAACAATGATTCCGGCTTCAGCTACTCATTTCAGTGTTGTGGATCTAAAGAATGCTTTCTTTAGTATTCCTGTACATGTTGAAGTAGATATTTGTTCGCGTTCACCCTAGGGAGATGCTCGTTTACATTTACTCGTGTGCCACAAGGGTACACTGAGAGTCCAAGCATTTATAGTAGAGCTTTGAAGGAACAGCTTGATACACTTGAGTTGCCTTCCACGTGTACGTTGTTGCAGTATGTTGACAATCTTCTATTATCTGCAGATTCAGATATTGCTTGCAAGGAGGACACCGTGTTGCTGCTTATCCATCTAGCAGAGCATGGACATAAGGCTTCATTGAAAAAGCTTAAATATTGTCGTCCTGTCCAAGGAGGGGAGAAGACTGACACCTGAACTGATACAATCCATCTCTAACCTCAAATACACAGAAAGGGATCAGAGCCTTGATAGGCATGGTTTCATACTGTAGACAGTGGATCCCTAACTTCTCATTAATAATAAAACCAATATTGGCATTGACAAAGAAGGGCATTTCTTGCCTTTACTGTGGAACACGGATTGCCAGAAAGCTTTTGATCTGCTCAAGGCTGCGTTGTGTTCAGCACCAGTTTTGGCCACACCAAATTATGACAAGGCCTTTGTGTTGTATGTGCATGAATGTAATGGATGTGCTTTGGCTGTGTTAACGCAAAAGCATGGAGGGAAGAATAGACTGTATGGTTATTTTTCCTCCATGCTTCACCCTTTTGCATGCACTTTGCCGAGATGTTTGAGAGCAGTTGCTGCTGCCGCTGCATCTGTAAAACAAAGTGAGGGTATGGTTCTGGGTCACTCCTTAACCGTGATGGTACCTCACTCTGTAGACATTCTATTAAACAGAACGCAAATGCAACATCTCACATCAGCACGATTAACAAGATACAAGCTGATTCTATTTGCATTGCATATCCAAATTAAGAGATGTTGCTCATTAAATCCGGCCAAACTATTGCCTCTTCCGCAAGAAATTGCTTGCAGTGACAAGATGTCACATGACTGTCTCTATGCCACAGAACAAGAGACTAAGGGCAGAATTGATTTAAGTGAAACACTGTTAAATGATCCGCAAGGGGAGCTGTTTTGCAATGGCTCCTGCTTCAAACTTCTGGATGGTACATCCACTGCTGCTTATGCAATCAGTACATTAAGCACCATTGTGGAAACCAAAAGAATTCCGCATAATTCTGCGCAGGCTGCAGAGATTATTACATTGACTCGAGCTTGTGAACTTCCGGAGCGCTTAGTGTGAATATACTTACAGACAGTCAGTGTGTTTTGGGGTGGTTCACAGCTTTGGTAGATTATGGGCAGAGAGGTTTCTTGACCTCACATGGAACTAGGATACAACATGGCACTTTGATAGTTCGGCTACTTTCAGCACTTGCGCTTTCTACCCAGTTAGCAATAATGAAGTGCGCAGCACACCAGAAAGTAACAGAAAATGTGGGGAGAGGAAACACTTTTGCTGACAGAATAGCCAAACAGACTGCCACCGACTTGCATTCCAAAATGTATATAACGAAAGAGGTCACTAACACTTGTGTGAGAGACGTAGGAAATGGTTGTATAAAAGATATTCAGGCTGATGCCACTCCAGACGAACTTAAACAGGGGGCTGAGGGTTCAGCAAGTTTATACGATGAAGGTTGTTGGGTAGAAAACAAAAATGGATGCTGCCCGATGCTTATGTTACGCTATAGTTATGATGGCTCATGGTCCAACTCACATATGTGATAAAAAGATTTGTAAATTGTTAGAACCTGTCTGGCTGAATGTAAATATCTCAAAAACTGCTGAGATTTTTGTCCAAAATTGCATGCTTACATCATAATGCTGGGAAAGGTACATTGACACCGAGGGGTAGTTTTGGTCCCCCCTCTATGCCTTTTTTAGGTTATACACTTCGATTTCATTGAAATGGAGCATTGTCAGAATTACAAATATGTTTTAGTAGTTATTTGCGCTTTCAGTGAATGGGTAAAGCTTTTCCTCTAAAAGAAGCAACAGCAATGGCGATGGCGAAAACCATGCTGAAGGAATATTTTCCTAGGTTTGGCTTGCTGAGAGTCATTTGGTCGGATAATGGTCCACATTTTATTTCTGTTGTTATCCTGCAAGTATGCGTGGGATTACTGATCGATAAACGGTTCCATTCGGCCAGACACGCTCAGGGTCCTGGACTTGTAGAACGCCATAATGGTATATTAAACAATAAAATGGCGAAAAACTGTGCCTTACTGATAGCTCTATTGTCCATGTGGATGACGGCACAGTCGAGAACAGGGCTCTCTCCCTATGACATAATCATGGTGAGACCAGCCAATATTTGGAATGTACCCAGACCCAAGCAGGTAAAAGATGTAGAGCATTTGCTCCTTTCTGAGTACTGTGACCAGTTAACTTAAAACTTGTATTTGATTTATCAACAGGTGCAAGAAGCTCTCCCAGTAAAGTATGACGGCCAGGTCATCGACCCCGACCTGGCAATTGGGTGCTCGTTAAATCGTTTGAAAGAGCCTCCTGTCTGACACCTCGCTGTAGAGGACGTACCAAGTCCTGTTGGCCACGCAGACCGCTGTACGGGTGGAAGGGAAACAACACTGGACTCAAGCAAAGCACACCAAGATGATACCTTTTCCTCTTCCCCATGACAAAGGGGAAGAGAAGGACATTGTTTACTCTGATGCTCATCACAAGTCTGTTCTAACCGGCACCAAGGGTGTCCCGGAAATCCTTCCTGGGCCCGTGGGGCCTGGGGAGACTGCTGCTTTGCCTTCAAGTTCTTCTTCAGATCTTTCTTCACTGTTGAGCAATCTTGTTCCTGCTTCATCACTTCCTTTAGGTAGCAACAACACTCCATTCGCAGATCACACCGTACCTGGAGTTTTGAGATACAATCTGCGTCCGAGACACTGGACATACAGCACAGCATTGGCTGTGCCCACAAGGAATCATCGTTGAGCCAGTCCCTTGTCACGCTTTCACTGAAAAATAAATAAGAGGCAGGGACCGGCAAAGTTACCTTCAAGCAAGATAGGCCACGTGGTCAGTAGCCACCAACGGATTAACTAAAAGAGCCTAATGGAGAGGCTTCTAAAATCCCTTCCAAAATCCGCTCGTGCGGAGCAAGCTATTGGTCTTGTGGATGACAAAGAATCTGTTCATCAGAGATCATGGTCCGTGAGAACCCACTGTTTTTTAATCACAGTACTGGTTTGTTTAATAATTATGTTTGCGCTTAAGTTCTGGTACATGGAAAGGGTGCGTCCATTTGAGACATTGTTACCTACTGAAATGATCTCCACTGTGTCTCCACCTGTCATGCATCTGCACACTCTTCCTCCTCGAGACTCCTAACATAGACAGGGTTATCCTAATAACACTCTCCTAATGATTATGAATGCGACCCATGCGATTCTAAACAGAACAAATTCCTGTGTGTGTTCACACTTGCCACAACAAGGGGAAAAGGGACTGGACTTTTATATTCATCCTCTTCCTTTAACTACTGCATGCTATGCCTCACTCAGGGCATTATTCTTTGGTCGTTCGAATTAAAGTATTTCTGGGAACTTCGATGGGACTAATCTAAATAAATTTGAAAAACAAGTCCTAACACCTTTGGGATGTTCTCTCTTTGCAAATCGAAGCAAACTCAATCTTGCCTCTAATAGGCCTTCTGATAGACTCTCTAGACCTTTTTAATCACTGATTTCTTTCAAGATGGCTCCCGTAGGCAACCAGGACGCCATGCCTCCTTCCTATACTATTAATCATAGCCCCAACTCTGTTTCCTTCTGTATACAAAGGGAAGGTTGTCAGCCAATGGATACATTTGAGGGCTTTACTAACATTGCAAATCTAACCAGTGAGGACAGACCTTTGTAAGTTGGAGACCCTGTTTACTTTGTTTGTGGCAATGAAGCCTATCCTTGGCTAGCTAGAGATTGGCAGGGTACTTGTTATTTGGGTATCTTGTTATCAAGGGTATATGTGGCTACTACCACTGAAGTCTCTAGAGCTCGTCCAAGGCAGGATGAGAATTGTGATACTCCTTCACAAGTCATGGGTGATGTAGCAAAATCCTTTGTGCCATTTTGGGGACATATAAGGAATTCTGAGGGTATCAGAAGATTAGCAAGGGTACTGGAAAAAACCATCAATAGGACCACTGATATTCTGTAGAACATGACGCTGGAGCAAAAGGCAATTAGATTAGTGGCCCTCCAAAATTGGATGATGTTAGACATCATCCTAGCTGAGCGCGGTGGGGTATAAATTGTTGGGATCTGCGTGCTGTGTTTTTGTACCTGACTCCTCCCTACCATATTCAAGGCAATACAAAATATGCATACCTTGAGTACTGAAGTACATGTCCCCGAGGGAAACTGGGATCTTAGTGCTTGGTTCTGGGATTTACTACGATCATGGGTTTGGAAACTCTTTGCAGTTTTAATGATAGTTCTTGGCGTTCTACTGTTTTGGTGTTGGTGTGTACAATGTCTTCCTGCCATATGTTCGATGTTAGGAGGATGTTTTTCACAAACAATAGTTACATTAGGACCAAAGGTACATGCGCCCAAGAAAACTGCTAACACTTTTGTAATGAAGGATATTACTATCAAGGA
This sequence comes from Ambystoma mexicanum, assembly GCF_040938575.1. Lineage (NCBI taxonomy): Eukaryota > Metazoa > Chordata > Amphibia > Caudata > Ambystomatidae > Ambystoma > Ambystoma mexicanum. The sequence goes on from NC_090923.1 coordinate 400,518,774, forward strand.
CTTTATGGCGATTGATATTTCTGAAGAATGTGATTCAGGATGTATGGACATTGATGTGTGGGGTTTTGAATAAAGCAAATGTTTGAGTAATGCTCTTGGCTTAGGCCAAAAGGAGGGTTTGTTAAACTGTATTCGTACAATACCGCCTTGTTATGAATATTGCTCTAAACCCATTCGCGTTGCATGGAAAACCACGTCTGAAATGTTCTGATTTCTGATTAACTTCACTGCCATTTTAAGAATCATCGCCATTTTGATTTTAACTCTTGCCTGTGTCCTAAAATGGCGGATTGTGTTTTCAACTACAGCCGAGCCGAACGACCTTTGAGTTGTGTCAAAATTTAGGCTGACCGAGAGCAGACTGTTTGTTCTATGCAAAGAAACTGTCATGCATCAGCCCTGGAAGGTTTTGCGCTGATGGAGATACACCTAACATGGTTCACTGATGCGTTGTATCAAAGTTTTTCTTTTACTCCATCGCTCGTGCCTTTGATATTCTTGGACAACTCTATTGCATTTCATCTCCTTGCAGATTTCTCTTTGTCTATATTTATTCTTGTCACATTTGGAGGCTACTCTTCACAGGTATTTGCTCGTGGGTTTCTATCTGTTAATACACGAAGTAGGCACTTCTGTCTCTGCCTCCATAGCTTTCTTTCTATGTTTCCCTTTTGACTTGCTGCTCTTTTACCTTTCTCTGGTAATTTCCATCTGCAATCTTATCTATACTTGCGTTCTTGGGCCAATTTATATCTTTGGGCAATCTCTCACTCTCATTCAGCCTCGGCTTACTGTTTATACAATTCTTACTCCTTCTTTGTTTTTTCTCTCTCACCTCTGCTTCATTTGCGTGCTTCTTTCGCCTTCACCTTCCGACGGTGTTCCCATTCCTTGGTTCTGCCGTCCGATCGCCTCAGTTTCGGTGGGGGAGATAATTTCCTGTTTTGTTTTGGTGGAGTACGTCTTGCCATGCTACTGCTTATAGCAGCTGCCAGCTGCAGCATTTGGTGTTCCAGTACACCACAACACCTTGTAGAACCAGTCATCATCACTTTGAACAATTGTTACTTATCTTTCACGGCCGAAGATCAGATCCTGGACACCGCTATCTTTTTGCAGAACCAACCATCTTCACTTTGGGCAGATTGTTTACTTACCTTCCACGACAGAACACAACCAGAGCCAATTCATCGCATATAAGAAACACCATAAACTCCACTCAGGCTTTTTTCAGCCGAGAGACTAGGTCACCATCCAGTCACAGGGGCCACCGTAGGAGTCACACCCTCACTTACATCATAAAAAAGATGGAAAGGAGCCAAGAAATACTCAAAAAAAGAAGGAGGTAGAGTTTCTTGAAGACTCTTTGAAAGGAAAAGGTGAGGAGGAGTTAAGGGAAGGGGACAGTATCTTTGACAGTTCTGACAGAAACCTTGTGACTCATATGAATTGCTATCTAAGTGTTGTCTGCGCACACAAGCCTCATCCTCATCTAAACAGGGGAACAATGTAGAGCAAACTCAAACTGTGTGTTTTGGTTGTAACATATTGTGTTCTTTCTTGAAACTAGGCTTACTATGAGCCGGAGACCCAATACTGCCATTGAATCTTCATGGACATGCAACTTGTTCCAGAGGGATGGTTTCCGACACTAGAAGATTTCACTAGCAAGTTGGGCCGGGGGCAGCCCCACACAAATATTGCAATACTATCACATGAAGGTGGTGGTGTGCCACAAATGGCCATTGTTTCCATAAGAACCAGAAACTCATACATGTATAGAAAGTATGGTGTTCGGTGGCGATGTAAGGTGGTTGGGTTCTAGGCTTTATACCTTGGTTCAGACTAGCCAAATCCCCAAGAATGACGTGTGCTTGAAGTGGGAGCAAGACCTCGCACCGAGTTTCAAGATATTCAGTGGCTGAAGTGCTGACTCCAACCAGAGAGGTTTTGATGAATGTGCGATATCAGCTGATACAGTTCAAGATTCTAAACCAGCAAAAATATACTCTTGCTGAACTCTCTAATTTGTTCCCTGATCTGAGTGAATGCATACCGACAATGCAGGAGGGATATGGCTGATTCATTTCACATGTTCTGGCATTGTCCCCCGATTGTACAATTCTGGCATGATGTAGCACAAATACTGAATGACATTGGGGATATTCCTTCTGCATTGTCCCCTCTCAAATACTTGCTTCGGGATATTGGTAAGGTTTCATTAAAAGTGTGTGGATTTTTTAATATTGCTTGTGTAGCTGCAAACAAATGCATACTGATACAATGGAAATCAAAAGTGGCTCCTACAAGTTCGGAATTTGCTTAAAGATTTGATATACACCAACGAAAGGGAAGAGTTAGGTTGCCACAATAATTACGGCCTGTAGGACCAAGGACATTTGGAGCCCTCTACTGGTTTATCTGTCTCAGACAGAGGACAGAGACACGGTTACGTAAAACTACCTTACAGATGGACGAGGACCATTGGATTTTATTTATGTATTTATTTATGACGCGGCAGTAGCCCGCAGGCATCAGTCATCATGTTATGATGGCTTTTCTTATGTGATTGTTTGGTAATAATGTACTTATGTCAGATGTTCCATGTCAGCTGTTGTATGCTGTATTCAGCCTAGGGGATATGTACCACACAATACCACACAATATGTCTGTCTGTTTCTTAAATAAAGTTTACAAAACAGAATTCTTGGAGATTATGCACATTTTACATTATCTAAAGTGTGCAATCTTTTAGTGACAATCTTAGTTATTTGTTTTAATGTGAACCCTTTCTCTTGTAAATGATGTGATATGTATATAAACTCAGTAATGGCTATACGTATACAGATACATAAAGAGTTTGTAAGCTCTGCAACAGAACACTGCCATTCTCACATATGTGTATTCTCCTTGTGATGCAATTCCCTCCCCATGACAGCCTCATTTCTTTTGCATGCACAGCGACCTACAAGAGAGAAGGATTGGAGAGCTCCATATAGCCTCTAAATGTTACACCTAATTACTGCAGGTTCTCGTTTTCTCCACCTTACAGTCATGAGAAAATGCAATAATGTGTACCTACATGCTTCATTAGCAGGTCTCAAATATGGAGGCTTCCAGTGGCATACCACATCCAACTGCTTGATGGAGTGGTATCAGCAACAGAGACCTGCTGCTGGCACTCAAGGGGCATATTAGGTAGGCGTGCAAATTGTATACAGTTTCTTGACAAACAGTGACCCATGAGAATATGCTGTACCCTGGATCTACAATTAACTTGCACCTGCCACCTCACCCTCACCAGCAATGGGGGAGGTGGTTGTGGTGGTGGCATCCAGGTCATTATTATTGTCTTTGGGAGGGAGGTACACATTCTCCTGGCATGATAACATTTGATATTTATATAGTGCTTTAGCCAAAGCGCTGCACATACAATATTTACATACAATTATCACACAACCAAAGCTGGTAAACATTTATGGAACTTGGAAGGATGAAAGGCTGAGTTGGCCATACCAGGATTCAAACCTGAGACCTGTGGATCACACATGGATTGCACAGCAAACTCTCAAGCTGCTGAGCTATTTTACTGACAATAAGGTGTGTACTCAGTCTTTCATCCCCAGCTTTATTTTATTTCCCTTTCTCTCCCTCCCCCTCCTGCAGAATACTTCACGCTCATCCTTCTTCATGGTATTCTCTGGTGGTATGCCAAAGAACTCCCATATGCTGGACCATGTATCTGTGTGGATGGAGTAGATGTGTTTGCTCCCTGAGACTCCTGTGCTTGCCCCCTAAGTAATGGCAGGCACAGGACAAGGCTCCACCAACATCACCTTGTTGGCCCACTCCTCTGCCTCCTACCACTCAGATCTAATGTCGTGTCCTCATCAAGGTGCCTTCCCCACCGCAGCCATACGTGCCAACATGACACATTCCAATATGTAGATGCTTGTCCCGGTTTTTTTCTGGGATTTGTAGTTCCACTTTTCCCATAATAAAACTCGGACTACATGAAACAAAACCAGGACTGGACTAGACAAGCACCTACAGATGGATGGGTCATGTTGGCAAATATCCACAGCTACTCATCTTGCTGGGTGAAGACAGATGTATCCACCACAGACAGCAATGTCATGGACCTAGACAAGGAGCCATATTGTTAAAATCCTCCTCTAGGCCGCTTGCTGTGACCATCTCTTCTTCTCACTTAAGGAATGCAATCTTCTCCTTCTCCACCTGCATGAGCTCCTGGTGCACCAAGTGTTTGCCCCAATTAGGGCAGAGCGCCAGGGGACCACTCCGATGGTGATAGTGTGCGGTACAAATGTCCTTTAACACTAGGGCATCCAAAAGAAGTGCTACCTCACCTGCCTCTGTGGGAACCTCCATCTGAGGCCCTGTCTCCCTCCGCTCTGCGCTCGATGCATCCAATGAATGCCCTGACTCCTCTCCCACTCATTCTTCTGAAGCCAAATCCAATGCCTCGGCAGCCTCCCACTCTAGCTCAGAAACCTGCAAATGCTGTGTGTGCCAAGTTTATGAATTAACACCAACAAACATCACAAGTCCCCCCCCCATCAAACATAATGGAATCTGCATGATCCCAGGAAGAGAAATGCAGCCCCACTGGCCCTCTTCTGCCATCTTCTTCCCATCCCAGGTTCACATGCACACCATTATCCTCTCTAACTTGGGTCGCTGGATGCCATACAGAACGGCGTGGCAGATCTGAAGATCCAGCGGCCCATCGGGCGCCCGCTCTGAGGGTGGGGGTCTGTGCTCAACCCCACACAACTGTTAGGCAAATTATATGCAGTACCCTTTGGGAACACCACACACAATTAGTACTACAAGTGACAGTACAAATTCACCTTTGGTACAAGCCTGTACTACACAGTAAAGTGGTAGCGATGGCTGAGCAGCCAGATTTATCTCAAGCACAAGTGAGAAGTATCAATAGTTACACAAAGGACAACAATTACTATGATTCAAAAAAACACTGACTCAAGGTTTCTGAGTAAAAGAATATACATTTATTTACAAATCAGTTCTAAAATATTTCACTAAAGTAAAGCAATTGAAAAATCACACTCGTAATACACCAAACCACTCCCAATAGATTCTGGACAAGTTAAGCTCAAAACGAAGTGTGAGCAAAATGGCACTCCAGCAATTAAAAAGGGAGGGAAAGACAAGGCTAGACTAAAATTGAGCAGCACCAACAGGTAAGTAAGCAGGGCAATCTAGCACCAACATGTAAGTAAGCAGGGCAATCTAGAAAGAGGAACTACAGTGATTGAATCAAATCAAAAAGGCGTAGGGCCAAAGTCAAAAGGACAAAAGTCTTTTGCTCAAGATCACACAGTTCAGGGTAGTTTGCGATTAAGTCTTTGCCAAGAGTTCCGGACAAAGTTGGTTGATAGAAAAGTTAGTTTAAAGAGGAGAGAAGGGCAAGCCCTTGGATTGGTGAAAGGTTTCACACACCTTCACCGTGGCTGGACGAAACAAACAACCGGATTTGCACAGTACCTTTAAATGGAGAACAAGCTGTAGCTGAGGCGGACATTTGTGGCAAGTCCTGCAGGCTCACTGTTCCTGAAGCGGTTGTCGGACTGACATGAAGTAGGAAGACTGGAGGGTCCTGCACTGCTCAGGGAAGAAACCAGCAGCAGAGCAAAGCAACAAATAAAAGGTGCACTCCTTAAAACCCAAGCATGGTCCGAACTTCCTGGCTATCCGGTTCACTGTAGCGCTGTACAGCAAATTCGACCAGAGGAGGAAGTCCTGGCTCACAGTTTGGGTGAACTGGTTGGTCCCACCAGCTCAGGGGAAGAAGATTCCTGGTGGATCTCATCTGTCGTTGGAGTCTGAAGATTCGGACATGGAGCAGGGCTTCACCGGGCGGTTTAGTCGTTGTAGGGGTCCTCTTCTGTCAACTCCTTAACAGTGCTTTCGTTCCTGTGGCAGCACTGCATTTCCAGACCCAGAGACCTGCTTTTTATGCAGTTTCCCCCATTCACACAGCCTGGCTGTCGAACACAGAGCAGGGTGGCTGTTCTGGCGGGAGATTATATCACAGATAACGCTAAAATAGAGGAGGTTTACAGGGTCATTCACATCTGCTGCAGAGGCACTGTATGTGTCTTAACAATAGTAAAACAGAACTTATGATCTTTGGATCTTGTCATGTAAGATCCAAGTTAGGAGACCAATACAGGGAGTTTGTGATAAAAGAAGCCAACATCCTCGTGCTACCACAAGTCAAAACACTAGGGATGATGGTGGAAGCAGCAGTGGGTGTGGAAGCCCAAGTAAATTATTTAACTAAAAATAATGCTTACTACTTGCGTCTGTTAAGAGCCATCAGACCATACATTAGTGAAGCTAATTCTGCAAATATCGCAAGAGCGATCATACTGTCCCGCTTGGACTACGGCAATGCACTGTTAATGAGAGCCACCAAGAGGGAGTTACAAAGATGTCAGGTTTTGCAGAATGATACCGTTCGTATCGTCAAGAATGCCAAATATGGAGAACACATATCGTCAGGAAGGAAAGATCTTCACTGGCTTAGAATAGAAGAGAGAATCAATTTTAAGGCCATGACGATTGTACATAAATGCCTGTATGGTGTGGTGCCAAGCTACTTCAAAGAGAAATTCTCGCTTTAAACACCTAACCTCAGATCAGCCGATGTTGGCCTCCTGGCAATCCCAAAGGTCAGACGGGCAGCAGGTGGAGGTAGAGCTTTCCCGGTCAGAGCGGCCAAGTTTTGGAACAGTCTCCCAGGGAACCTAAGACTGGAAGGAATTTACAGCAATTTCAGGAAATCTTTGAAAACTTCTTCTACATGCGAATCATTCATTAGGATAATCCCCCGGCATGTTACAAGCACATAGAAATAGAAAAATAGAAAACAGTCACTTAGCCAATCAAACAGGAGTGCAACTTGGGTTACCAAGGGAACCCATGGCAGGGGTCCTAAAACCCCCCCTCACATCCTGCCTACCCAGACTTTCAGGTGGCTAAGGAGGGCTTCTGCATGGAAGCCCGCAAAAGGACGGTGAACAAAGGGACCAGACCTGGTTTGGCACGCAGAGTGAAACACGAGAAAGACATTTTCAAAAAGAAATGGCAAATAAACCCTGCCGGAACTGTATAAAAACATATATGGTCAAGTGGGTTTAAGTTTGAGGCTACCAAGATAGCCTAAAAAAATACCAAGGTTATTTAAGATAACCGCGGTAGGAACAATAGGGTAGTTACCACTGCCACCATCCAAGTCTTGATGAAAAGGGAGCGTAACAGTGCTCCAAGAGAAAAAGACAAAACAGGATAAGTATTAACCCTTTCAAGTACTCTATGTAAGATAGTTTGTACTGGGTCTGTGGATTTTAAAAAGACTAATAAAGTCAATGGCAACTTTATATGTTCTGGGAGACAGTAGTCAGTCCCAAAAAAAGTCTGAGTTGGGAAGTCTAAAATGCCACCCTGTGTCACAGCACTAAAGGTGCTGTGTAACACACTGTAAAAAGATGATGCCTGTTGAGTAGGTGAGGCTCCACAGTCTATAAACACAAGAAAATGTTAAAACCACACAGCAAAACACATGTAAGAGTGGGAAAACAGGCTCACACTCTTACCAGGTGAAATAAATACATCCTAGAAATCCAGCAAAGCTGCTGAGGGACTCAGTAGGTAAGGGAAATTAGCCCTTCTGGAGAAATCTCCCTAACAACAACGACCCACAAGGGTGCAGTGCCATGCGAACTGCCATCATCGCAGGGTGGAGTCCACGCATGGAGCCTGTGCCTCAGGGGTGAAATCTCCCAGCCCTGGAAGCCTATACTCACCGCGCCGGTGGCATTGGTGGACGCAGCCCTCCATCCGCAGCGGTGCCACTGTGCGGGTTGTACTGGTTTGGATCGCCGTCCACAATGGGGCGGTGGGAAGGTGCAGAGCCAGGTTTGGATGGGATATAGGTGGCCGGAGGGACATGAGGATGGGCTTCTCTGTACGCTGACGATTTATTGGTGTATCTGGGAGACCATGTCCGAACCTGCCCCATAGTGACGCAGATGCTCATTCACTTCGGTGAGTTCAGTGGGCTGAGAATCAACTGGGGGAAATGTATCCTGTTTCCATTAAAGGGCGGAATGCAAGTGATCATCCAAAACTGTCCATAGCAAATTTAACAACATGGCATCCGATACTTGGGGATCTGGGTGTTTGAGGACTTAACATGCTACATTACCCACAATTTCCAACCAATTATGGACCGATTTGCTAATGATGTTCGTCATTGGAGACTCCTTCCCCTAACACTTATGGGCAGGGGCGCCCTGTTTAAGATGATGACCCTACCAGGATTCCTATATGTCTTCCAAAACGCCCCACTCGAGATCCCAGGTTCCGAATTTGACCGGCTTGAAAGTCTCCTTAGAGAGCTCATATAGGCAGGGGGACAGCCCCGCATTGCATCACCTACTCTGCAGAGATTGATTTGGGAGGGAGGCATAGGAGTGCCCCGTCTCCCGACCTACTATTGGGCATCTCAACCGGCGGTGGTCAAAGACCTGCTCCACCGGGACCGAGAAATACCACATATAAGGGCCGAGCTTGCCGTCATTCATGACACAGACCCACTAAACCTGCTTTGTCAGCCCCCGCATAGGCCCCAGTCACAGACAATTGCTGCGCTTGTCACCACGGTTTGAAGGCATGAGCACGCTTTTGTAAGATGGAAGGACAAAATAACCATGGTACAACCCCTATGGCATAACAGAAACCTGGTCGAAATGGGGAAACTTAAACCGTGGCCTAAATGGGTAGAGGCCGGGATCATGAAGATCGGGGATATCCTGGTAGATGGGAAAATAACCTCCTTTGACACCCTATGACTTAGGTTCCAAATCCCGGAAACCAAACAATACCACTACATACAACTGACCCATGCCCTGAGGGTACATATCCCAATGAACTCCACCGTACCTGAGAGCATGCCCATAGAACGCAATATATTCCCATCATATTTTCCCACCAAATGTATCTCGATACTATATAATGCCATGTCTTCCTTTGCTACTCCTGAACTTTCTCATCTTAAGACTAAATGGGAGAAAGATGTGGGCGCCATAGACCCAAAAGCCTGGATTGAGGTCTTAATGCACCCTGGAGAGATTGCTATATCTTCCAGACTCCCTCTGGTACAATTAAAATCTTCCATCAGATATATTATCCTAGAACTATGCTATACGGTTGGAAATGGGCCCCAAACCCGAACTGCCTCCAATGTGGTGGTGAAGTGGGAACCGTTATACACATCTTGTTGGAATGCACTCGGACTCAGGGCTTCTGGAGTGAGTGCTGCGACAAATTGACTAGGGTTCTGGGCCGCAACATATCGCTAGACCCAAAGGTGTTGCTACTAGGAATACCCAATGAAAATATTGCTAATAAATGGGAAGGGCTGTTTCTATCTATGGCAGCAGGGCTAATGAAGCAGAATACTGCACAAAAATGGGGCGCCCCAGACTCTCCGACACTGGATCAATGGGCCGCTGATATGGACGCATGTGCAATGATGGAACACAGGGTTTACAATGCTAGAGGCTGCCCCATCAAAGCGTCCAAAGTTTGGGGGAAATGGGAAGAGTGTGAAAATCAGTAACTCCTGAGGTACGACGGGATGCAATCAAGCAACATGGGGATTCACCCACATGTAGGACTTTTTGTGACTGTAGCCATGATTAAGCCATATGTTTACTTTCAGGAAGCTGTATGTCTTGATTTCGCTTTTGTTTGTTGTGATTGTTGTTTAAACCAATAAAATGTACTATTAAAAAAAAACAATACACAAATCAGCACAACAGCAAGTGAGGAGATTAGCATTTTTTCTGAGCAAAGGATCATGGCAGGAACTTTATTGGACTTTAAGTTTCATAAGCGGAATCCATATGGAAAAGGCACAAAAGGAAAGGACAACTTTTCTCCATTATTTATCAGAGAAACTAACAAAACACGGAATAAACATTGAATACAAAGGAGCACAACAATAGATAACAAAAACACTCCTAAGAACATCAGATTACACACAAACAACACATACATACTGTTAGGCAGGATGTATGCAGTACCCTGTGGGAGACTGCACTAGCCTTGTCCTATTGGTAATAGTTAAACCAACCTTTGGTATAAACATGTACTACACAAGTTGGTAGAGCGACCAAGCAGCCAGGCTTCTCTCAAGAAGGGTCATGTGAGCTGTTGGGTTGTAACACAGTGTTTCACAGTGACACGTATTCAGATAAGCCCTTGTACTCAAGGTTTCTTAATTAAACAATTATGTATCAATTTAACAGTCAGTTGAATAAGCCATTTCAAGGGATCAATATATGTAACACAAAATTATACTTCAAAAATACACACTCAGTTTCAATAAATCAGTAGATACCCATTTGGGATGGCAAGAATGCATTTCCTACACCCTGAGTTGACTTAAATAACTAGGACACTGTTGACAATAATATATCACTGGTACATTTAGAGCAATACTGAAGTTGATGTCAAAAGGAAATGATTTAGGCAATAGAACAATGGTTAAAACATATTATTAAGCAGTAAGCACTTTTGAACCCCCTAATGCAAAGTAAATTAACCCTTTCCCAGCTACACAAGTTATGGACGGTGTGACCTTTGTTGAGGGATAGTTAACGCACAAGGTCAGAGGTTAGAAGAGTCTTGCAGGGAGCCTGGACAGCCAATGTCAATTGAGCAAAAGTCTAGGTGAGCTGAAGCACTTCTTGAAGGTAAGTAAAAAGTCTTGCACAATGTTTTAGAAATCTTTGTAGAAAATTAAATCACTGTTGGGCCACAAGCTGGGAGGGTTGTGAGGGGCAAAGCTGCAAGTAACTCTGCAAGAGCAACCAAGACAAGTCTCAACTGAGAGCAAACAAGGCTACATAACAAGAGATAAGTACCCCTTAGTTTACAGTACCTAAGGTCTGAACAAATTGGTTCCAGCTGGCTTCTATTCCAGTTGTAGTATGGAAGATCCTGTTGTTCCTTGGCCTCAGTCATGGGGACAAGAGGGAGGACGTCTGGGGACTCCTGCACTGTGGTTTGAAGGTCTGCGACAGCAATGGGCAAACTTCAGACCTGCGGCACTTCACAGTTTCAGCTTCTCGTGAATAGCATCACCGTGGTTCTCGGATAACTTGTGGACTTTCCTCACATCTGGGGTCCAGCACTTTGTTGAGGTGGCTCCGGCACGGTCAGTCCTGCTTCTTGGGAGTCCAGAGGATCTTCCTGGATCTTTGGTCTGATTTAAAAATGACACACTCAATTCTGGGGTTCCTCTCCCTGGCAATCAGTTCCTGCAGCAGCAATGGAGGTACAGCCAGCTCCAAGAGGATTTCCACATGAGTTCGTCTTGGGGTCGATTGGTCCCACAAAACCAAGGGGAAAAGTCGTCCTCTGCAAGGCTCCTCTAGTCGAGGCGAATTCAGAGATTCAGCAATACAGTAGGGCTTCACCGAGCAAACCAACGGTCCAGGAGTTGCAGCAAGCATTTCATTCAAGTTCTTCTTCAGATTCATTCGTCCAGTGGTCGACTCTTCCTTCCAAGCAAAAGATCTCATCTTTTATGCAGGTTTCTACAATGCATTTGCAGCCTACCTGTCACCCACACAGCAGGGTGGCTGTTCTCCATGGACAGCCAGCCAGCCAATCACCTTTGGGTGCATTCCTGTAACCAAGGAGACCAAGCACAGGGAATTTTGGGCACCTGCCTCACTTCCTGCCCTGCCAGACATGCAGGGCAGGAAGTGAGTGAATCCTGCCAAAGACAAAGTGAACAAAGGGACTAAACCTGGTTTGGCACCCAGAGTAAATCTCAAGAAGGACCGTTCCAACAAGAATTGCCAAAAATAGAAAACTGGGGGCATTTTGACAAAATGGGCACCCGTGGGTGATTTACTGCAGCTGCAATTGCAGCCTACGGTAGAAACACACAATGGTTGGTAAGAAACAAGTAAACCACTCCCACCAGCCATTAATTGTACAAAGGGTAACATAAACAATTTTACATCAGAAACTCGACAACGGGGATACTAAGTAACCACTCCAGAACCCTATTGTAAGATAGTGTGTGCTGGGTATAGCAAGTTACACATGTAAGTAAAGTCAATTTCACTTCACTGCTCTTGGAAACAGTAGGTTAACCAAGAGAAGGTATTTGAACCTTTGGGAAATCTTGAAGACTTCCGTGCTGTGTGCCACAATGTAAAAAGATGATGCCTATGGAATTTGTTAGAATCCAAAGTCAAAAGAAACACAGTGTTCAAATCAATGTAAAATACATGAGAGAGTGGGAGAAAGGGTGTCACTCTCTATAGGATAGACATTATAAGTTCTAAAGTCCAGCAAAATGAGCTGAGTGTCTCTAAGGTAGAAGGGAATTAGCGCATTTCAGAGAATTCTCCTTAACAGGTACCTACTAAAAAGCCTCCTAAGACAGCTAAAACCTCTGCTAAAAAAATCTCAGAACTCTTTAAAATCATCAAACACCCTGCAAATGTAAGCCTGCCCTGAGCAATACTTTCCCTCACAGCCATCACAACACAAACGGACAGAAAGAGATATGGGCCTTTAATAATGCATTGAACTACTTTAGAGAGTTTCTAGTACTCTGGTTGGCTAAACAAACTCCATCAAACTTCCTAAATTAAATTCTAGGTCTTTTATTGGCTGAACAAACTTCATGACTGAGAGAACCAAGGCTCCTGATTGGAGCATGATGCAATTAAAGATACCCAGAAGGCCGCTGCAAGTTCAACCGAGGATTTCAGCATGCCGGACTCCTGTCAAACACAGGTGTTATAGGACAACTCTTGCTAAAAATGTGTGAGGGTTAACCATGTCTGTTTTTATGAAGTGTATCTACACGTAATCACTAAACATGTGTTCTCACTGCAACTAGCCTTCTTGAGGGTGTGACCTTACTCAAAGTTTCCTTAAAGTAGTCTTGTGCCAGTTGGACGTTTATCAAAGAAATTTGGCAATTCTGCTCGCACATACTTTTTTTTGTAAATCCTGAAAATGTAGGCACTTAACTATGCCTTCTTAAATGCTACTGCTACTTAAATGGATTGAAAAGAGTTTTGCCTATATTAGTATATTACTTAAGCCACATCAATTTCCAAGATGGGGGTCAGGAGTCTTCATTTTCCAGAAACTGTAAAAGCAGAGCAGCGATATGTGGCCTAACGCAGATTATGTAGCCATGCCCAGAATATGATGTGGGATTGAGTTATGGAAAGATGTAACATAAAGAGGGAATTCAGCTTTCCCCTGAGAGTTCTATAACCACATGACAAGTTTTTATCTTGCTATTCTGAACATGATCCACTTTGCAGTAGCAAGCAGAGTTCCTGTGGTGTTTGGTGGTCATTTTAAATGTGTGTGCTATGGTGATACATCTCTGTGCACAGCCATGTGTCTATTGCTTCATTATTTGATAATTCTGCATATTTCTGATCTTTTTCTTTTGAAATCCTTTTTTAAGAGTTTGCCAACAAAGAGTAATTTAATTTAGTTTTCAAGTAGGCAATTTTGTGAAATGTATCACAGTTCTCTCAATAGCTTCCCAGAACCGGCAGTAGAGAATTCATCAATTCTGCATAAGAAATATAATGCTTAACGGCACGTTGAAATAGATTCATGAAGTGTAGATCACATTACATTGAACGGGGAGTCTCTCCCTAATATATAGAACGATGATGGCATCCTACCCACAAATCCAGCACCCCACCCACAAAGCCACCAAGAAATTTCATAAGGACTGCTTTTCAATGTTTAAAGTAACAGATTTGTGTTCATGCAATAACAAGGCCATTTTAAGCACTTCTGGGTCCCAGGCCACAGACATCCTTGCGTCCCCCTTCCACTGAACCAAACGTTACCCAGAATATCTGGTTGGGCCCCCTCATCACGATCACAACCCATAACTTGATATGCTGTCTCACAGCGATCCCAATAAGCATGGGTACTCCCTTTCAGTCCCCTGACCCCTCTTCATTCTTGCTGCAATCAGAATGATAAACAAGTAGCATTTCACTGGAAACATTAGCGGTCAACTACAGGGGTAGCTTTGTCCTCGTGTGAGTACACGAAACCTTTCAGAAAAAGCAGCCAAAGGAAGGTATACTGGTCATAGTATAGCTTCCTAACAGTAAAATGCAGAACACAGATTTTATGAAAGAAAAATACATAATACAGAAAAGACAGAGGACTCAGATGAGCTGCCTCGCAGGATGCAAACGTGCTCAAGCATGCATACATGAGACCAATTGGAAGCAAGGAGACAGCTACACACACCACAACATAGACATAGGATGAAGATTAGAAACTACCAGGAAGGTGTCCATATCGAGATGCACTGATGGACTAAAATTAGAAGAGAGTGGGCCATGGTTTTCAAGTAGTGTTGCCATTATAGAGAAAAGGAACAAGTGGCTGTGGTGTTCAATATATCAATGCTCACTATTTTGTTAGTGGCAGCAGCCTTATAGCAAGTGAAACCATGAGTGAATCTTTTTTGAAGATCATACACTGCGAAATAATTTACTCTGATGCGTGACCATGTTTAAAAGTTTAGGGACTGGTGTGACAAATCAACTTCTTTGGCACCAAAGGTCCAGAGAAGAATATTGTTTTCTAAATCATCAATCAGCCACGCACCTCTAGTACACCATCAGTGATCGGAACTGAGTGGCAACCTAAACACATTATAAACCTCCTTCCCCAATTTTGGCAACTGTCGGGGGGAAATTCTGCCGGGGTCGGCCGGGCCGTCCGCAGACCTCCAGGCAGGGAGGCCCCAACTCCTCCCGTGTATATCCCAGATGAGATAGAGTATGAGACGCACACAAGGAGCAAGGTGACTCTGCTGTTTATTAGACAAAACGGCAGGGATGGGTCAAGGAGCGTACGCGTCCGTCCTGACACACACACAATCGTGGGGCTCGCAGGCCCTTTTTACTGTATTATGACGCGCTACTTGCGTCACTTCAGAAAGTTAACAAAAAACCTATCGCCACTCTTAATTGGGTGTTCGAGTGGTAGGGTTAGTATAGCACACATATAGAGAACGATGTTAGTGGACAAAAGGGCCTTCAGGTGGTATATCTGGGTTGTCCCTACAATTAGATACATGAGAATTGTTACATGAAGACTCCTGAGGATTGGCTAATATTGCTGGCGTCAGTGATAGGAGCCCCATGTTCTGATTGGTGCGCCCGCGAGCTTCGCAGCCTGGGACCACCGCTGTTCCCAGCTCTCGGTGTACCTGTAAGTTGCAACAATGTTTCACTACGGGTACGTGCAGACAATGTGAGGTTTTATTCATAGCTGGAAGGCTGACCGCTCCCACTGTCGCAGATGTCCATTGAGCCTTTCATGTGTATCTGCCTGTGTCCCGTAGCGAGAGATCCAGACGCCTCTTCTCTCCTGTGTTTGGCATCTCGTCAGGTTCGGCTTGGTCACGTGGGGAGAGACCGTGAAAGAGGCAGAATTCTACACAATTAATATTGTTTTTCCACTGCGCGTCTGGTTTAATTTGCCGGTGTGACTTTAACGTTGGTGCGCTGAGTACGAGGTTGCAACATCGTGCCTTTGATGATTTGTTCTTGGAATGTGGGTTTGCAACATTGCGGCCTTGGCTGGTTGCTCCACCGGGCTCTTTCTGCAGGATCAGCAACCTGACTCTTGCTTTGTTAATGTCCACGGGAGCTCTTGTTTGAGGCCTACTCGGGCCTGGTGCATAAGTAGTCCGTTTGGTGCATAGGTGCTTTAGGTTATAGTAGCATATAGTTCCATGATCAGTATCGTGTCTCCATTATACCTCTCATGGTGGTAACGGGTTTCAAGAGAAGCGTGAGCAAGCTTTATAGATGAGTTCATGACGCGTCTTGCGTTTCTGCATTCTGAAAGCCTATGTAAAAATAATAAAGATGCACGTCCGTGAATATGCCTGTCGCCTACGTCATAGCACTGAGTATATTCTTCGTGTAGATTGGTGTGGGAATGTTCAGTGTGTATATTTGTACAGATGTGCTTCCCGTTGTCTAGGTCGTCATGGCATCTCTAACGACATGTAGATTTTAGTCTAGTTGATCCGTGCCGCAGGTGTCGGCATGGCCAGTGCGGGCTGCTGGGCAGGCAGATGGACACATCCGTATGTTCCTGTACCAGGGTATCTGGTCGTCTGGTAAATGGACAAACTCTTCTCGCGGCGGGTGTCTGGGTCGTGACCCTCTAGGCCAAGCGCGAGAGGTGAAGGACGGGAGCCTGGTCTTCCATTCTCCCACTTCACAACGTGGACGGAACGGCAGGCTTATCTCAACAAGGTCATGGATCGTTGGTTAGTTGCAACACAGCGAAAATACAATTATTACCCAATGATAAAAGGGGCTGTCCAGTCAAGGTCGTATACAAATATGTACTTTATTATTGTCACATCAGACAGTTCTAGCACACTACAAAATACAACCCACCCTGAAAAGTAATGCAGAGGACAGGCAATTCCAAAGAAAGAAAAAGGATGCACTCTGGATACAGACAGGAGGGTAGTTGGTATAGAAATGAATTGCAATAGTACAAGGATACTTGCTTTCAACACAAAGGGAGCAATGGGTCATAAAATGTCATTAGGGGCCATTGGAGAAGCACCAGATGGACAGAACTAACTTGTACCTTGTCCTGTAGGAGTTCTTGGTGCGTGACAGGGTTAAATCAGTTTCAAGGCGCTTTACAGCTTCTGTGACAGTTAAAGACAGGAGATAGCTGCAGGTATCATGTGGCAGGCAGTTTGGTGAGCAAAGCTGGAACACAGCTGCAGGCTGGCCTACTTGGCAGCTCGGGTCAGAAATCGTTATCTCAGTGCTGGTCAGTGGCTCTGAAGCACTGGTCGAGGCATCTCAGACAGATTTAGAAACTGCAGCTTAACAATCAGTGGTTCAGTTGCTTGCAGCTTGCGGGGCTCAAATTGGCTTGAAAATGTTCTTAAATGTGGAGGTTGGTAGACGCTTATTGATGCACTCCTCCTAGCTTCTTCAGTGGGCCTGTGTTGCCCTTTAAGGCGGAAGGCCCAATGCTGAGGAGACTGTTGCTGGCAGCTGCCTTGTGCTTGGTTTGGTTCAGAAACTCTCTGGCACTTCCCACCTTGGAAGATTGCTGTAGAGCCTAGAATAGCATGCTGTGCAGTGACTGGGTACTGGATCTGAAGCTCCTGGAGCATCTTCTGTATGCAGTATCTCCATCTGTTCCCTGGGAGATGTTTAGGGGAGGGATCTTACTTCCCTCTTGGAGGTTCTGTCCTTCCTTCACTGGAGGAAGATGTAACGCAGACTGCACCGTCAGGCATAGTCCAATTATGAGCTCTTCCTACTGCTTCTGGTGAAGCCTTCATATGTGCTGCCAAAAGAGGCAGCCCTCTTTTAAAGCCAAATGGTCCACAGTGGTTGATCTCAGAAATGACATTTCGCTGGCAATCGATAGTGAGGCTGGAGCTGGCATCAGGTTGAAACAGTGCATATGAAAGGGGGTTTGGGCTTTCCTGTCTCCTTTGTTAGCCTCTGCAGCCAGGACCCATGTGGGCCTGTATGAAGTAAACTCGGATTAGTATGTGCATGCTGCCACCAGCTACATGGCTCAACAACAGGACATGGCAGATCCATGAAGCCTTTGTTAGTTAATTAGGCTGGCTATGGTACAGGGAAGGTTTGGCCCTCCCCCTTCTGGGATGACATGGTGTCTCCTGGCTGTTATATCCCAACTAAATATGGCAGGGGGACAGCACCTGTAGACTGTATCCACCAAGAGTACACAGGTCTACGTGTGTATTGTGCAGTGATCATAGGAAAATGTGTGCAGATTAGTCCCACACATTTTCCAGAGGCTGATCTACCAACATTCAATTTCAATTAAAACATTTTTTTTTTTAAAACAGACTAGCGCACACCCTCAGTGTGGATGGTCGGATGTCTCTCAAGTGGCAATTTTGACAAGTTAGGTGATATGAGATTGAATGTGAGGCCCAAGATCACACATGGGTTAACATGTGATGCTGGGATTTTCATCCACTTTGCAATTTCAGTGCTTTACTGCTTTCTTTTCGAGTTCTTAGCATGAACTCTAAATAATCAATTCCATAGAACTGACTGGGAAAGTACAGAAAAAACATAAACCAACATGACCATTTTTAAAAGCAAAAAGTTTATAGAAGCGTATTACGCAAAATTTGAATGATTCTGGCTACATTGTCTCCATCATCAAGAGACCTATATGAGTGCCAGCATACTAATTGATCTGATTCTAAAAGATTTTATCTGGATTTCTCTTTTGTATTTTAAAGCTTTAAATATGGCCAAAATAAAGGCTTGTGAAGTTATTTATAAACAAGCAACAAACAAATCAGAATTGTACAAAAAAGTAAACCAGTGTTTGCGTCACATGAGCAGACCCTAAAATATACTTACCAGAGGTCTGCTATATCTGACCCACTTTTTTCTGTCTAGATCCCCTTCAACTCAAATGGTCTAAGTAAAAAAGATAGATGAGGTAATGGGCTAAACAATGCCACCAGCATGTGAGAAGTCCACACCTTTTTGCAGAAAACAGCACAGTAATGTCAGTGATCACTGTATTGTCTGCTGGCATGGCCAGGATACAAGCATGCACGCTTTGGTTCCACAGTCTTAAAGTTGGATACCTAATCACATCTCTGGACTACAACGTTATGTTCTTCATTGGAAGTGGCTGCCTGGGCTTTACAACTCCCCATCTGAACAACCCAATTTCTAGACCCTCACCACAATAATGCGATGTGTGTTTTTATAGTAATTACTGTCACATACAGGTACATTGCTGTTATTAGCACCTGTTGTATTACAAACCGAAGTACATATGCTTGCAGGTTTATCTTACAAATAAACACAGATGTCTGCAATGAGAGCTTAACACACTGAGGTATCTTCCGAACCACTGTGGCACTGAAATGCATCAATATCAATATGCATTTCAACTTTTGTTATTGCACATGACCAATATAATCCCCAAAGAATGGTCAGAACGCTCCAGGAGTTGTGCCAAAGTGAACACACAAGCTATATATACCACAGTGAACACAGAAACCATAACAAAATTTATTGATCAGAGCAGAATGTACTTGTCAACAGCAGACGGGCAATAAATAGGTTTACAGCCTCAGCTGCATAACATAAAATATACTGATGGGTGCTATTTAAGTTTGGTGACCAATGGGAACTGACTTCTTTAGCTCATGCAGCCTTGTGGGGCCCCCTCCAAGATGGGGTGCCTCGGGCAAGTGCCCCTTTTGCCTTCCCATAAAGATGTCTCTCTGCAATGATCTTCATACTGTGGACCTTAATACAGCAACATGGAAATGGATGCTCTTAATTCTATAGAGGTTGTCATGTTCTTCAACATACCTTTTATTTTTAACTTTTACTTAATGTTTCCTTTGTTGGTATTCCATTCTTCTCTCATCCCTCTGATGTCTTTCTTGACAGCCTCATTGTTTTTTCATATGATGCTCAGCCATTCTTTATGGTAATTACTTTTGTTTCAACTATGAAAGAATGCAACTTTACCTTTGATATTTTTATGTGAAGAGCACTAATATGTTAACATCATTAATTTATTGTCACATCAATTGGATCTGCTTTCAATTCAAAAGCATTGTATTTGGCTTGCAAGCAATCGTAGCAATCTTTTATTTCAGAATGCATAATGTAATGAATATATGTATATTTGAATGCCAGAAACAAATAACGATTAGATTATATTGTGTAGACAAGTGTTGTAGTTTACATGGTTGAGTTAGATTGGAACATGGGACCTACTAACATTTTTGTTTTACATACTTTTCTTATGACCCTGCAATCTCAGAGAACATTGTCAATGAGCACGCCTTAGATTCACATTCTCGATGAAAGCACACAGGAGAATGAGTGTAGGTGTTCAGGTAGTTATCAAACATGAATTGCTCTTGATTTTGAAACAAATGCCTGTTATGTGTGTGTAGTATGTGTGCTTGTATGAGAGCCGCCGTTCCCAGAACCCACTTATTTTAATTAGGTTTAATTAGAGAAAGGTTGTACGTTTTTGCCATACTCCACAAAAATATTGAACAATACTAATCTTTCATTCTCAAATACTGATTTTTGATACCGGTGTGGGAACCATTATGGGACGCTTTTAATATCATAGGTCATACATTGGAGAAGGAGAACATGAAGGTTAAAACAACTAAGAGCTGCTTGAAATTGAGTGTGGCAAGGACTTTTAGAAAGAAAATATCAATGAGTCTATGCTAGAGAAAAAAGATTTCCCATGCAAGAATCCTCTGTCTGAAAAATGTGCTATTTACCTTTTCTAGGCCTCTATTAGTGACTATCCCTGTTGTTGTGGTTATGTCATGCTATGCGCATATTAAAATATCCCTGTTATGGATATGCTGTGCTAAACCTATGTTAGGTTAACTCATGTTCTGCTATACCTGTTGTTATGGCTGGTTCGGAGATGAAAAATAGGAACATCAATATTTGTGTTGAAACCAATATGCTATACCTGCTACTCAATTATTGGCTTTCTGTGATGGGCTCACAAGAAATTATTTCATGCCGATTGCTAATGACCTTCATCACCCATGTGGTTTCTGATGAATGGCGGTAGTGACAACTTGTGGATTATTCAGTTAGATTTCTCTTGCTTGATTTACTTTCAGGCTCTACTGAAAGTGCCACAAGGTGAGTAACAGTGTGACGCCATTTTGGACACCTGTGAAGGGACAATAATTCGGCTTGCTACTGGCCCCAATTCAAATACATAGCATTTAAGCATGTATCAGTCAAACAAACATGTCAGTAAATTGACACACAATGCCATGACTACTAAGGCTGAAAATCTCCCATAAGTGAGAATGATAGTTTTGAGTCCTGTCCTTGTGTCACTCAGCAGAGACCGGCATGTATTTGCTCACGTAGCAAAATGCACAGACTTCATGGCAAAATGGGTTGAGCAACACATAACATATAGCAATCACTTGTATAATTTTTGGTATTAAATACATTTCGTACGTGATCAGACAAACATGCAATGCGAGAAAGT
Organism: Ambystoma mexicanum; assembly: GCF_040938575.1. Classification (NCBI taxonomy): domain Eukaryota; kingdom Metazoa; phylum Chordata; class Amphibia; order Caudata; family Ambystomatidae; genus Ambystoma; species Ambystoma mexicanum. Next base: position 400,539,966 of record NC_090923.1, read on the forward strand.
TGGTTGAACTGAACACAAATTTAAAAACTTGGCTTGGTATTGACCAAAAACAGGACCTGTGCATTCAATCGTAAACACCAATAATCTTCTACTTGTTCTAAGTGCTATTGTGTTATTATTATTATTATTATTATTATTATTATTATTATTATTATTATTATTATTATTATTATTGTCACCACAAATTACAAGTAAAGTGAGTGTTTAGTTATAGTTTTGTGGGAGTCCCCTGTTGAGGAATAGTTTTTTTCGACTTTACAGTTGTCATCAACTTTTATCTGCTGTACTCGTAGTAATGTGTTAGCCTACTGAAGTGCCACACTGTAGAGATATCGCGAGACTTCCGGGTCTCGCGAGATCTTGCACGGGAAAGCGGAAGTGCGGCTACCACGCTCTGCACAGGGAGAGACCCGGAGGGAAGCCATGGAGCAACACCAGCTCCCGTGTGCTCCTCCATTGGACTGACCTGGAGTATATATATATATATATAGAGAGAGAGAGACCAAAGACTAGTTGCAGGGCCTGTTGCCCATTCATTGGAAGCAGAGTTGTTATGAAGTTAAGAAGATGATGTTCTTAATTGAATAAAGAATCCTCATCAGCAAACCAGCAGCCTCCTGTGTATCATTACTAATATTATACAACATAATTGGTGACGAGGATCACCAATGACACCCACGCTGCCCCCTGCAAGGAGCAACACCACCACCGTCATTCCTACAAGCACCAGGTAGGCCTGCCATTCCTTGGCCACAATGGCAGCCTTTATTCACCATGTATTTAGAGGCTTTGGGTGGTGCAGGCTACACGGCAGCGAGACGCAGTGCAATGTTACTGAATGCCCTGGGTGTCGAAGGCCAAAGAGTGTTTGAAAGTCTCACCCCGGAGCATGTGGCCGGTGACAATGATGACATATTTAAGGACGCCGTCAGAAGAATAGTCAAAAGGTTTGCCAGCAAGGAGAATACCGCCCTACACAGGATATGGTTTTACAGCTGCAAACAGGAGGCGTGGGAACCAGTAGACGATTATGTGACCAAAATGCGCGAATTGGCGGTGCTGTGCACCTTCGGAAACAACGCATAAGGATTGATCTGCAACATGCTGGTGGTTCATACCAACAGCAGAAAATATGCAAGACAAGTTCATTCTAGAGAAAGAACTGCAGTTGGAGAAAGCCGTCGAAATAGCGAGAGCAGTGGAAGAGACTGCAGGTAGGAGGAAAGAATATGCAAGTGGGCACAGCCAGGCTGAAGTACATGCGTTAGCTTTCCGGCTAAAAGAAGGAGAAGCCGATCTTCGACACGAGAGAGGGGAAATGGGCAAGGAAAGAACCGTTAAAATGTCACAGGTGTACCAGCACGAAACATGTGGCCTTCAATAAAGAGTGCCCAGCAAGGGACAAAGAATGCTCAGTGTGCAAAAAGATTGGACATTTCTCAATAGTGTGCCGATGGCATAACAAAAAAGTCACCAGTGTCAATGCTGAACACAACACAGAGAGGGAATCGTCCTCTGACGAAGAGGGGAGGCCTACCGTTATAATGGTGAACAGCTCAAGAGCCAGGAGAGAAAAGCCCCACTGTGCCATCAAAATAAATGGATTGGAAACGAGTGTCATGGCTGACTCGGGCTCTGATTTAACTATAATACCCCTGTGCACATATAAGGAGATGATGGGCACAGAGACAGTCAAAGTATGCAGCACTTGGCACAAGCCCACAGTTTTCGGAGGCGCTTCCATTGACCTCCTGGGCTACATTAAAGGAAAAGTAGAATTCAAAGGGAGAGAGACCACCACAAAAGTTTACTTCAGTCAAGAAGGCCCAGCAGTATTAAGGTGGGATGATCAGGCAAAGCTGAAGATTAAGCTAGACCCCAGCAGAGAGGACCAAGTACTGTCACTGGGCCTCATTACGAGGTAGGCGGTAGCCATGGTGCTTTTAGCACCATGGCTTCCCCCTTACTGCATTCCGGGTCTGGGTTGGTGAAATAAGGACTTAGCTTGTCATTCCAACCTTGGAGGACCCGGTAAATCCCCATTCCGAGACCCATTCCCCATTCCCATTCGAGCCCCCATAGGGCTGCAGCGGCCCTGCTCGGGAGAGAAGCTGAGCGGTGGCACCAAAGCAAACTGGGCCGGATGGAGAGGGACAACACTGCCTTCCCCAGTCGGGTGGCGGAGAACGCAGGAGGGATCCCTCTCAATGCCACCCTGCAGCGCCACACAAGTGCAGCTGAGCGGTAACAGCGCCGGAGGGAAGGAGGCACAAACTGTTGTAGACTGGGCGGCTGAAGAGGACCCTTCCCCGGCGAGGGATTCCGAAGCGGCGGACCTGCTGATCCCTTCTGGTCCGGCCCACGTCTGGGGCTGTGATGCGACACCAGAGAAGGAGGGTACGCAACCAGATTGATGTGGTGGGGCCCGGGGTCGCTGCGTTGGACTTCTGTGACCCCCGGGCAACAGTCCCGGCGAGCCTGTCGAGCTGTTTGGGAATGTAGGAGACTCGGCAGGAGCAGAGATCCGGGCAGACTCCTGGGACCGGGACGTGGGCGGTCGCGGGTGTCCTCTTGGACATCCAGGCAATCAATCTAGCCTGTCCCTACAGACGGTCTGGGTAGGGAGGCCAGGACTCCCACAGAATTAGGAGAGGCGCACGTAAGCGGGGGCGCTCTCCGAGAACATCCTGCCCCCACCGAGGGACCTGAAGTGGAGGATTCGCTGCCCTCTTTGGTCCAGCTGGCTCCTGGGGGTCGAGGGGCGGCATTAAAGGGAGAACCCGGGGCCGCTTGGACACCAGTTCCCCGTGGTCCAGGTGGGGTTCCTCTGCGGAAGTGTGGCGGGATGGAGGTGAGGACCCGGTTGGACCCCCAATCCGCCGCTGGCATCCAGGCCGCCATTTCCCTACGATCCGGTGGATCGTGCTGGCTGCCATAATACCCACACTGTGTGGACATTGGACGGGGGTGCTGGGAGACCTCTCGGATTGGTCAGCTGATACTTGGGACACACAGGGATGCTGAAGCAGCCGAGGAACATGGGAGCCACAGCGCACAAGTAAGGGGATACCTGGGGCGGGCAGGGTCCTTGATATATCGCCTGCAAAACAGGGCTGGGGAAGGACTGAGCCAGAAAGTCTGGGATCTGGCGGGCCACAGGGCGGACAGGAAGAGGCCCACAGCATTTAAGAATTCACAGAGGGCACTCAGGTCCAAGGACCTCCTTCGCCACAGGAACTTAAAGTGGCCTAAGACATCAAGAGCGCGCCTGGGCCCCCCCCACCACTGACATCAGCACAGTGCCTGGAAAGACTCAGGACCTGGGACAATCCCCAGGGTGATACGCCGGCTCCCCCCTCCTGGACCCGTGGGTCAGAGACATTTCCCTGCATGGGGCGACACATGCTCCGCAAAACCATGGCACAGAATAAAATGGACAAATATACCATGGCTGTCCCGGCAAAGGTCCCTGCTACCAACGATCACGGAGGGAACTGCAATCCATCCGGCGAAACGGGCCAAGTTTTGTCCCTCACAGACATAATGGCGGCCATTGGGGAGTCAAGGACGTCCGTGGAAATGAAAATAGATGGGCTCTCCTCAGAGGTCTCCTTCCTCTGCCAGAACCTGCGGATTCTGTTGACCCGTGTGTGGGAAACAGAGCGAAGGGTGGAGGGATGTCTAGCACAAGTGGAGAAAAAACTCGCCAATCTCTGCATCATTGGGCTACCCGAACGGGAGGAGGGCCCGGCCATGGAACTCTTCCTGGAGGAATGGCTCGCAGACCTAATGGCTCCCCAAAAGCTCTCAAAATGTTTCTCCATTGAGAGGGCACACAGAGTCCCCAAGGGCAGACCGGTGCCTGTAGCGCCGCCTCGAACGGTAATAACCAAGCTGATGAACTTCCGTGACCGGGACACAATCCTCCACATGGCGTGCTCAAAGGGCCCAATTACATATAATGGGAATCGGATAGGCTTTTTCCCTGATTACACGCGGGAGGTCCAAAAGGCCCGCCATTCCTACGATTCCATCAAGTGGAAACTGGCAGCACTAAACATCAAATACGTGCTCTTTTTCCCGGCCACTTTGAAGCTATACTATAACAACTCGGTCCAGGTGTTTCACAACCTGAAAGAAGCATGGGATTGGCTCAAAACCCAGGTCCTGTCCTCCCTGAGATCAAAGGAGTGCGCAGCAAGAGGGGAGAACGGCTCCATCACCCCGACCCGGGGGCAGACGCCTATGCCAAGTATCGACAGCACGGAAGTTAATTCACCCGGAGGAAATGGAAAGATATGAGAATCGTCGAGGCTCAGGCGGACCCTCAATGAGCCGAATGGCTCTGGGAGAGGAGGTTTAATGGTCTCCTGGCCCCTTCCTCCAGCCCAAGCAGGAGATGTCTAACCCATGGGACACATACATTCAAATGGGCAGCCCAGGTCAGTTGGAGAGAGCAGTGATCCAACCCATCGGGGAGCCCCCCGAACAAGCTTTCATGGTTCATGGTTGTAAGTTTGGGCGACAGGTGCTTCCAGTTGGGGGGGAAGTACAGGGTGGGGGGAGTTCATGGATGCGAGACACAAGCATCGCAAAGCCTGCATCTAAGTTAATGGGCGTTGAAGGCACTGGTTGCACTTGGGGGTGTGGGGGGAAATCTGACATTTCAGATACTAAAGAATATTTTAGTTCATGGAGTGCACTCTTCTGGTGGGGGAGAGGTGGGCGGTGGTGGGGCTGCAGGGGGGGAGTGGGGAACACATGGTCCAAGTGATCCTCCTGAATGGCTGACTGCAACCAGCACACTAACGGTCAGAAAACTGGTCAGTTGTCCTTGCTGACCTGGAATGTGAACAGCCTCGGCTCAAGCATTAAACAGAAGTTAATATTTCAATATCTCAATAGACACTCCCCAGGTGTGGCCTTCCTCACGGAGACTCATTTGGTGGGAACGGAATGTGGGTTTTTCAGGAGGTCCAATTATCTGCAGTCATACCTGGTGGGATTCTCAAGAGGTGCCAGAGAAGCAATGATACTTTTTCATAAACGCATTCCCCTCCAGGTAAAAAAGGTCAGTGCCGACCTTGGTGGTCGATACGTGGTCGTGTTGGATGACCTATGAGGAGAACGATGGGGTTTTCTCACGGCGTACACACCCTCTGCACTCACGGAAGTCCTTCTCCATGAGCTAAAATCACTACTATGTGTGGGCCCTGGGACTTTAATGACGTAATGGAGGTTGCTGTGGACAGGTAACAAGGGGGGCCGCAAACCGATTGGGCCAGACTGCACTTCATAGGTTTGCTGATTCCATGGGGCTACTAGAAACCTGGAGGACCCTACACAGAAATGAGTTGGGTTTTTCGTTCTATTCTCATGCACACAAAACAATGTCCAGAATCGATTATATCTTTATCCCTCAGAGATCATCCCACAGACTTATATCTGCCACCCTCCTGGCCAGGGGTATCTCTGGCCACTCTCCCCTATTGGCGACCCTATAGAGCAGTCACCAGAAGCCAGACATCACCTGGCGTCTGAACTCATATTACTTGGGTTTCCCAGAAATAGCGGAAGGGCTGACGAATAAATCCAATGAATACTTTGAGCTTAATGTGGGCATGGTGGATTCTCCAATCACGACCTGGGAAGCCTATAAGTCGGTCTTATGGGGAGAAGCTATCTCTCTGGTGACCGCCCATAGGCGGAACCACAGTCAGGAGCTCACAGAAGCGGAGGGACGGGTGTCTGACCGGGAGGCTCATTTCTTAGAAGTAGGTACGGAGGCCTCGCAGGTGGCCCTGGTAACAGCACAGGAGACCATAAGAAACCTGGCCCTAGACAACGGTTGGACCGCCCATTGGTCGACCCGGAACCAGATTCATGAATGGGGGGACAAGGCGGGGAAAACATTAGCTTGGCTGGAGACAGACAATGGTGTACAGTTAATATCTAGAGACATTGAACTGTTTCTGAAGAAACACAACATTTACCAGAAGAAAGCAGTGTTATATCATCCCCAAACAAATGGGCTTGTGGAGAGGGCCAACAGATTTATCAAAGGAGCCATTCAATTAGCGACCACCTCAGGAATGGATCCCCTTAAGATGACCAAAGAGCCCATCGCAGCTCACAGACTGACTTCCAACAGTATCAACCAAATCTTCCCATTTCGCATGTTGAGAGGGAGGAGAGCAGCCTCCACACTAGTGCCACCATGGTTGGCCAGAGTAAGAGAAGGAGAGGAAGTAGACATGTCGGAAGTAGTGTAGAGGATAGAGAACAGCAAAACACACATGAAAAGGTGGAGCGACAGAAGATGAAGGACTAAATAAGGGTGGGAAGTAAAAGAAGGAGATTGGATCAAAATACGATTACCGACCAAAGATCAAATGACTGGTTCAAGGTTCAGCAGACCCATAAAAGTGATTCACAGAGGAACCAACCATGTCCCCACCGAGGATGGCCGCACATGGAACATTGAGAGAGGAGCCATGTTCGAAAAGAGGCAAGAGAGAGAAAAGACCCATGAAAGACCCGAAACCTATGAAATAGCGGACAGAGAGGCAGAAAGAGAACGAGGGCCAGAGACAGACAGAACCGAAGTCGAAGAGGAAGAAATTGAAGCAGATGCATCCATGGTGGAGCAAGAAGATGATCATAAGCAGGACGCCAATGGCGAGCAGGATGACGGGCCAAGAAAGGAACACAGAAGACCGGTGAGATACAATGACTATTTACTACAGTAACTTGTTTTGCATTATCAAAGGGAGGTGTGTAGAGATATCGCGAGACTTACGGGTCTCGTGAGATCTCGCGCGGGAAAGTGGAAGTGCGGATCCCGCGCTCCACACAGGGAGAGAGCCAGAGGGAAGCCTCGGAGCAACACCAGGTCCCATGTGCTCCTCCATTGGACTGACCTGGAGTATATATATAGAGACCAAAGACTTGCACATGTGGAGCAGAGTTGCAGGGCCTGTTGCCTATTCATTGGAAGCAGAGTTGTTATGAAGTTAAGAAGATGATGTTCTTAATTGAATAAAGAATCCTCATCAGCAACCCAGCAGCCTCCTTTGTATAATTACTAATATTATACAACACACACGGTCCTTCCCCGGCTGCATCACTAAGTGGCTCAGGTGTGACCAGATTCATTTTCTCCTTTTCCCCACAATGCAATCAATAACACGGGTGGGTCTCTGGCTCAGTGGACTAATGTGTTTACTGGAGGAATTATTTGTTTGATCAGTGTCATAGGTTCAAATACTGTCCACTTAGACATTAATGCTTTTGATGTTGCTAAAGCAAGTACCATTGTGTTGGGTACCAACATTAGTTGTCAGTGCTGAGTTACCACTCTAGGGGTGAACCTGTGCTCTTTAAACACACCTCTTGTATCAAAGCGTTCTGAAGGATTTGAGAATCACAGCTGCATGCGCCAATGATGGGCTTTCATTTCTAATTCAACTGAATTCTGGAAGTTACAGTCTTGGGTCACTTTGTTTGAACACATTGGAATACAGAAAACCAAAGCAAGTGTATGTTTCCCTGGCAGCTGTTTTCCTCTGGAGTCGTGAGCTGAAGTACTGTCAGATATCTGTCTTTAAGAATGTACTTCCTGCTCACTTCTGAATAAAGCACTTAATGTGCATTAGCTATTTGAACCTTAAGGTGCTGCTGATTAAGCCACACACATGGCACCTTACAGCAACAAGTGAATTTGATCCCGTAGATGATGAAAGCTTTTCTCAATTTACTGTGTGGGTCTCTTTCAATCTCTTTAAAACAAATAGAAGATTACAATCAATATTTGGAATGTATTAAGTGTTTAGCCATTGTTTTTAAAAGGGCAGTTGCCTTTGAATAATAGTTCTGTTCTCTATTGATCAGGGCTGGCAGTATTCAACAGCAGTGTCTAAAGGTTGGATGGCAGATATAGCCACAGCTTTGGTAACCAAGGGTGACTCGTGTAGTGTAAAATGGTGTGCAGTTAAAATGTCGAATGAATAATTTCGAATGCATTAATTTCGAAACAAATAATGTCAAAAAAAAAATGTTGAATATTTATTTTTTTATTTTATATGTTTTTTTGGGGTGGTTGGCTAGTAAAAAAGGGGTTATTAAACAAGGGTTGAGGGGGGAAAGAAAATTAAAAAAACAAATTCAAAATTTTTTTTTTAACATTTTTTATTCGAAATGAATGCATTCGAAATTATTAAATTCGAAAATATCACTATAAACCGTATCAGAGCGCTGCACTAGCATGTGAAGAGCCTGTGCTTCAACCCTACCCCAAAGTAAACTTAGCTATGCTCACCCTGACTGGATCTTGTTGCTAAAGTAGGTTCATATGCACCACATAAGTACACCGGGTAACTAACGAGTTGGCGGACTATAGACGCTACCTTCAGATGTAAGCAAACCGGGAGATGTGATTTCTAGCCTATCATCCAATGAGTTCCAATTTTTTTAAATGTCATTAGCAAGCATTTAATTTTTAAAAACACATTGGGCCTCATTACAATCTTGCCGGAATGGGTTAATGGGTGCCGGTAATGGATGCAGACCCGTTAAACCCATTCCGCCTGATTACGAGGTCCCCTCGCGGGACCCGGTAAGGACGCCTGGTAAAACCAGGCATCATTACTGGGTCCCGCAAGGGGACCAGGGAGCTAGCAACGGGCGGTCGTAATCGGCCTGTTGTTAGCTTCCTGCACCCATTCCCATTGAACCCTATGGGGGCTTGAATGGGAATGGGGAAGGTACGGGCACAGGTTCCCTGAGGGAGTAATTACCGGGCCCTCCAAACTCGGAATGTCCCGGTAATTCCCTATTCAGGGAACCCGACCCCGGTTTTGGAGGCAGCCATGCCGCCAATAGCGGCATGGCTACCGCCAAAGCCGTAATGAGGCCCATTGTTTCCTGTGTTTTACGCTATTTAGTTTTTGAAAAGAGCAATCCCCCATTGTCAAACATATTTCTTTGGTGCAGCTTTTCAAACAATGTGAGATACACTGTCATAGATGTATTCAGTAACTCGCTGCATCTCCTGCTCTGTTGTGGGTAATTAAAACTATGGGTGGTATCTGCTGTTGCCCGGTGTCACATGCCATTGCCTTTCAAGTGGAGGTAGAGATGGAAAGGAACTTATCTATATGATGATACAAAGTAGTGGGCCCTAATTACCAGTTTGGTGGTATTCCGATGGTAAAGCTGATCGAATAACGCCAAACATATTTACTGTTAATGCCACCTGGTTCTGCAGAATTACTGCTGGATCGCAAGCAGTGGTATGGTGGTGTTAGTCCCCATTTATGGAGTCCAGGACTCCATGGGGATTTCAGTGGTTATTCTGCGAGTGGTAAATCTTACAATTTGACCAATATTTGGCATTTAGGCAGCAGATTTACCTCCAGCATTTTACTAGAGGATTTTTCTCCACCTCACAGCCAAACCTATAGTACGGCGGTGCAGTAATGCAGCAGTAACATGCTTCACAGCATTTTACTGCCGTCTTTTACCAAACTGCAGTATTTACAATGAGGCCCAGTGTCTCCAGGAAAGCCATGAGGCAATTTTTGCACTTAAGTATGCATCTCATTTAGAATGTATTTGGAAATTACTCATCCTTAAGAATTGCACAGTTTTGAGCACACACCCAACAGTGCATGTTTATTCACATACAAAAGTGAGAATGGCCAACTTGGGACCATTAATGCAGGTTCAAGTTTGAATACAAGACCTTATATGGTGATGTTAGTGACAACTAAATATAGGCAAAAAGTTCTACACTAAACACAATATAACGTTCAAGGGTAGGCTTGCGTTGGACTATGAAGTTCTTACTTTAACATGAACGATAGCTGAGAAAGAAAATTACCCCGAAGGCGAAGAAAATGGCATTGGCCCATTGAAAGGAGCAAGGCCCTCTTCATCACTTCACTTGATAGACTGGGCTGTCTTTCATACTCTTGAATGTCAAGGCAACAGTTTCAGTCCTAGCTCATACACATCCCAGCTGTGGCGAATGTTGCTTGAAATTATTCTAATTCCATTAAAGGAAAATCCCCATGACATCATTCCCTACACTTGGTCCGCTGTATATCGAACATGAGTACATCAGTAACAATTTAAAATCCTTCAAGTTCATGAAAAAAACACATATGCATTTATAGAATGTGAAGCATTAGTTCAAAGGACCATCATATCTTCTTCTCTGAATGCCTTTAATCAATATAAAATCCTGTTGGTAGAAATTTACATTATCACAAATATCACAGAAAAAAACATTTATACCGTATGTAACAATGTATATTCAGTACAGTATAAGCACAGTTTAAGAAAATAGGATAAGCATTTGTACAGTTATCGATGATCAGTCAAATGTTATTGTGGCCTCGATTAATAAGCGGAGAAAAAACTGCCTGGTCAATTGCCACGGTAACAATTCTGCAACATGCCCTCATGATGATTGAGGAAAAAGAGAAAGGATAAAACAATCAAAGAAACTGTCTATATCTTTGTATGAAAAAGAGAAAGTTATCTGTGTTTTTGTTAAAATCAAATGGTTTTTGATAAATACAAAATTTTTAAAAAAATGTTATTTAGATGAATGTACTCATAGTACATACAAGAACAACTGCTGCTCTAAAATAGAAGTCCATGCTTTTAACTTAGTAAAAGACGACTTTGCAAGTAAATAAAAACAAGAAAGATACATTAAAAAAAACAATCACCAGTTATCCAGGTCTCCAAGCAAGCCTTCTGTTTTAACCATGCTCTATGGATATATTTTGCAACCATGGAAACTTGCTCTATACTATCTGCATGTGTGCAATATTAAAGGGCATCAGATGTGCCGTGGTGCTCTTAATAATAATCGACATTAAGTACATTCTCCTGTGTTCAATGTATTGGGGATAGATACAAAGTAAATGTATAACCGTTTCTGTAACAGAATCACTGAAAGGGCACTTATCTGATGCGGATGGATTCCACACATTTATTGTAGTTGTGAATTGACGGACGTCATATCTACATTTGACATAAAGTGCGTGCGCGACCGGGGGTGGGGGCTACATAGTCCAGATATCATGCAAAGCCGCAACTATTTTTAGATTCCCAGTATGCTATAAGAGATACCGAGTCAACAACAATAGCAGTGCACGTGCAATCTTCTTCCTTAATGAACACAGATTTCCCCCAAATATTAGTCTTCTTCTCAATTGACAGTGGCTTTAGGCAAAGTTCAGGGTGTTCTATGTAAGATGCATTTGCACCATAGGATGGACAACCCCCCACTTTTCCGCAGAAAATCATGCAGGGCTGCACTATACTTAGCAAGAGATAGGGTGCACCGCACTCGCTCCCAGTATAATAATGATTTGAAAACAATTAGGTGGTCAATACCATGAAGATCTAATTCCATTTGTAGCATTTAGGGTTCTCTTAGGGAAATTCAGTGGCAATATCTAAAATCTGTTTTCAGACTATGAAAAGGATGTAGACTTTGGAACCTCTATAGTTCTGTTCCATAAAGAGCAGCTGGTCTAGCTTGTCGGTCATATACTCTTTGAGCTGGGTGGATTGCCCCTTTGCCATGAGTGTTTAAAAGATAGTTGGTAGTGAAAGTGTACCTGTACAGCACAAGATTTGCTTTCTCCAAATGTGCACTTCGATTCCGGGTTGGTTACATTAAGGCCCAAATAATCGTTGTTTGTAACTTGTGCAATTGGTATTTCCTCCAGGACTGTATTAAGTGAATACACTTTTCTTCCAATTGGGGCAATGACCATTTATTTTATTATTATTATTTTTTTAATTTTAAGGCTGCTGTGTTGGCAAAACATGTACCTATTTTCTAAGTCATCTGTGTTTCAAGGAAATTATAATTGCACCATTCACATATATGAGCAGAGGGCATTTGTCAGACCCAAGTGGTGTGGCATCTGATGGAGAGAGCAACAATGTATTTATCACTCAATTGATATAAATTCAAAAGAGAAAAGAGGCAAGGACACACCCCTGCCAGCTGCCTCTGTGCACCTCAAAAGGGGTGGTTACCTCACCACCAAGGCCCCATCTGACTGTTGCCACATTGTTATCAAATAGTGAACAGATGGCCAGGATTAGGATCATTGACAGTCTGAGGCTCCTCAGTGTTTCCTAGAGCAGGGATATTGAAATTTCATCAAATATCTGTCTGAGATCTACAATAATTACATAGAGTCTCATCCTTCTCAGGACTATTTATTTCAGAATGAGCAGATTTAATACAAGGCACTGATCGATGGTGCTTATCTGTTTCCCAAAGCCTGCCTGAAGGTGGTTGGTAACTTCATTTACTTGTACCTATTCCTCATGTCATGTGCAGAGTAGCCTTGCACATATCTTCTGAGTGGTATCTATTAAGAATATTGGACGATAATTGCCTAGCTCATCATGTCCATCCTTTTTTATATATAGGGATGATCTCCATATTGCTCCAGGATTTGGGGACCAAAAATGCTGTTTCAGCGTTATTGAACAATTTTGTTTGATAAGGCCATTTCAATGGTTCTTTAATGTAGAGTTCTACAGCCAATTTATGAGAGCTTAGGCCATCTTATTTCTTTGACTGAATATGGCATTTTTGATATCTTCTAGAGAAATACTCTGTGGGACAATAGACATCCCCAGAGAGCCAGGACAAAAAGATAAAAACATACAGATTGTGCTTTCTTGATATAGCAAACAAAATTGCACAAGCCATTTGCACCCAGGGATACAAACCTCAAGTTAATGCTGGTCTTTATGTATATCACTAGAAACCACTTTTCAAAATGTTGTGTTGTCTTTCTCAACAAATTGCACACATCAGTTTATCCCAACTGTTGTGTGCATATTGTTACTTTTTCTGATTACTCCTTTTTTGTGTATGCTAATCTCAAAGTTCATATCCTTAACCTTATCCAAGAGATTCATTTGAGCGATTTTACATTCTTTGTCAAACGATGTAGTTGTTACAATTGGCTTTGCTTTTATGGCATCTGAGGTGGAGGTGGCTATATGGTTAATTATCTGTTCAAAATGCATACAAATCTTTTCATCTGTACTCATAATGTTCACAATGTCTTCCATTCCAAAAATGGTAAGGTTGTAAATCTTTTTCTTATCAAAGACTCCCCATCTAAATCGGTCTCAGAAACCAGGGAAAACTCCCACTGATCCTCCTCACCTGGATCTTCTGTGGAGCTGTACGTCGTGTTCTTTCAACGCGATTTCTTGAACTCCAAGCCCTTCTTCTCCTTCTTTTTCTCATAGAGGTAGGGATGATCTCCCCCGCAGGCCACCTTGCCCGGAAAACGAGATACCAAAAAAGAGGAACCCGAGGAGCAAGTCCCCAGTGAGGGAAAAAGCTTTAAAGCACCAAAAACCCTGATTAGTAGATGATAGTTGAAGGTGCTTCAGGACATTCCTTTCCAGCCTTCAAATGGTGAAACTCTGAGTCAAAAGGAATTCTGTGGTCTTGGTAAGAACTTCTGCCTTCTGAAACTATCCGAGTCCAAGCCTCGTAAAATGAGTCAGGTAAGTGTTCCAGTGCAAGGCTGGCAACTGGTCACGAGAAATCCAGGTATGATGGTAGACAAACAAGAACGAAGGAAAGTGAGCCAGGGAGAAGCCTCTAGGTCTAGAGAGTCAGCACATACAGAATGCTGATGCTGTTGGAGGAGGGAAAGCTGGCAAGAGGGAGAGAGAGAGAGGCAAGGGAACACAGGATTCTGCAAGGGAAGCCGAGAGCTCAGAGGAGAAAGGGAAGCCAGATGCGATGTGTCGGGAGGCCGAACACCACCGAGGGAACACACAATGCTGGAGGCACAGACAAATTAGAAAGCAAGGACAAGGAAGAACACAACTAGCGTCTCACCAGAGAATAAGGGTTGTAACGCACTGCTCCACTGGTCCAGCGGGGAGAAATAGTTGTGGCAGCCATCTTAGATGTGAAATAAACTGTTACCCATACAAACAGAAGGAAACCTGGTGGAACTCTAATGGGGACCCCACCGAGAGCAGCATTTTCCAGAGGCACAGCATGACACTCTGATACATGAATGAACACTTATGGATAGGTGGGTATTAGAAATGCAAGACTCCTCTGATTTGACGTTATACTGATATTCACTCCTGGATGGGGGTTAAGAAAAATTCTAATGTAGCAGACGGTGGCCACTATTATCTATACATGTTATGTTATGTTATTTGTCATGTTATTTTGCATTTATATAGGGCTCTATATATCATTGGTATGACCTCAAAGCGCTGATAGGTTGAACGGCCTTGGGAACCCTAGTCTAGGTCGGTTGAAGGAGTAGGGTGTTGAACGGAGCTTGGGTGCACCAGTTAGGTGTGCAGAAGAGGTAGCTGCTTGATGGTAGCTGCATTCTAGCATTAGGCGTGGTGGTAGTTGCATCGGTTCATGGTGTGCAGCCTGGCGGGTTGACACTAAGATTGGGTTCTGGCTGTGTTAGGTCTGTGGGACACTTATGTGTGCAGCTAAGTGATTTTTTTGTGGGATATAGCTGCATTTTATTATAATGATGAGGTGTTCATAGGATAGTGTTTGCATGTGAGCAGCTAGGCCGAATTGATCGAGAGGTGTAGATGCACTCTAATTGTGTGATGGTGTAAAGTAGAGAGTAAGCATAATGATATGATATATGATAGTTCATCCACACAGTGCCCACACATGATGCGCTTCAAAGCGCATGACGACAAGGGAGGGAACTGAATATGATATAAGATGGTTCATCCACACAGTGCCAACACATAATGGCGCTTCAAAGGGAGTACGCAAAGAAACTTTCATAGGTCATGAACAGCAAGAATGTGAAGACTGGCCTTTGCACTCGGCCTGGCGACACCCCGACAGTGCAAGTGCCAAGACACAGACAGGAGGGAACGGTACACAAGGACCAGAGAAGCTGGGGCACACAGCGACATTGCAGGTGACCAGGGGGATTCGGGGCATACAGCAACAGCATTGAGGGGCCAGAGGTTGCTGGGGTCACAGAGAGACATCACGTGACCAGAGGGGGCTGGGTGCATACAACGACAGCATGTGATACGAGAGGGGGGTGGCAAGACGGGAGCCAGAGGGTCTGGGTACAGAGTGGAACAAGGCAGCCTGAGGGGTTGTGGGTACACAGCGACATCAAGGGAAAACGAGCTGCTGGGGCAAACAGCGACATCACGAGGGACAAGAGGGGCTGGGGTACGCAGAGACAACACAGGGAACTGGAGGGGTAGGGGTACACAGAGACATCATGGGGAGGGACTAGAGGGGCTCGGCATACAGCAGAGCACGATGGACCAGAGGGGTATACAGCGACATCACAGGGAATCAAAAGGCAGGGGTACACAGCGACAACACAGGGACCCAAGGGGGCTGGACAGACACAGCAGCATCAGGGAACCAGCGGTGGCTTGGGCATACATAGTGATCACACAGGGGCACAGAGGGACATTACGGGGACTATGGGGGATGGGCATACCGCAACAGCACAGGGTGACCGAGAGTAGGGATACACAGCGACAATACGGGGACCAAAGAGGCTGGGAGGCGCACGGGCACAAAGTAACATCACAGGGACTAGAGGGGCTAGGCATAGAGCGACAGCACAGGAACCAGGGGGTACACAGTGACAGCACAGGGAATGAGAGGGCAGGGGGTACACAGCGACAACACAGTGGACAAAAGGGGCTCGGTGGGCACAGTGACATCATAGGGGCCAGAGGGGGGTTAGGGTGCATACAGTGGTAACACAGGGGACCGGAGGGGCTGGGACATATAATGATATCACAGGAAACTTGAAGGGATGGAGCACCCAGCATCAACAGGTGGAACAGGGGTACTGGGCTTTACATAGCAACATCATGGGAGCCGGCAAGCGTGCGAAAGGGGGACATGGAGTTGACAGGGGCATTTTTGTGGGTCTAGTATGGTGAAGAGGCTACAAGGATACTGGGAGGATATGATAGTATTGGTAAGGAGAGGGAAATGCGAGGAGTTATGACCTAAGGAGATCATTATTCTACATTTCAGGCATATTGGTTGTTTAATAGCCAAATTAATGGGCATATTTATTGATGACATTGTTAGGAGTTCCATTGTACATTTAGTCATTGGGTTGCATAGGGTTTCAAATGCTTCGGAGGGTTGTGGTTGGTATTACGGAAAGTGCCACATTTGTAGAGCTTTGCGGAATGTCATATAGTGTTGGGTGTGTCGAATATGTGGGGGAATCGAGTTCCACAGAGTCGGGCCAAAGCTGAGAAGGCGAATCCTGACAGAGTAAGAGGTTGGAATCACTAAAAGGAGGCCAGTGCTTGATCTTAGGGTGTGGGATGTGTGAGGTGTCTTGACCCACGTTTGAATTATTATGCTACAACATTTGGTGCTGGGGACTTAGAACTTCCAAGATGGCCGAAAAGCCCACATTTGCGCCAGAATCCAGGAAAAGCGTGCAGTTTTGCGCACACCAAAATGGTCACCTGACCTGCCACCCAACTGTGCGAGGTTGATGGGCCAGAAGCGCCATGAGTGAAACGTGGTGCCAAAGGAAAAACAACAGTGCCTGTTAGCTCAAAAAAGCACTTTGAAATCACATTTGTTTCTCTGAAATGCAAGCTCAAAATGCCTATTTCAAACATTGCAAGATATTCAAAAATCTTACTGAACACCAGCGGACCTCTGGTAGAATGATGTCTTGTGTGCATACCAAATCTGGAAAGATGAGGAGCCTAAAATAATGTTCATAACAAAACTGGCTGAGCTGTGGATGTCAGCAGCTTAAGTGAAATTGGATTTAAAACCACTAAAATCGAAATGTTTAAAATAAATGACTGACCTACTTTTGAGTGTCACATAGGTTGCAACTGTTTAAATGTCATAGTTTTGAACTTAGAATGAGCGTTCTAGCTGCATGTGTAAAAATTGTAAGTTTGATTTGAATGAAGAAAAACTGGAACAAAAGTGACATTTAGCTGAAGCCTGGCTTGAAGATATTGAATTCTGCCCGGCAACTACCCCCAACAGGAGTTGAATCCTGCCCAGCAACTGTATTCCCAGGCCTGGCCTGTCTTCACCAAAAGGAGATTACACCTCTCTGATTGAATTAGGGGAGGGGTACCTGGGGCTGCAGGAAAACAGAACAATTAACTTTCCTTGGCTCAGGCAAATGCTAAATCAGGGGTCGTAAATGGCTTCCTCTTGGAACTAAATGGGAGGGGCGCTGCCTCTGGGAGCCACCTGAGCTGGAGGCGGGGCCAGACAGAAATTCCCACATGTGCTTTGGAACCTAAACCACACCCATCTGGGTCAGAGCATAATTTTAAAAAGATGGATAATTCATAGTACGGAAGTGTCAAAATTAGGTAAATAATATCATTATTTTTGTGATTTTTCTGTGCACATTTTAAGAGGTGTTAGGACTCTGTGGTATGTTCTGGGGAGTAGTAGCGGAAAATAGGGTGTTACTCCAAGTGTCTGTATGTTAAAAATCTGACACTTCATCATTTGATGCCCATATTCCTTGCGAACATTTGTGTAAATTCTGGAAAAATTTAGAGGTTGTGTTCTGGATGAAAAGGGCAGAATTCTGTCAGAAGTGGACACCACATATTACAAAGACAGGGATCGGATGGTTTGGTGCTACAGAAAATATGTTAACTGGACATATAATATTAGAAACATTGTACATAGATAAATACGCATTTGGATCAAAAATAGATTTGTGTGCAAAGTGACAAGGGGAGTGTTCTTTCTGTATGCCATAAAAATGACACCGGATGACTCACAACTCTGTTCTCCAGTGAGAGCACAGACAATCCACTAACCTATCAGGCTCTTCAGAGGGTTGGGCATAGAAAGTCAGCCTTCCTACCCACTTTCAAAAGACGTAAAAAGGACCACTGAAACCCAGGTAGACATTCACTTTCCACATTCAAACTGATTACTTGCGAAGCGCTTTGCCAGAAGACTCCAGAACCAGAACTTAGAATCCAGACTTCAGAACTTGTAGCAGAGAGGCCTAGTCCAAAAGCTGAATCCTTCTAAGCAGGCCTCAGAATCCAGCAACCTAACCAAACCATTCAACAGCCGGGCAAGCTGTTTGAGTCTGGTTAGAACCCTGTGCCAGAACCCAGAAAGCAGAGCTGTATCCAGACAGCCGTGCAGTGGCGATAGAAGACCAGACCCAGACCAGACCGCTGTGCAGTGCCAGAACTTTTGCCAAAACCAGAGACCCAGACCAGATCGCTGTGAGAAGAACCGGTACCAGAGACCGTCTGTGGCGAGTGAAGCCCAAACATGACCAGATATTGACGGCCTACTTCAAATTTATAGTGTGAGTGCCCACAGAACTGTGCATAGTCATCTCTTAGTTTCAAATAATCTAATTCAAACCATTTCCACCTATTTAGAACTGCATAGAAATCGTGTGTCCATTCTGTGATTTCGAACCTGTGAAAGTGTCATTTGTCATTTGAATTGAATCTACCTTTATTTCTGAGAATCTACCTCCATTAAATTGTCTGTATCTTTTGAACCTAGGAGTGGGACTTAACTTTCATTTTAAAGCTAAGAATCTAAGCTTTCCAACAAGCCCTAAAACGACTTTCTACTCCTTATAGTTTTTCCGTAATCGCGCTTTACGCACTCAGGAAAAGTGCTGTGAATTGCAAATTTGACTCAAACTTCTTCACCTGTCAAAAATAGCTGTCTTTTGCTTCCATTGCTGAAATCCGTTTTCAACCTGATAATCCCTCATGAATCACTAATAGGTTTGACCTGAACCAATCTTAAGTAGCTACCACCTACCCTGAATCTCCTATGGGGAATTAAAATCATTTTTAGCATATTTTCACTTCTTTGCAAATTTTTGCCTGTATTTTAAAATCATCCCTGTTGCTCTAAGCTTGCTAGGGGGGAACTGAATTGGTATTGCAATTGATTGTATTCCTGAAAATTGTGTGCTCACCTTCCATCTCCTTATATTGCATAGGGGGGGAGTGAATTGTCAAAAGAAAAAGTGATCATATTATCTCTTGTGGAAACCATCTCAGTTATTTCTGTGCTGCATTCTTTTCCATCATTGCATTTCCTTGAAACCATAAAAGTATTCTCAGCTACTTTATCCTCTCCATACCAACTCCTAAGTAATTAAAAAAGTGTGCTAGTGTAATATTATCCATTGTTGATCACTGTCATATTCATAGTGTGCTATCAAATATTAATTTATTTATAAAAGTGTGATATATATATATATCTTGTTTAATTTTTCAATTTTTAATTTGCAAAACAAACCTACTTCTTGGCTCAGTGAGGTCAGGGGGATTCAAAGAGATGGGTGTTATACAAGGCTTTATCATCCAGATCTATGAACTTGTCATAAAAATATATGAATAAGGGCTTCCCTTGGGCATCCCAGACTTGGCATTGACTTAGTTGGAGTGCTGAATTGAAGTTGCTTAACAGAGTGGGGGCTCGTCCGGGAAGTCTGGATTAGGTCTACCATTTGTGCGGCTTAATACAGTGTGCTCACTGACAGGATACATACATCCTTTTGGATCACAACACTGTGTTACACTGTAAAAACACCCCTCAAAAGAAGGATGCTCTAAGGAGACGGTCTGTTTTGCAAAACAAAATACTAACTTCTATAAGTCAGGATGGAAATCAATTTCCAGAATGACGACCTTTGTGGTTGGAGGCAATCGCGCAACAGGTCACTGTAACTGGGTCAGATATATGGAGACATCAGGGTCCCTTACATGTTGCCCTGAGTGAACTATATATGGCCCCTAAGGCCAAGGATGAGCACAACAAGATTGCCAGGGTAGCGGCATATTTATATTTGGGAGCCATACAGGACAAATGTGCTGAAGGCCAAGATCTGGCAAATAGGCAACAGATGGCATTAGAGAAGGCCGGATCTGACCTGGTCTCTTCTGAGCAGAGGCTGCACAGGAGCCAGGAGTCAAAAAATGAGAGTAGACAATATCTCATTAAAATAAAAGAGGATATGTGTATCCTGCAACAGGAAAAGTCTGACCAGGATACCAGATGTCGGGCCTTGCAGAAGGAGTACAAAGAAGGTTTGGACACCCTACTGCAGAGCCAGAAAAAGCTGGACCAACGAGTAGACTTCAATAGGGCATGCGCAGAGCAGGTAGTCACCCTGCAAAGCCACCTAGATAGGGAGAAGGCAGAGAGCAACAAACTGATTCTGAAAGACCTGGATACCCAGACAGAATTTGAGGAAGAGCGCCAGAAAGCTGGTGCCCTTAAAAGGCAGAGGGACGACCTGGTGGCACAGATGCAGGCTCTTAGTCAGGAAAGTGACACCTTATGCCAGGAAGTCTGCCAATTAATAGAAAAAAATGAAGAAAATCATTTGGCCCTCCAGGGACTGGGTGACCTCCAAAAAGAGCATCAGAACTTGTTAGAGCCCACCAGGAGGGTGGAAGATGATCTGGCAAGAAAGGAACAGGCCACTAGGGATGGGACTCAGGAGGTAACCCTCCTGCAGCAAAGACTGGCCCAGTACTCCAGGACCAACCAGGAGGCACAGAGAGAAAATGAGGCTCTCTGTCAGCACAATCATAGGCTCCAGCAACAGGTAGCCATGCAGAGAGACATATAGAGTCTAGTAAGGCCTTAACTGAGGAACTGAAAGCACAGGCTCCTGCATGGCAACAGGGACAGGGGCTGATAGAGACGAGGTTCACTGGGAAAGGGAAACACCTGAGCATAACCTCAGGAGCCCTAGTACCAGAGGTCTTCACCTTTCCCAGTCCCTGGACTCTGCCACCCCCATGTCCCCTGGCACACATGAGCACAGGGCCACAGGGATGGCAGATTACTATCCAGCCAAAAGTATGGGGCTCATAGGCCATTACCACCCATGAATGGATGGGCCGGCATCCGGGTATGAGCACCTAAGTACAGTGCAATTTAGTGGGGAACCCCAGGAGAGTAGGCCCACTAAGGGCATCCTGAAAACCTCTGCCCAGTTAGGTCAGTGGGGGGGGATACCCCTCAAATCCTGGCAGGAAGGAGGGAGCAGTGCTTCTGAGTCAGAGGATGAATGGACCAGGGTTACCCGAACCAAAAAGGTCAATAAGGCAAAAAGGGCCTTACTTAAGGACCCCTTAAAACAGATTAAGGCAATAAGGAGTGTCATCACCCCTTATCACAAGAACGGCAAGTATTCTGTTTGGGAACACTTGGAGCTTTATGAGAAAATGATGGAGACTTTCATTTGAAGGACAGCAGTAGCTGCATTCAGTATGTCAAATGGACATTCTCCCAAGAATACTCCAGTTTCTTTGCTGGGCTGGAGGACCAAAACCATTCAAGATGGTCCACATATAGGGCGGCCATCTTGAAACATTTTTCTGTTCACAGAAATCCCCAAGAGGCTCTCAATGCAGCCTACAATTTGCAATGTGGGGAGGATCAGGCCCCACAAGAATTTGTGCAGGAATTGAAGCATGCCTTTGCGCATACTATCAAAAGGGTGCGCACGGACAGCAAAGAGTTTGCAAATACGTTTTTCCATGCCTTACCCAAATACATAATGACCCAGCTAGTGAGAGATTTTCACGAGAAAATGTCACTAGACTGGGTCATTGAACAGGCTACCTGGATCTATGAGGTGCAGAAGCCCATATAAAAAAAAAACAACGCCCAGAAAAGTCCCAAACCGACCAGCACCCCTGCTGCTGCCAAGGTGGCAGAGGTAAAGGTTGCCCCCGTTTTAGATTTGGAGATGGGGTGGCCTGCCTGCACCGAATAATTCTCAGCCCAGAAGGCCCTCGGGCCAGTCACAGACAGGGAGTCAAGGAGGTAGTCCCACAAATGTGGTTCCTCGCTCCCCTTACTATGTACCCCTTACTATGTAAGTCCCTGCTACAAGGGAAACCGACCCATCCTGGGGTATGTGTGGACTCCTCCAACCCAAAGGGGGGGGATCCAACCAGGCACCCAACCCAGGGAACTTCCCTCCTAACTTCCCACAGGAGGACAGAAATTCACCAAACCCTGGGCAGAACTTGTTTCCCAGGTATCCACCCAATTTCCAGCCCCAAAATCATCCATGCTTCTTTCCACAATTCGCTGAGCCCAGACCACCTAATCCGAGAGAGGGGGGGCCAAGGGTGGAGGGTTACCCAAATCTTCCCAACCCGAGGGTACTACCAGAGAAGGGATAGCTACCCTTCCTGGGATCAGCCCAGGGGAGAAAATAGAACCCTGTATCAGCCTGAGCGGGTTTCACAGTTAGAACGTCAGGTCCAAAGTATGGCACAGGATCTGGGTCACATGCTGAGGGCTCAACAGAACCCTCAGATGAGCATGCCTGGTACTCCAGAACAATGACAGGAGGCACAAGGGGAAGGAGGGTGTAAAGCCTTGGAGAAAGCTTCCTTCCCCACTTGTAAACAGCCCCAGGAAACCCAGGAACCGGAAACAAAATCTCCTACCCCTGAAAGTCTGCCAACCAAGGAGCAGAGAGGAGGTAGGAGAAACAAAGGACCCAAACAGACCCAGTTTGTGGAGGAGGTACAGATCTTCCAATTTGAGGGAGAGGGATCCACAGAGGATCCTGGGAAAAGGATATTCTCCTTCAGAGATGGGGGAATTCCTCCCAAAGAAAGATGGGTCCCAAGGGATTCACATCCCGACTGGGGAGATGTGGGGACTGAGCTAGCACCTCCCATCATCTCATTCCAGAACCAACCGCATCAAAATCCCCTGGTTCAAACCCATCCTGGGGACTGCCTCCAAAAAGGGGGGGGGGCGGCCCAGAACCGGAACCAGGGGAACCCACAATGGCTCTGATTTCCAGTTGCCAACTTTTTCTTGCAGATTCCCATGACTCTCCACAGAATTCTGGCCAGATCTCTTCTCTCACAATGTCCAAAACTAAAAAATTAGCCCACCAGTTGTCCAAAAATGTGCATTATCTGTGCCCCCTTGAAGAGAAGGAGGGAAGATACTATGCCCCGGTACAAGTGCAGGGGCAGGGTACAATTTTGGCACTGGTGTACACTGGATCCCAAGCTACTCTTTTGTCCAGAAGGGCCTTTGATGAACTAAATGCAGGAAGGGGGGAGAATTACCATATTCCTCTCACCTCTCTTCCTGGACAACTTCAGAACTTTGACGGGAAGGATATTCCCATCGAGGGGACTGCAGATTTAGACATTAAAATTGGGCGACACAAGGTGAAACATCCGGTCATAGTAGTGACTCCAGAGGGCACCCCTTGTTTACTAGGGAATGACCTCCTGAGAAGGTTGTCACCCCTAATAGATTGCGTAAACAAGGTCCTCTGGACCCAGACTAGCCGACCAATAAAATTGAAACAGAGCGACAACCATGTTAGTTTAAACAGCACCTGCCACATGGTTGAACAAAAATTTGACCAAGTAGAATTTCACTTCCAGAACTACCAAATTCCAGACGTGACAGTAATAGCAGTAGGACAACAGACTGGTGACGGGGGGTGCTCTCTATTTCTGAAAATCAACCTTCCTTCCAGTTTAAGGTGATATTCCACACTGGAAGGAAACACTCTGAAATTCTTTACTAATCTACAATCAGACATTCCCTCTCCAATAGTCCAGAAAGATGTGAAATCAGCTCAGAGCCTGTCTGATATTCAGCAATGTGGAGAGCAGTTGTTCATCCCTGTTCAGTTAAATGATGGGAAGGACTCTGTTCTTGCCCGAGTGTGTGTGAACAACGGTGAGAGCTTCATCAGCGAAGCCATTTTCCGCCAACTTTCAAAAGATCCAGCCATTCCCACATTCAAACTGATAGACAAATGGGAAATGGATCTGGAAACACCCAATTCCAAACATCTCCTGCCAAGCAGGTGTATGCTCAAAATCTCCATTGGCAACAAGAGCATAGTCCATAATTGTTGGGTCGTGCGAGACTTCACTGCCGCCTTTTACTTAGGCAGTGACATTCTCAATCGCTTTGCCATTAGTTTGGACCTAATAAACTTCAAAGCGTGGTCCCGATTAGCGGATAATCCCATGGGATTTGATGATCCAGAAAGAGCATTTAGGTCAGCTCAATTGCTACCTTATGCAGTTGAAATTCAGATTAAAGAGGAAGTCACCATCCCAGAAAGGAACTGACAATTCTCCCTGGAAGTGAAAGTTAAAAGAGGACAAACATTGAAAAACCCTGATGCTTATATTCATCTAAATGCTTCTCTCCAACAGCAAGGGTTACGGGTAAACCCAACACCATTAGTCAACATAGAACATGACACCATTCCAATAGAGGTGGATAACAGCGACTTAAAGAGTATTACTCTAGCCGCCGGCACCATTATTGTAATGGCGGTTGATGACCGACATTTCTCCATTGATTTAGGAAATTAACTGTTAGGACCAATCCCCAAGGACTGCTTTGACAGTGACAGTAATGACAACACAACACCAGACAGGATCTTTACCCGGCATGGGGGGAACTTCCTGGTGTACACTTCCTGCCCTTATGGTAAGGAAGATGTGACTTGTTACTTCAGAAGGGATGAGGTGATTTTCCAGGTCCAAGAGGGCTGCCTTTACCACCTGAAGCCTCCAGTCCAAATCAGCACTCTGACCAGGGATTTCTCCACCCAGCTGGAGGAGGCCGCTGAGATAGCAAAACCAGAAGTCTTTCCAGGCTTCAGGCAGATGTTGGAAGAGAGAGTCAACCTAGCTGATGCCTGTGTGACTCTGGAACAGGAGCAAAAGTTGAAACAAGTTTTCTTGGATTTTCAAGATCTCTTTGCGGTAGACCCATATAACTGTGGTTGCACCGACATCCACACAACAACAATTCCCACAGACCCTGGCATGACTCCAGTGTTTGTAAAGCAATATCGCTTGCCTCTCGCATCCATGGAGTCCCTTACTGAAATAATCAAGAACCTTGAGTCCCGGGGAATAATCCATCCAGTACACAGCACCTTCAATAATCCGGTGCTGGGGATATTGAAGCCAAACGACCAGTGGAGACTCTGTGCCGACCTTAGGGAGCTCAACAAACGGGTCCATACTTCCCGATGGCCTCTTTTCTACATTGCCCAAGGGCTGGCCCAGATCCAGGGGTCACAGGTATTCACTGCAATCAACCTGACCAATGGATACCGGACTGTGCCTGTCAGTAGGGAGGACCAATACAAGCTGGCTTTTACCTTTGGGGACCAGCAGTACACCTTGACCCGGACTCCGTTAGGATACCTCAACTCCAGCAATGAATTCAACATTTTTCTACATAAGGCCGTGCCAACGTGGGTGCGAGTGGTAACTTGGCTTATGTAGATGATGTCCTCATCAAAAGTTCATTTGTGGAGGAACATATAGCGGAAATCCGTTATGTTCTGACACAGTTGAGGGCCGCCGGAGAAAAACTTTCCTTTCAGAAAGCACAGTGGTGTAGGACCCGTGTTAATTTCTTGGGGCATGAGATTACTCCTCAGGGTCTCTGTCCCCAGGAAAAGAAAGTGGAAGCACTTCAGAAACTAAAATACCCCACAGCTCTGCGGGAATTTAGGAGCCTCCTTGGACTGACTAATTACAGCAGAAAGTTCATTGAGGGCTACGCAGAGATCAACAGACCCCTGATTCATCTCTTGAAGGGGGGGTCAAGTGGGAATGGGGTCCAAAACAATCTGAGGCAGTAAGACAGCTCAAAAGAAGCCTCTCACATGCGACCTGCCTAGCTTACCCTGTCAGAAACAAGGAGTTTTTTCTTGGAGACAGGGTTCTCTAATACATGCTTGACTGCAGTATTATATCAAAAGCATGATAAGGTCAATAAGGTAATCTCCTATGCGAGCAAAACGTTATCCTCGGTGGAGGAAAAATTCAACGATTGTGAGAAGGCACTCCTAGCAACGGTCTGGGCATTGAAGAATTACCGCTCTTTTATCCAGGGGGAACACATCATAGTGGAGACTACACACCAGCCTCTGCAATACCTCCAAAGTGACAGAATCTGGGCCGTAAATGGGAGTAATTCCCGAATTACTTCCTGGATTCTGTCAATGCAAGGCTTTCCTGTGGAGGTCAGATACGGCCAAAAGAAAAAGAGCCCCTCGCACAAGGTCTGGCTGACTTGCATGATTGTGCCAGAGAAAATTGTCTCGAGAAGGAAAGTCTAAAAATCCAGGACAACATGGAGGCATACCTTAATTCCACCCATAAAGTCTTTGAAGAAGACAAGTGTGAGGGAATGCCCACTGTCTATGTGGATGGATGCTCTTACCATGTTGACAACAACAGGGAAAAAGAACTTGTGGCCGGCGTAGGGAATGCATGGGTGAATGAGTCCCCAGAACCCTCTGCTGGGTACAAAATTGGTCCCCGAAGTAGTCAGGTGGCAGAGTTGATAGCTGTGCATCAGGCCACCCTCACTGCTGTACAACATCAACTCTACGAACTGGTCATAATCACAGATTCAGATTATGTACGGAACGGGTTCGTTGAGCACCTGGTTAATTGGAAAACCAGAGGCATGTTATGTGCTAATAACAAACCCTTGAAATATGGGAAGTTAATTCAAAACATTGATGATCTGATCACTGTGAATGGGATGACCATCTACTGGAAGAAGATCAAGGGTCATTCCAAAGTAGACGGACCAGACAACACTGGAAATTACTTAGCTGATCAGCTGGCAAAAACTGGGGCCATCCAAGGTGATCTAATTGAGATTGAGTCCCTGTTGGGGGAAATCCAGGTCACTGCTATCACTAGGTCCCAGACAAATGCTCACAATGATCCTTCAACTGCACAATGGAGTAAGGAGACCCCAGATGCTGATTTGATTATGGCTCAGAAGGGGGATCCAATAATTGGTAAGTTTTACCAACACATTGAGGACCATGAGAACTTTCCCCTGACGGATATCGATTACATTGGGAAAGAGGACCTTAGAGTGTTGATGAAATGTCCAAAAATGTTCCGAATCCAAGACGGTTTGTTGGTAAGGAAATCCCAAGCTGGCCATGATCAGTGGGTGGTCCCTACCTCATTCCCAAGCCTGATGTTAAGTCACACCCATGATGCGGCCACCGCCGGTCATAGGGGGTTTCATACAACACTTGAGATCTTAAAAGAGGTTGCATACTGGCCACACATGGGGCAGGACATTGACCAATACTTGAATGGGTGTCTTGTGTGTGCACAATTTCAGCCAACATCCCTCACACACCGTACGCCTCTCCAAAAGAGGGGGATGACACTGCCATGGTCAGATTTGCAAGTCGACTTCATAGGCCCCGTGATTCGCTCCTCTAGGGGAAATAAGTACATGTTGACGGTGACATGCTCATTTACTAAATGGGTGGAATGTCTCACGGCCCCAAACTGCAAGGCAGAAACAGCAGCTGCCCTGATGATCAACCACATCTTTTCGCGTTTTGGTCTACCCCAAAGGATCGAGTCAGACAGAGGTAGCCATTTTACCAGCAAAGTAATGACTAAGATGTGGGAGATACTGGGGGTTAAAAGGAAGCTACACATTGCTTATCGGCCAGCTTCTTCTGGGCAGTAGAACGTTACAACCGAACCATTGTGAGCATATTAAAAAAGTTTGTGGCAGATTCTGGGCCAAGTTGGGATATTTGATTACCTCTTGTCCTAATGGCCATCATATCTACCCCTTCATCTGCAACTAAGATGTCACCGTTTCAGCTAATGACTGGATGCAGGATGGTGATTCCCCGGCATTTGCTCTACAGGACCCAAGAGCAGACACTGATCAATGCTTCCACTACTCAAGAATATGTAGAAAATTTAAGGAAACACCTCCAACATGCTTTTGCCTATGCTCAGCAAAACCTAGAAAGATCAGCCGATAGCATGAAGACTCACTATGATTTGAAGACTACTAGGAAAGAATACTATGTAGGGGACCGGGTTTATCTATACAATTTCCAAAGGAACTAGGCCAAACAGCCGAAATTTCTGCCTACATGGAAGGGACCTTTTGAAATTGTAGATAAGATCTCCCCAGTCGCCTACAAGATCCGCATCCCCAAAGGTAGTTTGGCGGAAAGGGAAGACAAATGGGTCCATATTAATCAGCTAAAGTGTTGCCATCCCAGGCACACTCTGCAGCAACTGGTGGAGTCCTCTGCAATCCCAGAGGGGGCCGATCCAGAGTAATAAAAGTCCAACCCTAAAATATTCCACATATAGCTTATACAATTCTATGATTCTTGAATGCAAATGTCTCCTGATGTATAAAATGTATATGTTCGCCCCACCGTTAATAGTGGTGGGGAAATGTCTACGAATATGTTTCTGCTGCTTTGTTTTGTCATCCTAGGAGAGATAAACCATGGAGACTGACCAAGGAGGACATCCCGGGGTCCGGGAGCAAAGATACGAGGGGCCCGAGGTACCGCCTGAAACTCCCATCAGGACCGGCGAGGAGAACCAATCGATCCACCCTGATGGAGGAAAAGATGCTGAACTGTGCCATCTACAGAATCGAAAGAAGATGATACGGACATCCCAGCGCGTGTATCAAAACATCCTTTGCACCCAACTCCCCCTCGACTCGAAATCAAAGTGGAGTAGGGCAGGGGGGCTTGTCAGATGTCTTGACCCACGTTTGAATTATTATGCTACAACATTTGGTGCTGTGGCCTTAGAAAGTACAAGATGGCCAAAAAGCCCACATTTGCGCCAGAATCCAGGAAAACCGCGCAGTTTTGCGCACACCAAATGGTCGCCTGACCTGCCACCCACCAGTGCGAGCGTGATGGGCCAGAAGGGCCATGAGTGAAATGTGGTGCCAATGGAAAAACAGCAGTGCCTGTTAGCTCAAAAAGCGCATTGAAATCACATTTGTTTCTCTGAAATGCAAGCTAAAAATGCCTATTTCAAACATTGCGAGATATTCAAAAATCTTACTGAACACCAGCAGACGTCTGGTAGAATGAAGTCGTGTGTGCATACCAAATCTGGAAAGATGAGGAGCCTAAAATAATGTTCATAACAAAACTAGCTGAGCTGTGGATGTCAGCAGCTTAAGTGAAATTGGATTTAAAACCACTAAACTCGAAATGTTTAAAATAAATGAGTGACCTACTTTTGAGTGTCACATAGGTTGCAACTGTTTAAATTTCATAGTTCTAGCTGCATGTGTAAAAATTGTAGATTTGATTTGAATGAAGAAAAACTGGAACAAAAGTGACATTTAGCTGAAGCCTGGCTTGAAGAGATTGAAATCTGCCCGGCAACTACCCCCGACAGGAGTTGAAACTTGCCCAGCAACTGCATTCCCAGGCCTGGCCTGTCTTCTCCTGCCCCCACAAAAGGAGATTAAACCTCTCTGATTGAATTAGGGGAGGGGAACCTGGGGCTGCAGGAAAACAGAACAATTAACTTTCCTTGGCTCAGGCAAATGCTAAATCAGGGGTCGTAAATGGATTCCTCTTGGAAGGAAATGGGAGGGGTGCTGCCTCTGGGAGCCACCTGAGCTGGAGGCAGGGGCAGGCAGAAATTCCCCCATGTGCTTTGGTACCTAAACCACACCCATCCGGGCCAAAGCATAATTTTAAAAAGATGGATAATTCATGGTACGGAAGTGTCAAAATTAGGTAAATAATATCATTATTTCTGTGATTTTTCTGTGCACATTTTAAGAGGTGTTAGGACTCTGTGGTATGTTCTGGGGAGTATTAGCGGAAAATAGGGTGTTACTCCAAGTGTCTGTATGTTAAAAATCTGATACTTCATCATCTGATGTATTCCGTGCGCACATTTGTGTAAATTCTGGAAAAGTTTAGAGGTTGTGTTCTGGATGAAAAGGGCAGAATTCTGTCAGAAGTGGACACAACATCTTACAAAGACAGGGATCTGATGGTTTGGTGCTACAGAAAATATGTTAACTGGACATATAATATTAGAAAAAGTGTACATAGATAAATACGCATTTGGATCAAAAATAGATTTGTGTGCAAAGTGACAAGGGGAGTGTTCTTTCTGTATACCATAAAAATGACACTGTATGACTCACAACTCAGTTCTCCAGTGAGAGCA
Organism: Ambystoma mexicanum; assembly: GCF_040938575.1. Lineage (NCBI taxonomy): Eukaryota > Metazoa > Chordata > Amphibia > Caudata > Ambystomatidae > Ambystoma > Ambystoma mexicanum. The sequence continues at coordinate 400,570,065 of NC_090923.1, forward strand.
CAGAAAATCTGCGAACCTATCAGGATCTTCAGAGGGTTGGGCATAGAAAGTCAGCCTTCCCACCCACTTTCAAAAGACATAAAAAGGACCACTGAAACCCAGGTAGACATTCACTTTCCACATTCAAACTGATTTCTTGCCGAAGCGCTTTGCCAGAAGACTCCAGAACCAGAACTTTGAATCCGGACTTTAGAACTTGTAGCAGAGAGGCCTAGTCCAAAAGCTGAATCCTTCTCAGCAGGCCTCAGAATCCAGCAACCTAACCAAACCATTCAACAGCCGGCCGAGCTGTTTGATTCTGGCTAGAACCCTGTGCCAGAACCCAGAAAGCAGAGCTGTATCCAGACCGCCGTGTAGTGCCGATAGAAGACCAGGCCCAGAACTTTTACCAAAACCAGAGACCCAGACCAGATCGCTGTGAGCAGAACCGATAGCAGAGACCGTCCGTGGCGAGTGAAGCCCAAACATTCATTTTAAAGCTAAGAATCTAAGCTACAAACCGTAAACCGACTTTCTACTCCTTATAGTTTTTCTGTAATCGCGCTTTACACACTCAGAAAAAGTGCAGCGAATTGCAAATTTGACTCAAACTTCTTCACCTGTCAAAAATAGCTGTCTTTTGCTTCCATTGCTGAAATCCGTTTTCAACCTGATAATCCCTCATGAATCACTGATAGGGTTGACCTGGACCAATCCTAAGTAGCTATCACCTACCCTGAATCTCCTATAGGGAATTAAAATCATTTTTAGCATATTTTCACTTCTTTGCAAATCATATTTAAAGTATTTTTGCCTGTGTTTTAAAATCATCCCTGTTGCTCTAAGCTGGCTAAGGGGGGAACTGAATTGGTATTGCATTTGATTGTATTCCTGAAAATTGTGTGCTCACCTTCCATCTCCTTATATTGCATAGGGGGGGAGTGAATTGTCAAAAGAAAAAGTGATCATATTATCTATTGTGGAAACCATCTCAGTTATTTATGTGCTGCATTCTTTTCCATCATTGCATTTCCTTGAAACCATAAAAACATTCTCAGCTACTTTATCCTCTCCATACCAACTCCTAAGTAATTAAAAAAGTTTGCTAGTTTAATATTATCCATTCTTGATCACTGTCATATTCATACGTGTGCTATCATATATTAATGTATTTATAAAAGTGTGATATATATCTTGTTTAATTTTTCATTTTTTAATTTGTAAAACAAACCTACTTCTTGGCTCAGTGAGGTTAGGAGGATTCAAAGAGAGGGGCGTTATACAAGGGTTTATCATCCAGATCTATGAACTTGTCATAAAAATACATAAATAAGGGCTTCCCTTGGGCATCCCAGACTTGGCATTGATTTAGTTGGAGTGCTGAATTAAAGTCGCTTAACAGATGGGAAGTATGGTTAAGTACATCTTAAGCTCATAAATATTTGTCCAAGCTGCCAAGTTACATACAATATAATCAATATGACTGGATTCTTTTCAAGAAACGCACTTCATTGCTGATGAGCGATCCCCCTTTAATCTGCCTTTGCAATCTCTCAAACCAAGTGCCAGCCATATTCGTGCCACTGCAAGAATATGTCTATGCTGTGTCCTAGAAGATGCGCTTTTTAGAGCTGGGATAGCCCATGATTCGTATTCCTCTTCCACTATACCCATTTGTAACAAATTGGCTCAAACTATGTGTTTAAATCTCCCATGATGTTGATATGTGCATCCTCCCCACAGCAGTTCTGCCACCTTATTATGTGGAAGGAGACCAAGAACATAGTACTTACACCCACATGCTCACGTTTTTTATAGTAAGTATATACAATTAAAAGTCTGTATCCTTCCTGGAAACACAGATGCATTTGCTGAAGTTCTGGACAGTTTAAGATAACACAAAGAACATCAGGATGTATACTTGTGTCTACCCAGGTTGCTACACATCCACTTGGGCTTCCATTGACCCCCTTGATTGCTTGATTCAGGCATTTTGGGAACCCTTGCAATTATATCTCTGAGGTCATCCAAGTCTCTTCAAAACAAACAACATTATGTCCTTCAATTAACTAACCCCACATGTAATCTAAGCAATGTTTTGCCAGTCCTGAATATTGAAGGATCAGAATTGGAGGTTATACTGTGGTATTAGGGGAGGGGATATCTTATGATGATCATCCCTCCCTTTGGTTTCATCAGTCCACCTCATCCAGTATCCCTTTGTTCATTCCATCTTTGTTAAGATTAGCTTTACTAATCAAAGCCACCTGCAGAAAAGCATGGTTATAAGTGGACTGGTTAGGGATTGGTGTGGGGACCTGTGGTAGAGCACTCATACTCTGTCTTTCTCTGCTCAGATGAATGGGGGGCCTGTCTTAGTTGAATGTCAGATCCTACTGGGGGAAGTGTTTTTATTCTATGGGAAGAAGACCATCGACTAAATGTTTGTCAATCAGCTCCAGGCAGATGCGATCCATCTTCATATTGGAGCGATCCAGAACTCTTCTCCACTTAATTATATCTTTATAAGTTGTCAGACCGGAAGGGTCTTTTTGCACCATTGGTCTGTTATCTTCTCCATTGATGGTGTAAAACAGGTGGGATCGATTGATGCACATATTCTCTACATTCATCAGGTACTGTAAGGCCTCTCTCAGGGTTTCCCATTGTACCTGGTGCAGCTACTCCCTACCTACTGTCTCTTCAACCATGTCATCAATTCCCAATAGATCTCAAATCTACTCAACTGAGACATTAACAAGTTACTTTGGTATATGACTAACTTGCATGCAGTATGGTTGCCATTCTTGGAGGTGGGGTGTAGTGCTAATGGTATCCTGAAGTTCCTCTCCGCAAGTTGAGATTAGTCACTAGGGACTTTGAATTTTAGAATAGGATACTCTTCTTGGGTTCTGCAAACTTGTGTCAGTTCTTTCCCCAGTAATGGGCTGCGAGCATTTGGCTTTTTCAGTACTGCACATTCCATATGTTGGGTTTCTAGCAATCACATCCCTTTCATTAGAAATAATCGTTATGTCATGCTCAATTGCGCAGTTGGAGTATTTAGAGCTCTTGTTGTGGGAACATTGTCAAGGGAGCTTTGGAGAATTTTGATTTCACCTATTAAAAGGGTAGCCCTCAATAGGCTGAGATAATGTGCTATCCTTTTATTAATTTTGGCTTTTTTTGGCCATGTTTAGAGGGGGGGTCAAGCTTCTAATTGCTTTCCTTTTTGACATTTTCTTAATATCCCATTTCCAGCTGTCATATAGCCACTAGGATATGCAGGTCTGATGAGAACTAACTATTACACAGCCACAGACATGTAAGAATAGAAAATGTAAAATGTCTAAATTGTCCAAGAGTGCATAAAAATATCCAAAGCTGCAGTTAATGAATTGTTAAAATAGACTAAAGTTGGTGGCGTGGCAAAGTGCCGTGCGCAATGGCTACCTAACTTTAACACTCCTGCTTCGATTGTACTTTTTATAAAATCTTGCTATACATTTAGACATGAATTTATAAACATGTGTTAAGATCTCACACAGAAAGCTCCTTTCCTTCACAACACAGGCCTCAGATAAAAACAGAGCCTGGAAACAATACTGTAACACACAAATCTTTTAAAGCGCTAAAGCCTTTTAAGTCACGTAAATCAGCTAATTATGGTGTCAAAAAAAGGTCAAGTTGAAGAAGTGTCTCCCACACCATCTAACACTCTCAAAAGGCAAAAAAGTGACTCACACATGCTAAAGGAGGATACTCCAGATCCAAACAAGCAGACCATTCTAACAGCAATCAGGGCTCTGAAGCCTTGCATGGAGGCCACTAATTCTAAATTACAACTTGATGATAAATGTTCTACCTTTAAATCAAGAATTAGGTGGAGTGGCGAGTTAATGATGCAGAGGATGTTGCTAGTAGAGTAGCGACATTAGAAATCACAGTCAAATCTCTACAAAACAGTCGGAAAACCTCAAAAATAGAAATATTAGGAATAACCTAGGTATTGTAGGCCTCCTGGAAGGAATTGAAAAAGATAATCTCATCCTGTTCCTTAATACCTTGCTTCCAAAACTCCTGGATCTTCCTGCGTCTGTGCAACTAAATATTCACAGGGCCCATCGGTTTGGGCCAATCAATTCAGTGCACAGCACCAACATCCCATCTAGATTATACTTCTGTTCTTTTTATAATGAACACAGTGAAGCAAATCAAGCAACTTGATTGGGAAGGTATATATATTTCACAGAATGTGTCCAATGCAGCAGCTACTAGGAGAAAATAACTAGTCACCGTCAGACTCAACTTTAGGCAACCAAACATAAGATATGGCATCAGCCATCCGGCTATCCTCAAAGTTACCCTCAATGGTGACACTGCTATGTTTGAAAATCCAACAGATCTGAGACATTTTATTCAAATCCACAAAAAGGATGAAATGGATACATCAAGGCCAACTACTCAAATAGATTCATCGGTGCTAAAGTTTTTACTGTTGCTGAATATTTACTGATCTCCTCTGCCGGAATGGGGTGTGGTTTGGGCCCTCTCTCAATTGGCTCTCCACCCCTATTTCATTACTGTCAACAGGAATTGGCATGGCTGTTTCCCGTTAGCCACAATCTCATCTACATTTGTTTCATACTCTTGGTCATTGACGATAGCCATGTTGACCTGTTTTGTCTACCCCTTTCCTTCCTGTGTCTCTCCGTTCACGTTATTATCTGTTTTGCAGGAAAATCAGTATATTTATGATAAGTGAATCAGAATGTAGTCATAGGCGCCCCTCTGCAAAAAAGAACACAGCCCATTGACCTGCTCTTTGTAAAGGTACCCACTCGAGAGCCTGCAGCCACACGTTAGCTCACTGTACATTACTCAGATGGGAAATATCCATTTGCATATCAGTCTCTGCCCCACCCACATGGGCAGTCCAGCACCAAAATGCTCTGGCAATTCCCTTCAGGTCATTTTGCCATGTTCGTTCTCGCAGAGGGGCACCTATGGACTATTTTTTAATATTATAAGTGGTTATCAACTATTCTTCTAATCAAAATATTGTGCTAATAACTAAAATAACTATGTGTTTTAATTATAAAAATGCCATGTCTATGTTTAACTCAATTTAAAACATGGCACTTAACATAACTTTTTGGAATGTTAAAGTTTACACAACCCTATTATAAGCCATAAAGTATTATCCCACCTTAATAGAACAAGACCATTGATAGCTTGTATCCAAGAAACACATCTTTCACAGGCTGAAGCTGCCAAACTTAAACACCTTTGGGTAGGTCATGTTTTTCAAGTGCAGTGCATGGCAAAAGAAAGGGGTTATTACTCTTATTAATAAAGCCTTCAAAATGTAAAGTTGTAGGAACCGACTCCAACACTATGGGAAGGTGGTTGTTAATTAAGATTTCAGTAGAACCCATTGAATACAAAATTCTCAATGTTTATGGTCCCACCTCCCCAGATCCTTCTGTTTGGCTAGAACTAAGAAATCACATCATTCAATCCCATCCTCATAATCTAAATTGTTTATGGAGACTGCAATGCGATAATGGGACCTTATCTCGATAGAAAATCTGCTGTGCACTTTATATCCCCTATCCAGTTTTTAAACTTTGTATCAAGCGTTAGGTCTTATTGATGCGTGGAGCATGACTCACCCCTCTGATTTAGAGTTCACTTTTTTCTGCAATCCCCATAATTCTTTTTGTAGAATAGGCTATGTATTTATTTCTAAATCTATATCAAATCGTATTTTTTAATGCCCATATTGAATGTATAGCCCTATCAAGCCATGCTCCAGTCCACATCCAACTCAGAACTACACAGATTAGTCACAATTCAAATAGGTGGAGATTTAGCATGGGGCTTTTGAAAGATTAACTTTTCAGGCCCTTCATTACTCAGCAGCATAGTAATTACTTCTCGTAGAGCAATGCTTCAGATACGTCTATTGTCAGTAATTGGACTGCTACAAAGCTGTACTTAGAGGTCATATTATATCCTTTGGTGCTAATAAAAGGAAAAAAACAAATACAATAATCTGATACTATTCTTGAACAACTGAAATGTCTTGAATCTCAATACATGAGCAGCAATGCCCCTTATACTCTGAAGAATATTATTACACTAAGACCTCAATATAATGAAATTACCTCACAATACTCCTGTGCAACTATTTTAAAATACAAAGCAAACATGTATCAACTTTCCAATGAAACAAGCAAATCACTTGTACCGTAAACCTAAAATGATAGAGCTAGGGTTACCATTATCAACGATCAGATAGGGGATAGGACATTTTCAAATGGAAAAAAATACATGTTTTTTAAACTCATCCAAATTTATACTCCTCAAAATCACAAACTAATAATCCTCAAAGTCAAGAATTTATTTGGCATAACGCTCATTCTACATACCCAAAGTTTATCTTGATTCACTGAATATCCCCATCTCTTCCAGCAAAATTCATAAAGCCATAAGAGATCTTAAAACAGGCCCAGATGTTTTTTCCATTGATTGTTATGCTCATTTTAATAACGTATTAGTCCCTAAACTCAATTAACGTTTTTCTTATTTTATTATACCAAATAAACCACAAGGATCCTTCTCGGAAAGCTATGTCAATTATTTTCCCTAAGCCCAATAAATATCCTGAACTTCCTCAAAACTACAGACCAATTTCCCTCATAAATACTGATTGCATGATGTTTTCCAAGAGCTTAGCAAATTGACTTCTTCCCGTTTTACCTATTTTACTCAAAAATGATCAGATAGGATATGTCAAAGGTAGACTTTCCTCATCCAATATAAGGTCATTTTTAGATGTATTCATAAAACCAAAGCTCTCTGTGTGGCTGTTGCACTAGATGCAGAAAAAACATGTGATAGGGTTGACTGGGTTATATGTCCGAGGCCCTTAAAAGACATGGCATTGGAACCCCTTTTCTCTCCTTGATCAAAGTATTATACTCAAATCCTAAAAGAGCGATTTCTATTAATGCACAAATGTCCTCATACTTCCCCCTGTTTAGTGATACACATCAAGGCTTCCCTCTTTCCCCACTTCTTTTTATGCTAGCAATGGAACCCTTTCTAGAAGCAATTAGACAGGATAACAATACAGAAGCTATTGATGCTGGTGGAATACAAATTAAAACAGCGGCATACACTGATGATGTATTATTGCTCTTGAAGAATCCTGATATTAGTGTACCTTGCTTGTTTGACATTATTAAAGGTTTTTCTTTAGCATCTGGTTATAAACTAAACACAGATGCATCTGAAATACTACCCCTTAAAGATACATTGTACTACACATCACACCCATTCTTTTGGCATGAAATGGTCTCCAAAAGGTATAAAATATTTAGGCATTCATATCTCTTCATCCACTGAAGATAACATTGAGCAGGTCACTACTGTCCTGTTATCAAGGATCACATTAACACATTAACACATTCCTGATCCCCCTGAATCTTTCCTGTTGGGGTCACATTAAATCTATTAACATTATGGTTTCCCCAATAATTCTTTATCTTCACTATATGCTACCAATCCCTCTTGTGTCTTCTTTTTATAAAGCCATAGATTCATGTTTGACCAAATTTTTATGGGGGAAGAAGCAGCAGAGAATATCATTGGGCAACATTTAAAAATCCTTATGGTGGGGAGGGTTGCCTAATTATAAAAAATATTAGTTAGGCTTTGTCTTGAGGTAGGTTCAGATGTGGTTTGCCCCAGCACAATATAAATGTACGCCTACATGGTTGCCCATAGAGGAAACTATGGTTTCCCCTAAAATCTTACTGATTGTCACATCATCAAGGGGACAAATGGATGTATCAAAGGTGCAAGCATTACCCTATCTGCCTGGTATATTAGAACATTATCTCTATCCTTCTATTGTACAACCCTCTCAATTAATTTCAGAATATCTTTGGTTCAATACATTAATATGTGTGAATGGAAGGTCTATTTTCTTGAAACCATAGCTTTCTAAGGGCATTACATATACTAACCAGCTATTCTTACAGGGAGCTCCAGTGGCCTTTAATCAATTTGCTTGGAAATTCTGTATCTCGGCTTATTATATGCACCAATATGGGATTATTATCAATGTGGTTATGGAAAACTATGATTCAGTAACGTGCAAGTCAGACATTCCTAATAAAGAAAGACTACAGCATATGCACAGTTTGTAGTGCTTCCATGTTCTACAAGGTTCTTCAACACTCTTTGGCATTCAAGTGGATATCGCAAATTGTATGGCAGCTAGAATGTGCTTTATCGGATAATGAATCATGTTGCTTTATCAGATAATGAACCAGTTTTGCCCCCTGTGTGGAACATCTCCAAGGTTACCACATCTGCCAGCTTGCTTGAAAACTTATATTTCTCCCATCATAGAGTCTTTATCACTCCCATACAGCTCTTCAAATGTATGCTGCACAACATGACAGAAACTGGAGCTGCCTTCATGCTCATGGATCATTTAAGCATATGTTTGGGGACTGTGAATATGTTAAACCATATTGGAAAAAAGTGTGGAGCACTAGCAAGCTAATCTTTAATATACAACATGACTTTTGTTTTAAACTCCTTATATTTGGTGGTGCATTGCTGCAAGGTGTCTTAGAGAGTAATGCTACTATTGATTTGTTCTTTTTGTAGTGGTGATTGGAAGAATCGTGATCGCATTCATAATAAAATGTGGTGGAAATCCATATACAATATTCACAGGTTAGAAAGATGCCTCCTCTCCTTTTCTTTTGCTTAAACATGAACTTAAGTGGCAAATATTTCTGAGATTCTTATCTAATGTAACCACTAAATGATGATGAAGTAGAAGCCAAGCTATCATTTTCCTGCCCATATACTCACTTCTCTCCTTCCATTTTGTGGATGTCTGTTTATTTCTTTGTATTTTTGTCATTGTTTGTCTTGTTATGTCTTGCACTTTAACATTGTTATTGTTTTTAATTTCATTAGTATACTTGGCACTCGAAATTTGATTCCAACTTTTGGATTGTAAGAGTTGTGTCATCCTAATACTGTTTCAGAATATTTTTTGTAATTATTACATGTGTGTTTGCCTTGTGTACCCTTTGGCTCAAATAAATCTTTACCAACCTAAAAAATAAAAAAGTTGATGAAAAGTAGATTAAAGTTGATTAAACTCTGCTTAGTGTGCTTGGAATTGCTCAAACATTTAAAGAGTAAGGTAACAGCAAGGCATACAACGGGTGCTTTAGATTAGTGTGTGTAAAGCACAAGGTGGCATTCGTTCTATTTTGTACTTACAGAAATCCTACAATGGCTTTTCAGAGGTTTCAGCAGTGTTCGTAGTGGGATGGAGCAGATAGGAGCGGTGCTCCTCTGCTTTTTAAAAGATTGTTCTGTTCCTGTACCTTTGTTTTAAAAAGGAACCATTCCGGAATAGATTTGTTTTTAAAATAAAAGTGTAGGAAGAAGTCGAAACGTGCATTTCAGCGCATGGCACTGAACATTTCCTTAATAGCAGGTGTGTTTGTTTTGGGCTTTGGATTGCACGTGGGATGAGTCGTGGTGATGGGGTTAGTGGAGAGCAGCAGCACCACTATTTCTTTTCATACACTTCGCCCACTGGGTTTGGTTTCAGGACGTGTCCTCAGCGGTTTAAAGCCGACACCAGTTGCTAATAGCTCGGTCCTTCATCCAGTTGTCTGTTGTCGACTGAATGCAGCTTGTTGCCTGCTGCACATACAGCAAACGACAGCGCTTCGTATCATTCTGTGCACCTAATATACACCCAACCATTGTCATGGGCTCGACTGTGTTTAAACATTTGCTACATTTTTAACAGTATCAGCAATGATTAAGATAACAATACATTTCTCCTTGGTAATGTGTGGGCCATGTACCAGCCACTACCTCTGAACACCTGACAGAGTTATTATTGTACATCATTATTGTCATGGGCCTACAGAACATCTAGTAACCAATTCTTAATGCCCTTGTTGAAAAGTTTACATGAGATGTCATCATTAATTTATCTGCACAATTCTATCACTAAACAACAGTCCATATGTGCAGTGTTGTGCCCTTCATACTCATAAGTGGAAAAAACACAAACAATGCATTCACTCTTGTAATACGCATTCATGTGCTGTATCTTGCAGAGATACTACATTACCATCAAAAACAGTATAGCCAATCGAAAAGCAGTCCCTATTTTTAGTGATAATGTTCTTGAATACAGCCCTACCGCCCTACTTTCTTCTTTACTTTTAGGAATGTAAAGCCTTCAATCAATAATGTAGCCACCTACAATTTGACATACTAAGATTTAAAGATATACTCATAGCAGTGCTGTCAGGATTGCTGACCCAGATCCACAACCAATGCAAATCTATTAAATAGAAAGGGTCATACATCTGTATCAAAGACCCATGGCCTCCGTCCATGGTAAGCAATGCAGGTAAAATTGTTCCAATGCACGTGCTGGATCCATTTGTGCATATTATGGTTCACTGCTCCTGGTTAGCGGAAATGGAAGAAACAGCAGAGGTTATAAACAAATGCTTTGACCAGGCTGGCCACGCATATCTGCAGCTAGACGCAGTGGTCTTCAAACTTGGAGGCTGGTCCACATAAGGGGCTCAATGGGAATGGGGGCGGGAGCTAACAACGGGCCGATTACTACCGGTCCGTTGTTAGCTCCCTGGTCCCCTCGCGGGACCCGCTCTGGATGTCTGGTAAGACCAGACGTCCAGAGCGGGTCCCACGAGGGAACCTCGCAATATTGCGGAATGCGTTTAACAGCGCCAGCACCATTACCGGCGCCATTAAATGCATTCCGCAATAGCTGTAATGAGTCCCAATTGTCATTGCTGTTCCTTCTTCTGACCTAAGGACTCCCCATAGGTCTCAGTCCTCTCCCCTTTCTCTTCCTCATCCATTACTGGTGGCACCAGATGGGAAGTGCTCTTGGCTCACTTCGCATCTTCCAAGTGCACCATTAATGTTTATCACAATGGCTCTATCATGGCCCAGGGTTCTCAGTCCAAACTCCTCCATCTTGACAGGCATCTCCCATCTCTCTTCAACTTCCCCACCTCCTGCCATCCCTCATCCCCCTTCACTCCTCTCCCCCAGATCACTCTCCTCTCTTCCCACCTTGACCTCCCCTGACCCCTGATGATGCCTCCACCAGCACTGCCAGTCTCCTTCTCTGTCATTCGACTAATGAAGCTTGTGTCAGTGGCTGCATTCGCCTCTTCTTTCATCCCTCCTCCGCCCCCTTCATTTGACCCTCCTTCCGTCTCTGTCCTAGATAACCTTCATCTCTCTATCTCTAACACCCTGGACATCCTTGCCCCCATCAAGAGGATCTGCATGAAGCCTGCCTCCAAATGCAACTCTTGGTATGACTCCCACTTGGCAGCTTGGAAACACAAGTGCAACGCTGCTGAGCGGAAGTGGCAGGCAGCTAGCTCATCCTCTGACAAACTGGCCTGCCGGGTCCTCCATAGGCAATATCGTCTCGCCATCTGCTCCAAGAAGTGGTGTCATGTCCAAGCCTGCATCTCTGGAGCCACCAATAACATGGCCGAACACTGAACATTTTAAAATATGCAAGGAACTTGCCAGTCCTACTGCAATCTCCTCTCCTCCACTCTCCCAGGCCCTCTGCACTGCACTGGTCGCCCACTTCTCTTCCAAAACTCAGGACACCCTGTCCTCTCTGGCATCTGCACCCACAGCACCATCCCACTCTTGCCTCCCTTGGCTCCCCTCTACCCCATATTCTATTCCTTCTCCCAATTGCACCAGACGAGATCTCTAGAGTTGTCCGCTCTATGATAGGCTCTCTTAAAACAGGTGCCACGTTGCTCATCCAGAACCATCAAGGACAACATCGCCTCTCTCGCCCCAGCCTTGGCTGACCTCTGCAACCATTCCTTTTCCACTGGCTCCTTCCAACAACCCCTTAAGCATGCTCTTGTGCAATCTCTCCTAAATAGCGGTCTGCTGACCCTTCTTGCCCAGCTAACTGTTCCCCTATCTCTATCACCCCTTTTGTGGGCAAACTCACGGAGAAGCTGGTCATCCCCCAACTGACCTTCCATACTGAATTGTCTGGCTGCTTCCATGATCACCAGCCCAGTTTCAGCGCATCCAGAGGCACGGGAACCACTCTCCTTAAAGGCCGTTAAGACTTGCTCTCTAACCTGGACTCACACACACCCTCTGTTCTGATCCTACACAATCTTTCTTCTGCCTTTGTCACAGTCAACCACTCCATCCTCATAAACCGTTTCCATGATAGCCTTGCCATAACAGACCGGGCTGACCTCCTTCCTTTCAAACAGACCCACCCAAGTGCAAATGTTTTTTTTTCTCTCCTCCATTTTACTCTCTACCTGTTGCGTCACTCGGGGCTCTATCCTAACACCATGGTCCTTCAACATCTACCTGGCCCATCTGGCCCACTTGATCTTCACCTTCTCTCCTCATTTCCAGTGTTATGCAGATGAGACACAGCTCTCCTTCAAGCTACCATCCTCTACCACCTCCCACTCTTCTGAACAGGGCAGCATAGGGGAAGCATGCTGGTCTTGGAAGCAAGACCATGCAGAGCAACAGAGATTTGAATCCCATATCTGCGCTTAGAAACCAAACTCAGGTATTAAGTGCATTGTGTTATAAAAAAACAATAAAATAAATAAATACCTGACTGCCTGACTGTTGTTCAGGCATGGTGCTCTGCCAATGATCTCTTCCTTAATGCCGGTAAGACAGACATCCTTCTTATTGGGAGGCCTGCTCCTTGGTTCCCCCTCAATCTTTGTTCAACCTCCTTGGGCCACCTCCCTTCGCCTACTTGTGAGGCAAAAAACTTGGGGATCATCTTTGACTCCTCTCTCTCTTTCTCTCCACACATCACAGACCTTGCCAAGAAATTCATTTTTGAACTCTACCTCCCCAGGGGCATTCTAGCTTTCCTCACCTTCCCCCAGAAGCTCACCAGCTCCAGAGCTCTGCTTCTCTCTAGGCTTGACTACTGCAACAACCCTTTCCTCGGTCTGACTCTTTCCTTCCATCGCCCCTTCAACTTATCAAGAATAAGACGTGAGACTTATCATTTGCCTCAAGCCCAGGGATCACATCTCTCCAGCCCTGAAATCTCTTGCCTGTCTCCTGGTGACTGCAAGGATCAAATTCAAAACTCATCATGCATCATATAGAAAACTGTCTGGGGCCTGCTACCTCTCTAGATCCAACTCTCCCTCCCTAAATACCTCCCTGCAAGAGTCCTTCGGTACAATGGCCCCAACTTTTTGAAGGTCAAACATTTCTCCAAGCAGAGAGTGGGAGGTAGATCTCTATTTTCGGCTGGTTTCTCCCTCTGGTATGCCCCCCCAGACTTGAGCTGGATCTTCTTAAGTTTCTGAACCTTCTCAAGACTTTCCTTGTCTCATCTTCCTTCTCTCTCCCCCTCCCATGCTAAAGGTTTCCTCTGCCACTGCGACTGGGGCCTTGTCCCTTCAGAGTCATACGGGGGCCAGACCAACCACCTACCAATCCCCCCAGCATCCCCTGCCAGCCCTTGCCCAAAGGCTCCATTCCCAGACAAGCCCCAACCTGGTCTACCCTCTCCACACCACTCACCCTCCCTTCCCCCTCTCTATTCTCTGGTACTTGCGGTGCCCCAGTACTTCCCCCCTCCCTTTGAGCAGCCCACTCCTACACTTCTTCCTCTTGCCCCTCCTCCCCTCTGCACTTATCACCTTGTCTTGTACTTGCACGTTAGGATTGTCACAATGCCAATATATCCGTTTTTGCTGTTTCACTATGTCTGCCCCCCACCCCTAACCTGTCTTGTAGTGCCTGAAAACAATTGTGTCTAGGCGCCATAGAAATGTCCAATATTTAAATCAAATTAAACATAACAAGTGGATTTAAGAAGACCACTTCATTTACTATTAAAAAATGTGATTTGCATAGTGAACATGGACTCCAGTCTTCATGAGAATGAAAATGAGTATTGTCTTGCATGTGAGAAAATTGGGCATGAACATCAGGCACAGTTGGTTTTGATGAAGTGTTTTCGAAAACTATTCACAGAGAACAATTTTGCACAGAAAATGCCCTTTTGCAGGCCAATGCCATTGTCAATAGATGGATTTTGAATAGAGAGTTCTAGTAACAGTACACCCATGTGTGTGTATTTGTGAGGACAATTTGCTAAAGTCGAGAACAAATAAGTAGATGGGGCCCCTTTCCTCTTCAAGAACATTTTGACAGGTTGGAACACTGCCTTTGTGTCTTTAGTCCCTCCCCCTTTTCATAGGCGTTTGAAATGAATTTTAATATAAAAAATATTTGATATTAAAAAGATTTCAAAATGCTATCAAATGTGCATTTTTTATAGTATGTTTGATATGTTTGAATAGGAAAAGAGTATCATTGATATCAGTTTGAAAATGTTTTTAATATGGGAGAGATTGTGTGCGTTGTTCCTTGGTCGAGGGTATAGTGAGTTGTGAGGAGTTAGCCGGCGAATGTGAGGTGTTGGTGATGCAGCAGTGGGTTGCGGTATTGATGGTATGACGTTATATGAAGCTGGCCTTTGATAAGCATTTCAATAATTCTACATAAAATTTTAAAAAAATTTAAAATATGTGCTATCAAAAAATGTGGTTTGATATCAAAAAACATTTATTTTTGATATGAAACATTTTTTATATCAGATTTTTTTATGTCAAAATGATATCAGATTTGTTTTTAAACCAAATTTAAAAAATGATACAAACATTTTTGGGATATCAAAATTTAAAAAAAGAAATGATAGCAAAGCATTGTTTTTATATTAAAATAAAAAGTGCGACACATCCCCAAAATGTTTTCACATCAAAATGACAAAAAACATTACTATCAACATTTTTTATATCAACATTTTTAACAAATGTTATGTTAACATGTAACACAAATTGATATCTAAATTATTTTGCATTTTTTTAATATCAAAATTAAAAAAATTGATATCAAAATAATATTGAATTTTTATGTCAAAGTGATATCGGAATGTTTTAAATCAAAATTCAAAGTTGTTTTAATATCAAAACTGTTTATATCAAAATGTTTTGGTTGTTTCCCTGTATGTGCCTCTAATTTGTATGCACTGTGGGTCTTTATATGTATTGTTTGTAATAAGTCTTCATTTATTAGCAATGTATTCCATGGTTAACATTACTCAAAACTCTCCAAAGATTACTTTCATTATTTTACAAGCCAAAATTAACAGAATACAAATATTGTATGTTTATAGTGTATGCTGCAGCCATTTTCTATGTGTATGTATGGTTAGGTTCCTGTATTAAAAACAGTCCAATATAATGTTTTAATTAGATAAGTATATTCTTTAATACATTAAGGGCCCGATTCATAGAATCGGGCACATAAAAGGCGCAAGGGCCATGCGCTGAGAAGGAGTCTACGCGAGCTGTGACACAGAGAAATCTTTGTGCGGCATGCATATTCCTGGATTCCCAGAGGCATCAGTAGCCGTCGCGCAAATAACAGCAAGCTGCGTGAGTAACTCCCCCAACATACTCCTACGCACAGTAAAAAGCAAGTGAAATGCCTAACACGGTGCAAGCCTCCGTGCCATCCCTGGGCCAGCATATAGTACTCTGAGCTAAATCACGCGGAAACACCCCGCTATCCCGATCGCACCCCATAGAAAACGCATGCCCTCCAACGGAAGGCCTGCCCCTCCACCAGCCAAATTGCACGCTAAAACCTAAAAATTCCCGGCCGCACCCCATTGTAATCGTATGAAAATACCCCACAAACCCCGATCACACCCCAGCATAATCGCGCAAAAACACCTCATGATCCCTGCCAGCACCCAAGAATAATTGTGAAAAATCACCCTGCGATCCCCGGCCGCACCCCAGCGTAATTGCACGGAATCACCCCACTATACCCGTCCGCACCCCAGCGTAATTGCACAAAATCACCCCGCGATCCCTGCTGCACCCCAGAGTAATTGCGTGAAAACACCCCACGATCCCCGGCTGCACCCCAGCGTAATCGTGCGAAAACACCACATGGTCCCTGGGTGCACCCATAGAAAATGCATGCCCTCCAATGCAAGACTAGCCCCTTCACCAGTGGAATCGTGCCCCAACACATCGCAATCCCCAGCTTCACCCCAGCCAAATTGTGCATCTGCACCTCGCAATCCGCGGCATTCAGCCCCCTCTAGATGGGAAAGCCAAGCCCCATCACCTGTGACCACACACTGCAGGCAGCCCCCTCCACATGGGATACCCCAGCCCCATCACCCATGACCACACCCTGCAGTCAGCCTTCTCCACATGGGATACCCCAGCCCCATCACCTGTGACCCCACCCTGCAGGCAGCCCCCTCCAGACGGGGCACCCCTGCCCCCATCAACCGTGACCACACCCTGCAGGCAGCTCCCTCGCCATGGAACACCCCAGCCACAATCACTCATAACCCCACCATGCTGGCCCCCTCCACATGGGATACCCCGGCCCCCATCGCCTGTGACCACACCCTGCAGGAAGCCCACTCCACATGGGATACCCCAAACCCCATCCCCCATGACCTCACACTGCAGGCAGCCCCCTCCACATGGGATAACCCAGCCCCATTCATCTGTGACCCCACCTACAGGCAGCCCCCTATAGATGGGACACCCCTGACCCCATCACATGTGACCCCACCCTGCAGGGAGCCCCCTCCAGACGGGACATCATCTCATGCTATACCCTGACATAGTGACACATCATCAGTCCATCTATTGTGTGTCGTGCACCTTGACTGCCGTGTTGTGACACCACCCAGAATATCCACCAGAACATGTATCCTGCAAACCAAAATAAATGCATTCACCTGGGTCACATCTGAGTGTGGCAGCTGCTCAAAAACAATTGCTGTCCACAACCATAACCCAACATACACATGTAACAAGTTAATGTTAAAGTGAGACCCTTCTGGCCATGTGACGTCATGTCATTAGTTCCCAGGGACAAATAGTCCTACAATTACAAAATTAAAACCACAGTGTATTACCACTCTCTGTGTTTGTGAGGGAGGTGATTGGGGTGACTGTGGGAGTGTTACATATTCAGGATATTGCCACATGATTTGCTTGATGCTGTATAACACACATGTAGTGTTTTCCCCTTCACCAGCATGTGTTTGTTCACTTATCATTATCTCTGGTGTTGGTTGACCTCTTGCACTGGGATACAATATTGGCATGTATTTGTATTTACACATTGACAGCCCAATGCAACTGTCTCTGTGAGTGGTGCACTGTCTGATTCCATGTCCTTACACACATGGGCGAACCAGTGATGTATTTATTAGGAAATCTCTTCTAGAAATAGCAGCTTGATGATGCTCAGGCTGTGAGACACCTGGCCAGTGGTCACGGGGAACTATCCCAGAGACTTAGAAGAAGATACCACGAATTTTGTTTTGTTATTCTGGCAGTGATATCAGATGTCAAGAAAGCAATACGCGACAAGGGCTTGAGAATGACCGCAACGGTCGAAACACGTGTAGGCTATTGGTGATTAAGTTCACGAACCATATAATTTCAACATAAAGATAACATCAGATTGACCACAGAGTGTGGACTATTATCTTTTGCGCTGTCTGCATATTGATTTGTATAGTGTGAACAAGTAGCTTGTGAATATTAGTATCAAGCGCAGAGAAAATATTGTAATATTTGATCCATTTTAGAAAACAAGTCTACAACTACTAAGATGGTATTGAATCCTTGACTGGGAGGTAGATCTGTAATGAAATCAAGGGACAGTGTGTGCCATGGTGCGGGAGGAATTTCCAATGGTTGGAGAAGACCAGCTGGTTTCTGCTTTTGGGACTTGTTTTGTGCACACACACCGGAAGATTTGATACATTGTATGATGTCTTTACACCATGTGGGCCACCATTAGTTTCGTTTTACTTTAGCTAGAGTTTTGTCAATTCCAGGATGACCTTCAATCAGGGAGTCATGATAACCCGAAATAACCTGCTCTTGTAAATCTGTACTTGGCAAGTATAGACGGTTCCTAAAATATGGTAACTGGTCTTTAATGGTGTAATGTTCTCCTTGAGTACACCATTCTTGTGAGAAAGTGGATTCATTAAGAGTTGGAATTTTTTTTGGAGTTCATCCTGTGTCAATGTTGCCATAAGACCCAGGAGGTTGTCTTCTGGAATGATGGCTACTGGATCTGGAGTTATTTATACCTTTTCATCAACACCCATGCAGGACAAGGCGTCAGCCTTTCCGTTTCGGACTCCTGGCCGGTAGGTGATCACATAGTCATATTCAGCGAAGAAAAGAGGCCACCGCAGTTGACGGGATGATTGAGCCTTTGCTGTTTTTAGGTATTGCAGGTTTAGATGATCAGTTATGACTGTGACAGTATGTCTAGCACCAAGGAGATGGTGTTGCCATGCCTTGAAAGCTGATTTTATAGCCAAGAGTTCTTTGTCTGTGATAGCATAGTTGAGTTCGGGAGGTGAGAACCTTCGTGACCAGAAGGCCACAGCGTGTAACTGACCAGTTCCTGGGTCCCTTTGTGAGAGAACAGCTCCCATAGCCATGCTACAGGCATTTGTTTCAACTATATAAGGGACGTCTGGGCGAGGATGCCATAGAAATGGAGCAGAAATCAATTTTTTCTTAAGATCTTGAAAGGCCTTCTATGCTTCTTCGGTCCATGGAACTTTTTATTGTTTTATTGTGATGTAATTGGATGCACTATTTGGGAAAAATCTGGGATGAATCGGTGGTAAAAGTTTGCAAAGCCCAACATACTCTGGATTCCTTTAAATGAAGTTGGTGACGGCCAGTTAAGAATGGCATCTACCTTGTACCTATCCATTCCGATACCTTTTGGTGTGAGGATAAAACCAAGGAACTCCACTTCGGTGACATGAAAAGAGCATTTTTTGAGTTTAGCATACAGTTTATGTTGGCGGTGTTTAGTAAGGACGGAACAGACCTGCCTGACATGGAAGTGATGCTGCACATGTGAAAGAAAATGCCATTTGACCGTGCACACCCAAACTCCCACTTCACATACCACCACCGGTCAGCCACATGTGTATACTCACACCGCAAATAAAACCTTTATACAGGTCTCTAGCTTTTAAATTGAGTGAGTTACACAAGATCCAAGTGAGGTGCGTTTTTGAGAAAATGAAGGTGCGACAAAGGAACAGAAATCAATTTTGACAAGGACAATTTTACTCTACACTAGGGCATTCAGGCTAGGCTACCAGATTGAGACACAGTAAGCCCTGGGGTTGACTCGCAAGTTCAACCCTAGCACCTCCGTGCCCACCCTGGCAGAACCAGTCCAATCTCTCGAGAGAGAACTAGGGGCTTAGGATTTCACAAGACAAAATTATTAAAGATGTTGGCTCTAGCACTAGGCAGGGTTTCAAGAATCATTTTTGACAATGTTACAGTTATCAGGATAAGGATAGGATGGCTTAGAGAGTGGAACTACGGACAAGGCAATACAAGGTATACTATGGTTCCTATTGATATTCACAGTCCACTTTTAATTTGGATTTTGGACAGCCAGCGTTCTGGATCACCACACAGATTTGGTCTAACACAAGATAGCCGGACAAAATCAGCGGGACAGGGTCAGCTGGGCAGGGACTGGATACCAAAGGATAGTTCTTCTGGACTGGCAATTCTTGTACTGGATACTATAGGTCATCAGGGTAGCAGGATAGCAGCAGCATGCAGTGAGTGGCAAGCCAGGTTAGTTCAGGATGCTTCCCAAAACACCACAGCGTGTCCCTTGGTTATGGGGATTATTTTAGAATTGAGGCTAGCTGAAGTAAGATCAGCAATGCTTGGCCTTGTGGTTGGGATCTGGAGTTTAGATTGATGAATGCAAGATGAAGACAGGAAGAGACAGGAAGAGACAGGAAGAGACAGGAACAGGACACTGGCATAGGAAATTAGGAATCAGTGTTCATGTGTGTTGTCAGGGGCTCTTATTTATAATGCCAGGTGACATCATCACAGTATATGACAGGGGCAGACTTTACTATACAAGCCCCTGACAATAGGATTGGGCAAGGGTAGTAATCTTCACCTTGCTCTCTCCTGTTTGGATTTCTAAGGGAATGATGTCAGGTTTATGAGGTAAAGTTTACAAAGCCCAGAAACTCCCACATTTACTGAAAATCTGATTTTGCCAAAAACATACATTTATACACTTGCAATCTCTTGGTAAATTATACCCACAGGTTACATATGATGTGTAGCACAGATTAGTCCAAACCTTCAGTCTGTGTGTCCTTGTTTCACCTTTCTGATACATTTTGGTGGTTTTACACATTAAAGATTTGGCCTAAAATTCCACAATTTTATACACAAATGTGAATTGTCCCCAGGGATGCATGTACAAAATCTTATGTTTACCACATTAATAATTTCCTCGTGACTTCTGTTCCCTATGCAGCAATGAGCTTTACCAAGTTTTAAAAGATGGCCCACAAAATTAAATGTAACACTGCAAACCTTTACATTTCTGCTAATTCTTCCTACAGAAATAAGTGTCTTTAAAGTTTCTTTATAACCTAGTCTCTGGCACCAAAAGGTTCCTTCAACTGCAAGCAGCTGTCAATTCCTTCCAGGCAAGGGGGTTTCCAGTCTTAATTGAAGGTTTTATTGCCCCTTCACACTTGACAGGTGAGTGTCCCAGGACTGCTATTGTCCCAGCCTGGAGCACAGACAAATGTCTGATGTGCATGTGAACTTTCATTGTCGTATCCCATTCAAAGTTTTTCAAGCTGGCACTTTGCACCTACGTGTCCTGGATATAGGCTGAATCTCCCTTCCTTGGAGTCGTTTCAGGCCCGGCAACTGGAATAACATGTTTTCCTGAGAGTTTGCAACTCCAGCCTATATGTTTTAAACTGTTTAATTTCTTAGTTTGGGTCTTGAATTAAACAAACCCATGACAGAAGATATCCTATGTGTGTATCATCACCACTAACATAATTCATTTACATGGCTAAGTAAGCAGGCTTTCATTAACAATTGAGTTTTAAAAAGGTATTTTTTTTCTGTTCAGTCAGCATAGCCCATTTGTCCACATGTGTTAAAAACTTCTATAATTTATTTCCTTAATTCGGTTTGCAGCTCCTCAGATTGCCACTCTCTTGGCAGCTGTAGTCATTTTCCTTGCAGCAGGACTCTTATCTTAAGTATAGATACATTTATCCTTGACCTGGCTCAGAGAGTAAAAAGTCTCTTTGAACTGCTGCCCTTGGATACATTTTGTCAAGAAATAAACTTCGTACGAGGGAAAAATTAAGTTGCTTTTGATTTCTCTGAGAGTTGGTTTGACTGGGCCTTTTTACTCACAGTGGTTTCAGAATGACAGGTGGAATTGGCACAAAAGCTGTCATGTTGCCTGCCCCCGGAAGACCAGACCAGGCCCAGCAGCCCCGGAAGCAGGCATCATGCCACTTGGAGCATGCCCAAAAGCCCCAGTTAGGAGCTGTTTGGGTACAGTCCTGGCGCCTATGGCGCCAGGCTCATAAAGATAAAGTCAGTCCTGGCGCCATGGGCGCCAGGCTCATTATTGATAACTTACCTGAAGCAGACCATGCTGCATACTCACCCGAGGCAGACCATGCTGCATGAAGACTCAAGCCAAAAGAGGCTTAGGAGGGACTATTTTGCGGAAAGGACTATTTTGTTACTTGGGTGGGGCTGTGGAAGAATACTTACCTGGATCTTCTTCCAAGGCTATTTAAACCACGCCCGGACAGCCACACGTGCTTCGCGTTATTCTGCTTGCTGCAGCGTATCGCTCACCGTGTTTGCAGCAGCTCCAGTCTTCAGCCACGCCCGCTTCAGTCCTGGGACTCCTGAAACAAGAAGACAAAAAGGATAAAGGTTAGAACAGGAGTTTTAACTTTAATCCTTACCTGAATCCTGATCCATTTCGCCATGGAACTGAAAGACAGAAGCCTTTGAAGCACCGCTTCGCATTCCTACGGCGCCGCGCTGAACTCACCTGCTCGGTGGTACTTCAGCATTCCATCACGCTCTCTCCATCTCGCGGCCGCCCTCCGACACCTAAGGAGACAAAGACAGCAAGGTGAGCAAGGGGACTCTCTAAGGCCATACAAGCTACCCCCAAGGACTTACCTGATTTACCACGGGAGGTACTCACCTCATTTTGGGTCGGCGCAGTCAACTCTGCTTCATCGCTGTACCCCGGCCTCTAAGGGGAGAAAGCAAGGACAATACAAGTTACCCCCCCACAAAACTTACCTGATTTACCACGGGGGTCTCACCTCATCTCGGGTCGGCACAGTCAACTCTGCTTCAACGCCGTACCCCGGCCCCTAAGGGGAAAAACACAATAGACTTACCTGAATCTTACCGAGTGCCATTTGGAAATCTTCGAGTGGATTAATCGGCAACCTGCAAGGAATCGGACAGAGTGAAGAGCAGACATTGAACTCTTATGAACAATTGGACTTTAGAGTCAATACTGGAACTCACCAATTCCTCTACGCCAGTGAAGTAACTGGTCATCAACGCGCCCCTGCAGTCGACGCAGGATGGAGAGCTCATCCTTCCAAACCATCAGGTGAGACTAAGGAGGGGACATCAAGAGTGATCAGTGGGAAGACAACGGGAGTGGGGAAGGTGGGTTGACACTCAATTCCACGGGTGGTTAATTCCTCTTCTCCTTTGCAGAAGAATATTCTTGCGAGCCAGACAAACTAGGCTGAGCGGGCCAGTCCAGTCAGTCATCTCGGCGCTACACGTCACGCTGGTGGAAATAACAGCGGCCCGGTTCCGGTCGACGCCCCCGTGGGAACCAGGTGAGCGTAACAAAAGCAGCATTTTGAAAGGGTGAAAATATTTCATCTTGAAGGGGAATTTTTGGCTTTTGCAGCAATGCAGTGCTGCCGGTTTTCTTGATTCCATACATATGTCTCAGAACATACTGGCATGCTCCTGCAGTGTGTCCCCTGGTCCACACCACCTGAAATGTAGGTGACATGATGATGCAGCCATTTTTCTGTTGCTGCCAAAATGCAGTTTTGAGGTCCTGGTGTGCACAGGTGCCAGCGCAGCCAGGTTGCTGTTTCTAGCGCAAATGCAGCTCTGTGATGTGGGGCAATGCGTTGAGTGGGTCAATATATCCCACATGTCCCCATAAGTCTTGTAGCAGTTTGTAAAAGTTAATATAAGACATGTCTGCTTTTGTCATGAAAGCTGTAGGGATAACACAGTTATACAGCCTCAAACATTTGATGCAATTTTTATATCGGCTTGGTAGCAGTGACTCATTAAAGACAGGGGTTGGTGTTTGTTCACTGGTCTAAACTGGGTTCACCCAAAGTGACTATTTTGTTCCCACCCAGGACATCCTCTTTTTGATCCTCATGAACATTTTTGTCAACCTCTCCAAGGCCTCAGGGGATAGCTAGGAAATTGTTTTACAAAGCAGCCTGGTCAGTACAATAGGACATTCTCACTAGAGTGCTGATCCTTGGAGTCATTATGATGTACAAAGGAAATGGCAGAATTTCCAGCAGACAAAGCACTCTGGGTATCTCCCCCAATCAAGAAGACTCTAAAATAGTAGACAGGATTGGACCCGTTACAGGAGGCTAAATGCGAACCAATCTAATTTGATATTTTACCGATATGATGGAGGAGACTCTGACCTTAGTTGATTCATCTTTGGGCTCTGAAAGAAGAAGGATTCACACGGAATTGCACTGAGAGTACTGTTTGCCCTTAAGTCCTCCACTGCACATCGCTTGTAGGGGTCCACCTTATTCATACCGTGTCAGAAGCGGCTGTTCCTTTGCTTTGGAACTTGCATGGCTTGACATGGCTCGACATACATTCAACATCCAAATGTCCTTTCCTTGGAGCACTGTGTACTGTATGTGCTGTGCAATTGGGCTGATCACCCCATCGGCAGTGGTGGGAGCCTGTAGCTTCACCTTGATCAACAGCCACTGTGCCCTTGGTATACTTCTGCTCACACTTAGTGCAGCCTGGGGCAAGGATGCCGTGCTTGTTCTTGTCCACTGTTACGAGCTGAACTGACCCATTTCTCATGATCTTGCTAGGTAAGCCCTGGCATACCGATCCAGCATTTCAATTACTGGTTGAATTCGGAATGTTTTAAACACATTATTGTATAGGACGTTTAATGCTCAGCTATACCCTACTTTTGCTAAACATCTGAGTGACTGTGTGAAATAGTCTGAAACAGTCTGGAATTCGCTTTTTAGAGCCCGTCCAAAGCAACTGTGAGCTTATTGCCTTGGAACCTGGGGGCGCTTAACGGCATGCAAGTGCTTAAAATGCTGTGTTGATTATCTTGACATAGCCTTGTTTGGCAGCAAGGTGTCTACTAAGGGCAGACAGGTTTCCCCCTGTGCTCCTCGCTACTTACTACTCTTTCTTGCCTTGGATTGGTTCCATGTGTTAATATCCCTGCAAAAATATTGCCATACAAGAATGGCGCCAAATTATGCGGTGATATTAACCCATTGAACCAGCGGGGGACAGCCCTGCAAGCCCCATATTAATTTAAAGGGAGCATGGGACACCCCTGCAACCCTCGCTCCCATTTACCCCAAAAATGTTCCCCACTAAGAATATCGCCTATGGCCATTCCAGACGACCATATACATGGCGATTTTATTGGTAGGGATAATATTACCTGATACCCTTGGATTTCCACCTTTAGCCTTGCATTTTCAAAGCACTGTGTACTGCTGCATGCTTTCTGTATCTTATTTTTTAACGAACGGGATAGCCCCTGCTGTTGAAGGAAAAGGGCCATAGTACTATGGAGAACAGGAAGGGCTCCAACCACAGATATAATTCTTGACTCTACCCCAATGTCGGGGTGTCTGCATGATTCTATTGTGATTATTTCAAAGTAGTGCTAAAAATACAATATGTGGAAACATGATTACACAATGAATACTCTCGCTGTTCAATAATTACACAGTTGGTGAGTTAGTATCATCTGGGTGTGCAAGAAACATTTGTGTAATCATGTTTCCACATATTGTATTTATGTCTTTTTTCTGTTTACAAACTAACCAGTTATGGTTCTTGATTTGTGATGAAAAAAGAACAACATGAACAATCAATAAATTGAATTGAATAATTGAATAATGATTAAGAATGAGGGCCTTTTTCTGCCATATTTGATGACCTGATTATGTATGTAAAGGATATTTAGCTTACTATTTGAAGCACTACTTTGAAATAATCACAATAGAATCATGCAGACACCCCGACATTAGAGTAGAGTCAAGAATTATATCTGTGGTTGGAGCCCTTCTGTATCTTTTTGGCAGAACATTTGAAGGCCTAAGTGAAGGAGAAAGTGTTGCCATTCAACAGTCTTTCAGTCCCGCGGCTCCAAGGCTGACGAAGGCTGCTCTGCTGTGAGCATTAATCTCACTTGCTGTAAAGTTAACTTCAATGTTGCCATCAGGGATAGGCCAAATCCAAAAATGCATACGTATGGCCTCAACAGTATAGAACACCGGAAGGGCAAACATCCTACACCTGAAGCAGCGTGCAAGCGAGATATGGGAGGTCCTCCCCACTCAAAAAAAGACAAGAAGGATCACTCAGGTTACCTGGGCACCACTCAACACAAGAAAACTATTTTTATGGGAACTATGCACACTCAACCTAGCACAGGTACCTCTGCAACAAGGGCTCTCCTATTAAAGAACTTGCATGCAATCAGGATCCTCACATTGCAGTGATAGATCTATCACCCAGTTTTTCAAACATTGATGACAATGGATCATTGTTGAATCACTGTCTAAGCCTTCAATGTAACTCGTTGGGCCCTGCAAAAGCTGATTACAATAATGTGATCGGCTCTCCTCTCTCTGCCATTCCGGACCAGGAAGACTTACTCTCAACATCTGACTTTTCCTCAAGTGACAGTGAGTCAGAGGTGGATGCATTTCATTATCATTCTGACCACTGGAGTAAATCCACCATGGTAAAAGAACGTCCTTTGGCAAACATTGATACAATTAACAACTTGGAGTCCAAAGTTGATGCTTTGTTTCAATTGTGTTCGACTATAGCTGAGGATCAACGGGCTATAAAGACGCTGATGGGGATAGTGCTTGAGGAATATTGGGCGGCTTTAACTATAAGTAAGTAAGGCCATAACAGGCAGTTGAGGGCTATCCCAAACAAGCCTGCGGGAAAGTTATCAAAACCCCAACACACAAAAGATGATCACTTAGCTCCACTCTTACCTGAATCATTCCTGTCTCAATAGGGACGGTATATCCATCTTGCTCTTTTTCATTCAAACCTTGTATCAAATCTGAGGTCACACAAGTCAGTGGATCTCACAGGTTCTATCAGAGTGTCAGCTGTATCTGAGGAACAGGCACTAATGGCCTTGTGTACTGATCAATCTAGGTTAAACTCACTGCTGATACAGGAGTTCATCAAGGGTTTGGAAACTACAAAGCACGCTGGTAAAAATAGACTGCCAATCAGGAAACAGAACATGCAGCAATCATAGGCTCCACCAATAAATGATCCTAAACCTATTTCTTCTTCCTCTGCATCTACAACATCAGGGCCTTACTTGGTCATCAATGAGTTAGCTGATGGTGAAGTAAGGGGGGTCTTGCTTCAATGTCCCTTGGACAAATGGGTGGTGTAAAGAGCCAGTCAACCAGCTTCTGTCTCAGCCTCTACTTCCTCTGGGAAACCAATATCACCTATTCTTCAAACATCCTATACATCAACCGCGCAGCAAATCATTTCATCTGAACTGTGTGCTACAGTTACTGACTACCCTAGAGGTCCCTACTCGGATAAGCAGGGTGGACACCAAAGATCTGTGCATTTGGAAGCTCCTACATAAGTCTAGTACAACCATGATGGAATAACTCATACAATCCTGAGCAATAAATCATTAACCTATATTGGCCCGTCTTGATATGAAGACACAATATACATCAAACAGGTTGAAGTTGCTCCCACTGCCAAGAACCCCTTTTTAAACAGAACATGGCTACTGAACGTATTACATGTTATACCTGATCTTTGTACAATATCAACTAAAGACAATGATTTGTTGCCACGATATTCTAGTCTTTTGAACTGGGTGATTGTGTCTTTCTTCTCACCAATTGTAATTGAATGCACTTGTAAACATGCTCAAGCTTTTGATTTTGAGCTAACTGTTTTTTATCCAGTGGCTTCTGACAGCCATTTTTGTTTTATGTTTTATATGTTAGGGTTACCTGGTGAGCCTTGATCTTCCCGGTGAACAATAACGTATATACTGTACAAATGATCAAGGCTTTTATGTCCCACACACACAACTTCAGTGTATCTTGGATATATAACTTTTCAGTTTGTTCTAAAAAATATATTTATTCATATAAAAAAAGCAATTCATATATACACATTCTGTGACCCATCTTTGAGCCTACATACACATTTACATAACAAAAAACGAACATCTCACTTCATTCTTGGATACTAAAAACCCTGGTTGTGCAAAGTTGAGATATATAAGAAAACAAAGATGTCCCCTCTCAGTGCAATTTCTAAAAAAACACTGACAGAGAAGTCCAAGGTAACTTGGTTTGCAGTGTCATGTATCAATTGATGCTGTATTTAAAGTTGGCACAGTGTGTTTCGGCCGTCTCATTAACCAAAACTGTGGCTCCCCAGATGTGCTGCCTTCATCAGGATTAGTTCAATATCTAATACACAAATGTGTTTTTTGTGTCTACATAAAAATGACAATATATATGTGTACATCAATGGCGAGTGAGGTGTGACAAGTAGATTCATATAGGACGACTAAATGCATCAACAGTCCTGAGTTATATCAACAAATGAGCTCAAGGGTACTGATATCCCTCCTGTAAGGATACAATCTGACAATATCCGGACTAGTAGGACACTGCATATATAAATAAATATAGTATGCACATCAGTCCATGTAGAATATTAATAATCTCAAGCCCCTATTATTGTGTATAAGAGGGTGTTTACCTGCACAATGTAGGAGTATCCCTCCAGGAGCTGATCTCACCTTCTCCAGTCAGAAAATGAAGCTGGGATGCTTATACAGTGGATACTAAAAATGGACAACATCATCAGATCAGGCTTGTTTACACATTCCACTGAAGGATGAGACTGAGTAGCCCTATCCAAGCACTGCACCCCACCACCTGTGTTTTGGTCCAGATATAAAGGTGACCCATCCATGCTACGTATAGTGCCTTGAAACCCCAAAGGCACCACTGATGTGTATGATAATGTGGGTGCGGCCGGTCCCCAGGGTGAGGAAGATGCTTCAGTAACAGAGTATGTATGTCTCGTGGTCCAGCATGTCTTGAAAAGGTAGATAAATGCCAGCCAGAGGGTGGCCCGACCCATATGGTGATAAATTGGTTATTATTCTGTGTGAAACCCAGGTTCCTTCCTTCTGGTCATGAAGTCATTGCCATTAACAAGCTGACTCATGTAAATCCCACCGGCGTGTAACTTCGATGTCTGCCAGCCATGGAATCAAAGCATGCAGGCTATTTTCATAGGTTACTAAGTAACCGGCCCCAACGGAGGGATCAGTAGGAAGCCCCATTGAAGGGGGCGGCCTCTCTTGGAATGGCCTAATCTCTTATTATACTCAATCTCGCAGGATCATGTAATGGCATATACATTACTGTGTCACCATCTATTATATCTTTATTTCTGTTTTGCTTGTGCTACCAATTTTACGTGTACCTCCATACATATTAGTGCGCCGCAATTTATTACATATACTTGTGCTTCCAAAGGGGTGTTGAGAGAGTGCCGAATCCAACATTGGCCACACGATTTACAATATTGTGCACTAGGACCCCAGCCGGCCCATAGAGCTGGGGGTTTCCCGATAGCACTTTAAGATGAGCAGCAGCACCAGTGAGATGGAAGTGGATACAGATTAATATTCTCACATCGAATCAATAATGCCAACTCAGTAGTTTGGCAAAGGGAGTCTGTTTAATGACAAGTACAAAAAACGGGGAGTTCATGAATATCAGCATTCACTCGATCTTCCTTCTCGCTTCAACTCCAATTAATTTCAGGAAAACCACATCATTTATGCTAAAAACACGTCATCACAGATGTGTAATGCTTAAAATCCGGAATGCAATTCTATTGGTTCTAGGATGTTAACTTAAATATAGTTATTATATCTGTATATTGTAACGGAGGGAGGGGATTGGACAAACACTGTCAGGTGGGACATCTAAGCCCTACCTTCAAAATGGCTACTGTAAACGTCACTAAAAGTATTTCTCATTGGTTTTTCTAACTATAGGACCCTAGATTACTCGATCCACTATGATTGGGTTGGCAACAGCCCAATTCATACGTTTCCATTTGCCTAGCAGTGTGCAGAATAGCCGGCCAGGTGCAGGGAGCTTGTCTGCACCCCGAGCTTCCCTCCAATTATTGCTACAATCAATCATCACCTTAGTGGTCATGTGTCAATTATTTCTTTGTGGTTGGCCTCGAGACTGTTTCTTGGTCTAGAAAAATTAAGATATCTGTGCATGGCAGAAGGCCATGCGTAGGTGTGAAAGTTTCATCCCTTCTCGCTTGGCTGGTCGTGTGTTTCTAACACTGTGAAATCATCTTATTCTTCATGTAAATTGTGTATTTAATTTAATTCTGCCAGCCATCTGCCTTCTGTGGCTTATCTTGACCTTTCTGAACAGGATACTCTATTCTTCTTTCATAAATTGTATCCACTGTTGGTCAGTTTCAGCCGATACAACCATGGCTTCCTGGCACGATTTGCATGCGTCTGAGTTTTTGTCTTTCTTTTTCGATTTGTTTGCTGCAAAACTCTCCTCTTGAGACCTTTAGTAACCTTTGGTTGATTCTGCTCTTGTGCACAGTGGACATATACTTATATAAAGTTCTCTTTTTTGAGGTAGATATGTATAGATATGTATAGGTGGCGCTTTTGCCGCAATCTATTTTACTACTAAGCATAAGCAAGCCTCACAAATTCTTGATTCTTGTGGTTCCTTGCATATGTACACGTGTAAACTATCTGAATATCTTCATTGCACATGTGGCATAATTCCTGACATCTTTGACATTGATTATTTAACTTTAGGTTCAGGATGTCACTTATCCATGGTGTTTCATCTCTTTTCACCATTCACAGGTCGTCATATCTTCTTTATGTGAGTCAGTCCAGGTTCTCGTAATGTCACCATTCATCTTCCTTCACTATCTCTTCAGTATCTTTTTAGCTTCTTCAGGGACTGAATTTTGACAATCTTCATTCTGTCTCATTTGTCGATATGGTTTTCTCAATGGGTAGCTTACTGTCCAGGTTTTCTTAAGTGTCGGTACTTCAGCAGGTGCTGTTCTTCGGATGGGTACTGGACAGAGCCCCTCTGCGGCTCTCTGCTGGTTTATTTGCTCATCATATGTCACATATGTTGGCGTGAACATTCCTGGTTCTTCAAAATGGATGGTTGGAGTGTGAAGCGTGCTTGGGACCTCTTCTACACTCCCCCCTCTGGGAGATTCATCGACCGCTTTCACTTCTTCTTTGGTATCCACTTTTACTTCATCCTCTGGATTCACCTTCATTCCTCCTCTGGATCCGCACATAGCGGTTTGAAGAAATATATCTTTGGGGTCCATATCTTTACGACTCCGTTCAAGCTTCCTGCTGTTCTCACGTGCTCATCTTTGTTCCAAGTCATTAGTTGACATTGTCCACTTGGACTATAATAGATACATTTACCCACATAATTTCTATGTTTCTTGGGATATCGAAACTTTGTTCATTCTGGTGCGTACATGCTGAGATGGTATAAATGTGCAACATGATTCTCCTATTTTTGCACAAACACCTCCATCCACAGCTGTGATCATGTCAAGGACATATCCGTTCTGGAGAGTCATTAGTCGGATTGCCCTTAACTCTTCTTTGATTGCGTTGAATCTTTTCATGGTCCTGTTGATGGTCTGCAGTAACTCCCATCTGGTTATCTGCAACCATTTAGTGTTTGCTCCGACCTTAATTCTTGGCATAAAAATTGGCATATACACTGAAGAAGTCTGACTGAACAGTCTATGTTCATATAGGATAGCATCAAAAGCTTCTATGAATTTTGTAGGAAAGTAATTCTCTCTCTTCATTTGGCTCATCAGTTCCACAGATCTCTTCTTCCTCAGGTGAGCATCTGCTTTTGGGAAACTGGCAATATTCAGATCACTTTTCGGAATCACCAACGCTGGGACATGGAGATTCACCAGTGTGCATATACCCCCCCAGTTTGGCAGCCTGATATATGCTTTGGGTCCACATGCCCAATAATGATCCATGATCACTGCAGTATCATGTTCCTTTCCTGGAGCATCAAAGACTCAGCCACAGTTCTGGTTCGCTCCCATTTTTCTTGTGCCATTATTCCTGAAGCAGAATTTTGGGCTCTCAAATGGCACTATCTGTAAGGGTCCTCCTCTGTCTTTGACCCATGTCAATAGTTTAGCAAGTTTTGGCCACAATGGCTTGCATCCAATTCGTACTATGTCAATGGTTGGCTCGTAATGACTGAAGACCATCCATGCTCTGCAGTTTACTACTCCTTTCTCCCCACGGTCTCGTGAAAGCACTGTTCCCCAAATTAGCATTTGGCCTCTGTTCTTCCACCTCTGAGCTTCTTCTGGAGATTTTCCTTGAACGTTCAGTTTTCAATTTGCCTCGTTTGATCTCTGCTCCTTTAACTCCAGGCTTCTCATAGCTGATCACAATGTGCTTTGTTTTTCTGTTGTTTCTTGTCTTTATGTCCTGGACATAATCATCTTCATTTGGATCCGTTGCATCAGTTGCTCATTTCAATGAAGCATCACTTCCCATGAACTGGCCTCTGGACTTCACATTGCTACGTGTGATAGACAGTGTGCAGTCTGTACATCTATTTCAACAGCTACAAAGATCTTTGACTTCCCCATGCTGTAAAGTAGGAGTGCACAAAGCATTCCTCCTCAGAATTTTGACTTCCAACTTCTCTCATATGTTGGTCCCAGGCGTTATTTCCCAAGTGTGCTGTGCTGTCTAGGTAATCGATTAGTTTGTTGCTATCTTCTTGTGTGCTTCTCTTGATTCTCAAGGTTTTCAAGTAGTTTGCTATAACCACATCCTTGAACACATCTGTGTAGCTTCTTCTTGCTGGGGGATTCTCAGGTATCTCCATCCATGGTTCAGGCCTCTTCATCTCTACCATTTGAGTAAAAGAAAGTCTGGTAATTATTTCCTTGTCCTCTTGTCTTTTCTTGGCTCTGGTTATGAATGGCCATATTGGTTCTTCTATCATCTCTGCATGTGAGAGTTTTGCTGGGCTTGTACTTGTCCCTTCCAGTGCTGGCTCAGGGGTGCTTATCACTGCTGTCTCAGTTGGTTCATACTCCAACTCTTTTTGTTTCTTTAAAAGTTCAGCTTTTTCCATTTGTCTTTTGACTTCGCTTGTAGTGGAACTTCTCATCGTTGGTTGTCCAGCGTTCTCCCATTATTTGGATTGTGGCTTGCAGTTATTGCTGCTAGACCTGGTGTGTGTGCACTCATCGTTTTCATGTGTGTGTCTTTCATTAACCATTTCTCATTCTTGCTCTGCCGACCATGTCTCCGGCTTTTCAATTGGCTTGTTACCAAATGTGTGTATGTGTCATTGTTAATCACATCCATTTCAAGTTCACTCACTCCTCTGTCAGACCTTCTAGGGACTGGAATGACTATAAAGGATCTGGGTGCCTTTCTGGGTTTTATTCATACATCATTAGGTGGGTGCACTGGAATCGGAACACTTTGTGCACCAATGAAAAATGCAGTTCGAATCATCAGTGACAGTAAAACAAGGATGAATACAATGCATAGGTACATTATACCTCTATAAGTTAACCTAAAACACTTTGTTCCGGGACAACGTGAGCGTCTCTCCTCCTGAGGGATGACAACACTACTCCTTTGGTTGCCCATCTCGATCATTTAAGGAAAGAAAACTAACTTTTAATACATTCTAGGAAATATCTCTGGATTCTGTTGTCTCTGCTCGTCGGTTGCAGGTACTGAAACAATTGTCCTTCTTTGCCTGGACAATGGATTGCTCTTATCTCTGGACACAGTTCTCTTTTCTGTACATGAAATCATCAAAATCAGGTAATAAACTCATCTCTTAGTTCGCGTGTTCCAAATAAACAAGCTCCTAATCGATTCCTTTTATCTGTTTCACCCAAGAAGACATCTTGTGTCCTTGTCAGCATAAACAAGAGTGACGCTTTCTGGCAACACTTTTTCAATCTGTCCCCCGGCAGAAAGTCTTACAGTCTTCTCCGGAATTTCTGGTGATGATTAGAAAGTTCAACCTGCATTACAATGCCTTGAAGGAGCATGCTCATCTGTGTAGAATTAGCTGGGTCTCTGATGAAAGTGAGGACGTCAACACCGGCAGGCCTCCCCACAACCTCTGGAAAGTCTTCAATCAGGTGACAGAAGAAGTTGCTTGCTAGTGTGCTATCTTCTGGTGACAGGGACATTTGTCTCGTCCTTGCTGTGAAAGGAACTACTCGGCAATTACAATGAGCAGCTTTTGTGATTTCGATGAGCGTGAAGAGCAACCTGAATTCTGATTCCATTCAGGATTATACTCAAACGTTTTGTGTTTGCTGGATCTCGCAAAAATGTCAAGACGTCAGTGTGTCTCCCAACAAGATCTGGACAATCTTCAATTCAGCAAAAGAATAGCATGCTAAGAAGCCTATTTGCTTCTTCTTCTGCTTGGGACATTTGTCTTGTACCCTCGGTACTCTGGAAGCAGCAGGAACTGCTCAGCGATCACAATGGTCAGCCTCCTTATTGTCTTTTCGTTTTCAGGGTCTTGAAGAAATTCAGTGATGTTAGTGAGCCTTCCCACTAACAACGGGTACGATCTCAATTCTAACTCAAAGTAAATTGGAATTTCTTTGGTAATGTCACTGCTGTGGGACACCATAAGTGAGTCCAAATAATGCTCCTGTTTGAAACAAGGCTGGATACGATATTTTC
Source organism: Ambystoma mexicanum (assembly GCF_040938575.1). NCBI lineage: Eukaryota > Metazoa > Chordata > Amphibia > Caudata > Ambystomatidae > Ambystoma > Ambystoma mexicanum. The sequence goes on from NC_090923.1 coordinate 400,604,247, forward strand.
TTCCAATTTGTGTCGTCAATCAAAATTTGGCATATCCTTTTCTCATCAAGGCTTCAGTGTACCTCAGTCCAAAGTTCAAAAGTCAATAACCTATATTGTGGCTCATGCGTGCAATTTTTTCTTCTTCACCCTGCAACTGCACAGAGTGCAGAGTGCCAGTTTCTTTATGTCCTTATCCCCCTTTTTTGCTCAGAGGAAATGTCCAAATTAAGCCAAAACTTTGCAAGAAAGATTTTTGCCTTTGCTTTGCTGGTCATCCGTCCTTCTTTCTCGTCATGATCTCGTCTGCACGTGCTGTGGTTCTTCCCCTCCATCTGTAGACTCTACACCTTGGGGTGCAGGTAAGGGGCCTTCTCCGTTGTATGACTTGATATCACCCAGGAATAGCCTAGCTCTTCTTCCTTGTAGCTTGACTGCACAGGGAGTGACGTCCTCCACTCTAAATGGTCTGTTGAACCTTGTTTCGTCCCACTTTTTTCTCGTGTGGTTCCTCACCAGGACCGTTTCCCCAGGGAAAACTGGTGGTAGACGTAAATCTTGAATCGAGTTTGTTGTAGTATCTCCTTCGGTGTTCTGTGCTGCCCTGAACCCTTTTTGTCGTCGCTGCAGCTGTCCTGAGATTAGAGTAAGACAAGATGTCATGCAATTCAAGCAATTTTGCATTCCTGATCCTAAAGCTTCCCCTTTTGGCTGAGCATCACATCTAGCTCTGTCTCGGGGTGTCAATGGTGTGTCCATCCTTCTGCCTGTCGCTAATTTATGCAGCGTAAGATGATGGCCAGAACCAGGCTGGTTTCTGAGTGGGTACAGTGCCAGTGGAATGCAGTGCAGCCATCCCTTTCTGAGAGTAAGCTTCAACTTGGCTATCCCTTCTTTTAACAAGCCGTTGAGCTTCTCACATATCGCATTGCCTTGAGGATGATACGCTAAAGAGAACTTGTGATTTGTACCAAGCAGCAAGCTAATCTGTTCGAATACTGCATTAACAAAGTGAGGACCATTATCTGACCTCATGACCTCACATACTCCCGACCTGGGAAATACCTCTCTCACCAGAAATGTGGCCGCACAGGTAGAGTCTGGGTGTGTACATGGACCTGCTTCTATCCATCTAGAGAATGGACACACCACAACAATTAGATACCTGTACCCGTTACATACTTGAATCATTTTGACGTAATTGACATGCAATTGTTGAAAAGGTCCATTGGGCCTCAGGATGACTCCTCTAATTACTTTTAGTGTGTGCCCAGCCGTAAACTGTTGGAAGATTATACAGTTCACCCTAAAATATGCAACGTGCTCTGCTAAGTTCGGTATAAACCAGTCTTTAGCGATTGTTGCTGCTAGATTCTCTTTTGTCATGTGTGCTGGATAATGCAATTGTTCTAATGCTATTTTCAATAGGGCTATAGGCATCACTGGTTTACCAGTGCTGTCTTGTCGCCACAAGCTTTCAGAGGTTTAGGATGATTTTCCCAAAAAACAAATGGTCGCAATGACGATGTGTTCTAAAAATGCTACCACCAAAGGTTCAAACACCAAAAGTTCAAACCTTTGGTGGTAGCATTGTAAAAAGAAAATAGGGGCTGTGGTATCCTCCGCATCGCCTCGCTCACTATACTTTATGGTATAGTGAGCAGGGGCGGCGGGGGACACCCCTGCAGCATTCTGTTAAAAATAAAAGAAAGAAAAAAGGACCCTGCAGCACCGGTTCCCGATCACGGATGTGAAAGGGAACTGGAGCTTCAGGGAACCAGCATGAAGATGAAGATAAGTGGGGTTTGTTTATGTTGGGGGTGTGGGTGGGGATGTGCTGAGGGTGTCGGTGGGGTATGTCTTGTGGGTGTGTTGTGGGTGTGTTGTGTGGGTTTGTGGGTGTGAGAATGTATGTGTGTTCGCATGAGAAAGGTACAAATGTTTGGTACTTTGCAGCTTTCTCATGCAAAGGATTTGCCCGCGGTTCTTTTTGCCACGGGCAAATCACTTGGATTCCTTTCGGAGGGGTTTAAAGAACACCCTTGCCGCTTTCACAGATTTTTCTCCTCCTGTGTTGCCTCCCCTTGGAGTACGATTAACTGGGTCTGCCCCATGTTATTATAACACTCATTCTCTCATGCATATCAGTTATTTCCACAATCGTTATTATTTTGTCCTTGGGTGCCACACACTTGGATTCCATGCCTGCTGCTTGATTTCCGCGTGAGATAAAATCTGTCCCTTTCATGTGGGTGGTGCATTTCATGACTGCTATGCCCACTGGGAGTTGTAGTGCCTTAATGAGCCCATCCAATAAGGCTGCGTGCTGCACTGGCATGCCGTCCACTCGGAGGTAGCCCCTACTTTTCCAGCAAGATATGCCTGCGTGCACTGTCGACGTCACATAGGCGGAGTCACTGTACACTGTCACTTCCTGGTCTGCGTGATTCTCAATCGCAAGTATCAACACCAATAATTCTGCAGCTTGCACTGAATAATGAGATGGTATTGTGCACTAATGAGCACTCGAAATTCTCCATTTGACGTGTGCTTCATCACAGCGGTGCCTGTTTATCTTTGCCCATCATTTTGATCGATTCTCGAAGAACTGTCAACAAAGACAATGTCTCCCTCTGCTGGTGCATTTTCTTTCACTCTGGGAATCTCACCATAGAATTCTTCATAGTTCACGCAGTCATGGATGGCTCTCCTTCAGTGACTGGCTCTGCTATAAAAATAGCTGGGTTCACTAACCAGGAAAGACAGAAATCATGATCGTATCCAAAGACCAAGAGAACGAAACCACCATCCCATGGCCTACGGAAATGGGAAACACACCAACACCTTCGAAGGTAGTAAAAAATCTGGGAGTCCTAATGGACAACAACCTGAGGCTGGAACCACAAATAAATGCAACAGTGAAGAAATTCTTTTTCCTCCTCCACATGGCAAGAAGAATTCTACCTTTCCTCTCCATCACGCACAAATCACTCACTATCGTCGCCCTAATCATGTCTAAAATCGACTATGCAAACAGCCTCTACCTCGGAATACCAGAATACCTCCTGAAGAAACTGCAATGGATCCAAAATGCAGCAGCAAGACTACTCCCCAAACTATCCAGAAGAGACCACATCACTCCAGCCCTAAAATCATTACACTGGCTCCCAGTAAAACATTGCATCACCTTCATAACAATGTGCATAACGCACAGAGCAATCAGCAGACAAGGAGCAGAATTCCTACAAAAGAAAATAACAGTCTACAAACCAGCGAGACCCCTCCGATCAAGCAACGAAATCCGCCTGGAACTCAAACCATACCATAAGAGAAAACTTGGAGGCACCTCCTTCTACCACATAGCCGCAAAAACCTGGAACAACATCCCAAAAGAAATAAGAAACACTGAAGATCACCTAAAATTCAGGAAATCACTAAAAACCTGGCTCTACAACACCACAGACTAAACCAAGAAACCCGAAACTGGAAAAAAAGGATGACTAAACCGAAAAGACACAGACATCTCTGACCCGAGAGAGTAACACCCACGGCACCTGGACGGATGACACCGGATAGACTGGAACAAAGGCGACACTCTCGGAGACTGAGTCAACTACCCCAGACAATCCCACCAACACTCTCGCACGCCTACTTAATCACCGCCAGGTACCACACTGGTGTGGAATTATCGAGATATTGGCAATCACCCTACTACCTGAGAGGTTGTCATTGGCAGGTGCAATGGCCACAGTAGTATGAACGGAAGATAAGGGGAGCTATGAGAGAGCATGTTAGAGGCGGGGGCTAGAGATGTAAGGAACCTGTATGCCAGTCAGACCCAGATCTGGACAGAGCACCAACAGGGGAGACTAAAAAAACTGAGCGCTTCAATTCAGGAAAAAGACGCAAACTGACCAACCCTACTAAGAATTTCCCTTTCTGAATACACCTCTCAATCTCCAAAACAAACACAACCCAAAACCTACGGCACAACAAACCGCACAAACTTCACTACATTACAACAACAAAACAAAAAAACACACATAGCCCTGCACAACAGTACACGACGACTACCGGCCGCAAACACCCCAGGCCCAGCCAACGGACGCACAGGGCTGAGGGCGCCAAAAGCACATAACTGCTCTCTTGCACTTTTCCTGCTTCCTCCCACTAACCCAACCTCCCCTCCTCTTTCAGAGCCACCAGAACGCCAAGGGACCACTCCAGTGGTGATAGTGCGCGGTACAAATGTCCTTTAACATTGACATTAACATCTTATATCAAATTATCTTAATCAATGGTTATGATATGATCACTTCATAAGCAGAAGGTCTCTGCAATGGCAATGTGCCTTTTCGCTTTTTCTAGAATGGCGAATAATGCATGCTCGACGAACCGTGTCATTGAGCATCCCATCACAATGGTTGTAGCCTTCTCTATAGCGAACGCTGCAGCAGCTAAACTTTGTTCGCACGGTAAGTTACCTCTCATCACTGGGTCCAAATTCCCACTGTAGTATGCCAGGGGCTTGTACCCCCAAAGCGGTTCTCTGTGTCAGTACTGCCATCATAACACTGCCATTCGTGTGTGAAAATAATTGGGAATTCCTAAAACTGGTGCCGTGCAAATGGCTTTTTTGAGTTAAACAAACCCTTCTTCCATGGTATCAGTCCATTCAATTTTTTCTTTCATCACCTGTGCTTTCTCTAGGGCGTGTAACATGGGCTTGGTACATGAGCTGTAGTCAAAGACCCATGCCCTGACATAATTGCATAGGCCTAGAAAACTCTGCATCTGTTTTATCGTGTGTGGCTTGGCTGTGTTTATTATGGCCTCAGCCCTTTCCGGGGTAACCCTTTTCCCCTTATGTGAGATCAGCTTGCCTATGTACAGCACTTCTTGCTGACAATATGTAACTTCTCTTTGTCAACCTTATGTTCCTTATCAGCCAATATATTGATAGTTGAATAGAATCATGTCTGCACTTTTCCTCTGTTGTGCTGAAAATTGAGATGTTGTCCACATATTGCTAGACAACACCCTCTACTGCAATATTGCTTAAGTACATCTGTAGCACTCTGTTAAAAATTGAAGGAGACTCACAGTACCCCTGGGGTAACCTTGTGCTTTTCAGACACATCTGTCTGAACGTAAACAACGGCAAATCTTGCGAGTATTTGTGCAATGGGATTGAGAAAAATGCATTTTGCAAGTCAATTACCATGAAATATTTTGCCTCAATGGGTATATTACACAGGATTGTGGACGGGATAGGGACTAGAGGGAACTCGGCCTCTACAATACCATTTATTGCCTTAGGTCCTGGATTAGACGCCAAGACCCTCCCTTTCATTTTTTATTCAGATACACCGCATGTTGCATGACGACTCTGATGTCACTAACATGCCCTGCTCCATCATAGCAGAAATTGTTTTGAAAATCCCTTCATCTGCCTCCCTAGACATGGGATACTGTTGTGGTTTGGGTAAAATTGCTCCTGGTTTTAGTTTAATCTTCACTTCTCCGACTCCTTTCAATAACCCTAAGTCATAAGGGCCTGTAGTCCACACTGAGACAGGCACCATTGCCATGTCATCATTAAAGTATTATGACAGTTTTGTGCCAGAATCATTCTCTGGGGCACCTCTCTTTTGATCTTCTTCACCCAATAAAAAGATTAACCTTAACTGTTTTTTCATTTATACAGGGGAAACACTTGTCCCTTTTCCTCGTGCATAGTTATTCTTGGCCTGAATAGAAACTCATCAGGGGTCCTCATGGTTATGGTTATGGTTATGTCTCCAGATATTCGAGATCTTGTGCTCTCTGTCTTCGCTTACATTCTATGTTGTCATCAAACTCTCTGTGCTTCCTAGCTTCCTCTCTGACCCTATCTTCTTCCTGTTTCTTTGCATCTCTACGCTCATTTGCCCTTCTTATTTCCTCATTCCCTCGTCTCTTTATTCTCTTTTCCCGTATTTTCTATTCTTCTTCTTTTATTCTCCGCTGTTCTTGCCTGTCCTGATCATTACCTGTTCTCTGCTTATGATTGCGTTTCTTTTCTTGCTCTTCGCGATACAACTGCTATCATCTCTGTCTATCTTTTTTCCTGACTCTTTTGCCTCTCAATCCTTTTTCCTTTTCCTTCTCTTTCCTTTTTGAATCGTCTAGCTCTCCATTTTGTCTCACATCCTCGATGCCTTTACCATCGAGTTTCAATAGAATCTGACCTCCCATCCATTCATTCTGTGTACATGCTATCTCATCAGTTCGGTCCTCATCTCCTTTCCATCTCTTACCCTCTCTATCTAGAGAGGGTAAGAGATGTGCTTGCTTGTGTTTGGTCTCCTTCTCCCTTTTCACGCCTCGCGTTGTCCCTCGTGACGTTGGAGATAATATCTCTGTCTCTGTCCTTGTCAGGGTTTTCGTCACTAGTTTGCATAGGTGACTCATACGCCGGGTTGCTATACCCCGTGGCTGCTTTAAGCTCCCTCAACGGGTATAACCCTTCATCTTTATTGCCTTCGATATTTGTTTCAGACGGGGCGGTTGGCGTACAATACGTTTCACCCCCTCTGTGCATATGTTAAGTATCCAATCTAACGGTGGCTCCTCCTCCTTCTCTTCTTTGTACATTCAAGTTCTAAACTAGCTAGGCGGTTGTCTAAGTTGTTGCCAGTGTACGTGGCATGCAAATATGTCATCATGTGTTGCAGAATTGTTTTAGAGAGCGATCTGCTCTGGGGTCATGGCATAAACATTTTGTGGCCGGTTCCTTTAACCCATTCTGCACTGTACTTTTTCAGCTTAGATTCATGTTTTGGCAACTGTTTGCACAAGTGTACTAACGGTGTAACGTCTTCCATGCTTAAATTTGCTTATCTTCTCTTCATACAACACTTTGTTATGCTTTACTTCTCTTAAACAAAACCAAAAAAAAAGAGCGAGCACCAATAATCGCAAGCTCCAATCCCGTTTTGTTCACAAAAAAGTATATTTACTTTCTCAACCAACAACCATCAAGTCATACCATACAATATCCTGGCTATACAATCGCGCAAATTTCATGTTAATTCCCCCAAAAATGTTCTTACTTTATGAGGTCAGAGAAAAAAGAAAAACACAAAACAGACGTGACAGAATACACAGACTCCGGCCGGCTACATGAATCTCATGCCCCTATCATTATTCCGACATGGAATGTAAGCCCATTCCTTTCAGATCACCTCTTTCATCGATTCTGGTCTCCTATTGCGACCCTATCTTTTCAGGACTTTGAATGCAAGCTCCTTCTAGCGCTGTATTAAACTGCAGGTATCTGGACGTATCCTCTAGCTCGGGCATCCTTCCCGGTATCCTCTCACTGGCTCGGTGATCCTTCCTGGCATCCTCTCTCTATCTCTGCCCCCTTGAATCGATATTTCTTACCCCTTATATATATACATTATACACTTACTCTGACATTATTTTTATCCGACCTCCCTCCGCCATGCTGCACAACATTTGCTGTCTCAGGAACGTGCCACTGCCCCCTGATGCTCATGTGCAGCCACCTGAGGATGGGAGTGAAGGTGATGACATGCCTGAAGGTGTTTCACGTGCACAAAGGGTTGGGCTGAGGGAATGGAGTTTGGCAAGACAGGGCTTGATTGATGTTTTTTTTTATACGGGTGACAGCTACATTTTGCACATGTCACTTCAACATTAAAGAGCACTTAATCACAATCACAACTGTCCATGCTTTGTGAATTTTGAAACGTGATTTATTCTCAGTTTAACTATCCCCCCTCCCCTCAGTGAACACCCAGAACACAATCCCCCCTCCCCCCAGTGAACACTCAGCACACAATCCCCCCTCCCCTGGTGAACACCCAGCACACAATCCCCCCTCCCCCCAGTGAACTCTCCACAACAGTGCAGGTAGGTGCATGTTTGTTCTCAGGGCACCCACAACGATGCCATGTCCAACTACAATGGTCGTGGGTGCTTTCCATGTCCAGGCCCCTCTGGTGTGTGTGACCTCAGGTGGCGCATTGAACGGCGCCTAGGAGAAGGCTCAAGGGATCCCTCTGTGGGTGTAGTGGAGGTCGATGGAACTAACCCGGTTGCCTACATATGCTGACAGAGAAGGTTGTTCCCCTCCCTTGTCTGCTCAGCAAGTGCTGATACTGCCTCACACAACTCCCTCACCCTTTGACCAAACCCTGTCAGGGCTGAGGTGCATTGCTCCACTACTCTGCGAGGGTGCGCATTGCCTCGCGCAATGTACTTGCAGCCATGGCATATGTATGCACTAATGGCCTTGATGTGCTGGCAGTGCACTTTGGCCATGGATTCAACTTTGGCATGTTTGGCCTTGATTACCTCCAGTCGTCCTATCACTGCTGCTCCCATGATGAAGGGTACCCCTGGTGTGGCAGGTACCGGCCTGCCACTTGTGCGCTGTTATGGGGGGTGCTGCGTGGGGACATGTTGCTGGCTTGGATTGGGCTGCCGGGCTCTGAGTGCCGGTCTTCAGGGCTGCCATATGATGGTGTGTCTTCATCTGGCTGTGGTGTGCCGACATGATGCACATGCACACGTGGGGTTTGTGCTCCCTGTGTGCCTGGCCCTGGGGTCCCCTGTGGTGTGCCCATCCCTTGGGCATCACTGCTTCCGGGGGAATGCAGACATCCTGCCTGATGCACACATGGAGGTGTCACTCCCACGTCGGGCTCCGACCCACACGTGACTCCCTCTGCATCTGGAGTATGCATGGTGGCTTGGGGCTAGCTGGCCGCAGACTCCATGTGGACACGTGGGTGATGCACCAACTGCGTTGTGGTGATGTGGGTGTGGCCTGCATCGGCTCCCTTTCGTGCAGCCCCTTTGTGAGGTGGTATGCTGTTCGAGGCCCGCTGCCTCTGGCGCTGTGATGGTGTGGCCTCCTCCCCGTCATCTTCATCCCGTGAGGTTTGCTGTGTGCCTGTGGGGTTCATAGGGTGTGGATTATGTTCAAGGCAACCTACATAAATATCAAGCAGTTCATGCCATCAAGTGGGATTGTAGACAGTATCAATTATGCATTCAACTTGCATTTTGTTCAGTCACCATGTGGTGATTGGTGTGATGTGTGAGTGTGGAGGTACACTGCATGGGAATGTTTGTGTGACAAGATCACATGCAGGGTTGGGGTGCACTGCGCTCAGGGTCCTGGGGATGTATTCTTGCACACTCACACTCTGCGTAGCTGTCCCATGGCTATGGATGTCTGTCCCCTGCCCCTTCTATTGATCCACTGCACGTGCAGGATAGTATAGGCGGCACTACGGTTCAATGGTTCAAGGGGTTAGTTATGGGTGTCTGCAGTGCCTCACACGCATTTCTTCACATTCATTCACTCAGTGTCTGCATGTGTGGTACTTTCAGTTGCATGCATTTGGGGTGGGACTCACCTGCAGTCGGAACAATGCCAGTGCCTGCCTCCGCTCCACCAATTCCCTCGATGGTGCCAATGTCAATCAGGGCAGTCACCTTCTCCTCCCAGGGTGTGAGTTCGGGTGGGGGTGGTGGTGGCCCTCCTCCAGTGCCCCTGCTTGCACTCCTGTGATACCACCAGTACGTCCAGCTCCTGGTCACTAAATTTGGGCTTCCTCACCTTGTCCAGGGCAGACTTGCCCCTAGTGCGCTCCTGTGACATGATTCAGTCTTCCCAGGGGTGGATGGCTTGCAGGGGCTGTGATATCCGACGGATTGTGATTTCCAAGATGGCCGCCACTTTGTTTCCTGTTCCGGCAGTGATGCGCTTCCCGAGCGCTAATAGCGTGCACTCATGGCGCACGCTATTACCGCAGTCTGGCGGTAGCGCATGGTGCACCGGATTTATGGTTTCTTGGACCGTTTTCCCGTTGAGCGCTACTTGCGCTAACGCCATGTCCCTGTGCGCGTGCACGAAAACTTGTGATCTGGTGGACTATCCGCCCGGGTGCTTGGCGTTAGCGCTATTTACGCTCAACGGGAAAACCGCCGCATTTCCACCAAACTTGTGATGAGGCCCATTGTGTTAATGTATTTAATATGACCCCCTATCTTCTGAGGGCTCTTATTCTCATCACAAAAGCTAAAGCAAACGCAGATATACTATAACATAACATCACATCAATGAACAAGATTGCCATGTGGGCAAAGAGCAGGTTTGAATAGATAAATAATAGAATACGTGGTGGTTTTAGTTTAACAGCATGTGTAACCTTTATGTCTTATGGAGATATGCTACACTATACTACACGCCATCAGTCTAAATGCACTAGCAAGTCCCCACCCTTCACTCACACTTACAGCAGAACGTGCTTCACATTGAAACAGCACCTTCTGAGGTTTACAACTTCTGCTTAGCTCGGCCCGGCTGTCTCTCTCCTGCTGCTGCTCTGTTCAGGACTCCTCTGCTCTGTACTCTTCCCCAGCCTGCAGGCCTTGAGGGACAGGCAAATCTGCTTTTCTTTCCCTTTTTGCTTGGGCCTTATATGTATGAAGGAACATGGTTTTCCTGCCTGTGTGCATGAGTCATATCCGCTATCTGGAAGTGTAAGGCCTGGAGATCAGTGTGTCACTGTGTTAACTGAGTTTAGATCTCCGAGGTAAGGCTCCATTAGGTGGGTGTTTGCACCTTTCAGTGAAAGTTTTGTACTCGTTCAGTGACAGAGTCCACTGTATTATATGGCCCTTGGCTTTGCAAAGAGACAGTTTTGTCACTTGTTACTTCTTAGCCTTGCAGATGTACACCAAGCTTCTATTCATGTCTTCCTATTTCCTGTCCTCGCATCCTTATCAGATATAACACTCAATGGTATGAAGTCAATGCTTGCACCTTCTGAAACAGGCTGCTCTCTGACATTTGTTGCATGCTCATCTGCCAGAAAGGAACGCACCACATCCTGGACATTGGTTAGGCCAAGAAATATTTTTCCAGCAATGGTGCACACTAGCCTTCTGTGTAAAACGTGTGCTGTATGTTTGATGAAAATTCTTCGGCTCTCAATGGCTGCAGGCATGCATGAGATGTGAAAATAGTGGTCATCTACATTTGTCATTGTTTCACTGGCTGTGAAAAGCTGTCTTAAATTAGGCTTGGTTTCATGTCAACGCATTATTTTATTTGTGTTACCACTGTACTATTTTTGCTTGGTTTGCATAAAAACCAGCTTACACCCAACCCCCATACACGTATATGCTGCTATTGGCCTGTGCTACCTTAGGAGGTGAAGGAGTTATAATGGTTGGGCTATGACTGTTTGTATTTTATGATTGGAATTATTGCTGGTTTAGTAGTAATGGTGGGGATGAATAGGAGTTGCATTCACTACTCATCCATGTACTGCAGCAGAGCAGTAGGAATTTCATCAGAAAAAGAAGGAAAAATAAAGAAATTGCTGAGAGTGATACCTCAGGCCTGAGAGGAAACCAGAAGGAAATGTGAATAAGCTGCCACATTTCTGCTGAGGGCCAAATAACAGAAACCAGTAGGACGATGAAGTATGTAGGGTCTAATTAGGGCTCAAGGCCAGGAGGGTGACTCCAGGTCCATCAACAATTCGAGAAAGGTAGACAAATGACACTCAGTAAGATTATAACATTAACCTTGGGAGAGTTGAAAAGTAATTGGTGCTAAGGTAGTCCATAGAGCGGAAGGAATTAATTCATTTTTGGTAGTAGAGTGTTATATTCACATCCGAAGATCGAGGACTGTGAGCCATGGACAGAGTTTGCAAATGGCTGTGTCAAGAAGAGAACTCAAAATCAAAAACAGAAGCCAAGAAGCGTTCTGTGAGCTTCAACCATGCTATGTACCTGTATCCCCATGTTATCTGTATCACATGTTTACCCTATCCATCCTGTCGCTTTATATACGTATTCCGATATGTGCGCCTCCCTGTCCTGCTCTCGTGCTTGGGCACAAGCACTTTACTGATAACCACCATATCACACTATTACGCTTACTCTTTCCTATACACCATCATTCAACTAGAACACAGCTATGCTATGACACATTCTGCCTAGTTGTTCTTAAACCAACACGACCCCACAAACACCTCATCATTCTAATAAAACACAGCTAGCTGAGCACATACGGGTTAGTTTAGGCATCTCCTCAGGCCTAACGCAGCCAGAACTCAGTCTGGGTGTCCACCCTCCAGACTGAACATCTTCAACTGATTTCCTCAGGATCATGCCTACTGCTAAGAAGTGGCTATCATGCAACAACCACACCAGCTGCAGACATATCCAGTGTGCCCACGCACCATACGACACTCCCTCTCTCTACTGACTTGAACTGCGGTTCCCGAGGGCGTTCAATCTACCCGTGCATTGAGGTCATACCATTGATAGATAAGGCGCTATATAAATGGCAAGTAACATAATATAACACAACAGATTGATAAGTCAAGAAGGATGCTGGCTGCTAGATCTCTGAGAATATGAGTGCGTAACAAAACCAGAGCTGGGTGTTCCAGCTCAGAGACTGTGCTTTGCACAATGAGGAAATAAGGCCATGCAAATTATGGCATTATTGTTAAAACTGATAGATACTTAGGTTTTGGACCTTCTTAACAGTTTGTGGTCAGTTGGACTTAATAAGGTAATTCAGATTTTAATGTTCAAATAAATGTCAGGTAACAACATACAGCATAGTGTCTATGTGTTTATATAATCATACAGTGTCCATGATAGGATGGCCGTTGAATGTGTTCATGTCAGGCCCTCTCTCAGAAAATATATGGGGGATTGAGCTCCCTTTTCTCTTTTTGTCACAACAGCTATAATAATGACATGATTTATTTAGCACTTGCACTTTGCCTAGGCAAAACATAGCTGTTAACAGGTGTAGTGCCCCTCAATTGGAAGACAATTGCCGTAAAATGAGAGGAAGGCATTGACCATAGAGAGTTTGAAGAAGCACAGCAATTGTTACACGGATATCAAAAATATATCAGTGGAAGGCTTGCATCCTTCTAATTTAGAACCTGGCGGAATATCAAATCTACTGCTGGGGGCAAGGTAGGTATGATACGAGTGAGAAGCCCACTTAGAGTAGGTGAAAAGTTTAGGCAACTAATGTGCAGAAAGACGTTGATTCAGTAAAATGAAGGAATTGATAACATACAACTAATAAACGTTATAATACCACTATCGGGACAACAATAGTCATGCAAAGCAATAGCATATTAGTATTAGGGCCATATAACAAAGGTTTATGTTAGGAACATTGACAGTTGATAGAATGACAACATGAGAAATCTGCATTTAAGGTTATAATCTTCATTCTAAAGTTAGAACTACTTCTGGATGTTCTGCTTTCTTTCAGGTGGTTAGCAAGGCCTAGCTGTATTATGATTATGCTCAGTCGTTCTTAATGCAGGAATAAATGACTATTTTGAGTGTTTTTTGTGTCATCCATGTCTCCCCTTCTTCAAAGTATACAATTCACAAGTCCCTTAGGCTTACATCAGCCTCTTCTATTTTTTCTAAGATCTCTTTGATATCAGTCTTCTAAACCGTCTCAGGCTTTAGTGGAAATTTGAGATGCCAATAATCTCATTGGCATCTTATAAACCCGCTCAGGTTGTAATTAGGTGTGAGACACCAGCTGTGCCCATAGCTCCTTCAACCATATCAAGGTGCAGGATAGGTGTGGGTCTCCAGCAGTCTCAATTAAGCAATAAGCCCTGAGCAGGGGGGGCATTACCACTTCACGTAATGCCCCAGGACCCATAGTTACAGGTCCATGCGAAGCTATAAGTATCCTGGCCCGTAAGACTGGGGTACTAAAAGATTTTTTTTTTTCCGAAAACTCTACAGCGTTTCAGAACAGAAAAACTAACACAATTCTAAGTAATAGCTGATGGGGAAGAGAAAACAAAGTTGGTTTTCCCTTTCCATGAAGCCGATTGAAAAAAGTAAACAAAAAGTGGCCGTCAGGGATAGGAAGAATGGACTATGTCACTTATTCCTATCCATGATGGCCTGTCAGAGATCGGGAGCGGACGTGTATGGAGACAGCAGTGTCCAAGTGTGTCCACTCCCAAAATTGACTGAAAAGAAGGTAAGAGTGAGGGTTAAGGGGGTGGGGAGGTAATTCTAGTGGCTGTGGGAAGAGGGAGCAGAGATGGGGAAGATCACACTTACCTTGCTCCCCGGCGGAGGAAGATGGCAGCCTCCATCTGTGAGGCATCTCAAAGTGGGGGATTACTGCTGGTAATGTCCCCATTCCAAGCCTCCTCATTGGCTGAGAGGCTGCCACACCCCCACTGCCGGGTACTAATGATGTATTCAGCCCCTTCATAATCTCTTTCACCTCAGTGAGGCTCAGGAGTCTCCTTCCCACTCTGCAACTCCTTTTAGACAATCAGTTGGTATACTTTGCATCATCCTCTTCCTGGCTTTATATAGCCAAAGACATTCCCTTTATCTCTTCTCCTTTTCCTTTCCAGCCTTACTTGGTTCATGGGAATTTAAGCCGTCCCTCCTTTTCTCTAGGCTGCTTGGTGTGATGTCATACAAAGTGTGGAAGAGACATTAAGTGACGAATAAGCTGTCCATCATTTTGGATATCACTTTCTATAGCAGCAGCATGAAAGCTCCCAGTTTTTCTCTCATTCTTCATTCAATAGTTTGGTATTTCAAAATGGTAGTCCACCCCAACTCCCTTCATGTAAGGGCATGTGCTTTCTTGTACTTAACACCACAGCCATGTTTAATAAAGTTGTGCAGGTATTACACATAATCCTATTAGAAACTATATTGGTAAACACATTTACAAAAGCTCCTCAATATTACAAATGCCCTTTTCAGTGGAACAAGTTGTTGGGCCATGCTACACTAAGAAAATAGCAAGCAACATTCTAGCATTTGGCGTGGATAAACTAGATTACCCAGGAAACTGGTAGGGGCATTATTGGACGGTGTTTGAATCTCCCCTTATCAGGAGAGTTGCATATACGTTATTTACCTTGTTAGCTGGGGTTTTAAAGTAAGTAAAGAGCAATTTGGTGTGTAGCCCCCCTAGTGGCCTATCGCTACTGTGAAGTTGGTATTAATTCCCTGACAGTAAGATGCTCTAAGCCACTCGAACAGCGCTACCCTACAATGGATGGGAATATTGATTTTCTGATTGTCAGTCTTCGGAACCCACCTAACCTCTTTTGACTAAAACAAATTTTTAGAAAAAATTGTTTTTCCCGGTTTGTTTATCGTGACTGGGGCATTAGGTTACTTTGTTATTAGCAATGCTACGGTCATCTCTACTTCGTCCCATCTGTACGTGTGCCACCTGACTTAAATGCCTACGAATTAGGTGTGACCATGAGCATCTTATCTCTACCTCGTTTGTGGCTGTGAAAATAAACCAGTGATCATCAGTCATTTCATGTCGACATTCACCCTAGGCTGTGTTTCAGTGCTAAAAGACAGGCCTGCCTAGGTTTGTGTGCTTATTAACATGATTAATTAAACATGTACAGCCAGGAATTGTAAAGTTCTCCGACTCAAAGAGATACCACTCTGAAACAGTACTCTGAATTTGGGCTCAAAGTAAACTAGTGCCTGGTCACTCTGCATATGTGACTCAGAATCTCACGATTTCAACCAAGGATCAGCACTTTGTAAAATGCATTCCACTACTGAAAACAGCCACCCTTACATTGTCCTAACTTATTTACCTTAACCATCCGAAACATGGACACTGAACACTAAATGGAGGGACATTTTGACCACAGTTGCAGCAATTCTATAATGTGATCAACAGTGCCTCTTTACCAACCAGATGTTAAGCCTGTCTCATCCTACAAACCTTTTCTAGCCCTGAGAAGGGCTTTTTGGAAGTTATTGCTTGGAAAACAGACATTGGCACCCATCAAACTTTTCAGTCTATGACTATTTCATAAGCATATTATATTAATAGTTGTTGCACCCTTACTTTTATTAACCCTTTAGGTGTAGCAATTCTCGATCTCACTAAAATGGACAAAATATGCACCCCTAAAACCATTGGTGCATCTTTTCCTGTTATTGAATAAACAAATGAATATCCCTTTGCTGGACTTGGGAACTGTCTGTCAAATGTCTGAGAATTGTATTTGGTGTGCATTTTTAACAACTGATTTCCCTCTTAAAGAAACCACATATTGCCTACTCTCCTATTGTAAACACATATCTTGAGCTTCCAAGTTCATTAAACAAGGAATATATGACTGGCATATAGCTGCAGGGAGTCCCAGATAGGTATTGTAAATATAATATAAGGACTCTGCAGCACACTGTATCACTGGAATAAGAATGTTTGTCCACATCATCTGGCTCCTCAAGTGGTTGCACTGGCTACCCTTTCAAGTAAGCATCATTCACAACACTGCTGTATCACTTACTGTAGTATATGTACTGTAGTATATGCTTCCCTTTGATTTGTTTCCAGTTGTTTTGATATTTTTACTGTTATCGAAAACATAGTCATTACCCAAAAATGCATGGATGTATAGTAATAGTCATTGTTATTGCATCGCAGTGTGGTTTATGCCGGTAAACAAGTATGGATGTGTGTTAATGGTTACTGCTATGGCATCTCAGTGTAGTTTATGCTGGGGAACAAATATGGATACACAGTTATGGATGTATTGTCGGTGAGGTGTCATGCACATTTTCATTCTCAGTTGTGAGGAACTAGGAATGAGATGATGACACAAAGGGTTCATGGTTTTGGTCAAACAATTTTAATAAAACACAGTGGAGAAATGCCTCTCTGAGATGTTTCCCTACCGAAAATCAAAACTAAGAGTGTGTTAAGGTCAGAATGCCCAAAGCAAAACTGTGCCTTTTCTAAAATACTATTCTGGCCCTCACATTATAACAAATAAAACTCTAAGGGGAAAAGGGTAATTTATTTGTTGTTGAGTGGTTTATAAATGTTCAAAAAGGAAAATGTGCACCTCCAACACAAATGTTCCACAGGAAAGAGTTCCTTATACCAGAGGGCAATGCCCATGCCCTTCCTTTGGATTTCTCTTTCCTCTGCAGTATATTCAAAGATATCAGTTCCTTGAGTTCTCCTTGGTTCACAACACAAGGGGTACACAAAACAACGTGGATCTATTGCTTTGTCTTGTTAGGATACCTGGTGTACTCTCCTGCCAGGTTTCCACTCCTCTTTGGTTTCAGACAACCTGTTGCTAGTCCTGATATATCCTTCTCAGGACCTTGTTAGGTGATGTATTTCTTATACACTGTTCAGTTTTCCCTTGCTGGCTATGCTTCCTCACCAGGGCTTTCTCATATGAACACTCTTGCACTTTCCTGGTATACTCTCCTGCCAGGGGTTTCTTAAAAGGACACACTTGTAACTTTGTCCTTGCCTGCTGTGTATCCCTACCAGAACATCCATATGTGAACACACATGCACTTTCCTGGTATACTCTCCTGCCAGGACTTTCTTAAACACTCTTGCAACTGCCTGTACTCTCCTTAAATCCACACACTTGCAACTTTTATTTGCCTTGTGTACTCTCCTTCCAGGGCTTTTCTCGTGTGGGCTTTGCACACACTTTCAAACGTTATATCTTTCTGTATTTGCTTTATCTAAGTCTGTGTCTTCCTGGTATATTATCCTACCAGAGCTTTACTTAAATGTGTATTGCATACCCATACAGGTTTTTAAGTCTCTTAATTTTATTTTATTTTCCCATTCAATAAACTGCCCACTGGCTTCTTCTCTTTCCAGCACTTTATTTCCTTCTTTAATGTGTATTCGTATGCAGCACGGCTGCCAATACAACCTGCTATACCCTTTCGGGGACTCAACAGCTCTTTCTGGTGCATTTCCTTCTTCTCCCCATTTTGCCATCTTCGTCCCTCGGCTTCTCTGTATCTCATGGGTCCTAACGCTTAACACCTGCAAATACCCAGGAACCTAGGACTGGCTTCTGACATTCCTGCAGCGTGTTCTTTTTCACTGACAGGTTTTCTTCTCTACCTCCTTGAGCTGGATGGTTCCACGGCACTCTCTGCAGCCTCACTGTCTCCCAGTCCAAAACAAAGAGAAGCAGCTTTCTACTTCCAGCAGCACCTCCCAGTCAGCTGAGGCTGCTGTTTAAATCTCCTGGCTACAGATACACATGCACAACAACTAGACGAAGCCTGTACTCTTGGTCTTTTCCACTCTGCATTACTCAGCTCATCTTCCTCATCCAAGTATTTTTTGTATTCTGATGCTTACATTTAAGGTCTGGGTAAGTGTTATTTAAGGGCAAGTCATCTCTGAATGACTTGCAGGCAGGGTCTAACACATAGTTTTCATGAGACTTCCACACAGATCTTGAAAAAAGGTATTCTGTGTTTGTCCTGGATGGATAAGGGGAGGTGTGACATGATGCCATGAAGGCATTGGGAATGGATGGAGTAGCCTCAAGAGAGGAAGGGGAATACCATACCTTGTCTGATGGTGCCCTGCTACTCTCCCAGACGTTGACTCTCACCATGTAATCTTTCCTTATATAAATGGCCCAAGGGTCAGGATAAGGTAGTGGATGCCCTCCTCTGACCACATGGGGAGTGGCCACTGCCAGGAAAGGAGTGAAGACACCATTAGATTCGTCACACAGTATATTAAGGTGTTTATGTATGAGTATGCATGTATTGTTGATGAGGTAACACAACAATGTGTAGGCCCATTTTGAAAGAGTTTGGATGAAAGCCTACAGTTATTGAAGCTCTACAGGATTGTTTGTGTGCATTGTGTGTGTGTGCATTTAAAGCTATAGAGGCACCACAGGTGTGCAGTCGTGCTGGCATCACCAAATAATTAGGATGTATAGCGAAATGTGTGCCCACATTAAGTGTGTGATTATTTTTGCATCGCCCTGTGGCATGCATTGAGGGACAGATGTATGGGCTGAGCTGTAGTGTGGTGTGTGCAGTAAAGAAGGGAGGAGTATAGCATAGGCTTCCACTTTCCTATCAGTGTGCAATGTGATGTCTTCAGTGTGGAGAGGAAGAGGTATTCTGCCTATAGTTTTTGACCCAAGTCAGTTGGAAGATGTAGCCTGGGTGGTGGGTAATGTTGGATCCTTCTTCTTTTGTACTCTTCTGACAATGTACATAAAGATGTAAGCACATAAAACATCATAGCTTGAACCTTTACCTGCATTACGTTAACACCTACAGAGTAGTCACAACAAAAACCCCACTTTACTTGGCAGAGAAGTTACCATCCCCAGGACAGCTCGCCACCAAAAGCCACACTATCACAAGGCTGAACACAAAGAACTGCAGGATTGAAAAACAGGAACAGTTGTTTCCTGCTTTGAGGCCTCTCTCTGCAACATGTTACCAATGCAGATAAGACTAGCCCCCTCCATTGTTAGCCCTAGGAAGGACCAGTTCAACTCTTCAAACAGCATCTTACAAATTGCAAATTGCAAATCGCTCCTTTCAATACTATCGTCCCCCTTGAGGGCTCCCCCTCCGCTGCTCTCCCTACCAACCTCTGCACCTCTCTCTACCAGACCCTGCATCTCTGGCACCCCTGTTCCATTCTAGTAAGTCCTTGCCTGTGTCCCCATTGTCTAGTGCTCCACTGCTTCCTAGTTAGGTTCAAACTTTGTAAATCCAATGCATTCTTACATGTTTGCTGATCCACAGAACATTTGATTCATAACCACATACCTGCTTTGGTATACTTTGAAAAATAATGCCGTACATCTACTCTGACACAGTAATATGTAAATAAGATGTAATCTGGTGTTGACACATATGTTGGCACAGATCCAAATCCCTAAGCCGTTTCCATGTTCTCGTGCTTCAACTTCGGAACGTATGTTATTACTTACACAATCACACACAGACACACAGACACACACACACACACACACACACACGACTTAGGTTGTATGAGACTGATAAACAGGTGGAGGGCACAAACGTGCAAACACAGATGGTGCAGTAGAATCTGATTTGATTGCTTTGATATGTTATGATGAATGTCCTGCTTTGCATCACATACCCACATCAAGCAGAAATAAACTGCCGCATCTGCTACATTGCTATAGAAATGTTAACTTGCGAATTTATTTTTATTACATTTCTGGTAACACAGGACAACTCAAAATAGGAAGCAGGTTTGAGTCATACCTGTGACACAGTTCTATAATATGGGTTATTTTGTCTTATATTAAAAGGGACATTTCATCAGGGACATAATGGGGTTTAAATTAGAATGTTATAGTGTTTATAAATTGCTGTAATAATGTTGATATTTTCGATTTAATCAGGAATTATGTATGTAATTGCTATATATTTGAGTTAATGTTTTTTTTCTTTTTTTGACTATTTTGCACTTTTAAGGTTATTAAACGAAATAAAGAAAGTTGATGATAAAAGGGAAATGTTACAGAAAAAGGCAACTGATAGATTTAAAAATAGTTCCAAAACATACAGCGATTTAAAAAAAAATGTATTCTCATGTTACAGTATAATACAATTGTGAAATTGAGTTTTCGTTTCTTATTAGTCTACTGACAGGTGATAAGAATGGTCTTAAGGAAAAGACTAATTTATCCATTTGACATATTTTCTATTAAAACCTTGAGGCAGCATATTTTTTTCATTTTTTTCTGAATAGTATGCCTAGTGTTGCTGTACGCATTATTTCTTGCTGTCATGTTTCAAAAAACAAAATGACTAATATACTTATATAAATGGGAATAATGTCAACTTCTTATGTACTTTATTTGAGATCGAATTTAACAATGCTGTGTCTAATAATATGAAAAAGAAAGACTAATTTCAAGCAGCACTCAGGAAGACATGTTAACGTCCCATGGCTTTATCAAATGTAATGTCCCGTGTTGCATTAAGCTACAATCAAGATTGAGTAGAAGTGCACTTCTTGGCTCATATCCTTTTGAAGATGGAGGAGAGAAGAATAACACATCCCCTCCTGCCTCATGGTACTTCACTTACCAAACATTGCAAGTGTGTCTATTTAATATAAGTGCATGCATCTTGAATGATCAATTTAATCATTTGAATTGCATAAAATTGTTTGTTTCTAAAATATCGCCCTTAAATTCCCCCGCAAACAGCACTTGTCATATTTCTGCAAATAGGAAATCTCTTTTCTTCCAAATACTCCTGCATCTTTATCTTTTTAAAATTCATGCTCATGATGAACCACTTGCTGAGTTCTAATTGTATGTGCAGGGCATTCAGATTAGCAATTAAGTGTGATGAATTGTGTGCCAACATATCCTTCTTAGCATTTCTTATTCCACTTATAGAAGGTGCTCAGTTCCTGCATTTATGTGGCTGTACTGCTCCGATAACCTAAAATGAAAACCAAGCACATGTCAATGGTTGAAATGTGTTATTCTGGGTTGACATCCTTTTATTAACCCCAAGGTTGCAACACATCACATGGAATGATTGGTGCTGCAGGTTTTTCTCACTTGTCTGAATGGTACTTCACTGAACAGTGCGTAAATACTATGACTGAATACTGACACGCAAGTGGAAAGCATTCTACGTCACTGGTGGGGCTGATGTTTTTCTCTTGGAATGTTCTCCATCTAAAATCCAAATGTACACAGTGTTCATTCCTTGTTTTCCAAAGTGTATTTGTAACCCTGTGCTTCTGAGCATTTTGGATCAATGTGTACTTGCTAACACAGACAGCATCCCCCTAGTCTTCATCATTAAACACTCACCTGCACAGCTCCCAATGCACTCCTAAGTATGGTGAATGCCTCCCTCGGTGAGGGTACATTCTCAGGCACACTGAAGACAGATCTAATCTGTTTCCTTCTCGAAAATCCCTTATTTGACCTACAGGACCTAAGCAAATACAGACACATCACAATCCTCCTGTTCATCTTGAAACTTATCAAGAAAATAGTTGTGGCCCTTCTACTTGCCAAACTTGACAAGCTTGGCCTCATCCATAATTACCACTCCTGCTTCTGCCACAAATGTAGCACCTGCAATGCAACAATCCAAGTGGTGGATGATATGCTGCACATCAATGACACAGGGGACGTGTGCCTGCAAGTCCTTTGCATGCTTTCAACACAGTTGAGCAACTACCACTCCTTTTCCTCCACAATGACATGATGGGTGTCCCAGAACCATCCTAAAATGGTTCATGTCTTACCTATCTGGCAGGCACTGGGCCATACAGATGGGCTCATTAAAATCCAACCAACTCCCAGTCACATGTGGGGTCCACCAAGGTTCCCTCCTCTCCCCAGTCTCTGTCAATCTATACCTGGAACCCATGTGAACTCTCCTCAACTCTCCTCAACAACCACAACATAGCCATCCATCAGCACATTGTTGACACTCAGCTGTACCATAAGGTCAGTGGCCCCAGGACATCACTCACCTCTGTGAATGCCTGTTTACCATCCAAACATGGATGTCCAGATCACACCTCAAACTGAACCCCACAAAGACTAAATTGATCCACAGAGGTCCCTCCACCAAACAACAACTATTTCAATGGTTGTGTGACATACTCCTGGAAGGAGTCACACTACAGCTATCAAACACAGGCAAATCCTTGAGCTTCATTGTTTTATTGTAGTCTTTCCTTTCAAAAGCAAAAAGAAAAAAAGGCACAGCATGTGCAGCTACAGATGTACAAATTCTTCAGAATCAAACGCTAACTAATCCCCTCATTTAATCTGCATTTTGGTACAAGCTCTTGTGCTCTCACACATTGATGCATAAAAAATCCTCCATACTGGGCTTGCAATGCTACAAATCTCCTCTCTCAAGGCAGCTCACCCTGCCGCAGCCCACCTCACTGCAACCTCATTACAGGCACCCACAAATTCGATGGTATCTCTCTGCAGCAGACTTGAAGAACTTCAAGATGCTTGTCAGCTAACTCTACACCTCTGGATGCTCTTGTAGGAAAGTATCAAATGTTTGGCATCAAAGCTAGCCCATAAGGAGAAGACTCACAAGCAGTTATTCTCCTGGCATGGTCCGACCACCTGGAACTTAATCCAGCAGAGACTCAAAATGCCCCCACATTTTTCACATTCCATAAAAACCTTAAAACATGGCTCTTTGAACAATATCTTTCACCAGAACAAAAACCCTCCCTCCGTACACCAACAGTACTGTGCTGCTCTATAAATGTCCCAGCCCAATTGCGTGCTATAGACAATCAAATAAAACATACTCCTTTGAGAATGAACCATGGTGCAAGTTGATTATACTTTGTTCCATATTGGCTTGGTGGGTATTTTACTAATCCAATACCTTTACTCATTGGTCTGCATTGATTAATGCAGTGGCAGGTTCTGACCCACCTTGGATTGTACTTCATCATTCCAATGCTTAAAGGCTTTGCCAGAATGCAGACATATACGTTGGGAAAATAGTGTGTTACTAATCTGATTGATTTATTTAATTTGGAATTTTCTCCACCTACAGTCATTATGTTATGCTATTGCATAATATATTATTCACAAAAGGCTTACCATCAATTTCCGTCAATTTGACAAAAATACGTTACACATAGTTACATGAGGTATGTTGGGTATTTTGTGGATATTTGGGGCTTTGCAGTATTTTCTTACAGCCAAAATACATTTAGAAATAATCACTCTCTGTATTCATATTGGATCACACATAACAATAATACATCGGATTATTTCAGAATTCAGACCTATTTAGATAATGTGCGCGATAATTTGCGTGGTTGGTTGGTATAGTGGTTGGTTTATTTGTGGCCCCAATATCCAACATCCCTTGTTTTTTATCTAGATTGTTCTTGATCACTAGAGAGACCTCAGGCCTACATTTTAGGGATACCACATTTTCAGTGTTAGTGTTGTGTGCCACCATGGGCTATTGTGGTATTTTTGTGGTAATTTCCACTACCTTATATACGGTATGGAACTATGTCCAGAGAGTCTCTCTTCCCGTTGGCTCATGTACCTCCAACAAGCTATGCTACAAACAGTCACTCACAACTGTCCATACTGAATATAATCATGCACACATCTGTTTTAAAATGATAATTGCACTATTTAAAAATCTACCCACGTTTAAACTTTTTCCCATGCAAAATGAAAGAGAGAAATAATACACACTAGCTATCTGTTTTCAGATATTTTTGTATTATAGAAATTTCCTTTAAACACAGTTTAACCCTTTTTTACAGAAATAAATGAAATGGTACAACATTATTTGTGATAAAATGAACAGAGAACTGTGACAATATATTCAATTGGTAACATTAAATATGCTGATAAGGGACTGGGACTCCCTCGAATACACTGACTGAACAGTTTCGCACACTTTCACACAGCTCCCACACTTCTGTAATTACCTTATCTGTTCAGCATGAGTTTTCTCCGGCTATTCTCTTTCTGAATTTGGCTCCCTTGAAGATTAACCCCAGTGAAAACAAGGGTCTGCCGTTCTCAAACCGGGGTTATTGCCTGGAATTCTCAGCTTTTGCAGCAGGAATGCTTCAGCCAGGAAACAGGTCCTTCTCCCAGCTCTGCAAGATCTCGATTGTTCTCCCCCTCTCCTCAAGCTTCCCCAGCAAAACTCTAATCACAGCCTCTAGCGTGATACTTGCTATGACACTGTTCCAATCAGAATCAATCATGTCATCTCCTCCCTCACTACACAATGGCTCATTTCTACAGTAAAAATTGTAACAAACTGATTTCCTGTTCCTTCGAGCTCTTTGCTTCCTGTAGTTATGTGGACAGGGCAGCAGAGAAAAAAAAATGAATGTGCGTTTAAAAGTTCACTTTCAGAGTAGGCCTAATTCTGCAGTGGAGACACATTTTTATTAGTGGGTTATGTTAAATGAAGTTTTATTAGTCAGGTTAGCTATTAATAAGGTTAGTTATTAATTTTCAAATGTGTCTCTTGCAACATAGGCATTTCAGGTGAAAAATAGTGTGCATTTTTGAATGTGCACATGTGTGCTTTTAACTGTAAAAATAGACTTGCATCTTATATGTAAAAATCGTTTTTGACTGAATAGCCTGTCTTATATGTCCATGTTACTCTGGCAACACATATAGCAATGCACCACACCCATGTGGTGGTGCTGCATCAAAAAAAAAATGCTACCTGTGCAGTAGTGCTGTACTCTGTGCTGTAACACGCCAAATATCCTTACAGGTAGTAATGTTTAAAACTATACGTTGTCTCATCTTTTCAGACTCCAATACACATATATTCCATGGGCCTCATTACACGGTAGGCGGTAGCCATGGCGCTATTAGCGCCATGGCGACACCCTTACCGCATTCCGGGTCTGTGTTCCCGGAATGGGGACTTACCAGGTCATTCCGACACTGGCGGGACCGGTAAGTCCCCATTCCAGGAACCATTCCCCATTCCGATTTGAGCCCCCATAGGGCTCAATGGGAATGGGGAAGGAGCTAATAACGGGCCCGCTATTAGCGGGCCCGTTATTAGCTCTGAAGTCCCTGAACGGGTCCCTTCCTTAACACCTGGAAATCCCTTACCGCATACCGTCTAATGAGGCCCCATGTTTGTGGTTTTTCACGATAGGATGAGGTTGCACAGAATTTGGATCAGGGATGGCTAACCAGGCTACATTAAAAACTGGGCATGACCAGTGATATATTTTGTATGCTTATACGATTGTCATGCACTTCTAGATCGAGGGAGATTTGATTCTATCAGGCCAGAAACTGTGATTGCACAACCCTATGACCATGTGACCACCACCTAATTTGAACGTGTTTCTTAATGTGTAAGTGTTGGTAAAAATGCAATTAGCTGCAGTTGCTAGTCCATAAATTACATCCAGAAGTTGGCATTGGCGGCAATAAACAATGCTGCAAGTGGTATTCTTTCATGAAAAAAAGAAAATACCTCTTAGCCCCATGCTGTTAATGCCAACAGTCTGCTATGACTCATAGTCTGAATGGATTGGTTTTAACAGAAGATTTCTAGCCGTGTGTTTGCCGTTTTGGTTTCAGTAGTTGGTAGATACTGGAACAAGTTAACTGTCCCTGTTGATTTATCTAGAGCATGTACCTTTTCATTTAAGTACCCACTTCAATAAGTGAGCTGACAGCCATCTCTATTTCCATTTCACTGTGTTGTCTTCAGTGTGCTTTGTATTCATTGTTGCTAAATGAAATCAGATTGGGGCTGGTATAACGTTTGCTGAGTGTCTCCACGCTTTTTGAAAAATAATAAACATTGCAACCCTACGTTAAGATACACACCCGTTTCCATTTGTTTCCAAAACGTATTCATGTGCTACTGCTAGATCCTATTCAGTGCATTGCAACTGAGTGGACACCACTAAAACAATGAGAAGTTTGTGTAGCTTCTTAAATAGATGCGAGGCAATGATATGTATTGAGATACTCTGTCATTTTTGTCGTGAGGAAATAAATATACCTTGTATTCAGAGTGAGGGGTCGTTAATTCAGGATAATGACCCAGTCCAAGCGCTATAGTTTGAGGAGGTTCACTATACCATCATTCCTCTTATAGCCCAATAATATGAAGCTATTGTAACACGTGTTGTTGTGACTTCTTTTGAACAACATCTGTGATCAGTTCAGAAAATACATTTCCTAACAAGAGTTGTAATTTATGAGCAAATATATTTGTGTTTATTACGTTTTTATCAAAATAATACTGACCTTTCACATAAAATGTATTACATATCTCACAACATTCCAAATTAAGAACATGTTAGGTATTATCATAACATCCACATATACAAAATATTTCACATATAAAAATGATCATAAGTTAATACAACAATCAATATACACACACAATAAAAGTGACAGTGTTGTGGAGGCACTGTTATTGAAACAGTATTCAAATCAGAATTCCACTCCTCTCACAACTTCAATTGTTAAAAAGGAGTCTTCGGCCACACTTATTCTATTCCACAACTCATCAGTATTAAGCCAATCTGAATGGTGAACAAAACGGCCCTGGAATATCAAACAGAGTTCCTTTACTGCAGGACAAGTTATCATGGCATGTTTTAATGTTTGGTTCGTTTAACCACTGCTGTAGAGTTTACATAGACCATCATTCATATGGGTCCCTAAACGTTTTTTCCATGATCGTCCCATAAATACAAACAATTTAGGTGAAATCGAAGGAAATGTTCAAGCCAGAATACGTTTGGAAATCTTATAGGATACTTTGGGGGCTTCCCCAATGGCTTTTTCAAAGTTGAGAATGTCGAGTTTAAGCAATAGCTACACACTCTATCAATGGTTGAGATCCAATCAGCAGATAAGTGATTTCTGAACCACACTTGGGTTTTCACACAACTCAGTCAACTGCCAGTCACGATTCCCTAAATTAACCTCTGCTATTGTTTTAAACTTCAGTGATGAGGGCTCACAGACTTTCTCCACAGAGATCTTCAGATCCTCATACAAAGATTTATAACCAGGTGATATTATCTTCCCATACATCAACAAAGCTTTGAGGGATGTCAGGCCAAGTTCAAATCGGAGAGTGGTCATAGTTAGGGGTGATGGAAGATGAAGTACCTTCTTCCAGATCCTACCTTCCAACGTTTCCCATGGTAATTTCTAAGATTGAGATTCTGTTCAGCACCCTATACTATGGCTGGGATCACCTTTACTTTATAAAATCTGATTATTGGAGACATGGAAATTCTACACTATTTATGATATTATTGTTCACATTTGGCAGACAAGTTGGTCTATTTTCCCTTCAAAACTTTTTAAACGTTAGTAATATTTGGTGGAGCACTAAAATGAAATCTCAAATCGACACTCTATCTCATTGGCATCTATAGACTATCTAAATAGTATACAGGTTTTTGCTTTTTGCGAAAAAAAAAAACAAATGATATACGATTTGTTGGAATTCATTTCCAGATTATTATCTTTTGCGTATAGTGCTATGGTGGATGAGAGGTGCTGAAGACCTATTGGAGTGTTATCAAACAGTACAATATTGTCCATGTATGTCATCCAGCTGATTCTCTGATGCCCCCACACTTGGACTCAGAGAGCCTCACCCATATCTGCCAGATAGAAATGGAATGAGCAGGGTGCCAAGATGCAACCCTGCCTTAAACCCTTCTCTGTCTTTACATTATTTGTCAGATTTCACAGCTTAAGCAGCTTAATATGAATATTTGTATTGTCATGAATATGTATACAAATGGAAAGTAAAGTGGGTGGTAAACCCCAGACCTTTTACTTATGCTCCAAGCGTCCTTGATTTACAGTGTCAGAGGCTTTGGAAAAATCTATTAGCACTGTGCATAAACATCTACTCTGGCTGGACCAAACACTATCTCTCAACATTGACAAGACAAGTCCATTCAGACTGGTGAACATCCCATTCCTGAAACAAATATGCTCTTTTTACAATATTGCATTCTCAGAATTCCATAATTCCAATGGTCCTAATACTAAAGCAGCAAAGAACTTAGCGTGCATCTAGAAGGGCAATCGGCCTATAGTTAGAAGGGTCAGTGAAATCGCCATGTTTACATATTGAAACTATTATTGAGGTTTTCCAAGAAAGGAGCATTTGTCTTGTTGCAATCATATTTATAAAAAGAATGAATAGTAGTCGGGACCAAAGAGGATTAGCTGCCTTAAGAACCTGATGTCAGACCATTCGGGCCAACGGCTCTAGAAGCCTTATTTATCAGTTGTGTGGTATAATCTAGAGTGAAATCCAGGTCCCAAACTGGGATTAGCATAGATATATCCTTCTCACAACCTCTATTGCTCCAGAAATTATTTAACCCATTTGTGTTCACTAACTTAGTTACTTTGCAATTGTAATTCAGATTGTGATCACTATTCATCACTGTCCAAAAGTGTGCTTCTGCGCCATTAAAAATCATTGAGCTTTAAGCCTATTATTTTCATCCTAAACAAATTTATCTATTCTTATACATTTCTTTATTCAACTCAATATATTTCAAGACGTGGATTGGCTGTCTCAGAGTCCTCTTATGACCCATATTTCTTGATCTAATTATTGAAAACTGAATGTTTTTGTGTTCAGTTTTCTGACCAAATAGGATTCTTTGTAAATCGGCCTCATGAGAGAAAATGTGTGCAGTGTTATGTAGGCACTGACCCAAAACCTGATCAATAAAAACAAATCTAAGATGGTCAAATAAGCAGTGCACCCATTGCAAGAAAGAACAAGTTTATTACAGAAATTGTCTGTTTCAGATTACATCTTTTATATTGGAAACCACAATAAACACAAACTAAGCATATTACTTTCACAGCATAATCACACATACCCCATTGGTCAATTCCGAAAGCATGCCCATGAATGCTCACGCCAGAGAAAATACAACCCGCTACCGAAGAAAGGCCCAAGTCGATCCTGTAATGGTAACAAAGTTTAATCTCATGCGCAAATGAGAGCAACAGCAAAGAACTCTTCTGCCAAGAACATTCTGCCAAAAAGAGGTACAAGCAGGAACCTTTAAGGAAAACACATCATCATAATGACACAATACATACAGTACACATGCGCGTGGCTGAGTGGATGTACCCTCTGCAGGTGTTGCTTTTATCCATATGGGATGGCAGTTCATTGGTCCCAGTCCAGTTCGTCCATCTTCCATCACGTGGGTGCTGCAGGGCTCAACTGCTTCTCACGTTGAAGGTCAAAAAACAAATTAACTATACTCCTACTATACAGCGTGTTTATCACTCATACCATACAATTGGCAGGCTGCAAAACAGACACACAGGAGGCTCCAGGGCATTCTAACATTCACCCACACAGTTCAATCATTCATTCGACGTCATCCAACTCCCAGGTCTCTACCCTTGTTTGAACTATAACTTATCCCTCCCAGCCCCTCGCAATACTGATCACACGTGTGTCACTGCAACAATACATCCTGTCCATCCTCTTTGAACATTTCAGAACTTGTTACTTTAGGGTTGATGGTCAAAGTGCACCTGGTGTCTGGAATTCGGGGATGTTAGGGTTTAGCCAGTTAAATGTATTGGCATCATCTGCTGTTACATCTGTCTCAGAACAGGGCACATCTCCAGCACGTCTCCTGCCTTATCCCCTGGCAAATCAGGTGCCCATGAATGGCGTGATTGGGGCACCACTTCTCAGGCTTACTTATCTATTTCTTTTATGCAGTTGCTTGAAATTGAAATTGGCTGGCTGCTTTTTGATGCAGGCAGCATTGCTCAGGACTCTTGGTGTACCCCTTGGTATCCTGAACACCCTGTTTCATGCTTATAGATTCAGCCTGTGGAACTGCAGAGCTAATCTTCAGGCTAGGACCCAACATTTTGTTCACAGCTCCTGAATGGCGCAACTTGATATAATTATCCAGGCACTACCAGTCTACCCCTTCACTTGGTCTCCTCTAACCCCCTACCCCCTGCTGAAAACCTGCACTTACCCTACTTGGTTCCCTTCCCTTTTACTATCCCTGCTGGGCTTGCACCCCCAGAGCCTTTCCAGCCCATACCTTGCACTTAGCATGTGGACCTTGTGCCCATGCACTCCCTAGGCTCAGTCCAGCTGGCCTTCTCTGGCACTCGCCTAACCCTGCAGCACTTCCCCCATTACCTCTCACCTGCACTTCCGTTCACTGCACTTGGATGAGCCAAATGCCACAAGGCTTAGTAGGGCCTTTTTTGTTTTGTCACCCCCCCCCTCGCTGCACCTTCAAACGCATTGGGCCTCATTACAAATGTGGCGGAAAGGCAACAACAGCACCGCAGTGCTACCGGCACCGTTGTTACCTTTCTGCCACATTACGAGTTCTGCTTGCCAGTGCCAGACTGCATGAATGGTCTGACAGGCGTGCAGACCGGCACCCGTGAGCAGAACGTGTGATTGCACCTGCACCATTATTAACGGTGCAACCATGCTCCTGACCCCCATTCTGCCCTATTAGCTCCATGGCGCCCACCGTTCCGGGCTCCATTACCGGGTTCCTGAAATGCAAGTTGTGTAGGGCCCCAATAGCGTGGGTCAGAGGCCCATTATCACAGTTATTTGGGGGCATGTGTGTGCAGCAGCAACCCCCTATCTTCTTATGCACACACACCCCTCGATAGCAGTGAAGAGATTAAGACTATTGTAGTTCTGGAGTATAAAGTCTTATGGCCTGCAACTCCTCTTTTATGGAGTTGAGGACTTGCTCGGTCTGGTTCTCCATCTGTAGCATTTCCCACCTCGTTATCTGCAACCATTTTACATTTACTGTCTGCAACGAGGAGGGAAGTGAAAAATGTTTTGATTTCAGTAAACAACGGATACTGCTCAGGAATAACTTTTAACTTCTCTGTAGATCCCTGAGACCAGTAGTTGGAACATTTGTGATGAGGGGATCTGAGTGAGCGACAGACATGTTGATGTGGAGGGGGAAAAGTAGTAGTTGAGCATTGAGCATGATGAGAACAGCAGAGTGCAAAGTCGTTAGAGAACAAACACTTTTCCAGGACGGTGGGAGATGGAGATAGGCAAACTGTTCACATGTCCAAAAATAATCCATAAGGGCAGCTGTGTTGCTCATCAAATAGGGTACAAATCAAATCTTGTTGCAGAGGTCATTGGTGTAGACAGGCACAGTGCCATTGCCTCTGAAACAGAAGGAGAATTGTGTGGGTATCCGCACTTTAGCAGGCCATTCATGCATTTCATTTCAGGTCAACTTTGGTATATAGGTGGTCCATATATCGTGACACGTTTGAGTCAAATGTGCCACTATTTCCCCTTGGAACTTCAGCAGCCTCCTGCTCTGCAGCTCACTAGTCCTGGCTCCCATCTGTTGTTAGAGAACAGTGAACCTTCCACTCTCAATAATGGTCTAGTTAATTTGACAGCATACTTGCTCCTTATTTTCTGAACATTGACTTTCGTCTCTTTCCATTGCAGTTGCTTGGACCCTGTGTTCTTGAAACAATTCTACAGAGGGCCAGGTGCACTAAGCATTGTGCTATCAGAGGTGGCATCTCTCTAGGGAGAAACAATGTGGGCATGACTGTTGCATTGTAAGAGAGCAGAAATAACAGCTCTCAGTTGACTTTGTCCTTCCCCACCGCCTGCTTATGATTATACCACATATTATCTGTGTTGGGTGATGGAACACTATCCAAAATAACTCAATTATATGCAATTTCACTTTTCCTCCTATTTCTAGTTACTAACTGTTTTTATACCCCCCTTTTATATGTCCTATGTGATGCATCTAGTAAGATCATCATTGAAAACCTGGGATTGACTTCCTCTAAAGTGGCCAGTGAAAGGCAGCTGAGGATGGTATTATTTGGGAAGATCACACGGGAGGGGATTCATATCAGGCAGAATTGATCACCTCTTTAATCCAAGATTCCCCTATCCTTGCTAAAACATTGATGGCATATTGTAAAAAAGAGCAAACTTTTATAACTGCTATGCTATCCAATATGGACGCCAAGATCCATAAGTCCCTGGGATGAGGAAGAAGGGCCCAGGTTTAATGAGGATCAACAATGTCATTAACCAGAATATGCAGTCTAGTTGTTAAAGATCAAAACCTGATCGGGACATTTAAATTCAGGATTGTGTTGCAGATGAGGGGAGATGTGGAAGGAGTAGTTGAGGCAGAGGCAGACCATACTGCTGAGTCTGCCACAGAAGGTCAACTGAAAATGGCAGCTGATGGTAACACGTGATATTCAGGCATGCCAAATTTCAGAGTAAGCGCAGCAGGAAGCTGTGGCAGTAAGAGAGAACCAGCCGACAGTAAAACGCTCTCCAAACACAACGTGCAGAGCTCTGGGGTGCGGTAAGCAGAGGAGGGTGAACGGAATGGGAGGAGCTACAGGAAGACACTGTGCAGACTGCTGAAGACACGCAAGTGCTGGCAGGAGACAGGGGACACACCGCAGCATCAGCGATGAGAACGGAGATGCCAGAGAAGAGAGGGTAGTGTGCCTGATGCAAAAGGTAACCGTGGGGCACTCCGAGCAGGATGTTTTTACAGAAACCCATAATTTTGAATACAGAATGCATAAATCAGTACAAAGGTGGCAACGGGGTAATTTCCCTTCTTTGGAACACCAACTAGGGGAAGCCTGTAACACATTTCCAACACCCAGGAGGCTGCAAAGGAGTAGTACAGAGGCACCAGGGGTACAACTCTCCTTTTATGGGACATACATTGTGAGAGACATGTAACCCACATTGCCAAGAGTGAGGAGACTATAAACAGAGGCAGCAATTGTTCAACCCTCCTCACATAGGTTACTGGTGTGGAGAGTCTTGGAACAAATATTGCCACTAAGAACAATTGTTGTTGAAGTGAAGGAGTTTTACTTGATGGCAGGTGATTAAACCATGAAAGGGACCAATAGTAGTTAGTCATGGCAGGTGAGTGAACCAGGAAAGAAGATGTTTTTCTAAAGCAGAACAATTGTGGCAAAGAGGTGTAATGAAAAGAGCATTTTAACTCTATTTCATTTGAAGAACAAGTATTTGCTGTGCTATCCTGACAAACCTGTTTCACTTGAAGAAGAAATGTGATATGCTGATAATTGCATTACAGCCTGTAAAAAACAAATTACCTTGATTTATGAACTTGTTTTTTGAGAGTGAGACATTTTTGCTTTACCAAGAAGGATAGTGGGAAAGACACAAATTACTTTGATTTGTGGGACACGTGTTTATAAAAGAGACATTTACTTTTTCAAGTGAAAAATCACCTTTGAAGGAAAATATCTTTTTTTGTTGACCTGGGCAGAACTTTGTTAAATCAAATTGTCTCCAATGATATTCCTTCCTTGATCCAGGGGAAGAGAAGCCAACCCTGGTCACAAGGAGTAGATTCAAGAACCGATAACTTTGAACTGTTATTCTATTGTATTGAATTGAAGATAGCCAAATATTCCTTATGTCATGTTGTTGTATGTATTAATGTGAGGGTCAGAGACTTTTGGACACAGGTCATTTTTCTTATATTTAATAAATGGCAAACATTGAGAAAACATTACCTTTGTGTTCATCTCACATTTCTGACCCCTCTGTCCTAACATTTTAAATGTTGCTTTAAACACCGAAAAAATTACGTGTTTTCCGGTACAGTAAGGTTACCGGTACCGTTGTTACCATACCGGCACACTATGAGTTCTGGTCGCGGGTGCTTTTGCTTATGTAATCTTTCCTTGAGATTCACCTGGCAACTACTTCAACCTCATATGGTTGAAGAGCCACATGGTCTTTTCTCCTCACATTCACTCTCACATGTTCACCTCAATCTCAACATCTCCCGCTTGTCTTCACCAGCAAGAGTGCACTTACATTATATGCTCTCTTCCAAGTTCCTCTGATGTGGTGTTCCCCTCTAATCGCCTACACAACTGGGCGCAGCACTCTACTCCAAGAAACAGTCAGGCCTTCAGACAACACAGCACCTGCAAACATCCTCAAGTTGTGCGCATGGGACTGGTTGCTGCAGATGGCTGCTGCAACCCAGGATGTGCTGCAGGAAATCACCCAGCCTTACGGAGGATCTGGAATCACATCAGGGTCACCAAATGTGTAGGCACAGACCCAACACCTGATTAAAAAAACTAACCCAAGAGGGTCAAATAAGCAGTGCACCAGTTGTGAGAAAAACAGATTTTTTACATTCAAATATGTAATATAGGAGTTTCTGTCAGTCACATAGAACTGAAAATGAAACTAAGAACTCAGCACGTCTATTTCAGGTTACATAAGCTAAGAATACTCGTTTCACAACATAATACCTTATTCCCCATTGGTCAATACCTATACAAACAATATAAACATCCCCCATTGTTCATTAACCTATTGGTCACACTTTATCTAAAGAGAACCCCTCAGAAATGACCTAATGCCCAATCCTTGTATACTACTGTAATTTGATTGGTGCGTTATACTCAGGTGCTTGGCGCCCTGAGCACCCTACTTCAGTCTCAGAGATTCTGCCTGTGTTGCTTCAGCCCTAATCTTCAGGCCTGGACCCAACAGTCTGTTGCGCTGTATGTCTTGATACAATTAACCACTATCTGCACAGCACGTCTTCCTGCAGCATTGAATGTCTGAACATTCACTGTGAGCTAAATGGATTGCATCGAATTATAAATTAACAGAGCCTCAGCTTCATACTAGGCCTGCTTCTCCTACTACCAAAGAAATCACTGGTTACAACTAGGCCCCATCTCCAACATGGTGGGGCTCCCCCTAACTCGCCACATAGCCCTTGCGTTCATCGTAATACCTCTTTGAGCCACTGTCTTGCTTGCTTTACCTGTTTGCTTACTCCTCAAAAGCATTACATAAATTACTATTGCTAAATAAACAAACTGTTGCATATCACCCTGGCTCTACCCTTGATGTCCATGTCATTGCATTATTAATATTTCTGTAAGGCTTTGTGATGCTTCTAATGTATCGCAATGCTAACTGCAAATGACACATGCACAAACCCCTGTGCCAAACAATAAAATACTAACACCAAAGGCCTACTGATATATTTTGCACAGCCTGAACCTTTTTCCACGGTTGAGACATGGCATTTGCATCCCAACAGTTACAATGATAAAATACCATGAAGGTCGAGCCTTTGTAATGGAATTAAATTGAAGTCTTTATTTGCAGTTATTTATTTTCACATAACAAAATCTACGTAATGCTACACTGCACAACATTTTGTACAGGATATAATCTGTTTCGCCCTGCACTGTACTATGCAAGGAATACAATGGAGTCTATTATTTTAAGAAAGATTGCTGAAATATTTGGCTTTATGTGTGTTTTGACAATGAACCTGGGTGCTTCTACCAAAAGCAATAGCAATGGGATGCGGAGCAATACATATCCAGGATGCTTTATAATGTGGCAATAAGACTCGAGGCGGTGGGCCAATACCGCCCCAGGTAATGCCCGGGACCATAGTTAACGAAGCCCCTGGGCATTACCTGCGGCGGTATTGGCCCGCCGCCGGGGGTCTTATTGCCATTAGTACCCCGGCCCGTTAGATCGGGGTGCTAATGGCATTTTTTTCTTTTCTGAAACACGTTTCGGAACAGAAAAAAAAAAAACGGCAAAAAAATGGCCGCCGCCATGGAAAGGGAAAACATAGTCCGTTTCCCTTTCCATGGTGGAAGTGTTCCCAGCGCGTTCGCTTCCAAGACCAGGAGAAAAAAGAAGGTAAGTGGGGTTGGGAGGGCGGAAGGGAGGGGATGGGGAGGAAGAAAAAAAAAACATACCGCGGTCTCCGGCGGGGGGCGATGGAAGCTCCACACAGCTGGAGGTTTCCATCATCCCCCGCCAGAGACCGCGGGATAGAAGGTAAGTGGGGTGGAGAGAGAGGAGGGAGGAGGGAGGAAAGGCTTGGGGAAAAAAAAATCTTACCTGAGTCCCCGGCGGGGGACGAAGGAAGCCTCCAGCCATGGGGAGGCTCGGAGCGGGGAATTGCCCCGTTTCGAGCCTCCTCATTGGCTGAGGGGCTGCCACATCCCTCGCCGGAAACAGGGTAGCCGGCACGCACGGCGTGGACGGGAATACTGTGTGGTATGTCTTGCAAATGAGCCAATCACCACACAGTATTCCTGTTCAGCCGCGTGTGCCGGGTACTAATGCTAAATAGTAATCAGTGAGCAGGAAATGAGTGATATGATAGAGCACTAAGATACTTGTGGGAATGTGGACTAGTAGCATCCCAGATTGATAATCAACTATATCAATTAGAATATATATGTTTATTCAGGTGGCATGAAGGATAAGGTGCGTCCTTAGGGCGATGGGTAATGCCACGGTAGGTGCCAAGTGCCCTTTTGTCGGATGTGATGCACATTTTAGAGCACCTTTGAGATGCTGTGCAATTGCTATGTGCTTAAGGCCATGTGCTAAGGAGTTCAATATACAGGGAGCAAGATGGATGAAGGTGTGAGAGTAGTACGGGTGAATCGATTCATCCAATTTTGGGATTGCAGTGTGTCAGTGGAGTAAATGGAGGCAAAGTTGATTAGTTTGGCCAGGAGAAACCCAGGAATTGATTTGCCATTTATGCATCAATAGAGACGCAGCAGTAAGCAATTGAGCAGAAAAGGCAGAGAAGCATGGAAGGTTGAATAGACTTTGGCCATCATCACAAGTTGTGCAGAGTGGTGTTAGGCACAATCATATGCATTACCCCTTGGGAACACCGTGCAAGTACAAATTGACCTTTGGTACAAGCCTGTACTACAGAGTAAAGTGGTAGCGATGGGTGAGCAGTATCAGAAGTTACACAAAGGACAGCAATTGCTATGGTTCAAACAAACACTGACTCAAGCTTTCTGAGTAAAAGAATATACAGAATATACATTTATTTGCACCATCAGTTATAAAACAGTTCACTAATATAAAACAGCAGAAAATCGCAATCTTAATACACTACACACCACCCAATGAATTCTGGACAAGTTAAGCTCAAAATCAAGTGTGAGCAAAATGGCACTTCAGCAATTTAAAAAGGGAGGGAAAGACAAGGTTATTCTAAATCAAGCAGCACCAACAAGTTAGTAGGCAGGGCAATCTAGAAAAGGCTTACTACAACTAGGATTCCAATCAATAGGCACGGGACAATGTTAATGGTTCAGAGTCTTGGCATAGGACCACACAGTTCCAAGTAGTTTGCGGTTTAGTCTTTGCCAAGAGTTCAAAATGAAGTTGGTCGGATGGAAGAAAAGTTATTTAAAAGAGTAGAGAAGGACAAGCCCTCGGATTAGCTAAAGATTTCAAACACTTTCACCACGGGCGGACGGAACGAACGACTGGATTTGAACAGTACCTTAGCTGAGGCAGAAGTTCCTGACAGGTCTTGCAGGCTCACGGTTCCTGTAGCGACTGTCAGACTGACAAGAAGGAGGAAGACTGGCGGGTCCTGCACTGCCCAGGGAAGAAACCAGCAGCAGAGCAAAGCGATGAATAAAAGGTGCTCTCCTTAAAACCAAACAGTGTCCAGTCCTCCTGGCTATCAGGTTCACTGCAGCAATGCACAGCAAATTCGGCCAGGGGAGGAAAGCCTTGTTTAGTGTTTGGCAAACTGGTTGGTCCCACCAGCTCAAGGGAAGAAGATTCCTTGCAGATCTTCTCTGTCGTCGAAGTTTAGGAGATTCAGCCCTGCAGCAGGGCTTCACCGGGAGGTTCAGTAGATGCAGTAGTCCTCTACCTTCAGCTTCTCTTTGGTTTTCTTGATCTGGTGGCGACTCTGCCTTCCAAGTCCCAGAGACCTGCTTTTTATGGAGTTTTCTCCCATTCGCACAGCCTGGCTGTTAATCACACAGCAGGGTGGCTGTCCTGGCAGGGCAGTCACCTATCCAATCAAACAAGAGTGCAACTTGGGTCTCCAAGGAGACCTTGTGCAGGGGGCCTACAACCCCTCCCTCACATCCTGTCCACCCAGACAATCAGGTGCCTAAGGAAGGCTTCTGTGAAGTAGCCCACCAGGACGGTGAACAAAGGAAACAAACCTGGTTTGGCGCGCAGAGTAAAATACAAGAAAGACCTTTACAAAAAGAAATGGCGAATAAACCCAGCCGGAACCAAATAGAATTAAAAGGGTTCCAGCGGATTAAAGTTTGAGGCTACTAACATAGCCTAAAACAGTGGTAGATACCACAGCCACCAGCCAAATCTTAAAGAAAGG